>NC_137585.1:0-1200000 GCF_963210335.1 Falco punctatus
GTTTACCTTTCCCAAAGATATTATAGAAATTACAGATCATGTTAGCAAGCTGTGCAGCTAGCAGAAGGTTTCCTGACAGGTTAGAGGGTTTCCTCTGTCGTCGTATACATCAAACAGCAGACCTCTCAGCTGTGACCCATGGACTAACAAAGGGGTTGCAATCCCTGGTTTTTGAAAACTGAGAATTTCTCTCACTTTCTCTCTGCCTCCCACCCCCATCATTTTGTCAGGAGCTGTTCTTTCTTATCCTAGAACAATGTTATTCTGAGTCATAGATCCTCCCCTCCACCCTTTCCCCAAGAGACACGTTGACTTTTACACAAACTAGTGTAATTCATTGCCCAGTTCTGTTCTTAATGCTTCTTCCAACTGTCACGCCTTTTTGGAGAAGAGCTTTAGCTGTGTCTCACCTTTGGAGCCTTGTTACTTAAGTGCTGCTGCCACATGGTTACTTCCCTTTCCGTCCTGTCAGGTTGGTGCAAGGTTTTCATGCCTTCATGCGTGCACTTAAATACATTACAATTGATCCCACTGGGCTTTGTCCTGAGAAAGTACAGGGAATTTTGTCCTGTTGACCCCAAGACTCCAATCAGGGCTCACAGCTCTCTAATCCCCTCACTCCTGCTGTGCAGAGCCATGTGATAAAAACAGCGTGTGGAAATGTCAGCAGAGAGAAAGAAAAATAACATCCTCACATCTTAGTGCTCTGCAGATGTCTGTTGTTCTTAGCGCAAAGGAGGGAACACCTTTGCCAGCAGCCTCTTCATGGCGCTGTCCACCACAGGCATTAGTGATGTTCTAGCTGTGTAAGAGTGGAGATCCTGCGAGGATATTCCAGCAACTGGAAAATCAAGAATGGCCTATAATTTGAAAAGTGGAATTTCTTCTTTACCCACTGGAGACCTTGACACATTGGTGGAGATAATGACAGAGGACCGGAACTGATTCCACACTAAACCTTCTGAACACCCTTGCCTGTCATACTTTTGAGAATGCACTTTGCCTGGTGACAGAAGTATTTCTTTCCCCTCATTTTCATCTCGTCATCTTTTCGTCTCATCCTCTTTGTCCTCCGACTTTTTCTTCTCCTTTCCCTTAACGTACAAGGAAAGATATCACCCACCCTCCACTCACAGTGGTCAGGGAGGGAGATGGGAGTCAGTGATTTACAGGTACTGTGTCACAGACCTGTGACTTTCAACCGCTCATGCATAAGATCTCTGTCTCCTGGTGAAAATAGGCTGAAGGGCAGGGTGCCCAGCTACAGCTCAGGGTTTTTTCTGGAAAAGGGCAGATTCTGAGAAGGAATTCAGCAAGTGCTTCCAGAGCAATGGGACACAATGCTATAGTCTGATCCTGTTTGTATATTGTGCCTATCTCAATGACTCGGGCACCTATTACTCTCCTAGGAGGTATCTCACGACAAAGCATCTGAAAACACCATGCTCAAACCTCTCTGTAGGCAAATGACACTTGTTCCTTCATGCCCTGCTCTTCCCCTCTCCCTCCCTTTCCTCCAGTGGCAGATTTCTTTTCAGTTTCTCCCCACTTCACCTATTCTCTGCTTTTTTTATCTTTCTATTTTACTCAATTTTTTTGTTTGTTTGTTTTGGGGGTTTTTTTAGAAGACAGCTACACAGCCTGTTGTCAACTTTGGCAGCTTTTTCATGGACTTTCAATTCCAGTGCCAGCTGGGGCTAGGAGGAGTTAAAACCAGAGGCCAGGAATATCTCTGTCCTTTTGACTCTTCCAGGGAAAGTGAGCAAGTCTAATATGACCAGTTAGCTGAGAAAAAGGCATAGATAGCAGCCCCAGTGGCACAGGTCCATGAAGAGAACAAGCCCTAGCAAGAGGTTTCTTCATTCCCCAATTAGAGCTTTTAAGGTGGTTCCACTAGGGATGTTCAGTCATATTGTTGGGAGCAGGGATGATGGGGAGTGTGTGTAACTGGCTGCTGTTTTCTACAGTAGGAATATGCTGCCTATGTGATTCAGCACACTCTCTCAACTGATTTACGCAGTTTTGTAGCCCCTGAGTACATGCTGATAAACAGAAAAGATGTTCTGCTCCACAAATGGCTGCATGTAACTGAATGAAAGGCTCTGGATAAGTCCGCAAAATATTCCAAGACCCTGCTAGTTGGGAGGCACTGCAAATACTAATTTTCCCCAGAGTGATATTCCCTGCCTCTGTCCTCCATATCATAGCCTATGGAAGGCACACAGTTGTGCAAAGAAGTGGTGCCTGAAAGTCTTTATTTTTTGATAATTTTCACATGTCCAGTCCCAAAACAGAAGAAAATGATGAGGAGAAAAAGCAGGTCACATAGAACAAAAGTGTTATCAGTTGGCAGACATAGTTGCTGTGATCCAGGAGACGTAATTGCAAACCTTAGTGTAAACCCCAGGATAGCCTTTCTGCGCACATCCAATGCCCCAGGAAACAATGCCCTGGAGCTGCCCATTGCAGACTACTGGGCCGCCGGAATCCCCCTGTGCACATGAAGGATGCAAATATTCAGCAAATGGTACCAGCATAAGTGATGAGCCAGAGATCCCAGAAATCACTGTCATTCAGGGCAAATCCATTGGGCTTTTCTACACAGAAGGTCTACAAAGGTCATTGCTGATTACCACTCTACATCTGATGCTGCTGTGCCTTTAGTTCTGAGGGCACCTCAGCTAAAGATGAGTAAGCTGCCTGTTCTTGACGGATGCAGTCCTTGGCAGATGCTTAGGATATGTGTGTCTTAGACATTATTCTGTCAAATATTTCATGGACCTAGGCACATGTAAAATGCAGAGCAATTGTCAGGTGTGTTCATTTTCCATGCTGCCTGGATCTTGGTGTACTGGCTATTTTCAGTGAGTCCAAAACTAACATTTGTGTCCTAAGCTCTAAAGAGACCGTGGTTATTGTTGACTCCCTGGTGCAGCCCTCCTCCATTGTCAATAGCTTAAGATTCAGGAGGTGGCATAGTCTGCTTCTGGAGATTTAGGGCAGAGATATTTACTGTCTCAAAAAGGGACGATGACTGACTGACTGGTAAAAAATGCTAGCCTCACTCAGTAAGCAACTTTTGCCCTAAGTCTCTGCTGTTGTTCAAAAAACAATATTCAGACAGGCCAGTGCAATGAGTACAGCAGATTCTCTGATATGAAGGCCTGCTCTACTGGCAAAAGACAGGAGAGAAGCATATGGGAAAGGAGAGGCAGGTGTACCTGGCAGGAGTCTTTTCCTCCCTCCATGAATCCTACACATATCATGTTCTTGGTAATTTCGCCAGGGTAAGCTTCACTGCACTCGCTTGAGGGGAGTACAGGAGCCTTCAGGCACTGCAAGGTGTCTGGATAGGGATCTACAAGAAAATAGAGGGAGAGATGGTTGATAAAGTCTCTGAGTTCATTTCAGAGCCCCAAGAAGATCTTTCTTAGCAGAAAAGTAATTGCTGAATGTCCTGTTTTAGCTGTTGTCATTTTTCCTCTGAACAGTAGTTACAGCATAGATTCCTTTTGTTTTGGTGGAACAGATCCTGCCCATGGGTCCACCATTCTACACTGCAGCCATATTAGTTTTTCTGATACCTAGAACACCATCAATTGGCAGATGTGGAGCTGGGAGCTACTCTTGTAGCACGTATGCTGGAGGAAACCTGTGCCTCAGGAAAACCGTCCTCTCCTCTGATGCAGATTTAGTTGTCGTCAGTGAATTAGACACCAGTCACCATCCACACCTCTGACCATTGGTGTAAGGGAATGGAGCCCTTTTGTAGTAACTTTAGATCCACAATCACAGATCTGGATCTTGCTCTCGGAGAACTGAGAACTCTATTGACGTTAGTTAACTTGCTGGTGGTTGGCACTGCAGAGCTGATAGTGCAGGACACAACTTATGGCAGCACAAACATGCTGGTGAATGGCATATGGGTGACTTGAGTGATCATATCCATGTTTGTAATGCAGAACAAGAGGAAAAACCTTATAAAGATTTGCCTTTAAAGCAGTGAAATGGTTATTGTCTTACACTGACTGATCACTCCAAAGGGGCCCGTCCCACAGCACTTCTTTGTGCTTTACATTGTACTGTTCAGTGCCAGCTGTGAGGTCTTGGAGCGTCTCCCATGCCCCCAGACACCACACGTTCCCATGGAGTACTCACCGGTACTGCTGAGAGTGTTGCCCCATCCGGAGATGAGGCATGTGGTGCCTGGCGCCACACAGCTGGTAGGCAGAGGAATGGTTTGGACAGCTCGGTTGAGCTGGGCTGGCCTGGCAAGCTTGATGAGCATAATGTCATTGTCCAGTGTTGCTGAGCTGTAGCCAGGGTGGCGGATGACTTTAGCTGAGTTAATCAACTGCTCAGTCGACTCTGAGAGTGCCAGGTTGTGTTTCCCAAGCTGCACTTGGATGCGACTGGAAAAGAGGGGGAATGGCATGTACCTTACTGCTGCCAGCAGGTCATAAGGAAACTTCTCGTCACCATACACTCTCACTTTAACGTTGCTGTCATAATAGCTGTTTTCATGCAGATTATCTTTCTTGTCCTGCAGCAAATTCCGAGGATCCACACTGAGATCTTACCCACCCCCAGTACAGGTGGTGAATTTCTGCAGGTTTATTTTGTTGAGCTAGGACAGGCTGAATATGTATCAGTGCTTTGTACAAACACTCCAGAAAAAGGCAAACTGCTATGCCCCTGACCTCATTCCTCTTCCTGTTCTACACTGACTAAGTTTTAGCAAGATGAATCCAATTTATAAGAAATCATAGCCTGTAAGTCATTGTTAGTTTACCACACTGTCATTTCAGAAAGTGCTCTGCATTCTCAGAAACCTTTGCAGAAGTGAAATACTGCTTACGATGCCTCAGTCCAGCTTCCTAAATGAGCCACCCATTCCTTGGTTGCCTCCAGAATGGAGTCACTTACATATTTAGTTCTCACATCTCAGAATTCCCGCTAGAAGTGAACTGGAAGAAAGAAAGAGGTTACAGAAGAATGTGGGGTTTTTTTGACTCACGACTTGTAGCAGTGAGCAGCTGACAGGACCCACTGGCTGTTGATGAGGGAGCCTCCACAGAAGTGATACCCAGAGTTCAGGGACACCTGATAGGGGACAGAGTTCGCCGCACAGGTGTAGCCTCCAACGATCTTGTCATCATCATCAGCATTGATGGGGACGGCAGCTGGGAGATAAGTGTCATAAGGAATCAACATCTGGCATAAGGAATATTATGACCTTGTGACTGACAGAAGCATCTCACTTGTAGGCTCTACCTCTGTGGAAACTCACAGTAGCAATGGTGGGCAAGTCTAATGGACATTCATTCGCTGCTCCCTAAAATAAGGTGATGTGACTTAGATGGGCATCTCGTGTATCTGTTGCTGGTCCCAGAGTGAGCATAAGAACATAAAAATGTTCTTTCTGGATTGGATCAAAGGTGTGTCTGTCCCAGGGTCCTGTCTGCAGTAGCAGTCAATAGTGGGCTGAGTGCAAGTACAAAAAAAGTCTGCAGCAGTGTTTCCTTGGAGGACTCACCCGTAGTCAAAAACTTTACAGCAGCTTTAGGACTTCCTGAGCCAGAGGTGTTATCTTTGTACTTCATAGTCCTCAAGACAGAGACAGTCTTTTTTGAAGCTACAGACACATTTCAGAATTCCTGGGCCAAGAACTCCTACAAAGGTGTTCATTCCCCATCTTGTGGCACAAGCAATTGTGAACAAATAGCAATCACAAGAAACTGCAGAGCTTTGCCTTAAAATTTTTTCAAGTTGAAACTGGACTTCACTTTCCCACAATAAACCAGCTTGCAGATTTGCTCAGAAAATGAGCTTCCTTATACATTACAAAAACAGAAGCAAAAAATATGCAAAAACAGAAGTAAAAAATATACTTACTAGCCACACCAACAAAGGTGACAAACAGTATGTATTTCATCATCTTGACACAGCCTCAAGCCCAGACTGGTGGACTGGAAGTGTGAGCTGCTAGAAATACATCTTTTGAAATGGCCTTATCTCTAATCCAAGGTTTTCTCCAGACAAAAAGTACACAGTGGAAAACTTGAAGATCCAGATGTGGGCATTAACAGGTGCTGGTAGAAAGTACAAATAACATATCAGTTAATCATAAACCTTTCCTAAGATAGCTATTTTAAATTATTTTAGAGGGCAGCCTTCAATTTAAAAATATGTTTGGCCTTTGGAAGATGTATAGTTGTTTGTCTGCCTCATTCTTACACACAGCACCTGTTGAAAGCAACCCTCAAACCCCTTTGACATTCCTTTGTGATAATGGTATCATTCTTAAAAATGCGTATTTTTTACTGGAAGCTGAATATTGTAGGTAATGGACTAAGATACTATACATTTGTTTGGAAAAAAAATAAAAACAACAGCAACAAAAAACCTCCAAAAACCCTCTCAGTGTTATTAAGTTTATTTTAGCAAATTCCTTTTTTTAGCTAATGTATGTGTTTTTGTCATATAGAACACAGTGTATTCCCAAATAAAATTATTCATAAGTAATTTCAATAAGTGAGCACAAAAACCCTATTTTGTGCCCCCCCCAACTGAAATTGTTCAAATATGGGAATACACACCATATCTCTTTGAAATAATTTCTCTTATCTAATCTATATAATATCAGCCTAAGTACTAAACCACTTTCTTTTTTCTTTTTTTTTTTTTTCTTCAGTTTTGGAATGTTCTATAGAGACTCATTTTTGCCACAGAAGAATTTCAGAGTAACATTCATGTTTATGGTTATACTGTATATGAACAAAAATCCTGTGAACAGAAATGAGATCTTCTGAAATCCTTCTCTGAAAAAGCGATAATTGCTGTCATGATGCTGAGTTTGCTAAAACTTAATGCATTTGATGAATAATCATTTTCCAAGCAGCTGCCAACTTCATCATGTTGGCTCCTGAAAGACATGGGATAACCTCAAGTGACTGTAAAGAGAAGTCATGTGGTTTGAGATGCTGAAATGGCATGAGAGACTAAACAGGAATAATCTTTCTACTCCATTTCTTGATCAGCTTTTTTGAGAGCCCTGGAGGACTGGTACACACAGCGACACTGTCCAGATGGAACTTTTCCTTCATGTTAAAGGACAAGTCCATGGCCAGGGACTCCTCCAAGGAGCTGAAGGACTTGTCTCAGGCTTTAAACTGGTATCAGTGCACAGTTTTCTTACAAACATGTTTTATCCTGGGAAACAAATAACGATTGGAAACTTCCCATGGAAAAGGGAAAGGTCTGTAATAGCACTAATCACGGCAAAAATTACCAAAGCTGTCTAATCCCATCATGACTAAGTAGAGCAAGGCAAGAACAATTCTTAATCTACAATAGAATGTAATTTGATCTCCCTGTGGATTTATAATTTCTTTGTCCAAAACATGCCATTGGCATAGAGACAGGCTGTCATCACATATTTTAAAACAATATTTTTCCTGAGATATAGCTCTAATAACCTATTAGGTAACATTTAGGCTATGAAGGACAGCTTTCTTTTCTTTCTTTTCACAGGGTTTAGTATTTCATTTAGTATCCACCCAAATTTCAGCAAAATCCAGTAATTCAGCATCTGAATTGGGAAGATCAACCATACCTGCCTTTATCTTGGTATTGTTTTGTTTTCCCTTGTTACTTGTTTAATCTACTCTGGTCTTTATAGTTATTCGTAACAGCAGGAAAGGCATCATATAGGTCTGGCTGGTAATCTTCTTGAAGAAAAAGGTCTGTCTGAGACTCTTTATGCTACTTGCTTAAATCAGTGAGGGGGCACTACTGACCCCTTCCCAGGCTACTGCAAGAGCTCATGGCAAAAGTCCTGGGCCATAGTTTCTGTGGCTCCTGTGTTCCTAAGTCCTTGATGGCAGATGTCGAGTGAACACACTTCACCCAAGTCCCTCCCATGCTCCTGTCTGCCTCTTGGGGACCTGTTCCAGAGGCTCTCGTGAATTCCAGAACTCCAGGGTGAGTGCCAGTAAAGCAGCCCATGGAGCAAACTGATCTCAAAGGAAGGTAAACAGGGTGTTTGTGGTGCCCAATGCAGAGGTCATCCAGCAGACAGACTGCTTCAGAACAGCCCGTCAGGGGTTGTGAGAGCTGTGAAGGATGAAGAGACTCCTTTGCATTCAGGTTGAAATTGGAACACCTTCTCCCACCCCTCTTTCCTTTCTTTAAGATGAGCAGTGCCTACCTGAAATGTAAATACCCTCTTTTGCTCAATGCTGCTGAACATTCCACAGACCCATGGCAAGGGATTTTTCAGGGACTTTCAAAAAATACACTCTGGGGGGTACACCTCCAGCTGCAAACAAGCCTGTCATTTAAGGCAGTGATGATGCTGCAGCAGAGTACTGGCAGCTCCAGGTGCATGGGAAGGAGGAGGGTTGGTGAATGGAAGGCAGCTGTGTTAGGTATTATGAATGGGCAAGCAATGGCAGCTTGCATTTCTAGAAATCCATGTTCCTAGTTCAAGTATTTCAGTCAGCTGTGTCATCACTGGACTCAGATAAAGTAAATACATTTGTCCAAGCTGATGTAAGATCCTGGGAAAGGGAAACCTGGCAAGACTGTGAGCTCACAGAGATAAGCTTCCCAGGGGTATAAAGCAGAGGAGTTTCTGAGTGCATCTGATGGAGCTTGGTGGTGGAGGCACTGCTGACTCTCTCTTCCCAAGTCTCTCCTGCCTGGGAGAAGCTGGTTGAAATACACCCCATCTGGCCTTGGAACATCAAGCCCCCAGCTACCTGAGGCTAGGAGAGTGTCTGGGCAAGGGGGTTGCATCTTCTGCTCTTTTCATATTACAGAATCA
Source organism: Falco punctatus (assembly GCF_963210335.1). Classification (NCBI taxonomy): domain Eukaryota; kingdom Metazoa; phylum Chordata; class Aves; order Falconiformes; family Falconidae; genus Falco; species Falco punctatus. The sequence goes on from NC_137585.1 coordinate 8,828, forward strand.
GAGACAAGCTCCTGGTTTATGATGTTCCAGTGCAGTGGTCTCCAAAGTGGGGTGCATGCACCCCTGGGGGTATGCAAGATGTGTGTGGGGTGAAAATACTAGAACTTCAGTACTGTATGTAAGTAATTATCAATTACTAAATATACATCTACTGGGGGCATGTGCTCAAAAATATTTTATTGATAGGGACATGCGATCAAAAATGTTTGGAGACCACTGTTCTAGTAGTTTCAACAAATACCTTACATGTTCTTTTTACGTTCTGCTATAGCATCAGCCTCCAACTCTGCACAGCCTCCATACTGTTTCTGGTTTCTTCACTACCAGGGCTTTCCTCCTCTCTTGCCCACCCCTGGCTTCCCCCCAGGAAATTAAATTTCTGCTGACACTCTCAACTGCATTTGCTATTTTCCATGTCTCAACTTACACAGATGTGCACCGTGTGCTTTCCATCATTATACAGCTGTTGCATCCTGTTCCAAAGGTGCCGTGGAAGTGAAGGTGCCAGTGTGAAGGCTGCATACATTTCATTTGTGAAGTTCTTTGGCAGCTTCTGCTCTTCTGCTTTCCGACTCAGGGTGGTAAAGACAAAGCCTCACGTTTCAGAGGAGCACAGAAAGAACTTGGGAGGATATTTCAGGAGTTGCTGTGAAGACTTACAAAGTTTTTTGTTTTACAAATGTTTTACAAACATTTTTGACTCTTGCTAATTCCTGCTACACCTTAAAAGAATGGATCCAGGCCTGGTGCTGTGAAATTCAGTGCTCCTCCTCTCACTTTCTTTTCCTGAGGTTGCTGATAAGACTGTGGGAGGCTACAACTGCCCAGAGCGTTCAGGTCCCTACCAGTGTCCTTGAATGCTGGGTATCACTTATGTGGTTGTTCACTCATCAACAATCAGTGGGTCTGGTCAGCTGCTCAGTGCTAGAAATCCTAAGTATTAATTGGGTTGTGTATCTGGATTCTAGTTGAATCTTGCAAAGCCACCAGATTTAGAATATGGTGCCTAGCAAAAGAAAAGAATCCAAGGTGGCAATGCATGGTGTACCTGAAATGAAAGGAGAAACACTACCCTCTTTCCCACTGCATTACATGATTTTTCCAGTATTCCTGGACTCTTGGCATCCTTTCCTGTGCATCCTAAAATGCCTTTCTGTACACATTTGCATGCCCATGTGGCTTACCATTATGATTTTGTTCTTTTTAATTCCTTCAGACTTTCTCCATGGATTTTTCTTGTCCTGAATTTAAGGCATACCTCTGCAGAGAGAGCACAGATCAAGGATCATGCTCCTCTGCAACAGCAAACGTAATCTTCCTTCCCTAAGCATTGCTCTAGCTGCCTGAAGTGACCTATCTATGCTCACACTGTTGCCACTGCTGCCCCATGGGGATCCATTGAACAGGATGCCCAACTAGCAAGACCTACCACCATAGCTGTAGTGACCAGACTCTGTTGTTTCATGAAATCATAAGGCTCCTAAAGCTCTGTGACATGTGCACCTTTGATTAGGGCAACACTCCCTTACTCTATTCCAGATGTCTGCCAGACCCCGTGTGGCACCAAGTTTTTCTACCCACAGTTAACTGCTGCTCTTCTATGCTGGTAATTTTGCAGCTGTATACAAGTGAGGATGGGTGAATGCAACACTGTGTGAAGGAAGACAGTGAACTAGTCAGGAATGCCACATTAATAATTCACCATCCTAGATATGATTCAAGGAGCCTTGATAACAACATGATGTTGATCCAGTTGGCAACCACCACGGACTACAGGGCCAAAATTCAACCCACAGCTCTGCCCAGTTCCTGTGCCAGGGAGGGTCCCGAGTGCCTTTTTCAAAGTGAGGAAACACACTGAGCAGTAGCTGTATGTGTGTTGCATGTACCTGGTCACACTTCTGCTCTGCTGCCAGATCCATGAGACCCATATGCATTTCACTCCTGCATTGCAGCCTTTCCATGCTCTGTCTGTGAGTTCCCCAAACTGTCCTGCCAGTGTGCCTCAATGAGTCCCAAGACAAAACCTTGTTTTCACTGCTGTCCTGGGAGCCAGTTCCCCTAAGGTTCTACACCAGCACCGTGATCTGTGTAGGATTCCTGGATGATGGGAAAGATGCATGCCAAGTAAGCATTCGCGTCTGCACAGAGCCCTGAGTCACACACCCCAGGGTACCTCCAGGAGCACAGTATGTCAGAGTTCGGCAGAGTGCTTATGCCTCCTCATCTCCACGTTTTCCGTTCTGCTGCAGTATCCTTCCAACAGGGTTTTGATAAAGGGTGGGCTTCACCAAACTGGCAGGTCCAGCCACATGTGCTGGGCACTAAGTGCAGTAGAAGTGGATTATTGCAGGGTATGATAGGTCAGCAAATACGGGGTGCTATCTTTGCGTACTCCCAAATCAGGACTTGCTGTACTTCACTTTGCATTCCCTGGATTCTTTGTTCCAGGTTAAAACCTTTCCAGGTGAGATCATCTCATACTTCTAAATTTTTCTTTCCAGGGTGACTCAGGTGGCCCCACTCCCTGCGTTGGAAAACTCCAGGGAATTGTGTCATGGAGAACAGAGTGTGCTCTGAAAGTTTATCCCAGTGTCTACACCAAGGTCTACAATTATATTGATTGAAGAAATGATTGCAGCCTAGTGGTATGTTGATGACTGCCTGGCTCCTTGGCCACTACCCTCCTGGCCTATTGCTCCTTTTAGGATGATAGCACAAACAAAAGCCTTCTTTAAAGAGCCTTACAGATATTTGTTTTGGGGACTGGCGACCACTGTACACAAGCGGGGTTCCCTGCAGCCTTACATGAGATCTTCCTGAACCTTCCCGCCTGTTCTGGCTTAGGTGTGTGTGCTGGGAGCAGTGCCCTAGAGCTACTGAATAGCAGACGAGGGGCTAGGGAACGGTGCAACTGTCTAGGAAGCCAGGCACTTCCTTTTCCTTACTCCTGGCCCCTTACTGAGAAAGGGAGGAGAGGGAGCAGGTCCCTAAAGCAGCAGAACAGAGTCCCACTTTGCTCCTGCCAATGGTGAAGTTAGCATCTCACCAATACTGTGACAGCTTTGGTGGTGGTCAGTACAGCTATGGTGGAAAGCCAAGCAGTGGTCAGAGATCACAGACACAGAGCAATCAGGTCATGAGGTCAACAGCTGTGACCGATGATTATCAGCATCCCCTTTGCTTCCTCAGGGACACCTGAAGCAGGTGGGCTGGGTTCACCAGGATCTGGCAGGTAACACAGACCAGCTGCTAGGGAAAGGAAAGCAATAGCAAGCAGGTGGGGAAAATGCCCATGATCTCATAGCAGTGTAAAGCACGGAAGAAGATAGAGTTAGAAAGGAAGGATGGGGAGTGGAAGGGAGGGAAGGAGCAGGGGCAGTACTAGCTGCATATTTATGTTTACCTTGCTGCTGCTCTTTTTTGTTATGTTCTCTTTTGAGGAATAAGAAAAGTTATGTCTTCTTTCATAGTGCCTGAGCTCTGCTGCTAGGGAGGGGTCCTGGAGCACTGTGGGCCAGAGGCACTGGGGGAATAACAAAGAAGAGACTGCAGTATCAGGATCACCGAAGAAGAATGTTGAAATGAAATATATTTACTTCATTCAAAGTACTAGCAAGGAATAAACCAGCTACAATCATGTAAGTTTTTTGAATCTTACATATTCAGATAAGAATAGAGAGTGGTGTAGGTTATGACAAGGCTAACTAGGATGCATTTGGCGGACTAGAGGAAGCAGACTGTTTGTGACACTAAATGTCTAACCACAGTTTTTGCTTTCAGAAAAAAAGGCTGGCAGAGATGCCTTGCTTTTTGTAATAGGATGCAGGAGCAGGCTGGAAACTAAGACCATGCGTGGCAATCAGTTAGCTGAGGGGAATGTGCTCGAGCTTGTATAGACACAACTATTAACATGATGAGTCATGCTGAGAGAGCATAGGGAGTGGGGGACGGATGGCACCAAGGAAAGGTAACACCTTGCTGTTAATTGATGGTAGTTAACCACCAATTGGGGATTGCCTAGTATGCAATGCTTAGCTCTAAAGAACCAATCTGTTTAAAACGCACGACTTCTGAAAGTATATATACCCGTGTTTCTATATAATAAATTGACATTTGCTTGCATCAAGCTGTGTCCCGTCTCTCCATCGCAGCAATAGGAATTGAAGTAGATCTCACAGGAAGATTAAACTGCAGGGAAGATACTGCCCTGACGCCAAAACCAAAGAAATTTAGATGTGATTAAACATGATTTTTGTGCCTATGCTATCTTGGTCAATCATCTTTGCTTCTGCCTACATATGTTCTGAGTTATGAGGTATCATCTTTCAGGTACTAAGAAGGTCTCTCCAGAATGAAACGGTATATGTCTACATTTACTGGAATAAACCAGTCTGGAAGGATGGCTCAAGTTATATCCACAGGTGTAAATGAGCCAAAAAATCATTTATGAAGCCAATATTCCCAGGTTCGTGGCTAACAGATCTCGTACTCAGGCATGCACAATGATGGAATGACAGATGGTACCACATTCAGCCAGCAACTTACTGGTCTGCAAGCAATCTCACATTTTGTCAGGAGCTCAGAACACTGCCTATCTTGTAGAAAAGCTACAGCAAAATTTACAGTCATGTGAATGCTCAGCTTTGCTTCTAATGGCTCACAAAAAAGGGTATCAAAGGTGGAGTGTCCCTCCTCTCTTCCCCGCCCAAGCCTGAGAGAAAAATCAGAGCAAGGGGAGGGGCATCAGTCTCACAACCTCTTCTCTCTCACCTTGTGATGAGCAGAAATGCATTGCTCTGTGACCGTGCTGACTGTTTTCCTTGCTTTTCTACCTGGTGAGAGACAACAAATCCATCTGCAGCATCCAGGCCGTGCAGGACTGGCATGACGTAAGGGACCCTTTCTGGCCATCATCTGTACTCCTCCCTTTTTTCTTTTTTCCTCTCACTCATGCAGGTCCTGGGGTGGGAAACCTTATCACACAGTGGCCCAAAGAGACCCTTAAGAAAGCTGGAGAGACTGTGGACATCACGTGCTACCAGAATAATAGCAGACTTGCCTATATGTTCTGGTACCAGCAGCCTCCAAGGGATGGTCTGAAGTTAGTAGCCAGCACTTCTACGTGGATGCAGAGCTCTTACGAGGAAGGTTACAGTAAAGACAAGTTTGAGATAAGCAGAGACAGTAATGATCGCTCTGTGATGACAATCAAGAACGTGACATCCAAGGATGCAGCCATGTATTTCTGTGCTATGAGTGATGACACAGTACAGCAAGGGGGTGGAGCACTAAGATAAAATCCCCACCTTGCCGAAGTGAGAGATGTGAGACAGATTGGGGATGGGCAGAAGAAGAGCAGAAGAAAGACAAGGAAGAAGAAGTCGGGGAATGGAGCCAGGACTTTGGAGGGCAGGGGGGCAGACAAAGCAGTGCAGCAGCATCTAGCTTCAGCCTTCAGAAATACAAACCCACATATCAGCATTAAGAATTGAGGCTGATGTGGTTAGTGAAAGGCAGAAGATATCTCTTAAAATTGGTGCTACAGAAGCACAGCCATGTTCTGGGCCACTAGTTCCCCACAGACCCCGCTGTAGCACCAAGGAAAGGGTACAAAGCAGAAGGAGAATTCAAGGTTCTGCTACATACTGATGATCCACCCAAAGACAGAGGTGCCCAGTCAGAGGTCGATCAGTGTGAGAAGAGAGCCCAGCCTCTGATTATGGATGTAGGAGGATGGCACCATTACAGGTGGGAGGAAACATACACAGGGGACCTGGCATTCCTTCCAGTCCGGGAGGGACAGCCCCTTGGCAACTTGACAAGCAGCAGCATGCTCTGCGGCACTTTTATTTACCTACCCACACACTGCTTTGTTACAGGTTCCCTCTCTTCCTTGCCCTAGAAACACGTACAGTTCTGAGCTGGACCAAGGCATCTCTTCACAGCAAAACTTCATGGACAGAGAAGGGAAACCACAAGAGGCTGCCATCACCTGGTGTTCCCATTGTGAGGGCCAGCTGAAGGCAGAAGTTGCCTCCTATTGTGCCTCTACCTTCATTGCTTGCAGAGATGAGCTTTGAGTGAGCTAATTGCTCGGCCTGGGAAAAGTGAGGGTGGGGTGTTACTGGGGCTCCCCTGCCTGCCATTGCCTGTCTGTGCTCCTGGTTTTATTGCATAACCTAGGACTTACCTTTCATTCAAGGAAAGGGAACTAGCACCAGAAGAGCCAAAGGTATCTTTAAGAAGGTATCGCTAAACACGTGTATTTTGGGCTTCTGTTTTTAGGTTGTCCTTGACAGTCTGCATGCTATTGAGCACAAACAAAATGTTTGTCTCGTGCTCTTATGGAAGTTGCAGCATATGAAGCACACAACTATCACAGGTAGCAAATGTACTGTGCTGCTCACTGATGTGGCAAAGCTGGATATGCTGAAGGGAAACATACTATTTGATTATGGAAAAAAAAGGAGTGTGAGGTGGTGAGAATAGCTGGTGAGAGCAAAGAGCAGGAATCAGCCAAGAGCAGAGCATGTCCTGTAAAAGATGCAATCCTCTGTTTCACCAAAATTGCTAGAAGGCTTTTGTACTGCCAGGGTGGATCACTCAATTTCATGCCAGGGTCCTAGTCTCCTGATTGACTATGCTACCTAAATGTTACTTTGCTTCCAGGCTCTGCTCTGAAAGAGGCTAAACTGTTCTTGGCTAGGGAAATCCAGATGCATGACGGAAAGGCATGTTCGTTGCAGTCTCACCCTGGATGCAGTGAAGGCTCTGAAAAAGCTAAATCTAGTTTCATGCTGGACTTAATCTGGTCCTCCAAAGACATTTCTGAAAGACTCAGCCTCACACACCAGTCCTTGCACACCTTGGCAGCCACTATTCTTCTGACTCCAGCAACAAGTGTAACACCATTCCCTGCTCCCAGGGAGCACTCACAGGCTCCTCAGCACACCTCCAGGTCTGTGATCTACTCGCTGTTCGTATCAGACTACCAACACATAGCCAGGACGCACTGGGGAAGCATAGTCTCTCACAAAATGCAGGCACACTGAGTTCCTTATCCTCTTCAGCCTTACATCTTTACACAGGTGCCAAACACATTCACTCTCTTGCTGTCTGGAATTATTACTGCTGATCCATGTGGCCTGTGAAAGTTTTAGGAAAAGCTGTTTATGCTGGAATCATTAAGGAATATGAACACCATAGTAGTAACTTTGTGAGTGACTTTTGGGTGATTTAGATATTTTTAGGTTGGTTTTTTTTTTTAATTCTCTACTAATAAATTTGCAGTTCCTGAAAATCATAATGTTACAGTCCTAGCTCAGACCTCTTGCATAAACACTGAAAGCCAGCTTTATCAGCTCTGGGAACATAACAGAGGAAAGATCCCTTTCTACTTCTCAGTGCTTGAGCATTTTTAGTTTTGAGTGGCAAATGCATTTTTAAAGCCTTGTGAAAACAAACTTATGGGTAACCGTCAAAGTTCAGCAGATTAATCAGGTGGCTATTGACCAGTCACAGCTGTGCAGTTTCCAGGTGGTAGCAGAAAACCACAGAGATCTCTAGTGGTCATTGCCGTCTTGAAGATCTGAAGTCACAGTTCCCTTCTCAAGCTCCGAGGTACAATTTTCTCCCATGTGGTGCTGCTTTTGCCAACTTGAAGTGGCAATACACAAAAAACCCAGCTATTGTAAGAAGTTTCTCATGAAACAGCTACTCTCCTACTTGTCATGCTCCTTGTCCCCATATTTATTGTCCTTTGTCTCCTGCTGTAGAAGGTGGCAGAGGAGCTGCTGCTACAAGAATCATCGTCAAAGGTAGTTGTGTCAGATACTCATCAGTGACATCACAGGCACATCTGTGTAAACAGCTGTATATTTGTAATGCATAACAGTTTGTCAGTAACAGCATTCTAGAGATTATACTAGCTGCTCAAAGGATGAGATGATGGAAGGAGAGGATCTGTAAAGCCCATCTCTATGCAGATAATGGTGCTATACAGTATGGTGTGGTCATCCTCCCATGACTGGGAGGGTTTTGCAGAGTCATAGAGTTACAGAATGGCTGAGGTTGGAAGGAGCCTCAGAAGGTCATCTTATCCAAATGCCCTTCTTGAGCAGGGCCACCCAGAGCCAGTGGACCAGGACTGCATGTAGACAGCTTTTGATTGTCTCTCAACATGGAGACTCCACAACCTCCCTAGGCAACCTATTCCCGTGCTCAGTCACCCTCACAGTAAAAAAAACATGTTTCTTTGTGCTCAGAAGGAACCTCCTGTGTTCCAGTTTGTACCCTTTTTCTCTGAGCCTGTCACTAGCACCACTGAGAAGAGCCTGGCTCTGTCCTCTTCACATCCTCTTTTCGGGTATTTATATACATTATTCATACTCCCCCTGAGCCTTCTCTCTCTAAGCTAAACAGTCCCAGCTCTCTCAGCCTCTCCTCCTGTGCGAGGTGCCCCAGTCCCTTCATCATCCTTGTGGCCCTTTTGTGAATGCTCTCCAGTATGTTCATGTCTCTTTTGTAATGAAGAGCCCAGAACTGGATGAGGTGCTCCAGGTGTGGCCTTAACAGTGCTGAATGAAGCGGAAGGATCACCTTCCTTGACCTGCTGGCAATACTTTGTCTGATTTATCCCAGGATACCATTCGCTGCCTTTGCAGCAAGGGCACGCTGCTGGCTCATGTTCAACCTGCTGCCCACCAGCACCCCCAGGTCCTTTTCTGCCAGGCTGCTTCTCAGCTGGATCACCACCAACAGGTACTGGTGCGTGGGGCTGCTTCTCCCCAGGCATGGGACTTTGCACTTTCCCTTGTTGAACTTCATGAGGTTATTGTTGGCCCTTTTCTCCAGGCTGTTGAGGTTCCTCTGGATGGCAGCATATGCCCCTGTGGTGTACCAGCTGCTTCTCCCAGTTTGGTGTTTTCTGCAAAATTCCTAAGTGTTCTCTGCCCCATCATCTGCATTATTAATGAAGATGTTAAACGGAAGATGTTTCCCACCACAGCTGCTGTTTCTCAGGCTTCCTGTGAGACAAGAATTAACTCCAAACATAATTAAGAGGACAGACAACCTTGTGGTAGCCATCCAATACAGGTACTGCATTGGGAGCAGAAGATGAATGTTTGGGAAACATATTGTTCTTTAGTGGAACAGCTTGGGCCCAAATCAATATCATCTAACAAGAAGCTTGAGTAGACACAGGCTGGAAGAGGAAGGAAACAAAGGGAAGAAAAGAAAGGAAATATACATACATAGGATGGTGTAGCATCACTATCTGCATATGGATGTGTGTTGGGTCTGGCTGAGATGGAGTTAACTTTCCCTGCAGCAGCCCTCGTAGTGCTGTGCTTTGTATTTGTAGCTAGAAAGGTGTTGATAACACACCAGCATTTTGGCTACCACTGAGCAGTGCTCACACAGCACCAGGGCTGCCTTTCCAAAACTGCGCCCCCCCCCCCCCCCCCCCCCCCTCCAGCTCCAAAGGCCAGCAGGTAGGAAAGAGGCTGGAAGGGGGACAGACAGAACAGCTGACCCAGTCTGACCAAAGGGATGTTCCATGCCATGTGATATTGTGCTCAGCCATAAAAAGCTAAGAGAAAGGAGGCAGAGAGGGGATGTTTGCTATTAAGGCACTTGTCTCTAGAGCAACCTTTACGTGCACTGAGGCCGTGCTTCCTGGGAAGAGGCTAAACATTACCTGCTGATGGGCAGTAGAGAATCGGTCTTCTTGTTTCCCTTTGCTTCTGCATGCAGCCTTTGATTTTTCTTTGTTAAACTGCCTTTCTCTTGACCCATGAGTACTTTCTCATCTCATTTCCCACCACCCTGCAGTGTCCTTCTGAGGAGGGGGAGAGATAGGGGATTCGGTGGACAGCTGGCAGCCAGTGAGGGTCAGCCCACCACAGGCTGCAATCTTACACATTCTCTTCTTCCACCCCCTTGCCTTTTCAGTACACAGATATGGCCTGAAAAGGGGCTGTTGCTTAATTTTAAGGGTTTGTGGCTGAAAGTACTGAATATTTATGAGAAGAACTGAAGCTCAGGGTGTCTGTGGCTCTGCCTACTTTCTTGTAGCAGGATTGATATAAGTGATATGATTGCTACTCTTCTGTGAAATTCCCCCACTGAAATGATACCATTGTTAGAAAACACGACCCTAAATGTCTCTTGCGTGCATGTTCTCGTCTTTCCTTGTCTGAAGTTTTGCACAGCTTGAGAGACATGGAAATAAAAACGAGGGAACTGTCTTTCCTCTCTTCTCTCCCTCACACTTATCTGGATTCAGAGCCTACAACACCTTTCCAGATGAACATTAAAGTGTGACAAGACTGGTCTCTGCTGGCATGTCCTGGAAATTGCCCTTTGAACATGGCCGGAGGAGGTGTTCGTGCCACATCATAGAAACACTCCTTCAGAATTAATACAGAGGTCATTTGCTTGTTTTTTAATGAAAGACAACATATGGGAGAGAGTCTGTTAGTGACAGTAAGGACACTAATGGAGCTGTAGACTGGAGAAGGAGACAGAATAATCTTAAATGAGTTTTAGCAGAATGGCTTTAGACCCTGAATAAACGGTGCTGAGATCAGAGCCAGATTCAGACCAAGGCCGGCAAATAATATCCTGTCACTAGTGTTATTATTTAGGCAAAGCCAGACAAAATCCTAAATGTATTTTTAAAAATAATTCAATCTAAACAAAGAAAAATGTCTGCAGTCATTTCCATAATTAGTGACTTGAGTGCACAGTTTTGCTGTTGTAGAGGAGAGGATAACCGTAGGGGTACCTGAGACCATCTGCCCAGTACCTGGCTTTCTGTAGTCCTGTGTCTCTGTCCTGAATGTTTCAGCCTAGTCTCTGTGTCTCATTCCCTTCCCTGGGACACCAGCAGCTGGGACCAGCTGAACAGGATGTATCAAAACTCATGTGTTCTTCTGGGATACCTGGAAATGAGAACATAATTTGTGTTTTTACTAGTAGAATTGCTGCCTTTCAAAGGTTTGTGTCTTGTACCTACAGCCTATTTTTTTTATATCAACAGACTTAAGTGAAGCCATTAAAAATCAATATGAACATGTTTACTGCAGGTACTTGGTCATGTTGCTGACTGTGTCGACCTTTTATGTGCCAAGACTAGGCCAGGATGGGCAGCGCATGCCCCAAATCCGAACTGCTTTGTTCATGTGCCTGTCTTCCCTGTATTGCCTCGGTGTGCGCTGGTGCATACACCCTTACTAACACAGACTTTTTACTTTCGTGAGTTACATCACATCTGGACAAACCTATGGGGGAAAAAACCAGTTTTGTGTCTCCATTTAGTTACATGTAAGGGAGGGACATAAAAGTGTCCTGTTACTGCCAGTCCCCACCCCCTTTGGACAGTCTCCAAAATGAAGGCGTGCTCTTACTCCTAGATGAAGCCTTTCCATAGTCAAGGTCGTGGGCACCCAGGAGAAGCCTTTACAGCTGCTTCCTGCAACGAGGCAGTCAGAGGAACGCGAACACAAGGCCTCAGCATCCCACTGCCCTTCCTTTCAGAGCAGTTGTGGCAAGTGCAGCCCAGACCAACATGCATATTCACAGTCAGGCCAGGCTGCAAACAGAAGCACCAGTCAGAAGAAAGCAAATCACGCTTAATGCAAACCAGTTACTGTTGGCTTGAGGTTTGTTTACCATCCTGGGGAAGAAGGAGAAAGAGTGGGAAGGAAAGCAGCATCAGCAACATCAGGAAGTTACTAAGTGAAAAATAAATGCATTTAAAACCAGCTAGTAAAAGAAAAAAAAAAAACAAACACCTGCTTTTTTTGTCATCAGGAAAAAAATGTAAGGATTATAAATTCAGATACACAAAAAGGTAATTGGACTGCCACACAGAAACAGCAGTGGCAGAGGAGGGATGTGGCCTGTGGTTCCCATAGCTGACTTTCATGGTGACTGGGTGACAAAAATGGGAGGGCAGAGCCACGAGTGGGATTGTTTTTGTACAAGGTTATATCGTTGTGGGGACAACTCACAATGATGCATTCCCCAGGAGGCCTTTACAAAAACCCTTATGTGCGTAAGCCTCGTGGGAGTGTGCTAAGACAGCTACAGAGGACTCTGTAGCACATCGGGCACGCGCTGTCTTGGCTTTTCTTGACAGACCTGGTATGCTATGACTTAATGGCACCATCTGGGAACCGATCCTGCCTTCTCTGGAAAACAAGCCAGGAGATTCTGAAGCACTGAAACAATTTTCAGCAAACCATATTGACTGCAGGTGGATCTGAACCCTATCAGAGTATGCAAAACAGAGAATTAGCATTATTTTCTGATGCGATAATGTTTGCAATAGACCACAAAATGGTTCTTTATTAATGTGATACAAGTGCTAGAGAAAGAATTCTGACATGCCACAGGTATCTCTCATTTCACCAGAAATCTGGTGGGGGTTTTCTCTCTTAAATAAACCTCTGGTGCCCGTGGACTGACTTGTACCTGTGGCTTTCTCTAATTCTGCTCCACACTGTCACTGCGGTTCTCCCTAGTGGATATCAGGGGTTTGCCTGAGACCAGCCAACTGATTCTTCTGGGCTGCCCTTGTGTGGGTTAGTTTTAACCTCCCAGAACATTGAACGGGATACAAGGTGGCTGGCCTGCCACTGAAGGGAGAACAAATGGATTTGGTTTAGCTCAGTGCCACAGAAAGCAAAAACCCTCTATGAAAAGGTATGTGACTGTGGCAACCACAAAGGCTATTATTTGATTATTAACTCCACAAGTTACAGAAATGGAGGCTTCACAATGCTTAGAGTACAAGAGCTCTAAGGCTCTTACTCTAAGAGTAAGGCAGCTCTAGTTGCAGAGGAATTCTATTTCTAGACCATGACAGCCTCTACTGCTTTGAGTACTTTTGCATGGTTTCTACACCTGCAAAATGACCAGAGCAGCTAATACCAATGAGATAATATGGAGATTAGAGACAGGCTGTAAAACAATCTGAGGTGAAATGTAGACAATAAAAATAAGTATCAAAAAACTCTGGGAAATGCTTTTATAAATGCTGCAGATTATACAGTGGGATTTCATGCTGGTTTTCTACCAAAGCCCTTCAGTCAGAGACTGAAAGTTCTTTGGGATTACAGATACAGTAAACATTGCTTAAGCTTCTCCTTACTAAAGTCAACTGCAGTGCATCCCTTTTCTTAGCTTATGGTACAACACTTCGTCACTGTGATCAGCAGATTTTTGGTGATGGCACAAAACTTACAGTAATGGGTAAGAAATTTTTGTTTTCTCCTTTAAGTCACTTCAAATACCAGGTCTTCTCTTTAGAGAACTTCAACTTTATTCTCCCTTTCATTGTTAAACTGGTGTTCTCCTGATGAGCTAGTAACCCAGTCTACTTTGGAGAATAGACTTTTAGTAGCTTAGTAGTTGAGGTGAGGACACACATTTTACTTTGGAGAACTGAATGAATACATTTTCAGTGAATAAAAAGTTGCCCTTAGAAGGAATTAGGATGAGGAATGGCTTTAAAATATACGCATAAGTATATTGTCTTAAGGAATGGACATAGCAAAAATCACTGTTCCCCCAAAGTATAGCTATTCTCCATAATGTTATTTTTCCTGGGGCTACAGGTGATTAAGGACAAGTCAATGAAAGGCTATCTGTCTGGAAAGAACTGATTTTCAGTTACACTTCGGACAGGTCTAGAAAACAAAATCAAGACTCTACAAATGTGAATTACTTTGGATCTTTTCTGGGTAGTGTGGTAAAGCATGCGTTATCATCTCAGATAAATGGGAAAGGCAAATAAGTGTACTAGCATTTTGAAAAAAAACAGAGCCCTCAAATAAATACTCAACCTTACCATAAGCCATACTAACAGCACTCTTTAGCTGTTTAATTCCTTGTTGTTAGACAAAACAACTTACCACAGCACAGCACGTTTTTTCCACAAAACAGGCTGGTCAGGATGGTAATAAATAGATCATTTAGGACAATGGCCTTACTATCTCAGAATAGATGCTAAAAGGCTACTGAAAACCATGGAAACAGGATAAGTGGCTCATTTCAAATAAAAGTAGCTGTCAGGGTATGTTTCTCTCTCCGCCGTGCTTCTGGATGTGGACTCTTTCCAAATCCAGGGGAAAACAATGCTGCTTCTAATGCTCTGATAAATGATGGTGACCTCTTGTGATCGTCCTTGAGTCGGAAGAATTGATGCCTCAGGCTTTTGTACCACTTGTACCACACTGTTCCACTGCAGAATAAAATGATTATAAGGGATAAAATCTAATCTTCATAGGAAGAATTGGGTGGTCAGCATGTTTTTTGAAATCCAGTGTGAATCTGAGGTGCCTGAGTTGATGAAAATCGATAAACTGATCCCTCACTGACCATAGTCAATTATGCAGCTAACTTTAATATCCATAATAAGGGGGAGAATAAAGAAGAGACTTCCTTCCAGGGAAGGAGAAAGGAAGAGATGTTTAGGAACTGCTGCAATGGAGAGAGTGGACCAGGGTCCTGTGTTATATATCACAAATTGTTTTGTAAGTGAAAAAAGAGATTTATTTGACAAGAGAAGACTGGAAAGCAAATTAGGATATTAAGGAAATAAGGATTTTAGCTGAAAATAAGCAAAGATAATTACTCTGTCTGCATATGGGAAATATTTTCTAATAGTACACCTAGATAAATAGATAAGTGTTCTCTAAAGAGATGGTGAAAGTTACAACAACCAATTCGCTCAAGCCTGAGGCAAAAGGGCTCTGGAAGAGGTATTACTGAGATGTATCTCATCTGGTTAGATGCACAGATGGAGTGGTGTTCCCTTAGAGACCTTTCTATTTTTTTTTAGGGGACCATAAATTAATGTTCTTTGTGTTTCTTCTTTTGCCGATAGTGCATGAGGTTAGCCCACGAGGCTTGGCTCAGAGGCCTGAGAGTAGAGGAGAGGTTTTCCTGCAGCTGCAAAACAGTGTGAATATGACAGACAGCACTTTGGCAGTGGGACAAAACTCACAGTCATAGGTAAGACAGTAGTCAGATCTCTGTGATATATGTGATACTGGTTTAGGGGACAAGAGCATTCTTAATTAACAGCAGAATAATGATAATTTTTCATACAGCCATGAGGACAGGATTAATGCTTTACTGGTTGCATATTAAAATGAGATGTGCTACCATGGAAGTGTAGAACCTTCAGGCATGTATTTTGAGATCCCTGTCTGTTGCCTTTGTCTTTCCCTGTTGAGAACTTCATGAGGGGAGAAAGTAAGAAATAATTCTGTTTTCTCCCATTCACCAAGAAAACGTTAGAGAGGCTGGAAGTGAAAGATCTGTCTTTGGTCTGTAAGCTTTTGCAGCTCATCTCTACAACAATCAAAATCAACATTTCAGAGACAGAGCCCAGATTCTTGTGTCTGCTGGATCAGGCAGGGAAAGAGTAGCCTTGCTGGTGCTTTGCTCCCCTCTCCAGGGATGGAAGGCAGGCTACCTAAAGTTGCTTTGGAACACTGGCTTCCTCTAACAGCCCTTTTCATGATTTCTAATTCTCAGAAAGGACTGCATTCTTTTTCTCTCTGTGCTCTTTTTTCCTGTACTCCTTGTCTTTTCCCCCGTTTGCTTTCTCCGCCTGCTTCCCTCCCAGTAAAGGGTTTAACATCACCTATATTGGGGCATTTTGTAATCATGGAGCAAAGTAAGCTTTTCCATCTACTACTGCCACATCTGAGAGCAAACTGTAGCAACACAGGCTGGTGCATGCTCTGTTAACCAGTGCCCTTTCAAGGGATGGAGTGGCTGGCAAGCAGGGTGCAATGGCAGTGTGGGCTGTAGGCTGGCTGTGCACAGCTGTGCTTTTTAACTGCGCTACTACTGTTGTAAGGACACTTAACCTTTGGAGCTGACACTGTGCTCGGAGTTACAGGTAAGTAACTGTGATTAACCAGACTGTTCAATGCAGAGGACACTTGGAAATTTCCCTATATATGATAGTGATACGTAGCATATACACAGATGATTTTTAAAATGACAGTAGAAGTGAAAGATAACAAGAAATCATGAAACTAACCTTGCCGTGATGGGAATAGAACTGTGGTACTTTTCTCTTAGGTGGGTGAAGAATATGTGACAAAGAGTGCGCGAGTTTACCCATTGAGGTGATGAAACGTTGTGCCTGTGTCTGCCGTGGACACTGGAAAAGCAGAACAGAGCTGACAGTTGATAACACTCTCTTCTGATTGTCTCTGCTCTTGCTTGTACCAGTTTCAAGAATGCTTACTCTCTGGCTTTCTTTGTCTTTCCAGTAGTTTTATCATTCTTTCTGTCTGCCTTTTCCACTTGCCTTCCTCTTTGACTTGTTTTGTTTAGTTTGTTAAATCTCTCTCATTTTTCTTTCGTGTCCTCCCTGTTTCCATGTCTTCACTCATTAGCCACCCAGGCTATGAGCCAATGAACTTACGTCAAAGATACTTTTAGAGTAGGAAAAAAATTCATAAAGCCAGCTACTAGAAGGCAGCAGTAGAGATGATCAGCCTCTCCTTATATCCACTGGAACAAAAGCAGAGCAATGCCAGCCCTTCTAGGGAGTTATCTTCATCACCTCTTCTGAAGTCTCTGCATGCTCATGTGTTTTCACAGAAGGACCCTGGGGATCTTTGTAGAGGAAGCACTGACAGTCATGATTAAAAGCTGAGAGTAAACACTAGGGCTTAGGAGTCAAGATCTATGCAAGATAAATTTTCTTCTAACTGCTAATTCTCTCTGCCCTTGGAAGGAGGGCGTGATCAGGAAGAACATGTACAATTTATAGTGCTATCGCACCAAAAACCAGTAAAAGTTTTCTTTTTGGCTCCAGAGTTCTCTCTGCATTTCTGTTTCCATGTTCATCTACAGACCTGGTGGATTTATCAGTCTAGATGAGTAAAAAAGGTGCTCTAACAAAGTATATTGAAAAAAAAATATGGTGGGTTTTAGGGTCACTGCCTAGCTTCCGAGTAACATCTCATTGTGGCCTTGTACATCCTTTTGACTGTAGAAGTCTGTGGTTTTTAGTCTTATATGTAGGTATTAAACACTTTTGGACTGGAGACAACTTTTGATTTGTGAGTGTATAGAATCTTGCATCGTTTTGGTAAGATGTATAGTCTAGAATGAGGGCTTCTGATACCTAGGATAACCTAAATTATAACTAACATAAGAGACATTTCATAGTCTTAAAAAAAGGTGGAGAGTTAAGACCTAAAACAAAACTTGTCCCAGGCAAATTCAGGTTACCTATCTAAAGTGTTCTTCACTTCTTACAGTGAGTAAGATTAGCTCCTTCATTTCAAGTCACCCTGTAGAGGGGGCAGGGGTCTGGGTGGGGTATCACATGGCAGTGTGACACTACAGATGCTGCAGAACATTGCAATAACCATCATGTCTTACTAGCCTCCAGGAATGTAATGCAGGCAGTGGAAGATGCTTGTGCCTTGTAACACAGACACTTATCTATTAGTACCATATTACAAACACAGGACTTATACCACTACGGGGTACTTTTCTGCTGACCTATTTGCTCAGCTTCTTGCCAGCTTTCCTATTGTTCTCACAGAGATAATACTAGAAATACAAACACTCATGTATTTCTCTAGTCAGATGTTTTATGTTTTTGTGTAATGACCGAGGACACATGCTTTCAGCTTCCTTGTGTCTATGTACCTAATAGATATTAATTGTCTAATAGACAGGTGTTGAAAGTCCAGCTATATCATATATATATATATTATTATTTTGTATACCAGCTATGTCAGGAGTCTGAGTGATAAATACATTTATCACCATGTGATAAATTCTCAGTTAATTGAAAGGCTTTTTATAGATTTTCCCAATACCTCTGTCAGCTTTTGTTCTTTTTTTCATCATTTTACATTAAAAAAATGGGATTCACTGGAAAATATAAAACTGTCTTCCCTGCCTGGAGAGAGTTCCTTAAGATCTACATTTTCAGGGGTGTATGGAACGTGGTTCATCCACCTCAGTCTAAGGAATGCTGGTCAGTGAGAAACCCACAGGAAGCTGAGCTCCCAAATGTGTCCTAGCCCTAGGGGAGATAGGATCAGTTCACAATCAGTTTAGTTGTGTATGGGAAGGGTAACTTCTTTTGCATCATCCTGCTTATATTTATGCACTGAGATTTTATTAATGAAAGGGAAGAAGTTGTTCTTACATTCTCATTTAGACACTTGACCGCTCGCTCAGCTCCTGTTGGGTTTGGCTAACAGCGCATGCTGAAGGTTGCTGCATGCCTGAGCAGCGCCTCGGGCCAAAGGGAAGCACCAGGTAGGCAGGACCGGTGCCCAGAAAGAGCCAAAGGGCCATCATATGGCCGCTGTCACCTGCAGAGTGCTGGCTCCTGCCGCCCCTGTCTTCTGTCTGGCCTTTTCTTCAGAACCTGCTAACTTACGGAAATGGTATAGATCAAACCTCCAAGGTGGAAAGTATGAAAACATCAGCTTACGCAAAAAAGCCTTTGAAGCACATCCAACAGCAGCTGGATGCTTCCTGGTGTGATAGAGGGGATGCCTGCACCGTGATGGAGGAGGAAGGATGAGGGGTGAGCACCCTCCCCATCGGCTAAGTCACTAAATTCTTTTTCTGATTTTTTTTCCTCCTAAGAGCATAAATTAAAGAATTATGTGTTATAAGTTATGAAACCTTATACCTTGAATGGTGAATAAGTGAACTCATGAGACAGACTAGTCTAGGGAAAAGGGGATTGAGCTCCTGTTTGTCATGTTTGTTGCATTTCTTAATGAGCTTATGAAAAAAAATTTAAATCACAGAGTACGTTGTCCTGGAAAGTTGAGAGCTGCAAACAGATGACATTTGATTTGATACCTCTTCAAAATATGGAGTATGTCCTAATGCTGCTCTATATGCATTCTTTTCTAGACATGTTTGACATCTTCCCTCAAGTCAAAGCAAAAAAAAGGGTAAATGATACATGAGAGGTTGTTTTAGATATTGAAGATTTTAAAACCAAGGCTGTAAAGAACATTTTCACTGCTCTGCACTGTAACGGTTGTTTAATATAAAATAACTTTGTTTTCTCCTTTCTTTTAGAGTATCTGAATGCAAGTTTACCTAGAAGTTGAATAAAAAAAACATCCTTTAGCCCTACTAATGGTAGAAATTCAGCCTAGCTGTTCGTAAACCATCTTATATAACTGCAGAAAAAAATTCATTTATTTTGAGTCTCTTATACTTGCACTTTTTTATATATCCAAATTTATTTCATTATATTTACTTCCAGCTTCATTATTGTTCTAGGTTAAAAGTGTAGAAAAGTTTGGAGTTTGATTAAAAGAAAAATGATTGTGTTCATATCACATGTACATCATTATAAATACATTCCTATAATCACACTGTTCCCCAATTTTTTTGAGCTTCAAATAAACAGCTTCAAAAGCTTGTGAAGTAAAGATAATAAAGATTGTTCGGTGGTTTCAAGTATATCTGTAAAAGTTAATAGTGTTAAAGCTATGGAGAAGCCCATGTGTATCTTAGTTGTGGATGTTTATTACTGTTTGTTTAAATTTCTGTGTCTGTCTCTATGAAAAAGTCAAGACACTCAAGTTTAAAAATGGAGCAGTAAAGTTCTACATGTGCTTTAGCTTAGGAGATACTGTTCTCTTGTAAGAAGTACACCGATTACCAACAGAACACGACCATAAATATGGGTGTTTGTGGACTTAATTCTTATTTATGGCTCCCTTCTTCTTTGCCAGATAAGTGTCTTACAGTGAGTGTAACTAACTGCATGAGTTCTGCTCTCAGGGGCGATAAGAGTAATGAAATATGATCAGGACTGTTGCACAGTGAAAGGTGACCTCAGGAACAGATTATGCTCATCAAAGTAGGAAAAAGTACTTATACGTATATAAGTAATATCACTCAGATTCCGCCCACCTTTCCATCCGTGTCTGTTTGCAGAACCAGCTTCTAGTTCATTTTAGCCAGTATGCAATAAAACTTTTGCAATAAGCAGTGTAAAAATGGATAGTTGTGACAGTATAGAAATAGCCATATTCTTTCTTTCTTTCAGGAACAAGCACATTTTGAGTGCACATATCCAATATATAGCTATATCTGTCAATTAGAATTACCTTAAATATTGTCAGTTTATGCCTCTATCTTTTGGCATCATCAGCCAGAAAGATGTCCCCCTCTGCCCATATAGTCCTGCTGACCTCATTAAATCCAAGCAATGTTTCTGCAAGTTGTGGCCCTCACTTTATTCACTGCCTGGCTACATCTTATTTGTGTATTAGAAGGAAGCAAAACTGCTAAGTCTAACTCTTTGTAGAGTCAAATGCTTTGGGCTTTTTTTTATTTTTTTTTAATCCATGGCTAAGATTGCTAGCAAAGAAATTAATTTTATTTGGTGGTCATATGTGAGGTTTTGGGCAGAGATGTCAGAAAGCAAATTCTGCTGTTAAATACATCTATCACTGTGTGATAAAATGACAGTTTCAGGCTGGTTTTAAGGTTTTGCTGGCTTGCCTTCTTTCCTTAGTTTTGCAGTAAAGTGTTGAATGGTTAACGAGCAGTATCTTCTCCTCAGCAATGTGTGGCAGCCAGCATCCCTCAGGTTTTACTTGCAGCTGTGCTGTAATGCGTGCTTCTTCACTTATATGGCAGTTTAGAGATGTGTAGCTTTTGCTTCCACTGCAAAGTCTTTATTAACTTCAGTGACAGCAAATGTACTCGAACCAGTATTTTAAATGTTAGGTATTGCTCAAGCGAAGGACATGCAGATACACTTGCTGGATCTCAGTCTGTAGTGTGGCAAGTCAACTAACCTTACCCTTTCCTTGAGTTTATGTTTGGGTATCTCTTTATTTAAGCCTCCATCTAGTGCTCTTCTGATTGAGACAACACATCTGCCTCCTGCCTGTGGTCTTTGCAGTTTTGTCTTCTCTCTCACAAAAGTAGTTGCCCTGTTGATAGACAAGACATCTTAGCTTTATGCCAACCTTCCTCTTCTGCTATTCCACTGATAATGCTGTCCATTCTCCCACTGGCTCTCCTTAAAGCATACACAAACCAGTCTATTAGGCAGAACCAAAGGAGCAGTAGGCCTGCAACATGATTGATGCTGGTAGTTAAAAGAGGAGGCAGACTGTAACAAGAGTTGGGATCAGCTGCTCAAGGAATCAGCGGTCCTGCAGGGCAACATGTTCACAGCTCCTCAGTACTGTGACATGAATAACTAAGGAGTAAGAAGATCTGTGCACCCAGTGGTCCCCTAATCATTAAGTATGAGGCTGAAGTATATTTCTAGTTGGAAGGGACCTACGACCACCTAGTCCAACTGCCTGATCACTTCAGGGCTGACCAAAGGTTAAAGCGTGTTATTATGGGCGTTGTCCAAATGCCCCTTCAACACTGACAGGCTGGGGCATCCACCACCTCTCTAAGAAGCATGTTCCCATGTTGGAGCACCCTCCCGGTGTAGAAGTGTTTTCGAATATCAGTTCTGAGCCTCCCCTGGTGCAGCTTTGAACCATTCCCACGTGTGCTATCGCTGGATACCAGGGAGGAGAGCTCTGCGCTCCCTCTCCCCTTGCCCTCTTTGGAAGTCACAGAGCGCGGGGCCACCCCTCAGCCCCCTCTGCCCAAGCCAGGAAGACCCAGTGCCTTTGGCTGCTCCCCATGGAACGTGCCTTCCAGCCCCTCCAGCAGCTCTGTTGCCCTCCTCGGGACGTGTTCGAGGGTCTTTGCACCCTCCTCACAGTGTGAGACCCAGAGCTGCCCCCAGGGTGGGAGGTGAGGCCGCCCCAGCGCTGAGTGCAGTGGGATACCCCCGGTCCGGCCGGTGATGCTGCGGGTGCTGCGCCCTGGGGTGCGGCTGCCCTCGGCTGCCAGGGCTCACTGCTGGCTCCTGCAGAGCCCGCTGCCCGCCAGCACCCCAGGGCGCTCCCTGCGGGGCCATGGCCGGCCACTCTGCTCCCAGCTGGTGCTTGTGCCTGGTGTTCCTCTCTCCCGGGTGCAGAATCCTGCATTTGTTCCAGTTGAATTTCAGCCACTGGTGACTACCCAATGCTCCAAGCTACTGAACTCTGCAGCGTAGGTCCCAGCGCATGCGGGCTGCCAGGGCTGGGGAGTTCCATGTCAGTGGCTGGGCAGACCAAGCCTCTGAGACCAGTCTCTGGGACCCCGAGTGTCCTGGTGTCTACCTATCTAATATAAATGAATTCTCTGATAGGTAGTTTTTAAAAGGCCAGCTGTATTGGCAGTCACACAGCACAAACAC
Source organism: Falco punctatus (assembly GCF_963210335.1). NCBI lineage: Eukaryota > Metazoa > Chordata > Aves > Falconiformes > Falconidae > Falco > Falco punctatus. Next base: position 31,125 of record NC_137585.1, read on the forward strand.
AGCACAATTTTAAGGAGGTTCTGATTGAAGACAGTAATGAGGGCTCTGGGCCGTCTTGCTTTCTGTTTCAGGGAAGGACAAAGAAATCCTGCCTCCAGCTGTGGCCATCTTTTCCCCGTCAAAGCAAGAGATCCAACAGAAGAACAAGGCCACGCTGGTGTGCCTGGCCTCTGGATTCTACCCTGACCACCTGAGCTTGGTCTGGAAGATGAATGGCGCTGAGAGGACAGAAGGGGTGGGGACAGATGAGTTTTCCACACGGAATGAGAGTACCTACTCACTGACCAGCCGGCTGAGGATCTCGGCCCAGGAATGGTTCAACCCTTTGAATCGGTTTGAGTGTGTGGCCAATTTTTTTAACAACGGAACACAGGAATCAATACACAAATTCATCTATGGTGATGCTGGTGAGTAAAAACTGTGTATGGCCATGCTGTACAAACTAGAAGCCACAGAACAAGAGGGTGTGGGTTAGGATGTAAAACACATCTATATACATCTTCCATACATGATGCTGTTATAGCACAAACATATGTAAATATGTAGGTATTTTCATATGTCTCTTCGTATTCCTGGGCCTCCATATCTACATTATCATGGTACATCTATAAATTTTCCAAGTTTTCTTCAGATTCATCACTGAGAAATCTCTGTAGTATAGTAAAATTATAACATAATAAAATATATAGTATAGTAAAATGAATCAGGCAGTAGATTGTAAATTGTAAACTCTAAAATTTGTGTTCTCTTTGCATTGAAAAGAAATGTGACTTTCAGATCACTTTTGTCTTTCAGGTTGTGCGCTCACAGAAGGTATGTGTGGGTTCTCACAGGCAAATACCTGTATGTATTTTAATTCCAGTTTTACTGATGCTAAGTACAAGGTGCGTGAGAATTCTGCTACAAGAATAATTGTACTTCCTCATATAAGTTATTTGTATGTTAGATAAAAAAAAAAAGAATAAAAAGACTTTGGGAGGGTTGTGTTTGTACACTGTATGTAGCTATGCTTTGGGTCTTTTAGCTTTTTGTTATGATTCCCTCTAGAAATAACAGAAGAAATTGTGGAACCTTTCTATGGAGTGTAATTTGCTATTTTCATCGTCTTCTCCAGTCCTTAAGATTTCCTTCTGCTGGGAAGCTGCTTGCTTACCCATGAAAGAAAAAAATCATACTTAGCCAAGGGATTATGACATCCAGATTCAGCACACGGAATTCTGAAGATTTCTAACTAATCAGATTCAGTCAATCTATCAATACTTCTGGTTACAAGCCACATTCCCCCCAAATGGCAAGGATATTCATATTAAAAATCATGTCTCTTTATATATACATATGTACACACTCTTTTTTTGACCAGCTTCTTTAATGCTTCAGGAATCTTAAGGCTGAAGCAAGATCAGACTGGTGTTTCAATGCTACTGCCATTCCTTAAGAGCAAAAAATCAACAAGAACAAAATTTCTAGATACCATGTTATTCTGGGCTGTGTAAAACTCCCCTGATATATCAGCAACACTCACAAGGACAATAACAAGTGAAAAAAATTCCTGCCTTCTGATTCAGCTTAATTCAGGTTCGTGAGAAGAGATTCTCGTGAGCAGCCTTGTTTTTCAGTAGGTGTGGCAACATGACGGTTGAACGTTCTCACTCAGAACATACTGTCTTAGCATAAAGCCAACCTCTGTCTTTCCTATTCTTGCTTTCTCTCTTGGTTCTTTGAATCACAGTGTCCTTCCTCCTCCCCTGCTATCTCATGGCAGCAGAGCCATTAATTTGGCTTCAGTTTGTTTGTGTCGTTCAGCTGAAGATTTCAAGGGTTTTTATTTGATTAAAACTACATTAGGTTTAGTCTCTCATGATGATGATAACTCAATACACAAATGTGTTGCATTTGCAGAGTCCTACTTGTGGTATGGAAATTCCCTGAAGCTCACCTACCTCATTCTCTGTGGCAAAGCCTTGCTCTATGCGGTTTTGGTGAGCAGTCTGGTGTGGGCAGCCCAGGTAGGCTAGTGTGGTGCTTGAAGGCTGAGCTTACTCACTAGTGTGGGGGTCAGTGGGTACAGATTGAATCTGTTCACCACTGTGGGGTTGTTCTCTGTGTGCTGTGCTGGGCTGTGTGGGGGTTAGTTCGAAAACCCACAAGTGATGAGTTTTCCATTATTGTTTCTCCAGAACTCCCATAAAAACGATGCTATCTAGCAAAGAAACTCCTTCTCAGAATACTCTTTAAACACATGGATAAAGACCAGAATTAAGGACAACGTCTCTAGAAAGTAAAGAAGGGAAATATCAGATATATTTTTCCATAAGCATTGAAAAGGGACTCATGCCTGCAGTGAAAGTAATAAGCAGAGTTTTTGAGGAGATACGTGCGATAAATCTGAACAAAGATTTACAAAGAACAATGGGATAAATATGAAGAAGTTTAACTATGGGAGAAGTTTAAATAACTACCAGGAAATGACTTTTATCAGTCAGTTCTTATATATAGCCAAAAGATATTTCCAGTGAGGGTAGTAGAAGCCTCAGCACTTGTTCCTTTAAAAGCAGGACTCAGACATGTATTCAAAAAGTGATTGGAGCAGATGAAGGTGAGTATGAACACAATCTCAATTATGTTTTTGTGTTTTTCAAGGATACTAGAAGGAGTAGGTTTGTATTTTACTGGATCACAATCAGAATCACAGAACAGTTTTGGATGTAAGGGACCTTTAAAGATTATCTGGTCCAACACCCCTGCCGTAAGCAGGGACATCTTTCAGTAGACCATGTTGCTCAAAGCCCCATCCTACCTAACTTTGGACACTTCCATGGATGGGGCATCCACTTCACTGGGCAACCTGTTCCAGTGTCTCCCCACCCTCATCATAACAAATTTCTTCCTTATAGCCAATCTAAAGCTACCGTCTTTCAGTTTAAAACCATTCCCCTAATCCTGTCACTATAGGCCTTGTAAAAAGTGGTTCTCTGTCTTTCTTGTAAGCCCCCTTTATAGATTGAAAGGCTGCAAGAAGGTCTCCCCAGAGGCTTCTGTTCTCCAAGCTGAACAACCCCAATGCCCTCAGCCTGTCTTCATAGGAGAGGTGCTTCAGCCCTCTGGCCATTTTTGTGTCCCTCTTCTGGACCCTCTGTAACAGGTCCGTGTCTTTCCTGCAGTGGGGATCCCAGAGCTGGATGCAGTGCTCCAGGTGGGGCCACATGAGAGCAAGGCAGAGGGGCAAAATCACCTCCCTTGACCTGCTGGCCACTCTTCTCTTGATGCAGCCTGGGATATGGTTGGCTGGCTGGGCTGCAAGCACACATTGCTGGCTCATACCCAATTTTTCATTCACCAGTATCCCTAAGTCCTTTTCTGTAGGGCTGCTCACAATAAATGCGTCACCCACTCTATACTGATGTTGGGAACCACCCTGATTCAAATGAGGGACCTTGCACTTAGCCTTGTGGAACTTCAGGATGTTCACATGGGCTCACTCATCAAGTCTGTCCAGGCGGCACCACTCAGCTTGGTGTCATCCAGAAACCTGACGAGGCTGCATTCACTCCCACTATCAATGACACATTGCTGAAGGGATTAAATGGTATCGGTCCCAATATTGACCCTGGAGGGAAACCACTGATTGCTGGTTTCCACTTGGACATTGAACCATTGACTGTAACTCTTTAGGCACAGTCATGTGCCAATTCCTTACCCATATAACAGTCCATCCACCAAACCCATATCTGTCCAGTTTAGCAGCAAGAATGTTGTGGAGGACCCTATCAAAGGCCTTACAGGAGTCCAGGTAGATGATGTCCATAGCTCTTCCTTTGTTCACAGATGTTATAGAAGTGCACCTGATTAGTCATCTAACACACAAAGTTATGTGTGAAGATATTAATTCAGTATGTAAGTAAATAATTTGTACAGGTTAAGATACTTCCTTGATACAGAAATGGGAGAAAGTGTGGAGATACAACATGGTCATTTCTGTTAATGTTCTCAGGAGACACAACAGCTGGGAAACCGATAAATATGGTCTATTATTTCCTAGATTATTTTATTTGTTAATTTTGTTTTGGTTTTTTGTTTGTTTTGGTTGTTTGTTGTTATTATTATTATTATTAATTATACCGGTTTGTTCTGTTTTGTTTCCACTTAGGCTGGTGGCAAGCTGTGTAGGGAATAAATGAAGAGTCCTCTTCATCACATCAGCAGGAACACAGCAAGTTACTCTGCCGACCTTTCCATAGCAAAGGATCTATACTTCTGTCTAAGAACTTCTGAATATTATTTCTTAGTGATTCTCTGTCCCCATCCTGCTCTTTCCACTTTATTGTAACCACTGCTGGGTTTTCCCTGTATTTCCAGATCATATTGTATCATATCACATAGAATCATATTTTTAAAACTAACACCTTCTTAATGCTCGGAGGCTGAGAACCCAGCTCCTTGAATTGGGAATAAAGTTTTAGCTTCTTTTACATTCAAGAAGTATGATCTGTTGCTTTTTAATTTGCTCTTTTGTAGCAACAATATCCTACAACAGAACTTCCAGCGATGTATAGTATCATAAGGAACTCGCAGTAAAGAACGTTCACTGACAATCACTGTAGGAATAGCTCCTCTGTTATGAGAACAGTAGAAGGCTGACACAGTGCTTGTTCTGTGTGCCTGCAGCAGGAGGGGGGTTGCAGGCTTCAGAGCACGCTCCAGTGCCAGCAGCTGTGAGGGTGAGCACTGGGGCCAGCAAGCGAGCAGACTGCACGCCCAGGTTTGGTTTCTGGGTCACCCTCAGGGTCCAAGAGGGTCCCAGTCCATGCAGGCTGCCAGGACCGGGGAGTTCCATGCCGGTGGCTGGGCACACCAAGCGTCTGAGATGTCATGCTGGGACCCTGAGTGTGCATGTGCTGTGAGTATCTGTGAGTGAGGGGCTCTGTGCTGGGACGAGGAGTGGGGCTGCAGGTCTCAGAGGCTCACGTGTCTGCATGCCAGTGTGTGAGGGTACCAAGGATCAAGGACCAGCTGCTGGAGAGACTGAGCATCCAAGGCCAGCTACTGGGGGAGTCCACGCTGTGGTTGTGTGTACATGTCCCACTAACAGACCTTCATCCTGATCAGCCAGTGGGGACACAGGATGACGGTCTGTTAGTGCCATCTGTGTTTGCATGAATGTTTCTGTCTGTACTGATTTGTGTGGCTGGCTGCTGGGGTGTGGGGGGGTGTGTGTGTGCGCACACGTGTGCGTGTGCGTGTGTGTGTGTCTGTGCCCATTGGGAACAGATGCTCAGCCTTGCCAGTGGGTGGACCTGGGGAAAGGCAACAGCCCCGCGCTATCGGGCTATTGGGTTCAGTAAGCCCAAATAATAGTTAGAATTCAGGATTCACTTCTAGCCCCCTTAGAGTATTTAGGACATTAACAAACCCATGCCTGCTGCACAGAACTATTTAGATGGGTGGTGGCACATTTGTCAGCATTAGGAAAAATACACTTCCTATACTTCATCTGAACTTTATCAATAGTTTTTGTGCCACAGCAGTTCAGAATCTGTGAAGATGGGTCCAATCTTAGACTAAATGAAGAGAAAAATGTGTGTGGATGGCAGAAGGGGTGATCCTGTGGGTTTACAGCCATGAATTTACTGGGTGCAGAGGGATGAAAAAACTACAAGTCTTTAGTCTTCTTTGGTATTGCCTGCAATATCATGCATGTTGCCAGCTGGGAAGTATGGAAGCATCTGCACAATAGCACAGCTCCCTCATTCATTTATTATGAAATGTAACTCCCATGCTATTACAGAAGGGCCTCACTGCTACCTGTCTCATCACAGAAGCTAAGTACTAAATAGGCCATTAAGACTGAGTCGCTCATTTGCTCATAGTACAGAAGCTAAAATAAAGATAAATGCAAGTAAATGAAGTTTAGGCAGCTATTTGCACAAAAGAAAAAAGTTACGTATTTCAGAGTGAGAATTTAAAAAAAATACATTTTTTTAACTGCTACAAAAAAGAATAACTGACAGCACATGTGAAAAGCATTCCACCTATTGTGTACTCCTGTTTAACACTCCTAAGGCTCATCAGAATGTCCTCCTGTACCTTGCTCACACTCACCTTAATATCTGATTGGGGTGCTGCTAGTGGTTTTATATTGCTAGAGGATAAACACACTGTTACTTGACAAGGATGTGAGAGGATGGTATAATGTGAGAGATGCAGGAAGGCTGTGCTGTGGAATGAGTGATGCAGTTCTCTTGTAAGAAGGAAGTAGCAACATGTTTATTGATGTAAAAGAGCGATTTAACAACATTTGACAGTAAATGCAACATCTTAACATGATTTGATGGCAAGATGCACTTGATTTTTTACTGCACAGAGGACAGGGTCAGGCAGAACTGTCAGGGAGACCCTTCTGTCCAGTCACAAGGTTCTGAAAGGACCCCCTTGATTTCCAAACTCCTTGTCAGAGAGGAGTCCGGGTGCAGCTAGATCCAGACATAATCCCAAACTTGGTCAATGGTTTATATCTAAAGGATTATATATGCACAATGAATCGTTTATACCACTTAGCTAAGATTTCGGTTTAACATGCTGTTAATTACTTTCTGAGAATCTGTTGTGGCAAGGAGCCTCTCAGCCTTCAGCAGTACCCTTGAGAGGCATCCCTGCTCAAGGAGGTGTCCTGGCGTGCTGCCCACTGCCATGCAGGAGAGCTCAGTGGGCCCTGGGCTGCCCACTGTTCATGGGGTGAGATAATGGACCTGTAGTCATATTTGCATGATGACTATGGTCTGGAGTCTGACTAGAGCTGGCTTGAGCCTGACTTTGACCGACACTGTGGTCAGGTGGGTGCATTGTTCAAATTAACTGTTGGCTAATTAATAATTGCAATTATTTATTGTATTATTAATTATAATCATTAACAATAACAAAACAACAGTTGTGTTGTTATCTGTCTCCCCTGAATCCACTTTGAGTCAGATGCGACCATCACAAGCAGGCGCATCCATTCCATTACAGCTGCCACTGACAGTTATCACTTGACCATTTTTACAGGGCGGGGTGGGGGATGGGGGGTGGAGAAGCATACCACCACAGGCTGTGAAAATGAAAGTTTGACTGCTATCAGAATGTAACTGTGGGAAGAAGAAGACAAAGTATCAGACCAGAGCTGTTGCTGAACTGAGTTCAAAAAGGCAAGGGAAGAAGTCTTCACATTCCCAAAGGTCAGGAGTCTTGTCCATTCCCATCTTGTGATACCTTTATTGTGACAATAAGGTTGTCCAGACTGGTGGATCTGGCCTAGAAAGCATTGCTTTAGTTCCTAGGACTTGTTCAGAAACACTCTTGAGAAGAAGAATGAACAGTATAGAGTGCTGTTGATCTTTGATTAAACCATACGTTAATTTCTTGGAATGACTTGTGCATAATTTAGGCCCATCTTTGTGGTGATGAAGATGATTGAACCACCCTGGATTATGGAATAGCTACAGATGGTATGGAAGTGCATCTGTCCTTTATTGTCTCCAGCCAGTGGAGTCTTGCAAAAGAATAAACTGGACAACTGTCTCCTTTTCTTGGAAAAGAGAAACCGTGAGCAGACCTCAGGCTGTCAGCAGCTGACATCAACAAGCCAAGGCCTATAACAAAACCAGTTTGGACACTAATTTCAGAGATCCAAGATACAGGACCAAAGGCATGACTAGAGATAAACCACAATGTGCATATGAGGGCTCCATCCAGAAGACAAGCTACTTAAAATATGGGCACAAGGTCCACTCAGGAGGCAGCAACAGAGGCAGGGCTGGATACAAGTACACCTACAACAGAGATCAGGGAAGAGCTGAAGGCCCAGGTCTAAGCTTAAGTGGAGATCCTGGGCCCATGGGCTGAGGGTGAAGGTCACAGATGAGGGTGGTTGGGGACACTGGCACACTCAGGCCCTAACAGCAAGTATCACAGAGATAGCCTGCCTGAAAGTACTGCTCAGACAGAACGAGACTTTGACTACCTCTGTCCTGTTCTTTCTTGGTGATTCCAAGATGTACTGAGAAAAAAAGCACAGATCACCATTGTCAGAGTGCCCTACCTGAGTGTTCCAGACTACATCTGTTAAAAACTTTACATACTTGTTACGTACACAGTGGAATGCTAGAAGGTGATTGTCACCCAGGTAACAAATGCTGAGTGGCTTCAGATAGGAGAAAGTCAAAGATACCAGCCTGGTGTGGCATGACTGGCAAGGCCAATGTCGATCTACTCCAACCATCTCAGGTAGAGAAATATTTGAGACAAGAGCTTCTCCAGACAAACACATTAATGAATGTCCAACACTGTAGAAGACGGAGCCTGAGGTCCACTTAAAATCCAGGTGACCACCCTGGACTTAGGCTGGAGTAAAAGTCCGGCTAACCTGAGTCCAGGGTGCTGGCCACGGCTGCACTGAGGGGTTTGATTGATGTGTTTGCTATACACTGTGCACACATGCCAGAAATCCTAGAATAACAATTGCTACCTACTCACTAAACCCAGGCCACTCCGTAAATATATTTTAGTTTCTATGTCATGCAGTGGTATTTTCTTCTTGTGACTACCTCACCTCTAAATCACCCCATGCTCAGCTCTGCACTGTCCCTTGTTAGTGCACCCGGGCTGTTCAGCTTCCTACCTGTATGCAGCATCACTAGGATGTGCTCATTCACATGTCAGTGTCTCTCTAGCCTCCAGCCTGTCACAGCCATCTCCCCTTCTTGTTTCTCCTCAGATATAAAGACAGGATGGGCTTGGTGAGTGGTGGTAGGTCACAGGAGACAGATAACACAGTATAACTCTGCATAGAGAAGTATAGGAGCCCTTCTGTCTTTCCAGGTGTCTCTGCAATACAGACATGCAACACAGCCAAGACCACCTGTCTTCTAAAGTTCAGTGTCTATAAGCACAGGCTGGCATTTTGTTTGTCCTCACTCACTGGTGGTGAAGCTGAAGGAAACACTGGGTTTGCATGAAGTTCAACCACTGTGGGAACACTGGTGAGACAGTGATGCATTCCTTCAGGAATGAACCCTTAGAGAAGGGATAAAGCCTGAAGCTTACTCTGAGATCATAATCCTGAAGAGTGTGCCCAGCAAGAACAGATGGACCAAAACATAGAGAATCTTCTCCTGATATGCAGAAGTCACCCACATAAAGCAACCTTTTTTTTCTCCTGTAACAACATCCTGCCAGTGTTCCTGCTTGTCTTCCTGTGGGATGGCTTCTAGACTATGTTGCAGATTGTGTGTGTAGAAATACATTTTGCTCAGTCCACCACTGTTCTATATATATTTCCACCATTGTAGACAGCCTTAAGCAGGTTATCCTCTGGGCAGAAACTAACAGGTTTATGGTCATTAATGAGCAGCCACATGACAAATATATGGCTTCACACACTGTCTTTCTTCTCCCACATATAGGCTTCCACACTGCAAGATTCTGTCCGGTTGAGGGATGAGGAGAAATTAATACAATATCATCATGAGAAAAAAAAATAGTAATTTCAACACATTTACAAACACTCTTCTTGCTAGAAGAAAGCACCATTTCAGGTAAGTGACTTCTAGGAAGGAGGCTACCAGAAGGTCTACTGTATCTCCCTCTCATTCCTGTTAACCCCTGACAGCACAGCCAGCAGGATACTCCTTAGTCTGCTTCCCAGTTTCCTATGAAACAGCACCTACACCAATTCTTCCAGGGAAATGGATTCTGTGGCCTAGGTGTTAGCTGGCATTCCTGCAGGGTCTCTTGTGAGTGTCAGCCCTGGCACCATCTTCCAGGATGACACATCTCCCTCCTGGATTTCTCACACGGGATGTTTATATTGCTCCCTCCCAATTTTGTTTTGGAGAGGGCTGTATTTTGGGATAGTTTCTGTAGGGTTGTGGTACATATTCAGCAGTTTGGTGCTGGGACCCAGGTAACAACAGTGGGTAAGGAAAAGAAACCTATGCTTTTAACAAATACATGACACTGGAATATTATTTTTTTTAAGAAATCTTTTGTATGAAAACTGGGCAAAAAGGAAGTTAGGGGAAGTAAATGCAGGGCAGGTGAGCTCCAGGAACTCAACTCTTCTTTAGCTCAGCGTAGTGATGGCAGAAAGGGGTGGCAGTCACTGTTCCTGCTTTCATTTACAGAAGGTGTCTCAGATTGAATCTTGACACTAAGACTGAGAACAGGACACAGAGAGAGATGGAAAGAGCTACTTTCCCAGACAGGCTGGATTCACTACATACAGTACCCCTTGGAGCAATATACCATCTGTTTCAGCATATTCTTCTGCAAAAGCACAGTGTTTTCTAACACAGATGAGAGCAGAAAGGTCTCCTCTGTTGTGACCTCATGAAAGGCAGGATATGGCATGACACCATACAGGGTTTAGGTGCAGTTGAGAGCTTACAGTGGCAGACAGTTCTGGTACTTCTTCAAAATACTGTGCAAACTCACTGCTGTACTTTGGACAGGGCACTCAGCTGACAGTGCTTAGTAAGTTCCTTTAGGTATTTTTGTTTCTACCGTAGAATATTATTTTATTACAGAATAAAATGCTGACACGACCAAGATAATGTGCTAAAAAAAATTGGTTTAGGAAACAGGGCTAAAATGATTTATTATCTTGGCAAAAGGCAGCTTAGAGTAATTGTTAAATCCATGTCTACTGATGTAAAGGAGGAAAAGAAGTCTCTATTACGAGACACATTCATAAATGAAATGTTCACCTGGATTCAGTGTGAGATCAGAAAAACAGGACAAAACTATAACGGGTTCTTCAATTTTGCTGAGATCTCTGAACTTAAAAGCATCAGAGATAAAAGAGTATCGCAGGAAAGTGACCAATACATGCCTTCACTAGTCTTGCAGTCTTTGCTTGGCATACACTCTTCATATTGTGATAGTCTAGCAAAACCTTTCAGTATGACCAACACACCTATTCTAATATATTTGCATTCTTATTTAAAATCAGTGCAGCAAAATCAGGAAGGGGCAAAGCTTTAGAATATATGCCATTATAGTTGCCTGTGTGACTGGTGAGAAGAGGAGCTGTCTTCCATTTCTGGCATCTGGCATCTAAGCAAATCCTCACACACCTGCTAATAAAAACATAGGCTGATTTCCAGCCAAAATACATGCAGAATTCGAGAGTGGCAGAGGAGGGAACAGAACACTATCCAGATGAGAAGTGATGAGATCTTGACTCAGGACCTGAGGAAACAGACATGCACAGAAAGAGAGAAAGATAATAGAGGATGAATGAAGAGAATCAGTCTGCCTCCTTCTCATTGTATATCTTAACAGAACAAATCAGACAACTGAATTATTTTTTTCAGTTAGTACCTTAGCTTTAGTAAGCTTGGCTATTGGTCAGTACCCTGAGAAAAAGTTTTGTACTTGCTCTGTACCTTTGTATTTTAAAACCTGAAACCACATTCTCTTCAAGTAACCTATTGATTTTTATTTAAACAGCACACATAGCATGTCATGCTTAGTACATACTGTGCTGAAAAGAATTACAATTTAATGTAAATATAATTATCTTTTAGACTGAAGAACATGAACCTGTATGCTCAGCACTACAGGTCACGTTGGATCTTGAATTCAACGTCCAGTTTCCAACACACATGTTTCTACAAAAAAAACCCACATGATGTGATATTGAATTGTATGAGGGTGAAGGCTCTGGGCTGTCTTGCTTTCTGTTTCAGGGAAGGACAAAGAAATCCTGCCTCCAGCTGTGGCCATCTTTTCCCCGTCAAAGCAAGAGATCCAACAGAAGAACAAGGCCATGCTGGTGTGCCTGGCCTCTGGATTCTACCCTGACCACCTGAGCTTGGTCTGGAAGATGAATGGTGCTGAGAGGACAGAAGGGGTGGGGACAGATGAGTTTTCCACACGGAATGAGAGTACCTACTCACTGACCAGCTGGCTCAGGTTCTTGGCCCAGGAATGGTTCAACCCTTTGAATCGGTTTGAGTGTATGGACAATTTTTTTAGCAATGGAACACGGGAATTGATACACAAATTAATCTATGGTGATGCTGGTGAGTAAAATATGTATGGGTGTGGGGTCATCTTCTGTAGGCTCCTATACCTAGAGTAAGCAGCCATTACTGAAGACATGTTTCTTGCCAGTCTACTACACTAAAATCAGACCTGTCAGTTCCCAGGAAACTGAGACCCTGCACAGGGATCCAATCCTGTTCTTCTCCAAACTTGCTACAAACCATGTAATTCTCATTCCCATCCCCACCCTCTATTATACAAGTGATTGCACAAACAAAGCACTTCTTTAAAAGAGGTGCTGATACACATCTAGGCTCAAATAATATGTCCTATTTCTTCTGTTTTTTTGATTGCAGTGTCCTCAAAGGTAAGTTAAACCCTCAAAGTTTTCCTCTCTTGACAGTGAGTTTATCTATACATACACCTGTGTATGCAAAAAGAGACATATTTTGCATGTATGTGTCTCAATATGTCCTGTGTTTGCTTTTGCTGGCATCCTATCCATGCTTGTATGCACGGGTGCAGGATTGTAGATGTGTGGACACAGGCATTCATGTTCTTGTTGAATACACATACGTGGATGTGACCATCGAAATTCTGTCTACTCTCATGAAATCTTCCCTGAGACTGGCTGCTAGAACTCAATATTTCAGCATCAAAATATCACTTAGAGCAGCAGACCCACCTGTAGCATAAAAATGGATGTTGATATTCTAGCAAGCAGTTGGAACACTTTACTGAGTCACTGACTGCACGTTCTACAAGACATTTAGAGGTAGCTCACTCAGGAATAAATGAAGGACAGAGTCATACCTTTTTTGTATTGATGTAGGTAGGTAGGAAGGTATGAGGTAGGGATAACACAGGCCAAGAGAGAGGAGTGCTTGTGTAGCTTTGGAAGCAGAATATCTGGGAATGCAATAGCAAGGCAGGAGTAGGAGGCATAGAGTGGGGACCCTGAAGGAAGCTTCTGCCTAGCATAGCCAGGGTCTTCAACAGAAGGGGGAATATCTCTGAAGCCCTGAGCAGAAAACAGGACCTCAGAATCAAAGCACATGATGTACCAAAATGTGCTTGAAAATATCTCTTCAAGGGAACAGCAGCTGAATTTTAGAAAAACAGGATGCGGTTTGACATTTACTCAAAACAGCATTTTGATGTTGCATCAGCCTCTGTTACCACAACCCACCCACACCAGGGTGCAGTGCTCTGCTCACCATGTTACAGTTGGATGGAAATAGTGACACCGACGGTTTTTGTCTCATCACACAATCTTCTTGTTACTCAGGTCTGTGATGGGGTTTGCATGCTCAGCTGCTGTTTCTGTTGTGCAACACCCAAAAAACGAAAGACTTGTGGGTTTGGGGGAGTTGCTGACCTACTTTTACAAACTTAAAAAAACCCAACCAACAAACTATGCTTTTTCCAGGTATCTCAAAACAGCAAAGCAAGATGATAAAATCATATACTTGTATGTTTTTAAGGGAGGGGACTTCTGGAGGTCTCTCAATCCAAACTGCTGTTCAAAACACAGCTAACTCCAAAGCTAGATCATGTTGTTCATAACTTTGTCCAGGTGATTTCTGAATATCTCCAAGGATTTGACAAGCTGAGAAAGCTGCTCCAGTGCCGAAGCACCCTCTGGAGGAAGTATTTTTTCATAATGTCCAACCAGAGTTCATCTTGCTGCAGCTTGTTCCCACCAGCTTCCACTGTGCCCCCCTAAGGCTCCAACTCTGTTTAGGCATTTGAGTGGTGCAGTTAGCCATCCCTAGCCTCCTCCTCTCTCAGATGAGCAAAATCAATTCCCTCAGCCTCTCCTCTCATGTTTCTGCTCCCCTGATCATCTTAGTGACCGTCTGCTGGACTCTCTATGATTTATTGCTATCTTGTTGTACTGGGACTGGGGCAGGGTAGGGGCGTGCATGGACAATAGAGGTAGTATTCTAAAGGTAGCTTCCCAAGTGCTTCAGCATGCTAACTACCTGCTTGCTAATGCAACCAGAAATGTAATTAGCCTTCATTGCAGAAAGTCTTGTTCAATTGCTTTTCTGCAAAGCTGCTCTCTAGCTGGTCAGTGGATATTAAAAGGGCTCAGGTAAAGGTTATTTCACCTTTTCCCAGGGGATGTGCCTGTAATCCAAGATCTCCTCTGCCAGTGCAGAAATGCTGTGCAATAATGACAAATTGATTTTTTCCCTTGAAGATCAGTATGCTTATCCTTCATACGTGGTAATAGAGGTACTCCTTTGCCCTATAGCATTTACAACATAATTTGACATAATTCAGATTGAGATAAGAATAGTCTCAGAAAGTGGATGCTGTGATTAATTATGGAATGTTCCCATTCTACATCCTTTCCTTATGCTTTCCAAAACCCTCTGACTGGAAACACATTATTATTATTTATTCCAGAACTAGCAAATTATGCAGGTGACTTTTACACACCACAAGTGTTTTGCTTTCTTGCTTTAGGACAATATATCACCGAGGAGCACTTACACCAATTAGTACCTGCTGCTATGACTAATCCCACTGCATCGATGACATTATCTCAGAGAATGGTGATGCTGGAAACATTGATAGGTCTTTTTGTGTGAGACCAAGACTCTTCATGCCAAGCCTGAAATATTCCACCAGGGAGAGATTATATAGTAAATAAAATTACATCCATATCCTGCTTGTTCATCTTTTTACGTATTTGTTTTCAAAATATGGATGCTCTCTGGAGCAGTTTTTGTGTTTGAGTTCATATGCCAATTCATTCTAAGTTGCATACTACTTTGTACTATCTCCCTTTCCTCTTTATATTCTCCATACACATGTTACTTTTCAGCACTGTATCTGTGCACTTGCAGACATTGCTAACTGCTCCTCTTTTGCCATTTGAATCCAGTCTGTGGCATATTAGTTCTGTTTAGCTTCTGTTCTTGTATCATCTTTTGTTCTGATCCCTTCTCATTACTGTTGACAATCTTAGTTCTACAGATTTCTTTTGATTAGGATGACCTTTCCAAGCACAGTGAAAAGCATTGGGATAGCAGGGCACATACAAGTCACTATCTCTAAAGTATTTCAGACTTAGATGTATATATTTCAAGGACCTGTGTCGGGTAAGAAAATGGCTTAGGGGACAATAATTTGTGGCCGTGTAGATTGCAGTTTCCTTTTCCTTTATTTTATGGCTGCATTTGGTTAAACTAACTTTGTTGATGGTTCTGATAAGATAGAGAATGAATGGCTGACCAGGAAAGAGGCGATCAGCGATCAGCCTGCAGTTCAGAGACCCGTTCTGCCCCCCGGGCTCCAGCTGCCGCACCACAGCTGGCTGCGAGCCGGCTGCTGGCCCCGCACCTGTGCTGTGCTGCTGCGCTGGGAGACCTGCCCGCCGGCAGTTTGTGTAAAGCAAGCAAGTGACTTTGAAGTATTGTGTCTACACTGCTGGCGCAGAAGTAGACAGCTGAGTGGTTCATCTTCACAGATAAAATCTCCAAATAGAACTCTGCGAGGCTTAACCGGTTAGCTTTGTATCCAATGTGAACATCACCTTCTTTTTCCCGATTTACAGCAAAGGAATAATAGATCAGTTGCAGTCCCTTCCCTGGCAGCTGCAGGTACCAGTACATAGAAGCATGATTGTCATTTTGACTGCATGCCAGCATAGCTTTCTCATCTTCTTTCAGCACAAGACCTGAGGTTTGGGTGATTTTAGCTCCTACAAGATGAAGCAAAACAAAACCACAGTAAAACAAGTAAGATACATTCTCACAGCAACAGAGCAGGTATCATGACTCTACTTACTTGCTTCAAAGAAGTACATGGCCACACACCACACTGTCCACGTCCTCATTTCTGCCTCAGTACTCAGGGAGCATGCCCCTATACGGTTCTTATATAGGTCCGTTTCACATGTTTCTCTTAAACCAATAGCAGAGGACTCTGTAACAGCTAAACCTGTGCTGAAAACCCAGCTCCTTCCTGCAAGAAATTTCAAGCAAACACTTTGTTTCAAGTGTATCTGTTGAAAACACACAAACTGGCTCAGGTGAAAGTTTTTCCTATTCTATCAGTCAAGATACTGTTGTATGTGACAATTGTCTTTTTATTGACCCAGGTATGTTTTATTTTACCTTTTGATATTTTGTTTCCAGAATAGAATAGAAAACGTTTAGTGTAACCAAGTAAAGCTTTTTTTTTTTTTTTTTGAGGTGGAGTTTTTTTTTGTTTATTTGGTGTTGGTTGGTTTTGTTTGTTTTGTTTTGTTTTGTTTTGTTTTTGTTATATTGGTGACAGCTGGAATTTTTCTATCTGCAAAACCAACAAATAAAATACCTGCATTCAGACCGTAAGTATTTGTCTTCCTTCTCAACCTGTCAGAACCAGTATGCATGATCTGGTTTGAGAAGATCTTTATATGGGAGCCTGTTGTAGCCTTAACACACACAAAAAGTGAAGGAAATGGGTTGTTCAACATCCGACAACTTCTTTTCCCTTAGTTGTCGCAGCAGTACCTGTACTAATTATAGACCTAACTTGCAGGATTCAGCGTGATACCACTATCTCTGACATGATATTTTTACCTGTGTAAAGAAGAATGTCCTACCGTGGTATTTTGGATGCACAGTGGGAACCGTCACAGCAGACATTTGCCACCTATAGCTTTGAAATGAGGCCCCACAGACTGATGCCAAAATCAGACAACTAAGATCTGTGCTACTGGAACTGTTCTTTCTTATTTAAGTGAAAGGATACCACCTGGTGGAATGAACGGGTTTTTACAGTGATCCTTAGGGGCTGTATTTCCCAGTTTTGTTTTTGCAGTGCCAGAACTGCACGGAAAGAGTACTGGGACTAGTGCACCACACACAGGTATGTCTGCCAGTAGACTGGTGGCTGTGAAATGCTGAATTGAAAATGTTGACTCAGAAATACGCAAATTCTTCATCCGTAGGAGAAAGATCTCAGAGTTGACGTTGAGAATGGGATTTCACAACATCAGCATAATGCAGCTGAGGGAGGGAACTAGTGTGTGGAGTAGCTGATGAGGTACCTAACTAGGTAGGCTGTAAAAGTTGTCCTAAAATCCAGGTAAATGGGCTGGAAAGAGAAGCCTCCCTTCACACAGAAGACACAGAGTTTTCCTCTGGGTTTGTGTGGGACTGGGGGCAGAGGAGTTGTCTACAGCAATGCAATAGGTAAAACTTTCAAGGAGAACAACTAGATACAGATCCCATGCTGTCATCGTTTCAAGCCAGGACATGAATCCAGACAAACCAACTTTCTAGTGTACTGTGCTGTAGTGTACAGCAAAGTGATTAATGACAAATGTTTTTCTACTGTATAAAACCCACAAATGTATAGCTTAGACTTCACGTGACAGATTCTGTGTCTGATCAATATATATTTAAGTATTTAGCACAAAGTGAAAGCATTTCAAGAGGAAAATCTGACCTGCACCATCCTGTTGTACATTAGATGTTAAGTCAAGGCCAAAGCAAGCAAGGGGAGGTACAAACCCCAGGCTGCTAATTTCCAGCTGAGTATTTTACTTCCAGGACTACCAAGAGTGGGCAGTTGGAGGGAGAGACCTCATCACCTAATCCTGGCAATAAGTTTGTTGGGAGGTGGGCTTCCAGACAAAGTGGTAAAAATAAAGGTGTCAAAATGTCCTGCTGTGGCTCTGAGAATGACAGGGCCTGGGTAATTGCCGGCTCAGTGCTGGGACAGGCTTGCTTTCTTCTCAATGGGAACGAACGTGGCATGGGCTTTGTGACTGGTATCCAGGAACATATGGAAGCTACTTCTGAGGGCGTATGAAGCAGTTGTGGAATACTGCGGCACCACTGTCTGTGGGACTGGCACCGTGCATTGCTGCAGCCGAACAGGTTGTTCAGCAAAGCCAAACCAGCGCATTCTGACACTGCGTGCTCCATGTACCTGGGAAACATGGACAGGCTTGTGGCCATCTCCCACAGCTGCACCACTGCCCTATTAGCCAGTTATTCTGGGATTTTTGTGTAACTCTGAAATTGCAAATCTGGAAAAAAATTATCATTAGCAAAGTGAATATTTACAAGAACAAAACATGTCGAGAACTGCTTCAGCAAATATGAGTATGTCTTTTAAGAAAAAAATTACACCTACAATTTAAAATAAAGTTCAGCAAAAATACTGCTTTTTATTTTTGTGAAAAACATTATTTGATTGAACTCCCTAAGTATTATCCTGTCAGGAAAAAAATGTAAAATAATGATGAAAAAATGAACAGAAGCTGATAGAGGTACTGGAAAACATCAATAGAAAGCCTTTTGATTAACTCAGAATTTCTTCGGAGATTGGCAATGATTGTATTTGTGAAGTGGAATAAAACTTTGAGCAGACTTCAGTAACGAGGGGTTCCTTTCGCAGTCAGCTTCCAGTAGTATCAGGCGGTGAACCCCCGCGTTTATCATGAGGCGGTGTGGGGCCGTACCTGCGGCGAGGGCGGGCGCTGCCGGTGACCCCAGCACGGGGCCGGGCAGCGGCCGGGAATGCGGCGGGGCGGTGCCGGGCCGTGCGGAGCTGGGGCTGTTCGGTGCGGTGCCGGGCGATGCCGGTGCGGGTCCGTGCGGAGCTGGGGCTGTTCGGTGCGGTGCAGCACACACCTCCCGTGCCGCTAGGGCCGGGCTGATGCCGGCTGGCCGCCGGGATGAAGCTGGGGGGGACGCAGAAACGGGCCTGCCGCCAGCACAGGAAGGAGCTTCTGGACAGGGGTGGTCCTGGGCCCCGCGGCAGGCGGCCTGCTGCGGCCGGGGTACGCAGCAGCAGGGGCAGATCCGCTATGTGGTCCCGGCCCGGGTCCCGCAACGAGCGCCCGGCAGCGGCAGCGCCCCCCCATGCGCTTTGCCGATGCTCACAGGTTCGCATGAGTTTCGTCTCCATTTAAAGGTACAGTGCCCTTTTTCCCCCCACGCTTGTCCTGCGGGGTGGGGGCTCTGTTAGTAAGGGGCTTCCTTTGCTGGGGGGTGGATCTTTTAGTACACTAATTAGGCTAGTTCTCATAGTTCCTGTGATTTTCTGCTTAGCTCATTAACCATTTGGTTCTCCTCGAGCTTATCTTGTTGTGTCCCAGCCTGATCCATTTATGGTGTCTGTTCCTTCTCCCGAGGCCATGCTTTGTTAACTGTTTGTAAGGATTTAACTGACATCCTCTGGTTTTCAAACTCACTCTTCTTTTTCACTATAGATATTTACATTTCCCCCCTCTCTTTCTCTTTTTTAAAGTAAATAATCCTTGCATCAATGTTACTGTGGGCAAAACAGCTTTACTTTACTTTCTGATACAGGCCAGGGTCAGAGAAGTGACCCTCCTAGCCAGGGCACAGAGAGCGGTGTTCGCAGAGTCTCAATGCCACGTAGTCATCCAGAAACCACACAGGCCAGCAGGGAGAAAGGAGTCTCCTGGCCCACCTGGGAATAATCTGGAGCTGGGGATAAAACTCGGGCTGCCAGGGCCCCAAAGATAAGACTCTAGAAGGGACAAGGAACGTCAAGAGAAGCCTCCCTAAGTTCAGACTCCTTAACAAAAGCCACTGTACTCTGCTCCAGAGAAAAAAAGAAGAAAAAAGAAAGATTAAAAGATTTTTTTTAAAAAAGAGTAGTCTGATAACCAGAACCCTGTAGAAGTCAGGTCTTCACCAGCAGAGGAGGCAGACAGGACATTTAGTACAGAATTACCAAGGGAATTTATTCTCTCATGTTAGCTGTGTGCACAGTGGTCCCTCAGCCTAATGCATAGAGGAAAGCAGAGTTTATATATGTTACAATACAGTTGTATAGACCAGTCAAATTACATTAAGAAGCAGGCAAGTCAGTTATTATTGCTTGCATAATCAATATGTGCTTATCCCATGTAGGATCAGCACATGCTTGTCTCATGCAGGTGGTGTAGAGGTATGGTCAGTGCTGTGTTCACCTTCATTGTTCTGAACGCATGTCCCATGCGGATGGAGGTTTTATAGTGGATTCTGGTTGGTTGCTGTTCTGGCCATGGTTATACGCCTGGTTTCTTAAGTCAAATCTCCTATTATTTTATTGTCAGTATGTGGTGTTCTCATCTGGTAGGAGCTGGCTCGAGTTGGACCTCCAGGTCACGTTGACCCTGAGGTAAACTAACTTCACAGTCCCAGGTAGTGTCCATACTTCTAAGCAAGTCACATCACGGTTAGCGCCTTGCCTTTCACAGACCCCACCAAAGATCACAGTCTTTCCAGCCTGCCAGCTCACCTTTCAAGTGCTGTCTGCTAAGATGTCCAAGGAATGGACCTGGAGGGAAGCAACACAGGGCAAGCCTGGCCTATAGAAGGAACTGCTAAGCATGCTCAAACACTCCTCAGGACCAGTAGACCTGTCACTGGTGACCAGGCCAGCACTTCCTCCCAGGATTCTCATTTCCAGCCTAACTGGACTTTGGAGGAGCTAGCTTTGGAGATGGTCCAGGCAGGATTTGCAAAGACCTTGTCTCAGACCTATAACATGCTGAGCATGAGGAACATTTCAATTTCAATTTCAAATTCAAGTGATTTCAATTGTTACCAGACTCTCTGAACTCAAACGTGAACAACAGGCATGTGTAGTATTGCTGAGAGCCATCATGCAGAACAGCAAGCTTAGCCCCAGCCTCCAGTCTCCTGTGCGAGTTTGGATTGCCTGGCACACCATCCAACAAGTGAGGGAAGACTACTGGTCCATCAGGCTGACCCTTTGCTTGTATCTGTGGGCATGACCACCCAGAATAGCTGCAGGAGAGCACTAGACAAGGATACAAAGGCCAGACTGTGCTGAAGTTTCTCCGAAGCACTCCTGGTAGGGTTTCACATAGTATCCCACAGTGTGCTCCAACACCAGAGCTGGTGAGCAGTTATTTGGCTCAGAGCCCATTGTTGGGTAATGTGATGATGCAGACACAATGCATCCAAGGTAGGTAGAATGGCCCACAGTGGAGAGGAGGAGGCCAGGGCCTCCTGCAACAGAGTTTCTGTCAAGGCAGAAGTGACTGCCCGCTGGCCTATCAGACTAGGGACCATCTGTTTAGTTTGCATTAATTGTGGAAAAATGGTTTTGGACTTCTCACCTTTCTCTTCTGCTCCTGAGCTTAAACACTCCCCTGTGAGACAGCTATTTTCCCTCCAGCATGAGATGTTTCATGAATTCATGTGTCATTCTTGAAGAAAGACCATTACAATTAGCTTAGAGCATGCCATTATTAGCACGAATGCTGCTAAAGCAAGCCTTACAGCTAGCCATGCGCACAACAAACAGCTGTTCTGCTTACTGCTGGGTGAGGTCTGAAAACCAAACCCACTCCTTAGCCCAGAACCCAGCCTACTGCCTGCCTGAAGAGGCCTCAGACTGTTCCTTAAGGAGAATTTATCTTGCTCTGGAACTCCTGCTTGGACTCTCAAGACCATTCCTAAGCTGTTCCACTACAGAGTTAGACAGATCAAAGCTGCCATGTCAGCTTGGTGCTTGACCTCACCATGAGGTTTCTAATCTTCCACATTTGTTTCAAGAAGAGTCCTGTATTTATCTGACATTGCAGACTTTTCTTGAAGGTGATTTTTTTTTCTCTGAGCCTGAGAATACGTAGTCAAGGATGCAAACTGTTGTGGTTACGGACAGAAATCTTTCAACCACATTCATGTTCATCTTGTTCATTGTGAAACCAGAAAGCACCTTGCTGCAAGCAACCCACGTTAGCTACTGTAGGAGAGCTATCCTTTTCCTCACCTGCATTTTGTGCACAGACAAGCTGTCTGCTAGGTCCTCCTGTCCAAGCAGACACAAAATCAACTGTAAGGATGCAACAACTGTACCACACATTTTGCATGCACAAATCCTATAAGTATGTAAGTATAAATATATATTTGGGTGCCCTGGCAATCTTGCTGCAAAGCACAAGTTCACAATTTTTACTGCCTTTTCTATGGTTGTTTACTGTTCACTTGATTATACTTGTCAGAACTGTTACTGCTTTTATGCAGGAAGCAAGCTGCAGTGCATGGTTGTGTGTCAGCAACATTAGTTCCTTTCTTTACTTTATTAAGGTGTAAAGTGAAGCTTAAACAGAATATTTTTATTAATAGACCAATGGCATTTTCATTTATTTCATATTTCATTCATATCAAAATAAAGGAAACATAAAAGTTGAAGACGATATTAAAGACAATATTACAGCCATGCCTGCTGTCCTCTCTGCCCGGCACTTTGGAACCTACTGAACAGATGTAGGCAAGATCTAACTATGTTTGGTTCTCAAAAGCATGACTTTCATTGACAGACCTTGCAGAAGTAGTTCTGTGACATTTCCCATGAAACCTACTGTATTTCTAGGATGACATCTCCTTGCTCTGGATTGCACAAGGATTGAATTATTGTTTCAGTAATGCTAATGGGATCTGAGAAGGGTTCCAATCAATGCCTCTATTTTGTCAAAGTAACTTGGCCTTGTGTCATTGGAAAAGACCTTGAGCTGGCCTTTCCTGAATGATGCTATGCCTTTAAAATGCTCCCAAGAACCT
The DNA here is from genome assembly GCF_963210335.1 of Falco punctatus. Taxonomy (NCBI): domain Eukaryota; kingdom Metazoa; phylum Chordata; class Aves; order Falconiformes; family Falconidae; genus Falco; species Falco punctatus. The sequence continues at coordinate 53,705 of NC_137585.1, forward strand.
TTTTGCACTGATCCGGTGGTCACTAGGTAGGAGAGAAAGCCTTTAGATGAGCCAGCAGGAGAATGTCAACATAAGAACAGGCAATTTGTAAGTATGTTCCATGAGAGATCACTTGTGCTTTTTCTAACAACAAATGCAAAGCAGGATGTGCAGGGCAAGGGTGCATCTCACACAGCAACACAACAAAGCAGCTTGCAGCTCTTCCTGGTAACTGAATGCACTCTGTCACTGAAAGGAGACTCCAGCATTTCTGGTACAGAGCTGTGCACCACAGCTCACTTGAATAAAATGCCTCACTCGCTAATGCTCAGGCTGAGCTGCATTTCACCCTGGGTTTGCTGTAGAACTCAGCATTACTTTCCTTGTGCACAACTCACATGATTAATTATTTTTTTTCAAAAGGAGGAGTCTCCCCTAACTTTATGGCTCTGGATGTGGAATCTTGCTACCCTCTACTGCCTTTTTTGTGCTGTTGCAAGAGACCATGTTATTAACACCAGCTGAAGATGCTTTAGATCAAGTGGCAGAGGCACATAACTTTGAATGGATTTCTAGTCCTAGATCCTTTGGTTTTTAAAGTGCTTCATCTAGGTTTGTCCACATCTTCCTGTATGCATTTGTACACCAGTTAGTTAGCTAGCACACAAGGCCAAATTCTTACAGAATGATGTTGTTCTATGGTTCTGACTGGCTGATCAAAACAAGCCACATGTTAATCAAGAAAAAGCTGCTAAAAGATTGGGGGTTTTGTTGCTGTGGTGGCACTTATGCAAGACCACCAACTTAGTCTTAAGTCACCATAGATAGTCCAAATGAAATTAATCAGGATTACATTTATCTACAGCAACTTCATTCACTGAAGGAAAACTGGCTGTTGTGCTTTTATGTTCTGAAGTTATTTCTGTTTCATCAGTTGCAACTGCAATTTCCCGTTGTGTACAACCTACAGAGATGTTCTAGGAAAGGAATTGCACTTACAGACAAAAATGCATTTATTGTACCAGAATTTACATCTAATAATAGCTTTAAGGAAAATAAAGCAATAACTTTAAAAACCTAGTGATAAGGATATTAGCATTGAGTTTTTCAGGGAGCAGTAAGAGCAAGGGAAGAAGGCCATTTCTTCCCACAGGATAAGATACGTAAGACCACAAGACAGGCAGAAGCATCCTCCTCACTGATAAGGTCACAGTACCCAGGCACAGCTGGTAACAGTGAGAGATTCTGTCAACTGATCATAGGATAAATAGAGAGTGACAAGTCAAGTCCATGTTCCACCCATGAACCAAATCAACAAGCCAGAAACAACAAAGGTGAAGACTAAGCACTACCTACAACATAGGTTAGACAGGGAATATGTGCCCAGGTTTGAGCTTAAATACAGCTCCAGGGGCAATGGACAGTGAGAGACTGCATTGTTGGAGGGTTCAGGTGAGGTTGTTCAGAGCAATTAAGGCTTCCTGGTGCACGCAGGGCCCTGACTGTCTTGCTTGAAAGAGTACAATATCAACAGATGAGAGAGGAAATCATAGACTCATAGAAAAAAAGATGTCTTTTAAAACTAACTTAATTGTCCACAGTGTAGCATCACACTGCATCAGGAGGTTAATGCTGACTTTAAACAGAGCTTCAAGAAAACCTTCTGCAGCACAGAGAAGTTCAGCATGGTAGTATTTAATGATTAAGCATAGTAATATAGAATTAATGAGTATCCCTGCAATGCTAGTAGGTAGTTTCAAAATCCTTCCTCTGTTGAGTTCAATTGATTGAAGGAAACAAACCTACCCTGAACTATGCAGTAACCTTAAACAGAGAGGGCTGGTACTTTTCCAAGCTTTGTTTATTCCATGGAACTTCTAAAATTTTTATACACAATGCTTTTATACCTCTCCTAGTAAATGGGACTTATGTGGAGCATCAGCTGGAGGCTGGTACCCCTGCCTGCAGGCTTCGCTGCGCTATGGGAGGCTGCTGTGCTGGCCAGCGATACCGCTTCTGCTACCGGCTGGCACTGCTGGAACACAGGGATGCGAAGGGGCGTCTCTGGCCTCAGCGCATGGATTTGGAAAAGGCACTCCTAAACTACATGCTCTATGTGATTTTACACCCACAATGAACTAGAATTCCAGGGTCTCTCGAAAGAACTAAAGAAATGTTAGACCCTCCACATAATATCTCTAGCCTCTGAACTCCTGTATGCAGACTTCAATGCGAGGAGACTTTTATTACTCTTTCTCAAACACCTCCACTGGCTTGCTATTCTCTTGAGAGCCAGGTCAAAAGTATACTTCCTTCTCCAAGTCCTTCTGCGATTCTTTTTCCTATCTTTTTCACGGTTCTTTGTCCTCTCTGTTCATGTAATACATACAAACTGGGGGAGGAGAGGCTGGAGAGCAGCCCCACAGAGGGAGATCTGGGGGTTTGGGTTGATGGCAAGTTGAATATGAGTCAACACTGTGCCCTTGTAGCCGAATCTGGGGGTTTGGGTTGATGGCCAGTTGAATATGAGTCAACACTGTGCCCTTGTAGCCGAAAGGGCCAGTCCTGACTCGGGTGCATTGAGCACAGTACAGCTAGCCAGCTGAGGGGAGTTGTTGTCCCACTCTGCCCTGGTGCAGCTGCACCTCAAGTTCCGTGTGCAGTTGTGGGAGACTAGATATCAGAAGGACATCAGACTATTAGAGTGTATAGAGAGGAGGGCAAACGATGTGGAAGGTATCCAGAGCAAGAGGTCTCTTGGTCTGTTCACCTTAGAGAAGGCTGAGGGGTGAGCTCATCACAACCTACAGTTTCCTCAAGGGATGTAGTAGAAGAGGAGGTGCTGCGCTCTCTTTGGTGAGCAGTGATAGGACATGAGGAAAACAGAATCACAGAATCATTTAGGTTGGAATAAACCTTTAAGATCATCAAGTCCAACTGTAAAACCAATACTACCCAGTCCACCACTAAGCTGTGTCTGTAAGCACATCTACATGTCTTTTAAATACCTCCAGGGATGGGGACTCAACCACCTCCCTGGGCAGTCTGTTCCAGTGGTTGACAACCCTTTCTGTGAAGAAATAGCCCATCTAAACCTCCGCAGTGCAGCTTGAGGCCATTCCCTCTCATCCTATGACTTGTTACTTGAGAAAAGAGACTGAGCCCTGCCTCACTACAGCCTCCTTTCAGGTGTTGCAGAGAGCTATCAGCTCCCCCCTGAGCCCCCTCCTCTCTAGGCTGAACACCCCCAGCTTCCCCAGCTGCCCTGCAATAGCCTTGTGCCCCAGCCCCCTTCCCCAGCCCCCTCCCCAGCTCTGGACACGCTCCAGCCCCTCAGTGTCCCCCCTGCCCTAGGGGGCCCAAACTGAACACAGGATTTGAGGTGTACAGTCCCACCAGTGCAGAGTGCAGGGGGACGGTCACTGCCCCGGTCCTGCTGGCCACACCGTCTCTGACACAAGCCAGGGTGCTGTTGGCCTTGGCCACCTGGGCACACTGGAGGCTCATGTCCAGCCGGCCGTTAACCAGACCCCCCAGCCCTTTCCTCTGGGCAGTTCCCAGCCCCCTGCCCCAGCCTGTGGGGCTGTGTGGGGCTGGTGTGCCCCACGGGCAGGGCCTGGCACTGAGCCCTGTTGAACCTTGTACAACTGGCCTGGGCCCATCATCCAGCTCCTCACCCAGCGCAGAGCCCCCTGGCCCGGCCGGGGGCAGCCGGGGTCTCTGGGAGATGCTGCGGGAGATGGTGCCAAAGGCTTTGCTGAGGTCCAGGTAGACACCACCCGCGGCCTGTCCCCCATCCACTGAGCGGGTCACCTTGTCCTAGAAGATCAGGTTCACCAAGCAGGACCTGCTTTCCACCGAAGTGGGACCTGTCTTCCACAGCCCCGTGCTGGCTGGGCCCACTCCCCAGCTGTCCTGCACACGCCGTGTGATGGCACTTGGGAAGAGCTGCTCCATAACCTTCCCTGGCACCGAGGTTGGGCTGGCAGCCTGCGGTGGCCCACGTCCTCTTTCCAGCCCTTCTTGTAGAGGGGCATCACACTGGCAGACCCCTGCTCAGCTGGGACCCCCGTCAGCCAGGGCTGCTGAGCCGTGATGGAGAGCGGCTCGGTGAGTGCTTCTGCCAGCCCCCTGTGTGCTGGGGGGGTCTCACCCATGGGGTCCCACCTGGTCCCGCAGCCTGGTGTGTGTCTGAGTGGTGCAGCAGGTCACCAGCCAGTTCCCCTTGGACTGTGGGAGCCGCATTCTGCTCCCCGTCCCTATCCTCCAGCCCAGGGGCCGGGTGCCACGGGAACAACTGGGCTTACTATTAACAACTGAGGCGAAGGTGGCATTAAGCACCTCAGCCTTCTCATCACCCTTTGTCACTATATTCCCCCTCTTCCCCCCTGCCCCCCATCAAATAAAGGATGGAGACTCTCCTTAGCCCTCCTTTTGTTGCTAAGGTATTTATAAAAATATTTTTTATTCTTTTTTAATTCCATTTAAATGGAATGATGCTGCATCAGGGGAAGTTCACGCTGGACATTAGGAAAAGGTTCTTTGCTGAGAGGGTAAAGTGGTCACAGCACCCAGCCTGCCAGAGGTCACCAATGCCTGCCAGCATCTGGTCAACACTTTAAGTCCTACAGTTTGGTTTTAGGTAGTCCTGCGAGCAGCAGGGAGTTGGACTTGATCCTTATGGGTCCTTTCCAACTCAAGATATTCTATAATTCTGTGATTCAGGAAGGTAAGCAAGAGAGCTGAGATGACTATAATAGATCATTCCCCAACATGACAAACAGAAGCAGTTGTTCATCGCTGCTGTTACCTTCAAGGTGCTTACTCGTGTTCTGCAGGAATGCTGCCTATTTTATTCTTTTCATGTTAGACTGTGGTTAAACCTGGGTGATTTTCCACCACCACCCCCCCCCCCAGTGTTCAGCAGATTTACTGAACAATGGAATTTCAACAATTTCTGGAGGCATTTTCAAGTTTAGCTTTAGTTTCCTGCGTAGTTTCTGAAGGATTTTCTTTCTTTTTCCAGATTTATTTTTGGTGGGAAGAGAACAGTTTCAGTCACAAACTACAGGAATAGTGAAAACCCATCCCTATTACGGGATACTCAGTATTAAAGGCTTCACACTCTGGGGACTGGCATATATCCACTTTAAATGCACATCTACTGGGTTGCTGCAAAAAGGGGTGGTCTGGCCTGTCCCTCCCCAGCCTGCATATACTCTGCCATCCCATATATCTTCCAGCTGTAGCATTTATACAGCTCCATAAAGTCTCCTACACATACTCCAAAATTTTACATATAATTTTTGTGAAATTAATTTTCAGCCCCATCAGTTCCTTGATTCAGGTCACTGCACAAATCTTTGCTGCCAGCACAGGGAAGGTGATGAGGACATACAGCTCAGTGTAGAGAAAAGAGAGAGTACCGTTGCCTATCTCAGTACAGGCTTGTCAACTCCAACCTTTTGTAGGGTTGAAATGTCTGTGGGACCACAGTCTTAGAAGCAGTTCCCATTTTGCACTGTGGTGATTTTAAACTGTTTTTTTTTTTACTAATACATTGTCACCACCAGGTTCCTGAGCATACCAGTTTGTACATGGGAGATAGAACGAGTAAAGGGACATTCATGTTTCCTGCTGAGATATTTCCATGTCTTACATGTAATTAAGTATTCCCTGGGGAAGAAACTGGCACCCAGGCTACAGACTGGGACCCAGGAACTGACAGGATGTAGACTTGTTCTGTTCATGAAACACTTCTTCTGCCAGCAACTTTATGTATCTAGCCATTCATTTCCTCCTCTGAAGAGCTCCCAAAATAAGTTAAATGGAGTTTTTCACACCAAACAAAACTGTTTTAACACTTCCCACATTCTTTTTATCTCAGAAAGAAATAACTTTATTCCAATCCAAATTAAATTTGTGGTTCTCCTTTTCTACTCATTTTTCAGCTGAGAGCTAAACTGAAACTGCAGTCATTGATGTAACACCTTACTGTAAGCTTGAGTAGGCTCAGAGACCCTACACTTTGACATAGGGTGGTGCAAGCTGCCTAGTTTGGGAGCCAGAGAGAAACAGTCCTTTGGTACCTCACATCTTCTTACAGAACCTCAGCTGCACCCCCTTTCAGCTTCTTGGGAGTGTTCAACCTTCACCACTCTGTGTTTCAACTCCAGTAACTTACTGTCCTTGTTTTTTCTACTGGGTTTCCAAGAACAAGTTGTATGTTATGGGATCTTTTTAGTGGGGCAATTTTGCTTAAATCCCAGGGCACTTAGGAAATGTGATTCCCCTTCCCATCTATGTAACTGTTGGTCCACTTTTTCTGCTTGAGCATGAGTATGCAACAAAAAACCAGAGCTTTTTGAAATCTTAAGCAGCTTTCTGGAGTCATTTTTCAGATGAGCAACAGTCACCTGAATCTAGCATAGATCTGCTTGAAGTATGGAATATTTCCAAACACTTTTATTGAAGCACCAAAACACTGGGATAATTGCAGTTCATTTGAGCCCCTCTTCCTTCCAAGTCAAACAGACGATACTGAAAAAAGTGGAGTCGTACTTTCTCTATGCTATTCCCACAACAGTTTGCAGTTCTTGTTGTTCACAAATCCAGCAGAAATTAAAAAATCTCATGCTTAGTCAAGAACCAGAGTCACAGCAGAGCTCCAAAGCAAGTGAGTGAAGCCTGGAACATGGATCGACATGGATCAGCAGATAGAAAAGGCTAGTCTCAGGTGCTGAGTAGAATACAGAGAAGATTGCAAGAGATACATACAATACCTTTGTAAGAGATATACCTATACAGTCGTACTTTCTAGGGAGTTCATAGGACTTCAGTAACAATATGCACAAGATGAATATACATCTCTCTCACTTATGGCTGCACATTTCTGTTCCTGAGCCATGGCTGTAGGGCTCATTAATTTTTTCCCCCCCTTTGGCAGCTTCAGAAACCCTGTGTGTCTCATGTCTCAGCAAGCTTCAAATTAATTTACTAGGTCTGGGCATTCAGGTAAAAAGCTAGCAGCCAGTATTGAATTTACTCAGCTGGATTGCAGGTCTACACAGAATTCACTAAATATACCCAAAGTGCCCAATCCCAGCGTGGAACCAGGCTTATTGTAAAACCAGTCATGGACTCCCAGACAGCTAATTCTCCTTTTAAATCCTCCCCAAATCCTGTTCCACAGCGTAAATGACTGGTTTTCCTTCTGGGTGTTAGCACTATGAACACTAGCACTCAGCAATGTATGTGGTGAGTGTGTCAAAACGCTTGGATTGTACAGGCAGACTGCTAGCAAATGGATAGACAAACAGACATGTAGATTGTAGCTCTAGTGAACTGGCACAGGTTTAGCTATTTCTTCACCTTTAAAGCTGTCGTGAGAATTTGCCACCGGCCTGTGCCAATTGAGGAGAGAGGTCAGAATGCAAAGTATGGAATTACAAGGGTAAACAGTAATTCATGTGCTTGAGGTGTCCCAGCCAAATTGGGGCAACCCAAATGTGTTTTCACACATCATTCTTGCACCCTTCAAATGTTTAGGTACTACACAATTTGACTAATCACTAACACCCACACTACTGATTCCTGATCACAGTAAAACTCTGCAAAGCAACTATATTTTTGCAGGATTCTTGCTGCAGCCTTACTGTAGTTACTTATCTGTGGTGCCAGATGATGCTGGGAGGGCTTCAAAGACGTGGGCTAAGATGCTGGCATTATCTCAGTTGTCCAGGGATATTGTTTATCCTTCATGGACAAAGCAAGCTTCCAAAACCCAATGTCCTTATTTCCAGGACCAGGCTGTCCTTTAGTTTCTTTTACTTTAGCAGGAACAGTACTAAGTCTTCAGTAAAATTTCACTTGTGTAATTTACACTGTTTTGTAAAATACAACACAGCATGTAATGTGAACTATTCTATATATTAACAAAGTTAATACACTGTCATACTATAAAGCCTGGTTGTTATAATAGTTAAGGAAAGAAAATTTCAAAACAGCTGATACACATACTTAATAACAACAGTCATTAAAAATACAGGTGGGTGCATATTCAGCTAGTGTAGATTGGGGGTTTTCCCCCTTTCTGGCTTACATGTATTTCCATTAAAGCTTAGGAAACAATGCTGTAAGCAGAAGTGAGTGATGACAGAGAAGGAACAAAGCAGAGAACAGGCCTGCTCTCTGGGCAGAAACACTGTAAACTTATTTCAAGGGAGAATGGAACCCAGAAGAAGCCTCCTTGCTTGTAGAAACTCATTATTTGTGATAAAGATTAAAAAAATAAACAAAACAAACAAAAAAAGCATGACTATGCTAATGGGTACCAAAAGCCAGTGTAGAGACTGTGAAGCTGCAGGATCTGGCCTTTCATGCTCTGTCTTGGTCTGCCCCTCAGTCCTTTTGCAGTTCTGAGGTTCCCTAAATTCTCTTCAGTTATCTCTCATCAATTTTCTGTATTCTTTTCCTCTTTCTATGTTGGGCTTTCTTAGGGAGAAGATGCTTTTGCACTTCACTGAAAACATCAACAAACAAAACAAGACCATAATATATGGTATCCAGAAGGGTATTACAAGGTTTTAATTTACTGATCTATATCATTGTTTTTCAGAAATCCAGGAAGGAAAATGTGCTATTTTAGACTTGAAGTGATAAATCTGCTCTTGAAAAAAACCTTCTTGAAGATTTTATCCACTGAAAATAGTTCTGGTTCAAAACTGCTTGTCAAACATGCCCTCTCATGTATAAATAGTACCCTTCTTACTGTTTCCTTTGCCTGCTATTGTATTTGCTGTTCCCAGCTCCTCCCCTTCTCCTTCGTATCCTTGTCTTTCCTTGACTGTCTTTTATTGCTGCTCTGTGTGTATCTTGCTTTCTCTACCTCTGTCTCCCACCTCTCTCACTCTTACCCTACTTTTTGTCTCTTTATCCTTTGAAACTCTATTCCCCTTGTGTTAGCCTCACCCCTCCCTTTTATCCTCCTCAGCTATTCTCTCATGGGTGGTTTTCTTCTCTTTGGTTTGTGTGGTCTGCCCTGCACATTCCAACTCTTTTCTCTTCAAGAGCTAACATGTTTCACACAGTGAGGAGATTATTTCTGAAATGGATTATGCTTTGCTATTCTGACCATTGTTTTAATAACTGCACCTTCTTCTTTCACCTTAAATACTATGAGTCTGTTTGTGTGTCTGGATATTTGAAACTCACTATCACGTGGAATTCTGTGTCTATACAATTAACATCTGTCTACACAAGTTGAAGCACATGATTGTCTATTATCAGCGGTCTCCAAATCATGTACCCCTACTAGCAAAAAACTTCAGCATACCCCCCCATATATGTATATTTACTTATTTATAAATTACATAAACGTACTGCTATTGAAGTTTTAATATTTCCTTGTGCACCCCAATAGATTGTGTTGCACAACCCTTGGGGTACCTGTGCCCCACCTTGGAAACCACCCGTCTGTATCTTGTGGCCACACTATTGCATAAGGTATACTGGTTTTATCACATTTAAGGTTGCCCTGAGAATCTGATCCAACCGTGGTAGTTTGGAAGAAAGAGCTTTTCTTTTCCTGTTTGTCATGTCTGGGCTGTGACGTTTACACTTTGAGAGGGGTGAGTTTTTATGGTATGATGTGATAATCTGCTTGGTAGAAGAAGGTTTCAGAAACTGGAGAAGTTTTTGAAGATACCAATAAATGCATGCATTGCAAAGTGCTGCAGCATTGCAGAAAGACCATTCAAACACTGCCTGAAAATTAATCCCTAGGGAAGGACCGGCTGTCCTCTTGCCTTCCACCAGGTGAGATTTCCAGCAGGGTTTGGGGGTTGCACGCACGTCCCTGGAGAGCAGGAACTTTTCCCGAATGAACCTATTCAGAGCAGCAGCTCGCTCGCGCTTGGCTTTCATTCTACGAGGAGGACGAGGAGGAGGAGGAGGAGGTTTTGCGGGGAATATTCCATTGCCATAAAGGGGAGGAAGTGTTTCTGCAGCTATTGAACAAAGCAGCTAGTTAACCCTTTCCCGACCCCGGTGCAATGGTACAGTCCCCCCCTTACTCCTTTGTAGGGCCCAGATGCTCCTCGTAGTACTAAAATGAGGAAGAGAGGGAAACATGCCTAAACATTTACTGCCGACCTAAGTGAGGACCAGATTCTGAGAGGAACTGAGTGCCTGCCATTTCTCCTGAAGTTAATTTATGTTAGAATCAAGCCCGGGGAGGGGGATGGGAGGGAAAGGGGCGGGGGGGAGCTGGAAGGAAAGAGGTCTGTTGTAATTGGTGTCTAACCACCCCCCGCCAAGAGGATTAAGAACGAAACTATGCTCTCTGTGAAGAGGTAGGTATTCGTATATCTGCATATATACAGAGCTTCTGGAAGAGCTGTGCTGAGCGGGAGCTAGCCCTAGCTTGAGGAGCGCTGGCGTGCGGCGCTGCTGTAGATAGTACTTCTCTTAAGCAGGAGTGCGTACCGTAACCGTACAGCGGGGTGTCTGAGGTGCTTTTGTGCGTGTGCCGGTGTTTTACACTGCGGGAGTCGTGGTCTTTACATCGTGTGTAACGCGAAGCTCATACTTCAAGCCAAAGCAGGTCGCTGCAGCAGCAGAAGCGCGAAGTTGCGCCGCGGTCTCACAGCACCGCCTGTGCCGGCGGGGCGCCAGCCCCTCATACGTGCTCCATCCTGCACCGCTGGGTGTGGGGCACCCCGCTCGCTGCCGGGGGCCGGGGCCGCGCCTCCTCCGGGGGCTGCTCCGCGCTGGGCCCCGCAGCCCGGGCGGGGGCTCCTGCTCCGGCCCCGCGGGGAGGCGGCAGTGACCCGGCGCGGTGCCTCCCACCCTTTGTGCGCCGCGGGCCGAAGCTCCCTTCTGGGCGGGCGGCGGGGCTGGGGGTGGCTGCCGCCGGGCACGGAGCAGTCCGCAGCCCAGCGGCGCGGGCGGGCGTGTCCGTGTAACGCCCGCCCGGGTGTCGCAGGGCACGGGGGGCCGCGCTGCTGCCACTGTCCCGGCCGCGCCGGGGCACGCAGCCCGCCGTCCGCTCGGGCACCCAGCGGGGACCCAGGCCGGGTGGGGGGGGATCGCTCGTGAACGGCCCACGGAGCCCCCGGGCGGGGGGGGGGGCGAGCTGAGCAGCAAGGGCACGAACGGCGGCCAGGACCCGGGGGCGCCCATGGGAGCGGTGAGGGGGGGCTTCACCCCCCGCTGCCCCCCAGAGGAGAGGCCCGCGGCCCAGGGGGCGGTGGCGCGGGCGGGACGAGGGGAGGACGGTAGCCGCCGTGGGAGTACCCGGAGCGTCTGACGCCCGAGTGCGGACCCCTCCGCCCCGTTTGCTGCCGTGTGGTGCTGCGCGGGGCTGGGCCCGCAGAGGGAAGCAGGTCGGGGGGGCTGGAAAGGGAGGAGGAGGAGGAGGAGGAGGAGGGGCACGGTGTGGAGGGGAGGGAGGAGCGAGGGAAAGCGAGCGAGGTGGCCGGAGTGCGGGGCACGGCCGAAGCCGGGCGGCGGGAGGGGAGGGGGTTCCGGTGGCAGCGGGCCCAGGCGGCGGCAGGGGGGCAGCCCGGGCCCGGCAGGAGAGGCCCGGCCCTCGGCATGGCGCAGCGCTGAGCCCGGCCCGGCGGTGGCTGCCCGAGCGATGCGGGGACGCGGAGCGGAGGCGGCTGGCAGCCCTGACGGAAGGTACCGCGGCGCGGGCGGGGGGCACCCGGGACAGGCGAGACTGCTTCGGGAGGAGCCGAAGCGCCTCCGGTCGCGGGCTTTCTCTGCTGCCCCGGTGCCCGCTTTGTGGGCTGCGTTGCGGGGCCCCGGGCGCCCGGGATGCTCCGCCGGGCGCTGCCCGAGGTGCGGCCGGGAGCAGGCGCGTTCTGTGCGGGCGGGCTCGGCGCGGCCCCCGCCGGCCCGGGGCGCTTCGGGGCCCGGCGGGGGTTGGGGGCTGCCGGCGCGGGCCCCGTCCCCGCGCACCCCCGCCGGGAAGGCTGCGCGGCCTGCTCTGTGGGCAGGATGGCTGAACGCCCGTGTGGGCAGATGGCTGCCGAGCGCATGTAGCAGAGAAAAGCCGTGTTAACCTATTTTTCAGGGAGATGATGCGAGTTACTACTACTCATGCTAAAAAAAATCTGTGGCTGTGGGAGGGGCTGCTGCGGTGGGTGATGCTAAATTTGCTTTTTACGGTTCCACTGAGATTATTTCACTTACTCTGAAGTTTCTTTCACTGTTGCTGTGTTCGTTTGGTTGGGGGAAAGAGTGAATATCATCTGCCTCCCCTACTAGCTTCAGAAATAAGAGGGTGGAGATGAAGAAGTGACAGTTCCGAGGGGCATCCTTCGCTTGCAGCGATGCCCAGCCATGCGGGCTGGTGGGGAGGGAGAGTGAGAGGACAGGTGGAAAAAACAGAGTCGGTGGAAAGAGTAGCTGCCGCTACGGGTGTGTGACAGCGACAGCTCTGCAGCCTCAACCGGGACGACCAGGGGATGCTCCCATCTCCCTTGCTGTGGAGGGTCTCATCAAAAACATGGAAGCTGGACGTGGGGGCACTTCTCGTTCAGTCACGGGTGACCCACCTGCCCCAAGGCACTTATACAAGATTTAGTGACTGTTTTTAGGTCTTTCTCCATTCCCAGCTTGAAATAATCAGAGTGCTGAGGTTCCTTTGGGAGCAGGAAAGGAAGAGATAATCCACAATCTGGTCATCCTTTTTCTTTGATGTTACCCGAACTGTGTGCTGGGAAAAAATGGTACCTGTTTTCGTCTAGAAGTTTGTTCCCTAAATTCAACACCTTGCACCACTTCAGTTTAATTTGCTAGTGTTTTGGCAAGCCTTAGATAACTGCACGTAACTGCATCCTTTCCTTTACTGCCTTTTGCATATGTGTCCTCTTAGCCAAATTACACATGTGCAGTTTTTAATTCCTTGGCATGTGTTTCTGTGCCTCTCTAGCCACTAAATGTTTTTTTCTTGTCTTCTGAGTTTCTCTTATTTGACTTCCTTGTGCTCATACAGAGATGTGCAGAATTATTTGTATAGCTGTGTGTTTTGATACTTGGAAATACCATTACTTTGGGGCATTAGAGCTTGTATGAAGCAGGCTTGTATCCTCCCTAATCACCAAAACCCTGAAGAAAGGTGTATTTTCTTGCTTTGTTCTGAGGTTTGCAGCTCTTCTAAGCTGTTATCTATGGCAAGAACAGCTTGGGTTATAGAGGCTGTTTTTGGAGGGAGCTGGGGGAGAGCCTCCTCTCCTTTCTTTTGCTCAAGGCTGCCACTGTTTTTGCATTCTGTATTTGACTTGAAGGCTGACCAGTGACAGTGTAAATGCTTTCTGGGGGAAAGGCAGCTGGTGGCTCCAAGCAGACAGCTGCTCATTCTCCAGAATGCTCCCATAGGCTGCCAGCAGATGTGTCTGACAAGAGAGCTGATCCCTCCATCCATTGAGAATTGTTGTCTTTATGCCTGTACAAATTCACTGTGTACGTTCTTCTTTGTGCCCAGGTGCAGATGTCCTCCCATTCTCCCCTTTGATACTGCATGTGCTGTATGCAGAGAGTAATGTAAGAGATCACTGTAGTTTCTCACCCCTTACCTTGTGTGGATAGAGTTACTTTGTGGTCAGCTCTCCTTCCCTGGATACATGCACTCACTGTTATGAGGTTTATGTATGCTTTTCCTCTGGCTTCAGGAAAGCTTCCGTCTGTAGGTCTTCTGCCCCTAAAACCTGCTTTTCCTTGTTATCCATGCATTATCCCTCAGCAGCCCCTGTGCAGAAAGTTTTCCTGAAGTCCCTACAGATGAGTGTGAAGTACTTTTCGAGCACATTTAAGGCTGCAAAGTTTATTTTTGTTTTGCATTTCTGTGGCCATATTGTGTATGATTACTGCACACACAAACAATAGGAGATGGAAGAGGCGGAAACCAGTATGCATGGTCAAGGTACATCTTTATAATGTGGTTTAGCCACCAAAAAGGATGGCAGTATCACCCAAAACCTGTGCTGTTGTGAAAAAGTGTTTTATAAGAATATTCCAGATTGGCTGTTCTTGGTCATAAACATATAATGAATTTTTTTAAAAGAAATCTAAAAGACGTTTCTATGAAGAGATAAGTTGATTAAAGCTTTAGGAGGAAACTGATAAGCCTGCTGTAATTTTGTCATTATTTTCTCTTATGTTTTTTCTTAAACCTGCTTTAATACTATATTGCTATTATTATTTACTGTTTTAAAAAGGGATTATTTGTATTTCGTTGGGAAGTTTTGTATCATCTTACAGCAGTATAGTTAATGTAATTTTCCCAGCTACTGACCCCACAAATTCAGCAGTTTCCAGCTCTGTGCAACCTTATTGTTTAGCTTCTGCCCACGAAGTCTTGGGCTGGACACCCCTTTTCTCTCCATATTTGCTCTCTTTGGCAACCATGCAGCGTCATGGACTTCAGAGGGTGCGCACAAGCATAATATACATGGATTTTTGTAGATAATTCTGTAGATGTTGTACAGCAGAAAACTAGCTGTCTGTCTTGTATGGTGCCAGCTGTGTGACATGAACAAATCCCAAAAAGGTTAAAAATGACATAATTACTTATCAGCCATGGTACTCTGACATGCAAGCAGCAAATCTGCTGAGTAAGTAAATGCCATTTCACGTTGTCACTCTTCTCACATTTGATTTATGTGAGGAGTTTTAAACTTAACAAAGAGAACTATACTAGTACTTTCTTCTCGGAAGTATGTGTTTTACTTTCAAGAAATATTCCTCTGCCACCAGGAATAATATTTTAAGTGTACTATTAATACATGTGGTGTTAAAAAAAGTGTGTACCTTATGGCGGTAGTGGCACAATATTTTATATGGAAGATGCTGTCTTGCCTCTTAAAAGGTCAGCATGATGCTTCTATTGTGGAAGTGCCACTTGAAAATTGTTCTTGAGGCCACTTCTGTGAAAAGCAGCAGCTTTGGAAGTCAAGCTCTTCTAGTCACTGGTTTCCATTTACCATGCCTCCAGAGGCCCTTGTGTGTCCTGTTGCTAAAGGCTTGCTTGTCACAAAAATTTTTGTTCAGACATTTTACATGCACACACACCCCTTCCCATATACATGCATACATGCCCATGCCCATCTATACACAAAACAACGGTTAAAGAGGAGGAAAAAAGTGCTATCCTGGGAGTGGAGAAGATGCTAGATACTATGAAAACACAGCCTATCCAGTCTGAAAACTGTAGCTTTACATAAGAAGGCTGGATCCTTAAGGTCTCGGTTCACTTTAGGATGGAAATTCTTGCCAGCCCAGACCTGTATGTTGAAACATACATGACTTCATTTTCAGACAGACTTTTTTTTCCTTTTTTTGTAACTCCCCAAGCTTGCCAAGTAAATGATTCCTCTGCTGATTCTACAGTTTCCAAGTGCAGTTTTTTTCTCTGTACCATGTCTCTGGAAAATATCCAATGTGTCTACATTATGTAATTAAATCCTAGAAGCTAGAGACTGAGGACTACTGACTGTAACTTTTCTTTTTTAGCCTACTGATGTTTCTCCAAGTTACGGTAAAGCTTTCAGAGCTACTGAAATGACCGAGTCTCTCTCCCACTCACATGATAGGAATCTGTTTGGCCCAGCTGAGCACTTCAGAGGCAGCGTGTAGGATACAGATGCCTGCATGGAGACCTTTAGCATCAGGTTTACCACAGGTTCTCTCAGAACCTGAGGATGTCTACAAATGGAAGGGGGGTTCCTTGGTAGAAATCTCTTCTCTTCCTGACTATCCTTTAAGAAGAGGGTGGGATGTCACAAGAGGGATATTCTTGCAGAGGTTTCTGGGCAGGTTTTGATAATTTTAGTTTGGAAATTTGAATTGGACTGTTTATAAAACTGTTTGAATTCCCAAATGTTAAGTTTCACTCACAGCCAGGATCTGTTTGATTCCAGTAAGCAGAATCTGAAATGCTCTCTGCGCCAGGAGGGTGTTTGAAATTAACCCATCTTGGTTTTGAGCCAGGAAGAAGCTGCTGGGAGCACAGCTGGATTGGGATGCTTGCCTGCAGTTGTCTCCCAGATGGTCCCACCTTTCCTTTCTAATGTCAGTAGGCTTTGAGCTGGTGCTAGCAGAGATGGGAATGCAAATACATACGTACTGGCATTTTCACTTTTTGGTGAGTTTGCTGATCCCGTTAGGAGCATGTGTTGTTCATAAAGGGGTCACCATATCAGCAGTTATTGCTGCCCTCCAGGAATTGAGTAGGAATTGCCTCCATGAATGGAGTAGTTCTGTTGAGGAATGCTCATTTGGTTACTGGTGCAGAAAGCATCTTTGTGGCTTCTCTGGTAGCTAAGCATGTTAGAAATCAGTGAAGGTCCAGTACAATATGATTTGAGAAAGAATTGTGCTGACTTGAGTGTAAATCAGTGGTCTGTTAAAATCTGGCAAGATAGGCAGAGGCTTGACAGAGGGAGTTTTCTGTAGTTTGCAAGTGTCTTGGTATTGTGTTCTGCTGGGGCACGTATGTGGAGTCAGATGCTGAAGAGTAATTACTTTTTGTTTGGAGCCTTGCTGTAGCACCATTTTGCTCAGGGCCCTGGGCTGACCATCAGAAAGACATCTGGTGAAGTAATATAATGGGAATGATGCATGACTTGTGCTCCTTGTTTCAGCCAAATGTCCTCCTAGTGCTGACTGGAAGAATTGTGTTGACAATTGCATGTTTCTCATGGATAATTTTACCCGTCTTAAATTAGAAGTGGCTATGGATGTTCTCAGAGAGCTGCAGATTCCTGCAACTAAGGAAATCAATTTAATGACTAGATCCCTGTTACCTGAAGTGAATGGCTTAAAAAATTGTTTCCTAAATAGATTCTTTTGATTCTGTTTAATGAATTACCCCTGAAAGAGTGTGTGTGGTGACAGGGTATAAAGAAAAGAAATCAGTCTTTGGAAACAGAGCAAAAATAAAAATGTTCATTTCTTTAAAAGAGGTTAAGCTAAAGCAAGTTTACTCTCTTCAGTAACGTAACATCTACCAGACAACTGTAATCGAAAGGATCGGAATAGGCTTGTTGAATTGTTGTACCTGTCTTGCTTCTCTTGACTGATAGTCTGTACCAGCCCACTATGTGTCTAACAGCATTAGAGAGTTGTGTGGCCAGAAGTCAGAGTCAGAAGGAGGAACTTGTCCTAAAACTCAGAAAGTTCTTTTAAAATCAGGTTTTAGATGGTTCTTTTGAAAAAGGCTTGGCTCCCCCCGCCCCCCCCCCCCCCCCCCCTCCCGCCCTAAATCAGAGCAGATCAGCCCAGTGTTTTCTATTGTATTTTCTCTTGTGCCTCTAAACTTCTGGTGTCGAAACTGGAAACTGGACGACCCCCAACTGTATGGCACTAGCGCACATGGGCTGTTTGTATTTGACTGTGTGAACATCTCTGCTGTGGCGCTGATGAACTGGGAGCTCAGTGAAGTGCAACAGAAGTGATTAGGAGACTATGGAATTTCTGACATGTTACTAAAAAGAGCTAGGTTAATGATGACTGAAAAAAGGTTGCTCTGGAGTATCTATAGTACTGGGAGACTTTGACAGGATCCTAGGCACTGTGGCTAAAGTGAAAAAGGGCTGGCTCAAACTGCCCAAAGTAGATATTTCAGGGTCAGTGTCAAGGCATGTTTTCTTCCAGCAAGGGTCTAAGTAGATTGTAGGAAGTCATGGAAGCCCTATAGTTTATGTAATTTAAAAGTATAACTCAGAAAGCTTAAAGGAATATACAGAGAAAACCCCTGCAGCGGACTGGGGGCTGTAGGCCAGATGTTGTCTAAATAAGGATGTCCACCCCCCTCTTTTAGTTTCTGTTACTGCAGTCCCACCAGCGGCGGAGGGGGCCAGCCAGCCTTTGGTGTTGCAGCCCCGAGCGGCTGGGGTCGGAGGAAGGGAAGGGGTGTGCTGTACTCACTCTACTGGAAGTGTAATCCTTTGGGTCTGAGTCGGAGGTGGCTGTAATGGGAGTGGTGAGCCTCAGCATCCACACTGGAATATAAACAAGCCTTTGAGATGCAGAGGCATCAGGATGAACTCTGAGATTTATGTTACTGCTTTCATCTCTGGCGTGAAAAATAACACAAACGCACATTAGAAAGAGATGTTGTAAGCCTGAAACACCTTTCTCCTGTAACCTGCTTGGCCTTCCCTTATGCTCTTAAGAATTTTTCTGTTCTGCTGAAGCATTAGTGGCACTTAATGTTCCTGTTTCCTGAGGTTGGAAGCAAGGAACTGGAAATGCAGGATGGAGGAGGAGGGAAGGACCTAAGAATGGAATTGGCTGCTCTGCAGGCTCTGCCAGTGGCAAGTTCAAAAGTTTGGTGGGGCTCTCACCTGCTTTCACTGCACATGAGCTCCCTGTGATACTTCACTGAACTCAGCCAATTGTTCCACCCAGTCATTCCCTTTTGGGTCATCTCCTTCTTCCTGGCGGCTGTGATCTCACTCTTCTTCAAGCTGCCATTTCTGCCTCATTGCTCTCTGAGCCATCTCCTAGACAAGAGCCACTTTTGGGCAATCTGATTCCCAAGACCACAGTGAGAGCCTGGTCTAACCCTTGAACCAGCGTGAGTCATTAACGTTGTTCTCTAAATAAATATCTATGTATCGCTGATGAAAGGTAGAAGAGACTTAGTTTAGAGACCAGGTCAGATGTTTCTGAAGTTGAATAGGACCCGTATCTCATCTGTTCTTGTTGCTCAGTTCAGTCACTGTAACAATGAGGCCAAGGTGCTATGAGGGAAGGAGACTGACTCTGAAAGTCGTGGATTTGGAGGCAGGAACTGAAGAGAGAAGAACTGGAGAAATCTATTTTCTTAAAGTTTTCCCAGAGTAAGCTCTAGGTCTCATAGTTCCCGTCCCTCTGTTCTTGCCATGCCTTGGGAGGTTGCTACCAAGGTGCTTCCTGGTGGCTGGGTACCGCACAGTGCGACGACACCTCATGCAACAGCAGTTAGAGACAGGCTGTACTTGCTGTTGGTGGCAGTTCCTTGGAGCAGGATCAGAGCAGTGCAAGGTTATTTTGTAGTGGTTCAGTGCTGAATGGGAACATGAGGCTTGAACTAATTGTGGAACAGACAGAAATTCCCATCTAGGCAAACAGTGGTCATATAAGGAGAAAACCGTGTGGTAGAACTCTTCTCTGAGCCATTTTCTCTCTTCCTTGTAGCTTCCTAATGTTGTGTGTATATTTCCACATCAAACGCTGTAATTTACATGCTGGAGCTAGAGCCTGTGTATTGTATAGCCAGTTGGTGCAGTCAGCAAAATTTAAGGGAATCAGCTTGACTGAAGATAATTTTTTATTCCCAGTTCCATGCAGAGAATATGTTATATTACAGATCTCTGTTAGGGCAACCTTATGAACTCAAAAAGCAGTATTTGCAATAGGTGTGTGGGTATAATTGGATGGAAGTTAGCTGGTAATCAACTGCATGAAGTGGGGCTTGGGGAAGAGCTTTGGATGGCAAGATCAGGGTGATTAACAAGTCAGTAAAGTAACTACCCTTCAGTGCTTTTCTGTCTTGTTGTTTCTCCAAAGAAGCATTCATTCCTTGCTTTTCTTAACAGGAAAAATCCGATGGTGATAACTAATGCTAATACTTAAATACTTCTAAAAAATAAAAGTAGCCTCTATCTGCAAATGCATGCAGTCAACAATTTGAGAACCAAGCTCTAGGACAGCCCAAGGCTGTGAAACTGATTAAAATGGAAAAAAGTAGTTATAATTAACCCTTAAATCATGAAGTGCATTCTCTGAAAACCCAAGTTGCCTCATTGAAGCCAGAAAGGAGGTTAATAAAAAGAGCAGCACTTAAATGAAGATGTTTTAATATTATTAGTTCATTCTTTCTGTAGTCTGTTTTGAAATGTCAGTTTCTCTTGTGGAATGAAAGGCAATTTCAAAATGCAGGGAATTCCCTTGGAAGAGGAACACTGTCTTTTAACCGACTGCCAGTGCTGCCACTGTCTCCTCATGGACAGCATAAGTTTGGATACTGTGAATATGAATAGCCTGCATTTTCTGCTTATGCTAAATATTCTTTAGTCTAAAACCCTCATAAAGTCAAAAGTAAAATTAGAGACGAAGACAGTAAGTATATTTTTTATGAAAAATTAAGTTCTTTACTGCAGCTGAAGAAAATCTTAACCCTTACTAAAGGGCTTTGCAAACTTCTGTCCACAAACAGCAGTTCAAGGAAAGTATCCTCAGCTTGTTTTTTGCCCTCCATTGTATATTTTGGAGTGTTTGTGCATGGATTTTGGTTCACATATTTCTAGATGTGCCATGTAAGGCTACATTCTTAATTTAAAATGTAAAACAGCATTAGTATCAAATAAGCCTAAGAAAAGGGACATTTGTAGCTTGCTTTTGTAAGCCATTCTCACTCTTACCCCTACTCAACCCTTCAGGCCCTTGATTTCTTTTCCAGTGACCTGACAGTGCCTTCAAGGCCCTTTTGCAGCTCTGTGCTTCATTTGTCTATGCAGATTTGCAGATGCTCTGGCAGGCTTGGTCAGCAAATGTCAAGGTTATTTGCCTGATTGGTGGCATTGCTTGGCTGGCCACTGCTAACACTGTGCTTGGCCTCTTTATCATTTTCCACCCATCAACAATCAGAACGTGGTATGTAACAAAACTTTAATTTCAGATGAAAAAGAAGCAAGATCAGCATTGCTTAGTAGATGAGAACATGGTTTTAGGGACATGCTCGTTATGTCTTTTGCTGAAATACTGTTTGTGAAGAAATTTTTTTTTCCTTCCCTTTTTTAATGCCAAAATAGTATTCAACTTTTTCCTTGTTGTTTTCAAACTTTTTCTATCATAAGATTACTGTGAAATTTGAAATATTTTTTAAACTTAGCTATTGACAGTTGTACTCGAGAAGGAAATGTCAGTTTTCGAAGAATTTTTACTACCACAGGATTTCTTCACCTAGAAGGTAATGATGTGGCCGTGTTCAGGGATTCTTAAAGTCAAATCCCCTAACCATGGAATTCTCTGCTTAGAATTTTGGAAATAGAGCCTTTTACACAGTGCTTGAGAAAAGTTTGCTGCTGTGCCCAAGAGCTTGTAAATTAGCCATTTTTTTCCTTTCTGAAGACTTAGGTCTTTGGTACAGATAAAAGTATACTTGTTAAAGGTAATCATAATTGAAGGTGAAAGCATCATGTTTATTTCCACATAGATAAAAGTGCATTGCAAGGATCTGTGCACAGTTGTACTGTGAGAAGTTTCCTGAGATGTTAGGGTGAAATTGCTAAGAGTGAAACCATACTTACCAAGCAGTTATCTTCTCTTTCCATCAGAGTAGATATATGTTATGGGCAGCTGCTGATTCTTTTTCTCCCTCTTCTTTCTGCAGTCTTCTTTATTTACTGTATGAAAATTCAAAGGGAGTAATTTTTGTATTACTCCAATTCTATTATTTTTAGGAGATTTTTCCCTCAGGCAAGCAATGGATAACATACACAACAATGCATATGTTCACATTTTTCATTCTATAATGCTATTAATATTCTAGAGCTACGTTTTTGTTTCCAGGTGTTAAATATTAGACACTTGAGTGTAATTACCAGTGTTTCTTTGAAAAGTACACGGATCACTATAAAAATCGTCAGTTAAGTCAGATCTTGTGGGGTAGGAAGAGATTTTATTCAGGAGCTGTGTTGTACTTAATATGCATGTAATTCAAGTACCTAATAAGCAGGTGGAAGAAAGAGTCTGTATCTTTAATTAAAAAAAAGTCTGTGGAAACACAGGGCAGTGGTGAATTAATTTTGATTGGGAAGATAAACTAGGGTCACAAGCGAAGCTGTGAGGCTTCTCTAGCCAAGTATATATGTCATGGCAAAGAGAAATTTAAAGGAAAAAGCACTGTGGTTATCTAAAAAAATGCTGATGTGGCCACCTCTGTGGGCTGGAAGGGAGCTCAGAGGCTCCCCAGACACCTTTAGGCAGCACCTAAGGAGTCATTGAGAGGAGGCTGGTTAGCTGTCCCATAGCTTCCTTTTTTAATTAGTGCAGATCCTAGGTACCTACTGAAGATGATTCACCTCAGTCCACTGACTGTAGAGGTTGTTTGAGTAATTAGGCTTCTAATTTGGGCACCCTATCTGAGCCTCAGCAGCTTAATAAAAATTAATTAAAATAAGCATTTCTTCCCTTTAAGGACTATGAAGTTCTTAACTTGGATACCACTAGGAAATGCGTAATCAGAGCATGGAAGATCAGCTTCAAGACTCCTGGTGTTTCCATGATAAACAAGGAAGTAAATCCCTTTCTTTGGAGAGCATTCAAAATCAACCTTTGGATTGTCATTGTAAATTTAGAGAAACCCAAAAGATAGAGACACAGCCCTACCAAGATAATCTGAAAGAAACAAGTGATCAAGCCAGCTAGAGGAAACCTTTTACGAATTACTTTGTTGAGGAAGAATTCCTTTAAGCTTAGTTATACATTAACACCTAGAGCCTTTCTCTCATAATTATGTTAATAAACTGAGCAGACAATTAAAAAAATCCACAAGGCTTTATTACAAATTCAACTCATCTTTGAATATATTTTTAAAGTATTTTGGAGTCATTCAAAATAATCTCAAGTAGTAACAGAGGATAAAAGGATATACAGCAATTGTTGAAATGACTTATATATTTAATTAAACATTTCTCTCTGCTGCTGTGTGCCCCAGTGATAATTTTTTTGAAGAAAAACACATTAACTTCATAGTATTAAAACTCTGAGCAATAAATTATGTGTTGCTCTCTCCCATTCACTTCCCATTGGTGTGTAGAAAGATTGCTATGAGTGGCAATTATTGTAATTATTGTCTAAGAAAGAAGCTAGGGATATTATGTCAGGCTTGAAAGTGTTGCACAGGCATTGAGTGACAGCTTTTCACAACAGCATGGTGAGGTTTATCCTAGTGAGATGCATGGCCGTAGCTGCAGGGGCATCGTGGTGGCAAAGGAGTGATGATTGTAGGGGAGAACTGAGGGGGAAAGGAGGGGGGAGGCCTCTTGCTTGGTGTATAACACTTCTGTGGTTCCCTGCTTACCATGAATGAGAAGTATTCACTCCACTTTTTGTGCTCTGCCTAAATGTGGTGAATCAGTGTGCAGCACAAATTAATTGGAATAGTAATTTATTGACTCTCCCAGATGTGCTTATTTATCTTTCAAATACTTCTCACTGAGAGATAATATTGAGCTGTTATGTGTCAATGCAAGACGGGCAAGAGCAGGAAAGACTGTGGCTGCAAAGGTACAGCATTTTTTCTGCCCTAAAGAATTTTTGAGGCGCATTTATTTTGCACCTAGATGCTTTGTGTGAGGAAGAAGTATGGCAAATATGAGGGAAATCTGTTGATTCAAGTGTAGCAGAGGGAGGCTGTAACCATGTAATGATTTCTGCTGTGGAATAGGCTTGGAGGAGTCAGTTAGCAGTGAAGGAGGAAGAAGAATTGTTCCAGTGGGAAGAAACAAGATGATTTGGAAAACTTCTTGGGGCAGTTAAAACAAATAGAAAGAGTGAAAATCTGGCATTGCTACAATTTCAGCTTCTATTAGTAGAACAATTTAAAATAGGTAAAAACACTTTGTGGCACAGGGATAGACATTATTTCAAATCTGTTGCAAGTACAAAACAGGGATTACATAAATTCATAGGGAGACTGTAAAAGGAATGGATTGGGGTATACTCTCTAGCAGCCCTAGTCTCATATTTGTGGATGCTGGAGGACCACGCAGAGGCCAGTCTGGCAAGCTGACTCCAGGTACACCTCTGCCTGGCACTGGAGACGTGGGGAAGCATGGGTTAGGTGAATGCTGGTCTGCTTCAGTGTTTGTTCTTGTGTTTTGAAATGTAGTTGGCACTAAACCACACAGAATTGTTCTCTTGAACTACACATTCAAAAACATCACAAGTGTTCTTCCAATAAGGAGGGCTGTCAGGAACTCTTGATTAAGAACTGGCGAGTTTTATATTGTGTTGACAGCTCCATTGTTTCTGTTTGCCTCTGTGGCTTCTGGGAATGAGATACTTGGACCAGTATCAGAGTTGGGCTTTCTACAAAGTAGTGCAGGATGGAGCATCCCCTCTGCAGCGGATCAAGCTCCTGTCAACTTTTAGGGAATAGAGTGTTGGAACTGCCCTTGGGTCTCCTGTTGGAACTGGGGGCTTATGGGACTTACAGTTCTTCATGCTGCCTCTGGTTTGCTCTGATTTCACAGAACTCAAAGAAACAGCTACATTCCATTCATGGAGAGGAAGAACCTGCCAGGCTCTCGTGTTTCCTTCAGGAGGCTTGTGCAATGCCTGAACAATCCTAGCTTTTTTCTAAATCCTAAAGGCATGCCCGAGTTCCTCCTGCAGAACTCGGGCAGATGCATGGTTCAGATGAGTGGTTGACTGCTATTTGACGTCAGGTTCTGCCAGTTGTATCTGTCAGACTGGATCAATCTGCCTTACTTTCTGATCTGTGGCTACACATTGTCTGCATACTGAGCTAGAACATGCTTCAGCAAAAAGCTGTCTAAAGATTCATGGGTGGAATCAAAAGGATTAGAAAGCAAGAGGGTTTCTTTAAAGCCTAGGTCCAGCAGAACCAGTGGCCATCAGAGAATGAATACAGTTTATCTAGTTGTCACTGTTCTTGAGCAGTTTCAGAGTGCCAGGCAAACCCAGAGGAAAAAAAACCCAACCCACTCCATTCTAAGGAGATCTCTATTAGCTTTGTCATGTGCATGGCCACCTCCATCAAGACTCAAGACATAAGCCATTGGGGTACTCTAAAATAAGTGACTACACAACCCTAGGGGTAAATCCGCTTCCCTTCTAATAAAAATGTGTACGTTGATGGAAGGGAATTTTGGGTCAGTGTTGATCTGTTCAGCAACACTAGTGCCCTGTGGCTCTTCAGGTGTTGTCATTAACAGTGCTTGAACTTTGAGGGAATCCTTTATTTGCATAAAGAAACTGCTGCGGAGTTACTGGCTGCCTGAAATACTTAATTATTGCCACAGTTCAGATACAGGATGGGCACACAGCAGCCCCCTTTGTGACCAAAATCTCACAAGCACAGACCTGTACAAGTGTCAGCTGTCCCAGCATATATGGAAGCGCTATCTATCCCCTAGCACTGAGCGTCATTTGCCTGAAGGCTATACTGAAGCATTTATACTTCAAGACTGAGTTCAGAAAACGTGACAAATTGCAGCACTGACTCTGCCTGGTGAGAAGAAACAGGCTGTAAGCAGTACCAGTTAAAGCAGTTGTACTACGTTTCACATTCAGGGCTCTCCAGCCTGAGATGGTTTGTGTTTGCAGTCTTGTGTAGAAGAAGCTTTGAGATGCTGGGCAAGCACTGACTCTTCTGTGGAGATATACAACAGAAAAGAGCAAGGAAGATTCTGACAATATATGAGGAAGAAAAAAAAAAATCCCCAGTAGTGGTTCATCACTGGAACAGATGCCCAAAGAAACTGAGGAATCTCCATCCCTGGAGATGTTCAAAACTTGCCTTGACAAGCTTCCCGAAGAACTCTTCTCCCTCACTGCTTGTTCAGCTAGGAAACCAGGATTCTTGAAAATATCGGTGATGATTGTGTTCATCTCTCTTACTGGGATCTTGAACATAATTAAATTTTGGTAATCCAGCTACTACAGTGGTGGTACCAAAGTAAAATAAAAATCATGATAGCATTGGTGAGTAACGTAAGCAGATAACCTGGAGACTTCCATCTCCTGCCTCTTGGATCTTGGTACTAAAACAAAGACAATATATAACTGGCCTGTTCTGACTGCTTGGGATCATTGCTGTTTTGTAGGGTTAAATGATTAGAAGACATTTGGATCCTCAGGAACTGTCATGTTTTTCAGATGCTTTATGATTTTCAGGAGTTCCAAGGAGTTGAAAATCATTTGGCTAGCCAAGGAAGTATATGCCCAAAAGTGGTTTATAATCCTTTATGGAAGGGTTAGCAGAAGAAGGGTTGACAGCTGGTACATGGGTGGGAAGGTCTACCTAGCTGGAAGAGCATGGATGAGAAAGGGTATTTAAGGAGGTTTGTGGAAGCATCCTGTGCAGGGAGAGTGCACTACTTCGCAGTTGGTTTGGAGGAGAATGGGGGATAGTGGATTCTGTAGCAAGGGGAGGTAATCTGTCTGAAAGTGGCTTTGGGAAGGAGTAACAAGCTCAGAAGCCTGTGGAAAAGTGCTTGTATGGACAAGAGAAGAGGGTGGTTTAAAAGTTAGGATGGTTTGAGGTTTGCGTTGTAAGTAGTTTGGTGTAGGGAAGTTTGGTAGGAGAACTGAAGCATGAATGATGAGTGTCTTTGGGTGTAGTCGTACTCTGCACACATCAAGTGGTTTGGGGAAGGGCAGGGCAGTAGCTGGCAATTTAGGGGCTTGGTACTCTTTAATTCTTGCTTCCCTCCTACTCTCCATTTAAAACTTCTGTAACGTTTTCCTCTATCCTTCATTGTGGAGTAAGCGCTTTTCATTGAGATGTGAAAAGGCAGATTTAACAAAAAATGATAGCTTTACCTTTTTTTAACTCCTAAATCAAAACCAGCTTTTTGCTTTAGCCACAGTTTATTTCAGGGAAAAATAAATTTCCTGTCTAATCCAGACAAAGGCTGTATGAAGCCTTCTGAAGAGTGGTGCAACATGGCTGGGATGCAGGTTCTACCAGGTTAAGCTGAACAGATATTGTAAGAGAGATGTGCATGTGAGGAGGAAAGGAGAGCAACTGGTTTCCCTGGAGCCAGAAATTATTTTGTCTCTCCTTCTTGGTAGGAGCGTTTTTTTAGTTTTGTGTGTTTTGTTTTAACAAACTGATTTCCTCCTTACATATTACCCAGTATTTTCAGGACTTTGGCCTGAGATCCAGCAGCCAGAGCACCTGGGTTCGCTTTCCTGGTCTGCCACTCATAAGTTATGTGACATTGAGAAAGCCTGAACTGTGGGCTGCTTTCAAACCTTCTGTAAATGAGTGCAGTCCCATTGACTGAAAGGAAAGTTTTCTTCAGCTTATTTGACCTCTGTTTCTGCATTTCCTTGCCTTCAAAATGAATGTTTAGAAGTCCCCATCTCTCGGGATTTGCCTGGCCTAAAAAAGGCTTTTAGATGTTATAATATTATAGATTGCCTGGCAGTAAAAATGCTGAGTATTTATGACTCCATGTAGAGTAGTCATGCAGGCTTGGTTCTGGTGTGCCCAGTCTTGGTTTTGGTGGCTCAGACAGTAGTCTTCAGCCCTGTTCCTGGAGAACACTGCTATATGCTTGGGTAGTTCTTTCTGTAAAGAAGGGTTTCCTGATCATGCAGCCTAGAATTTTCTCCTTTCTACAGTTTCAGCCAGTGGTGATATTCTTCTGTGGTGCATACATGCTTCATAAGCTTATATGCAGTACCTGTATTATAGCCATCCTCCCATTTAATCTTCATTTTTCCTCAGTTATATTTAAGTGATTTTATTTTCTCTTTCCTCAGAAATCATGAATCAAATTTTTTGCTTCTTCCTGTGGTCCCTTTAGTTTCCTTACATTTTGGTGATGACCAGGATGCCTTTGGTGCTTTAGGTTCTATTAGGGGCAGTGTAAGAGAGAACTGTTCCATCCTGTCCAGTAATTTCTCTCCCTCTTTACTGAAGCAAATACAATTACTCTCCTCTGCCTTTTCTCATACTGCCCAGGCTGCTTTTTCCTCTGCTGGGCCAAACTTTCTCAACCCCCCCATCGCTAGGTTTTCAGGTAATTGCAGTGAGGCTGCCCCTTTTAATTACAACTCTTCTCCCCCCTACTTCAGCCAAGTTACTGAGCCATTTCTCTGTACTGCTGAGACATTTTTCTTTCTCCCTAGCTATGCTTCACTGTCTCACTGAAAACACTGAAGTGTTTTCAATGCTGTGCGCAAAGAGCACCTGAAGAAACAAAACATGCTGGCTTTTTGCATGTAACCTACATAATAACCATGTTATTTCTCTGGTGGGCTGAGAATCAGGCAGGTGGAGGCAGAAGTAGCTTGCTTACCAATTGTGCTGGATTCATCTAATGTGGTGCTGGATTAGGCTACATGCTGCTCCCTGACTGTGAGATAAGCCTGTATGTCAAGTTCTTAATGGTGGTGGTGGAGTTTTGTTTGATTTTGTTTGGATTTTTCCCCTCTTAATACATTTTCCTGGCTGTAACGTAGGCTCCCTGCTTGACCTTAAATATCATATTTGCTTCCTCACCTACAACATACTGATAGAAAAAAATCTGTCCATCTTCAATAGTGTTATCAGTCATATGCTTAAAGGGAGAAATGTCTGCACCTGAAATATGGTTACAAGTGTGTCAGTGATGCAGATTGGTGTTGTCATAAATGGTGAAAACTCTCCTGTCCTGGCTACTGCCCAGAAGAGTTCTGAAAAGACAAAGTGTAACCTGTAAGAGAGAATTCTGAAAGCATGCAGGGGAGGTGCAATGGGGACCTTCCAAGAGACATGGGCAAAGGTGCAAAGGGTCAGGACTGAAGTAAGAATACAGCCTGTATTATGTGGTGGGTTAAACTGATCTGAGAACCCTGGTCTCAATTGATGCCATGAATGTCTCAAAATCTGCGTATGCTGTTTGTGCAGAACAACTGGCACTGAAGCCTTGAGGGGCAGGAGGTGTGGGCATGTGGTAAATACTGGGTCTGTGCTACTCTTTTTCTCACCTGTGTCTTGGAAGCAGTAAGTGCTGGAGTGGGTGTATAAAAGCTGCCAGTTCTGTATTTTTGTCACCTGATCTCTGTTTCCACCTTCTGTGTTTTTTTTTTTTTTTTTAACCATGTTTCTGTGCGAAGGCCTCTGTGCTTTCATTTGGGAAGATACTAGAATACTCCAAGAAATCTCTGACCATTTCAAGGGAGTGCTGTGTATTTTTCGAAGATGTTGGTATCTACAGAGAGTCTTCATGAGTTCTGATGCTGGCATCCGTGGAAGAAGAGTGGTGGGAATGGGTTGGCTCTGGATGGTCTGCTTCTTTCATCTAGCCACCTCACTAGAAGGTAAGAACAGATTTTATACAATGTAACTGCTGAACAAAGTTTTCTCAGGGTGGGGTGGTGGGGGTGGGTGTGGGGAAAGGTGTGTTCTCCACTATGTTTCTCCTAGTCCAGATGAGCACTGAGCACATGCCTTTCTGTTTGATGGTTGATCACTAACTCATGAGATGTGAAAAGATACTAGTATTGTTTCTAGTGGGACAGGCAAACCCTCTTATGAAGGACCATTAATGAACATTTCTACTAGCTATCTCAGAAACAACAGTATCAAAGAATACATCTTTTGCCCTGGGAATAAGCTCCTTGTTTACACTTTGCATGTATTTGGTTTTTGTGTTCCTGTTCTTGCACCATGTTTGTTTTGTGAAACAATCTCTTGATGCTTAAGCTGTTCTACAAGGCAGCGTACAGTGGCTGAAATCAGGATTTTTTGTCTCTGCCATTTGAACAATTTGCCTCATACAATACATACAAAGAGAATGCTTCACGTCAACAAGAAGAGGCGTTTGTGTTCAGCAGCAGAGGAGAGGAGGAATAGAGCAGTGAAGGCAGGATAGAGAAAAGGTGAGCAGGGGAAAAGAGAGGCCAAGAAAAAGGGAGAAGAAAGAACAGATAATAAGAGGGATGGTGATGAGAGCAGGAGCTAAGAGCTAAGAGACAGAGTTAGAGAAGGGCAGAGGTATCGTAAACAACCCTCTTATTTGTTCCAGGAAATATCCTTGCAGCTACATGTGCTCAGTGAACTGCACTGCTTTGTGATGAATGTGTTCATCTCTTGCATATGTGAAAGCCTCAGAAAAAGGAAAGGAGGGAGAGAGGGAATCAAAGGGACACAAGGAAGAAAAGACCTAGAGGAAGGAAAAGGAGAATAGTGTGAGGTCTAAGAAAGAGCAGGTGGATACTGGGAAGAAAAAAATAATGTTTTTTGTTTTCTTATTGATAATGAAGAGGAAAGCTCATTAAACCATCCCTTCTTTTATTAGGAGGGGAACAGAGTCAGGAGGAAAGTTCATAGAGGAAACAATTGATGTAAGATTATAATACAAATTCTTAAATCTCTTCAACTCTGTTAACCGCTGATTTAAAAATAATTTTACACAGTACTATGTTATTCCCTAGTGTAGCTGGTAAAGGAACAGAGATAGAAAAGGGAGAGTAAATGTCCATTCTCTGCAAATATGTAGTAGCTCAGTGATGCCTGTAGGAAAACTGACATTTTTGGAATTCAGTGATCACTCCTGTAAGTTTGTAGAGATAAAATAATTTAGAAAACACTGTGTGGTACAGCTTCGCAGGTCACATGGTTGAGTGGCCAGGATTAAAATAAGAAGGTAAAATTCTTGCTATGGGGATGAAGCAGCAAAGGTGCCCATGAGCTGAATTTCTCCTGTCAATTCAGAGTCAGGGGTTTCAGTACCTTATGTTGTGGCTCTACTGCATGGTCCTAGGTTTGCACTCCAAAGCTAATTTGCGTCCCAGAGGTGAGTGTTTTTGCTGTGGTCAAAAGGCAAAGAAGAATTATGCATTAGGGGAAGGAAAGTCTGGTGATAACTATGTAGAGAGCTTTGCTTTACTACAGTTATCCATAAAGAAGAAAAAAGGCCTGTGGCCGTTTTGTTGACTCATTATTATATAGAGTAGAAACCTGAACTTCAGGTTTCACATTTAAGTTGAAAAATATAGGAAATACCTAGTTTGGTCTTTAGTTTTTCTAGGTTTCTTAGAAGTTTTAGATGATGTCTAAAGTATGTCTTGCCTCTAACTGAATAGGACCGACTGAGTGGGAGAATCAGTCAAGGTAATTTTTCTTCCAAGTGTTTCTTAGGCATTTGAGTTAGATTTAAACAGTCAGAATGCAAATCACTTCTTGTCAAAAAAGAAGCTGTGTTTGAAGTTTCCTAACCAGGGAAAACCAATATTCATAAAAACTTAATGTAAATCATTAAGAAAAGAGGGAGAAGCTGTACAGAAGGGAAGAAAAGTAGCCAAAGTATTCAAACAATCTTTCTGTGCGTTATGAATACAGCAAATACTTGTTATGCAGAATGCTTTTCAGATGTAAGGAAGGCAGTACCCTTTTACAGGACCTAATGGGACTTTAAACCACTTCATGACTCAGAAGAAGTTCTTGTAATCAATTCAAAAAATGTTGTTGCTGTTGCTGTTTTTAATGCATAAGAAGGAATCGTTAAGCTGAACTTGTTTGATACAGATCTAATATTCAGATGCATTGATTTCACTAGGAATGAGCATGTCTGTCCAAAATTTTCTAGATGTGATTTTTCGACTAGAAAAAAACCTTCATGGGAAACATGAGGGAAGACTGTTTTGCAAACAGAACACATTGGTAAACTTAATTAGCTTTATGAAAGGAAACAGGAAACAGGATTGTATAAAAGTTTTCATCAAGATTGCACTTGCCAATATTTATGGCTCTGCAGGAGTTTTTTAGGTTTTAGTTTGGGGAGTATTATTTTTGAGCTACATGCTGGGTGAAAAATAGATATTTTTCCCCCCATTTTCTCAAAAATACATAAAGAAATAGGAGTTTTGTTTCTGTATCTATATTTTTGTTTTGTATCTATATATGTATGTAACTGCTGTTTACAGTTCATCTTTTCACATTTTTCTAGGTTAACCTTTCTGATTGTAGAAGTTAGTGAAGCATAGAATTTAAGAATGTCTGATGGGCTACAGCCAAAACAGCTGAGAGCAAGTGATAACTTGCTAATGAAATAGCTCTTACTAGGGCACAGAGCTGAATTTTCTGTGGCATATTGGTTTCACTTTGACTAAGTTATAAATGTTTAGTGCTGTAAACGCAGGTGGAGTTCATTTTGCAGAGCTCATTAAATATGTTCCAAAGGAATGATGTGTTCTGCATGTGAGTGACTGCCTTGATTTTGCAGCAGGCTCTCCAGCCTGCAGAATGGCTGGACAACCTTTCTAAAGATCTTCAGGAGGGTCAAGATATAGAGAGGATAGTTCTTTTGCTTTAGTAGAAGCTTTTTGCGTTGGCAAAAGGAAATATGCAAGAAAAAGGCTGTGAGGTCAGGCATTCCTATTTCACGTTTCCCTGTGTGTTTTCTATGAACTGGTTGTCATGTTATTGAAAATAATGTAATGATTGCTCAGATTGGCTTGACTTTGAAGCAGAGGAGAACTATACTTTCCTCAAAGGTAGTCTTTGGAGTTAAAAACACCATTGCCTTTTGTTTTATTATATACAAAGAAAGGTTTAAATGGATGTTATTTTACTTCAGGAAAATATAGAAAGTAAATTAACTTTTTACGTCAGTTGCTTGTGATCACGAAAATTATTAAAATCCTAGCAAAGATTTTCTGTTATGTTCTTCCCAGTTCTTTCCTGACACTTCCCTGCATGCCAAAATCTTTGCCACATGCTTGGAAAGCCCAAGACAGAGTCATCTCCTGCTGTTGTAGATACTTGGAATGTGGACAGGACTGGGCTGGATGTGCAGCTTGTTTGTAAAGGGAAGGGTGTCAGCATTATCCCCTTGGTCAGTCTCAGCGGCTCTGCTTGATTTGTTTTCTCTTGTAACAGATAACTGTCTAGTCCCGGTGCTAGGGCAGCCGTGTTGCCAGGCGGATGCCTGATGAGCTGCAGGCCAGCTCTTGCTTCTTGGAGGGCAGGAGGGGACTATTCATGCTGCAACTAACACTGTTTATATTCAAAGCTAATTAAAGCTTCAAAAAAAGGAGCAGCATTCCTGTAATATATGGTATCTGGGACTTTCAGTATATGCTTTAGTTAAATCTTGGTAGACACAAGCTCATTTTTTTAATGTTTTTGGAAAAGCAAAAAAGCAGGAAAACATACATAAACTTTAAAAAACACACTGTACTGTCATCAGAAGTAGTCAGTTTGACAGCAGTGTCAGTTGGGTAAGTTCTAGACTCAAAAGTGGGTGTTAGCAGAGTGAATCTCTTAAGCGTGGAAGAATATATATTATATTGTATTATTAGGTGTCATGGTTTAACCCAACCAGCAACTAAGTACCAGGCAGCCGCTCACTCACTCCCTGCTTTCCTGATGGGATGGGGAGGAGAACTGAGGGGGGGGGGGGGGGGGGGGGGGGGAGGGGAATAAAACACATGGGTTGAGATAAGAACAGTTTTATAATTGAAATGAAGTAAAATATAACACTAATATTACTAATAGTAATTGTAATGGAAAGGGAGGTACAATTGCTCACCACCCACTGACCAGTTCCTGAGCAGCGGTTCCACCCCTGGCTAACTCCCCTGGTTCATATACCAAGCATAGTATGGAATTATCCCTCTGGCCAGCTGGGGTCAGCCCTGGCTGTGCCCACCTCCCCAGCTCCCACCCCCCACCCCGGTTTCTTGTGCCCCCAGCCTGCTGGCTGGCAGGGCCTGAGGAGCTGAGAAGCCCTTGAGTTGGTATAACCACCACTGAGCCACAGCCGCAACCAGCCGCGGGCTGCCAGCACCGCTGTCATTGCAAATCGAAAACACAGCACTGTAGCAGCCTACTAGGAAGAAAATTCACTCTGTACCAGCTGAAACCAGGGCTCTAGGAAAGCTGTAGATAACTTGATTGCATCTGCAAAGCTGAAACTAAGCATTTAATATCTTTTTTTAAAAAAAATATATTTCCCAATGTCTTCATTTTCTGACATCAGCAGAGGAATTAGTGCAACGTGCTAATCCTGGCAGTCTCCCTACAGCTTTAACAAAAGAATAGGGGAGGTAAAGAGAACAATACCATCATTCTTAAGTCTTAGTATCTGTGCTACCTCACAAAAAGCTCTGTATTTCGGTATCCTAGACCATTTGGGTGTCATTTCTGTCTTTTACAGATGGCACATCACTCCTGATTGGGGTGGGAGAATTCCTCCGTGCGGATGATAACTCCAGTGTTCTGATAGTGTCAGCATTTTGCTCTGACACAGCAAGTAGTTAAAAATATTATACTTAATGGAACTTATACATATCCCATTGGCTGCTAATAGCTTTTTTTATTAATTGAATATGAGTACAGAGGTAATACACGGGACTATTCATTGCAGAACTGACTTCACAATACAGTGTTATACAAGAAAAAAACAAACTCATTTTTCTTATATAGGTTGGTTTTGTATATATGCTCTTACATTAGGAGGCATATTTTATAACTCTGTAGCTTGGGTTTTTTTCATGTTAAATCATAACTGAGCTGTAAAAAGTAGCTATGAACAAGTGAGATTTTTTTGGCTACTTTTGTTTGGTTTTTCACTTGTTGCATCAACTAATTCTGAAAAATATAATACTTGATCCAGTATATGTCGCTAGCCATTGATACTTAACTTCACGGCAATAGCTGTTTAATTTTGGAAGAAGTTCTAGTGTATTTAAGTCTTCCCAAATGTTTCACTCTATTCTGCCTGCAAGTGATAGACCCCATATATATTTTTTTTGTTGTTGTTGCATGATAAAAGGCTCCTCTCCCCACACTTAAAGGAGCACAAAGGAACAGTGAAAGGCAGGGGAACCCGAATAACCAAAGAGAAAAATGAGTGCCCTGACCTGGCTTCTCGCAGGAGTGTGACCAGCCCGCTGAGTGGGAAGGGAACCCATGGAGACGGGGCAGTGGGGGTGCTTTCTGGAGCACCTTGCAGATCAAGAGGGTAACTGCCAGCAGGGGCATGGGATTTACTGTGGGGTCATTTGGGGCTTCTGCAAAACTTGCTGTGGGTTGTTCAGGGGAGGAGCCATGGGCAGGGGAATGGAAGGATCAAGGTTCTTTTGGGGAGGATCAAGTGTGAGAAGATGGATAAGGAGCCAGTCATGGGTAAAGGGGCAGCTGGTCAGCTGTAAGCTGTCAGGCCTTGCCCAGCACCTGAGCACCACCGTCTGCCCTGTCTTCTTATTAAATTCAATGTTTTACTAGTTACCTGGGTAAGGAGGCTTTATTTTGTGATAATGTGTGTATACAGATGTTTAAATGCCAGCAGCTGGAGCTGAACCGCAGGTGATAAGGGCCGTGTGTCAGTGTGGCTGGCAACTGGAGAGCCTGGAATAGATCAAAGTCAAGTGCCAGGAACTCAGGTTGGAGCACAAGTCACAGAATCTGTGTGTCTGTGAAGCCACCAACTGGAGTGAGCAAGCTCCTATGAGTGAGTCTGTGATCTCTAGTGAGTGTCGAACCAGACTGGCTGGTTAAGTGGGTTGGGAAGCCAGGGAGAGACCGGAGAGTCTCGGGGGTGAATGAGAGTATTGTCTGCGTGCGTGTCTCGTGTCTCGGTGATACAGCTGGAGAAACTATCTTACCTACTGAGGGGATCAAGGGGTCTAGGCCAGCTGCTGGAGAGACCACAAATTCTGGGGGGTTCTTTGAGAGTCCTGTCTGTGTATTGCGTATCTCCGTGCAGCCAGAGGCAAGGCGATCCAAGGGCTAGCTCCTGGGTAGGTTGAGTGCCCGAGGCCAGTCACAGGCGGGACCCATGGGGTGCATGCCAGCACGTGTATCGGTATGTTTGAGTGAGGTTCCATGGCCTGGCACAGCACTACAGCAGCTGGCTGCAGCTGTGAGCTCACGTGTCCGTGTGCCTGCAACCTAGGAGAACGTGGGTCCAGGGACAGCTCCTGGGTAGACTGCATGCCTGAAACCAGTTAGTCGAAGACCCATAGTGTGCCTGTGTGTGCGTGTGAAGGGATGTATCCGTGGGTGAGGGTGTCTGAATATTAGGAACAGGAGAAGGGCTGCAAGCTTCAGGTGCTTGTACGCATAGGTGCCAGCAAATGGGGAGACCACAGATCCAGAAGTCAGCTACTAGAGACTGGGTGCTTAAGGGCAGTTATTGCAGGGGTCCATATTTTATATAAATGTGTATGTATTTCCCACTAACAGACCTTCATCCTGACCAGCCAGAAAGGGGAGCAGGATGAGGCCGTTGGTGGTGCTGTTTCTGTTTGCATGACCGGTGAGTGTTTCTGCCTGTGTTGATCTTCGTGGCTGTCCATTTGTATGCATGTAGTGCCTACATGTGCTTGTGTGTGTGCTTGTTGGGAATGCCTGCTCTGCCTTGCTGTTGGTTGGACCTGGGGACATGAAGCTGCAGCAGTCTTGCCTATGTGAGGTTACTGGAGTTGGCAACCCCTCACAATGCACAAACCCAGAGAATGCTTCCTCTTTCCAGCTCTCTTACAGAGCATTCAGTGTCTTCCTACTTGTTCACGTTCAAGGCATGATCATACAAGGCAGAGTAAGCCCGGCAGTATTTCTGTTCTTTTCAAGAAATCTGTTAAGCCGGAGAATGTTACTGCTTGGGGCATTCTGCTGCATAGCAAAGCAAACCCTCTGAACGTTACCTTTTACCCTAGTGCCCTTTGCCGATGTATGTGTACATTTGGATATATTCAGAATTCAACTGGATGAGGCCTTGAGCAACCTACTGTAGTTTAGCCTGGCCTTGGGAGAGGTGTTGATCAGGATGACCCTTCCAGCTTGTTTCATTCTGTGGTTCTATGGTCTGGTCATTCTTAGTGCCAGCTTCTCATCCCTGTAAAGGTAAAGGGATCCTTTCGCTGTCTTCTCAGGATCAGCTTTCTTCTCAGTGGCTATAGTTTGCCTGGTCTTGGGTTCTGTAATTCCCTCTTGTACCACTCTGATGTTAAGACACCGTCAGGACAAATGTTCTTCAATCTAGAAAGCTGTTAGGCCATCTCTGCCTTCATGAATATTGTCCAAGGCTCAGTCATCCTTGAGTGAGTTGTCATCCTTTGAATCAGGGGAACATTTTGCCTGTAACACAAGCACCAAAGTGTGTTGCTTAAAAGTATAGGATAACCAAAATCCAAAAAATCATGAACATGCCTATTCTGAACAGCCTGATCTGTAATAGCAACTTCCAACCTCTTCCTGGTTGATCTTGATGTTGATGTTACAGTATAGTGCAGCCGAAGAGATTGGTTTGTGGTGGAAGTATAGGTTGTTATGAGCACGAGTCTTTGGGATTATTTTTTTTCACGCTTTCTGGCCTGTAAGAATAGACAACACTGAAAAGAGAGAGTAATTAATTCTGAATTTTGTTTTATGAAGAGTGTAATGAATCCATTTGACACTTCTATAAAAGATGATGGTTTTATTTTAGTTTAGGGAAGAGAAATACAGGAGAATCTCTCCTCATCTATTTTTCTCTTTGAATTGAAATAACAGTCTTAATAAGAAATTGGAATCTCATTCTTCAAAAATGTAAGATTGAAGCAGAAGTCAAAGAAGAATGTAATCATTTTGTGTGTTTAAATGATCCGGATTGCTCAGATACCATGATTATTAATAATTTTTAATCCAGAGTGGAATACGGTTCTGTCGGTCTTGTCTCTAGCAGCATCATAGAGTGACCTGGACCTGTCTTTGATCTGTCCTTGCAGTACCCTCGATTTTGAGCAAGATAGAAAGCAAGATAGAAAGGTTGTAAGCAGTTTTTCTTCTGGGTTGGTAAATTCAGCTGAACAGATCGTTGCTGTCTGCACTGGAGAGCAGCAGAATACTGGTCTGACCCCACATGCTGAGGATGTGGAATGCTACATCAGTACTAGCAAAGTGGCAGAGTTAAGGCTTATACCTGTACACTTGATGGTATGTAGTCATTCATGCTGTTAAATCATTAGCACAGTCATGGGTTTGGCTCATGCCAACTAACCTTATCCCAAACAGTGCCTAAGCATAGATCAGAGGTTAGTATGGACCAAGGACCATTTCTGAGAGATGGTTTGGATGCAGCCATGCAGTTCTGTGGGTTGGAGTTTTTAGCCATGTGAACATGAGCCATACCGTGCAGCTTGTTCTCAGAATTAGAGAGCAGTCTAACAGCTTGTTAGATTCATGAGCGTACATGCAGCTAGTGTGACTGGGTATTTGTTTTGAGGCATACAGCCAGTGGGAGAGGGAGGAAAAGAAGTAAAATGGTGGGGGACTTTTGACCATAGGTCACTGAATAAGATTTATGCATACAACATTCTTGTGTACTTTTCTTGTTTTTCTAATGCTTCCTGACTTAAAATATTCACTGTGAGAGGGACAGTTCTGTCTGCTTCAGGCTGCCTGTATCTGTTCATCTGTGAAATACTCATATGTTTGATAAAGATTACCTTGCTCACTGGTGAGAAGCTGCCTGGAGAATATGCTTTGTGCTAGTCATGGCAGAGCCCAGGCTGCTAAGCAAGATTTCTCTGTGTTCCCTCTTCTTTCCTTTATTACTTTTTATCTGGTTTTCTATGCCCTGATTAACTTTTCTCTATTTTAACTTCTTCTAGAGCTTCCATGGGATACTTGAATTTATACTTTGCTAAGTAGGAGACTCAGACCTGATTAGAAAAAAAAGTTCATTCTTTGTTGAAAAATGACCTTGTATATTATTCCAGCATATCAAAGCCATGTTTGGAAATTCAGTGGCAAAGTACTGGCATGACCGAGTGCAGCCCATGGGCCGGACTGTGCCATTGGGACAATAACATGCGTGTGGGATTGCCAAGTCCCTCTGCTGCCAGGACAGCCTAGGGGAAGATTATACCTGAAGGAGGAACTGGCTTTTCACAGGTATTTTGCCACACAGAGGAGCCATCTGAGCTGAGCTATCCTTGAGTGCCGAGCTGCTCAGCCTTTTGTGGGTTTTAGGTATTTTAGTGAGGTTGTGCTTTAGCTGTAACCAGTAGCTCTTTCCAGTTCTGGCAAGCCAGCCCAGATATTTTGCACTGCTTCTGAAGCAAGGAACTGCATCACCTCCTCAGGAAGCTCTGACAAATATTTGATCTGCTGTAGGAATATATGGAAGATGAGTTTGGGGGCATCGATGAAGCCTGAGGTCTGGATAAACTTGCTCACTTGATCACGTCTGCTTTAGGATGAGTCTAGTCTTTCCTTTCCGCTGATTGATGTGGAGTGAAGCCCCAGGACCACTGATAGGGATAATGAAGTCAGGAGTCCATAATTTGGAAATAGAAACTATTGAGCGTCTTTCTTGCATAAAACATAGAACGGTCATATCATTAAATGTGTGCAAAGGGAATAATGAATCTTGTTTGTAAATAAACTGGATGTTGCTGTTGGGTTTTGGTTTTTTCTATTTGTTTTTTTGTGTTGTGTTTTTTTAACAAAGCAACAAGATAAAAAGATGAGGATTAAAATAAGCAAACAAAAGAGATTGATTTTCCAGAATTTAATAAAAAGCAGTCAATTTGTACGGTATATATCAATGCATGTAAATACCTTCTTCTTCCCCTATGTCCTCACTATAAATGTACACAGAAAAGTGCACATGCTTGCACACCAGTAACTTCCAGGGTGGTCTCAGACCTTGACATTCACTTCTGCAGAATACTATGTGTATAGCTTGTCACAGTCTCTTCTGTATTTCTCTGTACTTGAACAGAGAATAACATCTCCAAGAGCTGACAAGCCTCATACCTCTCTCCAGCGGTAGATTCAGTAACAATGGAAATGCAAACTAGTTGTGGGAATAAACTAGGCCTGTGAAGTTCTGCATGTACCCTACTCCCAAGCAGTATAATGCAAGAGTCTATGTAATACTGATTTTCAGATAAAACTGGGACTTGTATGTAGGCTTGCAGCCTAATGGCCCACTCCAGGGCAAAGTGCAGCCGTTACAGGATCAGTTGGGTCATCATCCTGAACTCCCACAGAAACCTGGTTCCAGAGCTGGAAACAAAGAGTGTCTTGGCCTTATGTCCACATTTACACCTGCAAATAAAATGGGCAGCCGTGGTCCTGAGGAGACTGGCGTGTATTCATGTGACTCATCTCTCTGTCCCACCCTTGCCTTTCCGAACAGAGGGTGGCCTCATCTGTGCTGCCCATGGCATTACTCATTCTGTGCTGTCAGTGTGCTTACACTGCCTGCAAAAGTTTTTGCCTGGACAGAATATTGCCAAGCAACTTGCTAACCATGAGTTAGCATGATTATGTGTCCAGTGCCTCTGCCTCTGTCTTGGCCCTGCTTAATTTACTAGTGTGAAAGTAGCCTGCCCTATTTAATCTCAAACCATGATTGTATGTTCTGTGAGTGTGTAAGCTGGCTACAAGACACGTGCTTGGAGGTTTTTTTCAGAGACAGTCTTGTGAGGGACAGATAAGATTGTAGCCTGACTTGGAAAAGCACAAAATACTTTTTTCTTATTTACTTTCTACATATAAACAGAAATACTTCTGGATACAACTGGAGAGACCTCAGAGATTGGCTGGACCACCCACCCATCTGATGGGGTAAGCATTTCCCTTGTTGTCTTCTTGATGGCGCCTCTGATAGGGAGGCATACATGTGTGCATGCATATGGTGAAAAAAGGGGAAACTGGAACCAGTGAGACTTACGGATTTTGTACATATGAACAATTTGAACATGATATGTTGTGCAAAGACAGATTATTAAGAGAAGAGGATGCTGGGTGGGATACTATTGCCACCTCCTTACCCTCTTCCTTCCACCCTCTGGAGACTAACATTCTATAGTTTCCTGGGTCTTCCCTCACACCTATGTTGTAAACTGGATTTTTTGTAAATTTTGTATTGTACAGTATTAATATTGTAAATAAAAAAAATGTAAACTGGCTTGCTTCCAGTGAGTAGCGACCTCCCCAAACTCCCAAGACCTTGGTAGACGATCAAGAGGTGTGCTGCTGTAATATCTGCTAGCTCTTTCAGTACTCTGGGATGAATCCATCAGGCCCCACAGACCTGTGAAATTTCAGCTGATGCAGCTGGTCCCTTACAATTCCAGTGTCCACAAATGGAAAGTCACTGTTCCTGCATCCATGGTCCTCTGACACAGGGGACTGGGAAGCCCAAGGTCTATCAGTATTATTAAAGACTGAGGCAAAAAAAGTATGTGAATGCCTCTGCTTTTTCTTCATTCCTATTAGTTAGATGACCATCTTGAACAGTTATCAGTCCGACGTTTTCTTTGGACCTTCTCTTGCTGTTAACGTGCTTAAAAAAGCCTTTCTTGTTATCTGAAATGGCACTGTCCAGTTTCAACTGTGAGATTTGGCCTTTCGTGTCTTTTACCTGTATATATGAACTACAGCTCTGTAATCTTCTTGCAAAGCCTGACCTTGCTTCCAGAGATCATACAGTTTCTTTTTCCTCGAGCTCCACAAGGAGTTCCCTCTTCAGCCAAGGTGGTCTTCTGCCCCACTTGGTTGACTTCCAACACACTATAATTGCCTGCTCCTCTGCTTCTAAAAGGTGGTTCTTAAAAACATATGAGCACTCCTGGAATCTTACGCCCTCGAAAGCAGATTCATAGGGAACGCTGCTAAGTATCTCCCTGAATAAAGTTTGCTCTGTTGAAATCCAGGGTAAAAACTGCTGTCCTTTTTTCTCTCCTTACACTGAAAACTTTAAATTAAACCATTGTGTGATCACTGTGGCCAAGACCGTCACCTACTATTGCATCTCTCATGAGTCCTTCTCTATTCACAAATACCAAGTCTAGGAGGACACCTCTCCTAGTTGGCTCACTAAGTACTTGAGACAAGAAGTTTTCTTCCCCAAAACTCAGGATTTTTCCAGGCTTTCTTGTCCAGAGCAGTGTGGTATTCCCAGCTGATGTCTGGAAAGTTGAAATCTCCCATAAGGACAAGGGCTAGCGACCCAAAGATTTCTCCTAATTGTCTATAGGATAACTCACCTGTGCTAACATGCTGGCTGGGTGATGGGTGGTAGACACCCACTACAATGTCTCCTTTGTTTTCCATCCCCCTGCTCCTTACCCAGAAACTTTCAACCACATCATGACTAACTGTAAGGGCTGTACAATCAAACCTCTCCCTTATGTAGAGGGCAACTCCTCTGCCTTCCTTGCCCTGCCTGTCCCTCCTTGAGCAGCCTGTAGCCCTTCATCCCACCTACAGTCCCAACTCCCAACTGTGGGACTCGTTCCACCAAATCTCACTGATACCAATGATATAGCTCTGGGAACTGACCAATGCTTCCAGTTCATCCTGTTTGTTTCTCATACTGCATTCATTGGTGTACAAGCATTTCAGATGTAGTGCTGAGCCCTCCATGCTCCCAGGAGCAGCATAAATGTTCCCACTAGCATTGCCACCCTCAGGCAATGCCATGCCAACCCTTGGCATGCTTTCAGCTCTCCTGTTGGTATCCTCTTCCCCACCAATTCTAGATCGAAGTCCTCTTATCAGTCTTGCCAGCTTATGAGCAAAGATGTGTTTCACCTAGCAGGACAGGTGGGTCCCATCAGGCCCCAGCATGCCTTGTGCCTTGAAGACTCTTCCATAGTTATAAACCCAAAAGTTTAGGCAGAGGCACCAGTCCTGAAGCCAGGTATTGATATCTTGGGATTGCCTGTTTAATCCAAAGTCTCTCCCCATTACAGAGAGGACTGAAGAAAACACTGCTGAATTTTTTAGCATTCTTCCCAGGGCCTGAAATCTGTTTTGATCAACTTTAGACTTTTTGTTGCAACATCATTAGGACCCACGTGAAAGAGCAGGGGTGAATAATGGTCTGAAGGCTGTTCATCGAGTGGTGACATCCCTAACCCAGGCCCCAGGGAGGCAGCAAACTTCCCCGAAAAAGCAGTCCAGTCTGCAAATGGGTGCTTCGGTTTTGCACAAGAGGGAGTCACCAGTGACTGTACCTTGCTGTTTTTTCTTCTCGGGGCTGGTCTTAATGCAGGTCTTGTGAGAAGTTGGTCGATCTGACCTTGGTGAGAGTGCTTGCACAGGTTCCTTCTCTTTCATTACATGCTTCGTTTGTCATACCCAGGGCCTCATACCTATTCTGTAAAGACAGCTGAGAGGGTAAGAAGGGGGTTCTCTTACAGCTTCATGCAGTAAGCTGCTTCCACCCCTCCCTGTCCCTCCCACGTGCCTTCCTGCTGGCACAGAACAGATCCTGGACCTGCCATGTTGAGTTGGCTTGTGTGCATCAGAGATGGCAGAGCACATAAAGCTGGGTAGAAGGGAGTTCTGCTTTAAAGTTTTCTTCAAAGAACAGTGTTTTCTTTCTCTGTCTCATTTATTTGTGTTATGCATCTTGTCTCTGGAGATAGGAGGTGGGGGAAACGAGGGAAGAAAGATGACTCTGATTTTAAGTTTCTCAGTGCCATGTGACAGGTTTACATGAACTGTTTTCTGTCACAACAGTTTCTGTACACTTTAACAGCTCTTCTTTGCAGGGTCATACTTTGCCATGTCCAGAGTGCTGAGCTACACATGCCATCAGCAAATTCAAGTCTTCTCATAGACATGGCAAGGAGACAGGAGGGGAAGGAGGTGGCCTGTCCTGTATTTTTGGTGCAGTTGAATGCTGAATCCATTTTTTTTTTTTTTAGTATTTCTTCTTCCTCTTCTCTCCCATATATCCATTATAGTGGGATGAGGTAAGTGTCCTGGATGACAAGAAGCGCCTGATCCGAACCTTTGAAGTCTGTAACGTGGCTGAACCAGGTCAGAATAACTGGTTGCGTACTCACTTCATAGAGCGACGCGGAGCCCACCGAGCCCATGTCCGCCTCCGTTTCTCAGTGAGAGACTGTGC
Organism: Falco punctatus; assembly: GCF_963210335.1. Lineage (NCBI taxonomy): Eukaryota > Metazoa > Chordata > Aves > Falconiformes > Falconidae > Falco > Falco punctatus. The sequence goes on from NC_137585.1 coordinate 97,282, forward strand.
CAGCATGCGCACCGTGGCCTCTTCTTGCAAGGAGACTTTCACACTCTACTACCACCAGTCAGAGGCTGACGTAGCCTCTCAGGAACTGCCAGAGTGGCATGAGGGCCCCTGGACCAAAGTGGATACTATTGCAGCTGATGAAAGCTTTTCCCAGGTAGACAGCACTGGGAAGGTGGTAAAGATGAATGTTAAAGTACGTAGTTTTGGGCCACTCACCAAGCGTGGCTTCTACCTGGCCTTCCAGGACTCGGGAGCCTGCATGTCTCTGGTGGCAGTCCAAGTCTTCTTCTACAAGTGCCCAGCTGTGGTAAAAGGATTTGCCTCCTTCCCTGAAACTTTTGCTGGAGGGGAGAGGACCTCGCTGGTGGAGACACCAGGGATGTGTGTGCCAAATGCTGAAGAAACAAGCACGACTGGGTTCTCAGGTGTTCGGCTACACTGCAATGGAGAAGGAGAGTGGATGGTGGCCATTGGAAGATGTACCTGCAAAGCTGGCTACCAGCCTGCTGATGATGAACGAGCCTGCCAAGGTGAGAGACCCTTCCCCACCCCCCCACCCCCCCCCCCCGCCCCTTAGGCAGCCACTTATTTGTTGAGTCTCTCATTACAAGTGTTTGACGTTTGCCAGAAGTGCAGAGAGTGAGGAGATTAAATCGTTGCTCACAGGGAACGCATACTGACAGCTTCTTCTGATGCTTTTAGCACCCTGGGCTGGAGCTGGCGTGACCATCTCTTGGTGCCAAGAACATGGTTGGAAACTCCACTCAGGCCTTAGTTCAGCCTGCCACCAGAGGTAGCCTGTTAGGCTACAGACACTATAATAGCAGGAGTTGTAACTTGCCACATCTAACATAGCTCCACTTCTTCACCAAGAGGTGATGGCATTGAAGGGGAGGTGGACTGTGGAGCAGAGCTGAGGAAGCCCAGTGCTGATACCCTCTGTCATCCTAACTAGCTTGGGCCCTATCGCCAGTGCTGCTGGAACTAGTATTAAGAAAAATGGCAAATGGCAGCAACCTGGTCATGGGACAGGGAATGTGCAGCCCAGATCTATGAACCTGACTCAGTAAGAAGAAACAGTCATAATGGTATTATCATTGCCTTTAATGTGCACTCTGCCCTGGGGCCTGTGGTATTGCCTGTGAAAGGCTTATAGGAGAAAGTAGAGTAAATTACATATCACCCAGTAATCATATTGGGCCAAAATCTGACCAAGCCTGACCACTCAGTCTGATGTCATGACTGTCTTCCTGTCTCAAGCTTAAGACAGTCCATTAGACCAAACTGCTTACATTTGTTATATAATTCTGTATATAACGTTCTTTTGGTGCTTCCTTGGCTTTAATCTGCGTCTATTCAAGATCTCTCAGCAACGTCAAATGTTGCTGCACTGCACTTAATACTCTAAAAAATAAATGTAATGTGGAACCTAGTTTTGGCTGCAGACACAATCTTAAAGTTGAGTTGTAATTTGTTCAAATAAGAGATTGATTGGGACACTGAGAGTACAAATATTCTGGTTACTACCAAGTGCAAATACAATGGATAGTTAATGTTTGTCAATATGTCACCTTAAATTCCTGTTTCATGAATTGATTTGGGTCGTGTGAAATATTTTTTTTAAATACAGTTCATTGTGCTAGAGACTTATAAAGCAATTAAAATTAGTAAGTGCTTTTTATTTGCTTAAGCTCTGAGAATGATTAAAATGTGTGTGCCTTTTTATCCTTCTTATCCTGAAAGAAATGTAGCTACATTCATACGGTGCTGCTTCTGAGGCAGAAAGCCCAGACAGACGTAGAGCAGCTCTATATGGCACAAAGCTTGTTGTCTGCATCAGTAGCATGACTAGTTCACAATCCAGGTGATTCATAATCCAGTCAGTAATTTAGTATCAGTAAGTCTTAAGCACTTAAAAAATATGGAAATTAGGCTTGGCAAATGAAAATAGGGATTTTTAAAGAATTGATCTTCCCTTTTTTGTAGCATTCAATGAAAGCTGATATGCCCTTGCAGGCCCATTATCACAGAAGCTGGAGACAGATGAAAATAGTAAATATTTTAAGGCATAACTGAAATAATGACAGTCTGTCAAACCACAAAACACCATTCCCATCATTTACTTCCTGAGATTCCATGTGCTGCTTAGAACAGCCAAAGACAACCATTAATGAACCTTAATGTTAGAAGGTATTTTTTCTCTTTGTGTTTCTTGTAAACTTACCTGGCTTGATCACCATACCTGATCTCTTCTCCTGCTAACAGTGTATTGCTGTCCTGCCTGGATGGAGCTGCATTCAGCTTGCATAGTTTGTCCCCCTTGCTTGGTGTTTTCTCTGTGTGGTGGAGTCCTTCCCAGGACTTCTCTGTGTGTTCTCCCTTCCTAAGAACACTGCGATGCAAAGTTGCTACCATGTTCTGTATGCAACACACAACAAAAGCAATAGCCCAAGGACAAATTTCTGCTGATGATCCTGCAGGGAGCTCTTAATAAGACTGAAGAATGAACCGAGGATAGGAAGAAGAAGCATTTTTCCTTCTTATACTTTAGTAGAGGAGTGTGTGGGCATTGTCCTCACTCATATGTAAGCCTGTGGAGTCCTTCCCGGACCAGCCACTACCTCTTTATTTAGAACAAAGTATCTAACAAGAACCATTCTCAGCAGATAGGTAGAAAGCCCTTTTGGTTTTTTCCTGCCCCCTACCATGAGTTAAGATACTTGATTTCATTAGTTTCATAAGACTGTCTGCTGTTTCTTCCTATACGGCCAATTTCTCCAGCCAAATGAAAGAGTGAAACAACATCCTTGGGTAAGCCCTCTAGGTGATGTGGGATGTGCTATGTGTGAGATTCACTTTTGACTTTACCCAGTTCAGTTTTTTCTCATGCTGAACAGCCAGAAAGGAGACTAGCAGTTTACAGAGGAAAAATGAAGGCTGGGACCTTAGGTCCTTTTCTTTCTGTAGATGTATACAGACAGGGTGCTTGCCTTACAAGGTTTCCTGCAACTCTAAGTGGTTTTCTACATGGAAGGCCAGAAATGGAAAGTTCTGGTTGATTAGGCCATCCTAGGCTACTGGTTCCCAAAATTCTGGACTGGTTCGCTGTTGTCCCAAGTCTTCTCTTAGATCAACATGTTCATTACGGAAAACTGTTGTTCCTAGATTCCATCTCCACAAACCATTTTACAATATAACATGTTTCTTGGGATTCACTGCCAGCTGCTTATCATTAGCCTTTTGGGATATTTATATTTATATATTTATATTGGGATATATATAAGGTTATAACATATCCTTAAGGGATTTAAGTTACCAGATGCTTTTGGAAATGGTACTTAGAATTCATGACTGAGACATTTTAAAAAATATTTCAAAAATGACAATGTGGAGAGAAAGAGGATGAGAAATGACTCCTTGATAAAGTGCTAAGCTGACTTCCAAATGAAGAAGGTGAGCCCTGCCTAAATCTTTCCTCTCTTGTTTTGCCTTTTTTCTTCACACAGCCCATTCCCTGGCAGTCCTCCCAAACTATAACTAGCTAGTAAGTGCTTCAGCTCCACCTCTTTTACCTAAAAATCCCTTACTCAACTGATGTCCTATTAACAGTTCAGCAAGAAACGATTCTTATCACTTTATTTGTTTTATCTCTGTTGGTTCGATGCTTTCTTTTTCTATTTAAAAAACCCAGAAGCCATACTCTTCACTCCTTATGTTTCTTGGGTTTTCCACTTTCTCTTCCCCACCTAAACAGCTGCAGAAACTATGAAACTCTAGGTCAGTATAGGGGCCTATTGTGTCACCACGCCTTGCTTCTAGCGCTGGGAGATCCCACTGCATGGAGAACAAGGTGCAGGTTACACAGTAGCAGTCACTGCGAACAGCCTGGCTCGGTGGGAAGTTGCTTCCTACCACCATAAGCGGGTCATGGGTTTATTTCACGGGTGGGAGGGAGGCAGTGTTTTATCTAAAAGTTGCTTAGATTTTTTTTTTCTAGTGCATCTTCTGCATGCTAATTATGCCATCCCATCTTTCTTGCATTCTAAGAGTAATGTCTAAATCATATTTCTACAGTATTATCAATAGTTAAGTCCTTGGCATCATCCTGCCCTCTGCAACGGCCAAGCTCCATCCTTTTTTCCAGCTGATTCAGTTCAGGGCTCGTCCTAGCAGTGCCTCCCACTATCTGGTTGAAGCCAGCAGCATGGCCGTGCCAGCTATCATCTCCTTACAGCTCCATGCTGACTGTGCTTTGTCTTTGTTGTTCCCACCTGAGGCCGTCTAGCTCTGCACATCCCGTTTTCCATAGCCCTTGGGCTGAGCTGTGTCCCTTCACCCCTCCTGGCCTGGCTCCGGTGCCAGTTCGGGCAAGCTGCACATCCCGTATGGGTTCCCGCTGCCCCACGGCACAGCCACCGCGAGCAGAGTGCCCACATGAGGAACAGATCCCTTGTCTCAGGCACATGCTTCCAAACGTCCTCCTGTCTCCCAGCTCAGTTCCAAGTCATACCTGGGTGCAAACAGTCAGTGTCACCTGTATCATATTCCCTAAAAACAGTGCTGGGGGTGCATATAGCCCTTCTGGAGTTTCCAACTGCCCTTCCTGGTCCCTCTCCCCTTGCTGTATTTTTTTTTTTCTCTCTGGGAATATTTCCTCTGTGCCCTTACTGCCCAAGTGAGCTTTTCAGTGCCTCTTTATCTCCCTTAATGTCTTTGGTTCTTGGGCCACCGCCTCCCTGTTTTCGTGTTCTTCAGCCCCTTCCCTGCCTCCCTGCAGGATTCCCGCATGCTTCTTTGCGGGTTCTGGCACGGGATGCGTGTCAGGCGCTGCCCCTGCCGCTCTGTTGGTATGTGCTGGGCGCAGGGCACAGCTGCAGCAGGGAGTTGGGCAAAAATGGGTCAGTGGCTCTGAGGTGAGCTGTGCCCCCTGAACTGCTCCAGCGTTCTGTTGCTGTGCCAAGATGTGAAAAGTGGCAGACAAGCTGAAGGGAAAGCGCTTGCTTACCCGGAGCTCTGCCTTCTCCCAGCCTAGCCTTGATGTGATAGGGGACGGCAGCTTGTGCTGCCCCCGAGGCACCAGCTCTGCAGCCCACTGCCCTCACACCGGGTATGGTGACTCAGTGGAGCTAAACCAGCATTTTCCTGGAAAGCACTGGTGCCTGGCAATGACCAGGTTGCGCTTGCCCCATGACAAGGCCACTGGCTCAGCTGGGGTTGGTGTTGGGTGGCAGGCACGTGGTGGAGGTGCCTCGGGAGAGGCTGCTCTTGCTAGGGCTTTCCCTGGGGGGTGCTGAGGCAGTGGTGCTCGCTGAGGCAGAGTGCACTGCTCATTGTGCCGGCGGGCTCCCTTCGGCCAGTGCATACCATGCCTCCAGCGAGCACAGCAGCTGTCTGCCGGGATTGCCGGGCCATGGCAGTGGGGTGACACCGTGATGTGCAGCGAGGAGGGAACGCAAGGTATGTGAAAGCTGGAAACTCTTATGGTGTGAAAAAAGAGATTCTTGGGAGACAGATTCTGTCTGCATGTGGAAAGACAGCCCTAGGCTTACTGCAACTGCTTGAATAAAAGGAAGTGGCTTTTGCCTATTTGGGTTGCCAAAGGATTTTTATTTTTTTTCTTTCCTCTGGACTTGACTTTTGATAGGCTATTTATAGAGTGACTGGGCCGAGGCAGTGCCACCAAAAGCTCCGTGTCGTGGGAACAATTATTGTTGCCATCTGTGGGCTGAAGTCCCGAGTGCAGTGAGCTAGCATATCTTAGACAAATTTGGAAAGGGATAAAAGTGCTTGTCAACGTGGGCAGCTCCCTGTCTGGATGCAGAGGCAGGGGTCAGGGTTTAGGTGGAAACAGAGGGTATGAGATAGCTGCATTCGCTGCCCATGGAGGCCATTCTTCAGCTACATGGAGGCCATTTAGTGTCTGCTCTAGTCAGTCCTGCCTTTTGGGCCAAAACTGCAAATGTAAAATATAAGTAATTATGAATTTTGGGTCACAAACTTTTTCTTTTTTTTTTTTTTAATCTTTTTTTTTTTTTAACTGTCTTCATTTAGGAGGTGGGGTGGATGTGAATCATGTTTAATCACTGCAAATCAGCTTTGCTTGCGATATGCTGTATGTTTTCATTTGCTGTTTTTCTTCTGGATGTAGAAATACCCAGAGGCAGAATGAGAGTTTCAAAGCATGATCCTTTCTCTGTATCTGCCAGCCCTCCTGGAAATACCAGCGTGAGATTATAGGTTTATGTAGTCATTAATTTATTTTCATTAGGCAATGCAAAAATAATCACTGTGGAGAGATCTTTCCTCCTAAGTTGCTCTTCATTCCACTACATAGTTCTTCACCTGCCATTTCTGTCATGTGAGTTGAACTGGGCAGGTGAATCTCTTCCTGATTGCTTTCCTTTACACTTTTCTCTGTCTCCTTTAATTTGCCTCGGGTTCCTCCCTCAGGGGGAACCTGCCAATGCTATTCACAGTTCACTTCTGAACATCTGAAATGATATGTGGTCTGGTGTCAGGGACTTTACCATTCTTTGTCCCCTGTTCACCCACAGTCATGTATGTGGTGAAGGATCTGGCAGTGGGGCAGCCAAGGCCACAGGGATCATCCACACATTTTATTTTGCATATGTTTAAGGAAAATAACAGAATAGCTGAACATGGAAGAGACCTCCAGAGGACATCTCCTCTAGCCTCCCCTTGTTACACGGAGCCTTCTTATCTCCCTTCTCGCTGTGACGTGGTAACAGCATTTTAGGGTTGTTTTCTTGAGTAGAAAACTAAGCGATCACAGTTGGTGGTGGTTTTGCCCATTAATCATCTTGTAAAATTGATGCATCTCAATGGAGACTTTAGCTCACTTCCTCTTGCATCTTCTTTGGGTCACTGAGGAGGAATGTGATAGCCATAATGGCAGAAATTCCACCTCTTTTCCCAAAAGGGAGGGATCATGTGAAGACAGAGGAATATCACTGAAACCTGTTCTGTTGATGAAACAGGTGCAGTGGAATTTTATTTGTTCAGTTTACTCAGCTGTAGTGGGGTGCTTATAAATGGGCTTGTGTGGCTCACAATCTCCTGCTAAATACAGGAGAAGGGAGTATTTGACCTGGAGACATTGGAGTGGGAGATATATTTACATTAAGCCTCCTACTTTGCTCTTGGTGGCAGCTGTATGACAAAATCAATTCAGACACAGGCCAGGCTCCTTCTAAAATGTGGTTAGGTAGGGGTTTTTTGTTGGTTTTTTTTTGTTGTGGTTTTTTTTTTTCCCCTGCTGCTTGTATTGGAAGTTTTTCTCAGCAGCCTGCTACTTTAGTTGGTGGAAGCATTCTATTTAAACCTGTAATTGACTGTAAAGTCACCTGTTTTCATGCTGACATTGCTCTTCAGCAAAAATAAATGAATCTTCATTCACTGACTTTTGCAGTTCTGGGATTATATTCAAGAATAGATGCTGCCTCAACATGAGGCAACTTTTGTGACAACATGAGGAGTGCAGCACACTGCAAAGCGCGAGGGGAGAGAGCAGGAACCTGCCTTTGCATGTGGTGCAGGCATATAATGGCAAGCACAGTGCACGGACAAAGTAGTTAGATTTTGTGAGGCAAATATGAAAGAATAGCTGTAAGTATTTCATCTCTAGTATTTGTTAAGAGTACCTTTTCCAAAGTGTTGTCTCTATAGTGTTGTACTGTGTCTCTAGTATGAGTAGATAACATTGTTATCCACTGGCAGACACCATGTCCCTACACTGAGATTTGTATTCCTGCTGCGTTGGTCGATCGGTCGATCGATCAGTCGGTTGGTTTTTATGAGCACCTGTTGAATGCATCTGGTCACTTGTGTGACCACTATGCTATGGAGTGACTATCTATAGCATTAATGAGATCTTGCATGGCCTTTTAAGCAATAGGCTTGCCCTACCTTATATAAACTGGTTTTCTTTACTGAGGTCATAGTGCTTCTGGCACATTCATTCCATTACATAAAACCTACAACATTGTGCTTTTGCTAAATACCTTTGTCTAACTCATCAACAGTGTGCCATCCCTGCAGATCTCATCCCTGCATTCCCAGGCTCAACTGCAAGTTGCTGATAGACTTCAAAGGACCATGTAAAAATAAATGTTTATTTTTAACACAACCATATTTATTTTAAAATAAAATTTATTTACTAAACACCAGACAAATCCTTCTTCATTCATAGCTCTGTCTGGCTTTCCATATGATTTGTAGTTGGAGTAGAGATTAATCTACCTGAATTCTCTTAGCACTACGCTTGTGGGGTAAATACTTTTTTGCACTGCAGGGGTAAAGTCTATATCTTCTCCAGATTTCCTTTAAGCATCACATAGACTGCATGCGATATCCTTGTCTGCTCATTTTCACTATTGTGACTAGCAGCAAGGTCATTGTTCCACTTGATGTCAGGCTCTAGTACTGAATGAAGAAAAAGAATCATTCTTCAGGGTCTACCCTGACAAGTGGAATGAATGTACCATTAGTTCTAAGCCTTGACAAAAGCTTGATAAAGGGTTTGATGCAAGAAAAAGCAGGACTTGTAAGAAAATAAAGATATTCACATTCAGTCAGCATTCTCAAATTTGAAATAAATAAAAGAAGTTCTCTGAAAGTGGTTAATTTTGGTTGAGTGACTATGTAGTGTGCTGGATGAGAACTGCCCATTCATAATACTCGTAGTTTCAGTACAGGTGCACTTGCCAACAGATGTGAAAATTATATTCTACATCTATGGCTGTTAGCAGAGCCTTAAACTGAATGAAAGGGGTGTAATTCATAAAGTGGACAAAATCTTAGTTACTTTTTCATCCCCAGGAACATAGGGACTGATTTTTCCATATAACAATAAATTGATTTTCTGCTGAATAAAGGCCTGAAGGCAAAGACAGTTGCTCTTTTCTTATCATTGTCCATCCTATGCAAAATCACAATCTCTTCTTCCCCCTTCCTTATGGCAATGCATCACACACTGAATGTTGTCGTTTTCTGAGTGCTGGAAAGAAGCAGTGATCTCCTGTCTTAACAGCTGTCGTTCAGAGTTGTTGAAGTCCCTTGTATGGTCTGACCTGTTCCAGGGCTTATCATGCTTATCGCAGGGCGTGTGGAGGTTCCTTTGCAGTCAGAAAGACTTCTGAGAGAAAGGTTGAAGTGATGTAGCAGGCGTAAAGCTGATGGGGCTCCACAGATGTTATTGGCTGTTATGTCTGGACCACGACTGTAACCTTTTCCCTTTTCAGCTTTGTTAAGGCTCGCATACCTGTGGTTCCACAGTATACATCAAAAATTCCACAGTGGGCTTTGAAAACCCAAAGCAAAGGGAATTGAACACATGTGAGAAGAAGATTAGATGAGTAAGCTACTCTGTTTTTCTGAAGTTGTTTTCCTTTGTTAAAAAGATGCATCAATGGCCACCCAGCACCTAGTTAGAAACATTTCCAAATAATTGTTATTGGAGGCAGAAGCCTGCAAGTACAGTAAGTAATAACCAGATGGGCTAATTCTGCAGCTTCTGGTGTGGTGTTCCATTTTGAAACATTCGTTAGGTACCCTAATTTCACATTAACACCTGTATGCAATATTCTTCTCTTACAGGTTTTCCATTTTTTTTATATACTTTTACTATCCATACTTTTTTGGAATGTTCTGCTTATGGTAATCCATAGGTCAGTTCTCCTGAGTGTGTCCCTTGGGTCTTTTGACATCAAAAGTTCATCTGGGGTCTATCTTAAAGTTTCCCATTCCCTGTAAATGCTCTTTATCATGAAGTTAGCGAACCAAATGCCAGTCCACAAATGAACTTTCACCTGAGCTTGTTCAGTCTGTAGAATCTGCAAGTGCTGTGTTTGTATTTCTATATTTCTATTTCTATAGAAAATCAGCTTTAGAAAACTTGTGTAAAACTTAGATTAAAATTATGAAAGCTTTATCCTGGTACTTCCAAGCACCTTCTGTTAGGTAATACAGTATAGAATCCTTGCTAAACCTAGAATGTGCCATACTCCCATCCTGTTAATAAGCTATTATTTCTTCATTTTCCTTCCCTGCAGGATGGATTTCCATTCTTGTTTCAGGTTTTTGTGTAGACATGTTCCTATGTGTTTGCAGATTAAATCTGACTAAATTAAGAGGCTTTTATCCATTATTGGGAAGTTTCCAGACCTACAGAAAAACAATAGGACTGCCAGTCTCAGTGCTTGCTCTGAATTTAGATACAAAATCAGCCGTGGTAGCTTATATTACTTTAAGCAATGAAACCGTGGAAGGCAGCATAAAAAATCCATTTTTGTGGCTGTGTTGGATGCGGGGAAAGAGGTGTGGGTAATACCTGTAACTGTTAGGGCAGTTTCCAGACAGGTCACATGCCGAGGCTCTTTGCCTTCTCCAGTGCTGAAGCTCTTTGAGTAAGTAATGAGAAGACAATTATTTCAGATGGCCAAAGCTGTCTCTGGACTGATTCTCTTTCATCTGCCAGTCAATCAATTTAATAAGCTACTGTATAGAATAAAATAAGCTGTTTTGGAATTGCAGCTTTCATAATGCATGCTCCGTAAAGCAACAAGACCTGGACTAGCTACTCCATGTAATAACTTCTCCCTACCATAGCAGCATGAGTTAAATGTAAATAAGCTTGTGTTGTTTCTGGAATCTGAATTAATGAGTTACCTGCTTTTGCCTCTCTCATTTTCCTCCTCTTAGCCTGTCCCCTTGGTTTCTTTAAAATATCTGTGGGAGATGACCCCTGCCATCCGTGCCCTCCGCACAGCCACACTCTGCTGCCAGGTTCCCGTGAGTGTGTGTGTCAGAACCGCTACTACCGATCTGCCTCGGACAATTCTGATGCTCCTTGCACTGGTAAGTATTTGGATGGAGTGTTTGAAAGGAAGTTAATGGGAGAGAATGTGCCTGAATGATTCAAGGGAGTTGCAATTCACTGCTTCTCATGACCTGTGAAATAACCCAACACTTGCCTTTTTGCTCCACCAGCTGACTGTGCGGTGTAACTGGTCACTGAAGGCAGATGGAAAGGCAGGAATGTTCCCACGTGCCTTTTACAATGTTGGTGCGGTGGTGAAGCTGTGTTTTGAGAATACTGCAGTGTTGCAATACTAGATGCTCAGAAGTGAAAAAATGTCAAATTTTAGATGACTCATGCAACCTTAAATTAGTCCATCGCAAGTACGCATAAGCTACAACTCCTAATGAGAAAATAATATACTAATTTCTCATGATATGCTAAACTCATTTCATACACGGGGTAAACATTGTTCATTGAAGGAGATAACCATTATTTTCTTCCCTTTATAACTGAAAGTGTGAAGATATATTTACTACACAAAATTTGAATTCTGCATATTTTATTTATGGGAAAATAATTAATTTTTCATGGACTTTTCTGTGGTTCAGTTATGACTTTTCACAGTCATTGATTATGCATATTAATAGGTCAGGTAAGAATTATTAGATGTAGAAGATGACATAAAGTTAGTGATCAACACTCAAAAATACAGTTTGAATAATATATCAAACTTTACCCTTGAACTTCATGGAAGTGAAAGGGGAAAAAACTAAGTTCCTAAAGCATCTTGCAGACTCTATGACTCTGAAGTTAAACACTCAGAAATTAGGAAATGTGATTGTCATTTTTTTCTGTAATCCCTTGCTTACTATACTGCAAAGAATCCATCAAGCAATTTTCGTTTCACAGGGATTATTTTTCCTGAGAAGTTGTCAATCCTTTGCACTGACTGTGATGAGAATCCTCAAGAAAATCTTGTGTGTAATCATGCAATTAAATACTGTACTGCAATGCAAATGCTGAGTGGCCCAGTTAAAATCACAAAAGAAAATTTAATTCTGACATTTCCTGATGTACAAATACTTCATCTTGCCAGTAATATGTTTTTTAAAGTCTCCTGTGTGCAGATTTCCAGCATAATTAATTTTTTTAACAACACTGGAGATGTGAGTCCCCAGGGAAATACAGCTATTGGAACACTCAGATGCTCCAGCAATGCACGAGATTGCAGCTGGAGCGATCCCCACAGAGACCCAGTCCGCTGGCACGAACAGAGGGTGTCATCCTTTTTATTGATCAGCGTTAGCTTTGCCCATAGTTTTCATCGCTATTTCTGGACCGTAGAGTAATGGTGAGAATGAGGATTCTTGGATCCTGTTACAGCCTTCTGAGGGAAATGATCTTTAAATCATGTTCCCCTTGCCCCACCTCCCTGCCACTGAGCTTGGCCTCTGTCCCTGCCCTTCCAGGCTTGCCCAGTTTGTGTCTGTGTCTGTGCCTGGGCTTAGCAGGGCAATGCTGCTGCTTATTTTTACCTGCCTCAGCTTTTCACTTCCCAGCTCCAGTGCTTGCCTCGTTCTCACCCGCCTGCCATCTGCTCACCCTCTGCGCTTGCCGCCTCCTCTTCGCTGTCCCTGTGCTAGCAAGGGAAGTGCTGGATGCACAGGATGGGCAGGTTTTCAGCGGTCCGAGTTTGCTGCCAATGCCATTCAGGAATCTGAAGGGCAGCAGGAATTAGGGAAACTGGCCTTCAGTTCCCGCAATAGGTGGAACAGGCTAGCTGAAGGCTGAGAGAGTTCGGAGGTACTTGGTGCCAAAGGAGAGAATTAGAGGTCTCAGTAGAGGCAAATCTTTACTAAGGTCATGCAAAATTTTAAATTTCAAAGCCTTGGAATTTCTTTTAGGGTATTCTTGGCTATTCTTTTAGGGAAAAGTAAAAGTCACAGCCTTGAAGCAAAGACCCTTTCTGTTAATATTGTTTCTCTAAGATGCGATAGTACGTTTGCTCCTTTGTGTCTGGACTCTGTCTTCCTGAGCCTTGTTCAGAGGAACAACTAGAGAAGAGTAAGAATGAGAAGAAAAAGTGACTTGTTCTGTTCTTTTCCCTGTTTTGTCTTTACCTCGCCCACCCCCACCCCCAATCCCCCCATCCTCCTTTCATGGGGATTTTGATCTTCTGTTCTGTCCTGTAGGCATCCCCTCTGCTCCTCGTGACCTTAGCTATGAAATCGTGGGCTCCACCGTGCTCCTGACCTGGCGCCTCCCCAGGGACCTGGGTGGCCGCAAGGATGTTTTCTTCAACGTCGTCTGCAAGGTGTGCCCAGCCGGGTCCTCGGGGCCCTGCGTGCGCTGTGGGGACAGCGTGCAGTTCGAGCCACGCCAGGTGGGCCTGACAGAGAGTCGTGTGCAAGTCTCCAACCTCTTGGCCCGTGTGCAGTACACTTTTGAGATCCAAGCTGTCAACTTGGTGACAGAGTTGAGTTCAGAAGCACCCCACTATGCCACCATCAACGTTAGCACCAGCCAGTCAGGTAAGAAGACCCCCAAAATTTCCACTTCAGTCTCTCATTTGATTTGCTTGTATCTTTTTAGTCCTGGAGCTTTGTCTTCTTGTGTGTTGTGCCCTTTTTCATTTTGCCCTGCTAGTTCCATGGTTTCACTTCTGCCCTCCTTGTTCCTGCTTTCTCTTGGCAGAAAAACTGAGTTAGCAGCTGGTGTGGTTGCATATGGAGAAGAGTTGTTGGGACAGAAGCTGCCCTGGAGAAGACAGCAGTGGGGGATGCAGTTTTGTGGGTCAAAGTATGTTGCTTCATTGTGTGAGGCAGGGGACACTTGGAGCTTGACGGGGATTTTGTGAGCATCAGCTTGCCACAGCAGCTTTTAGAGAGCATTTCTTCAATTCCTCTTCACCTTCTCTACCTCCTACTCCATTTCATCTTCTTATACTTCAGCCAGTCCTTCTAGCATTTGTCACACCTTCACCTTTTTTTTGTGTCTCTGTTTTGAGACACTCTGTTTTTCCATCCTTTCTTGTTCTCACACACCACCTTTCATTCTTCTCATTTCAGTTCATACTCTAGTGCATTGCAGCAAGTGGTATTTAGTATTTCATCAAATCTATCCACCTTTGCCCTACTGCATATCAAAGTAAGGAAGTGGAAAACAGAGACAGATAGGCACTGTCTAAAAATGAAGATGCAGTTAATGATACAGATAGGTGCTGTATGACAAGAGGGAATGTACAAAACAATATTTACTCATCACCTAATTATTCATGACCCTGGGATGGCATGTATTAGTGCTGTGCAGTCCTGTGGGTCATAAAAAGATATGAAAACCACATTTTTTATGATTCCTGGAGAGGTGTTAAATGGAATTCTGAAAAAGAATCCAGAAGGGGATCACTATTCCTATTTTACTGAAATTGCTCTTGGTTCTTCTGCATGCTATATATTTTCTTCTACCTTTTTCTTGCCTTTTTAGCCTCCCTGTTCTGACAAATGCTTTTGAAATATCATTCTCCTGTCAATAGGAAACAAAATACGTTAATTTTTTTTTGCCTTTTACATGGTAGAAATATTAAAATGTGTCGTGCAGTTATATCAAAGGTGTCACGATCCTTGTAACTAGGATCTAAACTGCAGGGATGACTAAACTAAAATACTAGTGGCTTGTGTGGGCTGTCAAAGGAAGGGGTGACATTAAAGTGTTGAAGAGTAGGTCAGACTCGGGGATAGCATACAGAAGGCTTATATATATATATATATATATATATATGGAGAGAAATGGGAGAACACCCATGGCATGTACACCGCAAGTAATTTCCTACTGTTAACAGGTGCCAGGGGTTTGATGTCGGTTCCTTCCCTTTGAAATGTTACCTGACAGGCACCAAGTAGCAGAGCCCATGCAGGGTAACCCTTCCCTCTAAGAGACTGGCTGCAAATGGTGATTAGTTTTTGTTTACAGTCAATCATATAGCAGGGTAATTTGTGTAGTAGTTCCAGGCAGCTTCTTTGGCTTCTGCTGGAGACAGGTAGGTGTTCTATTAACATCCCAAAGAAATCTCCTTCGTGCTTCTCATCTCAGCCTTCATCTATATTTGAGGTAATTTAGTTGAGTAGCTACTTCCTTTGCCTGCCTGGAATCACCAAATCTACCCTCTTCTTTTGCTTCATTTTGACTGTTCTGCCCTCTCCTGTTCCTCCGGATGTCTCTGGGTGTCTCTGTTGGGTACGTTGGGTATGTTGGGTGTCTCTCTCTAAGGTGTCTCTCCTGTGCACTGAAGCGGTTTCAGGGAGACCAACTTTCTTAAACAGCAGTGTGTGCTGAGTGGCTTCTTTTTGTGTTCGGTTTGTGTTTTTTTCCCTTGCTCTTCCTCGAGATCATTATAAGTGAGCTTGAGATGAGCTGCCCTCGATTTGTAGTGACAGCTCATACTAACAAGGCCCTGCTTCCCCGTCACATGGCCTGTCTCATACATACCCCCTCCCTTCAATCCCTTCAGCAGGTTTTCGCTTTAGCATGGCTTATTGTTGTTGTTTTTGGTGGTGTTAAACCAATTATTATTATTATTATTATTATTATTATTATTATTATACAAGCAGAGATGGACATTTCAGGAGCTTATGTTCTGAAAGAGACAAAGAAGGGACAGGAAAGCATGAAGAGTATAAAAAAAGCAAATGGGAGAAAGACAAGCTTTCACGATAAATGGCTGTAGCCAAAAAAAAAATATTCTCTCCATTGAATTAAAGGTGACCAAAGAAAGATGTTCCAGCTGTGGCAGTTTCTGAATATTCAGCTTACTCATACATCAGTCAGAGTTTTCTCACTTCTTCCAGTTGCTGATCCAAATAATCCTTCTCCCCACTGTCTGCCCCTTTGTTAGAGGTACCGTAGGCAATATTCTGTGCTGGAACATTTCTACTGTTTTCTCTTTCTTTTTCCTGTGCTCCTATTCACTTTCCCACTGTTCATCTGAGTTTGCTTACTCCTAACAGTCTGCTAGCCCTGGCTTCAAAGTATGATAGGATCCTTTGGTCACACAGACAAGTTTCCCTGTGGTAGCCTGATGATGGTGTTCCTACGGTTTGCTGACTTTGTGTCTGAAGACAGAATAAGAAGGGCTCGCACTGGAAAACATCCTTTAATGTAGTAAGACTTACTAACCTTCTATAGCAAAAAGGATCTGAAACCTGTTTGGACAGTAATAACAAAACCTTTCTGGATAGTAATAGTATGACATGCAAATACGATATGCAAGTTGCCAGAAGGAAAATCTGTCCAAAGATGAGGCAAGAGAGAAGGGAATTACTTCCAGATCAGGTCTGAAGTGCTGAGGGTGATTACCTAAAGAAGTGTCAAGATACACAGAAAGATGTCGGGAGGCAATTCCAGATAGCATCAGCTGTGTGAGGAAAGGCTATTATGTCATTGTAGTGGGGTTACACTTCACAGAAGGGAACTTGACCAAAGAAAGCAAAGAACTTAAAATCCAACTGTATTATTAAAATATATATATATAATTAAACTGACTAAAAATTTAAACACTATTTTAATATCTTTAAGTGTACTTATCAGGGTAAACAAATACTATTTTCACATCTCAGGACTGAAGTCAGGTTTTCATTTAAAGGATTCTGAAAAGACTTTCTCTGTGCACAGCTGTAACTACCTCTCCATCTTTTTTTCCTACACCTTCCACTGAAGCATGTAGTAATGTCTGTTGCCAGAGACATGCTACTGAACTTATTCATTCAGGCAGTTGTTACATACCTAGAAGAAATAAAGACAGCAGAGACTCAGATGTTGGAGGAAATCCACGTAGACTGTTAAAAGTGAGTAGATTTGTTTTTAACTGAATCCATACATAATGAGAGCTAATGGAGATATGTGAGGATAAAGGTTATGTGACCAGGTTGCCTTGTATCTGTGAAAAGATATGTAGCAGCCTTCTGCATCAGTTGGATTCAGAGTGGTGAGACCTGGTAATACCAGAAATCTATAGAAATGCAGAAATGAAATCTGAAGGCTTGTGTAAGAGGCTGAATGGGGACAAGGACAGTTATGGGTAGTGCCAGGAAATTTAGGAGGACCTGACAGAAGATTTTCAGGTGAAATGGTGTGAGAAGAAAAAAGGAACCAAATGCCAAATATGATTACGGGATTATGAAGGAAAGTGGATGAGTTGCTTGAAGATGTTTTTTTTCCAGAGAGAGATGGAGTCCAGTAGGCTTAGTAGGCAAGACCAAGGACACAGGCAAGGCATTTTCTTGATCAAAACAGGAAAGGAATAAAAAGAGAGCTGCCAAAAACTACTTAGGACCGTGTTTTGCCAGGCTAAAACCAGCAGGTAAAGCAAGTGGAGTGTGAGCTCTGTGTTCATTGTCCTCTGAATGAACTACATCAGTTTTCAAAGTAACAAGCTGTTTGCTTATTTATGATCTAATTACTAACCCTAAGCACTCGTCAAAGGTCCTTAAGAATTTAACTGTGTTTGTTTTTTCTTACATAGGAAAAATGAAAACACTCTTAAGATTTAATTTTTCCCTCAGTGACATCTGTTGTCACTAAGGGAAAAATTGAAGGAAGAATTCCCTGGGTCCTCCTTCTTGCCCTTCCTGAAGATAGAAGTGACATTTGCTTTCCTCTAGTCCTCAGGCACCTCTCATGGTCACCATGATCATTCGAAGATTATCAAGAATGGCCTTAAAATGACATCAGCCAGCTCCGTGATGGGTGCATCCCATCAGGGCCCATGGAATTATCTAGGTCTGGTTTGCCTAAACATTCTCTCACCTGATCTTCCACCAGGAAGATCTTCCTTGCTCCAGGCTTGCTGTCTGTCTCTGGGACCTGGAGTTCCTAAAGGCTGGTGTTGCTAGTACAGAGGGCTGCGTTGTGAAGACGAGATTCAGTACCTCAGCCTTTTCCATGTCCTGTGTCACCAGGCCCCCTGTGCCACCCGGCAGTGGGCCCACATTTTCTGTAGTCTTCCTGTAGCCACTTAGGTACTTAGAGAAGCTCTTGCTTTTGACATTCCTTGCCAGGTGTGATTCCAGGTAGGCGTTGACTTTCCTAACCATGTCCCTGCATGCTTGAACAGCACCTCTGTGTTCCTCCCAGGTGACCTGATCCTGCTTCCACCTTCTGCATACTTCCTTTTTATATGCAAGTTTAGCTGGGAGCCCCTTGTTCAAACACACAGGCCTATTGGCATTTTTTGCCTGAATCCCTGATTGTTGGTATGGACCGCTTTTGCACCTGAAGCTGGTAGTCCTTGCACAAGCTAGCTCTTTTGGAGCCACTTTTCCATATAAAGCCTTATCCCATGGGATTCCTCCAAGCAGATCTCTAAAGGGGTCACATCTCTCTGAAGTCCAGTGTTGTGAACTTGCTTTTTGCTCTGCTCGCTCCTCTCAGGATCTTAAACTCCACCATCTCATGGTCATGGCAGCCAAGGTTGCCTTCAACCTTCATGTCACCAATGAGCTCTTCCTTGGTTGTGAGAATGAGGTCCAGCAGGGCATCTGCCCTCATTGCCTCCTTTATTGCTTGGGTCAGGAAGTCACTGATGCTTTCCAGGAACTTCCTGGATTGCTTATGCCCTGCTGTGTTGCTCCTCCAGTAGGTGTTAGGGTGGCTGAAGTCCCCATTGAGGATCAGTGCCTCCAAACATGAGGCTATTTCCAGCCGTCAGCTCTCGGCTCCATTCAGTTTTTCACTTGTAAGCATCTAAGGCCATCGGAGACACCCTGGTGTGGCCAAGACATCTGCCTACTCGGGACTAGCAGATATGACAGGAACAGTAGAAGACCCAGCAGCTACTGGAATGCCATCTGGATGACAGAGAGAATCAATACCAGGGGCCTCTCAAATTTATGGGCAACTGAATGGCTCCTTGGGTCTTTGCTGTAGAGTGGGCTGAATTGGTTCCACATATTGTCTTGACTGGGGATGGGATTCAGCTGTCTGTCATGGGTATCTGCATGGGATTGGGACTGAATGTCACATACTAGGGACATTCATGGTCTTCTGAGAATGGCACTTGGCTGTGCGCTGTGTGTGTGGATTGCCACACAGTAGTCTGCACCTCCTTCACATTCCTTTCTTACCTACTATTGATTTGGGATTGTTAGGCTTGCAGACGTATGTTGCTGGTCTGGGCTGGTAACACAGACAAGGACATCAGCTTTACCAGAAAACAGCAGAAACTTTTCAAACATTAGCAACTGAGACAATGTATCTTTTTTGAGGTACTCAAAATATCTTTAAATCCACCTCAGTGTGGATACCCGGGTATGTTTGTCCTGCTAGGTAGAAGAGTTGCAACTGACAGCCCACAAAAATAGGATCTGGGAGCCGTATTTGACTGATGTTTGGACTGCTTTACAGCTTTAGTTAGGTTTTATATGTGCAAGAATTTTCCATACTTCTGCTATTTTATAAATAGTATACAAAAAGCGGTCCTTTTTCAGTTTTCCTTAGGGGTCTAATCTCACAACACGTTGTTTGCTCTCAGTGCATTTGAAATGGGATGGGATGGAACGGAATGGAATGGAATAGAATAGAATAGAACAATTCAGTTGGAAGGGTCCTACAATGATTCTCTAGTCCAACTGCCCAGATTAGATTGAAGTGCACCCTGTTCTTTCAGCTGTCATTAGACAGAGGCCTAGCATGTCTCCATTTATAAACTCCACGTGAAAAGAGCAAAACTAATGAAAGTGACAAGTCAATATAGAACTGGACACTTGTATAAATGCAACGAGCTTTAAAAGCAGTGCTCTTTTATAAACATTTTTAATAGTCATGATGCATACAAACTAAAATACTCATCTAGCACTTCTGTGGCAGCAGAAGTATGGTAGTTTGAGTGTTGTCTTAAGACATACAACCTTGAACTTTGTATTTCTTAATATATTAACACTGGGAGAGTAACTTTGTCTCATGTTTCTGACAGGAAATACATACTTACTCCACCCACAAATACATTCACATTTCACATCACCTTAGTCAGAAATTTTTCAAAGGTGAAATCTATATATCTCTTTTTACTTGAAGTGGTGGGACAGCTCCATGGCCAGTGTTTCATATGTTTTGTCCTTAAAAGAGGGGCAAATACATTTATCAAAATCTGAACTCTGACATAGAGAGGTAGGTTAAAGACAACCTGTCTTGCGTTGATTTGTAGTTATTTTTATTACTGAACATTTGTACTGGTTTAGGCTTTTGCCTTAAGTAGTATCTGCTTATTAGGTATGTATCACTGAAATAGCTATTTTTAATGAGCGGACTGCATTATTCTGAACATCCCTCCTGCCTTATCCTCAGTGATGGAACTACCTGGGCAATAGGGACATTCTAGACTACTGTGGTGCATGGTCAAGAGATACACACACCGTAACTCTGGGTAAAGCTGCTCCAGTGATATTTTTTTTTCTTCTTAAGTTTCCCAATACTTGTAATTCCACTAGTTGTGACCTGCTTCTGCATGCTGCCCGTCTGAGTAAGAGCACCTTTTATTATCATTGCTCTGGTGCAGATTTTGCTGTGCCTACACATACTGTGCACAGTGCCAGCCCAGGTCTTTGCACTGGAGGCAAAAGATAACCTGTTGATGGGTAGCTGAAAATGGATAGCGCATATTACCATCAGAATGGGTACGTTTTGACTATGATGCAGGTCAAATGTGGCTATTTGAGTATTCTTTCCAGGTAGGGGGAAAATTGTGGATTGGAAAGAAATGAGAAAAGTGGGAACAATAACTGATGGTGGTGGGAAGGAGAGGAATGCAAAGAGGTGGGAGGGCAGGAATGGAGGGGAAATCTAACTCCAGCCATTCTGCAAAATCTTCATTCAAAACGGGAAGGAAGCAGCTCTTCCCTGGCAGGAAAGCTCTGTATTTAGGTTTGCACCTCTCGCTGTGTATGTTTTATGACCTAGCAGAAGGAATTTGAACTTATTGCAACGTTAAAATGTAGCGGAATCTGTCTTGATGGAAGGTTAACTGATCAGTTACCCCATTCTCCTCCCATTATCATTTGAATACAGTGTTACTAATTTGTAACTCTTAAATGCTACCTATGGTTATTTACTGCTGTCTTCCATCCTTGCGGCAACTTTGTCATTAGCAGGTGAAGGGATTGTGCAATCCTCTTTGAAAGACCAGCAATACAAGGAGTAAGGATGAAAGCATTTTGTTGTTTATACTCCTACATTTTTGTTTCATTTACACTTGTAAGTGGTTCCCACTTGCTTGAGCTGTTTGGAGTCCATTTGTATTCTTTCAGAATAATTTTATCTTGTTACTAAAAATTATACTTTTACCTTTTTAGCAACTAATGAGGGAAGAAAATGCTATTCTACAATTTTTGATCATTTGTCTCTACCTCATTCCTCGCATCAAGGAAGTTTGTTGTGTAAAACCGGTGGAGTTAGGTGGCAGCTTGTCATTGGCATGCTTTTTCTGGAAAATTTAAATGTTGCTGAAGACATCACTTGCATTAGGAAAATGAGGGTTCCCTTGCTGCGTACCTGAAGGTTTCTTGGCAAGATGACATTTTGCTTGCAAAGAGGAAGCAAAACTTGAGAAGACTTTTGTGGACAGACAATTGGCAGGCTGAAAGAGCCTCTTCCAATTATACTGAAACTTTTGCTTGAAAATCTCTTCCTAGAAAGAAACTCATATTCTTTTGTCTTTTGCACGAACCTGGAGAACATGCATGTGTATGTGTGTGTGTACATACAAATTCATGGATGTCTTTTGTAGAAGTTTTCATTCTCCAGAAAGCTTCACATGCAAGTGCCTTTAACAACCATACATCTTTGTTCCTGTTCTGAGGCTGTTTTTTGAACTAACTACTTCAGGAAAGGGCCTGCAATATATTAAGTAGGTGTTTTGTACTTCTGTTGTCTTCAGAATATGTGAATGGTGCCTCAAGGAGTACAAAAAACTGAAAAGCATTACTACCCCAAATAGTAGCTTGTATTGTTTCTCCTTGTAATCTAATATTAGTTCCGTGAACAGTGTTTGAAATGATTAATTGTATTATCTTCAGGCTAACATTTTGTTTCCTTCCTACTGATTTAATGAGTTTCAGGTTAGTGTGAAGTAAGGGAAGTTACACAACTCTCAAAGCCTGGAACTGAACTTCAAACTTTTAGAATAGCCAATCAAAAGATTTCTAAAATTGGTAGACCCAAGTTCTTGCTTGCCTTCTGTTTTATGTTCGTGCTTCCAAAGCCATCTTTTATGTTTGATGTCCAGATCCTTGCTTTCTACATAAGGGAAGTTGACATTTTCCCACAGTAATTAATATCTGACACAGACTATAAACACTTGATATCATAATGGAATCAAGAGAGATAACATCTCTATCTGGGTAGTGTACCAGGCTGGCCGCCTGTTTACCAAATGACAGAAACTTAGCAAGCTACTTAAGAGCAGACAGAAAAACTGTATGTGAAGCTTCCACATGTGTACACTTAACCGTGACCTTTAGGTGCTGGTTCCAGACAGGAGTGCTTTGTTAGAAGCCCATGCAGACGGGACTGCTGTGGTTCTGTGGCCTGCAGAAGGACTGAGAGCCTCAAATGCAGTGGTAGTTTGGACATTTGGGCAATAGCCTTGACTGGGATTGGCTTGAGATCCTAGACCTAGTCTGAACACAAGGCTGCATATTAGGCTGTGAAAATGAAATGCTTTCAGTTGCTATGATCTGCAGCTGAGCTGGCACCACTGAACTGAGGAATGTGTCAAAATCTGTTCCTTAACGCATCAGTTGTCAGTCTCCATCTTCTGGTTTGCAACTGTGACCTGGTAGTGAATGACCTCCATTACTCTGATAGCCTTACCTGATATTTTTCCCCAGACAAACAATGATAATCTGGGCGAGAAGCAGAACAGAGGTAGCGTGCTCTGCTTTTGCTCTGACTGCTATCTCATTGTTTGTCCAAGTGTGATCCTAGAATGAGGCAGTGGCACTGAACACCTTGTCATCTTGCATGTTAAAATTGCAAATCTGGCGATCAGAATAATGTTCCAGCTACAGTGTAGAGCATTCCATAATTCCTGTGCATGATCAGTTGGTTGCGGATTTCTTAATTTTCTTTCTGTCCAAGTTGTCAGTGACTGTATCTCCCAGCAGATTAGAATTGTGCCTGGATTTCTTCTGGTTATTTTATGACGTGCTTCATAATTCAAATTGAGGGAAATTAAAGGAGGCATTCACCTACCTTATTAACTCATCATAATATTAATCAATTATAGTTCATTGTTAAGCTTATCCCTTTGCAATCTCTCCTTCCTCTCTATTCCAGTCCCCTCTGCCGTCCCCATGATGCATCAGGTGAGTCGCACTACCAACAGTATCACGCTGTCATGGCCTCAGCCAGACCAGCCCAATGGGATCATCCTGGATTACCAGCTGCGCTACTTTGACAAGGTGAGCAGAAAGTGAGGCAGTGCTGATTGTCACATAGCTGTTATGCACAAGAGGACAGGGTAGCCTTCTGTCTAGGAGATGCACCCCTGGATTCAGATGAATAAGATGGAGAAAAACGCTTCAATGATGAACAAAGAGCAAGCTGTAGCAAAACCAGATGTTCATAATATACACTTTGTCTAACATCAGTCCATCTGTGTTTCCCAACTTGGAACCACCTAGGGACAACTGTGGCTAACAACATAATAAGTTTAGCACCAGCTGATACAGGTAACAGTGGAAGGAACTGAAGTTCCCAAATCTGTCTACTGGAATTGGGCTCACTGCAACATTCTGTTGTGTGTTTGTGGAGGGAAGTCCTGTGTCCCCATTTATGCCTGGACAGTCATCTCTAAGACATTTTGGGTGGATTAATGCACTACTCCGTGCACTAAGTGAAAGATGTCTGTTACCTGTTTCTGTCCTGGAATTACAGGATGGCAAGTACAAAGTTGGTCTCCGTTCACAACTTCCATGACTCCTAATCCAATTGGTTTGAGAAGGGGTACACAGGGCTGTTCAGACAAGCTCTCATTCTGTATTCTTGATCTTTCACATAAATATTTTTGCAGGATCGTGTGGGGCTATTTTTTCTGTAGCAGTAAAAGGGCCTGCTATTTGTAATAATATGTCTAACAGCTTCCTGGCTACAGCATTACATGTGGTTTTGCTCTGGATTCTCCTAGAATATGTGAGTTTGGAGCTGGTAGAAAACACATTTTCAGGACAGGCTATGACTTTTTAAATGGATATGCTTAGCAAGGAACCATGGAACAAGGTAATTTTGTCTCTCACTCTTGTTTAGGTCAGAATTGAGGGTCTTTGGCAGAGCTCTGTGGGAAGCCCAGGCCCATGGGAACAAAAGGCAGCAGTGAGGAACAAATAGTGTGTGAGGAAGTCAGGTCTGGAATAGCGGTTGTGGTTGGGAGGCTCTGTAACCGGTTCAGAGAATACTGGGCTGGCATGGAAACTAGCATTCCTCGTTGAGGAGAGCAAGCGATATGTGCAGAAGTCTTACATTCCTTTTTGGCCACTGACATTCACAGGCAGAAGATGAGGATAATTCATTCACCTTGACTAGTGAAACCAACATGGCCACCATATCAAATCTGAGCCCAGGCAAGATCTATGCCTTCCAAGTACGAGCTAGAACAGCAGTGGGCTATGGCCCGTACAGTGGAAAGATGTATTTCCAGACCTTAATGGGAGGTAAGTGCTACTATTTTGTACTCAGATCTGCACATGAGCATCTTTCACTTGCATGTGTTCCTGACTGTTAGATTATCCTCTGGAGGACTGCTACCAGACACTCCTACCCAACTTGTATTTCTGTGTATCGTAATTTGTGTACGCAGATCTGGTCACTCAGAGAAGCTCCATGCTGTCAGAGTGTACTGATTACACTGCCACCGTATTCCCCACCCCAGTCTTTATGGGCTCTGCATCCCCCGACCAGCAGGAGCAGAGTGTGCAGGCAGAACTCTCTTTAAGAGGGTGTTCACAGTACATAGCACTATACCCTGCTGTAGTTTGGAACCCACCTGCCACAGGAAATCATAGATCTGAATGCTCTGTGAAAGCCTTAAAGACAGAAGGATCACAGGACATATACCCAGGAGGTTGCCTTCCAGCAGCACCACCATCTATTCGTGCAGGGAGCAACATGCCTTGTGATATTCTTTGGTCTGGGTCAGAGGAACTCCCGTAGGTCACCTATGAGCTAAGTTAATAGGGGACAGCGGGATCAAAGCCCAGGTGTAGAGCTAGCCTATACTTACGTGGCTGGGCAGGTGGCAGTGGACCGAAGGAAAGAAATGTGGATTTGGGGGGAGCACTGCCTTTTCAGAAGTAGGAAGGCAGGCACTGGAGTAGCACAGTGACTGAAAGGTAAAGGAATAACCAAGTTGGACATTTGGGTCTGCCAGGACTAGCCTGGGAAGCATAATGGCTGGCAGGGATGGAATTATGGCTGCGACAGTAGAAGGGAAACTAACAGTTCCTGTCCTCTGCGTTTGTGTATGTGTGTGCATGTGTCTTCCTCGCTAGGGGAGCGCTCGGAGATGGTACAAGACCGACTGCCACTTATCGTGGGCTCAGCGCTTGGTGGTCTAGCCTTCTTGGTAATTGCTGCCATTGCCATCCTTGCCATCATCTTCAAGAGGTGAATTCCTTGACCTGCTCATGTGCACTGCAGACAGTGGAACTATCTTTCCCCTGCTACATAACCCCGTCCCAAGGGAAACAGCCTGATCTACATTTATCCAGATGTCCTTGAGATGCCACTTTCTAATTAAGGAAAGATCCTGCCCCATTACTCCTATCTGAGGAGCCTTTCCTTTGGTAAACAGCTCATGTACTTAGCTGATGTTTGGCAAGTCAGCAATATGAACACAAGGGAAACATTTTAAAGCTGGTGCTTGGAAGGTATTTAAATGCATCACAGTAAAGAAGGGACTGTAAATCACATTTTAGGCATCAAGCGGAGAATGAAGCAATGTGGTGAAGGAGGACTAGTGGAGTAAGTATTTAGATCCACTTACTTAGAAGTTAGGTACCTTCTTAGAAAGAAGATTAAACACCCTTTAACCAAAGACCAAGCTGAAGAATAATATCTGTACAACCCCAATGGTTCCGTGGAACACTGACTCGTAAAATACAGGCTAAAAAAAGCAATTACCATTTTCCATTTTGGCAAGAAAAAAAGGGCTGATAAGACAATGTAGAGATAGTCTGTTACGGCAAAAAAAGGAGGACAGAAGTTTTAAAGAGAAAGAGAGAAAAGTAAGGGTCACGTTTTGTAGAAGCACAAAAATAAACAATGGGGGTTTTGTTATCTGTTGAAAAGGAACAGTCATTGCCCACTCCTTGAATTTGTTGAGGTTTGAACTTAATCCCCTAGATTATCAGTAATGGATTTCTGTATCCTTGCGCTACTCTGCCTCTGCACAAGAGGGTCTTTTTAGCTTTTTCTACTGACCTAAAAAAATGTACAAACTACTTAACTTTAGAAAGTGACATCTAGTTTTAGTTTTTTTCTTTTTTGTTGTCTTCCCTTTTCTACATTTATTTTCTCCTTCTGTGTATGTTCTCTTCTAATATTTTTCCTCTGGAAAGAAAAGAATTATCAAACACTGTTATATTTACATTGTTGCCTCCTTTTGTAGCTTTGAACTGTTAAAAACATAATTTCTTGTTACATCTGGAAATGTGATATTATGTGCACAACTCAATAAAGCGTATATTTTTCTAAAAACAATAAACCAAACCCAGAATAAATTAATATCAAAACTATGTTGGGGAAAGACATTAATGGGTTTCTGAAAATGTATCTGCATAAAAGGAAATATTGTAAAAAATAGATTAATTTATACTTGAAGGATCATATGCAATAAATAGACAATTATTCAGAAGTGGAGATACCAAATTTCTACTTTAAATTTGTCCTTTTTAAGAAAAGTAAGTTTGAAGATGTAGGATATGAGGAATGCCACATGAAATGACTAGTTCTTTAAAAGGTTGAATATATGTAGAGTCAAATGATATAATTTTAACTTGTTTCTGCACATTCTTGGTACACATTTTCCAGGCAATATAGTATGAAACATCTATTTTAGCTAATCATTGGATTATTTTTTTTTGTGATGGGAAACCATTAATCTGTCAGATAACCTATAAAAAAACCCCCATGCATGCAGACCTGACTTTCAGATGCAATAGCAGAGTTAGAGTTCTTAGGTATAGGCCCTCAGCAAAGCCAGTCGCTTTCCACACAGAACAGATTTGGAAGGTAGAACTGCCTGCGTTTTTGCAATCTTAGCAGAATTTAAAGAGATAAGCCTGACAAGTATAAATAATACAGTTACCTATCAGAATGACAGAATTAATTATGTGGATAAAGAAAAGCAGCAAATGTCTCGTGATACTCTTTTTTTCAGATGCTAATTGAGTTATTGGCTAGAAGGTCTTGTGCCAAGACAGCAAAGCATACGAGTTGGCACAAATCCATGCACAGAGCAGGCATACTACAGGGTACCATGGGTTTGATTTACAATCTGGTCTAATTCATATCATTTAGAAAAGATTATAAACTAGCATGAATTGTACATTTTTGGAAAAAAATATAAGCACTATTGGGAACAAAGGAAGCAACTTGAAAATGTGTTTAGAGCAAACCAAGAGTAGGATGAAACAGAATATCTAGATCATGTGGGGAAAAAGTGCTTGAATCACACACATTTAAGAGGAGAATGAAATATGAGAAATGCCTATGCTGAGAAGGACCTATGCTTACTGGAAATTAGATACATATATGCAGTACATATTACAATAATAAAGACCATACCTGTTTTGATCTGCACATGCAAAAATCACATCATGGGACAGATTTCTGTCCATCTGGCTCTGTGTGGTTGGTTTTGTGTACTGTGCTTATGAAAAGAATAGTCAAAGTAAATGCTGTTAAAAGACCAGGAAGAAGAAGAGAAAACTAATCTTTGGGGGAAATTTACACAAATTAAACTTTAGCATAAATGGCTTTTAGAAATTTTTTTACAAACTTAAAAAGCATCACAGGAGATGGGTTAGATTAATATTAAAAAGAATAATTTGTCATAATTAAATGAAATTAAAATGCAAATTTAGCCTGAATAGCAAGAAAATGTCCAAGACAGTAATGTTTTTTTTTCAGGTTAGTGCTGGTGGCCCTATCATTTGTCATATCTAAAGTGGGGATGCAAACAAACAGTGGTGTAAAAGCTACCACACAAAAACCCAAGCATGCACTGCTTACCAAGAGATGGGCAGGATCTTAACACCCATCTTCTATCCCTAAATTCAAGGACTCTTTGAGTCTTGCATTGAGATGCCTACCCCATCATCCTGTGAGAGATTCTTGTGCGTGTGTTGACTTTCCTTTCCTTTCCTTTATGTCCTCCAGTAAAAGGCGAGAGACTCCATACACAGACCGCCTGCAGCAGTATATCGGTGCACGAGGTAAGCCTTCTTGAGCAACTGATGGTGAGGGGCTGTCTCTTCTCAGGACTCGTTAATACCCATGTCTCTCAGGGTTTGATTATGGTGATGTTTTGGGCTGTCCCTCCACTGCAGGACTTGGAGTGAAGTATTACATTGATCCTTCAACCTATGAAGATCCCAATGAAGCTATTAGAGAATTTGCCAAGGAAATTGATGTGTCCTTCATCAAGATTGAGGAGGTCATTGGATCAGGTAGTGTGAGAGCCTGCAGATTTTCAAATGCCTTTTTGTTCACCTTGGGGCCTGGCACACTACTGGCCTGAATTGAACCCATGCATCCATGCATCCAGTGTCTCAGGATAGCTAACCTTCATTTTTACCAAAATTCATCTTAACCTACTTACCCTTAGATGCTGGCTCCAAACCAAGTTCAAAACACCCTTTGAAGACTCAGAGCTCCTCACTTGAACCCTGAAGATGTAGTCTCCAACCTGAGCCTTCATCAGGAGCTTTACCTTAATCCAAACAGTCCTAGTAACCCTATTTCCAAGCAGCGCCTGGGGTCTTCCACAGTAGAATGCTTTAGTGCACCTGACTAAAATTCTTTACTGTGTTTCCTTACTTGAGGTGTGTTTCTTCCCTCCCTGACAGGAGAGTTTGGAGAGGTGTGCTTTGGGCACCTAAAACACCCAGGGAAGCGAGAATACACAGTAGCTATTAAGACCCTGAAGTCAGGTTACACAGATGAACAGCGGCGGGAGTTCCTGAGCGAGGCCAGCATCATGGGGCAATTTGAGCATCCCAATGTCATCCATCTGGAGGGTGTGGTCACCAAGAGCCGGCCAGTCATGATTGTCACAGAGTTCATGGAGAACGGATCACTGGATTCCTTCCTCAGGGTACCACAACCAGATTCTCCCACAACCGTTACCTCTTCATCTTGCTGTGTGCCTGTATCAGCTCTGATAGTTTTGCCTCCCTCTTCACTCCTGTCTCTCTCAGTCCTCAGTCGCCCTCTTCAGGTGCAGTAGAAATAACAGCAAGTTAACAGAGGAAGTGGGTTTGGGCCAACGTGGCGAAAATACTCCAAAATCTCACCCGTCATATAAAATTTCCTCATTATTTGAGACTTCTCCAGCTCAAATAATTAATGGTAAAAAGTACTAAATTGTTTATCTTTGTATACAGCCTTCCAGCTCCTTATGGGCATGCACCGAAGTTTGCCTTTCTTATGTTTTACAGACTTTATTCCACTGCCACTGAATGTTTTCAAGTTTCAACATTGTAATGAAGTAACGAAACTTGTGCTTACTTTTGGACTCAGACTTTCTGGTAGTTTTGTTTAGTAATGAAACGTAAATACAGACATTTTTATAGTATAGATGATTCACTTCTTTTCTTCACTGACTCATATGCTAATTCAGCCACAAATGCTGTGGCAAGTACACTGTGATGAGCATGTGAGCCCATTGTGTAAAGCGGGATAGAACCCATTGTAAAGATCTTGAAACAGTAAAAGCAGATTTGTCTGCTACGTCCATTTAGCCATCTTAGTAGTTAAAGAGACTAGGCGTAGGATGCGAAAGGAGGACATGGCCACAAGAAGAGATCTGTGTTCAGAAAAAGGTCACCAGTGTCCGACTTCATTTGAGATTCATTGCTTTAAGCCCACCCTCCTTTCTTACTTGCTCTCCATGAGCCTTCAGATTTTGGCTGAAGTTAAGATGTATGTTCTCTAACTTCATATAATCCACCTTGTTACCTTGCTCTTTGTTTGTCTTCCCTGTTGGCTTCATGTTCTGTGGTCATAAAAGCCTGTGTTTGCCTCCTCGCAGCAGAAGGAGGGACAGTTCAGTGTGTTACAGCTGGTGGGAATGCTACGGGGGATTGCAGCTGGCATGCGCTACCTTTCAGACATGAACTATGTGCATCGTGACCTGGCAGCACGTAACATCCTAGTCAATGGTAACCTTGTATGCAAGGTGTCAGACTTTGGTTTGTCCCGCTTTCTGGAGGATGATGCTTCAAATCCCACCTACACTGGAGCTCTGGTGAGTTACTTCTATGGAGCAAGTTGCTGCACTGCTGCCAGCCGTGGTTTTCTTCCTGTGCTCCTCCTTGATTTGGTGTACCCTTTTTAGTCCATCTTGAGATCAGAGACACTGGTGAGGTAGAGCCTCCTATCTTGTGGGCTATCTGTACTAAAGAGGTAAGAAACAAAAATAGCTGAATATCTGATCCACTCTGCTGTGCAGAGTCTGAGTGCTGTTCTTTGTGGAATGATAGTGAATAGGACAAACCTCATAACTTGGTTTTAGGTGTTACCTTCCCCAGTTTATTAGCTTCTTACAGGAGATACAAAGGACTGAAGGAGAGGATGAAGTCCTGTACTACCACACTTTGAGGAAACAATTGGGGGTTTTCCTGCAGAAAAGATAACTGGCATAAGTAGGCTTATGGGCTTACAACCAGCCACCAAACGAGCTTACCACCTGTGAAGCTCTGACACCTGTAATACATCCTACAAAGGGGTGGAGAGTGTAATGGACAGGTTGAAACTACCATGTGGTATGCAGGGGATGCAGAAGAATTCAGTTACTGAAAAGTGAAGCAAGTTTTAGATGTAAGTCTTTTGAAGAAACAGCACCTGAATGATATTTTGCCCAGCAGGTCATACCTGCAGTCTGAGAGGTCAAGACGGAAAGAGGAAGGGGTTAATGCTAGCCACTCAGGGTACTTGTCTGTCCTTGCTGTTGCAGGTTGGGATTGTTTAAATGGTTTTAGATTTCCAAATGATTGTGACTTTCAGGAGGATTTTACTATCTGGCACCTCTCAAATGGTGCAAAGAAGAACTATGAAATTTAAAATCTATTACATGACAGGATTGGTAGCAGCAAGGAGGCATGATTGTTTTTTCATCTATATTTGTCAATAGAACAAGGTGGAAACCTTGAACAGAGTTTTAATTTAGACCAACAATGTCTACAAGAGTGCACCAACTGGACAGGCACCCCATGCTTAGAGTTGTGTCATGCTGATCGGTTCAGTGATACCATTGTCACAAATAGTCCTTATGTGACTAATGCCCCGGTTGCTCTCTGACTGCTTTCTAGGGCTGCAAAATCCCTGTCCGCTGGACTGCCCCTGAAGCTGTCCAGTATCGCAAGTTCACCTCCTCCAGTGACGTATGGAGCTATGGCATTGTCATGTGGGAAGTGATGTCCTATGGTGAGAGGCCTTACTGGGACATGTCCAATCAGGATGTAAGTTGTAGAAGTGGTGAGAGTATACATCTGCTCTCTGTCCTGTGCAATTCAAGTAGAAAAAAGTAATACACCACCAAGTGACTGAAGCTTGTTCGTCTTTTCTTTTCCCAGCTGTGATAAAGTTCTTCTTTTCCTGCAGGTGATTAATGCCATCGACCAGGACTATCGCCTGCCACCACCCCCAGACTGCCCGACTGTTTTGCACCTGCTGATGCTTGACTGCTGGCAGAAGGAACGGGTCCAGAGACCCAAATTTGAGCAGATAGTCAGTGCCCTTGA
The DNA here is from genome assembly GCF_963210335.1 of Falco punctatus. Taxonomy (NCBI): domain Eukaryota; kingdom Metazoa; phylum Chordata; class Aves; order Falconiformes; family Falconidae; genus Falco; species Falco punctatus. The sequence goes on from NC_137585.1 coordinate 129,109, forward strand.
TAAAATCATCCGTAAGCCATCTGCCCTTAAAGCCACTGGCACTGGGAGTAGCAGGTGAGATGAGGATTTAATGCAAAATAATAGGGCTTGTCTCTTGGTAGGCACAATGAGGAAAAGAAAGCAATAAATAAGACTATAAAGTATTTTTTCCAACCCTCTCATCTGAGACAGGGAACAAGTAGGAAGGGAACAAAAAATGAGGGAGAGAGTTGGAAGAACTGTATATCCTGATTCACTTATTGGGTGGTGAGGAATTGCAAGTGCTGGATGTGAGAGGAGATAAATCTCTTGATGGGGTGCATCAAGGGTGAATGAGTGAGGGATCTTAGGGAATGGAGGGATATGGATGCAGCTACACAAGATATTCTGTGATTACACAATGCTGTGTGATCACAAGAGGTAATGAAGGAAGAAAAGACCTTAGCTTACGGAGGGAAGGAAATCTGTAGCTAAGACTAATTAGAACTGTAGCTTGCATCCCATATTTTCCCAACAGCATTTTGCAGCCTGATGGAACCAGAGTCAGGAGGTCAGCAATGGCAAAATCTCTTGGGGGGTAAATGGCACCAAGATTAGATAGTTGTTGGGCTGATGACAGTATTACAACCTGCTGGCCTGGAGGGTTTTACCCCATAGTTATAAACCTTGTCTCAGTGGAATATACTCCACAGCTGGGGGAGGGCAAAAGTATCTAGTGATGCCCATTTTACAAAAACAGCACATAAAGAAAGTTACAGCTTTGGGGCAGATTCAGGTGATGGGGAAAAGAGCAAATGTCATGTATAAACAGTCATTTATTTGGCCTTTTACTGTGATTTTATCTGATGCATGTTGGAGCTGAAAGAACACATTCATTGTCTCATAGGTTACTTTCTGATCCAGGGAATGCATCTAGGAGAGGGAGAGCTAGTCACAAAGGTTAAAAGCTATAAGGTCTCATCTCTGCCTTAGAAACTGCCTCACTGCAACTCTTTGCCCAGCTAATAGGTCTAGACCTAGAAAGTGTGGGAAGATTTGGGGCAACAAGAAGAGAATGTGCCTGAGGGAGTATAAGACGGGAAGGAAGGATCAATTTTGTGGGGTGGATGGATTGTTTTCTGACAGAAAAGGGAACACAGGTAATCTAGAAACAGGGCATCAACATGTAGGACTTTAGGAATCAGGGCACGAAGAACAAATATTCTTCTCCATTCTGTGCTCTTGCATTTTCTCCCTTTTATAACTCTTACCTTACTAGTATGGTCAGTGGATATTGATAACTTGGTTTTTTAGAATGTGCCTCTTTTGCAGACCATCTCAGCCTCTCCTGAGCAACTGTCCTCCAGATTTCCCTTCACTCAGCAATGCCCATGAGTGGTTGGACGCTATCAAGATGGGCCGTTACAAGGAGAATTTTGACCAGGCTGGTCTGATTACATTTGATGTCATATCACGCATGACTCTGGAGTAAGTAGAGAGGCAGAGAATTTAGTCAGGGCTATATGAAGAATATGTACACATGGAAAATGAGAGGGAAGCCAAAGCAAAGTATCTACTGCTTCTTACATCTTATTAGGTCCTCTGGCCCCACTCCATACTGCTGTATGTTTGCAACCTGTTTCTATAAGCACTAATACTGATCCCACAGACACTACAACACATACTGTCAGTGTTGCAGAGAGGCTGTTACATCAGAGTGCTCATGACAGCTACCACAGGTAGTAACCACTTGTAAGGAGATGTGCAGAACCAGCTGTACGATATACTGGTTTGAAGTGTTATGTAGAAGACAGGAGACAGGAAAAGGAACATTGTTAGGATCATAAAATTGTTTGGATTAGAAGGGACTTTTAAAGATCATCTAGTCCAAACCCTCTGCCATAAGCAGGGACATCTTTCAGTAGACCAGGTGGTTCAAAGCCCCGTCTGACCTGACTTTGGATGCTTCCAGGGATGGGGCATCCACAGCTTCTCTGCACAGCCTGTGCCAGTGCCTCACCACCCTTCCTTATATCCAATGTAAACCTATTCTCTTTCAGTTTAAAACCATTGCCCCTTGTCCTGTCACTACAGGCCCTGGTAAAAAGTCTCTCTCCATCTTTCTTGTAACCCCCCTTCATATGTTGAAAGGCTGCAAGAAGGTCTCCCTGGAGGCTTCTCTTCTCTAGGCTTAACCACCCCCACCCCCCTGCCTTTCACTGCTTCTTTTTATAACATAACCTGCCGAAGTTTTGCCAGCATCCCCTCCACCCAGATGAATTTGCCAAGCAAAAGCAGAAGCCTTATCAACTGTTTCTCAAAGATACACATACGCATATAGCTGTATGCGTATAGCTGTACACATATATCCATACACATTGATTTGGATACAGTGAGATGGATGGGGACTGTTCAGGAAAAGCAGCCCATTTTAACACCTACCACATGCTCTGTTCTCTTGCAGAGATATCCAGCGTATTGGCATCACACTTGTTGGTCACCAGAAAAAGATTCTGAACAGCATCCAGCTCATGCGAGTCCATTTGAATCAGCTTGAACCAGTTGAAGTGTGATGTTTACACCATCTTTATTCCACTAGTCCCAAACTCTGGAAAGTTTCTGGGGGAATTCAGAGGGATTTTCACTGTAAGAAAAAGAGATTTCAGTATGCTACTTGAAGACTTTATGCACCTTGAGAGTGCACACTACATCTGTTCCATGAACAAGCACGAAGCCTTGCCATGATTTGAAAGCAGAGCTAAATAACTGATGGCATTTAAATGTGGCTGATGTCATATGTTGGGAATGGGCTGTGGGAGGGAAGGTTCGAATAGGAGGTGGAATAATAACTTGGACAGATCACAAGCACCTGATGCCTCTTCTCTGCCAAAAGAAGGCATCAAACAACTTCACAAAGCCCTCAGCAGGCTTTATTTGTGGCTGGGAGCCCAGCAAAGCTACAAAGACATAATAAAGGCAACAAAAAAATTACCATATTTTTTTTCCGAAAGAATGCCATCATGGTGTGAGAGATTATTGCTCAGGCGGAGATGAGCATCAGGCTATCAATTGGTATGCCAGCTTGGTCTGGAACTCAAGTTCCAGTTAGTGCACAATATGTGGTAAGCAGGAAGACATGCCACCTGGTGAAGAGGCTGAGAGTAAAGGGCTCAAAAATTCTGTGTATTCCATGTGCAATTCTTGGGTCTGCTCTGTGATCCAGGAGGGAAACTTACTAATCCTTTCTGTTGACACAAGGAACAGCAAGCCCTTGGTGCTATGCAACTCTATGGGACTGCAACAGAATGGAATGATAAGGAATTCCTAGAATCCATCCTACTGGATCTGCAAATGGAGAGGTAAACAAATAGCTTCTAGTCCTCACAAGCCCTTTCTTGAGAGGAAAGGCATAAGTTGTAATATTCTGAAATCCTGAGCACCCAGAATTTGGGTTTTGTTCTCTTCTGACCCCCTTACATACATCGAAGAGTATGACAAAAAAATCTGAAGCCCCTTGCTTTTGAAAAATACTTCCTCTTTTTCTCACCCTAGCCAGCTACATCAGTGGGCACAGCTGGTCGAATATTGTTTCTGAAGAGAATGCAGACCTGCAGTAGTCACCTCCAAATAAACAATTTTAACAAAGGAGGTGAAACTCTTTCACAAGTTCTTGTCAGGACTGATCAGGCAGGGTACCAGTCCCACAAGCTGCTTCAGCCCTTACAAAAGGAGTAACAATGTCCATGGGATCAACTGCATTGTCTGGTAGAGGTGCATGAGGATGACCGGAATGACAGAATTTATGTCTCCCTTCAGACAGTCTCGTTCGTACCTGCTGAAGGAAAGATTGCTCTGAGGCAGAGCAGTGCTTCAGGACTGTTATCTATCCCTATGCACAAGTGTGAAAACGTGAAGCTGAGCTTGAGAGGAAAACTCATAAACTATATACTTGTCTACCTCACCAACACATAGGAAGGGAAGTGGAAACGGCCTTGTTCAGCATCTCCTCAATGAAAGCATTACATGAAAAGAGACCTGCTTTGTGTCTAGAGAGGAAATAACCCGAGCTGTTCCAATCTGTGCCCATCTGTTGGCTCACTGTGAACTAGCCATGAACTTACTGTTTTTCTCCAGCTGTCAAGTTTAGAATAGCACAACTTCTGCAGATACTACTCCTGTACGGATTTAAGGATCCTCCCCGTCAACCCAGCAACTGAAGACTGAGAAGCCACACTTAATAGTTACTGAAGAGTCCCATAATATGATAGGTGCTCCAGAACAGTTGCACTAGAATAGCCAGCACTGTTCAGACTCTTTGTTACACCATTAGAGCAACATCGTTGTTAATTTTTTTATTTGAAGGAGAATAAAAGTGCTTTTTTTCAAGATACAAAAAAAAAAAAAAAAAAAAAAAAAAAAAAAGCGCCAGTGCAAAACCAATACAAGGAACTGCTAATAAAACATTCAGAGCAGTACAAAGAGTGTGAAGAATAAAAACACACCACATCAGACTAGTGTGAGTCCAGCTCCAGAAAACTCCACCTAACAGCAACTGAGCCTGAACAAGTGTCCTCTTCAGAAAGCATGTTGAGGGGAATCTGTGGTCTCTAGCACCTTTCATATGCATTCACCAGAGGACAGCAACGCATGTATGTGTAGCTGTACATGAGTGTATTCTAGAAGTTGTGCAGGTCATCTGGGGAAACATAGCAAGCTGTTTTCTGTGCCTTGGGTGGTCAAAATTAGTGGAGAAATGACCTATTTCAAATCCTATAGCCTCTTTTCAGGCTAGCGGAAACTTGCATGCAGCAAATACATTCTCTGTCTTCATGCAATGGGAGACAAAATGGGAGCCTTGTCTGAATCTCACACCAATGACCATGATGTTTAATAACTCCTTACAGGGAGCTGCAGTGAAGTGGACTGCTTGATGGTAGTTCAGGCAGTAGGACATTTGCTTTTGCATGTGAAGTCTACAGCAAAGTTGTTTTTACAGTCAAAGGGATTTACTCACTATACCAAAGCAGGCAAGTAGTGACAGGACATCATAGATCTCTTCTTCCTCCTGTTCTAAGGCAAGGTGAAATGTCCCAAGGATAATGCCAAGGGGTCAAGTGTCAAGATGTCCTGGCTATGGCTAGAATCTCACAAGGACAGGCTTGGGGTCACAGACAGGAGCGCAAAAGGATACCTGTTTTCTCTAAGACATGTCTCCACTCTCTTTATTGCTAGGGTGTTCCTTATTTTCAGAGTACTTCTTCCATAGTTTGCGATGCAAAGGCTGTCATGTTGCAATGCATTTTGTGTTATTTGCCATCATGTTGGCCCTCAAGTCTGCAAGCATGGAGGAAAGGCGGTCATGGCAGAAGCATTAGAAATATCCTGATCTCACTTTTCTCAACCATGTGAAAGCAGAAATCCTACATTCTGTTTCCATAGATGCCATCTGGGATGTCCTGCCATATATGAGCACCCTCAACAGGTGGGGATTAGAATCAGGAAGGAAAGTAGGGCTCACCTAGACACCTGATATCTGTTCTTCACCAGAGGAGTGAGAAACAATGCAAAAAACTTTTACAGAGCCATGTTCTTTTCCAGAGAAGCAATGGGATATTAACAAGTTATTGCCCACATGTACTCCTTATGATACTTAAAATATGCAGTGCGTAAGAAGACTGAGTAAATGAAATGCACAGGTATCAATGCATAGCCCTTCATGAGGGCATTAACCATTTGTATGAAAACTCAGAAGTCATACCTACAGTTGGAAAGAATATATTGCAAAGACTTCTGCTTGAACATAGCTTTTCACTATCTAGAAACAGGTAGAAACTCCACCTTAAGGCAAGTTGGTTATGTAGTTATTCCTGATTATGTTCCCTCCACCTGCCTTTTTGGTGTCTGTTGCTGGACAGTCTCCCAGACAGACAATTGGGTCTGCACCAGTAAGTCAGCTAATGTATCGTGCTGCCAAAGAGCACGTCAGGCAAGCACTTTCCCACTTACGCTGCTTCAGCAGCCAAGTGGAATTCTCAGTCAGGAGCTACATACGTGTCTGTGCACCTCCTGCCTCACTAAGCCATGGCATGTTTATGTCAAAAGCAGACTCTGCTCACCCAGGGTGCAAAGACAAGCACATAAGCTAAGACATTTGCATCCATGCCTAAAATGATGTTGAGGCAAGGCTGAAAGACTTACACAGTGATTTCTGTTTGGCACCCAAGTATCCTCAGTGGATGTGCCAATGATATGTATTGCAGTCCTTATTTTTGGGAGGTTTTGTTTTGGGTTTTTTTTGTTTTGTTTTGGGTTTTGTTTGTTTGTTTTTTTAAAATTCAAGGATGTAATATCAGTGAGTACTTTGACAACATTATATTAGGGCTAGTTGAGGGAGTACAAGCTGCTTAATGCTACTAAAGGAGAGCTGAAAGAGTCAGTCTGTTTAGTACAAAGGTATTCAGTACCTGGGACTATCTAGAAAGAAAGAAGCTGCTGTAGCTTCCTTAGTCCCAGGCAATTCACCTGTTGTGAATAAAACCTCTGGGTGCAGTGGGAAATGATGAGCAACACCAAGGAACTTACCTTTAATAAGCAAATATGGTAGAGCTGCCCCCATCACTGGGTCTTTGGTCAGGGATTCCAGCCAACAAATCTGCCGTGGGACTAGTCTGAGCAGAGTTAACCAGTCTGAATCCATCCTGCCTTTGACATACTTTCTCAGCAGTCAACTACACAGTCATTATGCATCCAAGATGCAGCTAAGCAGTAAGTTTGAGTTCAGGACAAAACCAATTCTTTCTCTTCCCTGAAACCAGGTAATGCTAGAGGGGACAATGCAGTGAGCTGTTCACATGTTCCATGCGAGCAACTATTCATTAGTATTGAGCATCCTAAGGACTGTAGATCACACCTAAGTTTGAATGTCTGGATATCATTAAAAGACAGCATGGAAAAGCAAAACTCATGTCCTGCTCAAAAGCTAGTCTAATCTTTCCCTTTTCAAATCTATATAGAAAAAATGGCACCTCTCTCAGAACTTTCATTTTGTTGTAGCATTCGAGATGGTCATGCTCTGTGCATGAAACTGTTCCACTCCTGTGTTACTGAAAGGGCTACACTGAGCTCATGAGAGATCAATGTCCTCTAGAGCTTGTCCTTTTGTAACTGGCCTGTTCAAAGAGGAGTTACTCCCCCTGGGTTCTGCTACAGGAAACACCGAAGAGAAGGCTTAACTGCCCTCAAAGAGCCTTGTGGCTTATATATTTTATCTCTATTTTCTGAGTGATAAGAAAACTCTTTTCCTGAAATAGTCTCAGTTGAAACATGCAGACTCATTACAACATACCAAGATTTCTTTCTGTTTTCTTCCAGGACCTTTGTTTGCTTGAATGAACAGAGATATGTGGTCTTTTAGTCAACTGCTGTAAGAGCAAGTCACAAGAATGAGAACAGTGGGTTGGCATCTTGGCACCTATGCCTCAACTAGTAGAGTTCGGTCTGTTATTTATGTCTCTTTTATGAGACCAAGCGTGCTTAGCTAACATTGATGAAGCTGTTTGCTTCTGAAAACTAATCCCTTAAATTCAGGCCATGTTAAGTAAGGTTGGATTTGTTCTACTTTACAGTGGCACTAGAAATTATACACACTGCTGGCAAAAACCTAGAATTTATGTTACATCTACGCAACTCTCTCATTGCATTTTGGTAACAGGTATACAAACCTAGTACTGTCCATGCATTTGGACAGCTGTAATAGATTGATCATTTATAAACAATTCTGTTGCTGAGGACAAACTCTAGTCCTCTTTGAACCATATTGACTCTGCAACGGAACAGGAGAATAGAAGTAAGATAACCAGCTATTTCACAAACACAAATGAGAAGGTACTATCTGAAATAAGTTTTTAAAAATAGATCTATTAGTGTTGCTGTGTTAAAAAGGACAGTAATTATAGTGTACCCTAATATTTCCCTGTATAAATTGTAAAACTTGCTATTTTAACCTGTCATCTCTGCAGATCTATAACAAGAGTGAGCTAACCACAACAACAGTTACAATGATAATAATAAACAAATGTGGGTTTCCTCAATGTAGAGAACTACAGTAAGAATATAGTAGCAGTCCAACAGCTGGGTTGCCTGCAGTTTGCACTGAGAAGCAATGGACTTCTTTGACAGGTGAAGTATTGCAAACTGAAAGATCAGTTTATCAAATATATAATTAGGAAACTAAATGTCAGCTTAGGGAACATACTTGGGATCATGTGACAACTGCTTAACTGCATGCACATATAACTTCACGAGGATGTAATATTGTTTGGACTGCTAGACTGGTTTTACTCAAGTTTAGGATGCTATTTTAGACCTCTTTAGGAAATAGTACTAAGTTATTAAGCTAACACTGAGGATCTTATATTGAGTACCTTCATGCAAATATGTATCATAAAATCAATGACCTGTTGCTGAGACTTCTCTTCCCCAGCCACTGTCAGAGTGCAGCACAACTGGCAAGCTGGACTCTTAACTTCAGCTTTCAGTAACACAGATCTAGGTGTGGTCCCTTTCCTTTTGGCTGTGAGATGATGCCTTCCCTTCAGAAAGGAATATGCTATGCTTTTAGAGTGAGAGCAATAATATCTGTCCTTAATCTTTCTTTGACAAGGTCAAAAGACACTTAGGTAGGACATAGGAATTGTTTAAAGGATTGCAGTTCAGGAGCGGGAGTGAATGGAAAAGAGCTGGGTGATACTCAAGATGAAGCGTGAAGAAACATTTTCTAGCTGTGACAGTTTATGGGGCTGTGACTATGTGAGACATTTACTTAGGACCCCATAAGCTGCATTCCTTACTTCATGACATATGTTCCTTGCTTTGTGATGAACCGTAGATAAAAAATTTCTACCTGGGGTATGGGAGCAGGACCTAACATAATGTAACAAAGCTTTTAAAGCTCTGCTTTTTTCCTGGTTCTTGTCCAGCCTCGGATTTCAGAACTCCACATCAGATCCCAACAATCCCATCCTGCATTATGTGGTTTGTTTCACTGGGTCTGACTTCTTACAAGAGGGCAGTCCTTCCTGATAGGTTCATACATGTGAATTTACTGTTTAGTTGTCTACTCTTAGCAGAATTTACCTGAGATAACATCTGCCCCTAGACTGTATTTCTGGCCACGGGTTTCAGAGTGAGGATGGAGGCATCATGGAAGCTTCCTCTCCAGCATGGCAGTAATAGAAACAACCTGCAGTGAATAAATAAATAAATACTTGTGGGCACTGAGGGATGCAGGAAAAGAGGAAATAGTTCTAATAGTTACCATGAGACCAGTGTAGCAAAGATAAAATCCACACTTCTAGAACATTTACATGTACTTCTTGTTTAGCCCTACCTTTGCTCGTAAGAATTTGGTTCTTCCCACCATAAGAAAATCCACAGCTCTTCTCAACTGAACGTGCCTCACTTGTTTGTGGGATCCCAGCTCTGTCCCCTCCAGGACTGGCAAGCAGTCTTCCCCTTCCAGCACACGCTTCATAATTCACAACAAGGAGTTACATAGCTGAACAGTTTTCTCATGTGTGCTCTCCAAAGCTCATCTTGCTCATGAGCCACTCCCCAGTGGGTGCCACCCATCATGGCAATGAGCAAGTTGAGCATAAGGAGCCACAACAGCAAAGGCTGAATAAGTGATGCCATACATGAAAAGTAGGTCCAAATTCATGGTTGGCAGATCCATCAACGATGGTGAGGAAGAGCTCAAAGGTGCTGTAAGTGCCATGGGCTAGTTGTGGAAGTGCCCCATTTTGTTGGGATCCTGGGTCTGGAAGATGCTGTGTTTATCTGGAAGGTGAAGTTGTGCTGGTGAGACACATCACCATGGTTACCGGAATCATGCAATCATATGTGATGCTGCAAAGGAAGAAGAGGCAAAAATATGGAGTTAGAATCACACCTTCTCCCACATTCCTGCCCCATCAGGTACCCTCCATTTGTTGATGTTCCTTGACACCACCCTCTCTCCGTCTATAAAATGAAAATGTTACATAGATTCAAGAAACAAAAATCATGCTCAAATGTGAAAGAGTTGGACCTTACCTTATGATGTGGAAAGGTCCTCCCAAGGTGGTTTGTCCAAAGTATGTGGTTGCTCTGACTCTGGAGGTATCAGGAATCTAGAAGATATACACTCTTTGCATTTGTATTCAGTCAAATTGCAAACCAAGTAAATATTATAAATGTAAACCATTCTCACTTCCAAGATCAATATCACTATAGCCCCTGTCACAGTGATCTGTTCCTCCACCAGGCAGAGGTTATCCTTTGGAGTCCCATAAGATTCCTGAAAGAGATCTCACTATGCTAGAAACTGATAAAGGTATGACAGTAAGGCTCCATTTAAGCAGACCTGGTGATTAAGCACACAAACCAACCCTCCCCATGGTATAGCTTCTGCCATAATTCTCAGCGTCGTGAAACTCTGCAGCCTAGAGAAATGAGCATGACTTAGTCTAAGGAAAACTGATTTAAGTCTCAACTGCTAACAAGAGGTGATTACCTAGTCATCTCACAGTAAGCTTCACAGTTTTAGACAACCTAGTAGAGGAGGATTTTCAGAGTTTCTGGGCGGTGTTTGAATTGCCAAAGAGTTCACCTGGAATTGTGATACCTATACCACAGATTATGGCCATATTGTCCATTGAACTGGGGCACTAAGGACTCTCAAGGAGTTTTCAAAGTGCTAGCTTCTTCTCTTCCATGATTCTGTATCCTCATTCATAAAATGGAAATAAATCATCAGTTTCTGCAAGGTATTGATAAGCAGGGCTCTCCTTTAGCGCCTTTACATACTTTCTGCACACAAGAGTGGGAAGGGAATGAGGGAACAGGTTTTGAATAAAAAAGGCAGACTAACACAGAATCACATCATAGCCAAATGTTTAACTTGTGGGCACCTGTCCCCTATCTTGACCACATAAAGTAGCCTAAATGTTCCCAGAACTGGAAGTAGCCAGCTTTAGAATGCCTTACAGGTTTGGAAAGTGTCATAGGATTTAAAGTGTGCTTCTCAGGAGGTCCTGTGTGAAACAGCAAGATAACAACCCTCATCTCCTAAACTCTTGGGTAGTCCCTGCTCAGCTTCAGTGAAAGAAAGCACCCCCTCAGTGCACTACGAACACATCCACTTTAAAAGCTAAGGAGAGCAGCTGCCAGGTAGAGGCCTTCAATATGCAAGTGAAATGATCAAAAAGGTAAGTTTGCTGCTGACCTGAAGTGAATGGGATAGGTTCTTGGTACGAGAGCCTTTTTCCTTTCTGATTTAGGACTAGTTAGTTTGGAACTGAGTATTTCTCTGTCTAGGTAGCTCTAGGATCACCACCTCTCCAGAGCAGTTGCTTTCTCACTGTTTTTTTGGTCTGTATTGTTTATATCTTTAAAATTCCAGCCTTCAGCATATTTTTTTGTATGCGTACCCTACAGTGTTTTGCTTTGTCATAGGGGACAGACTTCGCTGAACTGAAACTAATATCGAGGTGTTTCTTTCACAAAGAACATCAATAGAACTTAAACTTCTGGAAACCAAAGAGATTAGCTGTCCATGATTGACTTACAGATCGTCTTCAGAAACCTTGACATGGACCATGTTCTTATGGAAGAGCCATATACTATGTATGATTCATGACCATACCTCTTCACTGCTTTTCACTTGACTGAACCTCATACTTCAGCACTCTTAAAGTGAAGTGACAGCAGTCAGAAGCAGGGATATGCTCTTTGATAACATATAATTTAAGGAAAACTAAAGAGGTAATTGAAGTTCTTCCCCAAGGAGCCTTGTGCTCTGATATCAGCTCTGTTTTCCATGAGCAAACATACACTTTCCTTACTCCCAGCACAGGTAGCAAAAGCTAAAATATGTTTTCCTGAAAAAGAAATGCAGGAAATAACACAAAGTTAAACAAAACTAATTACAAAGTCAGAAAAACTCTGTGTCAAAAAATGTCATCATTTATACACCACCATTTAATTTGAAATCCCCACAACAGCATTCCAAAATGATTTGCTGAAGGTGCAAACAGCAAAGGAATCCAGAGGTTTTGCCAGAGAAAGAGAGGAAAGGATTTTGACAAAGAGACATAGCAAAGAGTAAGGGCAGAGCAAATGACAGCTGTATGCTCTTCAAGGAGGGGGTAGAGGGAGTAAGGTGACCTTCCAGGCTTGGCAGGAAGAACATAAGCCACAAACAACAAGCAAATCCATGAAGAATTTGAAACTAAGAAACTGCTTTGGACCTACAGCCTCAAAACGACTGAAGATGCAGCAAGCCTGTCAGGAGCAGGGCTAGCCAGGTTCTGGGAGCTCCAGCGCCATGCCAGCCTCAAAGTGAAGAACTGTTCCTTGCTGTTCAGACGGAACCTTCTGTGGTTTAGCTTGTGCTGATTGCTTCTTGTTCTGTCATTGGGCACTGCTGAAAAAAACCTGTCTCTGCCTTATTTAAACATTCCCTTCAGAGTTTTGTCCATGTCGGGCAGTCCCAGCTCTCAGCCTCACCTCACAGGAGAGAAGCTCCATGTCCCTGAATGGTGCTGGTGGCCTTTTGTCAGGTCCTGTGTGGCAGTTCCACCTCCCCCTTGTGCTGGGAAGCCCAGGACTGGGCATAGGACTCCAGGTGTGGCCTCACCAGAGCGGAGCAGAAGGGAAGGACCCCGTCTCCCACCATCAGCTGGCAACGTTCCTCCTAATGCAGCCCAGGATCCCATTTGCCTTCTTTGTGGCAAGGGCACCCCACTGGCTCACATTCAGCTTGGTGTTCATCAGGACCCCCAGGTCCTTTTCTGCAAAGCCACACAACCAGAGGCATGATTTAAAACAGGGGATTTTGCAGGCTTTTGTTTTGGTGCAGGAGCAAAAGATGCAATTCCACCTTGATTTTAGGGGATGGAGAGAAAGACCCATTCATATAATGAAACATGAGCAGAAGTATAGCAAAGAAAAGACTTCAATATTTGCAAACATCAGAAAGGAAAAACAAGAAGGGAAAGGAATAGTTTCTACTCCTCTTAACTCCTGTTTATAATCTTAGCTGCTACTTATATTCTCTATTAAGAAGGCAAAACAGAACCTGCGTGGATGGACCTGCTTAGCATTCATGTAGGAGAACTTCATCTTGCACAGATGCTGAGGTTTAACCCCAGCCAGTAACTAAGCACCAGGCAACCTCTCACTTACTCCCCCCCACGGAGGGATGGGGAGGAGAATCAGGAAGGAATGTAAAACTGGAGGGTTGAGATAAGAACAATTTAATGATTGAAGTATTATAACAACAACAACAATAATACTTATTATTACTATTACAATTATAATTGAAAGGAGGGAGAAGGGGAGAGGAACAAAATCCAAAGGGAAGAGAGAAAAGAAAACAAGTGATGCACAATACAGTTGCTGTCTGCCCACTGAGCGATGCCGAGCTGGTCCCCGAGCAGCGACTGACAGGCCCCAGCCAACCCCTGCAAGTTCTTATACTGAACATAACTTTCTATGGTGTGGACCAGTTGGGGTCAGCCCTGGCTGTGCCCCCCGCAGCTTCTTGTGCCCCCAGCCTGCTGGCTGGCAGGGCCTGAGGAGCTGAGAAGTCCTTGAGTTGGTATTAACACTACTGAGCAACAGCTGCAAACATCTGTTATCCACAGTATTCTCACCCCAAACCCCAAACACAGCACTGCACCAGCTACTAAGAAGAAAACTAACTCTATCCCAGCCAAAACAAGGACAACAGAGGAGCAGTACAAGGCCTACGTCCCACTTCAATATATTTTATAGAGTGAGTAGGATGCAAAGGAGTTAATCAACTTCATAACATCTCTACACAGATTATTTTTTCCCTTGTAAAAGTAGTTAACTTAAAATGCCTTTGTTTCCATGTAATGTCACTATTTTAAGTGACCCTCTTTTGGAAGCTTTCAGGCTTTTTCAAACTGAAATTAGACAACCGCCCAGTAGCAGTTTTAGAAGATAATATTGAAAACTCAATGGGAAGGAAAGATCTATAATGCTAGTTTCAGCAGGAGTATATTTTCATGTTATTGAGAAAGAGATGGAAGTAGAAGTGTAATACACACATATGTACATGCATATATAAACATAATGTACATATATGTGCACATCACAGGTGTGTGTATAGATATACACACACACAGATGTCTGACTGAAACAGAATTGAAAGATGGGTATAAAAAGTAATAGTAAATTTCTCTCCTAGACTTATTTGCTTACATGCGTAGGTTGTGGCATTGACACTTGCTAAATACACTGGCCAGATAATTGTCTAACATAAATCAACTAATGGCATTTCTTGTACTACTCCAGATTTAATCAAATGACAATTCACCCCAGTAGCATCTTAAGGGAAACCCCCACCTTTCTAGAGAGAAGAAATATGACAAGGTTACAGAATCTGGAGAAATGAAAACAGAAATTAAATACGGAAATAAAAACAGTTCTGGTTTTACATTCCTTTGCATCTGTCCTGCAGAGATTTTCTGCTGTTTGGTGGTAATTCAGATTAACAGTACAATGAAAAGGTGATTCTCTCCTGCAAGAAGGCACTATGCTGATCTTACTTCTTCTCTATCTTGCCAAAGCCTGGCGGCAGCAGTGTTCTGACATTTCAGAGAGAGGTTTTTTTGTAATAGACAGGTTGATGTTTTGTGTCAAGAGAGAGCCTTGCTGACTATTAGCAAACACAATTCTTTCATTTTTCTACTCTATGTTTAAGTGACTGGTGATTTGAAATGTCTGCTAATTGCCTAATAGTTTGTATCCCAAGTTCTGTATTATTACAAATATTTCTTGATACTCAGCCTATACTTTTGCTTATCAAATTTCAGTCCTTTACCTTTTATTATGTTTTCTGAGACCTTTTTGAAAAATTACTTTCTATGACTATCATACGATGAGGTGAAATGAGATGAGATGGTGTGACGTGATATAACATGAGGACTGCAGGAGAGAACAGGAGAAAGAAATGCATTCACATGAGAAAGCAATAGGAAAGAGATGACTAAATCACAAGTCTGTGCTCTGAAGCAATGATCTTTACTTTCAAAAGGGTAGGTAAGAAATTCTGTGAATATTTCATATATACATATATATATATATATATATACACACACTGTCAGAGAGCTACATTTTAAATTTAAAAAAGGCTGATACTACAACTGTGAAGTTGCCACTCAGAATGAACAATATTCACTCTCAGCATTTCTCATTAAGGTGTTTTAGTGCCTCATTTGTCCCATTTTCACACTTCTGTAATAGCTTCTAGGGGAATATCTCAAGCACTTGGAAATGTTACTTCACCAAATTTTACATCAGCCTTGTTTATGGCTCTGAAATAATTCATGGTATTTTACAGAAGGAGAAACTGAGGCACAGAGAAGTGAAGAACCTTGCTCAGAGACAGGCAAATGACCATGGCTAGGTTTCACACTTAAATCACTGTATCTCCTACATCTTTTCAGCCTTTTTCTGAAATAGGAAAATGCAGTTCTCACACAATACACAGAATTATTATTAAATCATTCTAAAGAAGTGACACTCTCCTTGAAAAATTAACAGTTACGTAACGTTCACCCTGAAATGTAGGCAAAACAACAGAATAAATACTGCTGCTCCTGAGGGCTACATGAACATACCAGACCATCAGATGCATTCTCCTCTCATGGAGTGTGTTTGGTCAGGGGGGAAGGCGCCTTCCCAGAGCTGCTTACCTTGCTTCCTCTGGTGAGTCTCTGTGCAGCGACATCTGCCAGAATGAGCCTCAGAGAAGACAAGCATCATCTTCTGAATCCCTAGTGCTTCTTGCAGCACTGAAATGTATCTGCAGAGGTTATCACAAAGTGATCTTGCTCAGTTATCAATGCAGACAAATGAAATGGGAATGAGTAATGGAGAAAAAGAGTTGAGAATGAAATATATTCCAAGGACAAAATTAACTTCTAGATTTTTAGGTCAACATACGCACACAGTTTGAGTGCATGGGGTTTCTAGATCGTCACAGGAATTCAGTTTAATTTTTGAAGTGAAAGCAGAGTATCCAGAGGTGTCAGGCAACTGAGTTACAGGACAATAAAATAGAACATCCTTGAGTAGGTCATTTTCACTGGCTGTTTAGGATCCTGAGTGAATCTGTAAGATGAATCTGGACCATTATTGGAACACTTCGGACCATTTGAGTGTCCCAACACTGTCCTTCCAGCTTAGCATTTTTACCTGCTTACAGCTAAGATGTCATTACTTCATTGATAAGCTCAGGGGCTGCCTCCATCACAGCCTGAGCAGCGTCCACACAGTCACACAAGGCAGCCACACGAAGGACTGTCTCCCACACTGCACCTGCAGAGACAATAATAAATGAACCATCTCACTGCTGAAGCCCCATCATTCAGCTGCTTCCACTCTACCCTGGCAAGTTTATTCTCTGCTACAGCTACAGCCCTGTGCCTGTTACCCAAACATGCAGATCCCAGACATTTTCTTCTTTAAAGTACTTCATCTAAGGCTAGTACAAGAAGAGGCACTACCTCTCTGGTGAATACCACAGGCTTTATAAGCAAGAAGTTTCTGAATAGCTTGCACATCAATATCCTTCAAGGCCTGCAGCAGGGGAGATTCCCAGAGAAGCCCATTTATATTCTTTAAAAAGTGGTTATAGGAAACAACTTCTGCACCAGCAAAACAGACTTGGTTAGAGGTTTTTGTTCTCCAGATAGCAGACATTTTTGAGAACTCTCAAGGAACGTAAATGGATGATCCGCCTTTTAAAGATCAGAGATTTTGCATAACCAGAAGATCTAAAACTCAGCTTCTAAACAACTAGAGAGCTGAAGAAATTGTCACCAAGGAAATAGAATTCTGACGCCGGAGTAATTTAGCATTCCAGGGTAATCGCACATTTACTGTACATGACTTTTTACAAGGTGTCAGATCACCTTTGAATCCTACGCTGCATTTTCTAGCAGGCAACATCTGAGATCCACGCAGAAATTGCATATTCCCTGCATAATTTCTGGAATTCTGTTTGCATTTAAAGTTCATTAACCAGCCTCAAGTAGGCTGGATTGTTGACTCTTGTCATAGCACAGAATTCAGTAACCAAATCCTTCCTTTCCGATGATGGAAATACACCAGCAGAACACAAAACAGTCTCTTTAACTCCCATCCCTTTGCTCTAACCGGGAAACTCAGGTAGAAAAAGAATCCGAATTAAATATTCAAACCTTTCATCTTGCTCCATCCCAGCATGAGAGCTTCAGCTGAATACAATACATAATGAACCCTTTGGAAAGTTCGAAAAGAAAGATGTCACTGTTAAGAGAAATAAATAATTTTTAAGAAAACTGAAGTTTGGCTTCACGCCCATTGTAATTATCTCTAATGCTGAGAGCCACAGGGGTTCTGTCTGTATGTACCCAGCCAGCTTCGTATGCCAAAATGAAAAGAAAAAAAAGAAAAAGAAAAAAGGAAGAAGCTGCTTCTTTATCAGCATATTAACTTCAGTAAAATAATGTGATACCTCATGAAAATATACTAACAATGTACATGAAGAATCATGCTTTTCATAAGGAGAGAATGAAAATCACTCCACCTGTTTTTAATGGGGTGGGCTGTGCTTAAGAAAATGAGAAGTCAAGCCCAAGGTTACAAACAAATCTGTTGAAAGGGCAAAACGAGGGTAACAGAGAACCTTGCCAGCAGGTATTGCACCACAGCTATACAAGGTCAAAGAACTAAATTAGGAAAAAGGTTACATCTCTCTACTGACTTGCATCTGCAAAACGGCATGCAGAAATCAGAGAAGGCAGAGCAGCAAGGATACAGGAGAGGGTTGGAGTGCACTTGAATGTTAACACTAGGTAGTGCTGTCAGCTGCTCATCTTTACCAGCAATACAATACCCAATTCATTAAGAAGATAGGTAAGATAAAATGGTTGTAATAGTCCCTTAATGGTTCAGTGGGTAATGTAAACACCTGCAGTAACAATCCAGGACCTCTCTTTTGCTGCCTCTCAATGCACAAGGAAGCAAAGGTATTATGTATGTGTATTGGGGTGCTAGTCTCAATGAAACCCTAGACGGATTGTGGGAAGTGGGCCCTGATCCTCCATAAGTATCCCAGAAAAAGATGGGATAAATTCTTTTACCAAGTCTTGTATGTGCCCTTTGTATGCTTCCCCTTGGTTTCTGCGCACTTTATAGAAAAGAATTTTCTGAAGTCTTTACAACTTCTCTCCATGTCTTCAGTGATTAGGAATAGGCAGCAATGTAGATGGCAGAAACTCGGTCCTTCAGGAGCAGCATGGAATTCCGGGCTGAGATTGCAGCTGCAGAAGGCTTGCAAGATAAGCAGGGACAGAAAAAGAAACAGCTGTCCCCCAAAACACAATTTTAGGATTGCCCTGCAACCTGCAGTTAGCTGCTGGAGCTAACTGCGGAAGGAACGGATGACATTTCTCATTACAAAATCTTTGAATGTTCCTCAGTTTCGCAGGTTCTTTGGGAACAGTGATGAAGCCTTCATGATCACCACCCCTTCTCCTGTCAGTTGTTACTCCTAGAGAAAGTCAAGGAAGAACTGAAGGTGTTGAACTTGAATGTTTGTAAAAGGGTTGATAGGCTGCAAACCGGCATCGTCTCTCTGCAATGCTTGTTTAGGGGAGAGGTTCCAGTCTCCTGGGTTGTCAGGTGGAGTTCAGCAGTTCAAAATAAAATATATCTGAAAGTACAATGGTCAGTCCACAAAAGTAGAATGGAAATCCTAAGAGCGAGTCACTATATAGTATCTGTTCACCATACAGAATCTGCTCTGGACAGTCTGGTCAGGGAAATACAAAGCATTCTTCCACCCCAGGTGCAGATCTATGCAGGAGCACTGGGCAGAGAAAGACTTGAGTACATGAAACACCTTGGGGCTGCTGGCTGAGATCCAAGGGAGAGAGGTGGTCCCAGGAACTCTGTAGGGTACTATACATCTAAAAGGTGAGAGTGAGAAATGGGAGAGCTGACAAGAGTCAGCTGGTTCTGCTGTTCAGGTTGCGCTTACGCTCTGTCCAGAATTGACTCTAAGAAGCCTCTGAGAACATAGTAACATCTTGGCAAAACTAATACAGTCCCCGATTAATCCACCTCCTAACAATGAATTCCCAGTCTTCGCAGTGGACCACATAATTTGCAATTTTCTGTGAAGACACGAAGAAGACTATGAGAAGAAAAGGCTTTCCTCTCTAGCTAACCTCTAGACCCACACAGCAGATGGTCTGCTTCACTGTACATAAGCACAGTTGCCACCTCCACAGGCGATGGTTCAGGATCTTCTGTCCTGCAATAGCCAGGCAATAAGGTGGGAGGCCTGAATCCCATTACAGACCAATCAGTTAGGAGTTTCAGAAATGAAACTAGTACATTTCTGAGGTTAAAAAGGATTTGATGCCTTTATGAAAGATTAAATCTGAACTACATATAAAATAAGGAAAGAAACTGGATGCTAATTGCAGAATAATTAAATATTTTAACATGGAACTGCGGGAACTAAAAAAATGGTCAAAAGTCAAGCTTGAAAAAATAATTTAAAAGAAAATATATGTGAAAGTCTGGAATGTCATTTCATTGTGATCTACCCTGGATAGTCCAAAAATCGCACTTTCCACCATTTTTTATGTCCAAATCATTTAGATTCCAAATGCTTGGGCTTCTGTGCTTGAGGTGACTGTTCCATAGCCTTACAGAGCTGTAATTGTGTGGAAGGACCTCTTACCATCCTACCTGAATCTTCTGGGTTTACCTAATTGTTTTCTCTACTTCTCTGTTCTTTTTGGGCCACACTGAACACTGTTGCTCTACCTTCAAGGATAAAATCACTGTCTGTATAACTCTACCTTTGACTTAGAATTGTTTGTCCCTGTGCCTAATGTGCTCTCCGTCTTCATTGTCAGCAGGTTGTTCATGATGCTAAAATACCTGAAATGAATTTTTAAAGCTTACCATTAAAAAATTGTGAAGATTATTTTTAGCATGCTAAAGTTTGTTCCAAAGGGATTAATAGGAAAATAGACATTAACAAGAAAATAGAAGCCCATGATTGGAAAAGGTAAAACCACATGGTTTTGTGAGCTAGGGTTATTCAATGCTTCTATTCCCACAGTCATTTTAGAAATAACAGAAAGCCTGGTGAGAATTGTCACCCTTGAGTGAGCAAGGAAAATGACTTGTAACTATTCAGAAAAGTCATTCTGATGATGACAGGATTTCTTGCTGCTTCTTTCTCTGTGAAATACGGTGTAATGAAAGCAAGTGGCCTGTTTATTATTTACAGGCTGAATAGTCCATTTGCACAATTTTATTGCCCTTGACATGGTGGTCTAACTTTTCCCGATAGCCTGACTAGCCTAACCGCCCAAAATATGTCTGTACTCATTGAGGTAATTTTCAAATACAAAGGAAGAGACAAGCTTGAATGAAGTATTTTTTCTGCTCTAGATAACTAGGTAGAAATAATCCACTTGCTCAATGACATGAACAATTTTGAAATATTTTAGGTGAAAATTGTTTCTTCCTACTTATTGTTACATGTCTGAATAATGGTTTGGGGAAAATAAAGAAAAAAATTATCAGGAAAATAAGTTTGCCATTTAGGATTCAAGACTAAGTCCCACATCTGGAATGGAACTAACCTACAACTTGGGTCAAGCCAGGGACCAGCTGGCACGGGGACAGATCTACAGCCAGACCTCCAATTCCAATCCGCATCAGCAGCGTAGTGTGCCTTTGTGACAATGCCATTTTACCACTTGGTGTGATGGATTAGGAAAAGCATAACCAGCAGGGCAAGAGCAGCGATGATTTGACTCAGCACAGTTGTGGTTGTGTTTTGAAAAACATCTCAGGCTGAACTCTGCTGTACAGAGTGGCTGTGATGAGGGGGAGTGGGTGCAGCTAACAGTCACCGATTCACAGGCAGCTAGAGCACATGGTACATGACGGGAAGCTGAGCACGGCCAATTTGTTCAGCTCGGAGAAGCCTGGGGGAGATACAGTTGCTATCTTCCAATACCCATGGCAGGAGGATAAAAAGGAGGAGCCAAACTCTCCTCAGAACAACAGAGTGAAAGAGAGCGAGGCACCAGGGACAGGTTGCACAAAGGGAAATTCTGACAGGACATAAGGAAAAGTTTCTCCTCCTGAAGGTGGCCCAGGCTCAGCACTAGAAAGGGTACCCAGAGAGCCTGGGGAGTCTAGATCCTTCAGCATGTTCAGAATTCACCTGAACAGCCCGATCTGGCTTTGGCATTAATCCTGCCATGAACAAGGTCTGAAGTAGAAAATTCCTGAACAGAAACCACCAGAGGTCCCTTCCCATCTAAGGATTTTTATAATTACAGCCAGATTATATCTCACTCCCCACCCCCACCCCCCCACCCCCCCCGAATCTTGTCTCCAAAACAATTCTTTATTCCACATAACAAAAGCCAAATTTTGAGAATGGATAAGAAATTATAATTTCAGTAAAGAAGAATTCAACATGTTTTGATTAAAAATATAATGAAGAGTATCAAAGTACATTTGCCTGGTACTTCTGTGCTCTTGAACACTATTGATAATCCAGTGAAGTTCCAGTCAATGGAGCAAGAGAAGAGGAAGGAACTGCCTGCTTTTGTGTCTTTCTCACCTTTCAAGAGAGGAATTAATCTCAGCTCCTGCCTCACCAGACTTCACTTGTATTCTTCTCAGACATGTTTGAATTATTGGGTTACCGATTATTCATATCAAGATGACTCAAGCAGTGGGGTTCTCTCCTTCTCCTGAAAGCACATACCAGTATAAACGCTTCTTATTGTTTAATTATTAATCCTTAAAGCCTGAAAGTCAGTCACTAATTATGATTTCAATTTGACTGTCAGATAGCCTCAAAATCTGGACAGGCTATCATTCCATGTATGTTTAAGTATAAAAATGTTACAGTATTCAAACAGCAACACAACTTCAGCCCCCAAAGCTGTACAGCACAGCCTTGCTTTTATTTGAGCAGAGGATCTACTTCCTTTGGTAGGGAAGGAGCATCCTTCCGTGCAGCACTTCAGTGGTGTTCTCAGAAGTGGTGCCACTTTATTTGCCCATCTCTTACCCAAACAGCTGCCTCATCCCATCCAGCTTGGATGTTGGCTTGGCCAGCAGTTTAGGCAAGAACAGTTCTGACAGGCATGCTAGTGGCCTACAAATAATAAACATATAATTTTGTCCAGGACACAAAGCTGAGCAGCATTGATGTTGATGAGGAAAGAGCAGCAGGATACATGTATTGACCAGCTTGTTATTGCAGTGCTTAAATTTGTTTGAGGCTTTTTTTGTTTGTTTCTTACACCACCACCCCAAGGACTTAATGGTACTGGTCCCAAGAAAAAAAGTCCAACATTGAAATGGCAGCACATCTGATGCCAGATGGGAAAGGTACCACATATAGACAGGTAGATGTGGTTTCCTCGGGACTGCAGAAACTGAACTGGAAAGTTTCACAGAAGTACACGTGTTTTGCCCAAACCTTCCATTTCTTTCTTCCCACTGGTCTGGGAAGCTGGATGGTGTTGCCTCCATGCTAAAGAGGCAGAAAAAACATCCAGAGCAACATACATGGGCAGATTCAATGGCTTTTTGGCCTAAAGGCGAAAACGGTTTATACAGATTTGTACAAAGACAGATGCAAAAAATAAGATAATTGAAAATTATCCTAACACTAATAAATCTACCTATATTTGCTAACCGTCTAGAAAGGAATCCTGCACATCAGTTTCTGTGCAAAGGCTCAAGATTTAGCTTTTGGGGTGATTTATTTTTTGGAAGTAAATGTAATGAATTTGGTCTGAGACAAATAACAATAATCTAGTCTGGTTTATTTTATAACACTAAAATCTGCACAGAATTTGCTAGGCTGAGAAATGTCTTGCATGGCTCAGCTCAGCACCAAAAGGCCTGTCCGAGGTGATGACCTCAAATGCTTCTCCAGACCTGCAGCCCCCAGCCTGGGCTGTCACCAGGAGCCAGGACGGTACTGTGGGGAGGCTGTAGCGGGGGAGCCGAAGGGCTGCAGGGCAGCAGCAGAGACCCACGAGGCACCTCAGCCCTGCCTGAACTCCAGGTACAAAGGCTTGCTCGTACATGTCTGGTTAGCGAAGATGTACATGTGACTGCTTCAATTAACTACGAACCGTCTGAACTAGGTTTTAGTTCAAAGTGCTACAAGCGTCAGCCTAACCCCATCTAAAGTCTTATCTTTAGATAAGTCATTGACATCTGGGTGTAAATCAGACCCTTAAATGCAAAATATGCTCAGGCTTTATGAGGCCAGTTTTACGACCTTGGAATGCAGTTGCTGCCGCTAAATGTCAGGGAGTCTGTCCATAAAAGCATATACCTTATTCTCATTCCCTGGCTTACCTCCACCCTGGCTCAGATAATAAGCCTCACTTATGTCATTTGAAGATGTTAGTTCATCAGCTAACAGAGCTCTTGTAATGAAACAAAAAACCCACCAAAAAAACAAAACCAAACAAACAAAAAAAAGAAGTAGCCTTCTTCTGCCTGATTTTGTTACACTTTCCTTAATTATGCCATAACTTTAGCTCTGGAAACCCACAGTACAAACTCCTTCCCTGAATATTACAAATATCATATCCAGGTAGTTACATATTGAGTCCTCCAGATCCAATGTTTAGTCAAACATGAGCCAAGGCAATGTGTTACTTCTTGCAGTCCACTGAGGTTTTCATTTTCAGTCTTATTTTACGCTCAGAACTAACTTTTCAACAAGAGGCAGCTGCTGAAGTGTTATATTCTGTGACAGAAAGATGACTGCCTGGTCTGCAAGAATTAGTACAAAGACTGCAGGTTCCATAGACTGTTGTTTGTGTGTATGGTTAAGATGAATAGTCTCTATTTTGCACAGCTTGGGTGAATGAAGTACGTGCACCTAGAGCTAAGCCTTTTGCATGAGAAGAGGACTAGTAGCTAAAAAGCAAGTTTTGCCCCAGAAGACATGGAACATGATGATTCACCTTGAAAGAAATGAACATCTTGCTCTACATAACAATGTGCATTTAAAGCACTCAAGGACCCTTTGAAAAGAGTTTTCAGTGAGGTTCATCTCTCGCTGCAAAAATCCTTTGGGTTACCTTTGGGTAAAACATGTTAACATTCTTCCATAAGTAAAAACTTCATGTACATAAATGAGCAGATGGTTTGGGGCTGTTCTCAAGATTCTGAAGCCACAATAGAACTTGCCAGGCAGCAGCAGAAGCGAATGAGACAGGTGATTCAAACTATTCATGGCATGCACCAGCTGCTGCCTAACTTCTCTCCGCTGACCCACAATATGGTGAGTTAGCTTAGCAGACATGTCCTCCTTGTAAACAGCAAGAAGTTTCCTGGGTGGGTGATATCTGTTGCTCTATGGCTAAGCTTTACATCAGAATCCATTTGAGTTAACTTTTCTGAAGATCAGATCAACTGGATCTGAATATAATAATTGTTGAAAATGCTCAGTCATAACAGAAAATTATTTAATCTGTATTTGTAACATAGGAAAGTTCTAGTATGTGTCCTACATGCTTGTTAGAGTCATGCTTTTCCTTGAAATGGAGTTCTGCTTCACAAGCAGTAACAGCCCAGCACAAACTGTTGTTTATTTTCTCAACCAGGGACAGTTACATGTGAGCGAAGATAAAGCTTTGCTGATTTATTACACTTTCTTTAAAAATCGTGTGACAATTTATTCTGAATACTTCTACAACAATTAGAAAAAATTAGAAAAATTCCAGCAGTTCTGAAATTAGAACTCCTGTGCTCAAATCAGAAGTTTGTGAACCCTAGGAGAGAGTTTATGTTTGCTGCATCACAGTCGTGTTTCTAGAACAGAATTAAGAAGTTTGAGAAAACTCATCTAGACCAGTCCCTCAGAGATTCTGGGGCATGGTTACACTAATTTCTGTCAGAATCCTACTTCCCTGATTGGCCATGCCCATCATGTGTTAGTTTTACAGTCAGTCATGATCCCGGTGAGATCCTTGGGCTGTTGTATCTCCTTAGTTAAAGGGAGTGGGAGACCTGTCCAGGTTGCCAAAAGCAAGGAGTTCATGTGCTTAGCCATCTCCTGAAGGGGACAGATGCATAAGCCCTCTTTGTTACACATCACAGGGGTATTCAAATCAATGTCTGGAAGGCAAAACCCGCTGCATTCTGCCTTTCAACGGGGATACAAAACCACCTTCAAAATGCATCATGGCTCTGAATACAGGCTGCATAGTCTTAGGACTTCTGCACCTCTGCTCTGCGAGTACTACACTCCCAAACAGCTGAACTATCAAGCTGACAGCAAGTACAGCTGTTTTTCTCTCCGAGTAACTGAAAATGTTATCCTACTACAGGATTTGAAACTGCTGTGTCTCCCAGCTTATTTAACTGAGACAGCTTTAAATGTGACAAAGGCAGCACAGACATCGCTACAGGTGTGAAAACCTACTCAAAAAGCTGAGTAAATCCTAGGCAAGTAGCCCACCACAAGCATTCCTGCATAAAACTGATCTGACTGAGTTTCTTCACTCTTTCTTCTTCTATTGTCTTCCTTTTTTTTTTTTTTTTTTTATCTACTGCCCATCAAGGATGATGCAGCATTTAGTCCTTCGTTTACAAAAAAGCTGAAACAGGCAACTACTCCAAAAGCCAGGGCAATTTGACTAACCTACAGTTTGAAATACAGGAAGGAAAAGATGGGATTTTACCTTTACAAATGAGAAAACATTTTGAAGGGCTTCAAAATACTGAGAAAAATAAACAGATTGAGAAATTCTACAGCAACACAATCCAATCAATTTGGGCTGTCTTGAGTCCATCTTTCTCCCTTACCAGTGCTGGTATTCACATATTTGCACAGAGAAGTGATCTCAGGGAAGAGTGACTACTGAGTAGCTCCATGCATGGCTCTCCGGGGTCCTGCACAAAAGAGGGCACAGGGCCCTTGGTACGCCCTGACACTGCAGCCACCTTTTGGTTTGTGCTCTACTGCTACTGAACCTCCTCCCCAGTCACAGCAGCAGGCTGCATCCAAATAATGCTGTTAGAAAGGGGAAAATCATCAAATATTATGGATCAGAAATTACAAATCTTATATAAAATTAGCTTCCACTTTATCCTGAACAACAGCTATTTCATGGGTGGGTCCTGCAGTATGAATCCACTCTCTAACAAAACAGGATGTTCTCACTCTGCTATACATAGAGTTGTGCCTAGAATCCCAAATTCTGTAACTTTCAAGGCAAATACCTTTAACATGTGAGATAAAGGAGCATGTAAAAGTTATGGGACAACAGACACTACTTGTCTTAGCCACACTAAACCTCCAGGTGGTATTCTAACCCACCAGCCAGTATCCAGAAATAACCAGGTCAAAAGCCTGTGAAGTTGTGTATTTCAACCAGTTGTGTATGTGAAACCAGTTCTTGCACAATATACTATCTGGGCAGAGACAAGAAATTCTGCACTCAATTTATTCTCTTTTAATATGTAGGTTATCACTATTCAGTGCCAACTTATAGGAAGTAGCTTCATATGCTTTTATCAAGCCAGCAAGGTGCACTTAAGAAATCCAAGGAATCAAAACTATAAGCAAAACATCTCATATGACTGACAGTCTATAGCCATACCAGAGTTCACATACCAGATAAGAAACATCTGAACTTGGTTTCATCTGAACTAGTGTTAGATGCCTTCTATAGATTTGTAGAATAGGTGTAGATAAACCAGATTTCTAGACTACCGTTAATCTTTATCTCTTCAGCAAATGGAGGTCAAGGTATGAGTCCTCTGCCAACACAGAGGTGCCTGGAGTTAAATGAACTGTGCTCCATTTGATAAAATGAGGGGGGATCCACTGACTTGGTAGCATGAAGAGCAAAACAGTTTCAGCTGTTCAGTTCATACAAAGAACAGTTTAATGAGGCATTTTCCTACTGACTTAATAGCTCTCCAGCTGACTGGAGTAGCATCGACAGCCTGCTCAGAGTATAGGGTGTTCTCCACCTCTGACTTTAGCCATGGTCTGCGGACAAGGACAAAACGGGCTTTATCTCTTTGTGACCATTTTGGCAGAAAATGATGCCTATACATGCTAATTGTTATCTAGGCGAAGTGTAGCTGTTCCTGCCCTTCTTTTTACTCCTTACCCTTCTCCTCCACCCCTGTTCTCACCTATACTGACTTTGTGTTCAGTACTTGTTTGAAAAAAATGGGATTATTAGAATTTAAGGACAGAAACAACCTTAAAAGCAGCTAGTCAGACCTTCTATGTATCTTGCATGCTTACAATTCTCCACATACCATGGATTTAGGTAAAGATATCTAGATGGAGCTTGTCTTCCAGAAAGTATTGGAGGTGAAACTTTTATCATTTGTTGAGGAAATTTGTTCCCCTGTTAAACAATGTCACTGTTACAGAAAATATCACTTCTTGTGTTAAAAACTGACATTGGCTTAAGTTCCCAGCCACTGCTTCTCATTATGTCATTCTCAGATGCTTCACAGAGCTGTGGCAAAGCTGACATTTTCTCCTTATGAAGGTACTTAACACTTACAAGGAGGCACTTCTATTTTTTTTATTTTTAATACTTGCACAGGTCACTTTTAAGCTTCCCAGTGTCAGGCAAGTTTCTCCAATCATTTATTCATTTTTAGGGTTCCTTTCAACAAGTGTTTAAGCTTTCAATATGCACACCAAGAGATTGCAGTAGTATTTTTTTACAGTTTCACATTGACTGTTATGTTGATTTCTTTGTCCTGTACTACTACAAAATAGTTTTCAGTGACAAAGCTGCCCCCCCACACCCAGTCTGTTGCTATAGGTAGCTTTGCTCCTTAATAGCTATAAAACTTTGGTTTCTTTGGCTGTATTACCAAAACAAAACAAAATAAAAAAACAAGAAAAAAAGAGTCCACTTGAGACTGACCTCTCTATGTGTGGATCCTGGTTGCTAAAAACCGCCAGTGTCTTGTAAAACTGCTCTGTTTTAATCTCATTTTGTTTATTATCATGTCACTAATGACATATTGACCCGCAGTGATGTGTTCATTGTCTCTTTTTACTAATCTCTGTGTTACCCAGTTTCACACTGTGCTTGTAGTAAAACCTGAAAAAGAACCCTGGAGCAAAAAAATACCGTCTCATTTCCCATTCTCCCATCCTCCCAACAGACTGACTGAACAATAATGGGAGCAATGCCCTGGTCCAAAAGGGTCCAAACACGAATGCTGTCTGCTGCCTTCTTACCTTACCTCCTGCTGCAAGCAAGCACTGGCTTAGAATGTTCTATTTTCCTTCATCACCCATTCACTACCCCCCACTGTATGAAGACAGACTCGAAATGGTTCTCTGTACCTCTGGAATAAAATAATTCATTCTAAAGGTCAACAGTTAGCGTCTGCTCTCAGTTAGGAGGCCTGTAATCTCTGTGCATATGTGGTCAATTATTGTATTAATACATAGGATTAATTCCTTCCTTTTTAGGTAGGTCACTAGGCTAAGCTGAGTTTTAAGCCTTTTTCTTCCCCCTTTATAGAGGTTGTTTATAAAGTCTGGAAAGGTTTAAACACACACAAAACCAGTGCCATTTCTTGAGCTTGAATCATTTCATCTATTTAATTACACCCAAGGCAAACAGGGCAACGAATGGAACTGATGTGTATTTTTGTTGGTGCTTCTTTGTTTTGCCAATAGAAAAATATTTCCATGGGCCTGTGGCAAAACTTCTTAAGAAAGGAAGCAAGGAGGATGGAAGCCAGAGAAAGGCAAGAAGGAAAAAAGCCTTGAAACCTGATCATTAGAACAGACACTGCTTTCGTGGTATGTAGGTTAAGTAATTCTGACAAAGTGAAATATATATCCCTCCTACACAACATCATAATATCTTCAGATGGGGAAACTCATACATACAGAGGCATACGATGTGCCTGAAGCTATAGACTGATCCATTGCATGTATTAGAACTTCACCATTTCTATCAACACAGTGATCCTCCCAGTCAGCCCTAGTGCCCAGCTTGTGCCTCTCCAAACCCAAGGGCATACAATTATTCAGAATCAGAATGTCCATAATAAAAACATGATATTTTTTTTTTTTTTACATTAGTTCAAAATCAGTTTGGGAGTGCTCCCTTTTAGGCTTCATTCTTAGGAGTCAAATCAGATAAGCAGTTTGAAGAGCTGTGTGTAGAAGCGAGGCTCAGCACAGAACTTTTTCCTGGAGCAATTCCCTACCTTCACTTCTGTATCTATGGCTTGGAACAGGGATACAGCAATTCTAAAATGATAAAACAGCAGAACGATGGGTGTTTTCTTAATTTGTTCCCATTCCCTGCCACTAGCCCTTGCTACAGATCATCTCTCAGCACAGAACTGGAGCCAGCACTGCCACATTTTATACCTATGACATGCTATTACTACAGTGCTGTTCAGCAAACACTCTGGGTACACACGGGTCATAAACAAAGGCATTTTGTGACTTCACAAAGATGTACGTTTTGCTCAGACATTCTGAATAATAGGAGGTGTCTGAACTCAGTGGATTGCCTAATGGCAATCCGAAATGTGCTGCTTTTCTCAAATTTTTGCCCTATGCTTTCTTCTCTGGCATAGCACGATCCTGGGGGCTCTTCCATCTACAAGGAGAGTCACTAGTAAAAGACAGTAGCCTGGAAGAGGACCAACTCTCTGTCACCTTCATCCTCTCACACTACACTAAGCAAGGGCCTTGAACAAGGACCTGGTACTTTCCACAACACACTGGATTTGGATGAGACCTGGGTCAGTTCCGGGGCTCTGTAGCTGTGGGCAGAGTGGTTCCTTTCATGTCTCAGATGCTCAGGTAACCCCTGAAAAATACCCTGGGAATCTGACATGAAAAACACTGTGAAAATCATGTGCTGTCATCTCAAGTAGGCTTGTCTTTATACCAGTGGTCTTGCCGCTATGAATAGAAGAACGATGCAACAAAGAGCCCCAGCTCCTAGTTTGTGTCTAGCCTCAGGCCCCAAGAGGAACACAGCCACCCGTATCCTTTCTGCTGCACTGCAGGCACATGTGCTGTGCTCCCTGTGGTCACCAGCCCAGACACAGGGGTCCAGAGCAACGTAACTCTGGCTCTTACCTCAGAAGACTTATCTAGATATCTTGAACGTACCAGCAGCTATTTCTGTTGATAGGGCATGTCCTGTGCTCCACTGAGATCATGAAATCTTGTTACTCTGATGCCCCAGAACATCAGGGTGTTAGCAGATAATCTTTGGATCCATCTGAGCTGCAATTCAGATGGGATTTCTATGAATACTTTAAGTATTCACAGAACAGGTTGCTCATAGATGTCACCCTCATCACAACTGTTCTTGAAGTTACAGACTTCCATACATATGATCCATTTGACTGAACATAAAATCAAAACAAAAATAAAAATAGGAAGACAGAATTCTATATTACAATTTTATATTTGTGCTTCCTTTCAGAAAATGGAACTTCATAGAACTCCCACAGTTCCTGATATAAACTAAAATAATTTGCAAATAAAATATATTTGTTTTCAGATAGTTTAAACTTATATCAAAGGTATCTTTTGAATGAAATTCAAAAACTGTTCTGTTGGTCTAGACGAATAAAACACCCTTGCATATAGTTTTTGTAATTAACACATTCAACATTTTCATAACGAGTGACTAATGCTGCCGTTATTTGCAACGGCAGCCATTCTCTGGAAACTGGTCCTGCAAAGTCCATGCAGCTTCTAATCAGGAACAATTTAAACATGTATACGCTGGCTACTGATGATATATCTTACAGAAGGAGTCAATGCTAACAATCCTTTCAAGTAATTTCAGCACATCCATTTCTGATCAAAACACAATCTCTTGGTGTATTAAGACTTCTTGTTAGCCCTTCTGTTCGTCATTCTGAATATGCTATGACAACTCAGTCGTCATGAAATTAAGCAAACTGAACTAGTCTTTCCCCTCTTGCTTCTTGCCTTGTCTTGCTCCTCCAGACATATCTACATGTGATTTAGGGATGATCCATACAAAGCACTTGATTAGAATCACTGTCTTCATAAGCTCGTATGTAACCATCCTCACCTCCGCCTCAGCAGCAACCAGAACTGCCAGCACACTATATTCAGTGTATTACTGGAAATAATAGATCTGGGGCAATTCTCTATGGGCACACCAGCAAGCCTTGGAAATGTAGCCTTTGTTTCAAAATAAAAACCAAAGGTGAATAGTTTATTTTACAAGGTATTAACTGTGAGTGCTCTTTTACCTTCTTCAGAACCATGCAGCACAGGGTATCAACAGTAGTGGTATATTAGATTAGAAAAGCCTCTGGCCAGTCCAAGTTTAAAACCACTGAAATAATAGTTTATTATTTCAGATCTATTTGATGAAAACAATTTTAAGGAACACTACCAAATACCCCTCTTCTATGATTATCAAAATAAAAAATCTGGAAAGCTCCAAATAAAACTCATGATGTTTTCTTAATAGACCAGAGTTCTCCTCCAAAATACAGCTAGTACAGCTAGGCTGGAAGCATAGTATCTACTACTCTGTTCGTTCCAGGAACAGGTAACTCAGGAGATAAGGATTTCCTATGCCCTGAAAGATTATCTCATCTCTGATATATCTCCATTTTAAAAAAGTTAGGAATTGAGGTCTTTGAGATTGTGGTAAAGCGGAAGGACCTTCATTAGAAGGAATATAGATTATATGACATTATAAGGTACCGGCGTCCATGACTTTAAATACTATATTATTCTTTGAGAAGCTCTTGCATACTGAACTTCTAATGCATAAATGCAAGAAATAAGTGGATATGTTTGAGTTCCTAATTAGGTTATTTTTATTGAAGAAAACATAGGTGAACATAAAAAATGTCTATGAGTAGATGACTATCAAAGCAAATAGTATCGCGCATGAGGTATCTGATTTGGTACACTGGAGAGTTCTTTTTTTTTTTTTTAGAATAAACCTGAGTTGAGGTTAAGATTGGGACCTAATGCTCCTGAAAGTAAGACTCAACCTTATCTTATTTTTGGCCACAGGGTGCTTCTAGAGCAAGGTTGATGGAATGTCACCACAAGAACCTGGAGTAGTTGTGCAAATAAAAAGAATACCTTTTCAGTTACCTGTGATATGCACTTGCGGAACCTCTTGACTAGAGTAGTGCAGAGGCACATCAAACTTCTTGAAATCTATCAGAACTCAAACACTTTGCATGTCTTAATATTCATACTTGGGTTTACTCCACTTAATCTAATGGAATTGAGGATTTGTTGGGGACGGTTTCGTAATTTTTGCAAAGGAAAATGCAGTTTGGACTTAAGTTTATGCAGCAATTTGGAACAAATTTTACAAAAAATGTATAACCAAAAAGTATTAATCTGTTATGGATTTTGGATTGAGGCACAAATAACAGAACTATCATAACCAAAATTTAAAAGAATAGGAAGCAATACCTTACTGTGTCTTTCAATTCAGTCACCTACTCTGTGGCAGCACTCAATTTAAAACCATATAATATACGATTCAGAGCAAGACTGGAATTAAAGTCTCAGAAATGGCTCTGACCAGACTCCTACCAAGTATTCTGTATTAAATCGCTCCCCGTATCCCCAGGTGGAAGATAGCTTCTCTTTTATATATATATGTATAAATATATAAGCAAACAGTAAAAAGATGGAGAACTCCTAATTCTGGAAGAATCCTATAGTTCAGTAATGTGAGCAGCATCCTGCACAGAAAGACTCATTCCCTCTTGGAATCAAGGATAACTGGTATTAGAACCTGAGCTTCTCACACGGCTGTGGCAGGCCATCTCCAGGGCGCTGGCAACCCTGTACCTCAGCTTTTGTTAAAAAAGCAGACCTGCTAAAGGCATCTCTTTTGTAAAGTAGAGCACAAAATGGTGTTTAAGAAGATTCTGCCCCACCTACCTTTATTTTAATTCACTGAACTTACTATGCATGTCTCTACCTGATGAAATAACCTACAAAGGCCTTGGGAGCCTGGGGAGGTCATCGCTGACTGGGAGCTAGGCAACATTATTCTAATTTACGAGAAGGGCATGAGGGAAGATCCAGGAAACTACAGACCTGTTAGCCTAATCTCAGTACATGGAAAATTATGGAGAAAATTATACTGGCTGCTATTGAAAAGCATTTAAAGAATTATGCAACCATCAGGCACAGCCAGCGTGTTCACTGGGGAACGTCCTAACTCATTTGACGTCCTTCTACTGTAACGCTGCCTACCCAGTGGGTGAAGGGAAAGCAGTAGACGTAATTCATCTCAATTTTAGTAAGACCTTCAGTACCTTCCCTCACACTATCCTCCTGGGCAAGCTGTTCTGCTGCGGGCTGGGCAGGTGCACATGCGCTGGGTGAAGAGCTGGCTGGGCAGCCCGGCTCTGAGGGCTCTGGGGGACAGGGCTGTGTCTCCCTGGTGACTGGCCACCCGTGGTGTGCCTCGGGGCTCAGTTCTAGGGCCACTTCTGTTTAATGTATTTATATCAGTGACCTGGATGAAGGAGCTGAATGCACTGCCAGCAAGTTCACTGATAATACCAAACTGGGAGGTGCTGTTGACTCTCTGAGGGACAAGAGGCCTTGCAGGGGGATCTAGATAGATTGGAGCACCGGGCAGTCACCAGTGGCTGAAATTCAACTGGAACAAATGCAGGATTCTGCACCCGGGAGAGAGGAACACCAGGCACAAGCACCAGCTGGGAGCAGAGTGGCCGGCCATGGCCCCGCAGGGAGCGCCCTGGGGTGCTGGCGGGCAGCGGGCTCTGCAGGAGCCAGCAGTGAGCCCTGGCAGCCGAGGGCAGCCGCACCCCAGGGCGCAGCACCCGCAGCATCACCGGCCGGACCGGGGGTATCCCACTGCACTCAGCGCTGGGGCGGCCTCATCTCCCACCCTGGGGGCAGCTCTGGGTCTCACACTGTGAGGAGGGTGCAAAGACCCTCGAACACGTCCCGAGGAGGGCAACAGAGCTGCTGGAGGGGCTGGAAGGCACGTTCCATGGGGAGCAGCCAAAGGCACTGGGTCTTCCTGGCTTGGGCAGAGGGGGCTGAGGGGTGGCCCCGCGCTCTGTGACTTCCAAAGAGGGCAAGGGGAGAGGGAGCGCAGAGCTCTCCTCCCTGGTATCCAGCGATAGCACACGTGGGAATGGTTCAAAGCTGCACCAGGGGAGGCTCAGAACTGATATTCGAAAACACTTCTACACCGGGAGGGTGCTCCAACATGGGAACATGCTTCTTAGAGAGGTGGTGGATGCCCCAGCCTGTCAGTGTTGAAGGGGCATTTGGACAACGCCCATAATAACACGCTTTAACCTTTGGTCAGCCCTGAAGTGATCAGGCAGTTGGACTAGGTGGTCGTTGTAGGTCCCTTCCAACTAGAAATATACTATCCTATTCTAATTTAAAAAGAAAATTAAACTGGATTTCAAACATGAAAACAACTTTGAACTATTGGTGTAGCCTTATGAGACAACAGAAGAGGATGTGAATACTGGTCAAAAGGTCATCTGTTCTTGGGCTCACTTGGACAGACTAACTGAGGTCAATGAGGTTGGACAGTGTCACTGAGAGTAGGATTTAGCTCATAAAAATGCAGTGCTGTGGGCTGTTTATGTTACATAATAAACCTTTAGATAAACCTGTTAGAAAAAGTCACTCTTAAAAATACAGTCATTTATGGTAATGACTACTTTCCTAATACTTTATTAGCAGTGCTGCATTCCTCAGCATGTTATCTATGTAATCATCTAGAAGAATGTCACAGACAGTTCTACATGAAATTCCAGTTCCTGCTAGGTAGTGGGGTGCTTTTTAGATATGTGAATAAACAACACTGGTGTAACACAAAACATGAGCACACCACTGATACCACTTGGATTTACCTACATCAGGAACACATGTATTGTTGAGAAATGTTATGCATTTTTTCTAGTGATATATGCATAATTTAATGATCTATAATAATTTTAAAATGCATAATCAATATATATATATATAATCATTTAAATAAAAAAAAACCCTCTGGAAAATCAACTCATTCCTATTTTTAATGCAACACAAAATTACAGTATGTTACCCCTTAAGATATAGTCAAAGGTTTTATTCAGCATTAGCCTACTGGGAGACAAGAGTTCACCAAAAAGGAAGCTCTCCCTGCACTGTGAGGTTGAAAATGGGGAGAGGTAATACAAGTTATCGAAAGCCATGCACCTTTATCAATTTAAAATTCAGGATTAAAAGCTGCTTGTACTCTTTTTATTGCGTGAAAGTGGGGCAACATAGCCTTGGCCACGTTGTGCCACAGTGACAGCTCACTAATTCAGTGTTGTGTCAGAGAACACGGCCAGAGACATGTATGATGCAGAAAGATGCCAGAGGATTTTTAAATGCTAGTGTCGGGATCAGATCCGTTCGTAAAGTACACAAGGCAGTGTGCCTGTTGCGGGGCAGGGGCAGTGCCATATAAACTGGCATAGTAGCACTGAGGACAGGACAATCCGCAGTACCTGTAACTGTCTCTTTCCTGGTAGGGCTTCACCTTGAGAATGCTGTTAAACAAGTCTCTTGCATCTCCCACTGCATACACTAGTTCTGTGGTATTAGCCATGGTATGAATGTCATCTACCTTAAAAACCCCAACCCACCCCCAAACTCTAGTTTCTCTACACTTTTTTTTTTTCCAATTGTGCTGTGCATTTACCTCACTATACCCAGTTCCAGAAGTGTTTTACACTTTCTGTAAAAAGCATTGCTTTTTTCAGTTGGCAACATCTCTTATTTCTTCCATTAAATGAAGGACAGAATCAACCTTCCCTTTTCATTCAGTATTGTAGGAAATCTTCCCTCTACGCACACACCCTCCCACTTACTAATCTTTCTAAACCAAACAATTTAAACTGTCTCACATCGTATTTTCTTCATGCTTTAAATAAGTTTTTGTATCCATTCTTACATTCCCTTTATTTTTTTGAGACAGGATAACCAAGGCCGAACACATGATTCCAGCAAAAAGGTGTCTTACTCATTTACAGAATGGGACAGGAATAAGTCTTCTGCGGGATGTTGGCTCCACGACTGTCACTTCTCTCATTCAACTTGTGGCTGCTTCTAGCCCTAGGCATTACAATATTCTCATTGTTATCCTCTTCCTTTTAAATAGGCTAAATTTTTTAAAAAGGAAGTCACTAACAATGAAAATATTCTAACATCTTACCACTTTCCTGTTTTCAGACACGTTCCATTAATTTCAGTATTTGCTCTGAACAGTTCATTAATTCAGTGGTAGTGAACTTTGGTAATAGAGCAGGAGGGCTTAGGAAAAAGGTTTCCAGTTGCTAACCTTCTAGTTACTGTACAATTACTGGCCCTCTGGTCTTTGGTTCTCAAGCCAGGTTTTACTGCCTTCATGTTTGTGAATTCCTCAGGTGCAAGCCATCACAATTAAGCCAAACAGAATTACAGCATGCACACCCTAAGACTGAATAGAATGAAAACTGATCAAGCCAGTCCTGTGGTTCACCTGTTTGGCCACCCACAGGACAGTGATCAGTACTCACCCACATTGCAGTTCTGTTTCCCCAAACACCTTGCAAGAGCAGAATCCACAGCAGCTACTATGTTAGCACTATGAACATTTTTCCTTCAACAATTTTTTCTTTCTCCTGCTGTATTCTGACCACCCAGCTATAGAGCAGCAGGTCACCTTGATCATCCCCTCCCTCTCCTAAAAATCATTCCAGTAATACTGATGCTATGGCTACTATGGTGTGGGTCCCGAAAATTAGCAACAGCCATGATTGCTAACTCCCTGCAAGTAGGGATGAGATACTTCTCAGACAGCTAAAACTCAGAGGAACTAGTTGGCTACCCATTCACCAAGCACACTTCGTTGAAGTGTGTGCCAGTGTTGAAGTGATAGTCCCTTTGCCAGCCTGATTTCAGGCTGTTCGACTATCCTTCACCTCACTGGACCTCACTGTTGGAAAAGGATGTCAAAA
Organism: Falco punctatus; assembly: GCF_963210335.1. Classification (NCBI taxonomy): domain Eukaryota; kingdom Metazoa; phylum Chordata; class Aves; order Falconiformes; family Falconidae; genus Falco; species Falco punctatus. The sequence continues at coordinate 166,216 of NC_137585.1, forward strand.
GCATGGCAGCAGAGCAAGGTGGATCAACAGCCAGCACGTTCTGTCTTGGGTTGCAGCTGCACAACCATTGTGGGGGGAGCTCAGTCCCACCCTTGTCTCTGCCCCAGGTATGTGATCTCCCACATCTCCTTCTGCCACGATTAATTCCTGTTCAGTTCACAACACATCAAGAACCCACACAGCTGAGAACAAACCTTTTTCTCAGGTTTCAGTTTGCAACAAGCAACAAGCTTACTTCTCTGCTCCAGCACACAGCCCCGCCATGCCACACTAACATTGGCGTGTTCACAAGGGAAGTGATACAGTAGACATAGAAAGTCTTGGACACAAGGAGAAAACTTCTGCTTTCAGTGGCAGCCAAAGCACATAACATCAGCTTACTGAGACCACATCAATTCAGCCTCACCAAAGAGGCTCTACAATTACTCACTGGCTGACTTTCGTCCCCTAGGACTATGCATCTAGATGGTGGAAGGTGCCTGTAATCACTGTTTTATTCTTCTTCACAGTCACACATTTTAAAAAGCTTTAAAAATTTGTCCCTAGCCACAACCATTTTGGCAGAGAAGAGACATATCAGAGAGGACATGATATAAATATGGGTGTGACATATCAAATTTCTGGTTGCAATTAGGCCAAAGGTCAGAGCATGGCTCCCTCAAGCCCACGAACTATTAATGATGGCAAAAGATTCTTATGTCTGTTGTGCTTTCCCTGACCATCTGGAGCTGCTGAATTCCCAGTTGTCAAATCAGCTATGCCGTTGTGTTGTAGTGTCCTTCATTTTGTCCTCAGCATCTTTGGAATGCCCATTTCTTAACGCCCAATGATATATGAAAGCAAGAACTGTTTCTAAACTACCTGGAGACAGCAATTATTCTCTGCATCGAAGTCTAGGGCAAAACACTGGTAAATGCCAGGTGGGGACAACAGACAAGAAAAAACCACCAACCAACCCTGAAGCAAAAGGCAGAAGGAACAGTAAGTCTTGCACATACCTTTTTTTGCTGCAGTACGTTGATTTTGTCCAGGCACCTAGCCTGAGTTCTTTCACCCTGTAAGCTGGGAACAAAAGAGTTCCAGAGGAGCAACACACAATTCTTAGGCAGGACCATCCCCACAGTTCTGCACCCTCCACAGCCAAGCTCAGGCTGCTGCCTCTATCTCTTTCCCTCTCAGTTCTACATGGGGTAACACATTGCAAGTGGAAACAGGTGCTTCTGCAGAAATAGTCAGTGCAGAAGAAAGGCAGAGAACTGCAACCCTTAGCTATGACAGAAAACCTGTCTGGGTTTCAGAGACAGGCAGCCTGCTGCAGGGTTGCTGAGAAGAGGTAGCAAGCACCTCTCTTCCAGACCCCTTCCTGATTTAAAGGGAGGCAGCTTTCTTCAGATGCTGCAAGAGGTCTGCTGTGTTCTGCAGAAAGTCTTGTTTGTGGTCCACACAGGACTTCCAGCACATATCTTCAAGAACAGGTTTTTAAGAGAAACAGCAGAGTTACAAGAGAAGTGTCAAGGGTTGTCAGGGGCTCTGTTTTACATCCTCTCCTTTTCACTTTCTTTCTCTTCCAGGTACATTCTGTCACTGTCTGCAGAAGAGGGAACACTGATAGGGACAAGAGACCAAATGGGAAGATTTGCTTGAAGCTCCTCTTGCTTTAAATTCTAGGCAAGCTTCTCTCTTGCATCTCTTTCTACCACAAGTGAGCTCGCATGCATATGCTTAAAACCCAGTCCTGGCTGTCCTACCTATGCCCTCTGGCTGTCCTAAGGTGTTCTTTTCCCCATGTGTGAGTCATTAAACCAAAAGTCTATCAGCAAAGGGGTCGAGAAGGGGTCACTTCTGTAAGTTCTCTTTAGTGCAGACCTCTGTTACACCTACAAAAATATCCTTGCAAGTACTTGCTACCCCTGAATGAAAAATTTCATCACTGCAGATTGGCAATAAAAAAATGTGAGGGCCCAGGAATCAGGCTATCATTTCTTCTTTCTCTCATACTACCCAACTGACTGAACATGAAAAGCACACCAACCCAAAACTGACATGTGAGGCTGAGTTAGGTTATGGGTCTCTTGTTAAACAGATATAACATAGCCATAGTATAATCTAGCTGGCACCATAAACCCAGAATGGCAGTCTCATTCCCTAATCATGACCAGAAATCAAAGAAAACTTGTTTTGATCCGTAAAGCATGAGTTGGAATGATTGTAATCTGCTGCAGGTTTGGCAGGCTCGCTCGAGCCAGGTCTTTGGGTGCGAACCAACCACTGAGCTGCAGGAGGATAAACCCTGTGAACTCAGAGCCTCACTGCCCCGATGCATGTAAGACCGCTGCTTTCCTGCCAAAGGGCTTGTGGGGAGGCGGGGCGGGTGGGCAAGGACAGGTGTGAGAACCTTGCTGACGGGGAACATAAGCATCCCTTGCCTTCCAGCATCACGGACAGTCAGGGTGGGAGATCTGTCTTTCTGCAAACAGATAAATGGCTTTAAAGGGGTGGGGAAAACATAGGTAACTCAATCCGTATAGCTGCCTGGCATCTGGCTCACATGAGGGTCTGTGACAGTGGGTTCAGGTTAGATAGGAACACGTGTTCATGCCAGCACCTTGCTTCAGGCACAACTGCTCTGTGGGTTGTATTCTCAGGAGCATTTACTAGAGAGATGAGACAAACTTTGTTCTAGTTATCTTAGCTGAAGAACAGTCTCTCGAAAAGTGATTAAATGTGAAGGGCCTGACTTTTGACAAGGAAAAGGCCTAGAAAAGTCTGCCCTGCCCTCTCAGAACCATCTCACTCCCTGTCAGCCATTCAGTACTTTGAAAGAGCTGACCCATGTCTTTACTGAGAAAAGTCAAATCAGGCACAGCAAACAGATAGAACTTTTTAGATAGACAGGATTTGTTTTCCTCAGAGCTGAGCAGCAACCAAAACAGCATATAAGTTTGTCCACAAGCGGACACAGATGAGTTTGGATGCCACAGCATTCACATGGGTGCATGTGCTAAGGGGGGATTCCTGCAGACCCAGATGGGGCTGAAGTACATGTTGCAATGTAGTAGTCAAACTGAAAATTATTTTTTTAAATAAGATTACTCCAATACACACAGAGCAAAATGGAAATTTGCCCAGACAAAAAAGATCAGGTTACAAATGTTCAAGAAACTGTTTGATTGTCTGATTTTCCTAAGGTTTGTGGGGGCAATATCCTGGAACATCAAAATATTTTTTCTAGTGTTTTCAAAAGCATTTCATTTTTTTAAATGTAGATAGGCTTTTGTCCTTATAATTTAAAATTGATCCTTCTCCTCCAAATTTTACACTATTTTTATATGCTTGATGAGGTACTTTATTTCTGCCAGCCATTTCTCATCCTAGGTAACTCAGCTTTACAGCAGCCATGTACATTGATTTGACCAAGTAAGGAGACATTCTTTTTATCAAGCATTTCAGTGTTTGGCGTGAGAAGGAAGTCCTATTGCGAATGCAATCAAGCTGCAAAATGCTGGTGAAATGAAAGAACCTATCTATATACAATACAGCTGCTGGTCATTTAAAATATGTTCCTTCTCACACTTGTGGGTCTCAAAAGTACAGATAACTGAGCTGCACTTGTGATTCATATCAGCTTGGATTTAAATGGTCTTTGTGTGTCTTTAACACCAATCTAATCAGTGCTACTGGAAAATATAAAAAGATCACAAAAGCAGCTGAGGCTGGAGGAGGCCTCTGGAGGCCATTGTCCAACCCCCCTGCTCAAACAGGTTCACCTACAGCAGGCTGTCCAGGACCATGTCCAGACCACTTTTGAGTATCTCCAAGAATGGAGACTCTGCAACGTCCCTGGGCAAAAGAAGTGTTTCCTGAAATTCAAACAGAGCCTTCTGTGTTTCAGTTGGTGCCTGCTGCCTCTGGTCCTGCCACTGGACACCACCTGAAAAAGGCCTGGCTCCATCCTCCTGGCCTCCTCCCTTCAAGTATTTGTGCAGATCGATGGATCCCCGCGCCCCCCCGCCCCCCCCCCCCCCCAAAGGCTTCTCTCCAGGCTGAACAGTCCCAGCTCTCTCAGCCTCTCCTTATACAAGAGGTACTCTGTCCCTTTGCTGGACTCTCTCCATTATGTCCATGTCTCTCATGTACTGAGGAGCCCAGAACTTGACACAGGACTCTAAGTGTGGCCCCACCAGAGCTGAGCAGAGGGGAAAGATCTCCCTTGACCTGCCACTAATAATACTTGGTCTAATGCAGCTCAGGATACCCTTAGCTACCTTTGTGGCAAGGGCACTTTGCTGGCTCATCGTCAGCTTGGTGTCCACCAGGACTTCAAGGTCCTTTCCTGCCAGGCTGCCTCCCAGCCAGTGGCCCCAGCATGTGCTGGTGCGTGGGGTTGCTCCTCCCCAGGTGCAGGACTCTGCATTTCCCCTGGCTGAACTTCATGGGTGTCCTGTCAGCCCATTTCTCCAGCCTGCCGAAGTTCCTCTGGATGGCAGTGTGCCCCTGAATTTGTTCAGAGCCTATAGTTTATAGATAGTTGTATACATCCAGTAGAATGGCCTGCTCGCTATACTATTATATGTATCTTAGGTGTACTCTAAAGTGATGTTAATGTGACAGCAACTGTGCTGCCAAATACTTTTATTTCCTTGGGCAGCTTAACTCTGTATCTCAATTCCATGGTATGCAAAATGGGAACAATAACACTAAATTTTATTTGTCTTAGTGTGACCAATTAGCTCCCAATCTTCAATGATAATCTCAAATACTACTATGGTAAATAGCTTTTATGTCTTTAATGTTTGTAACCCTCTGTAGGCAAGAGGTGCTAGGAAATGCTTAAGAGTCATTGTGCAAGGCAGAGGAAGAGGATCAGTTAATTACATACTGAATTTGCTGTGTCGATAGTAAGGACTGTTGCAGGGGGGTAGGGAGAAGGGAGTATGTGGTCTTGTGGAGGTTATTGTTTGCACTTAGCAAGGCAAGTTTAAGCCTAAGTGGGCTGTGGTACTACCTTTTAACTCTAAAAAACCCTTCTCTCAATTAGGACTGTATCATGAGTTAGCTAACTTCAGGTGAGAGTGCATTCATGCATTCCCATTTCCTCCCTTTCATCCATAAATACAACCAGAGCAAAAAATCTGGTATCTGGGGATACTGATTTTATTTTTTTATTCAGCTGTTTTCAAGTGTAGTTCAGGTTTGGGAATTGAACCCTAAATATGTACCCTACATAGAACTCCATACTTATCATCTACTCTTTGGTAGTAGCCTCTCTGATTCAAGTTTTTCATTTGAAAGATATGAATTTGTCTAGCTCCATATTAACTGTTATTTTTACAAATTTAACCTGGGGACTAAGAGGTAAGCAATCTTACTTTTTATTCTCCGAATTTAGTCATCCTATAAAAAAACCCCAACATTGCAAAGCATGCTAGATCTCAAAGCAGTGATAGATCAGCACTGCAGGATGACAATTCTCACACATTAATACAATGATTTTACACAGTAGCAAATAAAACAAGTGTATTCAATTGGAATGATTTTCAAAATCACACAGTAATGGCTTTGCTCCCTGACTGGATTACTGAAATTTTTAAAGCATGGAAATAACAAATATCTCAAATAAGCAAGCTCTTCTTAATGCAAATTTTCAGATCCTAATAATCAGAAAAATTTAAGGACTGATAGATATTTATGGATATAAAAACCAGAAGTTACCAGTAAGCCTTCTTGACATGCTAAAACTGCCTTCTGGATTTCTGACTGAAAAGTAGCCCTGCCTTTGAGATTTGGAAGCATTCAGTTCCTACTGCAAATGAGGTTATTGAGGTCAAAGCAGAAGGCAGACTTCCAAAGTGACACTGAGCTCAGTGAAAGAGTTGAGTTCCTTTTCCTTCTGTAATTATGAATTGTGTGAAGTGCTAACATTAAATAGATCAACGCTTCAGCTGTAATCCCAAAGCCAGTGAAGTGATGCCTGTTTAATTGTGTTGCACTTCCACTTAAAAAGGGGAAACACTATAAACTTCCCCTAAAGGGAAATTGAAAGGAAAATCGTGAAAGTTTCATTTTTATCTAGTGCCTCAACGCTGTTGTATTTCTGGTTCAAATACATCTCTCTCTCTCTTGTAACTAGCTGTCTAGATTTTTATCATAATACAGAAAGGCCCCCCCAAATGGATGAAATGTTTGCTAAGAAGTAGACCACTTGCAGAGGAATCAAAGTTGAAATGTACACCACTAATTGTTGCTACTTTGAGAGTTCATAAATAATCAGTAACCTGCACTTAGTTCTAATTTAAACTAGTCACACATGTGTGTTTTTAAAATTAACAAGTATCTTATCACAGCAAAATCCTGCTACGCAAGGGAGTGATCAGGAAATTAACTTCCTTGCAGCTCAGCGTATTAGGTCTTGATTGATGTAGGGGCAGATATCTTAACTAAATTGTAGACATCTGTATGTCACTAGTCAGATAGTAAAGTTCCCTCTATAACCGAGAGAGGCTCCCAAGGCTGGATGTGCTCCCATCTGAAGCAGTCTCCTGCTGTTGACCATTGACAAAACCTGAGGTATAGCAGCTGCCTAATATTCACATGGTTAAACTTAAAGGAAATCCACTGCCTGAAGTCAGAAATAAACTTCTGAGTAGTTTTAGCTGGAATTAAGTAGATGACCTTGTGTGGAGAAGTATGTCTATGTTTTCCATTGTAATTTTTTGGTATGTTTTTCATGGTCCTGTATTTCTTTATGAGATTTCTTTACATTTTAATGTTTGTGTGATTTATTTAAAGCTTGTTAAGATTGTGAACAGGATTATATGGTATTACAGTCTTGTGATAGTGAGGAATCAAAATCTGTGATCCTTCCTGGCACACAGTGTATATATAGTTTTGCACTATGGAATATTTTTACCTCTCTTCATTAGCAAAAAAAGCTAACATACCTCCCAGCTTTGAAAACAATCTCTAAACGCAGCCATATGAACAAACCCTGACATCAGCTGTATATAAGGAATGAAGGAAAAGCCTTTTAACGTGTTTTTCAGTTGTGTCAATTTCCTGAACAAAGAGGTGTTAGTCAAGACAACTACAAGGGGGCTGTTGGAGGAAGCAGTCACTGGAGCGCACTGTTGGGTCGATCACTGCTCTGGATAGAGAAGCACATCCACTTAGCTACGTATCGTTAGCTTCATTAGCCTAGTACAGCTAGAAACTGATAGACATCAGTTAAGCAGTTGATGCCTGAACTTTCATTACAATTAAAACATAAGTCTTGCTATAGAAGACTAATGTCTTTTAAGATTCCATGGATACAGGGTTATTGTTTGTATGAGAAACAGATTTAGAGTGTTCTTATATGGGCAGCAGCACTACCAATTCCCTATATGTCTAATGGGAAAAACCACCTTGAGTAACAGGCAGTTGTGAATTACTTAGAGATTTATGGACTGAAGAGAGCCACGCATTGTCAACATGGAAAATGGCTGTTAAAGAACTTAACACAGCAATTCAGCACTTACGTTCCAGGAGCAGCAGGGAGGGGGTTAAGTCAGACGCTGTGGCACAGAAATGCTCATTCTTAATGTATGTGCTAGTCAATCTGGTTCTAGATCAGCTTAGCTCTCCATAAAGAGGCTAATAAAAATTTGCAGTAAAGCTGGCCATGAGACATTGCTGCAGAAGGTCATGACAGGAAGGCAGTTCTGTGGTTAGAACGTGTAAAAACAGAGAGAAGAGTAATTTTCTGTGTTGAGGTCTAATAGTATCTTCTCATGTAATTTTGGGCAGCGTTTAGGTTGAACACTTCAGGATCTTCAGATCTTGAGTAAAGATTTGATAGACCCAGTAACTAAACTTCCTCTAAACTGTAAGAATTTTCAATTACTCTTCTTTTCAGTTCCTTCAATGTGACTATTGCTAGGATGCACAATTGTGTCCCTCTTTATGGGATATTTCAAGTGTTTTGACATCTCTACATGGTTCTGGACACAGAAATGTAAATGCTACTGACAACACTCAAGATAAAGTTATGAGAAAGCAGGTGAAAGCCGGCTAAATATTACACACTCTGGAAACAAAACACAGAGGAAGGTTTTGAGCTGAACTGACCACATGATTTGGTCTTACAGAGCAAGATGCAATTAGAAAGTGGGAGCATATGTCCAGCATTGTAAATCTGAACTCTCTTCAACCTGGAGAGTGGATGCTTCCACTCTCCACAGGCAGCCTACTTATTTATTAAAGTAAGCCTTTACCAGAACGGTCAGAAATTGTCTAGAATTACTACAACACATGCCCAAGTTCCAAATAGGCTGGGCTGTTTATTCCATTATTCTAACCTCCTTTGGGATCCAGAGAACAGGAGCTCTATAGTACAAGATGTTTGATGAGCTTAGTCTGTTGCCTAAAAGTACAGATTCTACCATTGTTTTCTAACAGATAGACATTGCAGAAGAGTTGTACTTTAAGAGAAGATGCTCAATGTTTTCAAGACAATGTTTTACAAAGCAACTTCTGCCAAAGATATTGAAGAAATTGCACATGAAAGATGGACATTATGGAGAAATAAACCCATTTTTTTCTCTGTTCCATTTTTCAGCTGCCCCTGTAATAGCTCCTGTAAAGCAGAGGAGTGTCGTGTTGCCTGTTAATATGGAAGGGCATGAAGAGCTAGCATACTGGTAAGGTCACATCAGAAGGGCATTATTTTCATTACAAAACCAAACTTCCAAGTCTCTCTCTTCTTAATGTGAAAATACCCTGGAATTAGTTGTCTTATTTTTGTTTATAGCTCACCAAGGAAGTGGTAACTTAACTTGGTAAAGTTATACTTTATAAGACTGAGTTTTGTCAGTGCTCTGGAAAATACAGTTATAAAGGCAAAAGCAGGGACCACTGTAAGTGATCAGCATGCAACTGTATTTGCATGAAAAGAAGAATGATTAGTGCTGCATTTGTTACAAGGAGTTCATATGTAAAATCCATATGTAAATCCCAAGGTGTTATTTGAAACACTTTGTATGATATTAGAGATGACCATGTAAATAGCTTCAAATATGAAGACACAAAACTCTCTTTTCCCCTTTCTTACATGAGGGAATTATAATTTAACTCTTTAGGCTGTTGCATACATAATTTTTATAAATAAATTTGAATATTGGAAGAAATTTTTTATACAACTTTTAAAAAACTGAGACTGAAAGAAAAACGTATTAGAATTCACACCTATCATTGGCAAAATTTGAATCCCTATTCCATAATCCTAATAATCATCATTGATTTCTGTGATGCCATAGCAAGTTTTTAAATTTCTTTAATGGTTTTTAAGTATGACAAACTAATACTTTGTTACAATGTCCATTCATTTGATATGTTACCATCTCAAACCAGTTGGTGACTGGGATAAAAACACTATTTGGGCATAAAACTGGAACTGCTGTGACAAATATCTTATTTGGATGGTTAATTTATTTTGACTACTGATTTTTGCATTAGCTCTTCTGTTAAGATGCTGGTAGTTCCCAAAAAATGTTTATGCTCTGTTGTAAATCTGAAGAGAATTTTACTAGTACAGAGCATTGTCTATTGAGAGATTTTTACATTCTAAGTAAGAAGACAAATAAGATACACTATTAGTCTAAAGAAGGAGGTATGAAGAGATTGTTCCTGGAGAGCAGAAACAGAGAAAATACTGTTCAAAAAAGTAGAGAGGGAAGTTATCTGCTGTTGAGAAGAAAGATTGTCTGCCTTATAAGGCACACTGACAGTCAAGTTCAGTCAGAAAATAAAACCAAATATTTGGATAGCACTTAAGGTGGTAGCTGAGGATGATTTGCTTAAATCTGTGTAAACAGAATCCTGAGGTTTGGTCAGGTTTTTGGAAAAATGAGACGAGACAATTCTGTATATAATGTTTGCCTACACTAACAAAAGCTGTAGATTTTCTGAACATTTATTTAAAACTTCATTTTCCAGTGGCCTTTAAAGGAAAATCTGATTTTGCTTTTTACTTTTGTCATACTTTCAATTAAAGCAGTCAGCAGCCTCCAACATACATACACACACACACATAAATTCTGTTCTTTCTTTCTTTCTTCCCACACTTATCTTCAATGTTGACACTGCAGTTCTAAGTCCTAATTTATTTGATTTAGCAAATGCATTTTTTTCCCCCAGTTCTGCTTATCCATTATCGTTTTCTAGTGTTCTTATTTTCCTCAGAGTAAAAGCTTGACTCATACGTTGCTGTTTCTCTTTGAAGTATGGAGGTCTGAATACTAACATGACCCAACACGAACAGGTACTGAAACTATCAACTGTAATTTAACAGTTTATTACGTAAATTAGGTAGCTGTTATGAGAAAAAGCTTTTACTATGACACCACTCAGCTAAAAACATCTCTGAGATATAAAAGTATCCCTAACAGACTGCCACCAGACTGATGTTCACCTTACACAGGTACTGAAAAGAAAAAATAATGACAGAACCTGAAAGCAAATTCATATGTGAGTGTGCACGCATGAGTATTCACAAAGCGACAGGCACACAGATATGTATGAGGCCAAAGCTCAGAGTCCTTTATGAGCTTACTTAGAGGATTAAATTTTTTGTTTTAATCTTCTGTAATGAAATTGCTGTCCTTTGTTGGCCCTCTGAATAGTCAACAGTTTTTCTAGTTTGCTTTTCTCCATTTCATTGCATGCCCTCTTAGCCACTGCTCTGTCTGTAATGAGAAATCTGAGCTATTTTCTACTTCGTTCTTCAGTCTACACAGGATTTTTTTCACCTCTGCATTTTTTGAATCACTGAGTTCATAGGGAGAAACAGTGTATCTGCTTTTAACCCCTCTGATCCTCTGTTATCTTCTTTTATCTTTAAGACTTTTTAAGGTCAAGCCGAAACAACACTTCATGGGAACTGTTGTCTTCTCTATATGCCTTAAGCAGAAAACATAAAGAGAAAGACCTGGCAGAATCTGGTGCATGCATTGCACTGGGGCCACCCTCATGCCACAATGTTTTGGGGTCTGCTGTTGCATTTGCTCCATGGTTCTGGGAAACCTCACTCTTTCTGGTGTGTATTGTCAGCCTCCGAGCTGGGGAAACAACTTGCATGAGGTTCAGCTTCCATCACTCATTTTATCCGTGGGCTGGCCAAAGCTGCTGCTCAGGAAGCTCTCAGCCACGAATGGAAATTTTAGAGTATCTTTTAACCCTGGTTCAATTGGTACTCTGCTGTGCCAGGATTTCAGTACATGTTAAGGAAAATAATTCACACTCCTATTCTAGCAAATCTGGGCAATGTTGGACATAGCAAGTTATTGAATCCTTTCTTTTCCACCTACTCTTTTAGAGATGCAGCTTCAAAGAGTGATTAGTGCCTTTATTTTCTAAGTACTGGGTACTTATGTTAATGCTTCCAAGTCTTAAAAAAGCTCCCCAACAGTGTTCTATTAGACAACAGATATTGTGAAGCAATGTCTATTGGCTTGACAAACAAAAGAAGAAACAAATTATTGGAAAGGCAAAGTGACTTGGCAAAGAGGATACCACAAAGCAGTAGAGGAATGGGAATAACTGAATCCACATGTCCAGATGGAATGATTCATGTGTTTTCTCAAATAAAACTAAACTCATACACACAAGCAGGCTTAATATACACTAAACCACATTCCTCCAAACTGTCCTTTCCTTAAAGAGTACTTCAGACATTTTTTGCTGCTTTAATGAGAAAGAACGAACGGTGGGAGTTAGCAACTATCTGCTAAGCACAGCCACTAGCCCAGCCTGGTAACATACCTAAGAGGATCAGGCTTCTCACATGAGCTTTCCAGGGAAACCTGAGAATCCCTCCAGGGTTTAAAAAACAGAATTTAGATAGTTGCATGGATAGCTCGTCAAGGAAGTGTTGATGACCAGGCTACCTCATGGGTAGAAACATGGGGTCAGGAGTGCTTAGGAGTCTTCAGTACTAGAGTGTACCTGCCCAAAGGATTCTGCTGCAAGAAAAGGCAATTTATTACCATTTTCAGATCGCAAGAAATCATTATCTTCATATTATTTTCCTCATATTTTGGGGGTTCCTTAGTTTCTTTTTTTTTTTCTTTAGTGCTACTTAGGACCAGATTCGACAAGACTTAATGTCGATTTAATGCAATTATACTGTAACTTTGATGTTATACTTGGAGATTTTCCTAGTGTCTGTGTGAATAAAGCAGAAAGGATTTGGTTCCCAACATGACAGATCACCAAAGTTTCCATTGCTCCCTATGTAAACTGCCATATAATACTGCTGTTTAAATTCTCCACCAGAGCTACATGTCTTAATAGTTCCATGTTCTTCCTCAGCCTCAAGTATCAAAGGGCACGCATATCTTCTGGTTCATTGCTAAGAAATATTTATAATATAGCAGCACATGGTGTTTCCACCCTGTAAAATCACCACCATTAATAGGATCTGAAGTAATCATGGGCTCTGTTCCAGCTACTGCATAAAATCAAATTCCTAGGAAACCACAGTCACTCACTGCATTGCCTGTGGTGATGTTTCCTGCACTCAGTAATACATGGAAAACCCCTCACTTTCTTCGTCATTCGGAAAAACATTTCTTTTCAATGAAGTTCTCATTGCTTTTATTTACATATGCATTTTCAGCGCAGTGTTACATCTGCAGACAACTAGTATGAGATTTTTCCACTTTTGTCCAAGGAATCTCTTCATGCTCTAACACAGAGGGTGTGTATCTCCTCTTCAGATTATCAAATTTTACAATCTGCAGTTCCCCATGACTGTATAATGGCTTCTAAATCATCTGGGTCTTGCTGAAATAGAATTATTTTTTAATATTTTTTTTAAAAAAAACTTATCTCTGGATTCAAAACAGTATATCTAACACACTTCTTTATGGTAATCACTTCAGCTCTGGTAGCTGTTGTAATTAGTGAAGAGTGAATAGAGTCTTATGGTTCTAAATTGTAACAAAGCTCTGCCTTTGTCATAGTCTGAAGAGTAAGTAAGTGTCTACTAGTAGCTATACTAAAATTCATTGTGTCCATGAGCTGCTTGGCACTTTTCCTCTCTACAGCTTTAACAGAACAGGTCCTCAATCTGCTTATTTTTATTTTTTTAAAAATCTTTAGTATTTTACAAGCAGATGTTCAGTCATGGGGCTATATTCCCATGCTAAAGTTCAATCTGCAAGCAGAGTTCAAGCACTTCAAGATCATACAGGATGCTGATGAAAAGCTGAGTTTCAGCTTTCTTCCTTTGCTTATATTTCCATCATCCATGTACTAGTAACCTGACCTGAATTCAGATGTGTGCTTCCATTAGATAAACAGATAGCAGGAGTACATCGATGTGCAGAAGTAAGAAGGTACGATGTGCACTCACCCATTGGTGACCAAGCAGAACAAAGTGACACGCATGTACCATGACAACATTACATTGCTGAAGTAGCACCTTTCAGATTTTGCTTTGTCAGTCAGCCATGTATTTGTGTGCATAGATTAATACAGCATTTAAGGAAGAGAATAACGTCATTTTATTTACTCCCATTTCCAGAGAAGTCTCAGATTGTTATGGTTTAAACCCAGGTGACGACCGAGAACCAGGTAGCTGCTCATTCACTCCCCCGTTCTCTCCTGATGGGATTGGGGAGCAGAATCAGGAGAAAGGTAAAACTCTTGGGTTGAGGTAAGAACAATTTAATATTTGAAATAGAATGAAATATAATAGCAACAACAACAATTGTAATGAAAAGGGGACAAAGGCAGAGAGGAATTAAATCCAAAAGGAACAAAAACCAACAAGTGATGCACAGTGCAGCTGCTCACCCCCTGCTGAGCGATGCCCAGCCGGTCCCCCCAAGCAGCGATCCACCAGCCCACACCAACCACCACCCCCCACCACCACCCCCCCCCCCCAGTTCATACACCGAGCGTGGCGCTCTATGCTATGGAATATCCCTCTGGCCAGCTGGGGTCAGCCCTGGCTGTGCGCCCCTGCCCCCCCCCCCCCCCCCCCCCCCCCCGCCCCGGTTTCTTGTGCCCCCAGCCTGCTGGCTGGCAGGGCCTGAGGAGCTGAGAAGCCCTTGAGTTGGTATAACCACCACTGAGCCACAGCCGCAACCAGCCACGGGCTGCCAGCACCGCTCTCAGCCGAACCCAAAGCACGGCACCGCACCAGCTACCAAAAAGAAAATTCACTCTGTCACAGCTGAAAGCAGGACACAAACACCCGTGCTCAGATACGCGCTTCATGTGTACTCAAACTGTTTGCATAAAAGATCATGCACCAGCAAGTTTTTGGGCAAGGGGGATAAGAGTAGACAACATAGACCCAAACATGGAATTGTTTAGGGCATGGATGGGTCAGACACATTCAGTCCTCTTTACCTGAAGTCTAGCACCAGGTACATCTCATGACAGTTTGTCCCTGCTCAGCACTAGGTAATAAATAGCGTGTGGCTGTTGTGGATGCTCCTTCCTGGTTGCAGCAAAGAGTAAGGTAACAGGACAGCCTGAACATAGCAAGAGTGTTCTGTACTTCTGCACGGGTACATGGACCTAGCTGGCTTTCCCCAGGGACAAGCCACCCTTTAGGTTATCACACACAGCCAAGGTGTCTTGTCAAAATGAACTTAGGAAACCCTCATCAGCAATAAAATATGTCATTTTTCTTTACATTTTGCTTCTATGGGTATTATGTCTAGTATGTCTGATGGATGCATTTGGTATATTTTCATGATTATTATGGTACAATGCCTGAACACAGGAGGATAACAAGTTTCTTTTGAGAACACTACTACATCATTCCTCTACTCTGACATGGATATTTGTTAGGGAGAGTGGATGAATGCTGTTTGGAGGCAGAACAGAGAGATTACTGTCAGGGTATCTTGACTCACATCAGCAACCTGTGTTGATTCTTTTTTGCTCGATATATCAAACCCCCTTAGATGACAAAGAACCCAGTGTGTTACATGCATTGTAGGATTATGTTACAGGATGCATTACATTACAGGACAGCAACATCTGTTCCAAATTCAGGCACATTCAGTCCAGCACACAACATTTCATCCTTCTTGCCACTGTAGCGGGATGTTATCAAATAGAGTACCAAGTACTGACTAGAAAAGGATTTTCAAGGTTTCAAACATCTCTATGTACCTTAAGGAACACAGACCCTAACTATTATATAAATCAGTATGGGAATTTACATAAAGCCTGGCCCCATAGACTAACTGAGCAAAATTGCATCTAGAAGCACAGAGGAATTGGGAGTGGAAGGGCTACCTAAGCCCAGTGCTTCCCACATGAAAAGAAAAAAAACCACCTAAACAACCAAACCCAATGTTGTTTTGTCATCAATCAGTGACTCTTCAGGTAAAATCTTGTTGAATTATTATGCAGCTACAATGAAAGTGTTCTCAGAAGGACTTGATAAGCAGGAAGAACTGGTTGCACTTATTATAATCAGTGACATCCTTGAAATAAGGGAGCTCATGGTACTGAAGGGTGTGAGGAAGAAGAGTAGCAGCGTACAGACCCTGGATTTCAAATGACCAGATTCAAGTTTCTCCAGGAAACTGGCAGGTGGGATTCCACAGGAGGAAATTCTAAAGTGATCCCTAAAAACACTCAGGAAGCCCCAAAGGTCTTTAAGGACGGCACCCTCCAAGTACAGGAATAGTCCATCCCAGTACTCAGGCACTGAGACAGGTGTCCCTGGAGGCTGCTTTGGCTAAGCAGGAAATTCGTGGTGGAGCTCCAATGCAAAAGGACAGCATACAGAAGTGGAAGCAAGGTCAGATTACATGTCACAGCACTCCCAAAACTAGCTGGCTGCAACAAGGCTTTTACCATCACATATCAAGTTAACTTCAATAAGTAGTTTGCACACCTTGCTCCAGCACAGCCACCAATCCCCCACAAGATCTCAAGGGTCCATCTATTGTTCCTACTGTTTCTTCATACTCTTCAGGCCAGCCCCTCTGCTGCCTTCTCCTTGTCTCTCCTCATCCAGAGCACTCACTCTCCTCCATCTACTCCTTCCAGCTCTCTCCTCCTTAACTACTCCTCTTCCCACCCCTCCTTAGAGCTATTTAACTACTTAGCAGGAACCAGCCACAGCTGTACATTATCCACATCAGCCACCCTGCCGCCCCTGAAGCCAGTCCACAGCTGTATGTTGTCAATGTTAATTAACCCAGCTTCATTCCTCTACAGCTACAGAGGAGAAATATTTCATAAACAGGTAGGAATGACGTTAGGAAAGTGAAAGCTCAGCTAGAATTGGCATTTGCAGGGACATCAAGATCAACAAAAAGAGCTTCTATTGCCACGTTAGTAGTAAAAGGCAGAAGAAAGAAAACGATGGCCTACTCTTGAATGGGTGGGGAATGCAGAGTCAGCGGGCATCGAAAAGGTTGAGGTACACAGAACCTTTTTTGCTCAGTCTTCACCAGCAAGCCCTCTTAGGCCTCTGTGCTTGGCAGCAGAGTCTAATGAGAAGGAGAACTACCAGTGGAAGGCTGAGTAAATGATCACAGACTGGGGAACATCAAGTTGAATAGCTTCACTTTAGTCACTGGACAAAATCCTCTTGGGATGTGCACAGAAGGTGATTTGGAACAGTCCACATAGATTGGGTAAGGTTAAATCATGCCTGCCCAACTTGATTTCTTTCTGTGATAATATTATTTGATTTGTGGATAAAGGGAGAGTAACAGATGTTACTTACACCAAGTTTGGCAAAGCCCTCAATGCTTTCTTGCTCAGTATTCTCATATTCAAGTTAGGACATTGTGGTCTGGATGGGTGGACAGATAGGCTTTTTAATGGATTTCAGCAATTTGGAGTCTGTAAAGGCAATAATGAAGAACTGTTTTGTAAATTGGTCAACCATCTAATTTCTGACCTTCAGCGATGTCACTCTGAATGACAAGTCCATTATAAAGAGGGACAAGGTAGCTTTTTTTATATTACTGTGGAAAATAAATGGTTATGCCTTTGTTCTCATGGGCCCCATCTTCTTAGTACATTATATACACAGCCAGCAGTACAACAGGTGTGGTTATGTTTCCCTTTATTTCATTTTTTTTAAATTAGATTCCCCTGCATTTTGTTCTAAGCCTATACTGAAGGTACTGTTTTGCGTACCTTTTGCATAGGGCTTAGTGCCTAAGTGGAGGTGCTTGACAGACGAATACAGTTCTAGACCCCTTTGAACTATGTGCTGCTCCAGAAGGACCCTGTGCCTGAAGATGAAATTGATGTGATTAAGAGGTAGACAAAAGATTAGGAAAAGACCCAGAGGAGAATATACATGTGAAGAATATCTCAGAAGGTTGAGATTTTTTCTGTATTTGAGCCCCAGGAGAAGATCTTCCTATAAAATCTCATTTTCTAACAGGCCGTGCACATTAGTTTTGGCATCAGGTTGCACATGATATTAAAAAGGGAGCTTCTATTTGTCACAGCTGCAAAACCCTCTAAAACAGCTTTTAAGTCTATCATGTAATAAAATCAGGGAAAGTCTTGATCATATCTTTTCCTGTCAGGAAGTGGCCCCAGTGTTATTGATTGACAAAAGGCATTTGAGATAAAAATAGAGAGTTTTAAAAGACAAGCTGACAGATTATTCCATACTCAAATAGTTATATAGAAGTATATAGGGAAGGAACTGCTGGAATAATGAACAAAGAGAAGGACAGAAACAGAAAAATATTTATTCCTTCCTGCTAAAGAAAATCCAGACATACAGGAGGTTAAAATGTGAAGACAAATGCACATCTAGAGGAAGTATTTCTTAGCATAGATCATCAAAATGGGTGTCAGAACCCCTTACCACCAACAACACTGACATGACTGTTGTAAGTTTAAGGATTTATTTAATTAGCTATTAGCAATATCCTTTGATCAGTCAGTAGGAAGGCTGGTCTGATATAGGTAGACACACTTAAATATAAGCAATTTTTTACTTTAACATCCAATCATATGCCTGAATCTTTGGACTTAAGTCTTTGGAAATTATTGGTGAGGTAAAGTTTTGAAAAGATCTTCCCAAGAAAATTCAGAGTTCCTGACTATATCACTTTACCCTTTTCCTTTTAGTAGTGAAGAACTGTGCTATAGTTACAAAATGTCCTCATGTTTCAGCATTCATATATATATTTGAGTTTAAATAGATGATCTATTTTGTATTATGAGAAGGTAGATCTGACAGTAGCTCCTTTGGTCTGTATTGATTGCTCTGCCAGGAAAAACAGCACCATTGTGTCTACATTTGTACTACTTTTCTAACGGAGTGCTCCCTCAGGCCATCCTAATACCCAGTTCACCAACTACTGGTGTTGAAAAGCCCTCTTAAAACACTCAAAAATCACTTCCAGTGATGCTTTCTTTACCTGAGCAGTGTTCAAGGCTATAGAACTTGCCTTTCATGAAGGAAAAATGTTGAACAAAGCCATAAATGGCAACTCCCTTCGGACTGATGAAAAGGGGGAAATACGTTGCTACCATATGTAAAAAGCATTTCAGAGCATTATACCTTTGCCCTTCACAGAGAATAGGAGGAGAACATCCAGGCTGGTTATGAGAAGGTGGTGACTAAAGATCACAGCACAGCCAAATAACCCGCGCAGACCACATGCCTTCTTTCAGCATGGATTCCAGCAGACCATGGGTCTGATGAAACTGTTATGTGCTAAGACCAGCTAGGATCACCATCTGCAAGCTGGTCAGCCACTCCTTTCATCAGCCCCTCCCTGGTGAGATCAGTATTTGTTAAAGGTCAGTTGCTTTAGCATGACGATTGACACCCAGGTATGTGTGTACAGGCTGTCTGGAGCCAGTGCCAGTGGCTGACACAATGCCATGAAGGTGACCTTTTGCACACTGACTTTCGTGATCCATTCCTGATTATTTCATATGTGGAATATCATGTGGTCTTACTGATGGGAATTGGTGAGGCTCATCCCAAACACTGAGACATAGGAGGAATAAGCATGCCAGTGTTCGCAAGCACCTCAGCTACATCCCCAGTGCATCGCACCAGTGAGCCAGTCTCTGTCCTTCAACAAGCCTGGACGCTGTTCCCAGTAGACCAAGTACCTGAAAAAAGAACAGTAACTGAATAAAGAACTAACTCTTATCTGAATCCATTAGATTCCGGATTGTGTCTGTCATAAAGGACAATACGTGGAAGCAGTATGTACGTCTATGTGCAGAAGCAGCATAGGTGGAGTTCTGGGAAAATTATGAGTAGCTGTGATCTCATTGCTTTGTGAAAAAGACTCAGTTCAAATTCTTCTGCTTACATCTGCCTTGCACCTCCTTAAAACCTATTCTTGTCATTTTGTTGTCTTTTAGTTCAAGTGCAAGAAGATTAATTATATCCCACTTAGTCTTTGCATCTTTGAAAAGTTTGGATTTTTCACATTTAATTCAAGTTCTAGCATTTGCCATGTAACATCATCATCTACAGCCAAAAATCTTATTGCAGGTTTCTTTAGAAACCTAGTCTGAACTCAGTTTATAACCAGCTTAAGCAAACAGTTGAAGATAAAACCTTCAGCCTGTAATGCACACTTTTCACTGATTTAATGTAAAAATGGCTTCAGAAATTGGATGTTTGTGATTCTTTTCTCGTTTTCTGACTGTAGCTGTACTGTGAAGCTCTTTCCTTAATGAAAGAGAAAAAAACCCTCTCCTTTGCTCCTCCTCCCCTGCCCTCCTTCCCTACAACCTTCCTTCCCTGCTTCCTCTCCCCCTCCTTTTCCTCCCTCCCACCCTTCCTTTCCTTCCTCCCTCCTTCCTTCTTCCTCCCACATGATTTGATCATATCACAAACACCCTGATACCTAAGCACCCATGTCTGTTCCTTGTTAATCCCCAAATGTCTGCATTAGCACTTACTAAACTTTTATGATCACTAAATTCCAGTTTTATTTCTGCCAAAGAAGTGTTTCTGTGTTTTGGAATCTGTCAACTCAAAGATACTAAAAATGTATCACAACATCACGGTACTACAAAGTTGCATCCCTGCTGTAAAGCAAAGTTTTAAAATGGTGAGCAACTTTGTCTGAAGTTTGGAGTTAAATAATCATTCTCCAGTGTTTAGCCATTATATTGTCCCAAAGTTTGGAAACAATGTCTGTGAAAATCAGCTTTCCTGACTAACTCACAGGGGCACTGCTCTGAACGCTGTGTGACAGCAACCAGTTTCTTCTGCAGCATGCATAGCCCTGATCAGCAGGGCTGATTCCTCTTGGCTAGTTTGAGCCCTGCTGTGGCCAGCAAGCTTGAGGAGACGCCAGCATGACAGTGTGAAAGCCACACATATGTGCTGTCAACTTTCTGCAATCAGGGAAAGGCTGGATCATGAAAAATTGCACATGAACTGCAATTTAAGCAAAAGCAGCCAAACTAAGGTGGGGTGTAGATTCAGCGACTTGGGAGGAAGCCCTCATACTTTTTTTAATGACAGGCTGAACTATTTCAGTCTTCTGCATCACACAAACCGCGAACTCTGCGAAACACAGTGAGCTTAGCACTTCAGAAAGTCGTCTTTGAGGCTACAAAGCAAAACCAGCCCCCCGTTGCCTTGTCAGTATACCTTAAGCAAGGCACTCAGGGAGAAGAGTTTTCAAAATTGATGTTCTTGTCCTAATTACCAGTATACAACATTTTGTTGAAGCCTAGTAGGAGCTTTATGAAGACCCACACCCTCCAAATTTCTTCCAGAGACCTTTCAATATGCTTCAGCTGGTGTCCTTCGGCAGGGAAGGGCTCCCCAGTTTACTGGTGTGCAAGGTGACCCAGAAGGCAGATGGCGCTATCAGGTGTACCCTTAATCCCAGGGGTTACAAGGTTATTTTTCACACTAGGGATCAGAAAAACATCAAGACAGATGTACAGTTTAATACTATTTGCTAAGTGGAATTAAGCAAATATTTTTAGCTCAATTTTTTTTCCTGTAAATATAAAACTCATCTCTTCAGTACTGCAGCAATTAATGTGGTTTGTATATGTATATATTTAAGCCTATACAAAGTCATACTAAGCTCTAAAATGCTGGTGGATGACAAAATACAGGCACAAGATGGGAGAGGAGAAATTACAGGAGACAGTAATGATGGACTTTTTCATTTTCTGTGGGGATGAGGAGTCAAAGGCAGCTATTAATGTTTGAATAATAAGGGACAATGATCAATTGTGACTTGAGAGGTTCAGGCCAGACATCAGAAAAAAAAAGTTCTTACCAAGGCGTGGTGCAGCACAGAAACAGGTACACAGAGGAGTTTTTGGATCTCCATCTTTAAGATTTCCAAGAGTCTGGAAGACAAAGTCATGGTGGACACAATCTGATATTTGATGATCACAGATGTCCTTTACAACTATTTTTTCTATAAGCCAATGGATAAATCTTGCTAGAAATCTGCCAACCTCAAATCTTTCATTCACTTCTTAATCACTCGCTTTTCCTATACCTTCAAATCCAAGCTGATTTGTAAAATTCTCCTGTAGATAATGCCACTGTTAGTGATCCGAATCAATAGTATTTATTTGTGGGAAGAATTAGTCCAGTCTATTTCACCTCTAGGTGAAAAACTAGAGCTTTATTTGTCAAGCACTGAACACTTAAAAAAAAGGATGAAGGGTGACTGAGTCAAATCTCCTTCCAGAAGAGTTTTTCCAGGCAAGCTAGTGAATTTTCTATTATTTATCAGAAGCGTAATGGGAGAAGCGAGAGAACACTATACAACACAAATGAGAGCAACACTGGGCAAGTACTTAAATTGTTGCTTTAACTTGTTTACTTCTGTAAAAGACATAGATAGTGATGGGTTTGTTACTGTTTTTGTTATAAAAATCTGAAAAAAATAACACATTATGGGGACTAAAGCTAGATATTGCAAACAAAAAAACCCCAACCCAACTGCAAATAGAAAGCTATTGTTTTAGTATATTAGCAATTTTATTGATATCTAATAAACAAGCAAATCTTTGTTTACATCTGAGTTCCTCAAGAGTACAAAACGCCCTTTGATAGGAGTTTATGGGAATTCATTAATCAGGATTCATCCCATTAGTTTGACTTGCAGTTTCTTTGCCTTGGTTGCTTTAATGTGCAATGTAAGATGAAGCCCTTACCCAGACTAGAAAGGAAATCTTAGTAATAATTTATGAAATGGTGTAAACATTGAATTTGGTGAACTACAATTAACCATAGTTATACATGCAAAACTGGGCTATTTGTGTCTGTTTTGCATGTGTATTACTGAGACAACTCTCTGTACCTATGTGAATTTTAATTGCAGGCAGCTATAGCTTATATGTCACCTCACCACCCAAAGTAGGTCATTCCACCAACATGAAAATATGTCTTCTCCAGAGAGCTTGTACTGCAGTTTTCACTAAATATTCAATGACTGTAAAACACAAGGGCCTTGATAGTTCTTATTTTGATCTGGAGACCAGTGTTTGAAACTCTATACAAATTTTGTATAAAGAAATTTCTGAAGTGGATTGCTGTGGAAAACCAGCTTTAATTCAAAAGATTTAACATGAACCTGCATGTGACAATCCAAGCAATTTATCAGCTAATGTCCCTGACTGCTACTAAAGAAACAAACACAAAAATTGACCCATAATATTTATTTTAGACATAAAGAAGCAAACAATGTGCTCCATATATTTATTATTTTTATTGTCAGCGAAATACTTCTCATTTTATTACAAGCATCTGGATCAAGACATTCATTCTTATCACATCATAAACTCAGAAGCTGCTTCAGTAATGTAGAAGATAGTTTGAGGTTAGCCGTTTCAAGGAGGGGAGGAATGTCTACTTTGAAATTATTGCAATATTGTTAGTAGGGAGAGGAAAGACACCTTGCAATGGTAAGGAGCACCAACACTGTTTTAGAACTTTAGGATATAACTACATTACAAAATGCAAAAATTTGAAGCAAATACTGAAGCAGCAAATTCTTGCAGAATATATACAGCAAAGGTGCTTTGCCTTTGTGTGACTGTAGTCATTGCTGTTTCCAAGACTGAGCCAGATTGCATTGAGCCAGCCCAAATGTTATTCTAGTCTAGTGCCTCCTGTTACTTCATCATCTGAGGGTCACGTGGTCACAGCTCACATGTACGCGTACCAGCAGGAGAGGGCAGGTACTCCACATCTGGCAGAATGGTGTGCCCACTATATCTGCTGACTTTTCCTACCTCAAATTTTCTTCTACAGCTGTTTATTCTCCAGATCAAATAAATTATGCTAAAAATACTCTGCACCACTCATTATCAACAAAAAGGCTGGAGAATCAATTACTATTGGTAAAATACGATCTTTTTCCAGGATTTTTTTTTTTAATATGCAAGTCACCTCAGGAAACTGGAAGCCAAGTTTCAGTAATAGTCAGGGGGAATTTTTTTACCATGAGGGTGGTGAAACAGTGGCACAGGTTGCCCAGTGAGGTGCCCAGGCCCCATCCCTGGAAGAATTCAAAGTCAGATTGGAAGGGGGTCTAAGCAACCTGATCTAGCTGAAGGTGTCCCTGCCCACTGCAGGGGGTTGACGAGATGGCTTTTAAAGGTCCCTTCCCACCCAAAATATTCCATTATTTTCTATATTATTTACATTAGGCAACTCCAAAGACAGGAAATAAATCACACAGTTCTGATGCTGCTCTGAGCAAAGAGTCTGAAAGCTAACTATCACAGAGTGTAATTTTACAAGAGAAGGTACTTCCTTAAATATATCTGCTATTGGATTTTTGTTTTCTTTTTATGGAGAGCAGATGCGGAAATCTCTCACGGCCCAGCACTGTTATAGGAGTTCTGCTCTGCCTCCTGCAATGTCAGTATCTTTCTTTGAGTTCCAAGATCAACATTCTCATTATTGTTTATAGGAATGAAGAACACAAAATCAGAACCAGGGCTTAAACATCTTATGCTACAAACTAGCTTTTTAATTATTATTGTTATTTGTCACAAAGAGGAGTACTTTTGTAGAAATAGCTATAAGCGACTCCGTTGTATTTCTGCAGGTTTTTAAACTGGTGGCATTGCTGCTGCCCTTGGCGGGGGGGGGGGGGGGGGGGCGGCAGCGTCCCCCTTCCCGGCCGCAGCGGGTGCCGGTTGGAGCTGGACGTGTGTCGGCGGTTTGACTGAGACAGGCGGAGCGAACGGGCTGTTAAGGGTTAATCCAGGCTACGAACCCCGTGTGCGCCGGCAAACGCCGTTGTGCAGAAAAGGCCCCTCGCAGAGGCAGCGCCCCCCCCCTTGCAGAGGCAGCGCCTCCAGGGGCGAGCGGGCGGGGGGGGGGAGGGGGAGGCTTATCCCGGGCAAAGCTCGGTGCAGCCGGGGAAAGGCAGCTGCGGCGGGGGGAGATCGGCACCCGCGGCCCGAGAAACCCCCCTGCCCGGCAGAGGGGAGGCTGAGCGCGCGGGCTGGTGAAGGCGCGAAGCGAGAGAACGTAAGACAGACGGGACGGAGCACTGAGGAGTGACGGAGCTGGGTGGCTTGTAACCGGGGGGCTGATGGGTTTGTACGCCGAACTGCATCAACCGTGCGGGCCTTTGACAGCGGGGGGCGGGGCGGGGGGCGGGGCGCAGCGCCGGTGGGGGGAGGGGCACCAGGGACCGAGCCCGCTTGGGGGACAACAGCGGTATCGCCCATCCACAGTGAAAGAAAATTCCTCTACGACCAGAGCAGCAGGTTGCAGCGCTGGGTACCACACCGCATGGCCCCATCTCCACAGGCCGCCAATACAAACCCCAAGGATCTCGGGAACGGCTGACAATACTTCAGTAGGAGACCAGGCAACACTTCCAATTCAACAAAATGAGTCAACTCAAAAGAATGGGGCTGAATTCCAGCCAGTCTTCTGTCAGTCTTCCACCAGAACATAAATAAGGGAAGAACATACCGAAATAAATACACATAATCGCAAAGATCATTATGCCCATTACAGCACCTGCAAACGAGGAGATGGAGGAGATATTTGTAGTGATATTTCAATACAATTTGGCTCAAAATCTCATGCTAGATAATAATCCTCGGTTTCTTCAACAAAGTCTGTTACTAGTCCTGTTGGAAGGAAATGTTAAGACCACGGATTTCTTTCCACTTCTGCTATTGGAAAGAAAGTCCATTCTCTGAGAATACAAAGCAGCCTGAAACGACAGTCCATTTCTCTGACCATTTCCCCATTTTTTTTTAAGTGGCCCTAGGCAGATGACAAATTAACAGACTGGCACAGCATTGTGCCCGGGAGGGAACTGTGTGGATGACTCCGTTGTTCATTGCATAGTTTTAGACTTTCAGAGAGAGAGTGCACCAGTTTCTGAACTGCCTGTGCTATAGCTTGCTCATGTACCCAACATTTCCTCTCCATTTCTTTCAATGCTATATTGTAGCTCATATATGTAGCTCAACCCAGCCTTGATGGCTCAGTTACAAGCCAGAGAGCTATGGTTCAGAATCCTACTCTTCCACAGAAAACAAAAGAGGCGCTTCAGCTCACTCGGGAGATTAACAGCTCTTGCTGAAATTTCACGCTACTAAGTGTCACCTAACCAGGTTATACATGCTCTCATTAGGAAAAGAATTTCCCACTTCAGACCCTTCAGAATCCTCGCAGGAATAGCAATCACTTCTTTTCAAAAGCTTATAGTGCATTCACCTGAGTGACAATAAAATAAAATAAACAAAACCATACCAATACACACACCCACCCTCCCAAGAAGCAAATCAAACCAAGCCAACCGTCCTGCCAAGGTAGCAACGTTGAAAATGCAGTTCACAGAGACTGCCTTTCCTCAGAGGGCAGAGTCTGTCAGGCCCTGCACGCCAGCTCAGTAGTTACAGTCCTTTTAATCGTCACAGTGTCACAGTTACCTTCGTCCCCAAGCAGGGGCTTACAAGGTTTTTCTCAGTTCCATACCAGATCGTAAAACAGAACTTCAGTCAGGTCTCTCCTATGAAAGCACTGGGATTTTGTGGAACTGGAGGGTGAGATTATACTGTATGCAACAGTCTGGAAGAGGTCTTACTGATCACTTCTCTGTTAAATGGATGCTGGCCTCCTTCGCTCATTTCTGTAGGACTTTACAAAGGATAACAAACTACCACAGATCCCAGCTCAACAAGCCTATCAGCTTGGTGCAAATATCAGTGCAACAGCAGACACTCAGATGTAGGACAGAAAAGACTGCATTCATATCTTGTAGCATAGATGCCATGAACTGTTCACCAGCAGAGTTCTTCAAGGCTGACCAATGTGTGTAACATGCTGGAGTCTGTATGAAAGTTGGAGAAGACAACTGTTGTTGCAAAAGTAATCTGCGTTGTGAGGTAAAAAATCCCAGGCTTCTTAGACATCATAGACCTCCTCTTCCATGGCATGACCAACCTCTCCACCAAGTTGGTACAAGGTGTTACGCCTCAGGATCTCCCAGCCACGGTGAGAGCTAGTCCTGGATGTGCTCCGTGACAATGGCAGAGTGGTCAGTTCCTTCTTGTACAGGATGTCCCTATTGATTTCCAGCTTTTCCAAACTTTTGTCATAGTTATTCCCATCCTGAGCCTTAAATGCTTCTGTGTACCGCATCATCTTGTGTTTGTTGGGATCAACCCTGTCTTCAACTCTGTTAAGAGGATTAAAAGACAAAGTGAATTCATAGAAATGTGTTTGTCTATCCACAAGACCGAGCAGCCACAAGAAGCAAGACACTTCCAAAAATATGTCTACTGACCCAGACATTCCAGAAAACCTACATGGAAGCAGGAAACTGGTTATAGGCATGGTGCTAGCAGTGGCGAGCACAAAATTATCTCCTAGACCTTCATCCCTGTCATTGACCTCAGTACACTTATCTGCCCATGATTTCCTGTCCTTTAACTCATTTCCCGGTCATCATTTGCCCCTTCTATTTTGCCAGCTGCAAGCTATTGGCAGACCTGCCCCATCTGACTCCAGCTCCAGATCCTTTGTACATATGCATGTATTCATCCATTTCCTTTGCCCTTGCCTTTCCTCCTCTGACACTCCATGGCTGCTAGCCTCAGGATGCCACTTATCTTCTGTCGAACTTTTATGTAACTGCTTCACTTCCACCAACCCCTCTCTACACTACTTACAACTTGTCTTCTGAAATACTGGACCACAGCACACACAATGAGCATACATGTAATTCAACAGAACTAGATCACACTGACACACTTTTCTCAGAACATTCAATGAAGAACTGTTACTGGAATATTGCTTTTGCAAAGTTATATTCTGGACCCTGGACTGAAGGCATTGAATATTGGTACCACTTTAGGTCTGCTTGTTCTGCCCAGCAAATCTGAAAAAATCTACGAGGTTAATTTCTCTGCTAAAACCTG
This sequence comes from Falco punctatus, assembly GCF_963210335.1. Classification (NCBI taxonomy): domain Eukaryota; kingdom Metazoa; phylum Chordata; class Aves; order Falconiformes; family Falconidae; genus Falco; species Falco punctatus. The sequence goes on from NC_137585.1 coordinate 193,615, forward strand.
CAGAAATTCCCATTTCATACAGCCACCACTCCCCCTTCTGGATTTGTCAGCAAAAGATGACGCATTTAGAAAAGACACATGCCCAAAGTTTAATTTTTCTTCACCCTTGTATAAATTTTGATTAAAATCAGAAATAATGAGGAATCTAGTGTTACCTAGACTACAGATAGTTCATTTGTTATTTCAGTACCTAAACAGAAATTCTGGACCTAAAACTTTGCCACATAATGCAGTCTTTGCAAGGTATAACATAGTTACTAGGTTCACACAAGAAAGAAACCTTGCCTTTATTCCTGTTTTGGTTTTGAATCATCTATAGTGCAGGTCATTGATGCTGAATGCCTAATTGATTGATGTTGCTTCTGCCATTTCACACATCTAACGTAGGAACAACCAAACCCAGCAGTAAAGTACTGTGGTACTCATAAGAAATTTGAGAGAAAAATTCAGGCCTTATAACCCATGCAATTTCTGTCTCTTGTGACTACTGGATAAGAAAACATCAGCTTATTTCAAAAGGAACTGCACAGCAGAGCTTTCTGAGGGGAACAGTGCTTGTCTATCAATCGCAGACAGAAAATACACTGGGGTCTGTATTCTGCAAGGGAAGGACTCCAGACACTCCCCCCTAGGCCACTGGAAAGGCTCCTTACTAACATCCATATATCCATACATTGGATTCTTCCTCTGGGATCCTTATGCATGCACACTAGAAGAGACCTCACCTGAGGTACCATCGGTCCCCCAGCCCATACTCCCGCCCGCAGATTCCGGAGCGAGGCCAGAGACATCGCGGCAGTTTCCGCTCGAGCATCACGGTAGTAGCAACAACCTTTAGAATAAAAAGGAAAAAAAGAAAGAACTTGAATGAATTAGAAAAAAAAAAAATCAGACTCTCTTTCAAAATTATCAGTTTCCTAAGTAGTGACCCATTAACATATTTCATTACAGCTCCACGTGTAATGAAAAAAAATCATAGAGTCAATATTCCATTTATTATAGGGAAATTCACTATTTTAGTCCTAATTGTGCAGTGTTTTGAGGAATCAATGGTGCTCTTAAAACACTGTTAAATTTCTTTCCTTTTTTTACCTGATGGCAATGAGTAGGATAGTTAATTTGCAAGCTAGAGAAGAGGGCAGTATTTGTATCTGCCTTAGCTATCATCAGAACTTCCCAACGTGGCCACACAACTACATGTAACCATTTGACTTAAGATTTTCCCACAGAAAAATACTAGAAAATACATTTCCTGTTGAGCAGCTATATAACTGATCTGGCTGAATTTTTTGCCTTTTGAACAAGAGAGTCAGACCAACTTCTCATAATGGATCAAAAGACATTACTGACCTGCTTGTAATCATTACCTTGTATTCTATTGCCCCTCAGTCAATCCCTATCATTATAACTTTCAGTTACACAGGTATGTGACTTGTAAAAAAAAAAAAAATTGCAACTTTAATTCTATTTATCAAGAGATTCTGTGCATAAAGAACAAACAGCTAAGGAGACACAGAATGGTCCAGAAAGACTGGATGGGCTTCTAGCTGCTTTTTGAAGTAAGGTATGTATGCCTGCATGGCAAAGATGTACTGGAGAACAGTTTCACATGGGAAGATGTGCAGAAGAGTAGTCTTGTGCTTAGACCCTTCAGACTCATAACAAGGGTGAAAGAAATTTGGTGGATGATATACAGAAGCTGTAAAACAGAATTAAAAGGACATGGCTTCTTGTATTAGCCCCTGAGAAAAGTGAAGGTCAGGGAAAGGTTTCAAAGTACCTCCTTTAGAGCTCGGGTGGCAGAGTAAGTAATTGCACTGTCTAGCACATTTTCCCTGGACAACTTTCAAAGCAAACTCCCTACCATGTAAATCACATTACCTGGGCTCTCCAGAGCTCATCCCGCTCATGGGCCACTCTCCAGTGGGTGTCACCCATCATGGCAATTAACAAGTTGAGCATAAGGAGGGCAGCAATGATGGCGAAGGCAAAGTATACCACGCTGTACATAAAGGGCAGGTCCACATCATAGTTTGCAGGGCCATCAATGATAGTGAGGAACAGCTCAAAGGTGGTGAACAAGGACATGGGGTAGTTGTAGAACTGCCCAAGTTTTTCAGGGTTCTCTGTCTGGAAGACGATGTAGAAAGCTAGAGGAGAGCAACGGGGTGGAAAAGAGAGTGTTTAATAACAGGAATCACATCCCAAGAACAACAGGGTCCCTGTAAGAGGTGCTGACAACACAAAGTGGTCTGGGAAGCAGCTGCATGTGTTTCTATGCTAGTGCAGTACCCAGCATAACAAGGACAAACCCCTGACTAGAGTCACCGATCTGTATTATAAAATGACTAAGAATTACTTTGATTATTTATTTGTTCTCAAAATACTCATATTGTCTTCTTCAAATAATAAAGTTGTGTATCTTATTCTCATTTTCCAAAGACAAATACCATAAAAGCAGTATGTTTTTAAACCTTGACATAAATATATATACGTGGAATTATCTGGATCGTCCTAATTCCTGTTACAGTGGAAAGAACAAGAGTTGAAAACTCATGAGAACAGAAATTGGTACTGGGAAAGGGACTGTGCTCCAAGAAATAGAAGCTATACATCATCATAACCTCCACCAGCTAACTCAGCGGGCAACCCGAGAATGAACCAAACCCCATGCACTTCATTCATACTAAAGAAGTTGGCGGGGTAACACATTGCTGTTTTCCTTTTGTAGACTCACCTGATGCAAAGCCTAGTATCACCACAGCCATGAGCCAGCAAAAGCGCATAAGATCTCCGAATATCATCTGTAGAGCAGACAGAACCACCGTAAGGCCCAACCGTTCCACCAAGTGACAATGCAACCCCATGTAAACAGTTTCCCACATTCTAAGACCATGAGCAGACCGAAGGAAACTTCTGCTCTAAAGAGAGAATGTGAAAGTCCCAAACCCTCTGTGCAGGCAAGAACTTGTCCATTTCCCATTACAGTCCTGAGGGAAAAAAAGTGTTCTTTCAGCTCTCCATATCTGCAAAGATGTGTCAGGAAGTGCGTAACACCTGTATTTGTTTGTGTCTTATACCTTCTGGATCATGATAGTAAAGGGTCCGAGCATCTGAAAGCCTCGTGCAAAGTACATGACATTGCACCACCCTAGCACCAGGGCAAAGGACATGGGCACCACCTCGCCAGTTGTGCTGGTGAGACGCATCACCATGGTTACCAGAATCATGCAAGCATATGTGATGCTGCAAAGAAAGAAGAGACAGTGAAAAAAGTTCAGTAAAGTAATCTTTATAGATAGAATCATGGAATGGTTTGGGTTGGAAGGGACCTTAAAATGACCTAGACCCAACCCCCTGCCAAGGCAGAGACACCTCCCACCAGCCCAGGCCGCTTCAAGCCCTGTCCAACCTGGCCTTGAACCCTGCCAGGGATAGGACATCCACGGAGCTACTCCGGGCAGCCTGTGCCAGTGTCTCACCACCTTCACAGTAAAGAATTTCTTCCCAATATCTGACCTAAATCTACCCTCTTTGAGCTTAAAACCATTTCCCCTTGTCCTATCACTACATGCCTTTGTAAAAAGCCCCTCTCCAGCTCTCCTGTTGGCCCCTTTAGGCACTGGAAGGCTGCGATAAGGTCTCTCTGGAGCCTTCTCTTCTCCAGGCTGAAACCCCCCAAACCTCTCAGTCTGCATAGGAGAGGTGCTCCAGCCCTCTGATTATTTTCGTGGCCTTCCCTGGGCTCGCTCCAACAGGTCCGTGTCCCTCTTATACTGGGTGCCCCGAGCTGGAGGCAGTGCTGCAGGGGATCTCACCCGAGTGGGGCAGAGGGGCAGAGCCCCCTCCCTCAACCACGCTGCTGGGGATGCAGCCCAGGGCTCAGCTGGGTTTCTGGGCTGCGAGCGTGCATTGCTGGGCCATGTGGAGGTTCCCGTCCCCCAGCACCTGCAAGTCCTTCTCCCCAGGGATGCTCTCAGTCGTTCCCTGCCCAGCTTGTATTTGTGCTTGAGATTGCCCCAACCTACATGCAGGACCTTGCACTTGGCCTTGTTGAACTTCATGAGGTTTGCATAGGCCCATCTCTCAAGCCTATCAGTGTCCCTCTGGATGGCACCCAGGCCCTCTGGAGATCCTCTTACCCTCCTTTTTGTTTTCTTTTCAAAAAATTCCAAGACAGGAACATACAGCCACCAGCTCCACAGGCAGAGACCTCTTAGCACCATCAATTCTACCTGTCCAGTCGCCTAGCTTCCTACACACCAACTAATCCAGTGGAAGAAAAAAATCAAGACGAGGAATACTTTAAAAGGTTGGAGAAAGTGACTTAACTAGCAAAAGACAGCAGTGGGGGAAATGAGAGATATTATGTTATATTTATTAGACTCAAGAGGTGGTGTACTTACACAATTATGTGGAAAGGTCCTCCTAGGATGGTTTGTCCAAAGTATTTTGCTGCTCCAACTCTAAGGATATCTGGGATCTAAAAGAGACATCCTATTGACTTTAGGACACAAATGGATTCAATTTTACTATTAAATGTCATGGTAATGGGCAATCTTCACAGGATCTTCAGGCCAACTGCATCTGCTTTGTTTGCAGGTTCAAAGTTTGAATTTTATATTACTTTAGAAACAGAATGATTGAGTCAGGTGTGCCCCTCTTGGGATGTGACGGAGATTGCTGGAAAACCTAAGAAAAAACTCTGTTTGCCTGGGTAAACAGAAAGGCTTTGGTATGTGGCAGAGAGATGTTGTAGCAGAGAGGTGTGAGCCCAAAGTTCATACAGATTACTGAGAGAAGATCATACAAACAGCTGAGCCTCAGAAATGAAGGCAAAAGACCTTGAGGAATCAAAGAAGTCTGTTATAATTCTCTCTGTGCTGGTTGTAGTGTAGCCCCAGAGTCCTGACCAAACGCAAGAAGAAGGACCTGCCCTTCTGGAACACACATGGCTAGACAGAAAGCTGTTAACAAGCCCCATTTGATTTCAGTTCTCCCTGGCATCATCATTTGAGTTTTCTCATATAGAAGTTTCAGTCTTATATTACATATCATAACAAAATCAAGTGGAGTATTGTTTTAAAGAACTTTTCCTTTTTTTGAGAGAGAGTTCATGGTAAGGAGAACACCTACACATGCCCACCGCAGAACTCTGGTTGAGCACGGCTCCTGTATAGATCTGTACAGTCACTGATCTCCAATTAAACAGAAACCTTTCTGTGTATGCTCAGAAGTTGCTTCACCCAGCACTAAACACATGAGTATTTAGGTGTGCTGGGTAAAGAATCTCTAAGAACCTCATGAAGCAGCTGGGATTCAGCTGGACCTACAGATGCTGCTAAAGGCAACTGTGTTGTTACCCTGCAAATGGTATTTGAGAGCGCGGCCAGTACTTCCAATTGCTGCTTCTGCACCTGGAGTCTTATTAGGACGCTGTCTCTGTCTCTGTTTCATTGGATAGATACTGTTGACAACATCTATTGCCCTAGACACATCAAAGCCCTTAGACTAAGCAAATAACCCCTACCAAGTTGTGAGCACAAACTCCTGTTTGTATAGCATGTAAAATTTGTCTTGATGAAACTCAAAAGTATCTAGCTCACTGTTTCTCTTACCTCAAGGATTAAAATCACGACAGCTCCAATGACTGTGATCAGCTCCCCCACCAGCCTCAGCTCATCCTCGTATGTCATATATGATTCCTGGGGGACAGGGGGAGGGGAAAAAGAAAAAGTGAATGGAAATTAAAATGACACTTTACAGGGAGTGAAATGAAATTAAACTAGAGGATGGAGGAAAAGAAGGCCCATTAGTGTAATGAATATGGCTAGGTGTGACAAGGGCACAGGAACCAGCCCAGCCCCAGCACGGGGAACTGACCATGCTGCACATTCTGCGCTGGCAAAGGGCAGCTGGCAGAAAGAGGGGAGGGTGGCGGACAAGTAGTGGGAACCTGGGAAAGGCTTGGGCTCCCCAGTTTAGTAGGTTAGATGAGAATTGCCCAGTCTGGCCCCGGCTCCTGTAGGCACAGTACCTGCAGCATTTTCTGGACATAGATTGTGTTGTCTCTGCTGCTTGTTTTGTTGCCTGCTCGGGGTTTCAGAGGCCGGTAGACGCAGCACATGGTGAAGCAGACCATGTAGAGTATATAGAATAAAGCCAGGAAACAGAAATAGGGACGACCATACATATTCCACTTCAGGCTCACCAGCTCCTTCACAGGTGTTAGGTCCAAGATCTGACGTGCCTGAGAAGGATAGAAAGAAGGAATTAATTGCCATAAGGGAATTTGTTTATAAGCATCATTCACACTGCTCCCTGGGAGAATATTAGCAATCTAGTCTCAACTACTCTAGCTGGCATTAGGAAGCTGAACTTATTTTGCAAAACTGGAATGGGCAAGTGGGTTTGGATTTGCTCGGTTTGCCGGTGAAGAGCTTTGAAAGAAAGAAAAAAAGATATTTCCTGAATGCCAGTGGGAATGCAAAAAACCCCATGTTAGATACTGGAATAAGTTTGTTGTCTGTGTAGGCCTGGATGTATATAAACACTTGAGACAGACCTATAATCTAAGTCCATGAATGTAAATACATGAGGATGTGTTGCAGAAAATAAAAGGTATTATTTAAAATAGTGTTTGATAGCATGTTTTAAGAAAGATCCCATTATCTTTTACAAGGCTATCTGCATCTGTATCAGATGATTTAGGGTAAGAGAACTGGAACATTTTTCCAAATAAGTCAGGCAAACAGGGTATAGTTTACATCTTGCTTATGAATTCAACCCACACACTTTTTTAAAATCTTCTAGACCTACTTCCTACAGTGATGTTTAGGGGAACACTGCAATAAGCCAAAAGGAGGTGCAAGTCAAACTGGCACGAGTGGGTTAAAGGAAAACTCCTTATGGCACTCTGGATGTTTTTCTCTTGGTACATTGGCCTGTTGCCTCTAAGGCAGCCAAAAACAGACTGGGCAAATGTTTCAGTAGACAGACATGACTAACAGAACTCCTGAATGGCCTACGGGATATCCTAAAGAATCAAAATTAAGTGAGAGATAATTAACCTAGCTAGATAGCCTTAGGTCTTCCCTTTTCTGTAGAAGTCTGTATTCTAGAATGTTTTCCATAGGAGAGTAAATTTCATTTTCAAAGGAATGATGTAAGTTTGACACTTTAATCTTCCTGTAGCTCAGTTGCCTTCTATTTTTTCCACTTTTCATCCACTTATGGGTCAGAAAATATATCTTAGTACCTATTTATGTATACAACCCCCTTAATAAAAGAGGAACCTTCTTCAGATTGGGGCCTAAAAATGCTCCTCTAATCCAGTACTGGACTGGGAAGGTATGGTACGATGGGATACTCAATCAGTATTGGTTACAGAAAGCTACTTGCTAGAGCTACTTTAAAGATACTTGTTGCTGATCTCTTTGAGCCTGGTGAAAGACAGAGAACCCTTCACTGAATCCCACAGTGTCTTTTTTTGTAGTTTGCTCATACTAAGTTCTTCCAATCACCTGCAAGTTTCACACCTCAGAATGAGGTATAGGAAGCACTGGATGTAGCTAGATCATGAATAAGCTGATGTGTTTCATGTATTCCCTGCAGCACGTGGTACAAAGCCCTTGCTCTACGCAATAGTATAGACCTTGAACCTTCAACCTCATCATTCTTCTCCTTTTATTATAACTGTGGCCTGCACATAGAAAACACGTGGTACCTCTCTCTTCTTGGTTGAGACAATGAGCTCAAGGAAAGACTGATCTTCAGCCCAGGAGTCAATCTCTGTGAGATCATAGAGCACAGTGGTCAAGGGGCCAAAGGACCAGAGGTTGTACTTGCGCTTCTGCATAAGGTACTGAAACATCTGAGGAGAAAAGAAGAGGGTTGAGAATATTAGAAACTTCCCAGTATATAGTGTGTTTGCAATGAGAACTGATAAAATTGTAAAAAGTCCTTAACTGCAGTGTATTTTCCTTGAACTTGGCAGTTGTTGTAGTTCTCATATCTCCCAGAAACAATTAGAGCAGGTTAAGTGGAAGAACTTCTTCTGATTCCCATTGGACTATTAGCTCATGCTTGAAGTAAAGGAGTGATTTTTACTCTAAAGTCTAATCAAGCCGCTGAAGTTACTTGACACAGTTATAAATCTTGACAGTCAATTTCATATGGAATTATATGTGAATTAGAAAAAAAATCCTTTTATACCTTTTATAATCTTCTATATGTTATGAGGAAAGAGGTGTTGCAAGAGAAATGACCCTGTCCTTTGTGGATCTACAGAAGAAACACTAACCACCTCTGCCTTTTCATTAAGGGGAAGGATGAGATTTTACATTAAATATTGAATTCTTGCCTATGAATAAATGCCTGTGGATACATGAAGAAGTTTCCCATGTGTCACATTTAGGGTAATGAAATCTAGACAAAGAGTATAATTTCAGTCATAATTTCAAAAAAATTACTAGGGGTGGATCATTCTGTTAATATCTTTTTAACTCAAATGCTTCAAAAATTTGGTGTAAAGTTCTATAACTTAAGCACTTGTTTTTTTTCATTAAGACAAAGAAATTTCTTGTAAAGGGTTTTCTGGTCCTACAAAAGACTTCTGGCAAAAAACGAAAAAGAGGAAAAGGGATTTGTTATGTATCTTCTACCCACTAAGGACATGCACACATTCCCTCATGGTCTGGTTGATGTTATTTCAAGTTCTCCATTTCTCTTATGTATGGGGCAACCGTGTCACACCAACTCACCACAGTGTTGCCTTCAACTCCAGCCAGTTTGAAGGGAGTAAGCCCCTCATTGTTAGGAATCATTTCAAGTGATCCAGGTCCCTCTTTGCTCTTGTCATAGGAAAGTATCAGGCTGTACATGTGGCAGGCAAACGTCTTTGTGGGTTGGAGAACCAGGAGGTGAAGGACAGTGTTACCTACGAAGGAAGCAGACCAGATGAAGTATTTTGAGTAGCCCAGCCCCATGCAAAGACTGGCACAACTGACTGATTACTTTCATTTTTCTTGCATCTCTCATCTCACAGCTGTTTGCAATGAGAGAAAAACACGTGCATGCACAGATGACAGTCTGGTTTAAAGTGTCCAGATCCACTGTATGCACATCACTAGGTCTCACAGCACATACCAAGGTAATCTTGAGCTCTAATGTCAGCTCCATTTTCAATGAGCAACTGTACAATTTCTTCATTTCCCGCACAGGCAGCAAATGATAAAACATGCTCTCCTGCAGAGAAAGGAATGGGAGAATCCACATTAAGACCTCAGGAGGCAGGAGAGGTTGAAGCACACTGAGGGAAGGCTATCCATGCTATGAAGCCAGAAGATATGAAAGGAAGAGTTACTTCAGGTAACCTGCAAGTTTCCTGCCCCACTCCTCATCTACTCAGAAAGGGAAAAAAAGACCTGCCCCACACAACACAAAGGAAGAAGTATTCTTTTCAGGGGATCACCTTCATAAGAAGGTTGACAAGTGGTATGGTTTAACCCAACTGGCAATTAAGAACTAGGCAGCTGCCTGCTCACTCTCCCCTCTCTCCTGGTGGAAAGTGGAGCAGAACTGGGAAAAAGATAAAACTCATGGGTTGAAATATGAACAACTTAACACTTGAAATTAAATGAAACATAATGATAATAATAATAGTAGTAGTAGTCATACTAGTAATGAAGAGGAGAAAGAGAGGGAGAGAGTAATAAAATCCAAAAGGAAAAAGAAAAAAACCCAAGTGAGGCACAATAAAACTGCTCATCACCCGCTGAGCGATGCCCAGCTGGTCCCTGAGCAGCGATCGCCTGGCCCTGGTCAACTCCCCCCAGTTTATATACTGAGCATGACATTCTATGGTATGGAATAGCCCTTTGGTTAGTTTGGGACACCTGCCCTGGCTGCATCCCCTCCCAATTTCTTGTGCCCTTCCAGCCCTCTCCCTGGCAGGACCTAAAGAACTGAAAAGTCATTGACTTAGTATAAATATTACCTATCAACAACTGCAAACATCAATGTGCTATCAATAGTATTCTCATAATAAGTCCAAAACACAGCACTGCACCAGCTACTGAAAAGAAAATTAACTCTGTCCTATTTGAAATCAGGACAATTTGTAGTATATGCTGATAGGAAGAAAATAAATTATAATTTAATGCAATATATATTTTTGTATACATGCAAATGTATAAAATGTGTATGATTTATACATTTACATTTATGTAGTATTTACATATTCAGGAGGAGTCTTATTGTCTGCTAAAAGGTGTGTGACTGATGATGCCTGGGGACAGGAGCCTCTGCTTATCCGGTTCAGATGAGGACTAGAGCAAGCCTCCCTTATATTCCCTCATCACTGTGCCAGCTCCCACCCGTAGCTGCAGGGGGAGAGGTAAGGCTGTACCGAAATAGAGAAGGTTCTGAGAGCTGCGCCTGAAGAAATGCCCAGTGGCCTGTGCCGTGCAGGCGTTGGCCCCTCTCTTGAGTAAAGCTTTCACCAAAGGGATGTTCTGGTTCACTGCTGCAATGTGGAGAGCTGTCTGTCCTGTAAGACACAGAAATAAAACCTTGCCTTTCAAGGAAGCACTTTCAGGCTGATCAGTAGCCTGCAGTTCACATTTCAGTCATGGTAAATCTAAGGCGTCTGGGACTGCTTCCCCAGTGACTATATGATTTAGCTTTGAAGTTGCCCCTGTTGTGTGCAGAGGGTTGGACTACAGATTTTTTAGAGGTCCCATTCTACTTAAAACTTTTTATGGGTTCATGAAAACTGACTTCGCAACCTGCCAAAAAAAACAACAGGATACACTTTCTAGATTTTTTCTGAGGGAAAACAAGACATGCCACACTCTTCCAGGAAGCACACTGAAAGCTGCGTGACTGTATGTTCCTTCACGAGACATGAAGGCTAGGTCAAAACAAAGCTCCCAAAGAAGATTTACTTTAATTTTTCTATGTATTAGAGTGTTTTAAACCACATCATTATTATTTTAGTGGTTTCAAGATTCTGTCTGGCATACCTGCATTGGTAGTCAGAACCATTTTTTAAAAACTTGGCTCAGAGTCTAGACTCAAAAGCAGTGGCCACATTTGTTTTCAATCCCCATTCTTTGTCAGCCAAAGAACTAGTTTTTTCTCCTTTCAGAGGAGACCGGGTGGGTATCCCCTTTGTTACACATGAGCATGCCAGAAAGCAGACTGCACATACCCTGGCAATCCCGCAACAGCAGCAGGCTCACCTGTGGCTGAGGGTTTGTCAATTGCGCATTGGCATGTTTGCACATGTCTGTACCTGGCTTTAATATAATTCTGCCTTCCACAGATGGTCCCATTTGTATGTTGGTTTTGCTGTGTAACAGTTCAGCAATATGTTGAACCAGGAACCATATAGGTCAGTTCCCTAAATGTACAGGTAGTACCCCCTCTCTCCCCTGCCGAATCCTGCCCATCCTCCTTCCCTGAGGTGTTACCTTCATAGAGCTCTGAAGTCATCCTCTCATTGACAAGCTCAGGAGCTGCTTCCATCAGAGTCACTGCTGCCTCCATGTTGTCGTACAAGGCAGCTACATGAAGGGCAGTCTCCCCCACTGCACCTAGGAACAGCAGAAGCATACGAGTCATCTAAATGCTCACCTATTCCGGACAAAAGCAGAAATGGATTTATTGGGGTGGAGAATTGCAGGAGTGCTAGGTCCTCCCTCAAGTACTGCTGGGTGCTACCTCATCAGATGTCATGTCACAGCCATGTAACTGCACAGTCTCTGTCCTTCATCAAAGCCTGACAGCTGAACAGGGACTTGGGTGCTTGTAAGGAACAGCAGACGCTGACATGAAGCAAACAAGCACCCATCCCTTCCACGGGCCACCTTCCACAGCAAATCACCTCCCGTGGTCCCTCTAGACAAAAGGCCCATTCAAGCTGTAAATCTCTGATCTTCACCATTCCTGCAGGGTTTGATGAGCTCGCCAAGTCAGAAAACTCACTTGGTCGCAAAGCTGCTGACACAGACTTCAGCAGTTTGAGGTTGCTAACGCAAATGTTGCAGCAAACCAACGTACATACTACTCTGTTTGTTGTAGCAGGCTCTTGCCTTCCACAGGAAACCATTTGTTGCAAATAATCATTACCTCTCTGATAGATATCACATGTTCCATCAGTGAGAAGTTTCCTGATGGCTGGGAGGTTGTTCTCTTTGGCAGCCTGGAGGAGCGGGGATTCCCAGATCCTGCAGTCAAGAAAAACTGGCTGATAAGAAACGCAGTCAGGTACGTGGTGCCTCTCTGCAGAGCCAGCATGGCCTTTGCCTGGAATAGCATGTATCCTCAGCATCGCCACGGACAGGTCATGCACACTTACTGTCTGAGGTATTGTTTGAATGCAAAAAAATAAATCAAGAAAAGAACCAGGAAAAGCAGGAGAGTGCAGATCTAAAAACCCAGGTAGTTTATCACTGCTCGGTTCACGACGCTCAACCGTGCGGCGGCAGCAGAGGGAAGGATGGAGAAACCAGCAACCACCATGTTCTGCGTTACACAGCTCATATTTTGAGGCACAGAAGACAGCGAATGATGGGTCATTTGATATCTTTCCTGCCAGCAGACTAGGTATCTCAGAGGCCAGAAAAAGGCAGTAGTTTGTGGTTTGTGTGGTTTTGGGTTGGTTTTTTTTGGTTGTTTGTTTGTTTTTTTACACAGCATAATAAATTGTAAAAAGGTCAGAATCTTAATTACTCCCATAAGGAATGGAAAAGAAAAAGTACAAAGAAGAATTCACCTGGTGTTGTAGCAACACTTCCTATGGCATAATTAAAAGAATGAGCTCTGAAATGTAGCTCCTCATCAAAGTTATGAGGCAAAATCTGAAAGCTGGAATTCTCCTCAGTGTGCCTAAGTACATAAGGGGACATTGCAAAGAGCTACCTGCCACACTGCTTGCTCAGCATCCAAACAGGTTTTGCCAATATTCAAAATGATGAGTTAGCCACCCAAAAATCACAAAAAATAGGACAAAATCCACAAATTTGGGGTAAATATTTATTTTATCCTCTAATATTTTGAGAATATACTTTAAATTCATAAAAAGTGGTTTGGAGTGGGGCTTTCTGATTTTTGTTTTTATGCAAATAAAAATTCTAGTAGCCCAAGTTCAGGAGCTAAAGATTTAAGGGGAAGAAACACCCTCAAACCCAAAGAAACAGACTATATCTCACAAATGTTCAGTATTGAATAAAGATTCCTCTCTCCACATAGGAGATTTCTCCACAAAGCAAATTTTGTGCTTTTATCTCACCTCTGCTTTCCTGTAGTACAGATTTTTAATCTATTGATTAATAGATAATTATTTTAATTATTTTTATAATATTATATATTATTTACATTATATAATATATATTATATAATTAAAGAATTATATATATTATTATTAATAGAAAAAATCTAGATATATTAATATATCTAGCATGGCTCAGGTCAAGCTGTAACGTGTGATGTTGAACAAGTTTAAGGAGCACAGTAAAACAACAAATTCAAGCTGTTATGAACAAGGAGAACGGCAGCCCTCATTTTCTTACCTGTCCCTGTCTGTCCTTTTACTACCATCTAACAGCCACCAACAGATGAATGTTAGTTTTTCACACACACACAGAGATGCATAAAAAGCATATGGGACAAATGCATTAGTCAAACCAGGAGATACATTCGGTGCTTTCTCCTTGTGACCTCCCAAAGGTCTTCCTTTTATTCTGGGGTTATTGTGTTAACGAGACTTTGGGGATACAGTTTATAAGGCTACTACTATATAAAGAAATAAGTGTTTTGCATTAAGTGATAACACTGATGTTAGAATACGTTATCTATGAATATAACTCTATCATTAGTCACATGAAACCCCAGATCAGAGAAAGAGACAGAGAATATAAAATGGCAATAAAATTTATTGCACAAAAGTCTTCTCGGAACTTGTGCTTGCTAGGTATGGATAATTTAAAAATAAAACTATAGGAAAACAGGCAACGTACATTCTGGTGCTTACAGAAATGTACATTTCTTGCTTTAAGTGATTCTTTTATGCACAATAGAATCTCACAGCAAAAGAAAACATTTGATACACCATTATCTCTGAATTTAATACACCTCAAACGTGAAAGTTCTGCACACCTTTGTAGCAGAAAGATACTGACACACTTGAGAGGACTTGGGGGATAAAGCAAAACAAAGGGACAGGTTAGATAAATAGGAGCAATTTGAATAAGTGTAAATTAATGGGCACGTGCTACAAGTAATAAAAGAATAACTGAACATTATATTTATCATTCCACAAAAGGAGCATTTCCTGTCACTGGCAGCACCTCATTACCTAAGTCACTAGAAACTAGACTAGAAAAATGCTGAAGAACATAGGAGAAATAAAAACATTCAGAATACGAAGAATCATCCTGAACCACCCAGGGAGCCATTCTGAGATATTTTTGTGTGTCCTTCAAACTCCCAGCCTTTCTGCTTTGAGAAGCATTCCTTCTTCAGCTTCCTCACGTGCCAGTTGCCTTAGTCGCTAATTACATGATGATTTGATGAGAACATTGCACCTGGGGTCAGGCAAACAGGAACAAAATAAAAAGGCACTCTGAGCAAAAGCATAAGGGCAGGTATCAGCAAGGCAAGCTTGTCACCCCTGCCATTAGCCTGGCTGAGAAAGACCCTGTGTTCCTGAAAATAGAAGTGTCAGAGGCAGGACGTGAGAAGGAGGTGGGGTTTCTATAGTATAAACACTGCTACAATTAATACGTTAGTGTTTTACTGGGTAGGCCTTTATCCCTCAAATGACTTCAGATAGGAGGAATGATTGGGCAAGAGACAATGTGGGAGGACACAAACACAATACCTTTCTCACAAAATTCTCCAAAGCCCTTATAAACAACTAATTAAACTACAAGCCTGCAAAGAGGGAGATACCTAATAACTGATATACTCACCTTTCAGAAATTTAGGGCAAAACTGTCAAACCTTTCTAATTATGTAGGAACCTCCAATTGGGCTTAAAGAACTGGAGATCCCAGGCCAAACAGCAGGCTGGAGAAGAACCCAGAAAGGTTAGTAGATGTTGTGGCACACTACCCCTGATGCCTCTAAGGTCCCTGACTAACACGTTTATACCATATGCTTTTACTCTCATTTAATTTTCTGTCCCATATTTGGGGAAATAATTTGCTCCCATTTAAAACATACCATTATAATTATCAACTCCTTTTTGATACATTACAGCAATGTACTGAGTGTATAAATGCCAAGTACTAGATGAGCCAAATTCACCAATATAAAAATAAAACAAAGTCACCTGAATCTATACACTTCAAAACATTTGAATTTCTTTAAGTTCTGCATATCTAACCAATTTTCTTCCAGACCCATCAAACACAGCATGAATTTTACAACTCTAGTTCCTGTGTGTCAAAGCAGCAGCAGGTGAAATCTGTACCTTAGTCTCTTAACAGCGCTGCCTACAGCAGACGCTGAGTTTCTGTAAAGTGCCATTGCGTCACTGGATGGAGTGGGTGGCTTTCAGAGAATGATTCAGCAGAGACCTGTTGAGACACTCAGACGATAATCAGCACATCTAAGTTAAGCTCCAGTTCTAAATCATTCTCTTCATCAGCTATGGAGTCAAGGGGCACTCAGCTCCTAACTGAGGCAGCTGGGTTAGGTCTGTGACACTAGGCAATACCGATGTTGCCTGGCAGGATCAGTTTAGGACAGGCACAGCTACACAGCTAGCCAGTAGTTCCGATGGGCAACAAAAACCACAACGGTATCCACCTGGAAGCATTCCTGAGTTCTTCTTACTGAGCTAAGGAACTTAGCTGGGCTGAGGCACTTGGTAAGCCTCGATCATGCATTATTGTCAGTCGGTTTTCTTAACAGATGATTCAATTATATGCTTAGGAAGCTGTGAGTTGTTCTTCAATATAGGTGAGGAAAAAAATAAGGGATAACTGAAAATTCATTGTGAAACAAAGGAGCAGATAGAATGTAGGTCAGATTCTAACTGAGGGAGTCATGTAAAATGCTTTTAAACAAGGTTAAGGATTTCACAAGCAGTTTCTGCTGGTAGCATGTACCCTTTCCGATTTACAGCTTCTTAAACACTTCTTTTGGAGAGCATCCCTCTCACTACACTTATGAAGAGGAAAAGAATGCAAGGACAAGTCTATAAGTCTTAACTCTTATGAAAAGAAGAATTTGGATTTATAAGGTTATTCTTTTAAAACAAGGAAATAAGTTAAATATGTGAACTGCCTGGACAACCACCAATCTGAAGATTCTTTTTCAAGGCTGAGCTCACCAGAGGTGCAATGGAGCATATCTTTCTTCCCTTCCCTTCTCAGATTCTGCTACTTGAGTCATTCACTGTATGCAATTTTCTTATTGTT
This sequence comes from Falco punctatus, assembly GCF_963210335.1. NCBI lineage: Eukaryota > Metazoa > Chordata > Aves > Falconiformes > Falconidae > Falco > Falco punctatus. Next base: position 210,045 of record NC_137585.1, read on the forward strand.
TGCTCTAGTTTAAGTTTGGCATCTGCTAGCTTCATGCTTCATCCCCAAGGCTGTCAGTTACTGAGGGTCTAAAGCAATTCTAACTGAGCTATAAATTCATCAGCAGGGTATTATTTCAACTTTCTTTTCCTCCCCTCTTGTGGTGTTCAGAATATCCATGCTCAGCACTTCATCATGCAATTGCCAGAGAAGATTAATCTTCTTCCTTCCTTCTGCTATTATGTTTATGTAAACATGTGTAAGACTTCAAGAGAGCAGAGAAGTGCTCAGAGAAAGCCAAGGAGCCAGAAAAAAAGGATCAGAGCAATCACCTAACAAGATGCTAAAAAATGAGTTAGGAAGTAATAGCATGAAGTGAAAAGTAGGCAAATAACAGGGCCTTGGGCAATCAGGGTCAGCAAATCTCTTCAGCACCAACAGCAAGGCTCAGCAAATTAACTGGAATCTCTTGTGCATGCATGTCAAAGCCCCCTCAGCTGACAGTAAACAGAGCGTGCCTGAAAATAAATTAAACAGGCTATTAATTGCTGATTCTACTAGAGAATAAATCGATGGGGAAGCCTTCTTCTTTCATCTATTTAGCCATCTACCACACTAAACAATAGAGATCTTAGTCACTTCCAGCTGGGCAAACTCCCTGCATTCATTTCCTTTTTTAAAGTTCTGCATCTGAGACCATCCTAAGAACAATCTCATGCTAGAACTGGATTATCAGTTCAGCAGAGGCTAGTTGTTATTTATTATCACTGAACTACTCATAAAACAAATGTGTTCTCTGAAGCATAAACCTCATCCTGCATCAAAACTTCCAGCCTGGGTGCTGGGTTTTTTTTTTCCAGTTTTATTCTAGGTTGTGTTCCTTACCCTGTGTCTAATTAGTTTTCTCCAACAATTTCTTAAATTTAAGTAGGGCTTGGTGTTTTTTTTTTCAGAACACAAATTTCATGTTTACTTCTTCACAAGGAAACCTATAGCCAAGTTTAAGGTAGCAGATTGCTTCCTCAATCTTTGAGCCCAAGCCATGTCTCAGGCACTGAGGGTAGCTGTGCATGTGTCTGTGTGTTGCTGGCAAAATGTGAGCTCTGCAGGACCTTTACACCTGCAAAATTAAGGAGGCACATTTGCCTGTTATTAGTCTTAAAACTTCCATTAGGATGAAAGTGTAACAGCTTAAGTCCAGAAATGCTGCTTTGACTTCATCTCACTTCATGGAGCAGAAGAGTTACCAACAGGCTGCTGTTTGCGTCTGGACTGCTCAGAAGCTGTTACTGAGACACAGCACAAGGGCAGCAGTGGAGCTGGGAGATGGCATCTTTATTGCACAGTCACCTTTGGGAGCAAAGGAACAGATTCATATGGAGACAGACACTGTGGATTTTAAGCAGGACAGTCCTGTGTGAATTTGTGCACTGAAAACTCAGGGAAGTTGTTTAGACAAACAGCAACACTATGGCGATATCTCTTATTCACCACCAGCTTGAGAGAGACTTGTCTAGAAGCTGCAGGCTCTCTGGGTCCCTGTACAGCTCTTCAGCAACTTAGTTTACTAGTGTCAGGCTGAGCTACTTTTTATTTGTGCCATGTTTGTTTTCAGGGTAAGCAAAGCACTTCAGTAATACATCTGTAAGACTGAAGAGCCACAAAAAGATTTGGAAATTAGAGGGGATATAAACTTTTTATTGCAATATGTTTGGAATGACCATGGCCTTCTGCTAGTTATGCAAATTGTCCCAAGCACCTCTAATGCGCTATTTCTCATAGCGCAAATTTCTATAGTTAACTATTGTGTAAAAATGCTTTGGGTTTCTTTTTTTTTTTAATGTATCACACAACTGTTTTATCATCATTAGAATAATCAAGCCTCAGAGCATCCCATGAAGGCCAGGTGATACCGCTAATTCCTAAGCAGCAGCTGTGAGAGAGAAGAGACACACAGAAGATAAATTATTAAATCAACCAAAATTATAGAGGCAGGCTACAGCAGAGAAAAACATAACAATTGTCCTGGATCCATGTGCTTCCTTCCTCTGATTCATTTACTAGTTATTTTTTATGAACACTGCAATTCTCATATGGTGGAATTTCTAAAATTACATGCTAGGGAGATTTTGTTCACATTTCCTTAGAACATCTTACACTGGAAACCAGATTACAAAAAAACCCACAACAAAACAAAACTCAAGCAATGGCTCTCAGTTTCTGGAAGATCTATTAGATCTATTAGACTGTGACAGGCATGTGATTTCTTTTCACCTCTGTCAGGTCTGAATTTTCATAAGTATTTATCTCTTTGTTCCCCATGATTATGAACTGTGTTGGGGTTTTAGGTTCATGTGCTCCAGGCTGTGTAGATCCCAGAGTTTATTTTCAAAGATAATTCTGGTAAGGACATACAAGATGTGACCACTCTCCCTGGGACTCCACACAGAGCTGTTTAAAACACACAGGCCGTTTAAAAACAAGAGCCTTGAACAGAAAGAAATGAGCAGAATAAGGCAAAATAAATTCAAGTTAAGTACCAAAGAAGTTAGCTTTCAGGTATCGTCATCACCAGATGCAGGTCAGGAAAAAGCACAGTTCTCTCGCAGACTTCCTCTGTGCAGTCAGAGCATACTAGTTAAATAGCAACAAATTTACCAATGGTTTTCAATAAGGTAATAGTAGAATTTAATTGCTGCTTATTACTGTATGTATTCCAGCACCATTAACACTAAGAACTCAAGCTGAAGCCATAACACTGCAATTCCACACAACAAAGTGACAGGATGAAGTAAAAGCCCTCTTGGCTTACAACAGTTTTTCCACAAAAGCAAAAGTTTTATAAGAGTACTTCCCACACATGAGGCACCACAGGTGTTTCTGGGTTTTCATCTGGACATAATTAAGAATATGAAAGCAATAAAACTGATTCCAGTCCTCTGCAAAATGTTCATTTTCTTTCACCTCAAACTGAGCATCTCTGGGGACAAGAAAGGAAAGGATAAGATAATAAGAGGGAGAAATGGTCCCGTCCCTCTTTAGGAAGAGTATCTGCATATTGGCACCATGGAATTTCTGACCACATAGCAGAAGGCTAATTATGTTAGTTGAAAGCTGTGGGAAACAGCTAAAACAGAAGGGAAGAATTGTGTCCCCATGCAACACTGATTTCACAGACAAGGATATCATAAGCAGAAAATGTGGTTTTACACAGAGTCTGATAAAGAAGACCAAAAATGTTAGGTTTTGGGACCACTGGAGTTGCACTGTAGTGCTCTAAGAGAAGTTTATGAAGAAGTGTTTATATGCCCAACAGTTTTTCTGATTCCCTTGATATGTAGCAACACACAAGATGTTCATGTGCCTGCAGCACATCACTAACCAGGATTGTCAGGCAAAGAGAAGGCTGAATGGCAACCTAATAGCAGCCTATGTGAAACGGAGCAACAAAAGGGGCTAAACCCTTCTTGGTAACAACAGATGGTAAGACAAGGGGTTACAGCATCAAATAATGATTTTGGAGGTTCAGGTTGAACATTTGGGAAAAACCCTTTGTCACTAGGAGTTTACCACAACCCTGTAACAAGTACCTAAATGTACGGTGGAATCTCTGCCCTGGGAGGCTTTCAAGACCAAGCTAGACAAAGCCAGAGCAGCATGATCTGTTGCTGGCAGTAGCCCAGCTTCAAGGGAGAGGTTAGACAGAGATGTCCAGATGTCCCTTCCATATCTCAATGACTTAAAAACATGAAGTTAATGTTATAATTATACAAATATTGATATATTTATACTTTTCTTTGGCACACCTTCATTTGGATATTGCAGAATATCTGAGAACTCAGTTTTCAGTTACCTGTGATGCTTTTCATGGATATACTAAAATGTAAAGGCTTCAGCATTCTGTGGAGACACTAATGTTCCCATTGTCCCTCCCCTTTTAAGCATATTTAAGTCACACTTCTCTGAAGTATAGTAGAACAGGCTTCTGTTATTTGGTCAGGAGTTAGATGATGATATATGTAAGTTTTTATGTCTACATAAAAACATTTGTCCCTCTTAAGGTACTATCCTACTTATTTCTGTGTATAGATAGTTAGGTTTTGTCCCACACAGCCACCGTTTTGTCGCCAGAGATGTTCAAAGTGTTGTTATGAAAGAAAAAAATTTACAAGGGACTGGAAGCAATTTGTTATTTGAGTACTGTAGAGTTTGTGCATACAGAAATTACAAGGAACAATGAAAAACAGATTCAGCTGGATTTCCATGAATACTCCTGCATGGCTGTGTGCAGAGGAAGCAACCCTGTACAGTAGTAACAAACAGCCTTGACTCAGTATTTACATGTGAAGACACAGGAAATCTTGATAATCTGACAGGAGTCGCTGTATGTGTTGACACCTGGGCCATGGGAGTGAGGGACAGCAATCGACCCCAGCAAGAGGCTGACCACCAGGGTGTGGAACAACTTTAAATCCACTCTATCCCACAGCAAGTGCAACCTTTAGAGAAACAGAAAGCAGAATCCTTGCAAAAACCAAGCCATTATTTCAGCTGGCTGCAGCGTATGTGTCACACACACTCTTAATAATAACTAAAGGAAATCAAACCCTCATGTATTTTCTCATGAGCTTTGCCAATGAAGCAGGGAAGACAAGAGTGTACATTATTAATTTGTGACTGGAGTCCGGCACTCAGGGTAATTAAATTGCGACCTAGTAAACCCACCTGTGAAAGCAGATAAGATTGGAACTTCAGAAGCATTCCACCTTGAAAGAAGAAATCTGATAGAGAAAAGTGCTCCAGGGTTGTTTAAAGTTTATCTACTGGCAGAAAAGCCTAAGGGAAAAGAGTGAGAATCAGCTGCAGGGAGAGAGCAGCAGAAGAAAGGGAAGAAGGCTGAAACACACTGTACCTTTTCTGCTGCAGTAAGTAGATTTCATCCAGGTGTTTATCCCAGGATTTTTTGCTTTGCAACTTTTGACTTACTCCACTCCAGATTCGGAAATAGAAGGGCTTGCTGTCCCCAAATAAAGGCACCCCCATAGCACGTGCCTTTTTTTCTCTTGCCTATCTGCCTGAAAGCCAGCGATCCTCACTTTGGAAGACCTCAGGGAAGGCTCACTGCAGGTCACGACTCCTCTGCCCCTGGACTGCCACAGAGAAGACTGTCCATCAGTGCATCAGCTGATTGAAGTACATGTAAAAACACAAAATAAAATCACTTGCCCCTAGCAGACCGTACCCTGAGCCTCATGAAGTACTTAGTTGCCAAAATAGCCCAACCCAAAGGTGTGTCTGATTAGAAGTAGCTCACCGGGAGCCTGCCCCTCACAAAGACCCTATACAGCGCCGAGGAATTCACACAGCATCGATGCCCTAGGCTTCTAGTAGTTCATTTCTGAAGCCCAGAATTGAGAAGCAATCATCCTTCTTATGTATCTCTGAATTCCTCTGGAAAGCAACATGTAAGCTATTTTGAAATCAACAACTGAACAGGTCAGGTGAACACCGTTTAAGTGAGTGAACATGTGGGGACGTGCCCTAAAAGGCACCATGCTCTGGGAAGGTAGCACAGAGAGCACACCTCCACCCCAGCTGGCTGCAAATCCCAGCAAAGAAATCATCATTATAGACTCCACCTCCTCTGCATCAAACAAAATCACTCTACCTCACAAGCTGGAATAAGAATTTATGTAGATTAATGTGTAAACTTTGCATATTTGTTTTCCTTTAATGTTCTACATTCTCTCACTCTTTCTTCACACTTCTTCCAGAAAAGCTTATTTAGGAAAGGGATGAAAATTTCTATTTAACAGAACCTAGATTTTGGTATAGAAAAAAACACCGTCAAGTTCATAGGGCGGTGTCTGCAAAGCAGTAGACAAGATATCAAAATGAAGAGAGGAGATAATTCTTCTTCTTGCGAAGAAGCTAGAAGCTACAGGAGAAGAAAAAAAAAAAAAAAAAAGATAAAAGCTCCTAGTTTCCAGTCTTCTTTCTCTAAAGACTTGTCATATTCTTGCATCTTGAATCAACAGACATGTCCCTTCGTTCTTACTCCTGCTGTAGTGGAAAAAGGATTTGGTTCAGAGTGCTGGGCAGAATCAGTGGGTCAGGGGGAAAAGTGTGTAAAGCAGCAGGGCTAAGTCACCTCTTGGAAACTCCTGCTCTGTTTTGAGGTCACTTACTTACCAAACCAGGATTCACATCTAAACTTCAGTAAACTCATGATGTGTCCTGTCCTATCCTATAAAAGTATAAATTACCACACAGAAAAAACAATGCTTTAAGGCAGACTTGAGGAGTCATGTCGTACAATGCAAGCTTCACTGAATTGTCCAGTTCTGGGAGGAAGTGTTGAGTTAAACTGTCAGAATGGGAAAAATTTATTGCTCGCTACACTGAGAGGTTAGAGCATAATACCAGGCAGACCCGACTAGCAAAGTGTGAGGGGTTTTAACAATATCAGTAATGTATCCCTCCTAACATTCTTGAGGAGGGGAAGCAACCCCACTCAAAGTTGAGAAGGTATTTAGACACTGAAGTCTAAATGTGTGAAGACACAATCCCTGTTTTCCTGAGCAGTTCTCCCAGGCAGAGAATACTTTCTGCTGCCCCTCCAAAGAGCAAAAGCCTTAGAAGCCTGGCATTGGCAGGATGGGCTGGCAGGGACACCGTTCTCCCTCCCTTGGTCAGCAGTGCTACAGCCACCCAGAAACGCTACTCCAAGGTGCAAAATCAGAGTAAGCCAAGAGAGCAGGCTGAGGGGAGTGTGGGTCCAGGGACTTTGAAACTAGGGCAGAGTCAGCTGGGCTACCCACAGGGTCTGGGGTGTTCGTTACAGCTTCATAATAGCCTCAAGTTGCACTAAATCTGACTCCATAGTTTTCCTTTACCCACTTGTTACATAAATATTTATATCTTAATACTGCAAAAGATGTTTTCTTGTAATTCATGACAGAGGTCAAAGCGCAGAGACAAAAGACGGGTGAAATAAGATGCGAGTATCGCATGGACCAAAGCCTCTGGCAGATCGTGACCACGCTGCCTAAGCACTGCCAGGCTCTCAGTCTAGCAGCAGGCTGCCAACAGCTTTTCAGAAACCAAGGGCCTGATAAGGCCTATAGTTGAGAGGTGGATTGTACATCTGTACAGCTTCAGTGTATGTGGGTTTCCATGTTCCTGGGATCTGCTTTTAGCTCTTTGTATCCCTTTCCACAGCTCCCCTCCCAGCTCCAACTGTGGCTCTGGCTCCCAGTCCTTGTTCTCCAGGCCTGACTGTAGCTCCTGACATTATTCTGGCTCTACTGTCCTTTTTCCCAGGTTCCCACTGCAAATAGGGTCTTGATCCCAGCTGCCAGTGATGCCCTTTCCTGGCATGTGCCTTGACTTCCCATTTCTGACTTGGGCTGACACTGACTGACCCAATTCCTAGAATCTCTTGATTCCAGCTTGGCCCTACCTAACGAATGTGACAGCTGATGTCAGAGTCTTACACACAATATCCCTCATATGTCCATAGGCCACAAGTAGCAATGTAAGCATGAAGACCTACAAAACACAACCTGGCCAAATGTGTTCTTCACACCACAGTGTCTAACAACACAAAATCGGAAGTGGGCTAGCAATGATAGGACAACATTGGTTCTGGGCAGTTCAGTCACCCCATGGTTCTAAAAGATCTATCAACATTACATATGGCAGTTAGCATGTGCTGCCCTTTGCAGAGCTATAGAAACTGTGTAAATAAGCCAATATGTGGAAATACTTCAGCAATAACCAAGGAATTCCTGTTTTCACATACCTTCTACAAAGGAAGAAGAAAGCCATTTTTGCCACTGGGGATCATGATCTTGCCAGACACTACTCTCACTTTTTTGTAGTGCATTGCATTTCTTTCAGTTCAGCCTAGATTAAAAAAAAAAAAAAAACAAAAAAAAACCAAAAAAACCCACACACAACAACAACAAAACAACCACATCTGAATAGCTAAGTATGAATTGCTTGACTTTTGGTGACCCTGGAACTTAAATTAGACTTTTCTAGCAACATGCCTGAAAACGAAAAATTACAGATAAAGACCACAGGAAAATTTTCTACATAATCTCCAGTTTTGTCTTCATCCCATCCACCTCTTTCTTTCAAAGATAAACCAAAATGGCTATTACCTGACCTATCATAAAAGTAGATTCAGTGCTAAGGCAGAGAGAGACATAATTTGCATAGTACATGGCAGGGATTCCTTTCCTTCTGAATGGCCCTGACCCTTACATTCCACGTTTTCACAAAACTCCTGTTAACCTTCCTGGGAATTTTGAGTGCTGAAGGCATGTAGGATTGAACCAAATGTGTTTATCTGCTGACATGGGAGTGCATGTTCTTTTTTTGCCTTTTCTGGCTTTCTCTTACAATTTCTTTAGAAGGGGGAAATTTACAAGAGCCACAAGATATTTTAAAATTACTACAAAGATCTAAATGTAATCCCAGTCTTTCACAAAATCCATGAGACTATGAACTGTGCTTAGCAGGAAACAAGACAAAAGGCATTGTAAAAGTAAGGAAGCCTGTTGAACCTACAGGAGAAACAATATTACCTGCACATGGTAGGAGTCCCCCTTTTATATCTTCCGAAAAGATCTTAAAGGTTTCTGTTAATCACAGAAAAGTACATAATGAATGGTACCAGGACAACTTAGACAAAGTGGCTTTTGAAGAAAAAGAGGATTCAACTTATATATTATGATGAATTGAAATTATCTTCTACATTTGCTTTCCAAATTTACCCCAAAACCCCATGTTAAATATCCAGTAGAAAAATAAAGTAGCATAATTGGATGCTTTACATATCTTCAGAGCATTGTGGAGCCACTGAGTGGCTAAGTTGCCTTGGTCAGTCAAGTTAACCCAAGTTGTCTATATACAGAGATAAGTATTGCCCCAGCCTTTCTGCTTGGACAAATTTCAGCAAAAAGACTTGCCTGTTTTGCTGACTTGTGGACAGCACCAGAGCCACAGGCTTCCAGGCCATTTCAGAATGACCTTATTCTTCCACTGTATATTTCTCCCTGTCTTGTTCCATATGTTCCTTCAGAATCACATACATGCTCAAACATTAAAAATAAAATGCCATTTTCTATTATTTGCTCCCGTTTGCAACAATCTTTCGCCTTGCCTCTCATAAAATTTTGCTTTTAAAAGATTCCTGCTTCAGAAATCATAAAACAAATGCTGTCATTTCAGCAACAGCAAAACCAAAGCGTATGGATTGCATACTCAAGTTTAGGCTACCATCTTAAGAGCAAGAGTGGAAGTTCAGCCTACAACCAGATTTCAGTCTTTCAACATCACCCCTGTACATTTCTGGTTCTACTGCAATTCTTTTTCTGACATCACAGCACCTAATACAAGCTCTAGAGATGTGACTTATAAGAGAAAAGAATGAGAGAAGCAGAAGTACAGGAAAATGGAATGAAAGATAAGTTTCTGAGTATAGACAGGCCAAAGAACAAAATCCAGAACTCACCAAGTCAGCAGTGATGTAGTTTCTCCATATGTATAATAGATAATCTTCCATTGGAGAAGGTTGTAATAATGACTAGCCAACAATTTCTTGATGTATTACAGATATGTTAGGGAATCCTGTTGGACTGTGATATTTCCAGTTATTCAAGTTACAGTATCTTACTTGTGTAGCATAGGAAAACAAAGCTGTGGATAATTGCATGCAAATGCATAGTATTATGTAGTTTCATATCACACAACTGAGTGGTGACATATATCAAAACCCAAACGTAAGTAACAAAAGAAAATAAGTAGATATTCCAGAAGAAGCATACTAGTAGTCTTATCTCTACCAGTCTTGAGAAACTCTTATGGTCGCAAGATCTCCTCTATGGTATAAATAGGAATTACTTAACTACCAGTATATCACAGATAACTTAGAAATAGAGGTAACTTAACAATGCATTAAAAACTATATTAAGGCCTAATATTGTTTTATATTAAAAAAAAAGAAATCTTTAAGGTTCTACAATATATTAAGCATCTAATACTGGCGGGCAGTTCTGCTAATCCCTCTCCCAGCCTGAAAAAACATAAAAGGCTAGAGGCAAGCTTGCTTTAAATAAAATACTACGCTGAATTATCTTAATTAATAGTGTGTGTTTCTTGTTTGTTAACATGTGTGGGCAGTAAGCCTGTTTAAGAAGAGACTTAAAGTGAAGTGGATCTCTACTTTTTGACTTGGAGTAGCAGGAGCAAGGCTAGCTACTTGTGGTGGGGAATGGCAGCACCAGTGCCTTTTGAAAGATGCATTCCCAGGGTCATGGTGAGTTAGATGAGGGAGCTGCCATAGTTTTGTTGGATGCTACAGAAAATCCTGGTGCAGTGGCACAAAGATCACTAGACTTCATAAAACTGACCCCACCAATGTTTGCAGTAGACTGTAGTGTTTCCAGGAAAAGCCAAGAGACAATAGCAAGAAATGAAGGCCCCCGGTGAGTGCAGCTATAGTAAAGGAAAGCTTTTAGTGAAAAGAGGATTGTCAAGAAACTTCCTAATTCATAAGTAACCTTGAATGAGTGGGTCAGTGGGATTCTGCCCCACTGGGGAGTCCTGGATGCTTTCCTACTGCTGTCATTTGAGCTATTAGATTAAGTCAGAAAGCTTTCTGTTGGTGAGCTGGGGAGTTTAGAGTTTACCATTGGTTTAACTGAGAGACCAATCCCCCAACCTCCCCTTCAGGGACAGTGTCTCAGGGACTCATGTACTCAATAAAAGCAGAAGTATATTCCTTTGGAAAAGATGGAATGAGTGAACATGAAACCGGCATTCTAGTTCTACACAGAGGGAACTGGTAGTGACTCCTAACATAAAAATAGGTAATGTAGAAAAGGGCTTGGAACCTCACCTGGACTGTGGGCTAGCATAAAAATTGTTACAGTAGGACCTGAAGCTTTGAGACATTGAAATCAAGCCATGAGAGCCTTTTCATCTGGACTTCTTCAAATGAGGTCTGGGATCTTAAAACAGCCCAAAGGTGATACTAAGAATCTCTAAACCAGCCTCTACCATGGGAGAAAGCATTAGCAAAAAAGAGCCCCTCACTAGTTTTACCTTGTGGTCAGGAGTGCCATATGAATACCTGTCTTTAGTTCAGTAACTGTAAAGTTCTGCATGGAAGTGTTGGAATTGGTACACCCTGCTTTTTAGTAGAAATTCTCCTGAAGATACAGAAAAGGGTGAAAATATGTATTTGGGATGCATACACCGGAACGTTAACCCCCAAACCTGTGGCTAGCAACACTTTTCCATTTGGAAAAAGGAAGAAGTTAGTGTGACAGTTGCTAGGTGTTCGTGCCTTATAGTGTTGAATTCAGACTGAGTGTGAGCACGCTGGCTCCCAGTTTCATAGCTTGCTGGCATCAGGCTTTGAAGATTCTTAGAAACCTCTGAAAAATGAATCTGTCCTGGCTTGACTTTTTGTTATTTGGGTCTTAGCCTGTGGTAATTGTGCTACTGTCTCAGGATAACAGACAAGAAATCAAACTTGGATTGTGGCTGGTTTATTTGTTTGACAACAGGTGACACCACTTAGTACTTGGAACAAGCAGCTCTGAGTTATGCTGTTGTCCAAAGCATCATTAGGGAGCTCCTGAATATATGTTTTGATGGAAAAGGGAGAATTTTGAGGGTAACTGCTTATGACAAAGGTCCAGCTTTGGTCCTGGCTAACATGGGAAATCTGGGCTCTGTTAAATATTTGTCTTTAAGAATATTATTTGCTGATGGTTTCTTAGAGCCATATATCACAGATCATAGGGCATGCTATAAACACCTGTAACCTGTGAAATCACAGATTACAGTGAAAATATTTTACTTCTTTTTTTATACCCCTCTCCTACCTTGGCCAGGTCCCTGAGTGTAATGGCCTTCCTTTAATGGCCTTGACCAGCGTCACATGGGGTGTCCACCCACATACCCATCACCTCAAACCTGGCCAGCATCCTGCTCTGCTACCCAGCCCCAAGTCTCCCACGCCTTCTTTCTCTCAGTACCCTGTCCTTGGCGCTGTGTCTCCTGAGATAGTCCTACAAATCCCCACAATTAAACCACTCTGCTAACAGTCCTTTCTGACCCCAGATACTTGTAAGGTGTGAGGATACATGTTGCTGGGAGGGGACACTATTAGGTTCCTGAGTACACTAATGGGCTTTGATGGCCCTGACTAGTCTAACCCGCAGCCTTCACAAACACACACACCACATACACCCTGCCCACGAGTATGGAGCCCCGTTTAAAATCTGTCTTGTGTCTTCAATTCCTTCCTGATCTGTTCTGAAGGAGCATAAATATTTAGCTCAGCTACAGCTCTGCTTGTATTTGGCCATGGGCTCCAAAGGTCTAGACCCTGGCCTGCTGACTAACTCCTAGCTTGACTTCAAACTTGCTTTGTCAATATGGACCCTACCTAGTGATAAGTGAATCTTGGTTACGACCACTGGACATCATTCTGATCAATGAATTAGCTTCCTAGTTTGATCTGAGACCTGCCTCATCACCACAAAACTGCCTGACAATATAGGCTCTTGCCTGAACCTGGCTACCATCTCCAGGCCTGCCTGCTCACTTCGCTCTGGCAGTGTGGGGCTGTACCTGGGGTGATGAGGCCTCTGTAGTCTGGCATGGAGTCATGCTCAGCTTCCCATCCCTTCGGGTGCAGCCAGCCCTTGCTGCTTCCTAATGTTTCCCTCACAATTTAAGTGGTCCTATAAATACCTCTGCACTTATTACTCTTCAAATTGCAGCATCAAAGATTGTCCCAGTGAAGTCTTGACCTGTTCTGAAAGTTTTGGCAGTAGCAAGAGATCATGGGAAGAGGCCAGATCTGACTGGCTGTTCTGCAAAATCAGCTTTGATAACCCACTGTTCCTAGAAGTAATATTAAAGTATAAATAAATATCTCTGCTTACGTGAACTTGTTGCTTTCAACAACAGAAAATAAGTAATCACTGAGAAATGGTAGAGTCCACTTCTGGTATCTGAAGAACTGTTTATAGAATTTTTCTGGCAGAGAAGTGACAAAGGATCCAGCGGTTTCTTGCATTAACTATTGGAAGCCCTTTGATTAGGTGAGTTTGATCCCAAGCAGAGAGAGTTTAAAGAGGTCTCCTCTGAAAAATAGCATAGAAACTAGAAATGTTCCTCTCAAGCAGGTTATCCTGAAGAAGGATATTCATCAATGGGCTCGCCTATAGACAGAGGAAGTCTGTCTGTTAATCATCTTTGGTTAGTTAAGCCAGGGAAGGTTCAGGCTACTGTGTTACTCTGCAAGTAATCCTGTTCTTTCTGTGCAGTACTGATTTGCAATAGTTAAGAAACATACTCAAAGGCTGTAGCACTCATTGTCCTGAACTTCTGGGAAAAGGACTGTTATACACCTCATGGAAAATTTTACAGTAGAAACTGAAGAGTGCTGTACGCAAAGTGAAACTGATTCAGGGAGAAGGCAGGGAACTAAACTTTATAAGAAATTTTAACAGCACTGAGAAAGGAAATGACAAATCTCCTGTAAAGTGGAACTGGTTGGTTTTTTTTTATTTAATGCATTTCTTAACTGCTAAGACTCAAATAATTTATTTGTAAATTTAGTTATTTATTAGCAGTTAGTTATTTTCCCCTTTTTTTCTGCTGGAAAAGTTGGTGGTTGAGATATTTTTGTTGTTTGAATTTTTGTTTTTCCTCAGGTTCTGTTGTTTTCACCCTATTTAATAATGCAGAATCCTTTTTTGTGCCTGCCAAAACACTGTGCTAGATCAGAAAGTTTCATTTCATTATCATTCTTCTGTATTATGTTGAGGTTTTCTTCACATTCATGTTATCCAATTAGACTTCATCAGCTAATGAATTTCAGCCTGATATACCATGACACCTGAAGAGCTACAACAGCTGTATGTGCATTGGTGATTTGTTTCCCCCACCCCCGCCAACAAGATGACAGAAATTTTACTCCACAGCAGAAACAGGTTTGTCATTACAACCACATAATTAAGAACATGATGAATGACCAAAATTAAACATTACCCTCTCTTCCCACTGAGAATGTTGAATATACCAAGAAGCTGTTCCTTAAAACAGACCTGCACTGATTAAAAACTGAGTACAGAGCAAAAGTGATGCCGAGAAGTGAGGTCTTCAGGCACTGGGCTTAGCTAAAGTGATGAACTTGTTGTCTCTGGTGTGTGTTCAACTGTTGTCCCACCCCCCCCACCCCCCCCAAGTAACAGTTGAATTTTTCTATTCTTCAGTTGCCTGAAGCATACAAAGCACATGTTTGCAACAACTACCAACTAGGATCTTATGGGGAAAGAAGTTACATTGACTTAGATAACTCTGAATAGGGCAAACATTTAGAAAACAAACTATTAAAGCAAGCATTCTATCATTCTGAGGGTTTCTAATAGAACCTGAATAAAAAGTTACCTTTCCCTTTTCAAGTATGATTCATGACATTTTCCAGTCAGAGGCTCATTTATAGCCTCCCTGAAGTCTCTTATTACCAGTGGCCATGGACCAAACAATTAAATATGTTTAAATATTCTTTAAACTACATCTTAGCGAAGGATTTCTTTCTTTTGTTGTTTAGGTGATCCAAAATGACACTTTTTCCTTGAGTGAGCAACAAAAATATCACTTGTGCTGCTGAAGGGAGTATAGATAATGAGACACAAAGATCACAACTTAAAAAATTACTGCAGACGTGATATCATAAAATGGCATTAGGAGGTGACTCAGTAGTAACCTCACTTCTCCTTGATTCAGTCCTTGTGTCCCAAGACGGAGGTGTGGTCACTGTATATCCACTCTCACTAAACACAAGCTCAAGGCTCAATGTAATGCCCAACAACCGAGTAACAAACATAAATGCATACTGTATTTAGTTATTCCCAGGGATCTCCGTAGTGGGTGTCCTAGTTCTTAACCTACTCAGGAGCTGGTGTAGGGGTGTACGTATGCTTTGAAATTCCTCTGTGCCCTGTGGGTTATTTAGCAGAGACCGACCACCCTCTTCTGGATGGGTGAAAGCTTGTTCATATCGTTAATGGTATCACACATACATTCAAAGCACAACGGGCACCTTCAGTAAGTTTGCAGATGACACCAAAGTGTGGTGAGTGATTGCAGTGCTGGGGGACAGGGCTGCTGTTCCGAGGCTACTTGATAAAATGAAGTAACATGGAGTTCAACAGACACAAAGCCAGTGCTGGGTCTGGGGTTGGAAAACCTCTGCTGTCAGTACAGGTTAGGGAAGGATTGGTCTGGGGCCACCTCTGCAGAAAAGGGTCTCCAAGTCGAGCAGAAGCCAGCAGCGTGCCCATGCAGCGATGAAGGTCAACCACGTGCAAGACTGCATTAGCAGCACTGTAGACAGTACGTCAAGCAGAATTATTTCCTTTCACTTCAGAGGGGTTACACCGCGCACAAGAGGCTGTGTCCAGGGCTGGGCTCCCCAGCACAGAAGAGAGACTGGCAAACAGGAGCACGTCAAGCAGAGCGACCCTAAGATGGACAACACTGTTCAAGGAGACACTGAGGGAGCTGGGTTTATCATGGAGATAGCCACAGGGGAGGGGAAGGTGCAGGTCTAATAGCAGTGTTTAACTAGCTTAAACAAGGGCATAGAGAAGACAGAGCCAGACTCTTCTCAGAGCTACCAAGGACAAAAAACAACAACTTTCAAACACTGCAGTGAGGATGGTTCAGCAGTGGAACAGGTGGTCAGGAGAGGCTGTGAAATCTTCATTCTCTGAGCTTTTCAAAACTGACTCTCAGCAAGCTGATCTAGTTTGGATGTTCTCACTGCTTTGAGCAAGGAAAGAGTACAGCCCTTTTAAAGACTATGAATCTATAGAAGTGCTTTTAAGAACAAAAAATTTGACAACTCTTTAGAATTTGTATTTTGTTCATTAACATATGGACTTTCTGTATCTAATCATTACCTGTTCGCTGAAATTAGTACATGCTAGAACTGTACAGCCATCAAAATTACATCACTGTCTTCTTCAAGTGTTAGCCAAAATAGATACTGGAGGTGAACAACTATCCAATAAATGTGTCCTTCAGGGTTTTGTGTGCGAACAAGCCTATTTGTATTTTCAGTACTTGCTGGATCTGAATACTGCTTACAAACATGCTTCTATTTGTGATATAGTCATGAGTTGTTCTAGCTAAATCAACAAATTATACTTACAAGTGGTAGAAAGCTAAAGCTGCAATTCTTATTCCTGCTGAAAATTAATTTTTAAAAGCTGACCTTAGGAAACAAGATCAACTCACATTGCAGAATTGTTTTTAAAACTATTTTCTGAGCTGAAATACGTGTGGTTTGGAGGATTTGAATTTTGCTAAAATAAACTTGCAAGATCTCAGTTTTCAGGGAAAAAAAGAATAATTTGCCTCTCATAATGCCTGGAAAACAACTGTCTTCTCAGGATGTACCCTCTACCAAATAATTTTAACCTTGACCTGTCTGGAACATATACACACCAAGGGTACAACCATGCTGTAGTCAGCATGGTAGCTCTGTGTGTTAGCTAAAGGATATAGCTAACCAGAACCTGCCACCAAGCAGCCAAAGCAGCTCAGAATTCAGTGTAAACTGATACTGCTGCCACTAACCAAGCTAGCTAATTTGGTTAGCTGGGGTATCTCACCACTACAGACTGCAGGGTAAACCTGCTTCAACAAAAACCCTTTTAGCTTTCTCTGCACACAAGAGTCCACCATGAACCATTCTGCTTCTTAATCTGGTATCTCTTGAAACACATATGAACTTTGCATTTATAGATAGGAAGAAGCAACTTCGTATCTGCTCCTCATGCTTTCAGAGTCAAGTTGCTGGAGGTTCAAGGCCATCATTCTCAAAAAAAAAGAAAAAAGAAAAAAAGTAGAATCACATGTTTTTAGGAAGACACTTCTTGAGGTATCCAGTGTAGCCTCTCACTTAGAGTGGGACCTTCACAAACACTAAATCAGATCAGCTGAAGCTCTTGAGTAGATGATTTCCCATTAATGTGGCAGAGTAACCAGCACTACGGCCCAAGTCTTTGCCCATCTTCTGATTTTAAGCCTGTAAGATCAGAGGCCACATCTCTAGAACTGCTGTAGGAACACTGAATCTGGGTGACCTTCATCCAAACCCTGGGGAAAAGTCCACAAAGTATTTTTCCACCTGAACATCCCCAGTGCACCCACGGCATTTTTCCATAATTTGCCCTTTGGAGTCACCAAGTTTATTCTCCTGTATGTGCAATTGCCAAGGAAAATTGTTATATACTAAAGCCTTCTCTGCCTCTTAAGTTCCTTCTGAAATCAACTGTAAATGTTGACTCCCAAACTATTTTCATGTGATACCATATACAAACTTTGTTTGAAAACAGATTATTTCTATTACAGATCAGTTTATCAGTTTAGTGTTTTGGTTCCAGTCTTTAAAAAGTGTAATGTCACCTCTTGCTCCTTTCTTCTTTAGGAAGAAAACAACTATGTAGTGTTTTTAATCTTTCCTCATTTGGAAATTTCTTTCTCCTTTTCCCAACAGTTTGAGACATTTTCATTTCCATCATCAGGTAACAAAACCCTGATACCTGTTTATTTTTCAGAAATAATGAAATCAGAACTTGGAGTATGGGAAGCACATACATATAACGAATACACTAATCCTTATGAAACCTTATAGGACTTACTTTGCCAGCTGATTTCCACAGTTCACAAAACATTACTGATTTGCAGACCCATGAGTGCTCTGCAGCAATGCCACTGTTTCACAGACACCGTTAGCTCCATAGCATTTTTGGTTAAAAATGCCTTTGAAAAGGACACGTTATTGTCAAGAAGTTGAGGACTGATAGTTACTTACTATTTATAGAAAAATTGGAAGCAACAACACCAAGAATAAAAATTTAAACTGTATTACTGAACTTCTTATCTGAACTGGTAGTTCCTTCTGTTACTGCAACTATGTCTGAAACTACCTATACTGATTTCTTTGCTGTGGTATGATGAACAAACTGCATTGTGCATCTTAGCTGCATTTTTAGTTCACATGCTGCCATACAGTGAGTGTTTTGTAAAGATATCCTGGTGATGACTCTGTGAATTAGGGCAGTCATTCAGTTACTGTTGAGTTTTTTGCATTACTTGTGGGAGATAATTTTTTTAATAATAGAGGAATGATAATACAATAATAAAGTATAAGATAATGTAACACCAAATAATTGAAACGGTCAGTTTTTCCACACCTATCTGCCCAAGGAGAGTGATATACATTGAAACCTTACCCAAATGAACAAATTACTTTAAAAACCAGGAGTAAATTACCATAGGGCTAATAAAAGATCATTTTGCAATTTTAAGAATATTTCTCACTACCAGGAAGCATATATAATTTCTACCATTCTATCTTTTGAGTCAGTTCTTTAATATTGTATATGCTCTGAGTAATATCATCCTTTCCTATGAAATTATATAACATATTTTATATTAATAGTATGCTTATTGATTATGTTACGTAGAAACAACAAGTATTCCAAGCCATGAGTAGGAACTCATGGGAAGAAAACCCTACAAATATACATTTCAGATATGTCATTTCACACGAAACGGAGCTCAGAAGGCAGTCACGTAAGTTATTAAATGTAAGGCATTTGAACTTCTCCACCTTTGGGTGAATCTGCTTGCGAATCTGCTATCTTTTGGAAAGAAAGAGGAACAACAGAAAAAAATATCTTCAAAACAACTTCTGCTATTTGTTTCCCAGGGCTAGACTACAGGACACACAAAGAAACTCGGCATGGAGCTGAGCTTCTACTGTAGTTGTGGGCACAGTTTGCATGCCGGAACATACAGATCAGATTGAGGGTCAGGCATCGCATTATCAAGAGTATTATGGGAAGAATGTACATTCTGGCAACTTCTGCCCTCTGGCGCAATTCTGAGAAAGCATGACAGTATCATGGTGCCAGGGAGTATTCTGCCACAACTAGGTTTCCAGAACGTGTCCATTTGCATTATAAACAGGGAATGTCACCTGTTGGTAGTACGTATGTATTCCCATTTTAGAAGGAATTTCTGTAAAAGGGAGGGCCCCAGGTTTAAAAAAACTTTATCCAATAGATAAAGAGAAGGTCAAGCACATTACAGAAGATGCAGATAATGCAAAGCATCTAAGATCCTATCTTTGCAGCTGCAGCCGTTACTTGTCCAGTCTGTCCTGCAGCACAGTCCTCTCAGTCCAAGTGCTTCACAGCCAGACACAAATACTTCTCCCTCCCTCTCCAGACAACTCTGTTGTTTATAAAGTTCAAATGATTTACCAAGAAATAACACAAACCTTTAATTGTGGGTTAACTGGTTTTGTTTCAGCAAACTGAAAGAAAAAACCCCAAACCCAAAAAACAATGGAAAACAAGGAGCACTCTGAAACATCCGGAGCACTGTATTGTGTAACCACCTGCATCAACACCTTGAAAAGTATTTGTAATACTCCCACTTAGCTAGTACATATGCAGATACTACTTAAAAAGAATCTTGGCTCCAAATTAAGGCATTCCTATTTTGCAACTTCTTTTAAAAACCCGGGTGCAGTTACATTTAAAGGGGCAGTGCAATATCTTACATCTGCCTATCCCCATACAGCAAGTCAGTATTGGAAAAACCAGGCTTATAAATGCTGAAAGAAGGAACAGTGAGATTGGAAGAGTAAAAATTCTCTGAACAGAGAAACACTGGAATGATAACTGATCCATGGGAATTCAGAAGTGAAAGTCACTGAGGTTAACACAGTGTTCCATGGCTATTTAGAAGAAAACAATTAGAATAATAAGAATGAAGTAAGACTCATTTTCTTAATAATCACATTTAAAAGTTTGAACACAGAATTATTTATTTAGTTCTTTTAGTGCTAAATATTCTTCGCTAGTAAGAGTGACTAAGACATGTTGCTTGACACAGATTGTGCAGTTTCAGGGACAGTTCATAGTAACACCTCTGGCAGCAGTGAACTATCACAGTCTTTCTTACAAACTACCTGATTATCTTGGATCTCCATCTTATCATTGTACTGCCCTGATTTACCCCAAACCAAATTACAGCCTGGAAGAAGATTGTAGCAGTGATTTGTGTACCTTATCTAATGAATAGTTACATCATGTGGTCAGCTCTGGAACAGGTTCAAAAGAAATTAAGACAGAACCTTGTATAATTGCCCATTCATAAAAAAAACCACGTCAGAACAATGTCACTGATGTTTTGCCTGGGGAGAAAGGGATTCCAGGCCCTGACCGTGCACTTAATGACTTTTGCATTCCCACAGTAGCTATTCTATTCCTCTTCTCTATACTTTCTGTAAGCCCATGGAGAGTTGCCTAACATTCTCATTTGCAAGAACCCTGAGTATATGTAGCCTCCACCCACTTGGAGGTCTCACTCTATTGTCATAATGATATACATTAATGTATTAAACAATAATAACTAATTATAGTTACAAATTTGATTAAATAATCATGCAATTATTTCTGTTTCTGCATAGGCCTTATATCACTTCACACATGAAGAAAAACATTAACATTTACATCATAAAAGCTGCATAAAAATCAGAGGGATGGATATACGTGGATTCCATGGGAAATGAACATAACTTGCATTGTACAAGCACTACAATGACTTCTGCAGAAAGACCTTCAAAGCCTATGGTGCATATTGGACTGCATCCCCGAGTTTTGGCAGTTTTTTAAAAAAGTGACTTCCTAGATTTCATTACTAAAAAAAGAACGCTGAAAATATTAAGCAAGTATATTCAGAGAGCATAAGGAAAACAAAATTTCCCATATTGTGTTTCCTATAATCTTAAAGATAGTCTACTAATTTTCTTAAGAACTCGCTTAACAACTGTGACTTTCTGAAATAATGGGAAGCTGAAATTCTTTTCAAGTCATTTATGTTTTATCTTGTGTCTAAATTCAGTCAGGGTAGCTTGAAGTAAATCAGAGAAAAAAACAACAGAATGCTTTAAAACAAACATAATAAGATGACTGTAAAGGAGATTTCAGAATTTATTGAACGCATAGGGAGGTGGTTGATGAGAGCCATAAATGTATTTGGATAAATGATGTGAGGCTTGACAGGCCAGACAGCAAGGTGCTTCTAACAGTTAAAACTTCTCCCTTGGCTACACCGACTTCTCTGCTGCTGCTGAAGGCATCACATTCCTCGTGTTTAAAAGAAGGGGCCTGGCAGGCGATGGAGTGGTCTGATTTAGAAGCTCCCAGCTGTGAAAGTCCTCTTTTATCTGAATTCACTTTCTTCAAAATTACAAGCAGGGGTGCATATCTCACTTAAATCTAGGTATTTAAAATTTAGTTATGTCTGAGTTAGTGTAAAAAGTAATTTATCTTGTCCTAGTGCAGCTGTTTGAGCTAGTTGGGAAGGATTCCCTGCTGGAGGTGACTCCTCCTCTTGCTATCAAAGATGATTAGGCTTAATAGCACTTTGATTCACACAATGTAGCTTGCCTATGCTTCCACTGTTATTATTTTAAATAATTAATAGCAATCAAGACAAGGGCAGATGAAAACAGAAATGGGACAAGAAGAGGATGAGCAGGGAAACTGGCAACACAGCCCATCCTCCAGTGGAAATCCATGTCACACTGTTTTTTTACAAGATCATCAGCCGTTGTCACCATGGCTCCCAGCTCAGGAGGTTTTAGTTTCTTGTACTGTGTCATGGTGAGATAGATTAAACCTCTGGGGTATGGAGATTATCTCCATCTCTTGTGTGGAATGATACACCCTGCCTGCTGCTATCTGCTGTTAGAAGCAGCAAGGCATTTTCAGTTTCAGGATCCATTACTAGCAGTGGAAAATGGCCATTTTTTGAAACTCCAGAGAGGTTTCTGCTCTTTCTCACTCGTCTTTCTAAGTTTTCTGTGTACTGATGACCTCAGCAGCTGTAAATTCTGCATGAGAAAGCGAAGAGGGAGAACCAGTGCCTTCCTGTGTAACGGATATGACAGTCATGAAAACGAGATTCCAGCAGACTAGTTACCATTCTGACAATAAGCGTGGCAGAAAAATAAAAAGAACTGTCTCCAGTGGGGAATTTGCAGTGTGCGTTTTGGCTCCCTGCGACCAGCCCCGCAGCCACAGCCGAGCTGCCTGCAGGCGCCCCGCGCCGGGCCCCGCCCCCACCGATCTCCCTCGCGCGGAGCCGGGGCCGCGCGCTGCCCTCGGCGCTGCCCCTCCCCACACCGGCGCTGCGCCCCGCCCCCCGCCCCGCCCCCCGCTGTCAAAGGCCCGCACGGTTGATGCAGTTCGGCGTACAAACCCATCAGCCCCCCGGTTACAAGCCACCCAGCTCCGTCACTCCTCAGTGCTCCGTCCCGTCTGTCTTACGTTCTCTCGCTTCGCGCCTTCACCAGCCCGCGCGCTCAGCCTCCCCTCTGCCGGGCAGGGGGGTTTCTCGGGCCGCGGGTGCCGATCTCCCCCCGCCGCAGCTGCCTTTCCCCGGCTGCACCGAGCTTTGCCCGGGATAAGCCTCCCCCTCCCCCCCCCGCCCGCTCGCCCCTGGAGGCGCTGCCTCTGCAAGGGGGGGGGCGCTGCCTCTGCGAGGGGCCTTTTCTGCACAACGGCGTTTGCCGGCGCACACGGGGTTCGTAGCCTGGATTAACCCTTAACAGCCCGTTCGCTCCGCCTGTCTCAGTCAAACCGCCGACACACGTCCAGCTCCAACCGGCACCCGCTGCTATCACCTCCACTGGCAAGTGTCTGTGCCCTGAGCTGAGCAGTTCATTCATCTCCAGCCCAGAACCTCCAACACCCATCGTTCCTGTCTTGCAGCTGCCCAGCCATTCCCATCCTACGGTCCCAAAAAACCTCTGCCAGTTCCCTCTGTCCTGCCCTGCATCTGTCCACTTATTCCTGTTCTGGGATCTTCACACAGTTCTGCATTTGGCATTTCTCCCTACCCTGGCCCTCGTAGTTCTGGGCACTCCTAAGGGGATCTGCTCTCAGAAGTTCCCCGTTACAACTGGAGTATCCCCAAGTTCTCCATCTCAGTTTTCTGATCATGGCATCAACTAAATTGTGTGCCTTTAGTTTCCTGGCATTACCCTGTTCTCTGAGGAATACAGCCTTGGGGTAGGATGCAGAAATTCACTGATTATGATCTTTCGTCCATTTCCTTTCTTCCCTCCATTGGTTCCTTTTTGCCTCAAGGCCCTCACTGCTTCATCTTGGAAATGACTTTGCGGCCTCCTCCACCTCCTCGTTACAAATCCATGGAGCTTTGACCTCACATAGGAGAGTCATCTGATGCAGACAGTGATAACCTTCCTGGTGCTGCCAATTCTCCTGTGCTTCACTGGACCGGAGAGCTGCTTTACTAGATTTCATGCACCAGCTTGTCCAGCCTGGTGAGGGAGAAAGCGTACATTAACTAGTTTGTTTTATCCCCCTGTCCCAGCCCAATCTGAGACCAGTGGCCAGCATGCGGTACTGCCTTGGATATTTTCCTTGCCTTTGCACCTCACACTGGGTCATGTTGCAGAATTAGCTAAGGGAGGAAAACATGAAATATTGAGTCAAAATCTCCAGAAAGAGAAATTATTGATATGACTCTGGTTTATCCAATTGTTTCAATGTGTTAATGTCTCTCATAGGCTGCTCATTTCCTGCCACTCTGGATCCACTGTCTGGACTGAGGAATCCATATCCACAGTTCCTTTCTACCTCGGAACCTCTACCTCAGAGTAGTCCAAGGGCAGGCCTTTGGACTACACTAAGAATCTGCTCCATTGTCTGCAGAACTTGCACCTCCTGTTAGGTTAGAAAACCACAGCCTTAGGCCAGGATCTGATGTCCAGCACAGTCAGTGTGACAATAAGCAGAAATGACTGTGAGGATTCCAGGAAAGGACAAGGCCATGTGGAATGGGATTTCTGAACAGAAGTCAGCCCTCTTCAGAAGTAAAGTGATGCTAACCTACTAGTGTGCAGGCCAGGGGAGCCCAAGCACCAAAAGGCTCAGTTCAAAATATGTCCAACTTAGACACAATATCCAACAACTTTTTAAACAAATCAGTTTAATTAATGTGTTGAAGATAGATTTGTATAATGTAGAACAATCTTTACCTCCACATGGGGTGGCAATGCTGACAAAGTATGATTTAATTATGGGAACAGAAATTAAATAGGGAAAAAAGGCCATATTAATTCTTTCAGCCTTTCTTTGCTCTATCTTTCTTATGCTGAATGCAGGGAAACTGAAATTTTCACACATACTTGCACCCACACATGGAAAACACTGTAACAAGGAACATCCAGAGAAATATACATACAAGGTCTGTCTGAGATGGGCAGCTGAATATCTTACTACTGTCAGCCAGACTGAGCAAAAATCCATTTGCTAGACTGTCTGGTTCTGTTCTCCAACTTTTCAATTTTTTAAAAAAATAATTTTGCATTTTGATTTTTATCAATTCTTCAGCGATGGAGCTGTGTTTCAGAAGTGCTGCTATTAGCTTGAATCTTTCTCATTCTGCATTTCATCTTAGTACATCCCTTTCCTATCTTTATCACAACATGTTCTTTGCTGGTGAACATATAGAACAACAAATGAAGAGAAAGAAGAGCCAGAATTTTCTGAACTCAAGCAAGGATTTGGTAGTCACTCTGTCTCTTCTGAAGACCATGGCTTCTATTGAATGTGTAGTGTCCGGCACTCAGTAAAGCGCAGCCTAGCCTTCCTCCATCCCACCCTAATCATTTGTGTCTTCTGCCTTGCTGCAGACTAGTCTTTGTGTCACTGCAGCTATCTGGATCCAAAACTCACCCATTAGAAAACTGACCTAATAAAGCCTGTATTTAAAATGGTTTTGTCACCTAATATACCTCATTAACTGAGTCACACCAACACAGGAAATGATGTAGGAGCAAGAGTCTGGTGGCAGGATCCCTTCCTCAGGCAGGAGCTTGGTCTGATGTCAGAGTAAGTACGTCACCATGACCTCAGTAGAAGTATGATTTCCCACATCTGGCATCTATTTACTTACCTACTTTGCTTAAATAAAGAGTTTTAGAGGTGTGGGTGAGGACTTGTAAGTATTCCACACTCCCTGTGAGGAATGCTGAACACTTTTGATATATAATCTTACGCTGAACTGGGTACAGATTCCTTTAGATCCAGAGATCTCTGTAGGGAACATGCCCCTTGAAGTTGCTTTACTAGTCATGCTGCAGGACTGAAAATCTCAAGTTCCAGTCCCACTCCCTCTTACTCTATCCAATGCACTCTGTCTTCAGATCTGTTGAAGCTTCTGCCCTTCTCCTATGTTGAGAGTACTCAACTACTCATACCTGGTGTATTCATCTCACTCCTTATTATACACTGTTCAGTAGGAGATCGTATATAAGAATTTTATACAGCCATGTAATATTCAGGAATTCAATTTAATGAATATTTCTGACAAATTAATCTTTGAAGTTCTTGAAGTCTGGTTCTAATTAGCAGTTTCTGGGCTGAGTGTAAAATCTTTTGAAGACTAGCTGGAAAAAAATCCTTTAGTATTTTGGACAGCAAGATGACCCAGAACCACCGCCTGGTGTAGAAATCTCAGTGTTTATAAATCAGAGTCTATATATCCTTGCATGTGCTTCCTTCTGTAGTGACTTTCAAAGGCTTGGGATAATTATTATCTTGATTTGACAAGCTAAATTCCCAACCTGCCTAAATTCCAGACAGGTTTTTTGGGCATCTCAGAAAAAAATGCGAAGGTCTTGAATAAAAATGCCATTATTAATAGTAGAAAAGGACAACCCACCCCCCACCCACCCCCCACCCCCAAACAAACAAACACCAACCCAAAAAGGAAAAGGGAAAGCCAATGGTAACATACAACTGTATTTAAATTCAAGAAGTGTGGAAGATATTTAGTACAGCAAATGATAGTTGGCGTTAAACGTGAGTTTGAAAATAAATAGAAAATTGTCTCCCAGGCTACATGGTGGAAAGTCATGATTAGACTCCTAAAATGTGGTCTGGACAGACTCAACTAGAGTGGGTAATTTGGTCTGGCAAAGTGAATGGCAAGGGTTAATAAGACTTGAGATCCACACCCCCCACCCGCGGGTGCTTTGTAAGGTGAGCTGTTTCTGCACGACGTTGTTAGATCACCATCTAGGGGACACTTGAAAACACATGCTTGTCATTCTACTGTTGGTTTAGTAAAATGGATTTCTATTCACAGAGGCTGTGTGAGCGAAACAGCACAAACTACTAATAATTAGTTAAGCAATGAACTGAGAAGGTCATAACATTTTCCTTCCCCCTCCACTCGCATCAGTTTTATAAAGCATTTTTTGTCCAGTTTCAGTCAGTTATTTGTGAGCACTGCTTCTGAGGGGGAGCTACAGAAACTCTCAGGATGGTATCCTATCGTTATGATCTCATATTCCATTTTCTTTTAACTTCGAGCAGAGACATACTTTTACTGATTCCCAAAAGCTTCCACACTTTTCATGCTATAGGGTGTCCTTAGCTACACATGATGCTGCGGAACAGTGTACGAGACA
This sequence comes from Falco punctatus, assembly GCF_963210335.1. Taxonomy (NCBI): domain Eukaryota; kingdom Metazoa; phylum Chordata; class Aves; order Falconiformes; family Falconidae; genus Falco; species Falco punctatus. Next base: position 236,650 of record NC_137585.1, read on the forward strand.
CCTTTGTACATCATACACGCCCAGGGATGTCACAATGTGCCGGAGCAGGACCGTGGCACTGGGAAACCCTGACTCTGTCAGCTGGAAAGGCTTGAGGGGCTAAAGTGTCTTGTGCTTGATGGGAGAGTCGGATGGAGGGTAATGCAGCCCTGAGAGCTCCCCTGGGATTTACCATCTGTCTGGTGGTTGTGTTCCCAGCCACTTACTGTTCAGCCTTCGCTAAAGCCGTCACGCTGCTGGAAAGCCAGACCATGATTCGCACAGCCAGCAATGGTCAGTGGGAGGAAAGGAGTCCATCAGGAGGTGGGAGGGTGGGCTGAGGTGGGACAATGAGAAAGAGGAGGCTTGGAGAGCGAGTAAAGGCAGAAAATGAGATGCAGTGTATTCACAGAAGCTTGGCTTTGCAAAGACAAAAGTGGAAGAGGAATGCAAAGGTATGTGCCAGGGGACAGAGGGGTCCAATGGTCCCTAAGGAGAAGGGAGCCAGCAAGTGAGCAGTGGCAAGGCCAGCAGGCAGACAGGGCCCCCTCCCTGCAGGACAGGCCTGGGGATCGTCATCAGGATCATACAAGAGATCACCAGGGAAGTCTGCGATGGTGAGATAGGTCCAAGTTCAAGGAGGAAAGCTGGTCAGTGTCAGAACCAGATGCAGTGGCAGTGACCAGAGACGCAGTCCCGCAGCTGCCCAGCCCTGCAGCCAGGCAGGGCAGGGGCTGAGGGATGAGGCACATGGGTTCAGGCTGGCCAAGGACATCAAGGCCCCTTGGCTCACTCATGTTCCTGACTGCAGCCTCCCATCTCGGCAGTCCCCCCTCATGACCTACAGAGACCTGGGTTCAGAATGGACATGCTGTAGAGTGGCTTAATTGCTATGGGATGCCACAGGGCGATTTCTAAAGGTAAAGAGCCAGGAAAGAGATGGAAGACTGGGAAATGGGCCTGGCATATGGGGGGCTTAAAGCCTGGGGAAAAGGGGTGAGGTGTGGGCCAGGCTGCCCAAGAGGAGCTTTGGGGGTTCAGTGGGCTTGAGAAGAAAAGTCCAGGCCCCGCCAGGGAGCCCCAGAGGCTGGGCAGCCAGAAGGGCAGGGGGCTTCACTCAGAGCCCTGGGGGCAGTACGCAGGGCCAGGCTGCTCCTGTAAGAGGGTTCTCTGCCCCGCTTGGCAGCAGGCCTGTCTCTGTGGCAGCCACCTCAGTGCTCAAGAAAGCCCGAGTTAACTTCCAGGGAGCAGCGAGTTCCAGCTGCTTTCTAGGGGACAGGGAGATGGCTGGGCAGGTGCCCCACACACAAGGGCCCAGCCCCCACAGCCCCCACACGAGGCAGGCCTGGGGATGACGTTAGGTACCCATTGGCAGGGATAGGTAGGTATTCTGCCAGGAATACAGACCATCAAGCAAGTCCATAATCATAAGGCAGGCTCAAAGTCAAACCAGGAATAAAAGTCAGTGAGCCAGGGACAGGATCAGATCCAATGAAAGAAACCAGGGTCAGGCACAGTCCCATGACTACTGGGCAAGCTCATAGTGATAAGCCATATTCAAGGTCAAACCGTGAAGTCAGTTTGTAGGCCAAGATTCAGAATAACAGGATCCATGGTCAGGCACAGTTGTGGTGGCACTGGAGCGGGGGCTAGGTATGCTTGCAGCAGACCACAAATAGATTGGAGACTCAGGTCTGAGCTTACATGTTGCCCCTGGAACCATGGTCAGGGGATGGGGGTGGAGATGCCATCTGAGGCTGGTAGGGGCCATTAAGGCCTATTCAGTTATGGCTCTGAAAAGATAAAAGAATTAATCTAGCGTGACTCTTACAAGGGAAGAGCACAGGAAATGAGAGCAAAGTCGGATAGTCATTCTAGGAGACAGTCAGATTTGCCACTGTGGTTGCAGTCTTTCTCGTGCCACATCTCCTACTATTACTCAAGGGGATATAGTTTAATATTAAAGTTCTTTGCCCCAAAACCAGTGGTTTCTCAGAATAGAGCCTTAAGGAAGCAGTTGGTTTGTTCCAAGCCAAGTTTCCTCTGAGTGTGGTGGAACCAGGAAGCCAGAAGTCCTGTCGGAATCTTAGAGGCAAGAGTTAAGACTTTCTAAGAAGAAGATAAATTCTGAGAAGATCCTACCTGCAATAAGCAGCAACTTTTCCTAACACATAAGTCCTTCTAAAAATCAGTTTGCTGCTTGAGAGAACAATATCTAAAACAACTTAAATTGGCCTGTGACAAGTTGGTAATCAATGCCCCTAAAAATACCTAACTGGCTGTGCAGTGGAAAAGGCAACGGCTTCTGACCCTGATCTGCTATCTTTGGAGTTGTGGCTCAGTTTAAGATCTGGCACCTTTTCTGAAGTGATCAGTTCCTCTCCACCTGACAATAGATTCCTCTTTAAAAAAACCAAATTAGAGCTTGTGACATGCTGGCCATTCAAGTACTGTTTCCTGGGAAGGGCCTGAGTGATGCTCCTCTTTCCTCTTCCGTCCTCCTACCTCTTTGCTCTACTGAACACTTTTCTACTGTCTGTCATGCAGCAATGAAATTGAGGAAGAAAAATGAGACATTGTCACAGCACACAGCATACCCAGGAAACAACCAAAGTGCTGCAATTCAGGGAGAATAAGTCTGAGAAGTAGAGCCAGTGTGGGGAGAGAAAAAGCAAGACAGGCAACAGTCAGGGAGGAAGTGTGTGGAGAAATAAGTGAGAAATTGATCAAATGTATGAGTGAGAAAATGAGAGAAGAGAAATCAATGGAAGACAGACGCACTTGTGACAAGAAGATGGGAAAGATTGTGTTGAGAAAAGATGCGAAACAAAAAAAAATCCTGCAAGTGTCAAATCACAGGAGTCCAGATTCCAGTCCCTAGTCCTTCCAGCACTTTGCTTCTCTGTACCTCAGTTCCCCTTGTAAAATAGCAGTAATGATGGTCTCACCTTCCTGAATGACCACTTACCACCCTGCTACAATTGCATGCCCTTAGCAGGGCAAAGGGAGAGAAGTTTAGGTCAGGCTTGCGCACTCACATCTATACACATGAAGCAACCACACTTGGGAATTATGAGGATGCTATGGGGAGGGTGGGCATAGAGGAATATATACTTAATGAGGAAGAATAGAAACAAGGACAAGGGAAGTGGAGAGTGGGAAGGGGTATGGATGAAAACCTGTGTAGTATGAAGGAGAAAATGGACACATGGTAAGGTTGAAATGGAATTGAAAGTATAGAAAACAGGGGGAGAAAAGAGGGAGGGAAACAGAAGCGAAAATTATCCAAGTATGAAAGAAGAGAATAAGAAAGCTTATGTTGTTCTTACCCACCCCTAGTTACAGGGTACGAGCAAATGGAGGAAACATTTGTGGCCTCGTCAATGGGAGAAGGAATGGAGGTGATCGACATGGTGCAGCATGAGGACTCACAGAGACTGAGGAATTCAGTGGTGAAAGATCCACTGTTGGATCTGGCTCTTTTCCTGAACACTATCAGCATTGTTCTATTTTTCATATGTGTGACATAAAACATGAAATAATTTCTATGGTCATGGATGATAACAATTTGAACATCTACCTGTGTTTCATGATTACCTACTAGGGAGCATAGCTTCTCTTCACCAACCACATCCCAGGGAACTTGCAATACTGAGAACAAGGGCAGGGGCCTTGTGCACGTATCTCTTTGAGAAACACAATAAATTCTCAGTCCAAGACTCATGCAATTTTTTCTAAGCCAGACTTCCCTTCTTGCACTTCCCATATGTGCTTTGTGTAAAAACATCATAGTTAGTAATAAACAAGAATTGATTCAACTCACCAATTTCAAGGGTGACCCTGCCTTTTGAACAGAGTATTCGTAAATCCGTCATACATTATAAGAACAAGAAAAAACTGCGTATTCCAGGGAACTTTCCCCCCATACACTTAACAAGATAGATACAAGAAAAGTTAAAGATGCTTAATATGGAGACTGTTAATAGCTTTTGCTTTTTTCTATACATTATAAACAAAGAAGCCAAGTAGTCTCATTACACTAAAATAACTTCTGTATTACACACAAGGTCTGGTACAATGCTAATTGCTATTAGCATCTAAAAGAAAGACCGTCTGGACACTCTGCTAGGACAAAATTAATTAAATGAGTAGAGTAAATGCATACAGTGTTTAAATGGTAAAGATAAGCACAAGCCCATTTTTTTAATATTTCATGATGGGTAAATAAGTCAAATTGTTTTGAGGTATTATTATTTATTACTTGTGCAGTCATGCTGGGAACAGTACAAATACAGAACAAAGAAGTGGGCCTGGTCATAAAGAGTTTGCAATGAATTTTTTCCTCTGAAGCAAACACTTTATTAATATTTTAGTTAATTAATGAAAAAATATCTCTGAACAGTCTGTTCTTGGAAAATGTTTTGCTGTATTGGTCAGTATTTGGAAAAGATTAACACAATTTTAGGATTGTCACAATTTTTACAAAGCTTACATCGATAAGGGATGTTCCCACTTGCCATCACCTGTTCCCCAAACAATCCCCAGGCAGCTAACATAACAAGTAAAATAAAAATGCTCCCATAATCAAGAACAGTTTGAAGAGTCTGCAAAGAGTAAGAGTATTTTGTATACTTATTAACTTTGGTAAATTTTAGAACATTGGTATAAATTTTTAATTAACAGAACCTGAAAATGATACGATTATTGTGTTAATCTTGAGAATGTGCTTTAAGCACTTCTCCTGCTACCTTAAAATACGTTACTTCCTACTCTCTTTTTCCTCTAAAGTAAATAAATACCTAAAATTCAATTTCAAATAGAAAGTAAAATCCTACAGCAGCTCTACTTCTCTGTTTGGATGGTAAATATTTACAAATGTAGTGATGAAAGAACTTTTAGCATGAGAGAACCAGGTTCAGATCCAGAGAAGTTCTTGGAATTCTAATTGTTCAGTCTTCAGAGACTTCTAGAAACCCTTGTGACTGTCCCATACTCCACCTTCAGCCATAGCCTCAACCATAAATAAAGACTAAAAAAAGACAATCTTTTTGGAAAAGGAAGAAGAACGAGAATCTATGCTCAGCCTCCAGTCCCCTCCCACCAATAAGGATGTTCTAGGAGATTTCCTGATGAAACAAAAACAGAACTGGGAAGGCCTTCAGTAACCTTCATTATTAAGTGATGTCTCCTTCAGCCTAGAAGCTGCAGCCACTGAGTCTTTCCTAGTACCCATCTCCATTTATTGGCAGGAGAAAAGAAGAAGATTCTTCCCTCTCTGCTAACTTACATGTGTGGTTTGCATAGTAATGCACAGGATTTCCCTAAGAGCCAATCTTACACGAACAGGTCTTAGACCTCCACTTTATTGACCTGTCCATTCAACATGACTGTGAGGCTGCTGGAGTAGACAAGGAAATACACTGAACAGAGGGACTAATAATGTAACAGTCCTTCTGTTTACAGCTTCTCAGATGTTGTTGCCTCCTAGAGACTGGCTAGTCATCTTACTAATGTGGGACTTGCTGAACTCCAGAGTTGTCTAATCTGGGACAGTGTGCTGAGAGCAGTAGGAGGAGAGCCTCTTTCCTTATGAGCTCAGTGGAAAAAATTTGCTACCATCAGCTGCTGAGGAAAGGATAACAAGAAAAGAAAGGTAGAGGAGGTCAGGTCTTTCTCTCACTGAGGACATACTTCTCTTCCTCCTTTTCCAGGCAGATTACCAGATGTGGCACTTCTTGTGTGGGTTCATTGGGGATCCACTGGGACAGTAGAAGTGCTTGGCAAAGTCCTGGCTGTTGCTGACAGACCCACAAACACGAAGTGGCAAAGGACTGTGAGGATCTGTGTTCAGGGAAGACTGTAGTTTCTCAGGATCCTGGTGTCCACACATTGCCTGAAAGGAGGCAAAACAGGAAAGTCAGTTTGACTGAAAGTCCTTGTGTGAACAAGACTTAAGGCTCCTCGTGCCTCCACCCATGTGACTGAAACTGCTGGAGTAAACAATGAAACACACTTATGTGGGTGCCGACAATGTTCAGATTTTTCCCTTCACCACCACAATTTCTGACTGTTTTCCCTTTCCCTAAACTTCCTTGTTCCAATTTCCTATCTGAAAAGCCATCTGCTCTCTTTCTATACTGTGTAGTCCAGAACACAGGGAATTTAGACCACCTTGGAGTTTAGGCTCGTGCAACCTTGGACTCCATCTAAAATAAAGGTATAGATGTAGTCTCAGTGTCCAGATTCAGCATCTTAAGCAAAAGCAATGAGAGCTCATCAAGAACACAACATCTCATTACTACCTGAGAGATTGAGGGGAAGGTTATGTGACTTTACTGGTGTTAAACTAGCACTCCAAGTCTTCACTCTTGTGATTTCAGTCTTTTTTCATTGGTAAATTATGCAGTAGCTGCCAGATAGCCTCTGAAATGCAAATCTTGCCACCAAGACCCAATAATATGCAATTTCAGAACTGCTTTTCTACGTACTGCTCTGACCTAATGTCAATACATGCACAAAACTTTTCCCTTTGTACAATTACAGTGACTTACAAGGGTGTGACTTTTATGAACATAGAAATCCAACGATCTATGATGAAGAACTCAACTGTACAGTTATGCACAACTACACAACTTGGCACAAATCCTTAAACCAGGTTCCCACAGAAATCCTGAACTAGGTGTACATGTACTTCTAGTTCTTTATCTCTAAATAACATTCGAAACTCTCTTTTTTCACTATCAGTCACTCAATGATACAACATCTAGTTATTCACCACAACAGAGAGGCAGATGAAGGAAGGGATGGAAAGAGACATGCCTTTTCCAGTAAAATTCCACTTTCCCTGTGTAACATTGCTCACAACAGCAAAAAATATACTCAGAAGCTGGCAATGAAGCATGCTTTCCCTGACACAGCTTATCTGCTACAGCTTAATTTTGGTAGATTTCAAAGCTTTGTAAAAGATATATTTGCAGACAAGCCCTTTGCTAGCTTTGAGATCCGTAACAGGTTAGGGGCCCTACATGTGAAATTTAGTTTTCTAAATAAGATTCTGCATCTCTCGGGAACATCGGACATTCCCAGTTCTGTGAATAAGGGGAAAAGTGATTAAATATTGAGAAAGACAAACTCCAATGATGTGGAAGACAATGGAGAGTGAGAGACATATGGCTAGCCTAGAATTCATTACGTGAGCAAAACTGAGGTAGAAAAGCTGGTCATGTGAAAGTCCAATCTTAGGTAAATCCTTCTCTTCTTTGTGCTTTTTCAGCCAATTCTTATAGGCCTGTGGAGAAAGAAAACTATTAATAAATCCCCCCTCAGACAGTGTCCCAAAACCATGTCTTCTGTCAAAGAATTATATCAATCTAATATATAACAAATACGCAAATTTTTATATCTCTCTCCTCATTGGGATGCTCCCTGCTGCTGGCCGTGCCCTGAATAACTCTAAGATGGGAGAATAACAATATAACCCCTTTCCTTCCCATTTCAGACGCTACCACACACACACATTGTCATAACAGAAGATGTGGTGACTGCACCATGAAAGAATGAAAATTACTTTCAAAGCAAGTCACAAGTATTTGAAGAAAAATTAAAAGACTTTCTCCCTCCCAACATTCTTTGTGCAAGAACGTAACAAGTAACAATCTGTGACCTAGAGATCCCAGAGCACCCTGCATTCATGAGCTGCTTGAGCAAATAAAAAATTCTCTCTAGACTAAAGCATTGCTGAAAACATCGTTATGGAGTCATTTTACCACCACACAGAATTCTGGTTCATGTCTCATCTTAGATCCTCAGGTATAACATAAACATATAAATAATGACATGGTTTTGTGTGCATGACATAAATAGGGAAGTAAAGAAAGGCCCATCCCAGGACTGGTGAAGGGGAGAAGCGGTCTTACATGGAACTAGTGAGGTTATGAGCAAAGCTTTGTGAGGAACCTGTGTCTGGACTAGCAGAGGACATGCAGGACACACGCTGCACTGGCACAGGCGTGCAAGCAATCTCGAACTGGAGCAGCATGCAGGAGAGGGATGCGGCAGAGCAGTCTTGCGATATGGCCATTGAGTTATGTGGTAAGGCTGTGAGATTAGAGAAGTAAGTAGACTACAATACCTGGTAAGCGATGGCAAGCCCTCCAGTGTCAGCTGTATTCTCCAACAGTGTAAAAGTACCATTGACCTTAAAGCCATAGCTTTCATACTGTTCAACTAAGCAGTCTATAGATTTCTGTAGTGCACTACTGTTGCATGTAGGACAGCCCCCAGGCAGCACTGTAGGGGGAAAAAAAATCCTGGAAAGTAAAGGTATCCCTGGCATTCACCTGTATTCGTCACATTAACCACCGAGTCTTCTTATTAGTCAGCATGGCCTGGAATGGGTTTTCCTTACCTTCATCTACCTTAATAATATATACATTATACATTTATATAAGGACCATGATTTCACATCCCCTGAGGGAAAGCACCAGTGGGGACCCAGAAGAGCAAAGAAAGACACCACAGCTGGTACCCACCATAGCCATAGAATGTGTGAAGAAGTTCATGTGCCATGAAGACCCCAATGGCTCCGAAGTTCACAGCACTGAAAAATGAACATGAAAAGAGTGCTTTTGAAAAGAAAAAGAGGGCAGATGAACATTCTTTATAGCCACTGAGCACAACTGTGGGCTACACAGGAACATTCTATTCTGACAGCCCACAGAAGCATTTTCTATTTATTGTCTCTCAGATGCAGTGCACTGTAAAAATGCAGATACAAGTGTAAATTACTCTATTAATCTTTAAAATTGTACTATGGGCTTGCTTTAAAGTATTCATAGCTAATAAGCCATCATAATAATGACGAGTCTGTGAACAAGATTCTGCCTTTATTAACTCATATTTGTTATTGTTGGGGTATGGCCTTATTTACCCACTACTGGCTGAACTGCACAAACTAACTGCAATGGTAATCATACAAAAGCAGGATAGTTGGAGAAGCAATCTTGCAAAAGTTGTCTAATGAAAGACGATGCATAAAACTGGCAAGGCAAATTAAAATCATGAAAGTTTGATTACAGTTATTCTGGTCTAGCACTGGTGATCTCACTGCAAGCAAGAGATTGCACAAGAGACCTCCAGCAGTTCTTTCTAATCAGAATATATATGATTTATTCAATGAATTTACAGTCACACAAGAGTACACTCAAAATGCATTTCTGTAATATGAAATTATGAGCTCTTTCTTTCTTTACATGTACTGATTAACATTGCTTAAGCATGAAATTATTGTAGTAGATCATCACTGGGAACTCACTAGGAAGTGACAAAAAACAACTAATGCTTATCTTCTTTTAGAACTGCTCTTTCAGAAGCTCTGTAGCTGATAACTTGTAATTGCTGCCAGAGAAGCTGTGGATGCCTCACCATTGGATGTGGTCAAGGTCACATTGGACAGGGCTTTGAGCAACCTGATCTAGTGAAAGGTGTCCCTGCCCATGGCAGGGCGATTGGACTGGTTAACTTTAAAGGTCCCTTCCAGCCCAAACCATTCTATGATTCTAGGATTCCATAACAATTTTATTGCTTTGCTGACTTCTTATTTTAAAAATTTCCCTTACAGTCATCTGATTTGGCTTTTGTCAGTAAGATTTAGGCTTTGGAGCATCATCTGAGAAAATGTTATTGTGCCAACTCACCAAAAGCTGTTCAAGTCTGACTTATTTCATTCGATGGGGATGACAGTGAGAAAAATATATTTTACTAACACTCAACAGAAAAGGATTAAGAAGTTGTAGACACTTTTTCAGAGAGGAAGGATATGGCAGGTGACAGCCCGTACCACTGGAAAATTTATTTTTTCCTGTTATTCTTTTGAGGTGTCTGGTTTTTCATGCTATAATGAATTCATTAAATACTGCAAGCGCTAGAAGATGTCATACAACTAGTGGTAGAAGATCATCATGGAGAAAATAATTGCTTTTAACTGAGACATGTTTCTTTCAAAATGCAGCCTCTTGCCACAATGTGAGATTAGCTTTCAGTACAATGGGATTAGGATGTTTCTATCCATTATTGTGTAAAAAAGGACATCAAATAATATTTTTACAGTCAACTGTTTTAAGTGCTTTTAATATCAGAAAAAAATCACTTAATAGATCTATTCCATATGATGAAAGAACCCAACTCTAAGAGTGTAGCCCACAGAAGTGTCATTGTTGCAGGGGAAGACTCAGAATGAAAAATGTATTTCCTTTTTAGAAAAAGTTTCTTTAAAAAAAAGGAAGAGAAGAACTATGTTTGATCCATTTGAAAAAGACTTCTGATAAGAAGTTGCTCTGTGAGGCTCCTATTTTCTCTGCATTAGATTTCTATGGGTTAGATGCTGGAACTCTTGGAGTCTAGAAATTAGAGGCAAATGTGAAACATATTTTTTGCAGTTAAGCTACATGGGACTTCTGTCTTTTCGCTCTGGAGTAATATACTTGGCTTAGCTTAGCTTCGCCTAGATTCTGATTTTGTTCCAGCAGAGTCAATTATCACACTCTTTCAGAATTCATAAGGCAGTATCCATGTGGCTTTAGAAAAAGCTAGTTTTCCCCCCTTTACAGTGTCATTCTGGGATGCAGTAAGAAAGAGGTTAAAGACAGACCCATTAAGGTTCTTCCTTGGAAACATGGTGCAGCCAAGGGCCTACATCCATCTTCCACCTTTGCAGACCCTCCATACCTGGGAAACTCCATGTGGAAAAAAGGGCTGCGGAACATTCCAGCAGGAAAGACCACCATGTGGTGCCTTATTGAGTAGTAAGAACGCACAGTCCAGGGGGACACATACCAGCTAGAAGCAGAAAAAGAGAAATGAGAGAATGTGTTAACTCCTTATCTCATACCTTGCTCCTTTCCTCCACTGGGCTTGCAAAAATGGTCTCCTCAATACAATTATTCATACAGCAGCAGCAAATGATGAAATTCACATTGTCTGGAGTTAAAGGAGTTTGAAATAAACCTTCACTTGTTTACAGATGGTCAGACCTATTAGCTTAACTTTCACACACATTAGGGGATTCACTCTCACAACTTCAAGGCTATTTTAAGCAGCATGCAGCAGTGCAGCCTTGCAGCAAAGGACAACAGCATCTTGTCTTGCATTAGAAGTGTTGCTGGCAGGTCAAGAGAGGTGATTATGCCCCTCTAATCCAGGACTAGTGAAACCACAGCTGGAAGTACTGTGTCCAGCTCTCCCCACCTCCCTGCCCGTCCCTCCTGTCCTGTCCCTCCTTCCTCAGAAGAAGAGAGACAGACATTTAACTGAACGCAGCCCTGAGTGATCTGATCTAGCTGACCCTGCTTTGAGCAGGACAGTTGGACTTGAGGATCTCCATAGGTCACTTCCAACCTCAGTTAGTCCACAAGTGCATGATTCTGTTATATTTTTCAGATCAGTATCTGTCACTTACTTATCCTGTGAGTGATTCTGAAGGAGTTTCAAGTAGGAATTTTCCCTCAGTACTTTCAAGCAAGCCACCACATTGAGGAAAAAAGTGTCTTCATTTATCTCCAACTGAGGGGAGAGACAGGTAATGTGACTCATAGGGCATGAGTGAGAAGTGAATTAGTATGAGAAAAAGTCTCATGGGTCAAAAAAGGATTCATCAAAAAACAAACCAATGGAATACTTGTGGGTTTTCTCCCCCAGTTCTAAAGATCTTCAGTTTAAGATATGACAGGAATGTTATCTGCAGGCCGAACAGAACGTACAAGGAGGTAACAAACAATCTGTATCAGGCCAGCCACTCTGAATAGGAGACAGCACAGGCAACAGTACAGAAGCAGCAGATAAAGGTTCTGTGGGCCCATATGTTCCCAGAAAATGAACAGTAGGAAATTATTATTGTTCCAGAGGTCATAGCCTCTTTTAGCAGCAGATAAGATAGCAGTTGGTACAGGTAAACTGCCAATAATGAGGCAGGCATGTTTACATTGTATAGCTCACATTCTGGTATTCCAGGTTCACTTTGGCAGACTGGAGTATGTCAGCTGGATAGCCAATGTCCACTTGTAGTTTGGAAACCTAAAATCATAATAAACAAACAAACAAACAGACAAACAAAAAGAAACATGACCAATAGGAGGCTTTACATTCTAGAAGTCCTATTTAAACTCTATTTCTAAACAACTTAAATATAATCTGTGAATCAACCCTTCAAAATGACAGCTACTCTGTTTCAACAAGACTTCTACTCTTGCTGCTCTGCTTTCTTAACTCAATGACCTGAGGTCTAATGTTATTCTACTCTGCTTTTTTTTTTATAGCATAGTTTTTATCCGTGGACAAATAAACAATGAGCCTTTCTATGCCTACACATCAACGTATGGCCACACGTGTGTGATAGCACTTGCAGACACCACATACAGTTTGCACCGTGTACAAGACATCTATTTAAGGCTGTGTGCCTGTGGAAGCAGGTGGAATATGTGAAGGTGCAGGCCCCTTCCTTTCCTTCTCCAAAGACTTCAGGGAAAGGAACGCCTCAGCAACTCCTGCCTTCTGCACGCACCAAGACTTTAGCCTCTTGGCGGGTCTGTTCATCCATCCATTCCAACTGATCCAGTTGGCCATAGAGAGCATTTTGGATTTCAGAGAACATCTGCTCAGCCTGCCACGGAGAAAAGAAGGCACATTCAGGACTGCAGAAAAACATTGCTCAGGCTTAGGTACCATCACTCCATGTTCCAGCAATTCAGCCACAGAATAACTGGGGGGAAATTCCTTTTCTTGTGATGAAAGAGGAGATTTCAGTTTCTACAATGATTTAGGTTATTTGGCATTCAGTGGTTCCTCACAGGGCTCACCATTCTCTCCCATACACCTTTTCATCTTGCCTCTCATGGTAACTGAGGGAAACATAATTCTTTTTTCATTCAATCCCTGCAGGGATAGGAATGGACCAGATGATTGCCCCACTTCTTAAATGAAATGAAAATTCAGTATCCACAAGTATTTCATGCTGGTGTCTCCCTTTCCACAGTTATGGCAATCTGAGTCTCTTCACAAAATTATGCTTTGTTCATTCAGCTTTGTGCTTCACTACACATAGTCTTAGTTTTCCCATTAACATTTCTTGGGATTACTTACTCTTGTCACTTTTTACACTGCAAACTCTTTACAAGACCTAGCACCTACATTAACTTCCTTCAAAAGAAAAAGGAACGCTAATCATCAAAGGAAAAAAAAGTATCTTTTTCCACACTGCAGGCAGGTGTTCCTTTTACTGTGGATCTACTCAGAATGTTTTGGCATTGATTTGTTTTTGTACAACTGGTCATACAATGGTTTAATGGCTTTGCAATTGAAAATCTTATTTGATACGTCAGATTGGTAATGAATACTGTTAATACTGCCACTCCAGGAAGCACAGGGAGACTGCATGCATTTGTAGGGCTGTCATAGATATTGGTGCTGCACACATGACTTTGCTAACAATTGAGATAAAGATATTTTTTAATAATATTTTAACATAGATTATTCTAGAAATGACAGCAATGTCTTGGTCTGACATCTTTCATACCCAAAATAGGAGGTGAAGTGTGTAAGTACGGGAATATGTAAAAAGGTATAAAACCTACACATGATTTTGCTGCCTTAATGTGGTCTTAAACTGGCATGCCAAAAAAAGAAAGAGGTGAAGCTGAGCTCTGCTTGGGGGTTAGGAGTATGAATACCTACAAGTTTCTTGGTCTGCTGAGGGAAAATTTCTTGCACAATCATCTGCCCTAGAACTGGCTCAAAGAAAGAGCTGGTATCAGTCAAGCACTTCCTCCAGCGCTCAGTTGGGACCTGTAAGAACAGAGAAAGAAATAAAGACATGAGAGTGAGGCCAAAGAGATAGGAAGACAGTAAAAAGATATGTAAACATGCAGTCAGTATCAAATACGCCGCTATCTAAAAATGACAGCAGTGAGTGATAAGTAATGTAGTTCCATTTAGGCTACCTCAGAAAGCTTTAATCAATAGAAGACTGATTTCCTTACGATTTACTTCACTTACTTTCACACAAGATGAAGTTCACATGCTAGCTGACACCCCATGATACAGTGCACTTAGCTCTCTAAAGTTTTGTGCCATGTCTACTCCCACATTTCTTTTGAGAAAAAGGAAGCAGTTAATGCCCTAGGGCAGGGGTCCTCAACCTTTTTAACCAGGGGGCTGGCACGCGGATGACATGGCAGGAATCATCTGTGGCTGCTTGGTTTCCCCCGCCAACCCCCAGCGGGTGTGTTTGTGTGTGGGGGATGGTGGTTCTTTAAATACAGGGAGCCAGATTGAGGACCCTGGGGGGGTGTATCCGTCCCACGGGCCGTAGTTTGAGGACCCCTGCTCCAGTAAGAGTAAGAGTCACAAATCTGAGAAACTCCATCCAGACGAGGCATCAAGAGAACATCCAGAAGGCATGTCCCGGTGTGTTCAGCTGCTGGTGAGTCTGAAGAAGATGGTTAAGGGCTAACTCACCATTCTAGATCCCATTTTTCCATAAAGAATCTTAGATAGCTCCAGGCGTGCATCTTGGAATCTACTGTCAAGGGCTGGCGAGAGATTCCCAACCAGACAAACAATCATATAAATGTGAAGGATCCTGTAGGAAAATGACATTTAAAAAGACTGAAGATTGAAGGTTGGTCACTATAAACACAGAGGCGTGGCAAGTGTCAGAGGAATAATTTCATGCAGAGGAACCCCAGTAACCTGAACAATGGCAATGAAGTACTCTGGATGGGCTACACCTGGGGCTGAGTCAACCAAAGAAATGCTCTCCCCAGAACACTGATGACTCAAGGGGTAATTGCCTGCTGGGGCACAGGATTCTTTGTGGGAAGCAGGAGAAAGAGTGTTTTTAGGACTGGGTGAAACTTATAGAGTATTTTGAGGGGTCTGTGGGATTCGTTAAGACTTATTATGGGATGTTTACGGGAAGGACCAAAGGCAGGGAAAGGGAAGGGATCATGGTGTATTGGGGGAAACACATGTGGGAAAGTGGAGAGGAAAAGTGGTAAGAGGGAATGGTTGAGCATAAACTCGTGGCTTGCCTGACTGAGCCTTGCACATGGTCACCAGAATCTGTCCTATCTTATTAAATGCTGTTCTTAAATAACATTCTGTTCTCAGTGTGTGGGGATGGGACTGGATACTGGAGAGACAAGGAGTCTGAGAGTTGCCTGCTGGAGGGACTTTGGTTCAGGCTAGCTGCTGGAGACAGCACGGGTCTGAGGGTTGGCTGTTGGAGAGACTAGCAGTTTGGACCAGCTGCTGGAGAGATCTGCCTGTATATGTGTGTTTGTAACAGGAAGGTACTAGAGTACCAGCAACCAAAGTGGTGCTGCAGGACTCGGGAGCTCATACATCCAGGTGCCAGCAGCTGTGGACACCAGGGGATCTGGCCCCAGCTTCTGGACAGACTGAATATCTGAGACCAGCTACTGGAGTGATCCTTACTGTGTATGTTCATATATATATTTCACTAGTATAGACCAATACTGATCAGCTGGAGAGGAGGAACAGGATCAGGCTGTCTGGGCTGTTCATGTTTGTATGAATGCTATGCATGGGTGGGTGCCAGTAAAGGCACTGTGTTCCATCTCTGTTCATCTGTGTGACATCACATACATTTGTATGTGTGTACATATATGGTGCGTGAATGTGCAAGTCTATTTGGAATATATGCTAAGCCTTAGTACTGGCTAAACCTGTGGATACAGAGCCACAGCACCCTTGCAATCATTAGGCTACTGGATTCAGCAGGCTTTAA
The DNA here is from genome assembly GCF_963210335.1 of Falco punctatus. NCBI lineage: Eukaryota > Metazoa > Chordata > Aves > Falconiformes > Falconidae > Falco > Falco punctatus. The sequence continues at coordinate 252,431 of NC_137585.1, forward strand.
CATAGGCCTCTTTAATATTTCTTGAGGCGTGAACAACTAAAACCAGAGATATTGACTCCTACCTTTTCTTGTGCCACTGTTTGATGAGCTGTGACATGCCTCTTAAGTAATCCATGTCATGCACTGCAACTGGCTGAGAGAGGTTCATTGGCATAGGGTGGAAGACAGCCTGGAGACACGACAGCCAGTCAATAGCAGGTGCCTTTTCCTAGAAGTAAAACGGAGCTTACATGCTGAACTATGGATCCAAGAAATAGCTGGGATAGTCTCCCTAATACTGTGTAAAGAGATACTTCCAACAAGTTAAACTGCTTTCATAATGTGGGTATTGATTATAGTAGAAAAGGACAATTGCCTTTTTTTATCAAATTAGCACTGGGGAAGGGGTGGGCCTGAAAAATCCAACTGCTGTCAATAAAAGATCATAAGTTAATAGATTATTTAAAGCTCAACAGACTTCAAGTTGCAAAGGAATAGTATCTAAACAGACTGTCTCATATCTGTTTTAATCTAGATCTTTGGAATGTCTATGTATGAGCCACATGGAATTGTGTTGCTCGAGTTCGAAGGCATAGATACCTGTAGCTCCCTAATGGTAGTGCGAAAGAACAGCATCCCCCTCTGCTGTCTTTCCTGCAGTGGGGTGACAACTCGCTGGAGGTTAGAGATGAAGGACAAAGTAAGGGAAAAGGAATCAGTGGGATCATCCAGTGGCCCTCCAAGTAGACCCCCCAATTTCCTCAAATATGAGAGATACACACGGAGAACCTGCAATACAAAGCATATGATCAGCGGGAGAAACGTGACTGAAAATTAGTCACCCCACCCATCCAACCACCTTGACCACGTAAGCTTCAATTTTTCAAAACCACTACATCCCTGTACCTAAAACTGTCTTCTTCACTGCAACATTCTCATGTAATTCTTCATGTGGAATCAGTTTGCCAAGTACAGCTCCTCTCTCAGTGAAGAACACCGAATTCTCAAGAGGCTATTTTTGTCCCAGCTTACAATTACATTAAATACCAGAGTAATTTTGGGGATGTAGGCCTGCCTTTTCTGAAGGCAAAGGAGAGATGTGTAGTAATACAATGAACCAGTATTTTTGATGGAAACAAAATGCCAGAGTCTTACTTCTATGTTCATGAGGTATCAAAGGAATGCTTGTGATGGGTAGACAGGGGTTTTGGGTTTTTTTGAGGACTTCTCTGAAATTCAGACCGAGAAACTGAAATAAACTCAGGTTTTATAAAGTTCAGAAAAATGACAGAGCTCTGATTAAATTAATTTTGCTGCAATGACTCCCAAAGTCAAAGAGCTTTTTTCCCCTGCTTAGGTGAAAACATTTTAAAATAACTTCTAAAATGCTAGTTACCCCTCCCCCAATACACAGATTTAAAGTTACAAAGCCTTTCTTTGGATGGTATTTTTTATAAATGTTCATTCAAGGTGGAACCTAGAGGGAAGCCCAGGTTCATGTTATTTAGCAAATACAAATTTGAACTATAGCATTCTGTTTCTACAGTAGGAGTTGTAATCCTGGCATATAAAATGATTTGCACTTTACAAACTACCTTTTTGGAAAAGTAGAGACTTTTGTAAAGAATTCCTTCTGGAGACATTTTCAGAGGTCAGTGACTGTAACCCACGGAAACAGACCACTCTGAGCCAGGAGGCATTTCAAGGAAATTCCTACACCAAATACCTTTTTACCTTTCTTCAGCCTCTGATATGTTACCTCAAGATAATTTTGTTCTTTGATTTTACTCTCAGGTGGCATCTCAAACTCAGGATGATCAATCTGCAAAAAGGAGTAAAGGAAAAGCATCTCACTATTTTCAGAAACACTAGAAATGTGAGAATATGCTTAACAGGCTTTGTTAATTTCTGTGTCTTACTTTTGGAAAATGTTTGCTAAGTAATTTTTGTGGCTCTGTCATATTCTGCAGCTCATTTACAAGCTCATTACAATCTGCAGTGACTGATGGTCAAATGCAAACCACATTGAATATTTCTACATGATGTAGTGGATTTGGCTGACAGAGAGTTAAGTTTCTTCATAGCAGCTCGTATAGGGCTGTGTTTTGGATTTGTGATGAAAACAGTGTTGATAATGCAGGAATGTTGTAGTTACTGCTGAGCAGTGCTTACACAGAGCCAAGGGCTTTTCTGCTGCTCACACCATCCCACCAGTGAGTGGGCTGGGGGGCACAAGAAGCTGGGAGGGGACACAGCTGGGACGGCTGACCCCAACTGACCACCGGTGTTTGCCATACCATGACATTGTACTCAATAATAAAAGTGGGTGTGAAGGAGGTTGGCAAGGGCTGCCATTGCTTGGGAACTGGCTGGGCAGTGATCAGTTGATGGTGAGCAATTGGTGGGTTTTGCATCTATTCCTTTTTTACCTTATTGTTCTTTTTTTCCCTCTTTTTTCCACTATTAAACCATCTTTTTCTCAACCTGTGAGTTTTCACACTTCTATACTTCTGATTTGGGGTGGGGGTGTGAACAAGCAGCTGTGTGGTGCTTAGCTGCCTAGCAGGTTTCAGTCACAACAGTGAGCTGCAAAATTCATAGTACACTGTGTATTAGACACTTAGCACTCAGAGTCCGTTATTGTACTAGTCATACCAATCAGCATTAGAAGAACCGGTCCCTTCCACAATGAAGTACAGTCTACACTGTCAGGCAGGAGAAGTGAGAAGTAAGCAATTTATTCTTCCTCATCTGCTTATTTCCAGAAATAAGTGCTTTTTATGTCATAAAATCAAGTTTACTGAAATTTAGGGAAAACTTTCTTCACAGAAGAACATAGGCTTAAATTCAGCAAGTTTGGGTCTCATGGGCCATGTAATTGACTCTTTATTCCCAGTGCTTCCTGAAAAATTTCTTTCTTTAACCTGCTTACCTGAATAATATTGGTCTTGAGGTCAAAAGGACTGGGTCCTACATGGACTCTGAAAAAGGGAAATGTGCTGTATCTGCCCATGAGAGTCCGAAGAGTTTCATTAAAGTCTTCTGCTTTCCCTGCACCTGTCATATTCCATCCACCAACCTAGAGAGGGGGAGACACAGCATGACAGCAGGTGAGAAAAACACTTGTTTGGTCCATATTTACAAAATAATTTTTCACTTGTATGAGCTCAGTCATTATGACAACTGAGAAGCAACAAAGCAAATAGCAACAGGGAAAACTCGTGAAGAAGTCTACATACCCTGTTGGCTTTAAAATGACCTGATACTTTCACCTAAGCAAAGCAATGAACTGCAAAATGACACAGGGAAAAGGAATGGTATTCAACAGAACAAGTTATACAGGAAAAAAGCAGGAGAAGGTGAGACGAAAAAGGTCTCTGTTCTAAAGCCATCCAGAAGGACAGCCAGGGATCAGGGATTACAGGTCCCGCCTCCCTGACATGCAGATTTGCAGATAGACCTGCAGTCACTGTTCCTTCTGCTGGAAGGTTCTGCGTCCTCCTTGGAGATAGGTTGTAATCACATTTAGCATGGCAGCCATGTACAACCATCCCTGGCACTGAGAAGAGTCTCCCAGAATGGAAAGAAAAGCATTTTCCTCTTTAAACAAGCTCCCCTGAAGCCTGGAGTAGTGGATGGCCATCACATCTTAGACACAAAAATTTCACCCATTTTGCAAGATGATCCTTGATCTGGAAGTTGAATCCTATTGAACTGAGCTTCTGAGATTAAAAGTGATCCCTCTTTGCAGTCTTGGTTGTTGTTCAGTCCTGAAGTAATATGTAAGGTCATGAGGAATGATTCAGATACCTGATGTCAGAAAATCACATCTTGAAACAGCATTTAAAGCTAGACTTCTGATTTAACACCTAGAAGTTGTACTGTGAACCATGAGCTTATTTCAGGGCCAGCTGCCAGCAAAATTCCAATATGTAGGGCCATATGATCCTAACTTCCTTTTCCCTGCAGGAATTACCTTCTAAAGGGAGAGGAGATAGCAGAAACATTCACCTGATTTAGGAAGTCCTTCAATGGTTGAGTTCCTTGGGATTCTATCCGTTGCGTATCCATGCAGGATCGATAGAACCGGATTGCTTTCTCCTTAGCTGAGCCTCTTATCCCAGACTGTGGGGCCTCTGAGGAAAAAAATAATTAATTTGGGACAGTATTAGAGCACAGAAAGCTGTGAGAAAATATTATACTGTGCTTTGATTCAGACCAATTTAGTAAATACATCCACACTTTCCATGGTCACTCAAAGCAAGAGACCTTCTAGTGCCATGAGTCTTCCTGAGGCCAAATACGTGAGTTTCTTTGCATGGGAACAGGGGCACAAGCAGAAGGTGGTACACATCTGGGCTTCAGTCCCACTTGGAGTCAGGACACATGACCAGAGCGCACATTCAGACAAGCACAGTGTCTGCTTTTACAAGGGAACAGGAAATGGTTTGGGCTGCTGTCAGAATTTTAAAGTGTGACTTTCATCTGTTAGATTTGGTAAAGGGTACTAAAATGTTTTAAATGCAGCTGTTGTAATATGATATGATCAAGAATAAATCTGTACATGTAAGATTGTCATACACAGAAGAATGAAGAGGCTGGACACAGTCCCTGTTAGGAATGATTGTGCTCTCAGTTAGTATTCCCAGCTCTGACTGAGGAAGATGCTGAAGGTAACACACCAATCATCTGTCCCTACCTAAGAGCCTTTTCAGGATCAACTGGTTTTCTTCCAACAACACATCAAATACATTTAGTGATTCTTCTGTGGTTCTGTTTGAGTGTTTGCCTTCCCAGCTGCCACAGGCATATTTGTAGAAATCCTCACAGGGGTCTATAGTGTCATTCCTAGAATTCAGGAGTCTGGCCAACAGTGTAAGACCCAGCTCGGCATCACAGGATCCTGGGCAGGAAGTAAATAGGAGAGAACTGAACAGTAACAGTGGAGAGTGAGAACAACTCCAAATGAAAAAACGAGAAGTTATCTGTGGGACATTTCCCCTGAAAGATTTAGTTTTGGTACAAACCCCTTTGCACGCAGAATGTTGAATTCCATGTAAGTTTTTGCTGAATATGCAACAAAGCGTGCTCTTTCACTTCACAGGAAGACTGCCTTTGCACATTACAAGGGAGATACTTTGAATAAAGGACAAGTAATCAGTCCAGAGATGGTGTCCTTTGTTCATACTACCTAGGCAGTCACAGGTTGGATTATTCTGCCTTCTCAGTGTATTTTCTCTGAATCAGCCAAATCTGGCCAAATGATAAACAAGAAGCAACTGATGGTGTCAACATATGGAGCAAAAGAAGGGCAGAGCACAGAGAAAATAAGGAGCCAAGTTTAAAATGTGGAGGGAGATGTTCATGTACGGGAAACATTTCTCAGCAATCACATCTGTTAAATCAGGACAGACTTTCTAGTACATCTTGCTTTGATCTAAAACTCCCTTTATCTAAACTGCTGTAGATCACTGGGTATGTGTTCTCATCTTGGTTCAGTGTCTTGTATCAACATCAGTTCAGATCAATTATTTACTGAGATAAGCTACTTGTAAATCAAAGTAAAGCATTCTATACTATGGTTTCAACAGTTGACATGGTAAAAGGTAGGCAGAGTAGAAGCAGACAAGATCTAAATTAACAGTTTTCCCTCGGTCTATGTAGGTTTCCAACACATAACAGGGGCAAAAGAATAATAGTACATGAAGAGTCAATGATTTATTTTTGAGCAGGGAATGTGTGTATCCACCAATGTAATTGCACTTTTAGTACCAAGCATTCCATATGCATAAACATCTACATGGACCATTCTTCAGATAGTCCTTTAGCAAATTTGAAAGGCAAATTAATATTTCTGGGCTATGCTCACAGCTCCCCCATTAGCGAGGGACTGTAGCTTTTCTTTTGATACTATGACTGCACTGATCTGTACTAGAGAACTAGGACTAGACTTACTAAGTCAGAGACAAAAAGGTGGAGGAGGAGCTCAAAATTTCATATTCAGTCCAGTTTCCTGGAGGTGACTACAGACAGAGCATGACATGATGATGAGATACAAGCAATATAATGATGCTTTCCCTCAAAACTGGGCCCAGGCATATTAAATGGCAGGCAGAGAAGGAGGACAAGTTTGGGGTTCCCTCCCCACTATGACCCAAGGAAGATACATAATAGTGTACCTTTTTTACATTTGGTGTTAGGATTCTTTGAGATACTGAAAATCTGATTCTTAAGAGAGATGCGAAGCCTAATACACAATGGAGGCATCTAGGAGAGAAAGGGGTCTTACAAATGGGGTGGATGAGGAAGCAGGGAAAAGGATAACCCATCTTATACCTAGACCACAAGTCATCATGATGTAGGTGACAAGCAGTGTAAAGCCAAGGAGAGTACTGAGAAGAAGTGTACACAGAAGTAGGCTTTTCCCCTGAAGGCATCGTTCTTTTGTTGCACCTGTTCTCAGCTGCTGGTCACAGGTCTGAAGAGAGAAAAATAAGACAAAAAATGAAGACAGAAAAATTAATATTAAAGCTAGCACCGGTCATATACTCTGTCTTCCATCTAATCTACTAGAAAATCACTTGCAGGACTACTGCCAGAATACCAACAGTCATCCAAGTCATCTAGGTGACTCTATTCCAAGGGGCTTTCTCACCTCCTTCGTTTCCCTGTCTTTTCCAGCTACAACTGTTGAACAGTGTTATGAATAATGCATTGAGAAGCCAGCTTGCCTTGAAGAGGTCTGTCCCGCCATAGTTCCTTTTGGTTTATGCACCTTGCATACACCTCCTGAAGATATCAAAGCCTTTTTGAGCCCATAAAGCTAATAACAGGATGGCTAGGACTGGTCATTCTTTATTCTGTTACAGTCTGGCAACCTGGGCACTAATTTCTTATTCCTCCTGAAGAAATGGCTCCTGGATCCTAAGCACTCTAGTCCAATTCAAGCAGGAGAAAAGACTTGCCCTAGTCTAAAAACTGCAGTAAGTCACAGAGAAGATGTTATATACAGATTTTATCTCACTTTAATTTAGTTGTGTTCATAATCTAGGTGTGTCTCTTTAGCCAGTGGAGAAGGCCAGGCACCTTATGGGGACAGCTCTGTTTTAGACATCTGCCTTAGAATGAGCTGAAGTGTCCTGCCCAGTTACCTGTCTTTTTCTCTGTTGACTATGAAGGAAGCTAGCTGACTATGTTAGGATACACCTCTGATGTCTACCTGAATAAAGTTAGATAAAGTGACATTTACTTTATGTGTCCACTGGTTCTACCTACTTTGTTGTACATAAGAGGGCAGAACAGCAGATTACAAAAGAACAGATCAGGAATGGACGCTGGTAATATAAGGAAAGGGAAAGAACTGGGGAAAAAAAAAAGTGGAATAACTGAATAAGAATATACAGTGAGAAAATGGAGGCAAAAGGGAGAAAAGCAGAAGATAATGGAAAACCCGAGAGGAACAGGGATAGAGAAGAAATAGTACAGCAAGCAAGGAGTAAAACTCATAGGTGTAAAACTGATGGGAGTGCTACTTGGAGAGTCTTACATGCCAGTGTCAGGGCCAATCCCAACAGCCTCAAGCTTAGCTCCCTGTGCTCAAGCCTGGTTCTCCAATAAAAGAAAGCTGTTTGAGAAACCTTGACAGCCCTTGGAACTCTTTGAGAAAAAGCTAGAAGCAGCCTCGGTGGAGGTGCCCACTTCTTCACCCAGGAGCTGCTTTATGCAGCTGCCGCGCATGATCTCCACCTGAGCTACGCTGCAGCAGCAGTTGTGCCTGCAGCCGGCTGTGTAACCCACTGCCCTGGTCCTGACCTTCCTGCAGACCCGATTCTGCAGGTTTGACCTTGGTCCTGCCTCCTTGCAATGGACTTGCCTGGCAATCTGCATTCTTGGTTCACCCTGGCTACTGCCACCAGACCTGCCTCACCCGCTGCCCCCATTCCCATGCTGTGGGGGTGTACCCCTTGCTGATGAAGTCTTTACTTTTTGCCTGCCTTGTCATGACTCTCAGTTGCTAGACTGCCTACCCTGCTGCTCCCTTACATGCAGTAGGTAAACCGCATTTGTCACTACACTCTGTATCTGTCTTCTTTTCCACAAAAACAGAAAACAGATCTTTACAAAAATCACAAGAAGAAATGAAGCAAAGGAAAGCCAAGGAAATTAATAAGTCTGCTGTTAATGATCTTGCCTAATATACTATGTACAATTCCTGTACAAAAATATTAGCAGAACAGAAAACGCAGAAAGAAACAGAAAAATGGACCTCATAATTTTATATTTTTCAAATGTGCATTTTATTCAGTCATTAACAGAAGCCTCTCAAGAGCAGACGTTAGCTTACTTGACTCATGGAAAATGCTAACAAGGGTTAAGTGCCTAGCTGCTTTTCTCCCTTTTAAAATACTATTCTCCTGACTTCTTTAGGCAGGATGCAGAATAACTAAATGGAGAGCAAGTACATACAAGTGAATCCTGGCATTAAAAGATGCTAGATACAGAACATGATCATACTGGCAAAATACAGTGTAGGAAATATAAAGCAGGAAATCCAAATTCCTTTCATACACCCCTTGTAGTAAAAAAGCTCTCAAGTAGAGACTAAGTGTCATGACCTAACAGTATGGCAGGGAAGTGAGTGAAAGAAAATTTGCTTGGCTGAAAAGGAATAAGAAAAAGTATTCTCCAACATGCAAGCCCTCATCTCTCACCATTTGGGAGAGAGTGAATTGTTTACATTCACAATGCTCCAGATTTCTCTATTGCAATGAACATTTTGCTTTTCACATTGAAAATCTGGCCTATTCCTAGTACAAAATATTGGTAAGTTTGCAGTTCTTTGGTTTCATGTTATCGGAGGACATCTGTTTCTCTCTTTTGAGTAAGATATGTCATGGCTGTGGAGATCCTAGCAAGACAGTGGTATTTCAAGGCTGTCACAGCAATTTCTGCTGAAATCCCAGTTAACAGTAGGTCTATATTGGGCTTATACATTATGTTCGTTTTGAAATGGGAAGTGCATTAAATAATAGTTTTTTTATAAAACTGTAGGAGAGCTAGACTGTCCCCCTCAAGAACCCAATGTGAAACAACTAGGGAAGTAGCTGTCTGAGCACAGCACACGCCAAAAGAAGAGACAAGGGTGGAAATTGGTTGTGTACCTCTACTTGGAAACTGTATTAAGGTTTGTGTTACGTGAGCCATAAGCATAAACAGTGTTCTTCAAAGAGTCCACCTTCAACAGGAATCTCATTCTAATCTTTACTCTGTTACTGGGGATGAATTTGAGAGAACTTGTGGACTTACATAAACCAAGAAAATAGAGGAAGGCAGTCATACTTAGTTTTCCCTTATATCTTTTCCATGACAACAGCTTAAAGAAAACCATACAAACACCTGCTCTTTCAGTACTCTTGTCAAGATACTGACCTGGGCAATAGCCTTGTCAGAATCCTTGTCTTGTGTGACCTCCACTTTTATGCCACAAATGGACTATATGTTTCACAGGCACCGAAAAACAGAGCCTTTCCTAATTCAGAGACCCTTGGTCGAGGAAGTATGCATTTGACTGGATGGAACTGGAGATGGGATATAAACACTTCTCACGCTCAGGATGCAGGAGCGTTACACACTTGCAGGAAGCAGAAGCACTTTATTGTGGTGTGTTTTGAGGCTTGGCTGCCTCAGCCAGCATGCTCCACATAAAGGGACAAGTGAATAGTTTGAACAAGCCTGTGGAACAGAATAGAACGCCTTTAAGCTCTGACAGAGGTTTTCCATATGGGCCTCGATTATGAGTAAGTGAGAAGGATGATTCGTATTTGCATGAAGTTGAAGGTGAATGTAATTTCCACTACAATTTCAGGTTTTTTATGCTTTTCTTTGAAGAATGTGCAAGTGCTCAGATTTAAATGGCTTCACTGTAGCTAAGTGAGATCAAATGCCTGTAAAATGACTAAAAGCTGACTTATAATTGTCCTTAATTATAAAATGAATAGTTTTGAATTTGTGTACTACATGAATCAGCCAATTCAAATATGAGCATGGTTTAGGCTAGCAGAATCTTGACAGGTACTATTATTACTAAAACAAGAACTATTTGATGCAATTAAATCAGCCAAAGAACTTTATTTTCCTTCAGCATCTCCTTCTTTCTGTTTGTGAGCTATTCTTCAGTTCTGCAAGGGACACTGAAGTTCTTTTGTGCGCTTCTTCCTCACCTTGCATTTTCCCAGTGTTTTAGTGCTGATGCAGAAATAGAAGCATCTAACTTTTATGAAAATCTAGTAAATTAAAATAAAGACATCAAAGGCAGGGAGAATGGGAGTTATTTTTCATAACTATTTACCAGACAGTTTTGGTGTATTATTTTTCAGCCAGTAGATTATCCACGAACTACTGAATTTGGCTATTACCCAAATTGTGTTTATCACATTAGTTATATGGTTGACATGTTTTCAGACTAATGCCTCAATACTCAGAAAAGCATCAACATTTTCTTAAATTTATCTTTTGTCAGTAAATCACCTAAGCATATAAACTGAGCACATTATATGCCATTTGAGAAATAGTATTTTAGCCATAGTACCTGCTAACATGAGGAACTAAACAGAAAGTTTGCTGAATTATATTCTGGAGTACTAAAAGCCTGAAGCATAACCACAGCCAATAACTTTAAAATCGTGGTTGTTGTCTGATCTTTATCACACAGAAATATGATAATGGATGCACAAATCAAACATTTCTGCACATTATTCAGCCGGAAAATTGCAGACAAGATAAAGTGACTGTATTACAGACACAATTCTTGCAATACATTGAACGGCTCTCACACAACAAAACATACACATTTCTTTTTTGTATTATTTAGTTACACAGAAAACTTTACTTATCTCTATTGTCCTTGAATGTTTTGTACATTTTAGCAACACTGAGCTAACAGTTCAGTTTGGTGCAATTTGCCTGTAAATATGCAATTAGCACTTCACTAGTTACTTATATAAGACATCAAATCAGGAAAAGGACAATGCATTAAGTGGGGAGCAATTAGGCTTAGCATACATTCAGAACATTATGCCATGTTTACCCACAATTATTTGTGGGGGGAAAATCTGTGTCTTAGTAACTCCTTAAAATATTTTGTTGAAAAAAATGGGGATACAATAAAAGATATTGTTATTGTTAATTGTTATTATTGTTACTATTACTACTACTACTACTACTATGTATTGGCCAGTGCTTCAGACAGATCCAAATGCAGCCTCAGAGTGGCCTTTAGGATGAGGAATAAGAAAGGCAAGAACCTCTGACTACTCACACCACATACCCATCATTAACTCTGAACACCCTGTTGCAGACCCAGCCGCTGCGGTTCCAGGGGCAGTGAGCGGCGCAGTGCAGCAGTGCAAAGAGGGGTGCAGTGCAGGTGCGCAGCAGGGCGCAAGGCAAGCCTGTGTTCTTACCTCTGCAGGAGTGCTCATCCTGGTCCCTGCACAGGCTTTGCTCCTGTGGCTTCCACAGCCCGCAGATCTGTTGCTTGTTTACTACCAGTCTTCTGTGCTGAGACGCCGCTAAGCTCAGAGACAATCTCCTCTTCCCAGCTTGGCTGATTGCTGTGGGGAGGAGAAAAGAAAGGGAAAGCCCTGAGAAAAACACCCTTACAGAAGATGGGAGGGGGGGATGGATACACTTCAGCTGCTCTCCACCACCTTCTCTTCTCAACACCTCTGCTTCTCATAAAAGTGTATTTTTTGTTCCCTTCTGCCTCCCTTGATGATCCACGTGTCTCTCTGTGCCTTGGAGGGGACTGAAACCTTTTCGAACAGAAGTAGGTGATTCTCCAGCTCCCCCAGCCTCTCCTCAGCCCTTTGCTGCTCCCTTTCTCCCCGACAGCCTTACTACCCTGCCCACCCAACGAGCCTGTTTTGGTCTGATATTCTCACTGCTGCTAACCTGTTCCAACCTGCTGCTCTGGGGCCTGGAGGCCCCTGCCTATCACAAGATAGCATGGGTTTGGATCCCGTGCTCCTCCCCCAGCACAGGCAAGGCCAGCATCCTGACTCTCTTGGTGCTGTCGCTCATCTGCACCCCTAAGTCCATTCAAGGGGTGAATACACAACTACTTCTGATTCTTTTTCTTTTCATTAAGAGGCATAAAAGAAACAGCTCATTACGGATTCTATTTACAGTGGTTTGTGGCTTCTCAGGTGACGGCCCAGCCTGGGGGTCATTGCTTCCCTAAGGATGCATATTGGAAAGATCTGAGAGGGAAGTTTCTCTGCTTTGCGGACTGGGAACCAGATTCCTTCCCTAAGACGTTAAAAGCTGAGTAGTGGACTTTGGGAATTGAGACCTTCTCAAGAGGCAGCTAGGAGGTGAGAAAGATGGTGGGGAGCAGTTTGGTGTCAGCTTCCAAAAAGACTGAGCCAAGCAGAATACCAGGAGAGAACTGTTTACCTCCCCGCCTCACTGGTTTCTCAGGGCAGCATGGTGCCTTGGTTCACTAGTCTGAAGATAATTAGATAACTGTCCAGTTGTTCAGAGCTTGCTAAATCTTTGGTCGCTGTCCTAAAGTCCAAATCTTCTCACCTTCATCAATTTGACTTTTTCCCCTATTCCTGTAGTGGTGCATAATTTCTTAACATCTTTGATTATACTGTGACAACAGACTTCTTACATGACTGAAAGCAGTAACTTACTGCCAGTCCTCTCCACCACTCGGGTCGCTGGTAGCTATACATTTCTACATTTACCAAACAGCTCTACATACTGTAAAAAAGGCCCTTGCATACAGCAAAAAAGGTCCCTGTTGACCTTTCTTGCCTTGCAATAGGCTACTTCCTTTCAGCTTAACATCAGAATCCAATTTGTGAATACTTCTTGCATAAATGACTGAGAATCTTGTTAGTGGAAGTAACAAGATGCTCTTGGTAGTCACAACTCTTGCATTGCTGGGAGCAGCATTACTGTGATCCACACTGTCCAACAGATACAGAGGTGGTCTGTTCATTGTGGCTTAAATTAATTTACAGCTAGTCAAATCTCAAATCTTTGTGTAAACGGCAAAATGGGAATATGTAAGAAAATTCAACCCATTTAATCCTTTGGTTTAACATAGCTTTAAGTCTTCCATATGTTTCTGCTGCATTCCCCTTTGAGCCTTTTCCACTCTTCCCTACTGTGCATCTTTTTTCACAATATCTGCATTTCCAGTACTCTCTCACAAATGCTTTTCAGTAGTTGCACTGGTAGTATAGACAAAGAAATGGTACAATAGTGGCCTGGCTAGGTTTAACTGTAAGTGATCTTACTGTGGAGTTACCTTTGTAAACAGATGGGACAAATTTTGTTCATAACATTATGTAGGTTATTTATCTGCTTTATCCATGTGTCTGAATTCTTCCATCTTCTAATTACAGCATCCTAAAGTTCTCGAGCTTTAAGTAATGAAATTAATTTTACTTCTATTTTTTCTCATGAACACTTTCTAGGCTTTGAAATTTCTCTGGACAAGGAATTTATTGCCTTTTTGATTATAAAGTGGCTATGATCATTTTGAACACAATGTAATTCAAATTGAAGAAAGTAATAAAATCTTGGCTGAAGTATTCAGCTTTAAAATAGAATTTGGGAAGAGCAAAAAAGCCATTTGCTTAATATGCCAGTGAGTTATGATTGGAGTTAACATGGTTTCATGAGCCCGTATATTTTAACAGGTCCGCTACCTCCTGCTGATTAAATGTTATTTTACCAAATAACTTGACAAAATCTTACATTAATATTGCCACACCAAATGGATTGTCCCACATGCATTATCTAGAAACACTTTGAATGTGTATATACGGACAATTTTTTCCAGATCTTGTAAATGAATCAGGACACATCTTGAAAAGTAGTTGGATCACAGTCTCAGTGTAGGTGTGCATAGGATGTTTCAGGACATGAAATGCACATCAGTTTCTCAGTGAAGAGCATGGGTGGTCTTCGAATTTAGTACACGCTTCAGTGGTGCTGTGATGCTGAGAAAACTGTCTTGCAAGATCTGGCATGGAGATTATGTTCCATCTCTTAAGTCATCACAGATCATAATAACATTATACACTGGATCTGACAGACATGACTGTTGGTTTCCATTGGAAGACTGTGCTCCTGAGCACCATTCTGTTGCATAGAGCTCATTAAATAATTCAGTAGGAAGGTTGAACTGTTACGGACAGAATGAAATCATTAAGATTTGTATTTATTCAAAAAGCCATATCTTTCTTTGGAGAAAATGTGGATTTATTTCACACATATGCTCTCTCTGTGCTTGTGCTCTGAGATACACAGGTATAAGACATATTTAACCCCAAATTAGATGACCCATGCTTCAGAAAAACCTGACTGTGGCCATTAGCTGAAGCTGAGTAACTCAGACACTGCAGTTATGTACTTCTCCAAGCAGAGTTTCTTGCAGCTGTTGGAGTAAGGGCAGAACACATTTGCATCTGGCAGCAACAAGCTGGGGCAGCATATCTTACATTTTCCACACTATCAATAGGATATGGAAGTCTTCAAGTTAGGTGCCACAGGACAGTGTAATGGCTGCATATGCATTTAAGCCTTGAAGAAGGTCTGCCTTGGAGGGGATTGCATGATGGCAGTGTGCAGTCCAACGTCTTTATTGAATATACATCCTGTAGAGCTTCAGGGATATTGTGAGCTGCATACGTGCAGTATTCACATGTACAAGAACATGGTGCTGTATACATGCTGTTTTTTCCTGCTAGCACATAAGTTTCTTTAAAGATGCCTTTATCAGCTACTGAATACAACAACAAAAAGTTTCCCTGTAAACTTTTTCTAACTACCGATGCAGGAAGAAGGACTGGTGTGTGTGTGTGTGTGTGTGAGACGTCACGAGTAATCCTTATCGGCTGATTCCCTTCTTATCTTTGAGGCACAGATGACAGCTCTGCTCTCTGGAGTCCACAAATTAGGACCCCCTGGCTTTTTTCTGTGTGATAGGCTCTTTCTCTTCTCTAGCTAGCAGTACACTAGCTTTTCCAAATGTAACACTGATCAGCACATTGAAAAAAAGAGCGTTGGACAGGCCTTCCAGCTGTCACACATAAAACTGTTTAATGGCAATTATCTTTTAGACTCTTAGATTTAAATAGGTGTATGGTTCAAAGAAATGTGGAATTATTAAGTGCATTGATGTGTGCTTGACAGATGGGGTTACAAGCGTTCCTTATAGATTCAAGAGTTAGAAAATTAGGCAGATTTCAGAAATTATTTTCTTAATATCTGTCCTGAAGTGAAATTGAATTGGGACTTTGATCTTCAGCATTGTGTGAATGGTAAATTCCCCTGCAGCACTTTGGCAGGGCAAAATTTTGCTTCATAGATTGATATCCCAGCTTCAACCTTTCCAAAATAGGTATGTATCATAGACTGCACAAAAATTTGCCAGATTTTTGTAATTAAAGGAAAAAAAGAACATTAGGAAAATATGATGCAGCAATGTTAATGTCACCAGACATCTTGGAAACTCATGTGGAAAAGTTATCCCTTACAAAGAGATTGCTTAGTTTCAAAAACAAGCTTGCCTAACTCGAGCTTTTCTACCTCAGATGGTCACTGATGGCCCTACTACCAGTAAGCAGTGTCATTTGTGGGGTAAAGCAACATGAAAGAAATTCCTATTTATATGAAAGACTGTCTGCCAAAGGCTAGTAGTAGTTCTGGTCACCATCAAAAGCACAAATTTGTTTTGAAAACATCAGAACACCAAAGCACTGCGAGAGCTTGCTGCTTCACTAGAGAAGTTCAGGAAACCGGAGGCAGTATAATCTGAGAGCCCTCGTCCTCTGCTGTGGATGGGAGGACTGATAGCAGGATAAACTCATTTTAAGCAGCCCAGAACTGGAGCTGCCAGTCAGGGATCTAGCAGAGTGTTCTAACTGCCCTATGGGTAGCACAGAGTGATCCCTTCTGTGGCAAAATTGTTCTCAGAGACTCTTAGTCACATAGGCAGATGGGAACTTTTCACTGCCTTTTTATCCCACCAAATACTTGCTCTCCCATCTACCTTCAGCCCACCAGGTACACAGAATCATAGAGTCACAGAATGGTTTGGGCTGGAAGGAACCTTTTAAAGATTGTGTAGTCCAATCCCCCTGCCATGGTCAGGGGCATCTTTCATTTGATCAGGTTGCTTAAAGCCTCATTCAACCTGGCCTTGAACATTTTGAGTGATGGAGCATCCCCAGCTTCCCTGGGCAACTTGTTCTTCCAACTTCTCTGGGCCACTTGTTAACACCTTTATTTAGGAAAAAGGACAGAAAAGTTGCTGATTCTTCTAACCACTAACATCAGGCAAAAGACATTAGGTTCAGAGGAGGCAGGAAGAAGAGGAAAGACAAAGGCTGTAAGCATGGACTAGCTCAGTGTGTGGTAGTTCAGTTACCTGGCTGAATCTGTTAAAGGTGATGAGAAAAAAGGAGGGCTAGCCTGACCTGTCTGGGTCCTTCTAACTGAAGGTTCATCAACCCATCCAAAAGGAAGAGCATACTCAGGCCTGGAAGCCAAGTGGATAAAAGAGATGCAAGGCATGTGAATCAGAAGTAGAGAGGAAGGGTAGCCTTGATGGCAGAAAAGAAAAGGGGTGGGTTTCAGATAGTAGAGAAGGGAAGCTTGAGAATTAAGACAGAAGGGTAAAGAAGGTTAGCCAAAGAAGCCAGAAGGGGAAAGCACTGAAAGTAAGAATGGCAGAAGATGTTGAAGCTGAAACTACAAAACACCCACCCTATTCTCCTGGATTTCCCTGGGCATAATCCTGCCCTACATGAATGTCTTGTGTTACTGTCTATCTCACTTTAGTGTCTCATTTTATTGCTTCACTGGGCACAATCTCTAAGGACAAATAAGCTTAATTATGATAACACTTCAGGCTATTGTTAATGATTTTGTAGTTTGTTGCAGTTACTGTACTAGTGCAAACTTGAATTTTTTTTCTATGCAACCAGGTAAAGACCTATATTAAAAAGGTTTTTCTGTAGTTGCCTGTCTTTTCACACAGTCAAACATTAACAGTGAAATCATCCCAAAACCCCCACGAAGCATTGTTTTCCATTCAGAAAAGCAAGCCTTAGCCTCTGAAACTTTTATTTAAAATGAAGGAGGGCAAGAAAGGGTAAAAACATAATCCCTGAATAAGCAGCCATGCAGCCTGCTATTGTGGAGGCATGGTCAGGCAAATGGAATGTCTGAGGCCAGCAGGCTGCCAGATGGACTGTTAGAACTGAATGTCTACCAGCTCTGCTCTTGCTTCTTCGCAGTGCCCCACCTTCTGAGATACATCCTAAAAACCCATTTTCTATAGTTCTTTGAAATACTGGGTACCTTCTTTGTCTTTTAAAATTGCTTACAGGCTGATTTAAAAGGATATTTGCTCTAAAATTCAGTTCTTATTCTGAAAAGTCAGTAGAACTAAAAATCCCCTTTCATATTCAACACAATCAAAAGTGGTGAATTTAATGACACCAAAGCTATGGCCCACATTAGCCCTACAGAATTGATTGAGATGAGAGGCAGCCTTGTGTGAGATGTGGAGCTGTTCACTAATACCTGCTTGCAGCATGCCCAGGCTAACTTCTGTGATTGTGGCAGCAAGATAGAGCTAAGCCTTATGACTTAACGGGTGCTGATGTGTGACGTGAAATTTCAGAGTAATTCCAGACATTATGGGGCTAGTAAGCAGAATCAAATATATTTCATGTGTAGATTAAGTTCTTCTGATGCAGCATCACTTGAGTCATGACTGTTAAAATCAATGGTCATGACCAAAACTCAGAGGTTTGTGTCTCAACACGTATGTTTTAACTATAATGCCACAACTAGAAATTATGTGGAAGCATAATTTTTACAGTTAAATTAGAAACTATAGGAATTCCAGGGCCATTGGTAATGCTTTAAAAGGTGTCAGCAAGAACACCATTTTCCAATTTTTTTTACAAATAAAAGTACATCCATATTGTTCACCTTTAATTACAGCTGTGGACCAGATATTGAAGTGTCATCGGTCATAAAAATTCTCCTCTTCTGTTTAGGCCCCAAATCTGCTGTCCCCTTCTGCGTTTTAGATTGTACTCGATTCTAAAGTTCTTCATATACTTTGCAGTATCACAAAAAATGCCTGTGAAACACAAAGAGGACTGACATATTTAAAAAAAAAAGAAAAAGTGACCTTGTCTCTCCTGAGCTGAACCCTCAATTGCCTGGTGTGTATTTCCACTAAGTTTTCATTTTATCTTGTCTCTTCCTATGCTTTTCATCCTGTTTGGTACCTCCAGCTGCTGCACTCTGTGTCAGTGGTTAAGGCCTAAACTCAGGACTCTGGAGATTTCGTGTTCCACTCCTTGATCCCGACGTACCATGTGGGTTTGAGCTGCCAGGTAACTTACCGACGCATCTGTAAATGGAGTGGTTTGTATCTGCCCAGCAATGTGGCATGTTTTGAAATTAGCTAATTTCCTGCGTGACTATGAGGTATTACTAAGAAGTAAAGACTCCAATACACAAAGTCAAAAGACAAACTGAACAGCCTAATTAGCTGGGAAAGATTTTCTCCCAGACTGATGAAGTGGAAACAAATGCATGTTTACTAGACTTCTGCGTAGTTAAATGACCAAGTTGTGCTGTCATTCACTTCTTTTCTCAAAGGCAGGATCAGCTTTCCCTCTGTGATACTCTTGCAGCTTCTTGTTCAAAATCTTCTAAAAATTTTGCAATAAGAATATATGTGACTTTTTTTCCTCTGAGTTTTAACACTCTAATTGTAAAAAGGATCAGACTTAGTTATTATGAAGCCTGACACTCCTTGCCCTCCCCATAATGTACACGGAGAAGAGCTTCAGTTATTTTTCGCATGTGTAAGACCTTTTGCAGATTTCTTCTCTCTAAACTAAACAAGGCTGGTGCTTTCAATTTGTGCATTTTTTTTTTTAAATTTGCAGTTCTGCAGAAAAACCTTACTAGAGCTACACAGAACAGTACAATGCCTTAATTTGTACAGCAAACAAAACCTGCTGTTTGTATTTCACAGCATCCCAGCTGTAGTTTTATGATTGTCTTCACAACTGTTGCTGTACCCACCAGATCCTTCCCTGTACTTCTGTTGACACCTTCTTCCTCATCCAGTACTTATGCATGTCTTTTTGTGTCTATAAGTATCTGTCCATATTTTTCAGTCTGCATCTCTGGTTTGTCAAGATGATTTTGAATTCTGAATCTGTCTTCCAAAAACTTTGCACCTAATCCAAACCTACTGAATCTGCAGATTTAATAGTCTCCAGTCACTAGAAAAATAAAATTACCCCTGAATATTGGATGCAGCATTCCAGATGCTGTCTTAAAAAGTGCTGAGAGAATCACTTCCCTTGGTCTACTGGCTATGCTCCTGTTCAAACAGCCCAGAATACTGTACACGGTACACTTGTTCTCTATACATTTACTGAACTACTTTAGTAATTAACTACCCATCTACTGCAGAAGTTAATCCTGTTTAAACAAACTGGGTTTTTTTGGTCGAACCCTTGGAATTTACTTGTGTTGAATAGCACTGATATTATTCGTTTTACCACCAGATGTCAGAAAGATGGTACTGGAATGGACTCACTGACAAAGTTCTCAGGTGCTGCCCCAGCAGTGCTGTCAGGTCTTGGGCCATTCCCTGCCCCTGCTGAGGGGTCTGCCTGCCTCAGTGTAGAGCCAGCACTCACAGCCTTGACACAGATTGCTGCGGGAAGCTGCAGTGGGGCCTGGCCCCCCATACTTTCAGGAGATGCTTCTAGGATGCTCACCCTTGGTCTCTGCCTGGGCAGCACTGCAGCTATGCCTGTGCCTTGACACATGCTCAGCCGGTCTGGGTGCTGATCCTGACCTGCAGACTTGAATTCCTGGCTTGGTCTTGGACATGCCTTATCACTATGGACTTGTCTGGCAATCAGTGGGCTGCTGGCTGACCCCAGTTACCATCACAGAGCTTATCTGGTATCCTTGCTCATATGCTGTGGGATGGCATGCTGGACCCTGCCCTTACTGTCCCTGCCTTGCCTTCTGGTAACTTCTTCTTCACTTTCCCTCATGGAACAGCTCCTCCTGATACTCCTTGACACCCATGGCCATTGTAATGCATACTTCATCCATAATTGTCTCTCTGGACTTGCAACATTTTGAGTAGCTTTTTAAATGTACTGATGTTAGCCTCTTCATAAATAGCATACAGGGATATGTACGTACACATTGTGTCCATGAAGATGGGGAGTTCAGGTTCAGCTAACACCCATCTTATCTCTGTGATGTCTCTGACTCATGGGTAAATAGTCTGGAAGATGGCCTGGGAGACCTGCACCTCCATCTGTGCTATGAACTTCAAATTGGCTGCCTAGCAATCAACATTGAGATGGTAAGGCTACACAATGCAGTAGAGGACCTTCTTCACAAGTGTTGGCACCCAGAATGTGATAAGGTGACACTTGGTGACAGGCACTAGGTTACTGCATAGAACCTTGAAGGTGACCTTCTTGATGTCAAAATTTGGCCATTCCTGCTGGCCCACCCAGGCACACAACACCATATGACCCCAGGAGCTGGAGGGTCATCTTCTGCAGCGTGAAGAAATGATCTACCCTCCAGCACCTCAGTTTTCCCCTTCCTGGAGAAAAAGATGGGTCCGGTACTTTCTGGATAAATCTAACTGAGACGACAGCAGGAGTAGAATAAAACCCAGCAGCTATAATGGCAGCAGCACCAGTTAGCTTGTCAGTCAGTTGCCAGACAAATGCTCCCCTTAGGTAGCACTAGCTATTCCATTCTAGTTCCTTAAGCTGAACCAAGGTCTGAATCCTTTGTTTTGTTAGGAAAAATCAAGCAAATAGTAGCCAAGCTGAATGTCTTTTCTGCAAACCTAGGACCCACAGTGAGAATGCTTGCCAAACAGTTGCAGGAGTGAGGGAAGAGGAAGAATAACTGCATCATGGCCAGATGTGGAAATCAGATCAAGCTCCTCAAACAGGTTTAAGATGCTTTAAGCATTTGTGTACAAAATTTAGTTAATTGTGTATTTTCTGAAAATGTCTAACATTTCTTGCACTTTCTGATATTGAAATGATCTTTCTCTCCCGCCAGACAGGGGCATGGGGCCCAGTCCTAGCATGAGACAGCATACACACATGTGAAACTCTTCTCCACCTGTAAATACATAAATTCAGAGAGTTCTGTGAACTGGATTACCACAAGTTTTTAAAAATGCATCTGAGCCCTTTAAATGCAAATCCTTTTTCTGAACTGAAAAGTCTGTAACTGAATCTTTATCGAATTTGCATGAATAGAGAAAACAGCTGAGCTATTTTAATCATCAAAAAATGTAAAATAACATAGATATTAAATGACTTATTATGATACTTCTTCCTCTGATATAAATAGGTGAGCATGCACTGTTAACAGCTAGTTGCATTGCCCTGCAAGTCTAAGGCTTTCAGGAGCTCACGAAAAGCTGAGTAAAAATTGTGAGTTCTTGAGTTGCTATGTCCATGTTACTTTCTCTCCTTTTTCTAGCAATTGCTATAATTGAATCCATGGCAGGACTTCTAGGAAATGGAACTATTTTGGTTGCCAGTTCAACTAGCTGCATCAGGAGCAAAATATTGTCCTCATATGATGCAATTATGATCTTTCTGAGTTTATCCAGATTCTTTTTGCAGTCCTGGATGATGCTGGATTTGTTCCTAAGTCTGTTTTGCGAAACTTCCTATTATGAAGAACATTTGTTTGTAATTTTAAAGACAGTTTTTATGTTTCTGAACTACTCCAGCTTCTGGTCTGCAGCCTGGCTTAGTGCCTTCTATTGTATCAAGATTGCTAGTTTTACTCAGTCTTTCTTCATCTGGTTGAAGCAAAGAATTTCCTGTCTCGTGCCCTGGGTGCTGATAACATCATCTCTTTTCTCCTTTGCAACCTCTCTTCCTTTCGCCTGGGATGTCTACGATGTGCACGACAACTTCTCTGCTCCTTCAACCATGACAAATTCTTCAGAAAGGAGAGTCACAATGAAAGCTAGTTTCTTTTTATTGATTATTCTCTGTAATGCTGGTATAGCTTTGCCTTTAATAGTGTTTGTGGTTTCAAGCATCCTGCTGATCAGATCTCTCTGGATACACACCAGGCAGATACAAAACAGTGCAACTGGCTTCAGGAATCCCAGCTTAGAGGCCCATATTGGTGCCATCAAGTCAGTCCTTTCCTTCCTTATCTTCTATGTTACGTATTTTATTTCTTTGGTTCCAATTTTAGCTGACGTTTTTTTACCTTTAAGCATCGGGGAAGCCATGTGTATAGCTGTAATGGCTGCCTGTCCTGCAGGACACTCAATGGTCTTAATACGGAGCAACCCCAAATTTCAAGAGCTACTAGCTAGGGTTTTGCACCATGCAAGCTGTCCTGTCAGAACTAGATCCATGGAAAAGACAGTGGGCTAGTCTGGGCTTTCCAGTTTAGATCCAAGTCACCACCAGAGGTATGAAGTAATAGAAGCATGAATGAGTAGGCTATAGGCCTGATCTGGAAACGTGAAGAAGCTGGGAATTTGCTTCATTTAGAGATGATCTTGTAATGAAGAATTCAAAAAGTTCTCTCCTATGTTGAAAGATGATTGCCTGCAGAATACATGTACTCTGCTTGCTGTATTTCTTTAGAAATCACCACTGTTTCTCTAAGACAGCAGAAAAACAAGGCCAAGACTCGGACAATAATGTAATCACTCAAAATGCTCTAAGTTACAAATCAGACTCATGATGCTGACAGAACAGACTTGCTTAAGCACCAGCACGTGCAAATGTTATATGTGAATATGAAACTTGAAAGCTGTTTCTGGTCAGTTAGCACATAATGAGGATGCTAAGGAATTCCCAAGAATTTTTGACTGCTTGTTGATTCTGTAAGTAGAAAAATATTTGTTGATTCTAAAAGCATCTTTAAGATTCCAGTATGATTTGGTAAAGAATGAGACAGCCTTCTGAGCTTCCTGCTATTGATGAACTAGTAATCAGTGTCTGTTCCCAGCAAAAAGGTATATTGGATAGGAAAAATAATTTCCTTAATATCAGACTCTTCTGAATAATGAATTGACAGGATACTATTTTGGGATTTGCTATGGAGAATAGATTCTTCAAATCAGAAGCATGGATTTGTGTCATTTAAATATTGTCAAGTATCATTAAATTACTAAAATATTAAAATTAATTAATTAGCATTACTGATAAAGTAGTTCAGAAATGTTTAAATGCATGGCTCGATATTATCTTTAAAATTTTCTAGAAATTGCACATCTCCCTGAAGTGTCTCAATTTTCACAAGCTGTGTCCTCTAATTTTTTCTACACAGGAATTCCTTCAGCTTTAGAAATAAATTACAAATTCCTGGACAAATCACATGTTTTGGCAGAGTCCGAAACTCAGCACATTATCGTTAGACTAGGACTGGAAGTTTATGATCTTTTTCAGTTGCAGTGGGAGTTTACGTTCTTTTAAAGTGATCATCACTTGTGTGGACAAAGCCCATTCTGATTTCACATACCTGGTTTTGATGTCATCACAGTCAGTCTGCTTGAAGCAATCTATCTGTCAACTAAGCGAGTGCCGGAACTGGGTCTTCAAAGAGATTTAAAAATACCAAGTCAAATAATTATTTCTGTTGGGAGTCATTCTTCCCCTTGTAAACTGTTCCACAGGTGACAGCAGTGGCTCACAGAGGAATTTTCTATGGCAGGACGTGGCAATGACACCATGATGTGGCATCTTCACCATCTGTGAAAAAGGGTTATTCCCAGCTTAGCAGCACAAAACACATGTGCTGGGAGGTCTGGTGTACCCTCTGCCCCTGTATGGCATGCTCTCACTGGCCCTGGGGAAACAAACTCTGACCTCTCTGGCCACAGGAACAAGCAAGACACATGGGGTACGGTCAACCCAGAGAACATGCGTTTTGTCCTGCTGCAGGCTGAGCCATAAGGTACGTGGCTGCTCAGCAGGAATAGCCCTTATCATATGATTTGATTTACATTATGTTGTTCCTTTTCCATTTCCCCCCTCATGAACAAAGAGCCTAACCGTGTTCCTCAGTGGACATGTGCTTTGAAAGAGGTTCCTGTGTTACCTTTAAGGCTCTTTAAATGGGTCTTCCCTCCAAAGCTTTCTTTGCCTAGAGTTAAATGAAAAAGTTACCTGTGCCTCAACACACATTTTGGAATCTAAAAGAGAAAGTAGGCAGAAATACTGGAATACACCTTGTAGGGTCAATGTTCTGGCAGATGTTTCTTTCTGTAACTTCTTTCTGTAACAGCTAACTTGTCATATTAATAAAAATATCTTTAAAATGCATCTCACAGTCTACTAAATCCTTGTTGTTCTATTAGATAAATTATTAAATAAGATTGATAAATATTTGTTCTGGGAAAAAAAAACAACCCATTTGCTAGTAAGAAAATAATAGTTACTAGAGTTAAGATTCTTTAATGTTATGCATCTTATCTGATAGTAGGCATTTTTCTTTTCTCTGTTTTGTTTAAAAGCTGGAAGTTGGTTTGATTCCCCCATCTCAAAGGAAATTGGAAATTCATCTTATCAGATCTTTCTAAAACATCCCAACTATTTCCACGCACCCCAATGTTAATTAGATGCACTGGCAGGTCTATTTAAAATCTGGTATCATAAATCAGATCAGGAAACAAGCAAAGTTCAAAGCTTATCCTGTTCTATCGTCAGCAGAATGAGATGATACAAATCATGTTGTCTTATAGTTCTTTGTATTGAGGATGCAGGAACAAAAAAAAAAAAGACAAAAGAAAAAAGACAAGATTTTCTAGGAAACTGCTCAAATGTAGCATAAAACAAAGATGCCAGCATTTAAAACAGAACTCTTTTCCGCTAACAAGACTTTTCTGGAGTTCTGTAGTTTTCTGGTTTAATCAGAAGCCTTTATTTTTGTCTGAGGACCAAATTCCTCTTAAGTTACTATGTGATGTGATTTCTGTTCCCTGAAGGGAAGTATTAAAATATGGCAACATTATGACTGTATTTTAACAAGGTATATGGCCTTTAGTATTCCTTTGTAGCAGACAGACAGAAAATTACTTCTGTTACTGTAGAGGAGTGAAGGCAGAGGGTTGATGAGCACTGATAATCTGCAGCTGTGGCCTTGCTGCCAAGGCAGTGGGTTGATTGACATGGACAGTGTGCAGCTGTAGCTTGTTCCTGCTAAGTAGTTAAATAGCCCTGAGGAATATGGGAGAGGGGGGATGAGTGGGGGAAGAGTGGTGTGGTCCGACCTCTGGAGGAAGAGCAAAAAGCATGGAGAGTAGAATCTGACTGACCATAAAAGCCTTGTTGCAGCCTGATAGCTTGCTTGTGCTGCAACAGTGGGTGCCCCATGTGAGGCTGACTGATTTGGGCTCCGACTGCAACAACTGGCGCCCAGCGTAGCTGAGGCAAGTGGGAGAACCTGCGCCCCGTAACAGACACAGTGAGAGGTGAGCCGTTGCAACTAATTGATATGGGTGTATTGCAATCTTTGTTGTTTGTCTTAATCCAAATTGCAACTTGTTATGCTGCATGAGACTGTGGACTATTGGATACTGATGAAGCCATACACCGAAAAGGCTCTGAACAAAATGGTTAATAAAATGGGTTACAGTTAGAACTTCAGGTTTGTGATAATATCAACATATGGTATTAAAATATCCTACAGATGAATGGTAAATCATAAATCCCTTCGTACAATAAAAGATCATCAATGGGTACTTCAGAGAAAGAAAAGGAAAACAGCTCTCATTTGTTTTCTAAATCAGTCTTGCCTTTTTTCCAAGTAATGAAACAGTAATTTGATTCTAGTCATTAGCTCCAGGCAAGAAATGCAAAGATGTGCTATGTAACTGACAGACTTGATCACTACAGGATCCTTCTCTGCTTTGCATACCCATAAGCACAGCTGGAATTTTCATAACTGAAACTCTGGAAAACCTGCTATGGATGCTATTTTCAATGCCTGTCAGAACATCATTTTAAGAAATAGGAAGAGCTATCAATAGTACACGTATAGTTCATTCCTCACAGACCTTCCTGAAATGAACACTACAGGCACACACCAACATATACATGCACAGGAATATATTGACAACCAGGCGTCTTGCATGATGGTTCTTTACACCTCTGCGTTTGCTTACAGAAATGGAAGGCAGGACTTCAACATTAAACTGGATAACTAATTAAACCTAATAATAGATCTTTTAAAAGAGCATAGTTTCTCATTACACTTCATTTTCTTTCCTCTCCACATAATTTGTGGGGCTAGCGGAATGCAGCTATTCCATGTGCCTAAAACAGTGTATCTGGTACGGCAGGCTGCACAAGTCTTGCCCAAGCTCAGGGAGCAGAGTCCTTGTTTCCAGTTCCTTTTCTGTCCATGGGTTGTCAGGCTTATGTGAAATGTTTATTGGACAAAAATCCAGTAGAAATAGGATGAGGAAAAAACCCCACGCAGATCCAATCCTACAGATAGGAGCTGTAGTGTGTTCCTGGGGATCTGATGTCATGCTCACGCTTGAGTTATGTGCTGTTGGCCTATATTTTGCTCTAGAGCAGCCCTGAGTGTTCTTTCTTTGTACATGGGTTCCAAATCCCCTGTGGGGATTCTATCCCTCTGCTTTCCCTAATCAATGTCATGTAACCTCCAGAGCCTTGATTATTGGTATTAGCTAGGTCAGCTCTATTCTAGGTGTGCAATACTCATTTCTACTTCTGTAGACTCTTCAGGCAGTAGTTACAAAGCAAATGCAGCTTAACTAGCACAGCTTCCAGTTAATTCCTAAATTTTTTATTGCCTGTTCTTTCTGGACACAAGATGGAACTGTGCAGAAAGACAATACAGGTTAAATGTAGAAAGAGTTAAATGGTTGAAACAGTATGTGCAAACAGCCATTCACTGTAGTTTGCATCCTTGTGGTTACTGATGGGCTTTTACAATCAAAGCATTCTTTCCTGAGCTAAGAGAAATGGAAAATCCTATGGCATCTTGGAGGCTTTCCCAGGGATCCACAACTCTGCGTTTATCAAGGTAGTATTTTAAGAGCAGTACTGCTATCCTGATTTTGTTTGATTAATTTTTTTGATTAATTGAGTTTGATTAATGTCTATACACAGATGGTACTTGCAAAGGGTGATAAATAATTTTAAGACAGTATCTTGAAATTGTGCTCAATATATGTTGTATGTAATGCAAAAATATAAAAAACCTTGAAAGTTTAGTCAAAAGTGACTAATCATACTTGGCACCCAAATGTTCAGTGCTGAAATTATTTCCTTGGAAAGATACAGGCATTTTTCTATTCTCCAAACTTGAAAATGTAAGGATTCAATCAGACATACATAACAGGAGCACTTAAAACTCTTGACTAGATTGTCTCCTTCTGTGTATCAATACATGTGATATTAGGGTTACTGCAAATCCTACTTTCCTTGACAGAAGATTACACCTTGGAGAAACCCAGATCACAAAAAATACTTACTTTAATGTCTTTTACTAATTAAGCTGCTGTTTTCTTAGAATACCTTTTTCATTAATAGATAGCTATTTGAACAGTACATGCTTACCCCCTTACACAGTTCCCTTCTCTCTTTCTGTCTCACATAGACCCACCCCCACCCCCAACACACACATACTCACTTGCAGTAGCCTGCTCAGAGTAATGGCTGAGAGACCAGCCCCAGCTGTTTATTCAACAGCTGCCCAACTGCAGCTTTTAGAACAATGTTCAGAAAATTCCTAAAGGGATCCTTCCTCTCATCAAATATACATAGATATGTATATATTTAATCTTATAATCTTTGTATATAACACCCATTGCCTCCTTGGCTGTGCCCTGAGCTATTCAACCTGTGCTGACACCAGTGGGTGCTGGTGGCTGAGCACCCATCCATCAGTCTTCTCATGTTCTGAACTTACCAGTTCCTGTGCATTCCACAGTACCACTGGTGCCCAGACTGTATCAGTGGTTGGGAGACATTCTCATGACACCTCTAAGCATGCAGTTTTCAGTTCTTCAACCTGCTGCTTTCTGTTAAATATTTCTCCACCTGCACCCTACACAAATTCATACAGAATGACTTTTGTGGTGTAGTGATGAGAATTTTTGCAAGAAGGTCTTGTGCCAGAACAGTGAGCATGAAGAGGTGCTCAGATCTTTTTTGCAGTTTCTTTCCACTCCCTTGACTTCCTTTAAATGTATTTTCCTTCCTACAGTACTAGATAGAATTATTTTTTCCTGTTTTTCTCCTGTATGTGTAGGATTCACTCACACACCCCTAATGTAATTACAAAAGGAAACCAGAATTGCAATATTAGCAACAATCAATCACTAGCACTGAAGGAAGAAAATATGCAAATGTTGTGGGCAGCAGTAGAAAGTTATTAACTGATTTGCATCCCTAGGATCACCATCTGAAAGCACTTTCTTAAGCTAGATTAGAGTTATTTTCAGTCTCGCTCTTTCTGAATCTTTCTTTGATACCTAGGGAAAAAGAATCCTGAAGAACAAATGTTCAGTCATGCTCTAGTAAAACCTTTCACCCCAGAATAATTCCTGCTGGAACTCCAGCCTGTGGAGTTTATCTGGGAAAAGGCTTCCTCCACTTTCTGAAATGCACTTCAAAATAACTTATGCAAAGTAATTTCCTGTCATCCCCAACATGTCCTGCTTGTTTACTTGCATCATGTAGAAACCTGTTAACAGTGCTTCTCACTTCAGGGGAGATGCTCCTTCAGTGCAATTTCTGCTGTGACCCTAAAGAGGTTCTGTTATGGACTGTCACTTGTAACAGATATAACAGATGTTATAAAGCATTGCTTTGTTACATAGGACAAGGACATGGACACACTCTTACATGTTTATGGAAAGTTAACCTTGAAAAACAGTTGGTTTTAATGTTTCCATTTGTGTTCACTGGTTTAATTTCTGTTCCACAATTTTTAAGGCTCTTACCTGTCATTGTCAGCTAGCCCAGGTCACTGCATGTTTTAACCACAACTTGGAACCACGTTTCCTCTCTTGCCCAGTGGATTTCTGCCTCTCGCTCTCTCCACGTCTGAGCTGTGAAGGCAGCAGAGCCTCCAGCCCCACCTGGGGTAGTGTTGGTCTTCCCCCCCACCCCCTGCAGAAGGCTGCCACAAGCCCCTCTGCACGGAGAGCTGACCCTGACCCTGTGTGCAGAACAGCCAGCAGCCCCCATGCGTGTGCCTGTGCAGCTCTTCTGGGAGGGGGGACAGGAGTATGTGCCTCGACTTCCTGGGGAAACCGAGGCCTCAGGTTCAGAACTATGAAGAAATTATAGGAGGTTCGTGGCTTCCTGTTCAAAGATCCTCCCAACCCCCCAACAACGGAGATTGTGGGATACACATAGCAGTGCTGTCCACTCTTCTGTTCCCCACAAACCAGAAGGACCAGAAGTCCATCCTGGGGAGGTGCGGCTGGCAGAAGTGAGGGACTTGGAACCCCTGTTCTCAAGTGTTCTCTGGAATTTTCCAACATTTGGGGTTATGTTATGCCACAGCCTGGTGCTTTTGGGTGCTACTAGCTCCTCCACCACATACAAGCAGCTCAGGAAGCCAGCCCAGCACCACTGGCTACCCCTCATGTTTGGTGGCTTTTGGAGCACAGCTGTCCCTGGGCATCTTTATTCCTTCAGAGGGAAGCCTGCATCCATGAGCTGTCACGCCAGCCCTGGCATTTTTGGGCATCGCTGGTTCCACTGCATCCGCAGGAGGTCCACAGCAGAGTTTTGGTTTTGGCAGTTGGCTGAAAATAATTTTTGTGCTTTTGCTGATTGTCTTACATTTAGGTGTGTTTTGTAGCCTAAGTTGGTGTTTTTTAGTGTGGTACCACACAGATGCAGATGGAGATGGTGGTGTACCAGCAAACTTCAAGCTGGGCTTGCTGGTGAGTAGAGTAAGAAGCTTAGGAGTTAAGTACTGGAGGACCTGAGGGCCTGGAGACGGCTGCCAGAGAGACCTGATCCACTGGTTTTTATCTGTGCCTTCAAGTTCAGGGATGAAGGATTTAAAAATTTAGAGAAAGTTTAGAAATCTTATCTTAGAAAAGGGACAAGCACAGACATACACACATCACCTCCCTTCTGTTGAAACTTGGAAAAAAACATTTTTGATCTTGAGAATTGAGGTCCTGGCATTTAATTAAAAAACAGGGGTCACCTCACAATCCTCTGAAGCAAAGGTCACAGCATAATGCACCATCGTTAATGCAACTTTTCAGGAGCCATTGGATCAGTTGTTCTGTCATTAGTTGATTGCATACTCATGATGAAACTGTGGACAGTTACCTCAAGTTAACTTTACCATACGTGGCTTGAATAAACAGTGATTTCATGACTACTTGGAACTAATAAAAACTGGGGGGGGGAAGCAACACAATCATACTAAAAGATTTTTTTCATTATTATTTTTAAGGAAAAATGGGACAGAAAGAAATAATAGCCACAAAAAGAAGCCACCAAAGTTTCCATGTATAAATTAAAATGTCTCAGAGAAAGTGCACCACAAACATCTGCCTTAGACCACAATTCCAAGAAAAAGTCACTAAGACTTTACTTTCTATTTAACTCTTGGGGACACAGACATTCAATGGATCATAAGATTGAAATATAGTTTATTCTGAAACTGAATGACATCTTAATTTTTCTTACAATATAAATCATATTGGCTTGCACTTAAGCCCTCTATAAAAACAAATTTTGTCAAATACATGTGTGTTTTTTAAAGTACACTTTTCTAAAGTCATACTTTTGTTGGAAAATTTCTTACAGCCACTTCTCCGAAAGCATTTGGACCCACAAGAGTAACAAAACGTATGACTAGCTTTTGGAAGTTTTTGAAAAATACATTCGTAAAGATACACAAAGGTAAATGCCACTTCAGATGACTTCATTTCAGATGTTTGTTTAAACCATTGTCAGTTTGAGATACAGAGATTAATCCTTATCAATGCTCAGGTTTAACTTAACCACAGGATACATCTAATTTCTCTGAAACTCGTAATCCCTCCAGCACAGCCCAAGTAAGAAAGTGGTTTCCTTCCTAACTGCTTGTTTTCCTGCAGACACAATCATCTTTACCTTAGCATCGCGTATTAGCTCCATCTATGTTTTGTTTTAAGATAACAGCAGTTCAAAGATGCATACTTATATAGCCCCCAAACAAGTTTTGGAGCAGACTGTATTAACTCTAGATCACAAGATGTGTGTTTATCTTCCTCACCCACTTTCATAGACCTATGGGACTAAAAGTCTTAAGACCTGGAGGAGTCTTTTAGAAATGTGTACAGCCTTCCACACAAAAAGGTTCGTATCCTGATTAAGTCCATTCAATAACACTGTAGGATAAATATTTAGGAGTTTGGCTTTACCTGCAGCAGTTTGACAGCTTACGAGAAGCCCTTACCAACAGCACTGTCTGGTAAGTGGGGAGTGCAGCAGCTCTCCCTGAACGCTGCAGAGCAAGCGGCTATGTTGGCTGGGGCGGAGGCTCCCCCACCTGCCCACCTTTTGGGGCCAGAGGGGCTGGCGGGGCAGCAGCTGAGGGCCAGCAGAAGCAGCTGCAGGATGACAGTCCCTGGAATGCTGTCCAGCTGCGCGGGCTGGAGACCCACAACTTATAGGCAAGGATCTGCTGTGCTTTGCCGGTTTAACTAGTGTGCTCTGCCAGTTTAACTAGAAACCCAGCACCCCTGGAGCCAAAACTGCAGAAAACAGAGCTCTGTGGGGACCCAGTTCCTGTCATCTGAGTGGGCTCAGTGTCTCGGCATGTGGTAGACTGAATTAAAACAATGGGGCTATAGCTATTTGCCTCCTGGTTTCTTTGCACTGAGTGACATATTTTAAAATTCTGGGTTTTAATGTGCAGCAACCATAAAGGTATACATTGTACATAAATACAAGAGAGCTGTGTCCAAAGGGATTGGTGGTAAAGATCGCAGCTGCGAGCTGAAATCTGGAGAGAAGTGTCCTGTGGATCACATGCAGATTTATGGATCAGCTCAGGCACTGCATTTCTGTCATAAAAGCCCATATCATATGAATTTGCCTGAATGAGTGGTGCCTACGTGTGTGAATGGAAAAACGGTAACCAGAAACCAGATCAAAGGAAGGACGGGTAGGTGCTGAAAGGCAGCATGCAAGAGTCTTCCGGAAACACACACTGTGTGGAGACCCTCAGTCCTGTGGGTCCACAAGAACACGGAAACAGAACAAGAACCTCAAGTCTCTTGGCGTTACCAGCACGCAATGATACCAACAGTGGCTTGTGTAACTTCGACTGCCTCCCAGGATGCAGTGAGTTCCATGCGCAAAGATAACAGGATTGCATTCAGACCTACTGAAAATGGGCCCTAAAGGCTCCTCCTGAGCTCAGCTGGCAGTCCTGGTGTGCCAGCCCTTGGCATACTGCATGGGCCTCCCAGATCCTGCTCTAAACAGGTAACTGTTGGTGTCTGCCTGGGAGGTGGTAACTGAGCGTTCCCTGTGAATAGTTATCTGCTATTCATAATAACAGATTAATTCTATTAACAGTTTAACCAGGAAAAGATGATCTAATAAACATCAACTGTGGTCTTCGCTGACTTGGACACCTGTCAGGAAAATTCATAGTTCTACTCATGAAACCATCCTGCCCCTGCTTGTCTTTTTAGGATTAGCTCAGGCTCATCAGTTGTTGTCTGCCTGAGTCCCATCTGTACCTCACTTGACCAATAAATATTCCACTAATATTGCTCATTCCCCCTTTTGTTGGTTGCAATGTAGGGAAATCTGGGATTTTACATGTCTACAGCGGAGAGTCCATTGTCAAGTACCAGGTGAAAATGTCACGTGGCAGCTATGGAGTAAGGGCTTTTTGTCTACTCTACAGCAACATTCTCTTCAAATTTAGATTTACTTCTCTGGGTAGTTCCAGGGAACAGTGGAGTTTGTAGTTCTATTGCGCCTTGCACTATGTTATTTGCTGTGTTTTTACAGCAAAAGTATGGCTTATCCAGAAGGTCTGTTGTGGTAATTCCTGAATTATGGGGCAAGGGAATTGAGGGGACCACCTCGGCTGTCAGGTCCACACCTGTGTTAACTGAAGGAAACATGTCCAGTAATTCCTTTCAGTGATTATGACCTTGGCCTTTACTACAAAAGTTTCTTTCTGTTACTATTTTTATTGGAGGTTTCTTCCAGGAGCTCATTTTTCTGATTGTCAGAAGCCTCCTTGTGACATCCAGTCTTACATATCTTCACACCAACTTCATACTTTTCTTCACGTTACACAGCCCTGCAGTTAGTGTTAACCTGTCTGAAGATACTTAGATGCAGAAGTTTGTTTTCTTAGGCTGACATTTTTTGTTAGTCTCTTCATCACCTTTTGACTGTAAGACAGACTTTGTATTCCTCTGGATAGGCAGACCAAGATGTTTGTGCTTAGTGGAGATGGTGCTGGATTTTTTCTTCTGCTGCCAGAGCACAGAAGATGCCCCCGAGTGCCTGTCTATCAAGACAAAGGATACCAACAGTGCTGATGGGTTGTGCAATGCTAACCGCTGGGTTACTTTTCCATAGAGGAACATTCTGTGTCTAGTGAGAAGATACCCTTAAGGTCATTCACAACTGTTGCTAGGTAGATAAGGATGACAGATGCAGTGTCATGTTGCTGTTGAACTTGTTCTTGAATACATGTCTTCTCCTGGTGGGATAGGAAAGTGTCCTGTGGATCACCTGGAAGCACATCCTGGTGTCACCAGACATATTCAAGACTTGTTAGAAGTCATTGTGGGGACTGTGGTTTTTAGATAAGCCCTCATGCCCATGGGGCACAGGGAATCCCTGCTGCTGCTGGTCTTGGCCCAAGTGACTACCAGTCCTGATGACATGCCTCTTTGTAATGGGAAAGAGAAGCAAAGGGGAGTACAGCTGGGAATTCTGGAGTTCTAACATCCACAGGCACTGGCATGTACCTGGTTCCTTGGTCACAGTGCCCGTGAAGGAGACTCCAGCCATCAAAGGGCTGCATGCTGAGAAACAGATCTCACTCTTAGACTTTCTGGAGAGGTTTTAAAATGTCAATGAGAATTCTGTTGACAGCTGGTAATCAGCAAGGAAAAGAGTGCTAAGTGAAACCACTGAACCTCGGTACAGGAGCAGGCGTTGTGATGGGTACCTTGTCCTGGTGTTGGCTGGGACGGTGATTTCCTCCCCAGCAGCTGGTGCGGTGCCGTGCTTTGGGCTCGGCTGAGAGCGGTGCTGGCAGCCCGCGGCTGGTTGCGGCTGTGGCTCAGTGGTGGTTATACCAACTCAAGGGCTTCTCAGCTCCTCAGGCCCTGCCAGCCAGCAGGCTGGGGGCACAAGAAGCTGCGGGGGGCACAGCCAGGGCTGACCCCAGCTGGCCAGAGGGATATTCCATACCATAGAGCACCACGCTCGGTATATGAACTGGGGGGGGGTTGGTGTGGGCTGGTGGATCACTGCTTGGGGACCGGCTGGGCACCGCTCAGTGGGTGCTGAGAGATTGTATTGTGCATCACTTGTAGTTCTATTTTTCCTTTTGGATTTCTTCCCCCTCTCCCCTTCTTTCCTTTTCATTACAATTGTTGTTGTTATTATTATTATTATTATATTTAATTTTATTTCTATTATTAAATTATTCTCACCTCAACTCACAACTTTTACCTTTTTCCCAGTTCTGCTCCCCATCCCACCAGGGGAGAGCAGGGCTGAGCAAATGGCTGCCTGGTTCTCAGTTGACAGCTGGGGTTAAACCACAACCCTTGTCTGTCTCTCATTCACACACCTGTAGTGTTTTCTTCCTCACCCTGATTAGACTTCCAATGGAGTGGCAGTGACAGTTTTTCAGAGGTCCATATCAGGCAGCAGAAGCAGGCTGCTCTGCAAGAGAAGGTCACCCAGGAGCCAACACTGACAGCAAGCCAGGCATGAAGCAGGTCCCTCAGCAAGAGGTACAGTCCCACAGTACCTGAGCAAAAGCAGAGTAGGTGCAGTGACTGCAACCAGGTTAAGTCGGCAGTCCTGGCAATCTGGACAAAGCCGTGGTAAGATAGTAGGTCCAAGATGAAACCATAAAGTCAAGTTAGCAGTTCAGGGTCAGTATGAGCAAAGTTCACAGCTGGACCCAAACTTGCCTGCCATATAGCTCTAGCAGAGACCGCAGACAAGTGTCTGAGCTCCTGAGTAAAGAACAGGGAGCCTCTAGCCAGACTTCTCCCTGCTCTTCTTCATGCAGCTCTTTCCACAGCAGTTTGACACTGCTGCAAGGTTATACAGACCTCGCATGGGCAGGCAAAGCCCAGGGAGAAGGGGAAGAGGCTACAGAGCTTGTTCAAAGGACCTGACACCTTGAATGTCACAGAGATTGGGATTCTAGCTGAACACCAGACATGCCATCAGGCAAAAGGCATGCGTGTGTCAGTGTCGTAAAGAGGAGTGTGTGTTTAGATGGGAGTAAGCAGACAGCACCCTGCAACTTGTTCCAGTTGCCAAGAATGAGCAACTGGAAGTAGCCACGGTGTGTTTAACAGCAGCTTTTATTTCCCTAAATTCACCATTCTAGAGTGAATGAGCGAGTAGGCAGAGCTACCAGTATACGTAACTTGAAACAAAAAGAAACTCAGCAGAGGAAGCGGGAGCTCACGTAATTTGCACCCTGGGGAAGATGGGCTTTCAAGGGCTTCTGCCCAGACAGTCCTCAGGTTTGGGCTGAATAAGGAAACCCTGAGCAGCGCTTGCCTCCAAGACAGTGCGAGTATAATTTTTTACTCACAGAACCACCACTGATGATAAACATAACTTCTGTTGATTTTATAGTAAGAGTACGATTTCTCCCAAGGAGATGGATGAGCTACAAATTTAGGGATTTTCTTCTTCTTTTTCTTTTCTGAAGTGACCTATAAAAAGACCAGTGTTCTGCACTTTCACATTACTTTGCCAGGTGAGAAATAACCATTTTGTGTACTGCTCTGCCTGTACAACTGATATTGGTCCCATAATAAAACAAGGCAATACCAATGGCGTCAGAAGTGCAATCGTCCTTCATATAAGGCCATAGGCACAAATTTCAAATTTTATTGGAGGTTTTGGTTCCTTCAGATTTGAGATTAATCTGCTGATAATGTCTAAAAAGGTGAACAGTATTTCTATTGGTTCCTTCACTTAGTTCATGCTAGCATGTGAACCTATATATTTCCTCCTTTGTAGTCATTCGTGAGGCACAGAGAAGCCCATGCAGAGTTTGGTCTAGACAGTGCCTGATAGAGCATGATGTTTCATCTGTCTGCAATCAGGATGGCAGCAAAAGGACATCTTTCTACTCCAGTGCTGTGGTTGCTTCTCCTCTCTGTTCAGGCCTCCCTAGGTAAGTACATACTTTTTTTCACATAAGGCAGTGAGATAGGAAAATACTGTAAATTCAATATGAATAAGTTGTTATTCCATCAATCTGCCAGGAAAAGTGACAAGAAGGTGTTTAAATACATTTCTGTCTTTGATTCAGTCTCCTTGGCAATCCTGAGAGAACGAAGGGTAAGCCGTGTGTGATGGTTTTGTGTTTTACTCAGACATCAGTGACTGGCCATTCTCACAGGAATTCGAGCCCAGGTTTAGTAAACAGCCAAACTGTAATGGAAACCAGCTAGGTATCCTTACTACTGCCTTGCCTCCCCTGTTGAGCTCTGTGTAGACAGAATTAATAACTCCAGGCTTTTATCCAACACCAGTAAGATGAAGTTGTGGTGCTCTGTGTGCCCAGTGGGGTTTGGCTGGATAACGTACCGTCCCCTCCATTGTTCCTGTATATCTGAAGCTTACCGCTATTTGTCTCTGCTCTTCTAGAGCTCTGTGTACATGTTTGAAGCTGATAATAAAAGACTGATTTGGAATCCTCATCTTTTTCCCTGTACACGTGGAGGTGGCACTTTGGTATTGTGGTGGTGGTTGCATCTCCATATAACAAGAACAAGACTTCGCTGTGGTTGATATTTTGAGGTAGCATGGCCCTAGTCTTAAAGGTTCTTACTGGTTGTGTGGATGTAGTCATGGTTCAAATGGATGGGAGGAGGAGGTACAGGCCTTTCTGTGCAAAGGAGTGGGAAGAACAATATTAAACGTTTGTATTTAGACCTCTTTGTAGCAATGTTTGAGTGTCAGCTGAGCAGTACTGTAGAAAATAGAGTAAGTTTTCTGCCAACTTCTTTTTAACAGTGATGGTATAAATAGTAATGGTAAAATAGAGACTGACTGGCAGATGCAGACAGGAGTAGCTTTATCTTGAGACCATCAGCAGCACCTAGGAGCCACATCTCTGCCCTGGCAGTGCATCCCCACGCCGCTGCAGCCCCTGCCGCTCACGCGGCCCCTTGCTTGGGTTATGCTGCCTCTGCGCCCAGCCCTGCATGCTGCCGCGTGTTGAAAACAGCAGGTGTTGGATTATTTAGAAATGTAGTTGCAGAAAGGTTGATCGGTCAAGTGAGGAGCTGTGTGTTTTACTCCTGGATATGGCTTATGGAAATAGTTATCTTGTTCCTTTAATAATTTACTATGAACTTCTCTTAGAAATTATTTCTCTTTTAAATACACATACTTTTAGCTGCGAAAACTTTTTCGGACTATGTTCTGCAAATACACTGTAGGTTGCTCTCCAGAACATCTTTCAGAATAGTTTTAAAGATTTCTTACAGAAAGATTATACTCCTGAGACAACAAGTTGCAAGTACAAGGGATTTTGTAGTGATCAGAGGTTCGTGCTACGTGTGTAAGAGACTCTTACTCAGGAAATTTGAGGAGCGAGGCTAGTCTACAGAAAAAATAGGTTTTGTAAGTTACTAGCTGTAAGTCACTTGAATAATGTACCTTAAAGTTTTTGTATTTCAGAATCTAAATAATAAAGAATAAATTGTAAGAAAGTCCAGCACTGTCAGCAAACAGGTAAAACCTTTTCCCTATGTATAAGAGGAAGTCGTGTGTCAGAGCTACATTGTCTGTGTCTGATGCAGCAGGCAAGAATCAGCTTACAATCAGACAGAGATGGAGGCAGAATCGCTTCTTAGTTGACTAGCAGTTTACTCTGGGAAGAGAAATGAAGCAATAGTTAGTGACTGAAGGAAGTGGCTGCGTTAGCATCAGTTCATGGGCTGATATACTGACAAGGAACAGAGAGAGAAATTAGGTCTGTTTTCAAATGCAAATAAAAATGACATATTCATGTTTCAGTCTCAAGTGACAGCAAGCAGTGTGATACCTAGGAACAGAATCACAGCATCACAGCATGTTTGGGGTGGGAAGGGACCCCTGGAGATCAACCAGCCCAACCCCCTGCTAAAGCAGAGTCACCTCGAACGGGCTGCACAGAGCTGCGTCCAGGTGGGTGTGGATGTCTCCAGAGAATGAGACTCTACAGCCTCTCTGGGCAGCCTCTGCCAGTGCCCCATCACCCTCACAGTAAAGTTCTTCCTTGTGTTCAGATGGAACTTCTCATGTTGCAGTTTGTGGCCGTTTCCCCTTGCCCTGTTGCAGGGCACCACTGAACAGAGCCCGGCCCCATCCTGCTGACACTCACCCTTAAAGTACTTGCATGCATTAATAAGATTCTCCCTCAACCTCTCCAGGCTGAACAGCTCCAGCTCTCTCAGCCTTTCCTCGTAAACAAGATGCTGCCATCCCCTCATCATCTTCGTAGCCTCTGCTGGCCCCTCTGATGTGCCTCCCCAGGGCAGAGCAGAGGGGCAGGATCCCCTCCCTCAACCTGCTTGTCACACTCCTCGTGCCCCCCAGGGTCCTGCTGGCCCCTTGGCCACACAGACACACTGCTGGCCTATGGGCAACTTGCTGCCCCCCAGCACTCTCAGGTCTTTCCCCACAGAGCTGCCTTCCCACAGGTCAGCCCCAGCTCATACTGGTGTGTGGGGCTGTCCCTCCCCAGGGGCAGGACCCTATACTTCCCTTTGAACTCCGTGAGGTCCCTCGGTGCCCAGCTCTCCAGCCTGGCCAGGGCTGGCTGAACGGCAGCGCAGCCTCTGGGGTACCAGCTGCTCCTCCCAGTCCTGTATCATCAACAAACTGGCTGGGGGTGCGCTCTGCCCCTTTGGCCGGGTCAGTGATGGACAAGCTGAACAGGACTGGCCCCAGCACTGACCCTGGGGAACCCCGTGAGCTACAGCCTCCAGCTCAGCCCTGTGCTGTTGTCTGTGATGTTTTATATCTTCCACCTTGGAGGTTTGATCTATACCATTTCCGTAAGTTAGCAGGTTCTGAAGAAAAGGCCAGACAGAAGACAGGGGCGGCAGGAGCCAGCACTCTGCAGGTGACAGCGGCCATATGATGGCCCTTTGGCTCTTTCTGGGCACCGGTCCTGCCTACCTGGTGCTCCCCTTTGGCCTGAGGCGCTGCTCGGGCATGCAGCAGCCCTCAGCGTGTGCTGTTATGGGAGCTGAGCGAGTGGTCACGAATGGAATGAGGATCAGAAGGGTAAAAGTGAGGAAAAACTTCTGGGTTGAGATAAACACAATTTAATAGGTAAAGCAAAATCTGTGTGTGGAAGCAAAGCAAAACAAAGGAATTCATTCACCACTTCCCATCACAGGCAGGAGCCACCACTTCCCATCAGCCACTTCCAGGATGGCAGGACTCCATCGTGTGTAATGCTTACTTGAGAAGACAAATGTAACTCCAAATATTCCCCCTTCCTCCAGTTTTATAAGCTGAGCATGATGTCATATAGTATGGACTATCTGTTTGGTCAGTTGGGGTCAGCTGTCCCAGCTGTGTCCCCTCCCAGCTTCTTGTGCCCCCCAGCCCACTCACTGGTGGGATGGTGTGAGCAGCAGAAAAGCCCTTGGCTCTGTGTAAGCACTGCTCAGCAGTAACTACAACATCCCTGCATTAATCAACACTGTTTTCATCACAAATCCAAAACACAGCCCTATACGAGCTGCTATGAAGAAACTTAACTGTCAGCCAAAACCAGTACAGCACCAAAGATATGTGCTTCTGTGACCTGTGGTCCAGCCGCACTCACCGGCACTTAGCCCTCCGTATACACACATGCACACCGACTAGTCACCTCACCCAGGAAAACAGCTAGAAACATTTTACTGAGGAGACACAATGGACAGTGCTGCTTAGGTGCAGGGTGTAGCCAGACAATCATACCGATCAGCAGCCCACCTACCCACCCCTGGCTGCTTCTCACAGAATCACAGAGTGGCTGAGGCTGGAAGGGGCCCCTGGAGCTATCTGCCCCAGCCTCCCACCCAGAGCCAGCTGGCAGGACCACATCCAGATGGCTTCCGAGTATGTCCAGGAGAGCCAACCCCACAGCTTCCCTGGGTAATCTGTTCCAGTGCTCAGTCATCCTCGTAGAAAAAAAGCGTTTCCTGAAGTTCAGAAGTAAGCTCCTGTGTTTCAATTTGTGCCTGTTTCCTCTGGTCCTTTTGTCCACCTAACCTATTTTCCCACACTTCCTCCTACCCAAACATCCTTGATCCCTCCCTTTCCCCACCTTTGATTCCTCTCCTAAATGTCCCATCATAAGCCTTGTGCAAGTCCAAGATGCTCTTCCCATGCATCCCATGGTGTTCCATCCCCTTGAGCCTCTACGGTGACCGGGGAAGCCGTTGCGTTGATCACAGCTGCAGAGCGGAGCTGGTGGCTCTGTTGGCAGGGTCCCAGAGAGGGTCAGGGCAGGGCCACCCCTTCACCCATTGTGCCTCTGTTCTCCTTTGCACGTGGAGACAAGCTTTCTAGCACATACCCTAACAAATGCATGCCATGCGTATTGTTGTTTAATTACAATGGTGACTGTTTTCAAGGAATTTGGCAGAAGGTTTGGGCGGGGTTTTTTTGTTTCAACATTTTTTTTCACAAACGTCTACAGAAAATCATTGTCTGTGTCAATTCAGAACCTTAACTCACCATGTTC
Source organism: Falco punctatus (assembly GCF_963210335.1). Taxonomy (NCBI): domain Eukaryota; kingdom Metazoa; phylum Chordata; class Aves; order Falconiformes; family Falconidae; genus Falco; species Falco punctatus. The sequence continues at coordinate 293,474 of NC_137585.1, forward strand.
TACGATTCTGTGATTCTGTGTATACTTTTCACAAAGCAGCTATGAACCTTCCTGTAAGTAAAGAAACTTTTTAATGAAAATATGTTCCAAAACTCTTGCCTTAGAATTCCTGACTCGGAAAAAAAACTAGATTAAGACAGTTCCTGAACAAGTCAACTTTTTTTCTTTAGGTGTCATTACACCTTAGACTACACACTTCAGTTTTTCCAGTGTTGACTGTCTGTGTAAGGTGCAGACTCAGACCTGTTCCCCTGCATTTCTTGGGTCCCAGTAGGTTTTTGTGTAGCTTGGCTTCCTAAGGACTGCATCTGGGTCCCACCGTTATTCCTGCATTTGACTGTAACAAAATTCTCTGTGTTCTCTACCTTTTAAATCCCTGTGCTAAGCTACTATATGGTATTTGAAGCATCTGTAGTAGCAGACCAGCATTGTAGAGCAAGAAACCAATGTGTGCATCTTCCCTCTTCTGTCAGGCTCTTTGTCAAGTGCTCTGTGGTTACTGCAATGTTATTTTGTGAGTCCACAGGAAAAAGAACTGGTAAAAGTGTATCCATACCAAAGGAAAGAGGCATGCCTGGGAGCAGAGCAGGAAAAGAGGGTTCTTTGGGCATCAGCCCCACTCCAAGAGATGATGGGGCGTGAGGAACAACATGAAGACCTACCTGTCCTTCTGCTGCTTATGCTGCTGCATCTCCTGAGATAGCTTGCCCCGCCCCCCCCCCTTAAGTAATCCTCTTCTCTTGTTGGGGACCCTGTGTCTCGAGCAAGAAAGGAGGGAACGAATAGAGAGTACTGGAACACTGAGGTGCAAGTAATAGTTTGTCTGAGAGGAAGAAGCTGAGGCAGATGAGGGAAATTGCTTCTTCACACCGTACTGAACATAGGAATGAAGGAACATGGGGATGTGCCCAGCAAGCATTTTCAGCTGAGTATCATCATGGCAGAACAGCAAAGAAAAAGGAGGCGTTCCTGTTGAAGCCACTGTGAATCACACAGCAGGGACATCACTCAGCATTTCCGAGCCCTGTCAGGTCAGAAAAAGAGAAAACTCACCAGTCATTAGAAATAATTTACATTTTAGCAGTATGGTTAGCTCAAACTTGTAAATACAGACACAACTCCCTGCAAAAAAAGTTTAAGTTGGACTACTTAGAAAGGTGAATGGAATAAGTCTAATTTAATAGTAAATTAAGAGTAGTAATAATCTCATTAACCATATGCAATAGGTAATCATGATTAGGCACTGTCCTTTCCATAACCTGGCTCTGTCTCTGTGTACAAAGGTGCTGTTGAATTGAGGCTGTCAAATGGAACTGGCCCCTGCTCTGGGAGAGTGGAAGTAAAATATGAGGAGCAGTGGGGAACTGTGTGTGATGGTGACTGGACCATAGATGATGCTGAGGTTGTTTGTAAGCAGTTACGATGTGGATCTGCTGTTCAGGCCCTTGAACAATCTCCTTTTGGAGAAGGATCCGGACCGACGTGGCTGTATCGGGTTGATTGCCGTGGTGATGAACCCAATCTCTGGAACTGTTCACATACAGGATGGGGTGCTTTTACCTGCCCTCATTACTATGATACTGGAGTGATCTGCTCAGGTAAGAAGTCATCCAACCTTGTATAATGGAAAATGTTACAGGGCTGAGATTAAACTTTGTCGTAGCTGGATAAAACCAGGCACTGCGTAGAGGTAATGCTTTCTCCATGGCCTCCGCTCCGCCAAAGCACGTTGCATCAGCATTATGTCTTCTGCTGACTGTCAAGTGTATGGCTCCTTTGCTGGGGCACAGCAATGACATAGAAAGGAAGCAGACATAGTAAATGACATAGAACAGGACAAGAAACACTTGGTTTCTATCACAGCTATCCCAGGCAACAGGAGAGCAGTACTAAACTTGTCTTTGACCAAGAATAGGAGTTAAAAAGGCAGATGTAGGTAGAGAAGCAAGAAAACGCTATGTTGTGCCATACAGCTACCCTTCTCCAGCTCTTTGTGTAAGCTAAGACAGGACAATCTACAACGGCAAAAAACTCCAATGTCTGTGTGGCTGCCTTCCTCTGCAAAATGTGCTTGGTTTTGCTCTTTGGATAAAGGACCATCGCAGGAGGTGTTTCCTTCCCAGCTTCAGGACTTCACATTTGTCCTTTTTGATTTTCATAAGGTTCCTGTCAAGCCCATTAATCCAGCCTGTCTAGGTCCCTCCAAACGGCAGTTCTGCCCTTGGGGTTCTCTCTCCAACCCCCTAAATGGATAAGAGTGCACTCTCACCTCCTCCAGGCTCTTGGAAAAGGTGCTGAACAGAGCAGTTCCCAGGAATGGCCCGACAAGTGGCATTCCCGTGCTGCCAGCCCCAGGGAGAGTGCCACCCACTGATGGCTCCTCTCTGAGCCTGATCCTCTGGTTAGCTTTCCAGCCAAGTAGTTGTCCAACCACCCAGACTGTAACATCCTAGTCTGGATACAAGGCTATTGTTCAAGAGAGTGTCAAAGGCCTTGCTAAATGTGAAGTAAATGGCATGCACTGGTCTCCCCCCATCCACAAATCCAGTCACTTAAATTTATCAGAGAAAGTAATGTCACACAGGCATGATCTACCCTGGGTAAATCTGTGCTGCCTCTTCCCACTCACTTTCCTGTGCCCAGAAATGTGTTCCAGGAGGACTCACTCCATGCTTTTCCCAGGTACCAAGGGAGGCTGACCAGCCTGTAGATCACCAGGCTGTCTTTTTAGCTTTTTCCGAGGATGGGTGCAACATCCTGTCTTCTTTCTGGGACACTTTGGTTTCCTATTCATTTGAACAATGGAGTCTCAAGGACACACACTAGGAAATGGCTATTTATTTATCTGTTTATCTGGGGATTGCTGCTCCCCAAGCATTTGGCAAATGTTCAAAACTTCCCTTCTTCTGTAGTTTCCCAAGGATTTAGTATTTTCACATACTAAGAAATCAGCATTCCTGCACACAATTTTCTCTTGTTAGTGGCATACAGGAATTGCCACAAAAGTGTCAGTGGTCCTCACAGAGGTGAGGTGTCTTGCTCACAGCAGTGATTTGTCTTGCCCACAAAGTTATGGGAGTTTCTAAATCAGGTCAGTACAACCAGCCCTTGATGATGGATTTCTCGGAATTTTTTTCCCAGGTTTCTCTGAGCTGCGTCTGACTGGAGGGGACACTGCCTGCTCAGGACAGCTGAAAGTAAAGCAAAAAGAAACCTGGGCTACGGTCTGCTTTTCACATGTGGATTTCAAAGCTGCCTCTGCTGTATGTAACGAGTTAGCGTGCGGCCAAGCTGTGGGTATCTCGAGAGGAACTCACTTTGGAGACAGAAGTGAAGTGACCTGGCAAGAAGAGTTTCACTGTGTGGGGAATGAGACTCACCTGGCACACTGTCCAAGGGCGCCGCACCGCAGCGAGGCCTGCTCGCATGGCGCCACTGTGGCGTGTTCAGGTGAGACTTCGGACTGAGAGGCATCATTCATAGGTGACATTCCTATGTCGTCTTCCCATTGACCCACAGTTCAGACCCACCTCAGGGCTCTGGGGTGCTTCCCCTGCCGTGCCTCAAGCCACCCAGGGAAGGCCAGGGCACAGTCGAGAGCAGCCCAGCCTTTTCTCGTTTGCTCTGCCGAGAGCCCGCGCCTCACACAGGCCTTACTGTCACTTGGCTTCTGCACCAGGGGTGCTGATCTCAAAAAGGCTGTGACTTATTTTATGCTACCAGAGGTGTGCACTCTATAGTGCTGAGAATTCCTTCCATGTCTTTCTCATGCACATAAAAGGGGAGATGGCCAGAGCAGACAAGCAGGAACATGGAGAAACGGAATTATTTTCTGTGCTGCCAGTGTGTGTGTTAATCCCTGGCATTTCAGTTAATCATGAAACTGGGAGAGGTGCCATATCTCCAAAAGGTTAAAGGAGGCACAAGTTACAAATCTATTAAAAAAAAAAAAAAGTTGTCAGAGGCCTGGATGTCTTTAGATGTGACTGTCAGATAACATTATTTAAGAACTCCATATGGTCTATGGCTGCTCTAAATACAGCTAACTTACTGCCAGCCACTACCGAAATGGTGAGTAGACCTAGCAAACACAACTTTTTTCCAAGGGCACAAATCAAAGTGAGTAAACTGAGCATGGGCCAGAGCTGCTACAACATGCTGCCACCAGACATGCCTGGGAAGGACCAGTTCAGCCGCCCCCCAGCTGAGCAGCAGCAGTCTGTCCAAGGCTGCTGTGGGCACTTCCCTACAGCCATGGTGACCTGCAGCCCCAAACACTGAGCTGTGCCCACCAAGCTGTGCTGAGCTGTGCCAGCCAAGTTGTGCCAGATGAGCTGTGCCCGCTGAGTGGCCCCGTTAGCTGAGGTATCAGTAGCTGGCAAGTCTTGATTCCTGCCTCCACTTGCAAGTCACAGCTTGGAGCAGGAATACAGGTCTTGTTGGGGAGTACGCTGCAGGGACCAGGGAAGTGCAAGTGACAGCATGGGAAGGCAGCGGGGCTGCACAGGGCCAGCAGCAGGGTACCACAGTCCTACCCATGCTGCACTTAAATTACTGTGAATTTGCCTGTGGGCATGGCCCATTGTGTTCAGAGTTTTGTGCTGTGAAATGGATGAAAGCTGAGAATTGCACACAGCTGCTTACTAGGTAGTGTGAGATGACCAGCTACTAGGAGAGAGAGTGTTACTGGGAGCTCCTGCTGTGAGTTTCTCACATGCTCCAAATGCAAGGTGTGATGTTGGAACTGCCTCTGCAAGAAAAAAATGTTGCAAGGTAGCAGCAGTATTGTGGGAGGAGGAGACAGCAGAGCAGAGGAGGAGAGGCTGAACTTAAAGAGTCAAGACACTTTTAGTCATGTAGTGCAGGCTACAGCATGGACAATTAAAGACTTATTTTCAGAGCTGGCTCGTGAACATCCTGGTCTAACATGCTTCCCAGTAACTTCAGACATAGCAACTGCTAGTTCCTTGCAGCTGCATCCCTCTTACAAATTTCAGTACAACAGCATGCACACACACAAAAGTAACTGCTAAGTTCCTGTATTCTTCCTGCAGGCTATGGTGGGTACAGGCTGGCAAATGGCAGTACCGCATGTTCAGGGAGAGTAGAGCTACTTCATGGAGGCATGTGGGGAACCCTGTGTGACTACCTGTGGGATTTCCCAGCTGCCAATGCCCTCTGCCAGCAGCTGGACTGTGGAGTTGCTGTGCTGATACCAGGTGGACGGTCCTTTGGGCAAGGAAATGCATCTGTCTGGAACGGCACATTCAGCTGCAAGAAGAATGGCTCCCACCCGAGAGACTGCCCTGTGAGTGCACTGGGTCACGATGAGTGCCCTGCCGGGAGAGAGGCTCGTGTGGTATGTTCAGGTGAGCAGTGGAAAAGTCTAAGAGCAGAACAGAAAAATCTCTTTGAGGAAAAATACTGACCCAAACTCCAGAGGGTGTTTGTGGAGCCAGGCTCTGTCTTTTGTCCACTGCTACAGGCATTTCCAGGAGTTGAGCTGCACTTTCACTCATGCCACGAGGCTGCTCTCTGTGAAATGCTCCTGGTGTCAGGGGACAGCAAGAACAGGGCTGCTCCACCAGGTAGGATGAGTTGGGGGCAGAGGGTGAGAACAACACAGGCAGCATCCTTATGCACCGAGGCACAGTCCACACCACCCGCACAGGGGAAGGTGCTGATGGCAAGGTCTATGGTCAGTTCCAGACAAGGCAAAGTAATGAATCAGATGTAGGGCCCAGCTGGAGAGGGTTGGCAGGATTAGCGAGAGATGGGACTGGAGACAGTTAAACCAGTCACATCGTTGAGGCAAGGACTGAAGGTCTGGTCCAGTTTCAGAGCCTTGGACCAGCAACCTGGAGGTGCACAGCTGGACACCCCAGCTGAGGCTGGTCAGAACAATCAAGGTCTAATGGCTCAGCCAGAGCCCTGAAACCTGGTGCCCTGAGTTTAAAAATTGCAAAGGGGACCAGATCCTGATTTCTAGTCATTCTTCTCAGTAAAATAGGATGGGCTGAATTCTAGGTATGAGTATGGAAGTTGCAGTGGTCCAGTGGAGTAATTTTTGCTACTGAATGCTAAGGAGAACTCATTCCCTTTTCCCAGTCCCTTTCAGGTCATGCCCATGAGCAGTTACCGGTGCCACACCTCAGTGCTCACCTTCTTTTGTGTGCAGGGTGCCCGGGGGGCAGGTTGGTGAATGGCACCACATGCTCTGGCAGGGTGGAGATCCGCCATGGAGACACATGGGGAGGGCTCTGCCGCTCCCACTGGAATTTGCAAGCTGCCAACGTCCTCTGCTATCAGCTGAACTGCGGCTATGCGAAGTCAATCCAGACAGGAGACCGTTTTTTGGAGGAGAGTGGGCCTATATGGAGAGATGCTTTTCACTGCGAAGGGACAGAGTCCTGCCTGTGGGACTGTGCTCAAGTGACTTTGGGCAATCCAGCCTGCTCAGCCAGAGAAGCAGCCACTGTTGTTTGCTCAGGTGAGTCAGGAGCAGCCATTTAGGCAGTGCAACTTCAGACCAGAGCACGGCTGGTGATCTCGCCCTGCCAAGCAAGTCTGGTATGTCAGCCTATCTTTAATGGCCTTTTCTTTCCCCCCTGCCTCCAACCTTTACTTCAGCACAGAAACTTCATGTAGTAGAAGGCTTCACATTGTTTAGATGTGCCTGACTCCTGACAGGATCTAGTCTTTGAGCTAGGGAAGCCTTTCTCGCTTCCCATTACAGACCCTTGTGTGCATGCAAGCAAATAAATCCTTAACAGATGCCGTCTCCTTAACCAGTGGTGAGAATTATTCTTTTACCAACATAGAGATTTGTCTTTCCCATCTTTTCTGCATGTTATTTCTACTGCAGTAAGAGTGGCAGATGTTATTCAATACATTTTCCAATTCTCTTGAGCCCAGGTCTTGATGAATCGCTCAGACTCTCAGGTGGTAACAGCCGCTGTGATGGGCGTGTTGAGATCTCACTCCATGGCATGTGGAGCAGAGTCCTGGATGATGACTGGGGCATTAAAGACGCCCATGTGGTCTGCAGGCAGCTCCAGTGCGGAATTGCCAAGAAAGCCTATTACCTCCCAAGGTCTGAGCGAGGCGTGGGTCATGTTGGCTTGAGAAGTGTCCAGTGTGCTGGAACCGAGACTCAGCTGATGCTGTGTAAGACCTCCCTTTCCCAGGCAGAGCCAGTGGGAGTTGCTGAAGATGTTGGTGTGATTTGCTCAGGTGAGTTACTGTGCAAAAGGTACACAGTGCTTCCCAGGGCTGCCTCTAGCCCACCATGATGTGGCCTCACCCGGTGTTAAACAGGCATGGGGCTGAGCTTGCAAAATCCACCTGCTTCTGTACTCTAGGGGACAATGATAGTTAAGGAAGCAAATGTAATTTACATAGTGTTTCCTTCATTTGGATTTGTTAGAGGATTTATCCCACACAATCAAAAAAAAAAAATAGAATACAGAAGCCATAAGAACACTAATTTGGCCACGACTGCCACACATTCTGGCTGTCGCTTAGGAATTAAATAGGTGACATTTTGTGACGTTTCTGTATGTATAGATAGCTGCAGTCTTTCCAAGGTAAATTAGAACTGTTTCTACTCTTATCTTGTAATCCATCTGTAACAGAAACTGTCTCTGTCTCTGCCAAACTAAATGAGTTTAGATAGAAAACAGCTTCTCCGGCTTTCTAAGATAAGGCGATCTCTGCATATACTCGCTATGACTAGACACTCCTTTTCTGCTACATCTCACAGGAACTGTTCAAACATTTACTTGATGCAGGAGTAGGCCTTCCCTTTTGTGTGGTTTTAGCATCACAGGCGTTCTACCCAAGAAACCATAACACAAGAATATAACACTGGAATATAACAAGAACGTGATGCCTTAACAGTGCTTTAAACGTGCATCCATTGCACTGGCCTGTGCATCACTGTTACGTTGCGTGCTGACAGCTGGGTTTTCTCCCTGCAGGTAGCAGACGGATCAGGTTGGTGAATGGAACAAAGCGGTGTGCTGGGAGAGTAGAGCTTTATCATGATGGCATCTGGGGCACCATCTGTGACGATAACTGGGATCTAGCAGATGCTAATGTTGTTTGCAAACAGCTGGGATGTGGACATGCCATCAAGGCATTTGTATCTGCTCATTACGGTGAAGGCTCAGGACAGATCTGGCTGGATGATGTGAACTGCACTGGGGCTGAATCCAATCTCTGGGCATGTCCCTCTAGGGCATGGGGTGAGCACAACTGCCAACACAAAGAGGATGCTGGAGTCCTGTGCTCAGGTATGTTTGGAAAAGCCTTTTCTGAGTCTGTGGGTTGAAAGGGAAGGGTTACATGAAGGAGAAGCAGAGAATAGAGGAGAGTTGCTTGGACAGCCTCTTGCTTTCTAGGCTACAAGCATAGCTGGTCAGCCCATCCCCTTGGTCCCACCAAGATGCAAAGGGTCTACAGAAGTCCTTATTTTGCATTAACGCACACATGCATATGAGTGTGTGGTGGAGTGGGATAACTGGGTGGTAAATTTGAGGGTTTTGGTAAAGATTTCCACAGCAAAGGGCTGTGCGTGTTCCTCGTGTGGGAAAGGCCATCAACTGCCATGTCCCCATTACAGTCAGTTATGACTGGCTCTGACACCAACAGAAATAAACCTTTGGGCCCCACAGCATCCACCGATCAGAGGAGCATATGGTGGCTCTGCCTATGCATATTTAAGACAGAGTGGCAGCTGCAAGAAAGCAGAAATGAAGGAGAAGTGGAAAAAGACACTGCTGGGGACACGGATGAAGACATGGTTTCTGTGCCAGAGGAGGTATGCTGTCCCTGTGGTAAGCCACACTGGAACAGATAAACTCCTGAGGGCACTGCAGCCTGTGGAGCACCCACAGTGGAGCAAATACAATCCCTGAAGGGATTGCAGGCTGTGGAGCATGCATGCAGGCTGTGGAGCATGCATGCATGCTGGAGTAGAGGAAAATGAATAAGAAGCCAGGAGCAGAAAAAACCACAACCTCCTGCACTGCCACCCTCACTGAAGGAATTGGGAGGGAAAATAAAGGAAGTTAGGACAAATGGAGTGGATCAAAGGAGTTTCCCTAATGTTTAATTGTTAATGTTTTCTTTTCTCCTTGTTACCCAAAGTAATAGTTAAGATTATATTAAGTGCAAAAAAAAAAAAAAAAAATATTCTTTTTCCCAAGTGGAAACTGTTTTGCCCATGATAGCAGACAGTAAATGTAGGAGACACTCCAGCAACACTGGTACCTGGCATGCCCTGGGACTGGAATAATTGCTGCTTGTGGGAGCACCTACAGCTCGTATTGGCTGACCTGGAAGTGGACCCTGACACCTTGGGAGGGGAAACTGGGGGCTTATGATGAATTAAAAAAACGAGTCCTTTCAGCAGCCCTAGTTACAGTAATTACAGAGTCCTACAGAAAAGGGTATGCTGCTCCGCAGACTATGACCATTCGATGGGTCTTTGAGCATAAATGAATGGAGAAACTTGCAGTCACTGCTCCAGGGAGAGGCCTCTGCAGTGGCTGTGGCATTGCTGGGACACCAGAGCAGAAGAGATAGAGCTGAAAGCTTCAGACAGCAGGGCTTTGGGGAGTTCAGGTCATAAGCCACTTGTAAAGGTCATACTGCACAACGTAGGAGGGCTTTGGGACCAGTTTATGGAGAGGTATGTTGAACAGTGCCTAATTGTGCTGATTCTACAAACAAAATACCCCTCTGAAAGGACTGGGAAGGAGCTAATAATCAACTGCAGTTTCCTGGACTGCTGGAGTGTGGTCACAGGCAAAGGGAGAGAGATCCTGAAATGCTTGTGATCATTAATGTTAGAGCTTGGGTTCTCCACTGGCTAGGCACAGCTACTTGTGCCCCTCTGGTACCACCTGGGGGGATGCCCTGCTGATCAAGTCAAGGAGTGACCTATGTATACCATTCTGGAGTGAGGATGCCAGAAGAAGAGTGCAAGCTTAGCAGCGCAGACTAGGATAATACTGAGGATCCAGCAGCATGGCCAGCCTCAGGAAAATGAGAATGGGAGAACTGTGTGTCCCCCTCCTACACACTGAGACTTAAGGATGGATCTGAAAGAAAAGGGAGACAATATGAGAGACTGGGAGGAAAAGCCCTCTAGGTCCATAGACCTAGAATTTTGAGCACAGGAGAGAGGTGAGAGCTTATTTAAACCACTCCCTTTTGCTGCTACCCCCACTTTTGGACCACATTGTGCTCTGCAGCTGATCTGAACTTACTGCACTGAGGGGGGGTGTCCCCTGGCCTGGCAGTGGATGAAGTTAACCAAAGTTATTAGGCTGGCCAGACAAGGTGGCCAGGCACCCTTGCCTCAACAACACTGTGCACTGGGTCGATACTGAACTATAGCAGCACTCGGGGCATCTTACTGTCCCCTCTGTGTAGCAGTGGCAAATAAACTGTCCTTGGAGTAACTGGAGGAGAAACATGCCCAGCTCTGGAGGAAGGGAATCTGAGCTTGAACAGGCGGGTTTGGCACACCCTATTTGCTGCCACTGGCTCTACTACCCCTGTCACCCTTGACACTGACTTTCTTGACCACCAGAGATGGATGGATGGGACAGAAAGGCTTCAGGGTTTTTGGAATAGGCACTGTGGCTTGCACAGGTGAGAACAAGCTATGGGACTCCCCAGGACTCTCTAATCATCCAAACATTGCTGAATTTGCTTAAATAGATCCCGGTGTCAGTCCTTTGCCAATCCAAGCGATTTGCTGAAAGCACTATCAACCTGACCATGGGGCTGCCAATAAAATCCCCTAAATAATTGTTTCCCTGGGAAAGCAAGTGGTGGTCTTAAACACACGCCATACAACAGTGCTGTTTGACCTGTGTGGAGTCTGCTGGAGGATGATGGTTTACAATAGACTTCAGAACTCTGAATGAAGTCACACACCCTTTAGCTGCAGCTGCTACAGTTCCAGACCCATTGCAGCTCTTGTATGAGCTAGAAGCTAAAGAATGTACCAGGTATGCCATAACTCATATTGCAAATACTTTTTTTTCTCTTTTCTCTCAATCCCACTGGTCGAAGATGCAGGACCTCAGTTTGCCTTCACCTGGAGTGGTGTGCAGCACATCTGGAACCAGCTGTCCCAAGCGTGGAAACACAGCCCTTGCTATTTGCTATAGCACCATCCACCAGATTTTAAAGCAATAGCATTCCAAAGAACTTTCCTCTAACTTGATGATGTATTGATTGGAGGAACAACTCCAGAAGTACTAAGTACAGGGCTCTAGGTAACCATACCTTTCTCAGTGCTGCGTTTGCCATCAAGCACTCCCAAGTAAAAAGGGCCCCTCAAGATATGCGTGTTTTAGGCACACAAAATGGATGCAGATACATGCCAGCTGACCAGTTTGCTTGGATAAGCACCATGGACCTCCACACAACAAACAAGAACCTGGGCTTTCTTGGGCACTGCTGAATTTTACAAAAATGGCATAGGAAAGAGTAATCTTACTTTACCTCATAAGCTATATTCTCGCTCATGCATTTTGCAGGGACAAGTTCTGAATCTTCTAACAAATATATGTTGAGATTGGTATATGATGTTAACTTTTGGGTTTAAGTGTTTGTCCCTTCCAGAGTGTTTTTTTTCTGACTCAGCATGATGAACAGGATTGTTAGCAGATTCTGGATTTCACTGATCACAGCCAAGTTCCTGGCTAATTACATTTTTGTGTCTTCACTTCTAGAGTTCTTGGCTCTGAGGCTGGTGAATGGCAATGACTGTGCTGGGCGGCTAGAAGTTTTCTACAATGGGACATGGGGGAGCATTTGCTCAAATTACATGTCTCAAGTCACTGCAAGAACCGTATGCAAACACTTGAATTGTGGAGACGATGGGGAAATCGCAAGTGACTTCCAGTACGGCAGAGGTTCTGGGCCCACGTGGCTGGACCACGTTGAGTGTACAGAGCAACATAGCTCTCTCTGGCAATGTCAGTCAGACCCCTGGGATCCTCAGTCATGTGATAACCGCGCAGAAGAGACCCATATTTCTTGCCGTGGTAATTAGAAATGCATCTGTACGGGACTGCCCAGGCATACACATAAACCTACGCAAGCATATATGGGCATTGTACTAATTACCTCATGTTCATTTGTTATCTGGTATATATTATTTCTAGTTTCATGCAAATGGCACAAACATTTTCTTTTGTCTATGTCCTTGATATAAATGAGTAAATTATAGTTACATGAATGGCACCGAGTGCAGTTACACAGTGAAAATCCCAAGGAAGTTCCTGATAGGATGGTGCCATTGCATATTTTTAAAGCAAAAAATCTATGCTACAGTCAGTCTGTGAGATCTGATTTAAGGTCAGACTTCTCAAGACGTCTAGAGGCATGTATGTGTTTCTACATGTATGGAGGTGCATCAGTGCATATGTACATGTACACTCATGCATGCACATAGCCATAGACAAGTGTATGAATTAGTTTAGTTCTAAAGGTCCATTTCTAGTGCCTGCTTTTATGACAGTATTTCATATCTGTGGGTTCCCACTGTAATATAAATGAATTCTAGATGACATTTAAATCTACTGAAAGGGATTGCAGCTGCCTCACACAAGAAGAAAGAAAGAAAGCAAGCAGAGTCATCAGGAAGATTATTTAATTCACAGCAATAGCCGAACAGTGATTCACCAAGTACAGGCCATGTATGTTATAGGAAAAAATTAACCTGATGCTGAATTTTCAAGCATTTTATTCTCCCTTGCACTTTTCAGAGAATAATTATTTACTTCGGTATTTAAATTTTGCAGGAAGAAAAGAGGCAACGACCCCAACCTCATTTGCTGAGTGCCCGAACGCTACAAGTTGCTCAGGTACCTCTACCTCTTTGGTTCTCCTTACCACTTCCTGCAGACCTTCCTGCTGTTTCAGCAATACAGAAGGTTTCTGTGTCTTGCAGACAGGGAGAAGTTACGAGTCATAGGAGGAGAGGATGGATGTTCAGGCCGAGTGGAGATTTGGCACCAAGGTTCTTGGGGAACGGTCTGTGACGATTCCTGGGATGTGGCAGATGCTAATGTCGTATGCAGACAGCTGGGCTGTGGATCTGCTGTGTCTGCTCTGGGTGAAGCTGCCTTTGGGGAAGGGACTGGTCCCATCTGGCTGGAGAAGGTGCATTGTAAAGGAACGGAGCTGTCTCTCTGGGACTGTCCTGCCAAGCCCTTGGTGGGCAAAACCTGTGATCATAAAGAAGATGCTGCTGTGGATTGCTCTGGTTAGTGACTGGTCCTTTGGTTCATTACACAGATCTGGGAAGGAGGTGGATAGAGCCCCACTGTGCCAGCTGTACAGCCCAGTGACTAGCCCCTTCATAATTCTGACTGCAGTAATATTATGAATGACATGAAGATGTTCTCCCTATTTTTCACATTTGCATCTTCCTTAACCTGGACTCACCTTCCTTTTGCAGGTATGACAGAAACAACAGCATCACCCACTAGAACAGGTAACACATTGCTTCTTCCCTCTTTCTTTCTTCCATCAAATGAGAATTTAAAGTCCCTGATCCATCAGCAGTATATTCCAGCTCATCAGCAAGCATCTCCAGCAGCCTTTTGTAAAGGAGAGCTCAGTGGCGCCATCCCCAGCTGCTGAATTCCAGCTGCTTGAGCGGGATCCACCACTGGGCAGCAGGTGACCTGCCTCACCCTGCCAGCGTGGGCACAGCAGGAGGCCACAGAGGATCAGCCCTTTGGGTCACCTGATTCTCTATCTGTTGCTTCTCCATTTCCATTCAGATCCTCCCCGCCGCCCTCCAACAGACAGTACAAGAATTTCAGTGCCTGTCATCCTCTGCATTGTCCTGGGGGCCCTTCTCTGCCTGGTCCTTGCCATTCTTGCTGGACAGATCCGACATGCCAGGGCACAGCAGAGAGGTGGGTCCCTTGGGACTGGTATGAGATGCCTCCTCCACATGGCTGGCAAGCGTCTAGTTGGCTGGGGAGGCTGGGGCTGGGTGACTGAGATGAGTGGCATGTGCTGCTACACTGAGATTCTCACTTACCATCTGGCTGGGAAAGAGCCTAGCAGTGCTTATCCTCAGCCAGCACCTCTCGGTGACCTGGGTACCGGCCGGGCCATGCAGACCCCTTTAGGTGACTTCTCCTTTTCATGACCCCAGCCTGAGTATGAGCAGAGGCTGTGTGACTGATCACTGCCTTTTACTTGCAGGCTATCGACTGTCCTATGACCCCTTCCCTGAGACTGTCTATGAGGAGATCGACTACGACGTGGTGAAGGAAAAGCAGGGCATGGCTGGCCTGGCAGGTCTGTGTGTCTTCCTCTTGTCAAGGGAAAATTCCTCCTGGTGGCCCAGATCCCAAGCTGAAACTTTGCAGGTCCCAAATATCCAGGGAAACAGAATTCCTAGATTTGAGTTGAGAAGTTTGCTGCCCACTGGACCCTGCCAGTTCCTCTCACAGGGACAGTTCATTTCATGCTGTCCTCACTGCAGCCATATAGGTCAAACCAATTAACAAGAAAACCTGCCACAAACAAACAAATAAAAAGATTCTTGCTGCCATTATTTAAAGCAGGAACAAATAAAGGAATAATTTGTATCTCCCTCCCAGCAGCTGTGTCTCTGTAGGCTTCCCCCTGCCGACTCTTTTCTTCCTTGGTGGCTTGCACCCCACCATGAGCCACAGGAGGCATTATGGGGCTCCTAGTGGATCCTTGGTTAGGGCGTTGTAAGCTCTTTACCTTGCAGGAGTAATACTGGCTGCCCAGGAATCTGTTGACCTTGGATGGTATTACTGTAGCCTACCCTTGTCCTCATGATGCAGTCTTAGCAGCTAAGGCGAGTTTAATCTGATACCATTGTCTTTCTCATTTGCCTAGATTCTTATTCAGAGAGTACAAAACCAAAAGCACAGTTTTATAGTGGGGACAGTGATGAAGAAAATGGTCCCGGAGCAACTCAAGGTAATGGAAGATGGGGATCCTACAAAGAAAGAGACTCAAAATCAGGGCAGCTTTTAATTTCCAAAGCGTTATTGGCCATTAAAACTTTTTTTCTTGCTGCACTTCATGTCCACTAGTGAAGTTTTGATGTGAGCCAAAAATTTCTGTTTAACTCTTGTGGTTGGAGAATGCAATGCAATCTCATATATAAGTGCTAGTCTTCTCTTCTATATGAGAAATTGCAAATAGATGTTTACTGGCAGTATTGCACTCTTCACAGGATCCAGTCATATGAATCTAACAATTTGACCACTGTTCTCCCAGAAATTGAGACTGTAGCAGCTTGTAAGCTGTCCCTTCATTTCTGAGATAAATGAGGAGAATTAAGATACAGGAAAAACATGCTCCAAATAAGAATGTTGGCAGGTCATTGGAGCTGATTTAAGATTTTTAATCTGAGTGATCTGAAGAAAATGCAGTTTGCCAGATGTGGGGGATTTTTTTGTGTTTTGTTTGGTTTTGTTTTTGTTTTTTATAATTTGAAAAAGCCGAGTAAGAGAAAGTGTTTGGAGAAGAATTTCATTTTCCTAGAGCTGATCAAAATGCTCTCTTAGCTATTGCCTGGTCTCTGAGAGATCAACTGTCAAAGGCACAAGCAGTTTTGGACCTCAGCTGCTCATATCCCAGACTCTCTGCTGTACCATGTCTTTGATTTTATTTTCTATTGCTTTTTTTATATTAAGGGGGTTTACTATTTAAAATAAAACTAAAAGCTTTTCTTTTCCTTACGCGATTTGAAATACTTATTAAGAAGATAATTATTCCAAAATAGATCTCTTTTTCTTATTCAGATTGAATATTGAGTAATAGGTTAAAAGTGAAATAAGAGTGCTTTTTGTTTTTTGTATGTATTTTAATTTTATGTATGTATTATTTGTATGTCTATGTGTATATACATTTATACATACATACACACATATATACATATATTCCATAAAACAATGAAAGCCAGTATTTTCTGAGGGGTGGATTCCAGTGCAGTTTGGATCACAGGGCTAGCTGCCCTGAGAAATGAGAGAGCGAGCTGGCTGCGCACAGAAGTGAGTGTGATGGGTAGAACGTTCCATGGATAAGGAATTGGCTGGATGGCTGCATCCAGAGAACTGCAGTCAGCAGCTCACTGTGCAAATGGGGTCCCTCAGTGGTCCGTCCTGGGACTGGCACTGTTCAACATCCTTATTAATGACACAGGGAGTGTGATGGAGCGCACCTGCAGCAGGTCTGCAGGTGACACTAAGCTGAGCGGTGCAGTTGGTACGTGTGAGGGAAGGGATGCCACCCAGGGGGACCTTGAGAGGTTTGATAAGTAGGCCAACGTGAACCTCATCTCATGAAGTCTACCAAGGCCAAGTGCGAGGTCCTGCACCTGGCTCAGGGCAATCCGCAGGGTCAGTACCGGCTGGCGAGGAACGCGCTGAGAGCAGCCCTGTGGAGGACCTGGGCTGCTGGTGACAAATGACATGACCTGATAGTGTGCACCTGCAGCCCAGAAAGCCAGCCGAGCCCTGGGCTGCATCCTCAGCAGCGTGGCCAGCAGGGCGAGGGAGGGGGCTCTGCCCCTCTGCCCCTGGGTGAGACCCCCTGCAGCGCTGCCTCCAGCTCAGGGCACCCCGTGCAGGACAGACATGGACCTGTTGGAGCGGGTCCAGAGGAGGCCACAAACGTGATCAGAGGGCTGGAGTCCTCTGCTGTGGAGAGGGTCTGAGAGAGCTGAGGTTGTTCAGCCTGGAGAAAAGGAGCAGAACTGCAGGTATTTTTCTCCACAGGTTTGCCCTAAGCTTGTAGCCACATGTCCATATGCAAACAGCCAAGGATGGCTACTTAGCTAGACCATTTCAGGGCAATTTAACAGAAGGTGGTTAAAGTAACGAAAATAGTAAGAAGCAGGTGCCACAGAGGGATAAAAAAGGAGCAGTTTGTCATTGTGCAATTATGAAATGCAGTGGGGAATCTTAGTCTGAAATAAAACCCTGTCACTAACTGCCTCCCTCTTCAGATCGTCTTCTGCCTCCTGTCCCTCCTCCGTGTTGATTTTCGCTTTCTACTTGTAACAGCAATGTATAACAATTATTGGAGTTATATCATTGTTGTCTGAAACACCTCAGAGTCCTCAGGAGGATTCTTGGGTTATTATTGTTCATTAGCATCATAATATCAGTATTACAGGCCCTTATTGCTGGATCATCAGCTACTGCTTTCTGTCGTGGAGGATCTTTCCCTGTTATAATTAATGCCTGTACTGTTCCAGAGGCCTCCCCGCTGCCTGAAAATGCCCTGGAAGATGGTTATGATGATGCAACAGAAGCTTTTGGACCTAAAGATGCTTCCCCTTCTGGGCAGAATGGACAGGAAATCACTGGGATCTCTGAAGAAAGTGACGGAAACCAGGATCCACAGACGGGTGAGGCCAGAAGGGCAGTGCTTTCATGTTTGTTTTCATAATCTATAGCTACTGTACTGAACCCAGGGGAAAACAAGGTGGAGGGTACCTCAGGGGATCACCCAGGCTCTATCTAAGCCCTGTCAGGGGGAACGCTACCTGCCTGCATGAGGATGCAGGTTGGATGTCATCACTCTGTTCTTATAGCCATTCAGTAGCACATTCCCACGTTCCCACAGCTTCTACAGGTAACGTATACCCGTGCAGTACCTTCCTTACAGCTACAAAATGCCTGCGGCCTAACATAAGTCTTCAATGCTGCAAATTAGAATTGTTACTTCTTATTCCAATGACCGTGGGAATAGAGGAGTTGCATTCATCTTTGTAACACCCTTTTTAAGTACCTGAAGACTGTTAACATATCCCCCCTCAGTTCGGTTTTGCATTTTGTTTCTCTAGACTACCACAACCTACATCAGTCAATTTTTTGCTTCTTGTCGACTAGACTTCTGCTTATTCTGTATGTCTCCACTCAGGCTGTGTCAGTAGGTCCATATCTTTCAATAACTGTTTCAGAAACAATATTTTACAGTATTTCTGTACAGCATGCTACTAAGACCTTACTAGTATCAGGTAGAGCCAAAGGACTACTTCTTATGTCTTAGAGGTTATTCTTCTGTTTATGCATGTTGGTGTGATGTTTCCCTTTTTTGCAACAGCATGACACTCCTGACTTTGAATCCTGATCTGGGTTCATCATCCCTGGCCTGATGCAACTTCAAATCCTGCTCTGTAAAATGCTACATACCATTAGACACCGATCTTTCTAATTATGCAGTTGATTGTTTCCCCCTTCATCTGTAGTCTTGTAAATGTCGTTACTAGATTTCATTCTATGTCCCTCAAAACCTTGTCAGTATGGCATCATCTGGAAAATGTAATAAGAACATGTCTCTCTTATCTTAGGACTTAATGAAAATGCTTAGTGGTATTTAGGGCTGTCAAAGAATTTCACCTGGTACAGTGAGCTACACCAAGAATACCATTTTTCACTGAATATGTACCCAGTCTACAGAGGTTTGAGTTAGACTCTAATTTACTTATAAAAATATCCCATGAGTTGAGTGACAATTTACTTTACTCCCTTATAAAAGCACTTTTAAATAATCAAAAAGAAAAATCAGATTTATCTGCTGTGATTTATTTTTGTTAAATCCATGTTACCTGTTATTTACCTGCTTTTTTTCTTCTGTCTCCTTACAAGGAGTTTATTTGTTCACATACCTTTCTGAAGCTGAACTTTCTGTAACTCCTAATCTTCTTTCTTCTCCCACACACACCATCTTAAAAATCAGCATAAGTTGTTCATGTTTTTCCAGTCCCTCAGAGCCTGATCTCTTTGAGCTCTTAAAGACAATGGACAGTGCCTGGAGGGTGGATTTAGCTAGGTTTACATCCTAGCACTAAGTTTTGTCAGGCACTTAATTCAGAAAGAATTAACAAAAAATATTTAAGACAGACTTTTCTTTCTCTGTGTACTTAGTGTAACCACGGAACACTTTCTGATCAGCTCCACGTTTTGGGGTAGGGATAAACATATTTGACAGACTGAAGGTGTGAAAAAAATAATGAAAATATTTTAGGACTCAAAGTGATTAGAGAAACGTTAGAGAGTTGGGGGGTTTTCAAGGCCCATGATTATATTAATTCTAACATTATGTATAAAGTTTTATACACTTCTACCTTACTCAAATGAATTCTCAGTGTCCTTGTGAACCTCACTTGCTGTTGACTTCATACAAAGCTGCTCTGTTGTATTGACGAACTTTGCTGTTTGCAAAAACTGCATATAGTTAAGGTATATTCACCTCTCTGGTCTGTTGCTTGTCTTCTAAAAATTAGGAGGTGCTAGGGCCTGCTAAATCTGGTAGTGGGATGGAGCTCCAGCCAGGGGTGAGGCTGAGCACATGTAGGCATGCACACACAGGCACACAGGGCTGGCTTACGGAGCCAACACAGACAGCAAACGTAGCCCTCAAACACCAGCAGCACCAACGGCCTCATCCTGTTCCCCACTCTGGCTGACCAGGGTGAAAGGCTACTGGTGGAACATGCCTATGTACACACGTGGCAGGGATTCCTCCCTCCCCTTGCTGGCCTTAGGCACTTTGTCCAGCAGCTGTCCCAGGACCCGGCTCGTCCAGCTGCTGGCACCTGCATGTGCTAACCCTGGGCACCCATGGACCCACTCCAGTTTCTGGTAATCAGACCTACACACACATGCACCTCCCCATGCACATGCACACTATACTTCCACCAGTAACTGAGACACTCGGCCTATCCAATAACTGGTCCTGGAAGCCCCTGGCTTTCCAGTTACTCCACACACCCACGTGCACACTGGTCCCCCAGTACCTGGGCTTAGACATGCAGCCTCCCAGGCAACTGGCCCCTGGGTCCCCTACCCCAGCTGCTGGCACCTGGGCAGGCCCTGAGTCCCACCCCAGCTGGTGGCACTTCAGAGTTCTGCCCACTCCAGTCTCTCCGGTTACTGGCATGACCCCTCTGAGCCATGCTCCAGCTCTGGTTGCTGGCACTCAGACCCCTGTGCACACACAGGCACACCAAACAGAGACACCTGGGAGGGAAGCAGTTAGAGATGGAGTTCAAGAAGACAACAGGATACTGCTGATCAGGCACAGGGCATGGCCAAACACACAGACTGGCCAGCAGCCTGTTTACAGGCTACCAGCCCCTTTTATCCACTTACTGTTCTATTTGCTCATGTTTGTTCCTCCCCAAGCTACATGGACCCCTCCTCTGTGCTTCTGTTTCCTCCCCTAAGCAGTCCCTAGTAAGCTGTCTATAGTCCCAAGATGTTCTCCCCTGTATGTCCCAACAAGTCACATGCCTTTGTGCCTCCCCGGTCACCAGGTTGGGTGACATCCTCTTCACAGGCTTCAAACCCAGTGGGCTGAGCACTCCGTCACAGCCCTGGGACACGATGTATCAGGGCATGTTTGTGGGATGGACAAGGACAGACCTACTAAATTTGCAATGTGTCAGATAACACTGGAGGTAGTAAAATGGAATTATTTAGGGATTTTGAAGAATTGCCCTTATTAGTAGTGTTTAAAGTCTGATCAGTAGCTTGTTTTCTGGGAACAACAAGCTTGATCCTTGGACATGTGTACATGTAGCAGGAGGTAAAATGAGACAAGCAGTCCTCAGGTCTTTCACAGCCATGCGTATCTCAGGTTCTAACTTCTGGAGGAGACAACTGACAGCCCATGCTGCCAGCTGCACAACCATGTACAGGTAATGTGCACAGGACATCCATTTACCTCGGTGTTCTTCCCTTCATGTTTTCAGACAGGAGTCCGAACGTGTCAGGAAACAGGACCGCTGGGGCTGAGAGGCGTGTGTCCCCTGCTCGTGAAGATACAGGCTATGATGACGTTGAAGAGCTGAGATAGTGACAGAGGCTGCTGAGTTGTACTGACCACTTTTCGAAATACACCTTTGTCCATGAAATGCTAACTGGGTAGTAGCAGAGGCAGAACAACCTGCATGTAGGATTAGTTTACCTAAGTTTGGTTTATTTGCAGAGAAGTGATTGCATACTTAGAAGACGTACAAGCGTGACTGTTAAGAAAACTTTTCTTATTTCCCTTACAATTTTTTGTTGCCAAAACTGCTTGGACACTTGGTGCTTCTTATTTCTAAATATTTTCTTTGTAACTTTTTTCATCTTACAATATTTTCTTATTAGAAATGGTTTAAAGATCTCTTCTCAAATTTATGCTTCTCCTTCCAGACACACAGGATGGCTTTCTGGAGACTGTTAGGAATGGAGACTGAACTGCAAGAAATCATCAAAGTTCTGTTTCATCATTTGGGTATTGATGCTTGTCACATAGAATGTGAGGACTAGAAATAATTTTCTAGAGAGCACTTTGTGAGAAGAGAAACTCAACAAGGTTGTTCTTGTCCTTGCTTTAGATGCAGGCCTGTCATCTGAATTATGTACAAGTGAATCACACATTCGATTGGAGGGAAAAGCTTCTCTTCTCTTTTCTCTCTCTATACCATGATGATTTATTGTCTCCCAAAGCAGTACCAATCATATGGTAAGAGAAAATTTCTTTCCACAAATGGCAAGTGGTGGTCATACCTACAGGTGTCTGTCATGTAATTTCTTTTAATCATATGAAGGTAGTTTGAAAAAGTCCACATGCTGATGGAATAGAGGGTGAAGTTTTGTTGCCTTGTCTCCTAATGGAATTTCTTTCAGGCCTTGAAAGAGAAAACCTCCCTTGCATTCTGTCATCTCTCTTGGCCTCCATTTATCCCTCAAAATCCAAGTCCTACCCTTCCAGTAGACACACCCTCTCCACCCAAGAAAGTTGCTAATTTATTGAAGAATGTGAAGGATTTTTTTAATGAACCTTATTCAGATCAACTAAGTATATCAAAAGAATAAGGTCTGAAACTTCAACATGGGTATGATTTTTTGGATCAGAGGGTAAATGTTGTGGAAATGCAGATTGTTGAGAACTTGTCCAGAGCACCCCAGCATCATATGCCTAGAAGAAATACCTGTGGGAGTCAGCACGGTCTAGACAAGACTCATTTGTGCATAAACACAACTGTTGTTCTAGCCATCATCATACATAAAGAAATATGAGTTTGTCTCAGACAGCTGAGAAGACACACAGATAAGCAAATCCTTTCCCACACAACGCCACTAACCTCATTAGCCCAGCACCAGGACCCCCTACCACCCCGTGCCAAGGACTGAGGCAGAAAAGGCTGCACTGAGATGAACGGAATACTTCTTTGTAATCGGTGAGTATCCCAGCAAAGATGCACTTCCCTGGCTGTCTTCCTCTCAACACCAAACAGAGCTTCCCGTGGAATATTGTGCAAGCAGAGGAGTACTTGGCACTGCTACGATTCTGGGATGCATGGGATGTTTCTGTCTGGGTACCTTCACCCTTTCCAAGCTACACTGCAAGCAGTGAGGAGGAAATGCAGAAGGGAAGGCTTGTCTGGTGAAGACAAGGCACTTTGTTAAAAAAGATCCTAAGGGAAAGCAACCACCTTGCCATCTAGCTCCAGCCAAGAGTGGTTTACTTCTTCCCTAGGTAAACCTAGGATCACAGGAGGACATAAAGCCATTGCAGCAGCCAAGGCTTTGAGAAAGGAATTCTTGCTGATTGCTTGCTTCTCCAGCAGCACCAGCAAGACCCGAGAGGCATGCTACAGGCACGCTGTGGGACACAGAAGGAGAGAAACACATATACCCATGTAATTTAACTGCATCACACCACCTGCTCTTCCTGGGTCACTAATATAAAAAATAGGAAAGTGGAAATAGTGCGTAAATAGTGAGTATCTGCAAGTAATAGGAAAAGGCAGCAGAAGGTGACAGGTGCAACCAATTCTATCCCAGAAATAGGTGTAGCACACTTTATCCCTGTTAGAACCACCTATAGAGGACAGGCCCTCCCCTCTCTGGGTGCACCATGCCAGGCTCCCACCCATGCAGACATACAAGCGTGCACACAGAGCTCACCGGGACAACCTGGGACCCTGCGGCAGCCAAGTCACGTTTACATACAACCAGCCCTTTTTATCCCCTTATACCTCTGTTTTCCCATATTCCTCCCAACATCACCAACATTCGCTCCTTTCCCTGCCTTTGTTTCCTCCCATAAAAGTCCAACCAGAAACCCAAAACGATCTTTCCTTGCATCCCAGACCCCCTTGCAGCACCTTCCCCCGCTGCTGATGTAATGGATTTTACCTCTACACCATGGGGCTGATGTCTATCTGGGGACAGCCCTGGAAGGAGCCCAGAACAGTGGAATTTGGGTTCTCATGTGCCATTGTACCCCTGAGCACCTTTGGGCTGGGGGAGATGGGACATGCTCTTGTGACAGCCTGGAAGCAGCCAGGGTAGGGTACCACTTAGGCTTTCCCCCACCCCCCATCATCTTTCTGTGCTCCTCTGTGGATGCGCAGATTAGTTTTTCCATCAGATGACCTAATAACTTCAAGCTGTACAACCCAGTTCATAGGAGGAAAACCTGGAAAGACTCATGTCTGAGTGGGAGGTGGCTACAGGAGCTTAGAGCACAGCCCGTGGACCAAGCTGGGAGCCTTTGCTGATGATCAAGGGATCGACAAGTGTAAAAGTGCTTGTGAGACAAATGTGTGAGTGTGTGCCTCTGCCAGTGAGCATGGAACTGAACTAGCTGGCAAGTAAAAGACCCATATACTGGGCAAGAGGGCTCACGATCAGGGCGTGAACCTGAGAGGGGCTGAGGGCCCATGCTGATATTTCAGAGACCTGCAAATACCCATGTGCTCGTGAATCTAAAAGATGAAGGGGTGTGTTTTCACTAGTGACCTTAAACCGCAGAGCAGCAGGACTGAACTATCACCACTTTCTTTCTGAGTTCTGGTAGCAGTGTATGCCAGTGTCCTTACAGGCAGTGCCCTGTCCATTGTGTTCTGTGTCAGCGTCCCCTCTGTGTGTATACACGACTGTATCTTGTGGGACACCCACTCAGCCTCACTACTGCCTGGCCCTGCATGCGAGGAAGCAGTAGCCACGTCCACAGGCTCCAGCAGCCTGACAAGAAGAACACTCAGACCCCAGAGAATGCCAGAGGCAGCGTCTTGTAGCATCCATTAATGGCATACACTACAGTTTTGTTGACCTCTTGAAAAACAATAAGGCAGGATTCTCCTTTAAAGAAGCCCTACCAGTTCTTCTAAATAGACTTTCTTATTCAATTGTTCATTAATTCTTTTTTGCTACCATGTCTACCAATGCAGCTGGTAAAGGCCTCACACACACTGAGGTTTCCTGGCAGTCTCTGAAACCCTTTCTTGACAGCTGGCTCACTGCCCAGTACTCAGGTGTTACAGAAGATGTCAATGAGAGGTCACAAGCTATTGTTGGCAGTTCAGATTTTTCATCCTTGAGTTAAAGCAACTTTAATTTCAGAAAGCTGCTTCATTGAAAAACCAAGATTACAGCAAGATGATTCATCAGGAGCATATTCCAGACCACATATCGGACTAAAGGGGGTTGCTGCCCAGGGGACTGTGACACGTGACAGGATGCAGGGGAAGAGCGTTTTGGGATTGTGCGGGACTCCTTACAGGATGGTTAGGGGAGGAACCAAAGGTGGGAACAGGGCAGGTTTAGGTGACTGGAGGAGGAATAAATGTGGGAAAACAGAGTAAAGGGATAAAAGGGCCAGTCACATGTAGTTTGCTACAGTTTGGTCTCTAAGGGCAAGACTGCAGGGGGGTCAGCTGCTGGGACATAGGAAGACCTGGCTGGCTCTGTGTTGTGTGTACGCTGACAGTCAGTACCGGCAGCTGGAGGGGGCTATAGCCTCAAGGGCTACAGGTGCCAGCGACGGGGCAGAGTGGCATCCAGGGGCAGCTCTGGAAGCAGGCTGAGTGTCCGAGCCCAGCCTCGGAAGGAAGCCACCTCGTACACACGTGTGTATACACGTATACACTCTCATTAGTGGACTTTCATCTTGCTCATCCGGAGGGCAGCAGAATGAGGCCATGGGTGCCGAGTGTTCCAGGCGCCTCTGTGACCTGTACGCTGTGCACGTACGTGCATTTGTGGCTCATGTGTGTGTGCACCTACTGGGAATCATCTTCAGCCTCACCACTGGCTGCACCTGGCGGGCACGGGGCCGCAGCAGCCTTGCCTCTCCCGAGCTGCGGGACCCAGCGCGATGCAATTCCTGCGGCATCCGCGACTTCCCTCTCCCGCAGAACCGCCCAGCTGGAGCCCCTCGCCCACCCGGATCTGCCCGGCCGCACTGGCAGCACCGCAGTTTCCTCGCAAGCTTTTCACAAGCATGGCACCAGCGGCCTCCTGCGGCTCCGCGTGGCTCGGGGACTTTACCCTCAACTCCGCAGCGCCCCCGGCCCCGCCCCGCGGCAGCGGGGCCCTCGCGCGACGGCCTCCCGCAGCCCCTCTCGGCGCGCACACAGTAACGCAGCCACCGCCTGGGCTTGGTGGGGCGGGTTCTGTGGGGGCGCTGCAGCCTGCGGCAGAGAGGCGGGCCGGGGGCGGGGCCGGGCGGGCGAGGGGCGGCATGGCGCGGACGGTGGTGGAGCTGTTTTACGACGTGGTGTCCCCTTACTCCTGGCTGGGGTTTGAGGTGAGGGAGCGGGGCACGGGCGACTCGGGGCGCCCCTCGGTCGGGCCTGTGCGGCGGCGGGCGCCCGGCCGGGCCCCGGCGGCGGCTGCCCTCAGGAGGCGGCTGCCCTCAGGAGGCGGCTGAAGGGCAGCGCGTCCGCCCGCCTCCTGCTGGGCTTCTATTTTCGTCCCGCTCGGGAGATACCGTTGGTTTTATGCCGATGTAAGTATATGTAGTTATTTTTGCGGCGCCCGTGCCTCACGTGCCGAAAGGCGGGGCACTGGGGCGGCGCGGCCCGTGCTTCGCGTTCGTTCGCGGCCCTGCCGGCCCCGGCCGCTGGCAGCGCCCCCGCGGCTGTCGGGACTGTCCGGGCTGTCCGGGCGGCCGCTGCGGTAACGGAAGGGTTCACCTGCAGCGCCTGGCGCCGCGGTGTGCGTGGCGGCTGCGCGGACGTCCTGACCGCCGTGCCTCCTTGCAGGTGCTCTGCCGGTACCAGCACGTCTGGAACATCGACCTGCGCCTTCGGCCGGCCTTCCTCGGCGGCATAATGCAGGCGACGGGTAGGCGGGGCGGGGGCGCGCAGCCCCCTCTGGGCCACTGGGACCTGGCGGGCAAGCTGCCGAGCGCAGGGCGCCGGGCCGGCCTGACGCTCATTTTGGCAGCGATAACTTTTAACTACGGGACTGTGGGGCTCGGCGGGGGTTGAGGCATCAGAGAGGAGGGATTTCGTACTGTTGCAACTACGAGCCGCTGTTTGCGACACATAGTCTCTGCCAAAGTTTGTCAGTTCTGAAATACGTTAATAATAACTTGATATGGAATTTTTCCTACAAGTTTTCTGTTGCCTGCAAGCCAGAAGTAATTTGTGGAAGATGTGCAGTTTGTAATATGCGTGGAGGATCCAAGTATGCCCTAAAACAGTACTTGTAGCCTTAATAGAAGGAAATAATCACTGAGACTTCGAACTTACAAATCATGAAATTAACAAGTTTCTACACTTGTTCACCCATGCATTAGTAGTTGTTTACCTTAAAAGTAATCTTTTATATATTTATATAAAACATATAAATCCCCGCTAGAACACTTTTACCTTGGTTTAAAACTGATTCTGCTAACTGAAAGGGTTGATCTGTGCAAAACCAAAGAAAAGTCATGTTTAAATCCCAGCATTATCTTTGGGAAAGCTGTGTGTGTTTCAGTTAGCCAACATGAAATTATACTCTTCCTTAGGCACTTGTATGCATGAGGTTTAATTTGTCTGATTTTGTTCTGATCAGTGTTACTATAATGCAGTTGAAAATCTCAACAGAAATTTTTCCTGAAAGGTAACAAGCCCCCAGCAATGTTGCCACGGCGTGGAGAATACATGCTGAAGGATATAAAAAGGATGGCAAAATACTACCAAGTGCCTGTAAAAATTTCAGAAGATGTCTTCCGTCGTATCCTTGGTACAAGTAAGACACTTAGCTTAGCTGGTATCTTTCAGCACTCCTGCTTCAAATTCTCCCTAACAGTAAAGGTGAAGATGAATTCTCTGTCCACAGCCTCTTGCTGTATCTGTGAGCAAGACGAAGTCTGTACATTTTTAACCATAAAAGGAGCTTCTGGAAAAATACAGTTATGACTGATATTAGCATTGAAGATACTGTGAATCAATATAAGCTTTACCGTTCAGGGATTGTTACAGAGAAGATCATACTGTTCTTAGTGCTTGTGCAGACCTGATTCTGATCCTGTGCCTTGTATCAGTATGTTTCTCTGTGTCCCCGCTAACCCCAGGCAGTCTTCAGGCCATGCGCTTTATCACAGCCATCGATATGACAGAACCACGATACCTGGAACCTTTATCTAGGGAGTTCTGGATGCGTTTTTGGTCACAGGTCAGTATTTTATGAAGCGGGCTTCTTGGTCCTGTCACCCTTCCTGTCCTGTGGAATTCAACCAAGAGAAAGGAAATGTCTTTTAATGAAAAGTCATAGCAGGAGACAAGGTTGTGGTCGTTCAGGAGTCATTACAGCTATCTTAATTACATGAAATTAATCAGCTTAATTTGCTTTCTCTAGGTATGTATGGTGGGTCTCATGGGCTGAGTGGATCCGTAGTTCACACCAGAAAGCACTTAATACACTCCTAAATTAGTGGCTTAAAATTTTTTCTGAGGAAATTTCTCCAGCAGCTAGTATTGTTTTGATTTCTATTTTCTTAGAAAACTTGCTTTCAAGTCCAGAGCTGAGCTTTGTTCTTAAGTACTGAATTACTTGTTTTATTCTTTTACCAGCATGAAGATATCAGTCAGCCAGACAACATATTGACTGTAAGTGTCTGCTTTTTGTTGGTGCTTCTGCATTTCTGATACAAATTCTTATTGATGACTTGAATCAGTAATTAGGCACGAAGACAGCTGATTCTAATGATCACTTATGAGTTTTAAAAAAATTCAGCTAGATAAAAGAAAAAAGATTTGATTTCTTTAGCAGCTCTGTTTGGAATGTGTTTTTTTGGTCATGCTTTGAATGATACTCAGAGCCAGAATGTCCTTTTTTGTTAATTCATGTTGCAAGATACCCAAGCTGGACAAGTAATTGTCTGTTAATAGTTTTATTGACGGTAGTGAAAGTATGAACAGTGTCTCCAGAATGCATTGAGGTTTTGCTGCTATATAAAATCCTCAGGTGAAATGCAACACTTTGGGGAATTTGACATTCCTTGGAGTCATGGAACCAAGTTTTACTATTAAGTTCAGTGCTGTGTTGCCCTTGTATGTGCTTAGAAATTGTAATCTTGTCATATATTTTCTTTTGCTGTCTAGATTTTATTACAGTAAAAGCGGTAATGGCATGTAAGTTAGTATGCCATGAGATCCTCTTTAAGGGCTCACGTTTCTACGTTATTTTTTTAATTTCTTGGAATATGAAGAAAAGAGAGAAATTGTCCATGACTAGTCTCCTATCCAACATCCCTATCTGAAACCTTAAAACTTGCAGCAGTCTTGGTGTTTCCCCAGAAGTCTAGTCCTTGCACTTCAGCTTCATCTTAGTGTACCCTTTTTAGCAGAATTTTCAGCAAAGGTTTGCATTTTGCCTTTTCAAGAGGCAAGATTTGAAGGATATAATTAAACTGTGGTGTGTTAACGCTGGTAGGTAGCTAAGCACCACACAGGTGCTTGCTCACTTCCCCCTGCTGGCCAGTGGGACAGGGGAAAAGGAAAAGAAGAATAAAAGCAAGAAAACTCATGGGTCAAGATAAAATTGGTTAGAGGAGAAGTGGAAGAAGAGAGAAAGAAAACAAAATGAGTGGTGCAAAGGCAATCACTCACCACCTTGCACAGGTAGATTGATGGCCAGCCAGTTCCCAAGCAAATGGTGGCTAACCTTCCTAAACCCCCTCCTCAGCTCTTAATGCTGAGCATGATGTTGTATGGCATAGATCATCTTTTTGGTTAGTTTGGGCTATCTGCCTTGTGTCGTCTCCCAGCCTCTTGCACACCCCCCAGTTTATTCGTTGCAGGGAGAGGGGCAGGGGGAAGAGTGAGAAACAGAGATGGCCTTGACACTGTGCAAACATCATTCAACAAAAGCTAAAACATTAATGTGTTACCAGCATTGTTTTGGTCGCAGATCTAAAACACAGAACCATAGAAGCTACTGTGAAGAAAACTTAACTTCATCTCAGCCAGACCCAGTACATAAATATATACGGAAAGTCCCCACATAGTCTCTGAATCCATCATTATTTAAAAAAAGATAAAGCAAGGACATGCAGAGCTTCAGAGAAACAAACTGAATACTCAGAAAGATCTCTGTGTAATTCAGTTATTGTTTGGCAGCCTATGAGTATCTGCCTGTGCTCGGCAAGGCAGAGGTAGGCATCTCCCTGTTTGCTTGTGTCTGTCTTCATTCACCCCTGCAGCAAATAGCTTTCCTCTCATGGAAGTAATCCATCCAGAGGTCGGTGAGGGGTCCCAACCCTTTTCATCTGAGTCTTTATAGGTGAATTTATTTTACACATCAATTAGAAAAATGGAATGTTGTTTACTTGCTATAGTTCCTTAGCATTTTTAACTTATTTTTTTAGTCAGCAGTAGCTTCACATAAATTACTATAGAAGCAACATGTAGTCTTTCGAGTCTTGCCACAGTCCACTTAAATACCCCTTCTGGCCTAAAATGGTGAGGACCAGATACTACATCTGTGTGTAAATATGGCAGTCTAAACACTGTGGCTACCAAGCATACACATAATTTTGTTCTGCTCCAATGCTACACTCATTTAATCTCCTGTTCAAGCAGTCAGAAAGAAAAGTGCTCCTAATCTCCCTGATGGTGAAGTAGAAGAAGGTACAAGAAAATGTGGATGCGACATGAAAAGTGATTGAGAGAAAGAAAGAAAAAATCATTAACACCTGCATGTGCAGGATTACTATCTATGTGTAATACTGTAAGCATTTAATTTTTTTTAAGAAAAAGCAAGGGCATGTCATCCAGGTAGGTGGCATGGAAGTTAACATTTTCGGTGAAATACTTCAATGTTATCTGATAAACACTGGACCTTTACCTTTGACAACTTTATCTCATTCCTGTGTGGCAGAGACAGACAGGAGGCTAAAAAGATACAGCAATACTACTAGTAACTTGAACCTCTGTGACAGTCTCTTTCATGCAGTATCACTTGGAGGTTCTATGCAGCCGCATTTGTCTCAGAAACTGTTTTTGTCTTGGCAGGCTTGTACAGTAAGATTTACTTTTTCAGAACAACTTTTTTTTTTTCTTTTTTTCTGTTACCTGATAAGTCATTGACTCAGGTTGAACTTGGTATTTATCTTCCCCCCTCCTTCTTTAGGAACTCCTGAAAAAAAGTGCAGATTTGGGGCTTAGAATTTTAAAATACCCTGTCTACTTCATATCTGAGGGTTGATAAATGATGAATGCGGTGGGAATACAGCCAGACAGTTGTGCAAGAAGTGCTTCAAGGGTATTTTGTAATTTGTTTTGGTAATAGACTTCAGGTGATAAAACTGAAGATTAAATTAATTAGATCATAGTAGGATTTAGAATATTTAGTATTAAGAGTATTCTTAATTATATCATCATTTCTTAGGTTGCCAGACAGGCTGGGCTAACATCAGAGCTCAGCCAGAAGCTACTTGAAATGATTTCAACCCCTGCAGTGAAGAACCGCCTGAAAGAGACAACAGAGGAAGCATTAAAATATGGGGTGAGATGCTTCCCATGCCATGTGGCATCACAGCTATGCATTCCTTCCCTATTGAGAACACTGGGAAGCAAGTAACAATGAAGGTGATGATTAGAAAGCACTATATAGACCATCTCTCTTAGCTTTCACTGTTCAAAGACCACCTAACTTGTTGGTAGTTTATCTCACTGTCATCTGGGAAACCAAGGCTGGCCCATTCGGCTCGTTCCATCTGGAGAGCAAGGATGGGGGACCTACAGGACCAGCACTAAGAAATACTGTTTATTGCTACTTTGCACAAAACTGGATTAGTCAGGTTGCTTTTTTTGCCCTGTAAAAAGGGGCAGACAGGCTTTAGGGAGTTCCTGACTTTCTGATGGCTCCCTTAGACTCATCTTTAAGAATGAAGAAGGTGAAAAGAAGGGGAGGAAAAAAGGCCAAAGTTACTGCTTTTTATTCCTTAAAACTGATGTCATCAAAAATTTCTCTCATTATAACATTCTCTGTTTCATGTCCATGGTGTCAATAGGCATTTGGGATGCCTGCTGTTGTGGCACATTTTCATGGGGAACCTCATCTCTTTTTTGGCTCTGATCGTTTAGAGCTGCTAGGCAGCATTATAGGTGAGTGTACTTTTGATTTCATGCTTTCACCCTCTTTTTAATGAAATACTTAATACAGCTAAATACAGCACTGTTAAGGTCTTCCAAATATTAAATAATGTGTGGCATCCTTCTCATGGGATGAAACTGCAGACTAGAATGTAATCTCGGTATAGTTAGTGACTTCGTAGTCCTTTTCCAGGCGAGAAGTAACAAGTTCTCCATCCTCTCTCGGTATGTTTCAAAGCTTTGTGCTCCACATGCCATTCTCAAATTACTGCTGAAACTCTTTAGTTTTCAAAATGTTCATATTTAACCTTGTGGTACTGGGCATTAGGTCTTACCTAAGGTTAAGATTATGGCTGATAGTGGGTTGTGGATTTTTTGTAGTTTTAAGATTTTCGTTTTATAGCTGTTCCTTCTTAATAAAAAGCACATTATCACAGCTCTCCAATCCATGTCTTGTAACTACCTGATTACACAACTTTTTAACAAATATTCATATATTAACAGGAAAATGAAGAGAAGGATGGTCAATTGAATACAAACTTTAAATTTTTAAAGAACATTGGAATCAGTTGTGTTAACTAATAAAACTCAGCCACCTGTTTTTATATGAGTTAGAGGGCATTTGACTCAATCTATCTCCAGATTTGGCACTTGAGTTTGTCACTAGATAAGAGTTCTATACATCATTAGCTCTGATGCATTTGTTGAAAAATTTCAGCAGAAGATCTTAATGTAAATTAAAATTAGTCATAAGCTTAAACAGAAGGGAAATTGGGGGGGGGGGGTATTTTCTTTTCTGGATGGGTTTCTGATTCTATAAAAATATTCTGGATAAAAATGAGAAGTGAGGAAGATGAATACCCAACACCCACTCCAGTAGGTGCTGATCTGAATTGGAATGTTGTGGCCTGGTTTGTATTCTCAGCTCCAAGGACTTTTAACACATTTGCCTTTTGTTTCTCTGACTCCCCAGCCTTCCACTCTTTTTCTCTTCCTTACCTCCAGCCCCTCAAGAAAGAAATCCCAAAAAGAATTGGCTTCACCCTCGTGTGGAATGCACCAGACCTACAGAATCTGTCTGTGACATAGGAATATAATTCTTCTGTACAGCTTCCGTTGTGACTAGACAGTGAAAGACTTAGGGAGCTGGCGGAAGCAAACCAAACAAGATACAAATCTGTACTCCATTGTCAGTAGCTACCCTTCAAAAAAGGAGTAGAAACAGTCATCCTGCTGCAGAAATGTGACCAGCCAGTCACTTCTGTGTATTAAATTTTAACATTCTCTTTTGTGCTGCTTTGTTTTGCAGGTGAAAAATGGCTGGGACCAGTTCCATCAGTGCCAAGCCCCAAGATGTGAAAAGTCCTAGGGAAATATATAAGATTGAACATTTATGTACATGGTCAATCTTCAGTGATTATCTGAATGTATCTAATTTTATGGAGAGATGGCTTTCGCATCCTTAACAGTTCAGTCTCATCTCTGCAATGATGAAGAATTTCAAGGTTTGTCAGTAATTACCAGTCTGGTGGGGTCTTTACCAATACAAATGTGCTTCTTTTCTTTCAACAGATTAATGATTTACATTAAAGATTAAACGTTAAATATTTAACTTCTTGCAGCTTAAAACATTCTTTCCTGAATAGTTCTTTATCTCTTACCCTAAAAGCATGAGGATTAAGTTGTTAAGGGACTGCAGTCTCTGGATTTCTCATACCTTCCTGCTTGTCCTTTAAAAATACCCATACATGCAGCCTATGAGAAGCTGGCCATGTTCTCCTTTTATTCCAAGTCCAAGGTACTACACAGACGCTACAAGCACAGGGACAAAGTATTCATGCTTCCTTTTAACTCTGCAGCATGGCAATTGGAGAGGACATGAGAGAGAAAAGTGGGAGAGAGTGGAACAATTCCAGCCCAGAGAATAATCTAGGGAATCAATCAAGTTCAATTCCAAAATGAACTTTCCCCTCCTGGGCAGGTATTTCGTACAGCTTGCTCCGCAGTGACCAATGTTGGAGGGGACCGCCGCACACATGCATTCTTGGACACCAACCCCAGGGGTTTTGAGTTAATGCCAGTTTTACAGTGATGTCTTTTGGAGGACAGCAGTGAATACCATGTAAGTTTAGTTGGTAACTGAATCAGACTCTGCTTTGCTTCCTCAGGGATGGCCTAATTGCTGCCTATCCGAAGGTGATTTGGATGTGGCTGTGAGGGGTTTCCCATCCCATAGTCTGCGGAGGGAAGGATGTGCAAACTAACATTCAGAAAGTTCATGCTAAAATAGTTTGAATCTGGCCCTGTATTGGCTGAATTGGATTTGAATTAATTTGATTTGTATGAGGCTTGAGTTCTTGGTGATTTGTGGCTGTCTCTGACGCATCACTGAAGGAAGCAGAAGAACTAGCAGCAGCTGGAATTCTGGTTTTTGTTCTCTTCCTGAACTTTAAGGTAAAGCATATTCATGCTTGTTCACTGGAACAGCAAATCCTGGAACAAAGCATCAGAAAAAAAAAAAACTGTACCCTTCATGTTCTTACAGCTCTAAGTGTTGGGGGAGTATCATTTGTTCCCCCACCCACAATTTTTCCTTCTTACACCTCTTTCAGCTCTTCAGGAAATATCCTATAATTTAAGAACATATTCCTTCTTTCCACCAGTGCACCCATTAGTCCTTGGGCAAATCCAGACTGGGATTTAAGGAGATCTTTGTGAGATACAAGAGGCTACATTCATTTAGGAGTTAGAATAGCTGGGAAATTATGTACGTACGTGGTAATGCCATAGGTTTCTTAGAATCCCTTAAAGCCATGTTAAATAATTTTTTTACCGTTCCCCCCAAAAAAAAATTTGCTAGTCTCTGGTTTGTGCTATCAAACTGATTCTGAGGTTGTGATAAAAATGGAATGACTGAAACATCACCTTAAGCCAGATCACCTCAGTGACATGGGCCACTGCCATAGGCAGTGCTGTTTCAGGAACGGCTAGAATGCAGTGCTGTGGAGGTAATGAACTCTGCGGGAAGGTGGGGAGAATGCAAGAAACATCTTGAAATAGGCTGATGGTGAAAGCCAGGGCCTCATGAAACTCTCCTTGGAACCAGCTTGACTGAAACAAACAAAAAACCAAACAGCCTTTGTGACTACATTGTTGATTTGGCAGATGGACCAAATGAGACAGATCTGATGGATTGCTATGCATTTCCCAAAATTATCTTAAAGGCCCTTAGACTTACTAAAATCAGTGGAAATGAAATGCCTAAAGCCTTAGGTACTAAAATAGTACCTAAACAGTACTGAGACAAGGAAAATCCAAACTTGGCATTTTCCGTACATTGCTTATTGCCTGTGGTAACCGCTAGCGAGTGGTTACAGCCTTTGCAGTTGTATCCGTGAGTATGCATGTTGCTGCAATTCTGACCGCGTTCAGATTGCAATTCAAGCAAAAATGCCATGGTTTGGGAGCAGAACTTTGAGGAAGTTCTGCCTCCTATTTAGGCAGCCTTACTCCTGTGTTACAGAGACACGATCAGGAGCACAAGCTCTCAGCAGGCACGCTGGTGACTGCCCCAGTGACACTGGGCTGGCAGCTACACTCTCATTCTCAGTACCAAGCCTCAGTGCTGAGCACCAGCAGCTTGACCTGGCTTCCCCTTCTATCTGCTGCCAAAATACCAGTCTGCTGTGACACTGTGGCCACCCACCACTGCATGGAGCTGAACTGTTTATCTGCCTGCTTTTAATACCACCAGGTGCCAGGGCAGCAAAAAACAGAGCATCGAAAAAATACTGAGGATCTAAACTGGTGTCAGGCATGGGGGGCAGATGCTAAGCACTAATAAGAACTGCCAGATATTTAGGAATAGCTGGAAGAATTTTCTTCCATAAAGATCTCTCTCCTACTTAGCTGTATGCCAGACTAGTTCCCAAGAGCCTCACATCCACATGGCTTTCATGGTAGCATGCTGTTCAGCTGTCAGGCCAGAGAAGGTACTGGGCAAGGAAAGGGACTTTGAGCCAAAAGAGCTCAGCAGCGGCAGAAATGCAGGCAGAACTGGACTATGAACTCTGAGGAACAAACTTGGAGCTGTGTTCCCTTTTATCACAGACCTCACCAGGAGATCCAGTCCCACTTCCTACATCGGGAAAGGCTGCAAAACTGGCATGAAGCAGCAGGTCCCACCAACGCTAGGCTGAAAGCAAACAAGCAAGTGCAGAGATAGGCATAAAGTCACAAAATGGGCAAATGAAAGTGGTTCAGCAAAATAATGAAAGTGTGGGAAGCACAGAAAGCTAGGCTGCAGCTGAGCAATGAAAGAAAAAGAGCATAAAACTGAGCATGGATCGGGGCAGAAAGAGGTGTCTCAATGGGAGATGCTGTTCCCTTGCAGGGAGCAGGCAGCCAGGAAAGGCAGCACTTCGGCAGACCGATCAGGCTGTAGCCAGCAGGCCATGGAAGATCATTCGGGAAAGCAGATGTGGGACAGACTCTGTTTGCTGTGAAGCCGTACAGCACTTGGTGCACCCTCCCCGGTGGCCGGGCTGGCCCAGGAGCTGCCGCCAGCCTGAGCCAGGGCACTGCCCTGTGTGTTACCTGCGCCACTCAGCCAGCCTGCACCAGGATGCTCCTCCACCGTCACCTCACATGCAGCACAAAATGGAGGCCTGCAGAACAAGGCAGCTTTTTAACCTTCCCCTGCAAGCACCTGCCTGCTGTCCTTTCAACCCTCAGCAAGCAAAGTTAAGCTTTCCTTAACTCAGTTAAGTCTCTTTTTCTCCCATCCTTATCTCTGTGCAAATGAGAAGGAAACATTTCATTAAAGCACTTACTGGGTTATGGTGCTGAGCATCTGCTTTGCTGCCGTTTCCTTTTCCAGTGGAGCCAGCAGCACTGCTGGAAGGAAGCAACCTGCTTCCTAGAAGGGAACCAAGCACAGAACAATAAAAAAATGATCAAGAGGGTATCACAGGAGCTGCACACATAGCTGGTTTTACCCCAAACTTTTCAGAGATCTGTGGCTCATCCACAGGTAAGAGTGTAAGGAATGTATCTACATTCAACTTGACTAATGTCACCTTGGTCTGCTTCTCATTCCAGCTTGAAACACAAGGAAAGTGACTACTTGGCTTTCCTTTCATTCAAAATAAAATCATTGGCCACAGGTTCCACACTGTGTTTCAGTGCCGTATATCTGTTCTGGCCATAGCTTCTTGCCTGAAAAAGCTACACCTATAGCTATCTAATAAGTAATGAAGGCATCCTCCAACTATCCCAAATGTTTCCATCAGTCCAGTTTTCAATTTCTGTTACAGTCTACTGTTATATACAAAAAAAGTATAAAATAATATGGCAGGTTCCAGTAGGTGACAGCATCATGCAGCTGAACTATGAAATGCCATTACTGATACACATGCGCAACCCGAATGCCTTATCCTTCAGAATACACTTTGTGAAGCGCAGTCTAGCCTTGGGCTCTCACGGTGTTTCTTTTCCTTCTCTTCTCTCTGCACCCTCCCTTCAGATTCCCACATCTGATCTCAGGGCTGAAGGAATTTGCCTATCATCACATATCAACACGATGGCAAAAGCAGGGATGAAATACTTCGCAAAATTCACAAACCTTAAACATCCTTTTGCTTTCCATGATCATCTTCAGAAATTGGTGTGAAGTCTTTAATGTAACAGCCCTCTTTCTTACACCATTCTAATTTATTCTTAGGTGACCCTCCATCCTATCCACTAAGGATGGTTTAAAATTATTAAGTATCATAATTTCATAAACAGTGTAGTTTCTGGGAGCTCATGTATAGCTGTATTGCAACAGTAGATCTGTGTTATAACTCTTTTCCTTGAATTAGAGGAAAATGGAATGAGTTTGAATTAAAGAGTTGGCATCAGTGTGGAATGTGCTCAGGGGGCAGAAGGAGCAGAGGAATGACTTTGATGGCATACCTATCGACCATTCAATCAGGAAAGTTAAGGAAGCTGTAAAATTCAGCTAACAAGGGCCTCCTGAAAGTTGGTAAGCCAAGATGCTCTTCAAATGATATTTTTTTTTCTTTTTGACCTATACATGATCATACCAGTATTTTCTAGGGAACAGATGAGATGCAACCATGTTTCAGCAGCTTTTCAAGAGCAGACTACCCTCTTTCCCAGTTTCATGATTTAATTTAAAGCTTTAAAGTTTAAAAACATAGCTGGTAAATCATTGTTACTTGTTGCTAAACCGTGGCTTTAAACAACACAAATTTGCAGTACTAGGGTTCGTCTCCATTTTGTGTATATCTCAGCTCCAGTACTCTGAAATTTAATTAAGAAGTATGTTTGCAGGTGGTGACTAATAGACCAAGTAACTGAATAAAAACACATCTAAAACATCTATGCAAATTAACTAACATAGAAGTTTCTTAAATATAATGTTAAGGAGGGTTATAGGTAAATTTAATTTATACCCTGGCCCTGAGGCTATGGAGAAAGTCATCTGCCTTACGTGATATGCGCTGCCCTATAAGACATGCTGGTGCTTTGACGCCAAATTAGAAAACAGCTGTTCTAAGACGGCAGTTCTCTGTGTCTTTATCTAGCTCTGGCAGCCCCATGGCCATGGGCTGCTGCCCTTTTTTCTTTTTTTTTTTTTCCTTTTCTGTAACTTTGCTCTCTCAATCTGAATGGCAAATTGGAGAATCCAAGAATATATCCATGGGCTAGGAATTCTAGAATCATTCAGCATAAGATCCAGACCTACAGGGGGCATCTAAAATGTCTTAGGTTCCTTCATAAAAAAACAGTTCAGTCTAATTTTACACAGTACCTTACTGCAGCTGAGTAGTTACTTTACAGCTCACTGAAGGGCAAAACTAAAACACCCGGATGCCTCTGTCCCAAGCTGTTTCCTTTGCTTTCAGTTTAGCTTAACTCTGCCATTTCTTCTAGTTTATTATGCTTGGTTACAGATGATCACAGTTCTTCCCTGATGCTTAGATTAACCCAAAATAACAATGTTCATTTAAATGTCATTTTGTCTAAGAATATTAACATGTATTGCCATACTCGATCTTTTGGTAATTAGTCTTCTATCAGGACTGGCTGTAGTAGATAAATAGAAAACATTTTAGTACTTGCAAAAATCAAAATAAGTATATCATCCTGTTTCTTTTCCTAATTTTTTTTAGCACAACGAATTGCTCTTAGTCCTGTCTTTTTCTAGCTCAAGAACTGTCAGTATGTCTGGAAAATAAAATTTAAAAACCTTTTAAATTCCTAAGTACAAGATTTCACTTTGTGCTTAGAAAATGCAGGGTCAACCCTGCTACCTCATGTACCTCATACACACACGTAGCCTTTTATTTCCTTCTGCTCTGCCCCTTCATCTGTTACCACAAACACATTCTAAATGGTGTGGATGGTGACACCATCACACTTCTTACTGCAATCAGCAGTTGCACTCAAGACTACATCTCTGCAGTCTCCAGATTAGGTGACTTGATGTAACTAGTCAGAAAAGTATCCACTATCTTTATCCCTTTTAACCACGGCTCTCTTGGCATAAAGCAGTTCAATCCTTATACAAACCTGCATGTTTGCTGGGGTACGTTTATATATATTTAATAAAAAAAAAGTTTTTAAAAAAATATCTGCACTGAAGATAGACAAGTAGATATGGTACAGCAAAACATCACCACTCCTGCAGGGTGCAGCTGTCTTACCACGCCAAGGTACTGAGAAACCACAGTGAAAGTTGTGCAGTGGCAGTATCAGATCACTGCCATTGGCAATGGAGTGTATAAAACCTAACATTTATGTTTAACTTTACATGACATTCTCTGTAATTGTTACTCTCAGTGATGTATATTAATGGTCCATACACCCGTGGGATAATAAGGCATCAGCAGATAGGGAAACTATCTGGGAAGAGCAGCAGAGGCCACTGGAAAGCACACCTAGTGCCAATATCTGTAAGGAAAGGAACAGCTAGGCTGAATACTCCAGTGCTTTTCTACTGGGCAGTATATCAAGTCAGCTTTTCCCCGAGGCAGCAAGCTGGGAGCTCAGAGCGAGCTGCACTATCAACCTAGCACTTGGGACTGGATCTGAAGTTCCACAGCTCAGCTACAGCTCCAGGATTCAGTGGGATTTTCTGGCAAGAAAAAGAATTGCAGGAAAGAAAATGTTGCACAAGTGAGTAGAGGGGTAAAAGGAAAGAGAAGCCAAGGCAATAATATAACGGAGCCTTACAGCGGCTCGCTTCCACTTTTATGTGACGTGGGTTGATGGGAGCGATAAGTCAATTTGTGGGAAGATCACGCGTGGATTAAATGATGGGCCATGGCAGGGGAGGCACACAACACTGTTAAACACAGCACGGGACTGTGCCTGCACCTGGGAGTGCACTCAGGAACGGAGGGCGAGAGGATCTGCAGTTACCCACAAGGTCAAAAGCAATCTGAACTCTTTTACTTGGTGCCAATAGACAATTTCTGATGCGTGAGCCAAACAAACGAGTTTGCATTTACATTACATTTCTGCTCCTGTTAGTATTTCTCTTCACAAGTAAACACAGGCATTTCATTCGCTTCCGACCAGGAACCACCTTTCACACCTGCCTGCTCCCAGTGTGGTGCCGCAAGGCAAAGGGAATGGATATGGCCCAAGCATTTGGAGGGCAGCTGTGACCTGCTGCAGGTAATCCCAGCCTGGGGGAATGGTGGCCTGGGCCGTGCCATGGTGGTGCAGTGGAAACCCTCGCAACACCATGCACAAAGGAGATGTTACCTTTACGGTGCCATTTCCAGTGCCCTTCAAAAAGAGAGAGTTCCATAGTGCTGGGCCTCCTGGCCTTACAGGATTTATTTATCACTCTTTCTCTCAGTGGGCAACACTGAACTCTCCCTTCCCTGCCTTCAATACAAGGCTCTACAGAAGCTCATTCCCAACTTCTGCCTCTTCATAGCAGCCCATTATCTGTCCTGTGCTGGGAGGGTTCCTGACACGCTGCTTTTTCTTATCACCACACCTAACGCTCCGCTCCGTGCCTCTCAGGCTCTGTACACAGCACCTCACTTCCTAGTTACAGCATTTGCTATGGTGCTCTCCTGCCTTCCCACGACTAACAACTCTGCTCATTTTTCCTGTTCTTCTGGAGTTTCACTACCTGCCCCTTGGGCTCTCCTGTGCCTCCCAGTATACAAGTCCTCACACTGTGAGTTGTTCTGCACAAGTAGAGAAGCTCTACTGAGCATCTCACCAAACAGAGGTCTCTGCAGAACATCGCACAGTACCACATCTTCAGTGCTGTCACTGAGATACGAGCAACTTTAAGCAGGGATCTGATGGCCACTCTTAGTATCTCAGATATGACCGCTACAGAGACTGAGACACCAAAATCTGTCTTCAGAGTACATTGGCTCCGCTTCCTGACCCTTGTAATCTTTTCCAACAATTCCTTTTCACAAAATTCCTATAAAGGTTTTTCTGTTCCTTCCAGCCACCTCTCTTCCTTGCCACCAACACAATCCTTAGTACCTCGTACCATCACAACCGGTTCCTTTTCCAGAATTTTTTAGAAACAAATGTTAAGTTTTGCCTTCCACAGTTCCCAATGACTTCCCAATCTCAAAAGTTCAGTCTTTTTCAATCATACTTTCTCAAAATCTTACACAGTCCCTTCAGCTTCGTTCTCAGAAACAAATTGAAACTGATTTAGATTTTCCATAATTTTAGCTTTAGGTTGATGCTCAACAAGAAATGCTTCAATCCCAAACAGTTCATGTTAATGAAGTGAAACAACCGCAAACAGGGTCTGAGGTCAAGGCAGCTGGTACAGCCTCAACAGCAGATACTGCAATGGTTCTGCCTGCTATGGGACTAAAAAGAACTTCTAACGACTATAATAATCTCTGCACTGTGAATGGATCCAAGCTGACTGTACTCAACTGCTTCAACTTCAATCAAGTACTCCACTAAGAGCCCAGCCTTGGCAGTCAAAAAGGGCAGTGCAGGCTAGAAATGAGATTACCCACCCTCTCAGGAGCTTGCTGCTTTGGTCAGGAAGCAGTTTCTGTAATTCCCATATCCAAATTATCTAGTTTATAAGGAGATATAAACTGCATGGGCACTGCATTCAGAAAAGTAATCACTGAAATACATGCTTTCCATAGAAACACATAAACATATTAATTATTTGCAATCTCCCCTAACTCCGTCCGTGGCGTGTAAAAAACTGCTCATTCACACTACTGAAACAACTCCCCCTCCCATACTCTCCCCATTAAAGTTTTCATGCTAGCTTCTGTCCCCCTTTCTCTGAGCCTGTCATCTACCTATGCTCCTCAAATCTTAAGTGCAGCATACAAAAGATGTGGCTCAACCTCCCATGTGCTTCTAGAAGTGTAAGCAGAGGCTTTTTTCTTTCTTTTTTACCTGGTGAGCTGGAAGTACTGGGTGTGCAGTCACTGTCATCCAGCCACATACTCTGAACCATTGAATCCTGTTTTGGAGGGCCCTCAAGAGAGCACGTCAGCTCCTGGAGAGGGCAAAGAAGATGTGTTTTAATAATGTACTTGGTAAAATCAGGCGAGGTAGCCTATGTTCACTGGGGATCGTACACCCACCCTGCCGTTCTCTTCTTCCTCAGATGTTTCATTTTCCCTCAAACCACTACAACAACTGCTTGCACTGGATGAAGAACGTGAGAATGGCTGCATCACACAGTATCCTGCAGTCTGACTCCCGAGCATTCTGTGAAATGCAAGCATTCAACATCGTCATGCTTATTGTTACACACAGGCTTGCACTTTTTGTGACATAGCTTTAAGATATAGCAGTCAGAAATGGTAAGAAGAAATTAGTCATCCACAGCTAGTTTTTCCACCTAGGAACAGACTTCAGGTGAACGGCCTTGCATTCCTTGTTGCTGCTTTATTTAGTAGAAGCACCACTTTTTGTTTCCATTCAGGATAACTATATAAAAGGACAAGACTAAGTGATTTTTTTAAGTCACAGATCCAAGTGTCTTAAAAGCAAAGTGAGTAAACCACCTGCATTTAAGCACTGTTTACCTGTAGACATTCATTAAGGTCAACAGATACCTTCATTTTGGCTGTCAGAGATGGCAGGAGCCTAAACACAATGTGACAAGGTGTTAAAGTGGGTAGCCAGCCTAGCCCACCCGTTCCCACAGCCACTCTCCGCCTGTCACAGCTGGTCTCAGGTGAAATTCCAGACAGTACAAGGTGACTGTAAAAGCACATTTTTCATGCCACAGAGCTTATAAACTGTTACTGCTGTGCTTCTGGGCAGCTGTAACAGGAGCAGTCAGGACAGCACAGAGACATTAACCAGTATTACAGAATGATTAACTAAGAAAGTTTAAGGAAGCAATGGGGAGGTAGAAACAAATTACTGAGATCTGCATTATCGTAGGCTGTCTCAGTGCCAAACTATTTAGGATCAAGTGCCAACCTCTTGCACAGACAGGTCAGAACCCTCCCCCTGCTTACAGACAGGAACATACCTACGTCAGGATGCCCATCCTGGTGATTTTGCATGTGCCTAGTTGCCAACAGACTGGCTCCTGTAGGACCATCCCACTAGACTTTTAGCTCTCACAGCATCATTACAAAGGGAATGTTCAAAGCAAACTGTACTGGATCACTTGACCACCATTCTCTCAAACTTCATGGACACTGAGGCAGCCTGGTGCATGTTTCAGATCTGTCAAGAAAGACCCTTACGGCCAGCTTCTCCCAGCTCAGAATTTGGGATCCACTGCTTGCAGTCATCTAGGAGAAAAAGCAGCCCACAAGGCCAATATGCTTACGTGGTGGAAGGTGTGCTGTGCATGTAAGCCTAACATTTATGGTGAAATACACACTGCCTGCACAAGAGACCAGCCAATAAAAGAGAGATTAAGTGCTTAGAAATGTTAAGAAACTCAAAAAAAAAAAAAAGCTGTCAGAGGCAAGAAAGATAAAGACACCTTTAACATACTAAATATATTTATTCTTTCAGAAACACTGCAAAATGTGGCCAGTCTTGACCTACAAGCAGCAATGAAACCTAAAGTCCCAGGCATATTACATGCCAGCATGCAACGGGGAGAACAGTAGATAGGGCCAATATAGGCCAAAGATACTTCCTCAGGAGATTAGGAATTATATTTTGGAGGAAGTGAAGGCCAACATGCTTCTCCCTTGGCAGAGCAAATCAATAACATGAATTTAAGTGAGCTGGGACCTAGATTTCCACAAAGTTATCTCCTTCTCAGTCTCCTTCCTCAGCACTTCCTGACCTATGTCATCCAAAGGCACTAGAGACCAGAGGTGGAAACATGTTCTTCTGCTCTTGCCTTCTGCAGGCCAAGCGGTTCTCTTCTCACTCATCTGAGGGGCAGGGGAGAGGAGGGGGGGCACTCGAGGTGGCCTCCTTCCCCCACCATTAGTAGAGGCCGGTTCAGTGGCTGCTGA
This sequence comes from Falco punctatus, assembly GCF_963210335.1. Lineage (NCBI taxonomy): Eukaryota > Metazoa > Chordata > Aves > Falconiformes > Falconidae > Falco > Falco punctatus. The sequence continues at coordinate 337,349 of NC_137585.1, forward strand.
CTGGGCAATGGGAAGGGCACAGAGCCAAAGTGCTCCAATGGGAACTATCTGTCCATCTCCCTTTCCTGGGACTCCTGCTGCAGGAACGGCCAGTGGAGCGTTACTTGGTGCCACTTGGTCTCTCCACAGTCCTTGAGGTCCTCTAAGTAAGTTCATGCTCCTCTTAGCCAGGGCTCTCCTTTCACCCCAAAAGTCCCGCCAGTATCTTCAGTGAGGTAACCAGTGACTGAGTAGCATCCGGTCCACTCCTGACAGGCTTGATGTCCCCACTCAGATGTGTCTGAGGAGGGAAAACACACACACAAAACACCCATGTACTTTTCCTAGGATATGGACATACACAGTACAGCGCCTGATTTTTCCGATGCAGCCCAGAAAGCTGTCTGATCCCGAGGAATTTTGCTACCCGGTTACTTAGGCTAGGTTCACTCTTTTGCATCTGTCCCTTGGGAAGAATGATTGTTTGGAAGGCTACCTGCAGGCAGAGCAGACAAACTAAGGACAATTGCCCCTGCATGTGGGAGAGAAGACACTGTTAGCCCAAGCGAACAATGCGGTTTCAGGGACTGGAGGCTGCTCGATCCCTGCAGAAGGGCATGTTGGAAATCAGCACGCAAGGACAGAAAGTAAGTCCTGCTTCGTCTCTACTGTAAAAGTATGAATCTCTTATTTACATGTTCCCTTCGCATTTATTTCCAGGTTGGTTATAGTAGCACATAGGTGAAGAGCTTGATCATTCAAGTTGGGAATCGGAAACAATTATTCAAGACAGCAGCAACACGCTGGACATTTTTGCAATAGATTTCCTGTGACGCTACTCCCTGGTGAGAACCAGGAGCGCATTGATGACATACTACCAGGGATAACATGTTTAATATGGGCTGCGTCATTTACTTCTAGAACCAGCTGGAACTCCTTTTTATTAGAAATATGCCTATATCGTGACCCTGACTTGTGGTTCCACAATTAACAATGAATAGACTATTCCAGTAGAATGCTAATACCATTATGATGAAAATGGTGTGCTTTACGTGGAATTACACAGCCTTGAACCCCTGTCCCCGATACAATGCAGAAGGTATGACTGCACATGGGATGGTCTCTGACTATGAAGTCACAACTCTAACGCTACGCTACTAGATCACAGCTCTAACTAAAGCTGGCTAATCACCAGTTGTGCAAAACTCCGTGCTACATCCCACCTCGTAAACCAGCTGTCCAGAAATGGGCTAAACCACCATAATGGTGAAGAAACTTTTTCTGGTGTACAAGTGGTTTTGAGTCCATGACTGGAAAAAGATGCATAGAGAGAATCCCGGGGACAGAAGCAGACAGACTGCCAAATCATACAGGTCATGCCTCATGTGCACAACAATATTCATGCAAGTTTTGTTGAGTGAAACCCCATGCCACGTTCGCTCTCCGAAAGAATGTGACACCAACTGCAGCTGGGTCACCTCCTAAGCTGATGAATGGAAAATGGGTGTTGGGAAGTGGGGGAAGCCCACAACCAAACGCAGAAATCAAGAACAGATGGCAAGAAAGCTTCATCTTTTTTTTTTTTTTTTTCCCCAGGACACGCACACATTGTACAGTAGGGTAAGCAGCACTAGCTGAGCTACGAGATGTTTTCTTACTAGGCAAAATTCTTGCTGATTATGAAAAGTTATCTCAGCTACCTAATCGGAGCAAGTCCTTCACCCATGGCTAGCCAGGAACTTCCAGTTCTCTAACAAGGTCCCAGGCAAGATGAGGAAGGGGAGATGGAATGATGTGGTAATGCTGGAAGATGGGCGTTGCTGACCAGTCAGCAATTCCACGTCCTGTATTTTCTCTTGTCCTTGGCTGTTAGAGCTAGTGTCTTAAATAGTTTCTATCTCCTAGCTGTGCTCCCATCCTCCTCCCCACCAAAGGTTTGGACACCCACCCAACCCTAAATCTAGTATCACAAAAGCATACTTGCCAGAACTCTGCACCTTGGCTGTGACAAAATTCTGGGCAGTCCTACAAGGCACAACTGAGGAGCTGGGCTACTGCAGCTAGTCACCAGCCTGTGATTCTTAGGGAGCATTAGGTCTAGTTAGAAGGAAGGTCCTTCCTTGTCAGTCTGGCATCTGGAGCAACTACAGCAATAGAGGCCTGGTTCTAGGGCACGTTTCAAAATTGTCTTAGGGTAGCCCCAGTCCCAGGGACATGCCCTACCACAAAGTACTTATTGCCTTTTTTGCCACAGGTCTCATGCAAGTTCTCGTGAAAAAAAATCAGGTGTGGCAAGCTGCTCCAGAAAGCCAGCTGCAGTCCTGGATTTAGAGACAGGCTGCTCTGCAGTCTTGTAAATGTAAACGTGTGGTTTCCACGAAGACCTGGAGTATCCTAGATAGGATCACATCCCAGCATAATACAGCTTAGCAATAACAAAGCTGCACTATCAGGAAAGTGCATTTTTCCAGGTTTTGACCACCAGAAACTGAAGAACAATTTTGCAGGCTACTGCAGGAAGTGTTTGGCAGGAGAACGCTGGGTGCGGTGTGCTTTAGCAGCGAAACAGAGGGGCAATGCACAAGACCCTGCTGTAATACTCTGGGAGGGCTGAAGACAGGCTGGGTCATGCTGGTGGGGAGCAGCAGCATGAACCCTGCTTCAAGGGGCAGAACTTGAGTACAACCCAACACCACAACATACCCTTGTCCAAGCTTCTCCCTGAAGCTCCAAAATCACTCCAGAGCAAACTATAGAGGAAACATACACATGAGTAAGCATGGATAACTGGACAGCTAGGGCTTTGCGTATCCTGTTGGATGTAAGCTAACAATACAGTACAGATATAGCCAAAATCACTTTTAAGTAGTCCAGTCATTCTTCACTGGCTGCTTAAGAAAGCCAAGTTCTCTACTTACATGCTCTGAATTACTGTGCCACGGCCAGACATCTAACTTTTAAGATGCTGCAATGCCTGATGTGTACAATCTCAGTAAAGCCTCCCACAAAGCAAGACATGCACCACACTTAAGCAAATACCAGACACAGTGAGTGTACTTAAAATATTAAAATTATTTTCAACTCACTTGCTCTTCCTGCTGGGGAACTCTGGGGAGCTGGGACTGGATGATCCATCAGACTTCAGGTCAAAGAAAGTTCCTGGACTGTCCAGCACTTTCTGTATCCTCTCTGCAGCATCTCTGCTGGGACAAAAGAAACCAGCTACATTCCAGGACCAGAGTTAACCTCTATCTCTTCTAACACTTCCTTACAAGCCATGATACAAAGCTGGATCTCTCATATACACATGGAAGGGAAGCAAATGTGGTTGTGCTGAAAAGGGCAGACTCCTTAGATGTGACCTGTTGAGGGCAATAGATTAGAAATGGCCAACTTTAAACTCCTTTTGAATTGATATAAAACTGTAAATTAATTTAAATAGTAATTCTTCAACTACTTCTTCTACTCTCCCCATTGCATTGGTCTTAAGAAGCTTTAGCGTTGATTAGAAAGCTTATATATTTATCGCATAAAGAAAAAGAATTCAGCAAATTTCACTGTTTCAGGCTGGCTACAATAGTTTTATTGCTACTAGCACTTGTGAAGATACTTATGAAGAAAGTTGTGTGAGTAACTGAAAAGTGGGGTGTGATTAATTAAGGATTGGAAAACTCAGATATTTTGGAGTTGGTTTTGTAGCTTCAGTGATGGAGTTCACTAAGTGCCTCCTCTGCTCCCTTGGCCAGTTGGTGCTACCCGTGCCCCTCACATCACAGTGTCTCCTGCCCTCACTTGTGCTCAAACAATGGTTTGCAAGACAGGGAACTGTCATGACAGAAAACAAACCTGGAACTAAGGCAACCCTGAAATTTCCACGACACGCAAACAAGCCGGCCGGACTGGGCCAGCTCTGCCATCAAAGCCTCTGCACATCATTCAACCACAGCTGCGGGGCGAAGATGCCCGTGAGGCACTGAGCTCACCCTTGCCAGAGAGGGCTGCTCCAGCCTCCATCGCTCTTGTCCAGGGTGCTTCCACCCATGCTGGTACCCATGAGACACCCCTAGGAGCCAGTTCACAGCAGAATCTGGCAGACAATTAACCAACAAGAGTAAGTTGATACTTTTTCTGTTAGATTAATGGGCTGAATCAGTTCCACGAAGGGTCCAACTAAGCATCTGAGCCTTCCCAAGGAGTGGAGCAGGATGGGGTAGTTGAGACAGTGGGCGAGGGAAATACATCTGCTTTCCAGTAGCAACGAGCTGTTCGGAGAGACCAGCTGCCAGTAAAACCTTCAAGAACCACCCAGTCAGTCTTTCATAAAACAGAAGATAAGGCTCACTGTTCCTTGTATCTGAGACTGCAAATAAGCCAAAGGAAACCAAAATAAACCCAAGAGCTTACCAACTCCCTCCTAGCAAAGAGCAGGAAAAAAAAAAGAAAATAAATTCAAGGGTTTTTGTTACTGTAGAAAACTTTTACAGAACTTCTAAGGGGATAGTCAAGTATGTTGTACATGAAGTAATGGATTGAGGGGCACAGCTGCATAAGGTACAAAATTATTTAAAGTAATGAGGAGCTGTGGCTACTGTGTTGGCTTAGGCTGTTACAGGGAAGCTGTTTCAGAAGATTTTATTTGTCTCAAAGAAAGTTCTATGCTATTTTTATCCAGATTAGTCATAGGCACCTCATTAAGGAAAGGCCCAACAGAATAAATGGAAAGAAGGGAAAATGTAGTAATTCTTCCTGTCGTGAAATCACCAGTTTCTACATTAAAGACGGCTTCTCCCATTTTACACTGAGCCTCTAAGCTGTTCCCTGGAATTCTTGCAACTGGGAAAACAGCATGTTAGATGCAGAGCATTCATGTGACTTTTGAGACAGCTAGAGCCGAGACAAATTTATTGCTTTAACTAACCAATCTCTCATGACCAGTAGACAACTTCTGAATGGTTACAATTCAGTCAAATATGCCATATAACTCCTACAACTTATATGGTACCCCTTTATAATTATTTCTCAGACCACCCAATTTAAACACTAGTCATTTTGACTTGACTTTTTTTAAAAAAAAATCCTTTAAGATATCATAAGTTTTAGCTATTTTAACTTTTTAACATGAAAACAAACAATCAAGTACCCAGTTCCCCCTTCCCAAGAAAATCCTTTCCTCCGACTCTTATCTAAAAGTGGTGAAAACAGAACAGGAGAATCAAGAGTCCTGGATCACACTGCACAATGCTTCATAGCAATCTTACCATGTTCCTCCACCCGCCTCTTCCCTTCTTCCTTAAATATTGATTCTCCTCATTCCCAAATGTCCTTTTTTTATTTTGTTTTGGCCATTTGTCCATTAGCTGATGATCAGGCTTTTCTTCCTCTTCCAACCATTTCCATTTCAGTTCTCATTCCTGTCGACTGCCCTGCTGCCCTCGCTGCCTGCCCTTCTATACCTCCCTTTTCTCATCTCCTTCTGTTTTTTCCCTTGCTTTGTCTCCTCTTCCCATGGCTCATACCTTTTTTCCTCCTGTATGTTCTCAATACCAATGGCACTACTCCGTCGCCCATGGAAGCGGCTGGCTCGAGTACGTGATGGGCTCCTACCAGGCAAGGCAAAAGACTAGAAAAAAGGAAAGTGTGACAGAAAGGGTGGAGGGGAACAAGACAGGAAAAGCTGTGGAGAACTGGAAGCATGGGAGAGGGAGTCTGCGATGCTGATCAGGTCCTCTCCTCTGCTCTGCAATGCAAGAGCACAGCCCAGCTCCATGCAAGCAGGAGTGCCTGTTGTCAGTGAGAATGGGAAGCTAGAGCTTGCAAAGGGGCTATGAGAAAGAGACAGAGGGACACAGGAACAAAGGCAGAACAAGATACACAGCCAGTGTGCAGAGAAGGAGGCCCAGGCAGGGACGCATCCCCATAGTATGACAGAAGGAGAGGCAGAATCAGAAAGGTAGGGAAAACCGGGAGTTAAAGGAGAGAAGGAAGCAGGAAACCCAGCTCAGTTCTGTGCCTTTGTTGTCCTGAGATAAAGAATGTGTACAAAGGGTCACCAAGAGATTTCTTCACTGGAAGGCACCTTCTTGGCTTACTCAGAGATTTATTTATTTTATTTTTTTTTTAGTTTGCCTGTATTGACATCGCTAGTGCAGAGACCGCAATCAGCTGTGTACACTTTGGCCAAGGTAACCGTATTTCCACTATCAGAAGCACAGATCCTCTTCCGGAAACATCTGTCATGAATTTATTACGCTCACGGTGATCATGTATGTTTAGTGTCCCTATCAGATAAGAAAGGCTTTGATAGTGATTAGAAATATTCACTCTTTCTCTTACCCCAAACTATTAATTCTGCTGTTTGTTCCCAACATGCTATTTACAGCAAAACAGCGCCTTGAATAAACTTGTGCACCTGCTGATATTACAGAAAACAGCCTGTCTGGTGGGACCGAAGGAAATGGGACAGCTCTAGTGTCCCTGTGTTCTCAGCTCTTGCCATATGGCAGTACAGCACCATTCTAGTCAAACCACAGCACATGTTTTTTTAAGGTATGGCAACACAGAGGACCTAATCCAGGACAGATGTCTGACACAGAGCCACCTTTGGCTTTCTTTCCCCCATCCGCATCAATCTCGGCTCTAGTTTACAGACAGTCTGGGGCTGGATATCGGCACAGACAAAACAGCTGGCACCACATGCTGCCACCACTTGGGAAGTGGGGCGACACAGCAAAAAGATTCACAGCAGGACAAGAGGGCAAACTAATAAGGGAAGAGAAATAAAATGTATGGGTGGGTCAAAAAGGTATGCCAGGTTTCTCCTTAGAACCCACCCAAGTACCTTACCGCAGCAATGGCCTTAGGGCCCTCGGCGACACTCTGGCTGAGGGCAAGGCCAGCGGTAGTGGGGCGGCTGGGCAGGGTGGCCGGCTGCTGCTTTCTCATGGATATCCCCATGGTATCCAGGCTCTGGCTGCGGCCTCTGATCACCCGCTGAACAGGAGGGAGGCAGGGAAACAGACAAACACAGGTACACATATAGACATGCACACGGTAGGGCAGTACGAATTGCACCACAGGCTGGGTGGAGAGCTGGGACAGACCAACACCAGAACCACACAAGCCCCAACTCCTAGCAGGCACGGACGTGGATGCTGCCCACTTTTGGTCCGAGCTGGCTGCCAGGGAAGGATTCTCCCTCAGCTAGGTTCTCTACTATCCCCTCCCTTGTCCTGTTGCAGTAAGTGAGGGCTCCAGACCAGCACCACAGCGCACTGAGTAAGGCAGCAGTGTTGGGAGCATCCCACCCAGTACAGGCTGCAACACACACAATCAACCTCCTCCTCCTCCTCCAGACTGTGGGGTTCAGTCCTGCATGAACCTGAGTGCTGGGTCCAAGGGGAAAGCTGCCATGTCAAAACCTGAGGCATCTGAAAAAGCCATTTTCTGAGTTTATTCAGCCTTTTACAAAGGCCACCTGTGTATTGACATGCGAATCACAGCACCTGCTGAAGTCAGAGAAGGACATCTGGGGATCACTAGGGCGTGCCATGGATGGGTATGAAACTCCTGGTTAGCAGGAGTAGACTGATCGTACATAAAAATACACCTCACCAAAGCACCTCAGCTCTGATCAAAGCTACACGTATGGCTACCAAACCTATATGTGAATGGATTAGTTTCATAGCCCTTAAAGACTCTGACCAGCCTACCATACAAGGTGGTCGTCTGAAGAAATGCTGTTTGTAATACATTCCTCTGTTCAGACAGGTAACTTATTATACAAAAGAAGTATAAAAGAAGTTTCCCACAGCAGTAGGAAAGGGGAAGTAGATAGGAAAGTGATGTACGTTTCTCTGTGTATAATCAGTTCAAACCTCAGTTTGCCTGATTGTAATAAACCTCTGCTTTCTTTTATCATCTTGATCACTTTCAAAAGTAAATTCTGTCACCCAGTCCTGATTTATTAGAAAAAAAAAAAAAAAAAGGCATCATCTACGTTGAACAAAGGTAAATTAACTCTGGCTTTTGGAGGGTAAATAAAGCATCACAGTTTTTCTAGACAGTACACTTGCAGGTAAGTTAAAATTGCCTTGCAGTGGCTCTTCCAACTCCTTCAGTTGTAATGAAAATTAATTGGAAAAGATCTGTTGTAGGCACTGAAAGCTGCTTCCTTCTAGTTATTACAATTCCTCTTGCAAACACTCCTTTTTCTCTAAGTCATGGAGTGAAACCCCATCTGACACCAGATGCCAACATGACCCATAAAGAGTTTGACTTCTCAGGGACAGTACAGAATTCCACTCTGGACTATGTTGTTGCTCTGTAGGAAGGAGCACAGGCAGAGGGGAAATGTCTTTACTGGAGAAATACTGTGAAGCACAGCTGAAGATGCTCTAAAGACAGGCTGCTGGATGGCAAGATGACCTGAGCACAGCTGGTCAGCAGGGCCAATATTCCTTGGAGGGACACACGATGAGCTTAAGCATGAGCAACTGGGTAAGGAATCAATCCTCTATGGCTCACCTTGAAATTCTCAAGGAAGCCCCCACTGCCATTCTCTATCTTGTCATCCTCTCCTATGGGTAATCCCATCATACTGCGGCTGCGAAGCTGCAGCTCCTCAAAAAGGCTCTCCAGGAGGGCACTCCGGGTTCTTTCCTGCATCAACATTGGGAATGAAAATACAGCTATCATTGGGAGTGGAGAGACTTTTTCCCCTCATTTTTGCAATGTCTCACATTCTCCTTAAAAAAACCCAAACTTTTAAACGCTTTCTAAAGCAAGTCATAAAGGACATCAGTACTTTTTTTACAGCTGATGCAACGGAGGCATGTTTTTTCTAGATCAGTCAAGCAGCAGAGTCTGGAACAGAATTTTGGTGCCTTGAACCAAAATCCAGTTGTATCTGCACGCATCCTATAGCACAATACTGAGTTTCAGGTAATACAGAATTTCCTCCAGCAAAATGTACGCATCACATTCCCATTCTTATTTGACCATTAGATCTTTACCTTAGAATGTACCTGTTCATATTCTATCATGCCTGCTGTGAAACACAAAGGAAGCATCACATAGCTGAGCATAAGTACATTTACTCTTCCTGTTTTAAGCAACACAAAATTAGAAGAAAGTAAAAAATTGTACTTTTTCTTAATCTGGCAGTAATACAGTTTTATAATTTTAAAGGGAAGCAACCAGGTAATAGACTCACCTCTAATTTAGCAAATTTCTCAGCTCGATAGCAGCTGTACTCAGCATTGATGAGCTTGACCAGGAGGAATTCGCGGAACTCGGCGCTCTACAAGACAAAATGAAGACTAGACTGGAGATGAAAACAGTAATAAAAATATCCCATGAGAAAAGCTCTACCTTACTACTCTTTAGACCTCTGAAGTCCTCTAGCTGGACTGGCAGTACTGACCCAGAACACAGGGCTGTGTATCGCATCCCCACCATCTAACACTGGAACAGAGAAACGAACCTTTCTAAATATGGCTGGGTTTGGCAGAGGGGGTCCAAAGAAGGGGACATCGTCTCGAGCTGTGACTGAAACCTGGAACAATACAAGGAGAAAAACGTAAGTATCATAACTTCAAACTGCTAAGGTATGTCTGATCCCACCTGAATCATCTACATAGCCAAAAGAGATCTAACATGCTGTCCTGTGCACCCATCTATTTCTGCACTCCACGAATGGATGTGCTGATGTATCCCGCAGAAATTCAGTAAGCTAGATGCTCACACAGTAAAAGCAACAAAACAGTTGAACCAATTGCTTTTTAAAAAAATATTTTTCATAAATACTTTTAATAATAACCAGAGTGTTTAGAACAACAAAAAAAATATAAAATTAAGGTACTTCCATTCAGCCTGCAAGCTTTACCTCCACTAGAAGAATTTTTGTCAACATGGTTGTACTGACCTATTTTTTTTGACAGACTCCTCAGTGGAAATGTACTGCACGCTGAGGGGGCTAGCTCAGTGACACCACCTCTCTAAGCCACATATGGTTCACATACAAAAGCACTTTCCCAGTAAGAGATATGGAAATGCATGCTTTTTTTAAAAAATAACAACAAACAAACAACAAAACATGCTCCTACCTGATATACCAATACCAGAAAAAGAAACTGTAATGCAGTTCAATTTTTACATACTGTCACTTGGCTCTTCACAGCACTTACCTGTAATTACATGCAGCTGTCTTACCAGATACATACAGCATTTAAGAATATTTCACAGTTGGCTTTTTTTTGTCACGTTTGAGATGCAAAAATACCATTACTTGCCATTTCATACAACAGGGAACAATGTCATAATAACAGCAACTGCCTCAAAATAACACTCCAGTGTAAATGTCACAGAGGCAATGCCAGGCACAAGCTTAACAAGAGGAGGGAGAGGGGCCCTGAGCTTAAATCAGGTTTCTCACCTTGCAGGCCAGCCTCCCTAATTACAAGGCCTCCCTCTCCCTCCTAATAGACATCTACCAGTTAAAATCCTGCTTTGCATTTTTAATTTTGTGATTGCAAAAATTAGTTTGAAGAAATAAATTCCATTAATATTCCGAATTAACCACTAGGCACTAAAGCTGAAGCAAATGGAACAACAGATGGAAAAAAGTCTTCCCAAACTGCAGTCTCTGATGTACTCGAGTGCTTCAAGGCAGAATGAGCTAAAACCTCCTTGCAAAAGCCTTTGCAGAAAACTCTGTGTGGGCTCTAGGGTCCTGACCAGGACTACTTTTTCATGAAAAGACACAAGCAGCCCTATTACACAGACACAAACAGTGGCAGTGCAGACAGGCAAAGATGAAAACAATAGCAGGAAGAGACAAGACGAATGGCAGGCTTCCCCAGCTCTTCCTCTTGCCATCCAGTGAATTCCTGCACCCTACAGAGCCGACGGTGAGAGAAGAACTGGGGCCCCGCGCCCCTGATCAGCATGAGGCCATCGTGTCCCTCCAGAGCTGGCTGCCCACAGTGTCGGGAGCCATGTAGGGTGGCTGTCCTGCTCCAGCACCCTCCTTCGCGGCAGAGGAGATGGGGATCCTCTCCAAATTTTTATATTCGTGGTGTTCTTGTAGACCTCCAAGGCATAAGGGCTCATCATCACCAAATCAGCATTGCTACGTAATGTGAGACACAGCACTTTGATCAAAATGTTCCTACAATGGAAAATCCACCACAGAATGCAAGCTCCTATGTATTTTCTGCTCTCTCGGAGTGACTCTAAGTTGAACATAAAGTTATATAGACACCCATACAGAGGTGTGTGACAGGGAAAAAGTCATGTCCAAGGGCTGCAGATAGTGAATTCATGTCCTAGCAGGGCTTCTTTCAGCTGGAGGGCCCTGACAGGTAGGCATCAGTTTGGTGACCCCTAAAAGCAGATGTACCTCCTATGGATTCCACAGGTGAGACCAAGCAGCTGTATCTGCCCTGCAGGCTCCGGCCACACGCGCTCTCTCATCACAGCGCGGTGCGGCACAAGCCACGTGGACGTGGATGCGTTTTACCGACTTGTATAATGCAAGCAAGACATCCCGCACAATGGGGTCAACTGTGCCTCATGCTCTTTGATGTAAACAAAATTTTTCTATCTGAACTCATCCTGCTTCAATTCCCAAGTGTCAAGCTTCAGGAATGCATGAGCTGCTTCAAACAACATGCAACTGCGTTCTACTTTCATGCGTAGATACTCAACAGGTCAGATGGCAGCTGGCCGAACCGCACCTCTCCCGGAGGCACAAGAACGGGTTTCCACCTGGAGGATCAGCAATGGCAAGTCAGTACAGAGGAACACACTGACTGCGTTTACCTTGTAGAGGGTGTTCCCAGCGGTGCCGTGGGTGAGCTGAACTACCACATAAGCATGGAGGAAGTTAGAAGCAATCATATCAGGGACAAAAGTCGTGCTTTCATCCTGGAAGATGATGGCTACAATGTCATTCCCAATGTGACGCTTTCGCTGAAGCTGGAGAGGAGAAAATAAAGGCAGGTGAAAAAAAGCAGAAAAAGATACAATGGGCCTCAAATGTAAGGGAGGAAAATAAGCTGACCTTGTAGAGGAACAAGGCTGAATTGGCAGAGCTGTTAGTGTACAGGTGGCCATGAAACCGCAAGCACGTGAACAGCTCGTAAGGAGCAACTGCTTTGCTACATGTAGACATATTCCCAGGTGCTTTGCTGCACGTAGGCACATTCCAAGGCAGAATTTGGGTAGATAAGTGATTGTATATAATCAGCACTTATGCACGCAATAAACGATCTCACTTCTTCACTGGCTTGGGGTCCGTGTCTTAATATGCCACACACAAACACCAGCTGCCTAGCATCCCCAACCCCTCTGCTCAACCAAACCCCTCGTCTCTACTTTTACCATTACTCCAGCCATAATTCCCCACATTACACAGTCTGGCATTCCCCCCTCCTCGCCGTCCCTCAGCAAACACCCCTCATCTCTTAGCCAGGCTGTCACATGCCTCAGTTCTCCTTCCAGTACCTGCTGGGAGTCTCCTTCTGTGAAGGGCAGCTTTGTAGACACATGGAACATGATTTCCTTGCCCCGGAAATTTGTATAGACGGACTCAGTGCCCGTCTGACCTCTGGTGACATCCAAGCCTCCCCGGAACCTGAGAGAGTCCATGGGTCAGGCAGGACAGAGGGGAGAGAGTGGAGAGAAGAAAGTATCAGTAACAGTAGCATGGTACATCGATGTTATCAAAGGTAATTTTTAAGAAATCAGTGATAGTGAGGCACCACATCTTCCCAAAACAAATGCACTGACTGAAGCTGCACAACATTTCTGCCAAGGAGCATCCTTGCTTGCTAAAATCCATGAAGCTAAACCAGGGATCCTCAAAGGAGGTACTTTCTTTGGCACTCTTCTGAGCAACAAAAACCATCTTTTACAACTACAGAAAGGATGGGCTACCCCACAGAAGGAGACTAAAACAACACCCACCCTGACCATCACAAAACAAACATGCACTCACACAGTCAAATAACATTATTCTTTACTGGTACCATGGGTCAGATTGAGAGACCAGGAGACCTTTAAATGAAAATACCAGCAGAGACCAAAGCTCCAACTTGTTCCCAGATATGGTGGCTGACAAGAGCATCCTGGGCTTTTCCACCTGCACTGGATTCAGAGGACACAGGACTTCCCAGGAAGCAGGGCTCTAACAGGGTCACAGTCACAGCCCTGAGCACCCGCATCCCCTGGCCCAGCCTGGCTCTCCAGCTGTGCGGGGTACGCACCCACGGAAATCCTGCAGTTGAATCCTGTCACCAAGGAAATCCAGGAACTCCAGGAAGCCCAGGCTCTCTTCTGTGTTACTGAAGACTTCTTCTTCGGTCGTCTTCAAAAGGAAAGGAGGAGTCAGAAGGAGCACAGTAGTACAAACAGCAGGTGGGAACTTCTACGCGGGGTTCAACCAGTTTTGAGGACCGGTGCAAACACACCGACCGACATGGGGAACGCTTCCCTCCCTTCTCTTTACGGCATCTGCATTTGCCATGGGGTAGAGTAGACCATGTTATGACATTTAAGCTAAGGCAACGGACTCTGTGTTTTGTCTCAAGTGTCACGGGATCTGAGGGAGCTTACCTGCCCAGGCTTCTGGTAGATGACCCCGAATTTGAAGTTATTGCTTATTACATGTTCATCAAACGCAACAATAAGCTGTGAAGCCTAAGGTAATGAAAATACAAATTATCAGCTGGACACCATTAGCCAGACGTTGATGGAAAAGGGATAGAGAGATACATCAGAAGATGATACCTTGGGGTAGAGGACAGGGAAGAAGCGTTCAACGTTCACATCCTCACAGAGCAGCTGTGGAGCGAGAGAGGGAGGGAAGCAGAAGGGTGATTACCGTGTGCCCGAGCTCACTGCGGGCACAAGGGCATAGGCACCTGGCACGAGTCCCTTTAGGCAAAAATTATGAGGTAAAGTCAGAAGAGAGAGAAGTTAATGAAAGTATAAAAGGGAAGTAGATGACAGTACTGTTGGGGAATGGCAGAAGAGAGGGAAACGGGAGGACAGAGGGGAAAAGGACTTGGAGAACAAGGCGTTAGGAGTGAACAGGGAAGCATGGATCTCACCTTGGCCATCTGGACAGCATTGGGGAACTCATTCAGGCAGGAAATTGGGATCAGATCATGTTTGGTGCCAGTCCGAGTCCTGACACAAAACAAAACATGCCTTAGGACAAAGGCTGAGGGGATGCACAAGCAACAGCAGCTCTTTAACGGTCTCCTTTCTTCCAGATTATCCTTAATGCAGTTAATTCTAGAGGACTCATTTTAAGCCTGGTGCATAAAATCACTCAAAGAGGGAGGCAAGCACACTTTCTTTTTGAGGGAAGAACATTTTTTTCTCTCATGAACTCTAAACATGTGCCTGCAAATGCCATTTCGGCTTCCCAAAGAAAACTGCTGAGAGGAGAAGGCAAGAAAGGAAAGCTCACAGGTTTCTTTGCAGTCCTCCCCAGGAGAAAGACACGAGGTTCACACCCGTATCCCTGCAGGGGAAGCTCAGGGCAAGACGAGAGGCACAGCACAGTGACATATGCTTCAGCAGGCATCGTTACCTCAGCAGCAGGCGCAGGTTTTCCTGTTTCTCAATCTGTTCGTACTTCACAGAAAGTACCAGGTAGCCCAAGGACACGTCACTGGAGTAAAAGTTCTGGTGCTCCTGAAAACAGGAAGCCAAAATACATTACTCCTAACACAACCCCACCACGAGTTTACCAGATTTTTTGCATACAACCTGTCACTCAAGACAAGCTAACTTTCCACAACCTAGCAATGGCATGCTTGAAGACACGTGTATGCTGTCTCCCAGCCCCCTGGACAATCAATGCACGAGCATATCAGAGTTCATCCACTGTCATTTAGCTCCTTCCCAGCTGCGCATCATCAGAAGGGCTCCCAAGAAGGAACAGGATGAGAACATTCGGCAACATATTTTGAAGAAATCAGGTTTCTTGTAAATAAATTCATATCTTTCATGGATTTTCCTGTATCCATTTGGACTTTGTGTGACTAAGTAGTGGTCTCCAGCACACTCAGCTGGATGTGGTCTTGGGAATTCATTTATACAAACAGTAACGGCAGGATCGTTAGACCAAACAGTTGATCTCTAAGAGCACTCGCATCTCAGGAGGATGCAGTCAGAGCTGCAGGTAACTGCCTTGCAGATGAACACTGCTCTCAGCGGTGCCACTGCCACCGCCCGAGCTTTGTGGAGTGAGCCTCCAACAGAGGGAGTCACTCGGTCAAACAGGGAACCGTAACACAAACGTTTTCACGGGCTCTGTACAGAAGTGGCTGTGGCCATACGTTTCTTCTGGCTATACAGTCATGTTCCAATGGTCTGGGTATAGCAATATATATTTTATATATTTTTTACATATATATACATATATAAAACATACATATTGCTTACATATTGCTTTGTATAGCCTCTAACCTCAAAAGATTATGAAGCCTTTTGACAAGGGATGTGAACGGAAACCTTTAGCACAATGAGAATACTATATAGGTGGAATCACCCAGAAATGCTTAGATCACTCCCATCCTCCTAGTGGAACACCACTTTATGGCCAAGTTTTGGAGCTGTCTGCTACATTAACTCAGACCAAACAAAGAGCTGAGATTGAGCTCATGCTTTCAGCAAACAGTGCAAAATTATTTGGTTTGAGGTATAGCAGGACAGAGAGATCAATGAGAATGTCATGCAGGGGATCCAATTCCCTTTAGATTAGATTTTCTTAGATTAATATCATAATCTCTTGCTGCTAATGAGAACTTCTGTTGAAATGGGCAGAAGTACATTCTAGTATTTAGCCTCCAACCCAGGGGTATGGTACTTCTGAGCTAGCCATGATGGAAGCTGGAGTAAAACTCCTTCTCAGCAAAGCAAAATCATAATGAATACAACAAAATAAAACAAAATAAAGAATACCAAAACGAAAATAATCTCAGCTACCCTATCACAGGCAGAATTATCAGTGCCTCCTTATGCCTTGGGAACATGAAAATCAGAAGAAAGTCATATAGCAGTCTTACTGACAGCGGAATCGGGCATGTGCCCACAGAGATCTTCAGTGCATAACAGTTCAGGCAACGAAGACAAAAAAATTAAACCAAGGCTTTCTTTTAGTATCTTTTGTAGACAAAGCTTGGGATTTTCCAAATCCCAGATGACGTACTTCAAGATATCAGCTGGATCTCCCACTTGTGGTTCTGTAGGAAAAAGCAGCTCTGTCCATGCATTGAGAAGTCAGATGCTCCCAGGAGATAACATACACACACTTTAATGGGGAGTCTGATTCCCAAATTCCACTTATCAACTGTTTCACAGAGAAGAGGTACCCACTCACAGAGAAGAGGTATCTTGTTTGTTGATACATTTTCTAATGATAGTGTTGCTCACCACCAACTTGAAAGATATAACCAAAGTACTCTGCATACATTTCAGCGTGTACAGATTCTGTTCTGATGTACACCAGTGGGTTTATGCTGTTTGGTCATACAAGTGATGTCCCCAGCCTAAATGCCAAGTGTTTGCCGGTCAAATTCAATGGAGGAGAGATATAAAACACCATTCCCATGCAAATAATAAACAGGCTGTTCTACCGCCAGAGCAGCAGTCATGTCAAATCAAGGACAGTCACTTGCAACCCAAGAAGACGGCCAAGGAGCATGAAGCCAGTAATCAGGACTGCAAGACTCAGAGGGAGCATCACAGGAGGCACCATATTAGTGCATCCTAACACAAAAGTGTTATGCACTGGGACAGCAAGTTAGGTGCCTAGTTGTTTGGTCAGCACTTGCATGACTTGGAATGTGCTCTGTGAAAGGAATACTCCAGAGACAATAAATTAGTAATAAGGACTGACTCAGCAAAGTGTATAATTTGATCAGAAAGAGCTGCTAGTCTGACAGTTCCTTCCTCAGCCTTTTGCCTAGAAAATACAGGTCTGCTCTGTCTCTGGTGGTTTGCAACCCCTCTCAAGACGCTGATGAGATTGCCTTTTGCTGTGGAAAAAAATCTAAACTATTTTTTGTATTAGTCATACTCCTGGCTCACTGTGAAATAAAGATACACCTAGTGAAATACTGATACCTATGTGGACATAGGCATCTTGAAGTCAATAGACATAAATCAATCCCCACTTTGGAAAAAAAAAAGGGGGGGGGGAATAACTAAAACTACAGTCACTATCCTGAACCTGGACATGGAGATGAAGCTATTGAACTTCTTCAATTATTAGAGATATCGTCATCCTCACTTCCTCTTTGAGATGAAAATAAATAAATAAATAAATAAATCAACAGCCAGGACTGCCCTGCTACTGACTTGCATGGAAAACACTTCATGGCTTTTGGTGCTAGCAGCATAGTCTACCTTCTGCTGAAACAGGCCAAACAAGCGGGTCCTATAAAAGATAAGGTAAGTAAAGAGCGGCAAACAGAATAACATGGCCTCCAGCTGTAGCACTCAGATCACAAAGTCCAGTGTGATGCATCACACAAGTCAAGGACAGCAACTGAAATTCCCTGCACGTGGGAAGAAAAGCTGAAATCAAAGGAAGCCACAAAGGCTGAGCAGGCAGTTTATTTATTCTGACCGTGGCTTTCAGGATACTAGCAGATCTTTGGGATGCAAACAAGAATCAGGTGCAGTAGTCATTGTGAGCAAGGGCAGAAAGACAGCAGCTGAGGAACAGACCAACTCAAGGAGCAAAACAAGAGCATGCTCAATGGTCAGCTGAAGTCTGGAATCAAAGAAGTCCATAAACCAAAGAAGGCATACACCAGGGCAGATGCCCAAGACAGGCTGTTAAGGAAAAAAGATGTCACAATGCCAACAAAAGTCAGGGCCAGAAGGCAGAACAAAGGAATAGGAGCCAAAGCCTGAGGTCAGCTGCAGCCAAAAGTAACACTGAGCTGCGGAGACCAGGAAAGAGGAAGCGCCTTCCTAGGCCAGACCCCGGCAGGTCTGACACATGGGGGTCTCTGCTGCTTTGGAGACTGGGCTCTCAGCTCCGCAGCCAGCATAGCCAGGCAGAGCAGCCCAAAGGGGTGCAGTCTGCACAGGGGAACGGGCACCAGAATTAGTGGGCATCTTACACAATGGAGTCTTTGCCAAAGCTGCTCTGGCTGCCCAGCTTGATCCTGAACGTGACCCTGGGTTTTAAACCCAGATCTGAGTAATTGCGTGTATGAACAAAACAATAATTTCCTCGTTACTTTTTCTTCCTTCTGTGATTTTCTTTCTTTGTAAAAGCACGTAGGCAACAGAGGCAGACTCAAGAGTCCTTCAGCATACAAAAGCATTTATTGTTAGCTGTTCCGAAGTTAGAGATGAACCGTCAAAAGGCTTTACAGTCAATACTGAAGACCAATAAACTTATGGTACTGAAGTACATAAGTTACTGGTACAGCATCATTATTGCAGCAAGCCTTCTGGTTGGAAAAGTGTAAGGTGTTGCCTGCCAGTTGGATGACAACGAGGACCTGGAAGCTGCTGCCATTGCTGGTAACTACAGAACACAGACCCACTGAGAGTGGGCTGGTATTGAAATAATACCTGATAAGGCTGTTTCCTTGCAGGCCCCCCCTCCTGCACCTCTGCTTGGACAAAACTTAAAAAGAAAAAAATATTATCTTGGGCTGATGTTAGCATGCCATGGCAGGAAAATAGCGGCAAGCTCCAAAAGACATGTACTTGCATACCAGAGGAAAATGATCCTAAATATGAAAGACTTGCAGTCTCAGCAAGTTCACTAAAGCACACACTCAGACAGCACGTTCACTAAAAGCATAGACTTGTAGTAATGAAACAAAATTAGAGAGACTTTAAAACAGCAGAAGAGATCATTACAATTATACCTAATAACAAAAATGTCCTTTGACTGCTTCAGATGGTTTCTGCCTCTTTGTCCTAGGTTAAGCTAGAATTTCACACTAATAACTTAAATCATAGTTCTTTCCACGGAGAGGACTCCAGGGAGTCAGTTCCCCAGCAGCCCACAGGACCGCAGCAGCAGCACTTTAACCAGCACAAAGAAAGGACAGCCTGATGGAGAAATACATGACCACGCACCAATGCATGGCAAGAAAGCTCCTCTAACCAGCACTGCCAGCTCCGTGTGCTTGTGAAACGGCACCCCAGGGTTCTTCTGCCTGGCATGTCCAGTGCATACCTTTATTAAATCCTTCCTGGCCTCAGGCCATTTCTCTTTATCATAGTCCCACAGCACAAGACAGAAGGTTTTACAGCCTTCTTCCTACAGGCAAAATGAATCTTACCGTATAATCGTCATACAAAATACAGACCATGAAACAAAAGGAACTGGGCTACGGCTTGTATGTCCTAGCATTAATTTTTTGTTTGTTTGTTTTATAGGCTCTGCTGTAAGGTGCAAAAAGTGTCAAAAGAATTGTCTGAGTTTGAGTGACTTTGTATACGCACACCCGCAACAAGGACACACACATTGAGTTTGTAATACCACACATGCTCTGATCTCCTGTCTTGCTTAAAGGATATTCCCTAAACCACTGGCTATGCCTCTCCCATCGCGTGATGCTCATGGACTCTTCTTCAGCTAAGAACCATCTGCAGTTACTCCAAGCATGCAGGACACCTTTCCTTACCTTTCAAAATAACCTTCCCGTGTTATCAGCAAGAAAGGATCCAGTCCACACAGCATCAAAATCACTGGTCTCTCTGATTTTGCACTGATGAAACACCCTCCTTGTGGAAAAGCTCTGAGCTCTCTCCTGACCTAAGCTTTTGAGCCACAGGTAAAGACACGGGAACAGCCTTCTACCTCTGGGTAGAGGTTTCTACGACAAGAGTCCTGCTCACCTTGTTCTTTTCTGACACTGGCTTGCTCAAAGACTTGCATGTTTAACTGGACACGGACACACTTTCAATCAATTAAGACAAAGAATAAAGCACTGAACACTGTAGAAAAGGAAGAGTATAGGAGTGAGGAGTTTTTCTGTAGCAACGATAGCTAGACACCTTTGCAAATGCAGGGAGTCTGGTGACAGGGGAATTCCTGAATCTCACTTGGAAGCACACCGACAATACGGCCCTGCAGAGCAGGAGTGTGGACAAGATGAGCTCCAGAGGTCCTTCCAACCTCAACTGTTCTGTGATTCTGGAATACCAGGTCAGCAGTGAATCCTACAATCAGACTAAAAAAATCATATCCCAGTTTGCCTCTCATCCTAGCTGGCTCTGGAAACCTTCAAGCACAATCCTAAATTTACCACGACAGAAAAATAGTTACAGTTTGCATACTGAAAGCTTCCAGAATGTCAAAGGATGAGTGTCGATGTACACCAGATCTGTCAGTAGGGAGGAGGCTCCAGGAGCGGTGCTCCACATGTCAGGGGTACCCACATCAGCTTCTAGTGGTGCACGCTAGTGGCTGTGGTACGCAACACAGGATCATCCAGACAAGCCCAGCTACTGCAGAACAGGTCCTCAGCACTGCTCAAAGTGCCACCTCCTCCTGCTTTTCAACTTACTAAGCAGCCCCAGAGGGAAACCGCTGGATAAGATGCAGCGTGAGTATACCTTATCAGGCTCTCTTATCTCGTTATGCCACGAACTGAAACTCAGGAAAGATCATAAGTTTGTTCACGCTTGTTCTTGATGGTTGACATCATCCTGAGATCCAGTCCAGGAATCAGCCAACTCCCTAAACAGGCCAACCCAGATGGGCCTTCTTAAACAACTATAAAACATGTTGCCCAGTTTCTTCAAACACATTCTGTGGTGACCATACTCGCTACTTATCTACACCAAGGCAAACGGACCATCTGGCTTATGACTGAGGGGCTCGCGCTGCCAGCGCCAAAGCCCCCTCTACAAATAATACCGTCTCCATTTCCAGTATCATGACACTTCCTTCCTCTTGTCACCCCAAGGCTGGTATCTGTCCAGGAGCCGCAAAAGAGCTTCTTGGCCAAACATAAGCACTCCCTGTGCAAGTCCTTCTCACCTGTCAGCGCGCAGGGTGATGCACAATCACAGGGGGATGGGACGGAACCGACACGCCACAGGCCACACAGGGGCACATACCCTATTGGCATTAGTTCGAGGCATCGTGAGGGGTTCAAACAGAGCGGCGGCACAGTTACTTCCAAGTCTATCAGAAACAGCCCGCGATGCATGTCAGCCCCGAGGCTGGGTGGGCAGGGAAGGCTCTGAAGGCTCTTACCTTCCCCAGAAAGTGCTTGCGGTACAGCTTGGCCGTAGGGTCGCTTTCCAGTTTCACTTTCCCACTCCATGGAAAGGGCACATCAGGCAGGGCTGGACTCAGTCTGGAGAGGTTGTGGCTGGTCCCTTCGATCCAGTAGCCCCCAAACTGGGGTAAGATAATGAGAGGATACGGCCACCCTTTCTGTAATACCTATGCAGAAGGACAGAGAACATGGAAGCTGACAGGCCAGTAAAGTCCAAGGAAAAGCAGAAATGAGCAGTAGTAACTCACCTCGTGGATGCTGGGGTAAGGAATATACTCCTCTTCTGTCTGAAATCAGAAGAGACCATTAGCAAAAAAGGTTCAGTGTTATCCTCTCACAGCAGCGCAAGCTGTGTCCTCAGCCCCTGCTCTGCCCTCATCCACCTTTAGAACTTTACTTTAGGATCAAAGGTTAGGCTCCATTTCCCAGGTCTCAGCATTATCACACAGAACTTTGAGAACCAATAAATTTAGGAGTCTGACTTCACCCACCTTCCTCCTTGAAACTACACAGAACACAGGCACGCCACGTGAGAAGGCAGCCATACAGGCACACGGGTGAAGTCAGGAGTGACAGCCGGTCTCCTTTCCTTCCAGCGCCAGGCAGCTGCTGTTCTGCACAGGTGACAGCAGAGATGGTAGAAACTGTACCATCACCTGCAGCGAGACCAAGGCTCTGCCATCTCCACAGCTAGAGCTGTGGCATACAACCGAGGCGTGACTGCGGGGCCAGGGGCAGCGCCACAGCCATGTCACGCCAGGTGGGCGCCCCTTCCACCACCAAGAGCCAGGCCAGCTCCACCACAGCCCAGTGGCATCAGTGCTCTATGGGCTGCTCTTAAAGGCCATTAAAGGATTAAATTCAAGGTCATGGCTGATTTCAAGGTTACTGTGGCTGAGCTGAGACTGGAGGAATGGAGAGGAAGAGTTGAGAATTTAAAGATGGGAATCTGTTCTTATCGGCATAATAGTAAGGGAAACAGAGAAGCTTTCTAGTAGCATCCATAGCAGTCCTCAAGCATACTGAAATAAATGCAACATGGTTTCATAATTCTTATTATTATTATAGCTTTTAAACTGAATAAAATTAAAGAAAGTACTTAGTCAAAACTAAGTTTTTTAATAATAATAAACACTTATTGGAACCACTTAAATTTGAAAAAGGGAAGCATTGATTCTATTTCAGCTACATAGTTTCACCCTCTTGTGCAGTGACTTAAAAAAAAAAAAAAAAAAAGGCAAGCATATATGTGTCCTTGCACTGTTTGTAGGCTCCATGTTCATTTCAAGATGAAAATACACTGCAAACCAGATCAGTAATTATCTGTCATTCTCAGCAACTTCGGAGGCAACAAGGACTTTGCCTGACCTTGAGAGGAGCTGGAAGGGAACATCTTTGCTCATCCAGACGACTCCCCTGGAAACAAAGTCACAGACAGTGAATCCTATGTTTGAGCAAGTCTGTTTCTGTTACCCTCTGTCCCCTTCTCTGTACCCTCAATATGCATATTTTGCCTCTCTAATTTTCTACTTTATGCAGGTTTGGAGTAAACAAGAGGAGTAAAAGCTAGAACTTGGCCAGTCCCCTGGCTTGGCATGTAAACGGAAAAGCTCCCCTGGCCACCTTACATCTCTTAAAAAACAGAAAGCTGGCAGAAATCAAAAGCAATCTCCCAGACTGATGCTCTTACTTAATTCTCTAATCTCTTCTAGCTACTTTAAAACACTTGTTTTGACAATTGGGGCTAGGCGAGAAGACTTTTCTTATTAAGCAGGTTATGTGCCTTGCTCCCATCCACGTAAGAGAACACATCTGTTCTTACGTGCCACAGAGTGCGGCTGCGGAGCTTGGGGGCTGCTTCCCCAGGCAGCCTTGCTGGCAGGTGGCTTGGGATGCAGGGCAGGAGATGACTGGATGCCTGGCTGCTTCCTGAACCAGCAGCTGGCATCCAGACTTGCTTCTCTTTCTCAAGGCTATTCCATCCTCCCTTCTCACTGTGGCAAGAGTAGCTTGTGTGCACCACAGTTCCGCAGCAGAAGCACATAGAACAGCGAAACTGTAGTGAGGACAGTGCCAACATGAACGGAGCAGAGGCAGAATAGGAGGAGCCCCAGAGATACGGGGGGCAGCAAGGTGCACAACGTGCTGGCCACTGTCCAAGCCAACATCAGTACAGGCGAAAGAGTAAGAGGCAAAACTGGCATCACCAGATAGGAAGCTGCAGACCAGGATTTAAGTTGCAGCTGTCTCTTAGACACAACACCTGAGTATTCAGCTACTGGCACCTAAATCCTGTAACTCATATCAGAACATTTTTATACACCATCAGTGACGCTGCGCAATAAAGTGGCTATCAGGGATTCCAGACAGGAGAAGTAGCTCTCAACTTTGTTCTGAAAATAAGCAGGATCTGATTTATAACAGCTATGTCTATGCAAGTATTCTACAGTGGAACTAGCTTGTAAACTAGTGTCTGGTAGAAATACGTAACTCTCACTGGAGCCCTGCGGTGGGGATCTGAAGAGGCTCTAGAGCAAACATTTGAGGCCAATGCTCCACCATGCAGGGTGAAAAAACTTCCAGTATAGCAACAACATTAACATCGAGGAATAGCAGCATTACAGCATGGATTAATAATGATCCTTGAAGAAGCAACAAAAGAAAGAAAGGAAAATAAAAAAAAGAGAGAGAGAAAAAAAAAAGACATCCATTACACATATAACTGGGGTCATAAAAAAATGAGAAAGCTTATTAAACGAGCCATAAAAGAGCTAAACCTTCGTGAAATGATGAGGAGCCAGACCTTGAGCTTACAACAAATGCATAACACCTTCCAAAAACTCCTAGAAACACCAGAAGTAAGCCATAATGGCTGAACGCCAGGGTAAGGGAGACTAGTAGCAGATGCACGAGGGCATTCCTCATAAGTCTGAAGTTGAGTTCAAGCACAAAAAATAGATACAACAACAAATCTTAGTTGGTTAAATACAGAAACACAGTAAAGCAAGTGAGGAACAATCTGCAGATAACATAGTAACAGAAATAAACAATAATAATAACAAAAATAAAGAATTATTTTCCTTAACTACATTAGGAGAAAGAAGCTTGTCAAAACGTCTACAGGGTGACATAGGACCAAACTACAAAAGCTGAGCTTAGAAAGAATTACTCTCCCCCAAGAAAAGGTATTTTTTTAAAACTGTATTTTCAACAGGGAGCCTGAACAAATACCAGTTTAGAGCTATTCTTCATAGGGCAACATCAGAAGACCTGTTTCAAATTGCAGTGTCAGTAGACAGCACTGACAAAATGAACATTAGCAGGATGCGGTGGGTTGTGAAATTAAGAGGGAACAAAGGCTGGCGAGCGATCTTCACCTTTGCAGAGGCAGTAGTGACCGATTAGCATCTGGGGAGGTCACGAGGCTAAGAAAGGGGCGTGCATGAAATACAAGTGTGAACGGGTATTTTGTTGATGCAGCCTGGAGTTTCCTGGTCAGCCAGGGCTCACAGGGAGTGCTGGGCTCGGGAACAGGTCTCTGGGGCAAGACAGGCCCATGCTCTATCCAAACAGGACCGAGACGGGAGGTACGCATATGCACAAAGCAGCCCCAGCCCCTCCAGGACAAGCCCTGGGAAGGACTGGGACAAGCTTGCTACACTCCCGAGCATTTCTGCACACAGAAACGCAGGCAGGGAAACCGTGGTTTTGCGGGTTCTCTCTCCCCTTCCTTGGCATTTTTGGCAGATCTGGTAAGTGCAGAAAGTTTCCAGTTACAAGGGAGGTCCCAGTAGGAGACCAGTAGTTCAGAGTGGCCTGAAGGAAACCTTCCCTGGCTGCTGTAAAGGGGGTGCTGCCTGCAGTGGAGGCTCTGCAGAGCACGGAGGAACGCGCCGGCACATTCCATGACTCTGCACTGTTAAAGGAGCTCCAGGGAGCAGGAGACGCAGCCCGAACCCAACCAGCTTCCCTCTGGAGTGAAGCCCGAGGTACTGGCACAGCTCTAAGGCAGCCCTGAGCTGTGCAGCCCGAGGCTTTATTCCAGAGGGTGACCAGGGCCTCAGAGAACTGGCACGTACGCTGCTGACGGGTGGCAGCGCAGGCGGAACAACCGGTGGAGATGGCTGTCATTCCCCAAAGGGGGGCACAACCTGTGGCAGCGTCACCCACCTGCTGGGAGCCCCTTGGCATTCGGGGCGGCTCGGCTGCTGGTGCTGCCTTTAGGGCAAGGCCCCCCCTGGCCACCCCCAGCCCACCACAGACAGCAGCCTGGGGACCCCACACTGCCAGGGTCCCGCGCCGGGAGTGCCTGGCCTGAGCGGGGACAGAACAGACAGAGGAAAAACTGCCCGGACGCACAGCCGGGTCCACCACGGCCTAACGATAGCACCCGCTTTCTGCAGGGAGAGCACTGGTTCAAAGCAGACAGCTTGGATACGAAGGGGAGACAGGAAAGAAAACATGGAGGTGGCTGTGAGAAAATGAGATGGAAGGGTATGCTGGAACCATACGGATGCAGGCTGGAGGTGGCAACATCACACCACAAAAGACAAAAGCAGGTAAGTGAGGAAGGATTGGCTATGCAAGTATGCAAAGACCTACAACATCAGGGTTTATCAGCTGAAATCAGATTTGCTTGCTTTTCAACTGCCCGCACTGCAGAGCAACCAAGGAACATCGTACGGCCCAGCGCCCTTAGAGGGTATTTCCTGTGGCATCACCACATCTGCAGCACAGAACAATGTGGCCAGTAGCCCGTTTACTTCAAGTAATGAGTATTAAGATTACAAAGGAAGAAAAAAAAAAAGGAAAAAAAGCAAACTTCATTCCCAGATTTCAGAGGCAGGTTTCAGTTTAAGAAGATAGTACAACTTTACGCATTAATTCATCACACATAATGTGAAATGGCTACGTTAACTTTCAGTCAAGCGATTCTACTCCAATCCCATTGTTAAAGTACTCAGATACTAATTCTATCCTGTGGCTTTGTTGTTGTTATTTTACGGAGAAATGCCCAAGCCTCCTGCTTTGCCTTTTACTCACTTGTTTGGTAATGAAAATCCCAGATTTAAATTTCAAGAGTGATTCAACAAATCTAAAGGATAGCTGGAGTCAAATGGAAGGAAAGGGAAAGCAAATACAGAGAAAAAAAGGATAAAGAAATAATTAGTAAAAATCTAAAGAAAGATCACAATTTAAAGATAAATAATAAAAATAAATTGGGGAGAGTTCTTTTGGAAAACATCTCCTTTCAAAAAGTTGCTGTCATAATTAAGCAGCAGCTATTAATTCTCCTAGTGCAAGTCAGGTGACAAAACAAGCTAAATTAAAAAGCAAACAAACAAACTACTAGACAGTCTGAACAATGGGCAGCTAAGAAACCAATACAGATGCAAAATTAGGTGGTCTGCATATGCCAGCAATTCTCAGCAGCTCCTCGTTACACCCCTAACTGAAGCGGTCCGAATCCAGTGGGATGTAGTTCTCACACGGCCAACGGGGAGCTGAGGAACCCTGAGATCTTCAGTACCGCAGTGTCCCAGTGAGGGACACCTGGCAGCGGCCGGTGTTCGCCCAGCTGGCAGAGGCTGGACAGGCCGTGGCAGCGCCCGCAGTGCCCGCAGTGCCCACAGCCCCGCGCTCAGCTCCCCCCAGCGCGCCCCACGGCCTGGCACAGCCAGCGCTTGCGGTTCTGTCGTGCTGAGAACATACCCCAACGGGGAGGGGGGGGCAGCACGGTGGTTTCAAGGTCTGTGCCTGCCTACACATGACTGTACAGAAGACATACCTTCAGACCCCCCCTGTACAGAAGACATACCTTCAGACCCCCTCCCCCGCACCCCCTCCTAGCCTGCCAGGCAGCACTTCATCCTCACAGCTCCATGCTTGGTCCTGCACTGCTGCCGTCCACCTCCTCACCTTCACACTCCCACCAAAGCTTGTGTTTCCATCATATCCACAGTATGATCACCCAAATTCCAGAAAATAAGTTAATTGTTTCTTCTAAGTTTAATTCCTGCACATAATAGGAGGCAGGAGTTGTGTGCCATGTCAGGTCAGGCCAGTCACCCACAGCATTTTAAAGGTGTACCACTTAGAAAATACTGGTAATCTGTAAGGATGCTCTGGGAAGAGATTTTGTTGTTAGATATGTAACACATATAACATTATTAGATTATTATCTCTTTATTTGGTAGGGCAGGATTGGTTTTTTCCTCCCTTTTACTGTATTTTAATTTTATAATGTAATATATGCTATTAAATGCACGTATTGCCGTAACAGAATTAAGCCAGTCCTTCTTTCTTGTGCAAGTTGAAGACAGGGCCTGCAGTAGTTATTTATTAAACTGTTTGACCTTGCTAAATGCAGTTATGTTAACATCCTATTAATCACCTGTCATTAGCAGCTGCTGCCCAGCAGAAGCAATTTCTTGAAGATGCCAGAGATACCTTAACGCAACTTTGATTTTCTCAGAATCACACTTCTGCAAAGAACATAACTATAATATTTGCATCTATTCCTTCCATCATGCTGGTTGGAAAAATTAACACAGGGAAACACTTCTGAAACCCCATTTAAGGGTAGGTGTAGGTGCTTGGGCCTGGGAGAGCTAAATATTCTGCAAGACTAAATTAAAGCATACTGGGAGCAAAGCGACAACGCAAATTGCAGCCAATTATTTGTTTGGCTATGAAAAATCACGAGATGTCAAAGTCTGACAGAGTAGCTTCTCCTTACCTGCATTTTTTCAATCATCTCAAACAAGTCCACAGTCTGTGAAAAGACAACAGGGAAAAGAATTTAACATTTGCAGAAGCTAACATTATCTTCTCTGCTAACTCAGACACCAAAAGAGCCAACAGCTCCTTCCACATTTTGGCACAGAAACTACTTGCTCGCTGAAGACAAGATGGAATCATTCTTCCTTAGCTGACAGCAGGGACAAAAGAACTAGCCAAATTGTCTTCAGCTTGTGTGGCAAAAGCTTGCCCTGGAACCTGGTTGAACAGTTACTAGAAATTTCTCTCTTTCAATGGGCCAGACCACTGACTCAGTACAGTACAGCATAAGAAATGAATAAATGAAGCCTGGGATTGCCACAGAAGTGAGCAACTACAGCCATAAGACATGCACGCACACAAGCTTGCTTCAGTCATTTCTTCTGCTCAGTGGTTCAAGGCACATTCCAACCTCAGCCAGAGGGACATGGGCTGTCTTTACCTTGTTGGGGACAGCAGGAGCGAGAGCATATGGAAAGCCTTGGGTGGGAGGGTCTATAACATCACTGAAGCAGCGCACCCCTTCCTCGGACCTCCTGCAAGGGGAGGAGAAAGAAGGAATATCTTCTAACTCTTGGATATCTCAAGACACCAGTGCCTGCCTGCAGTGCCGCCTCTGCCTTCTGCTGCCCTCTGCTTACTGTTCCTCTCCCCAGACCACTTCCTGCCCATGAGGGACCTTCACGCCCTGTGAGATTCCCTGAGCTGTCTCAGCTCACCACTTGCCACCTGCAAACGTCCTGGATGTAACAGCAAAAGCCGCCTGGCCCCGACTGCTCCGCCTCTGTTCGCACGCTGTTTTCCTCACCACTGTCCTGTAAGTGCTGCACGATCTCTTTTGCCAGGTTCCTCCTCTATCATAGATCTGTAGCAGAATAAACACAGGACACGGGAAGCTACGGGACCAGATCTGAAAGCTGAACCATAGTAAAAGAGCAGAAAGTTCTGAAATGTCACTGAAATGACAAATGAGCACCCAAAGGACAGCCCCAGCTGCCACAGCCTGGGTATCAGTGTCCGAGACAGCAGCGTAGCAGAGATGGTGCTACAGCGGGACTGAGAGGAGCCTGCACCCCTCCTGCAGCCTGCGGGTTACTGCTGCTGGGAAAGCCAGCGTGCAGGCTGGATGAGCTTTTATCTGCACATCTTCTGTTGAAAACACATTGTTATTTTGGCCCTGCTGGAGCAGCAGTGTCAACAAATAGCAGCAGCACTTATTTGACTTCATAGAAGAGAAAGCAAAAAATAACACAAACAATACACTGTAGTTTAAAAGACATACCCTGCATCGGCCACCGCGCTGTGGGCAGCCTCACTGCTAGCTGCAGCTCTCCTACTGTTAGTTAATAAACCTCCTGTGCTGCTCACAGTTTTTACTAGCAATGACAACTGGGGTGTAAGTCATGGTAGAGGTCGCATAGGTGGGGCGGGGAAGAAAGCCCAAGTTCCTAATACAAGACTTGTCCGCTTTGTAATGCAATCATGAATATGCTGGTTACGTGATCATATAACACAATCATAAATTGCTATCCTTCAGCTGTTTGATGCACAGACTCCTACTGCTTCCACGTGAAGGGATCAGCACCTGTAAGTCATGCAGGCTCTTGCTTTGCCACATTCCCTGTTGCACGGAAGTGCGATGCATTCCCGTCATCATGAAGCCACACTCCATTACATGCTCCAACAATCTCAATGCCCACCAATTCTCTGACAATTCACAATTTATTTTAGTAGCCCAATGACATCATGTAACTTGTATATAGGCTGATCTACACAAAATAACACAATTCTTCCATCCCACAATTTTCTCCTAAAATTCAAAATGAGAGAGATCTGTGCAATGCGTCTAGAGACTAAAGCCGTAATGTATATGGGAGGAAAGATGTAGGAGTTAGACTTGACATCCTCAAACAAATATTGGAATAGTTAGATGGCAAATGTATTTTAAATGAATATTAATATCATACCAACACATGCTTTATTTATCATCTTATTCATTTACTTGCAAGTTTGGGAGTAGCAAAATTTATGTCCAAGCAGTACACGACATATTTTCATTGGGTTTTTTAGGAATCTGAAGTTTCTGCTCTGCAAGCCCTAAAAAGGTAAGAGCTTAATTTGATAAGTTTTCATTTTCAGAAACTAGCCATCTCCAGAGAAGTGTAATAGCAGAACTTTTGTGCAACTGGATGCTCTGGGGCCTTGCTACATGCTGTAGTGGGTTTTTTTGCCCTGTCACTGGTTTGAATCCTGAATCATTCAGCAGAGAGCAAAACACATGCCAGCACCATGGAAGCTGGCAGCTCCCAGGGCAGGTCAGCGTGGCCGGTCCTGCCCCGCTCCCATCTCTGCCCCTGGGGCCGGCCAGGGCACCTCGCACAGGGCTGCTTCTTACTGCTCAAGCCAAGCACAGTCCTAGTGTCAAAGGTCCTCCAGCAGATGCCAGACTCACTGGTCTTATTACATTTAGAGATGTTCTCAATTCTGTCATTATCTCAGGTTAGGGATGTGCTGAGGGAACTCAAAAATCCAGGTGAATGACTTAGATTTTATGTTATCTTTCACGAAATATCACGAATGCTTGGGGCCGTTGTAACTATTGCTTGAAAGTCCATTTGTGAATTTAAAACTTCTTGAATGAAAAACATTAAGCTTTATTTATAGAAAGAGAACATACTGCCTTTCAAATTGGAACTTCAAGCTCCTTGGCCACAGAAAAGCAGAATATCAACCTTCTGAGAAAGAAAACCAGTTCTGCAGGGAGAGGAATACGCATGTGCAAATGTATCCTGGCTGAACCTTTATTTTTAGGAAATAGCAACAAGGGGAAGCAGGGGGCCCAGAAAATGTCAAAAACTAAACTAGGATTTTACTAGTGACAGTAACCAGTGCATTAATTTCAAGCAGGTAGCCAAACTACAAGTAGGCACTGCTGATCCACCACTAACAATGCAACTCTCAATACTCAGCAGCACATAAAGGACCTTTGCAGACCTCCAAGCCACTATATCCACACACAGAGCTCTGCTCACCCCCTGTATTCCTGCCTGGCAGCATCCTTTGCTATTTTACTCCTGGGATCAGTCTGTACAGCTCTCTCAAAATCATTCCCATCTGCTATAGCTGAGCCAGTTCAATAACCAAGTCAATGCAAATATTTGCTCTGAGAAAAGCACAAGTCAGCCTTGACAGATTCCATCCATCCTTTCATCCATCTTTCATAAGTATTAAGGAAGTGAGAAGTGTCTGAAGAGATAAGTGCCCCAAACCCTCAGGTAAACCCTCCTGAAAGTTCACAGGGAAGCAGGCATATAGCTACTGTAAAAACCTCTGCTAACCTGAAGCCTTCCAGTAGGAGAAACAATACAGCATGGTCAGAACAACCCCCAGTATTGACACAGGTTGAGCGGGGAACAGACCAAGGGCATCCCTGAGGGGAAGGACTTGGGGGTGCTGGGGGATGAGAACCTCCACATGGCCCAGCAATGCACGCTCGCAGCCCAGAAAGCCCCCCGAGCCCTGGGCTGCATCCCCAGCGACGTGGTCGAGGGAGGGGGCTCTGCCCCTCTGTCCTGCTCAGGTGAGGCCCCCGGCAGCACTGCCTCCAGCTCGGGGCACCCAGTATAAGGACCCATCGGAGCGGGTCCAGAGGAGGCCACGAGGATGCTCAGGGGGCTGGAGTCCTCTGCTGTGCAGACAGGCTGAGCGCTGGGGGTGTTCAGCCCGGAGAAGGCTCCGGGAGACCGTGGGGCACCTTCCAGTGCCTGAAAGAGCCGGCAAGAAAGCTGGAGAGGGGCTTTTTTTCAAGGGCATGTAGCAACAGGACCAGGGGGAACAGTTTTAAACTAAAAGAAGGGAGATTTAGATTAGGTATCAGGAATAAATTCTTCACTGTGAAGGTGGTGAGACACTGGCCCAGGCTGCCCAGAGCAGCTGTGGGTGCCCCATCCCTGGCAGGGCTCAGGGCCAGGTTGGACGGGGCTGGGAGCGACCTGGGCTGGTGGGGGGGGGTCCCTGCCTGTGACAGGGGGCTGGACTGAGTGGTCTATAAGGTCCCTTCCAACCCAACCTGTCCTATGATTTGCAGCTAGTTATGGAATGGCAGTCAGCACACTGACCGAGTCCCAGCCTCACAGCTGGTTCTTGCAGTGAGACAAGGGCACGTTGTAGCCCCCCCCCCAGCAGGGCCAGGCAGCCAGCGCCGCGCGGAGTCCGGAGCGGCAGCCCCGAGGCGCCTGTGAGAGAAATCCTGTGCAACCGCTCCCCAAACAACAGCTGCTGCCCCTTCTCGCCCTTTCTCCCCCCTTAGCGAGGCACATCTGCCTCCTCCCACACCCGCAGGCAGCCCCAGAGCACGGGGCCCCCTCCCGTGCGCACCCGCGCCCCTTCCCACAGCTCCGCCAAGGAATGGCCAGCCCAGAACGGGGGGGACGGGGGGAACCAGGCCAGAACCCGGGGGTCCCTCTGCCGCCGGGACAGTTTGCTCTCAGCTGGTCACAGACTTTTCAGCCCACGGACGCTGCGCTCAGCCGGGACCCCCGGCTTCGCTCCCGGCCGCAGGGCGGCTGCCCCAGCTCCTCCTGCCCCCGCACCGACGGGGGGACCCGGGGAGCCCCGCCGGCCCCCGCCCCCGCGGGACCGAGGCAAGGGGAACTCCCCCGGGGAATTCATCCCGCCCGGCAGGTCCACGCCGGTGAGCCCCCCGCTCCCCGGGAGAGGGAGGGGAGCAAGCGGGCCGCCCCCGCGCCCCCCTCCCCCCCGGCACCCGCCCGGCTCCCCCCCTTCCGTCGCAGCGGCACCGGGGGGACGCGGGGCGGCCGGGTCCGAGCGGCCGGGGGGTGCGCGGCCGCCACCCTCCCCCCGCCAGGCTCCCGCAGAGAACCCCGGGGCCCCCCTCCTGCCGCCGCCGCCCGGCCCCGCGCCAGAGCTTCCCCCGCCCGCAGCCGCTGCCCGGCCCCAGCCCCGCACGTACCGGCCGCAGACTGCGGCGGGGAACCCGCGGCCGGGGAAAGGGGCCGGGCCGGGCCGCGCTGCCCCCCCGGGAGCCGCCGCGCCCCTCGCCCCGCCATGGGGAAGGGCCGCGGCTGCCCCCGGCTCCCCCGCCAGCCCTCCTCTTCCTCGCCGCCGGGCCCCGGAGCAGAGCGCGGAGGGCGCCCCGCAGCCGCCGCACAGGGGGCGCGGGAAGAGACTGAGGAAGATGAAGCCGCGGGGGTGAAGCGGTGCCTTGTCCCCTCCTCCGCCGGGGACGCTCAGCCCCCGCCCCTCGCTGGGCGCCGCCGCAGGAGCTGCGGGGGCTGCCGAGCCCAGGGGCGGCGACACGTGGTGCCCCTGGCCAGCTCCACGGCACAGCAACAGCTCTTCCCCAGGCTCTCAGTATCCAGCGGGAAAAGTGAGCATCGAGGCGACCCCCCCACCCCACCCCCCAGCTTCCCACACCCTTCCAGGGTAGACCAGGAGGGTACCAAAACCGCCCTTGGTACCTGGAGCCGATGGACATCGAAGGCTGTGGAGATCTGGCCATACGCCCCCCTTACGGGACGGCTCCCTCACCTGATGTGCAAGCTGGTCTCCGGGGAAGCCCAAATTTTCAGGGGCAGAAACCCCTCAGCCACATGTATTAGCATTCACTCCCCGATAGATCATAATTCCTGACAAAAACTGAGGATGACAACATGATCGTCCATTGCAAGAGCACGCATACACTTCTGTTTAAATAAAAGCAGAGAGTGCTTCCAGACACATTTTTGGCCTGTGATTCCCAATTTCATTCCACAGGATGATGTCATGTTTCCTCTTTACATGCAGACTTGCAAAGGCAGCAGCCCCAGCTTTAAGGTAAGTGTCAGCCTCACACTGGGCTTGGTCTGACCCGTGAAGGGGACAGTAGGGAACATGGGACCAGAGGCAGCATGTGCCAGAGGAGCTGCAGGAAGGTGCAAGGGAAGAGCAAAAGCAGAATTCGGAGAGACCAGACAGAAAACATGAGATTGCTAATACAGACGGGCAAAAAGACAAACAGAGAAAGCAAGCAGCTACACCAAAGTTTTAGGGACAGGAGTGCAGCAATTCATCCTAATGCTCTCTGCAAGTTTTACTTATGCAGGGCCTGGATAGAAATTATGGGGGCTTCGGGGGTCTGTGGGTGGGAAGAGAGCCTGTAAGGAGTAAGGAATCAATCAAGGCAGCTGGCAGCTTTGAATGGATGAAGAAGGGATCCACTTGCTGCTTGTAGGAACCTGCCTGGAGGCCAGCTGCTTCCTCTCCCTGGCAGCTCAGGTGCTGGCGTAGGGCCGGCACAGCACACCCCTTGCTCCCAGTCCAGTGCTGCTGGCAGGGCTCGGGCAAGGCAGGGCAGCCACTCTATGCACGGCAGCTCATACTTCCCTGGCCGAGCCTCCAAGCAGTGTGATGGGCCAGGGCGAGGAGCCACAGCCAGGCCTGCCCGCTCCGCTGTGGCCAGAAGGGAGAAGAGCCGGTTCCTGGGGAGAGAGGGGCTGCTGCCCACCCCCACCACGAGGCATCCACAGCAGCACTGGCGAGCCTGGCCCCGGCAAAAGCCAAGCACATGGACAGGCCCAGGTTCTTCTGCCATTCTTTGGCAACTTGCCACTGTGGACAAGAGCCAACTTTGTTCATGTACAAAACCACACCGGGCTCAATCTAACAGCCTTGCAGCTTTACCTAACCTCCTGTGCAACTCCAGCTGTGTACAATGCCCTCAAGATGCACAAGCAAACAATTATTAAATACCCTAGTTACTGTTCTAATTAGCCTTCTTTAGCAATAATCATATGAATAAATCATTTCCACATGTATGCAAATCACAGGCCACCCTTTCCCCTTACGGTTCCTTGACTTACAATGAAGCTAACCATTGCTACTGTTCACACAGCTACTGCAACAACGTCACCTAATACCAGCCTTTAGTTGTACTAGGTAGATTCAGTTCCCAGACTAATTCTCTGTACTTACAGTCTTACATTATGGATTACATTGTAATCCATATCTTTGTCTACATTTGCATAATCATTATGCATTTTATAGCTATCATGTGGCTTAGGGACTGGGACACAAATTTCTGTTCTTTCAGGTACCCCTGTAGGTATGTTAACACAGGTACTACAGTAATTGGTGTCTATACCTTTTGCTATGTATTTTTCCCAGTTTTTGTTAACAGAACTTTTTCTTTCTTATACTTGCATTAGCATTTTATCGCGCTCATAAAGGATAAGTCTGTATTAGCTGTAAAACAGAAACTGATCTCTGCAATTTTATTAATTGAGTCATTGTGAGAGCATCAGAAGCTCCACCAAAGCTGCGCAGTACCACATACACACAGCAGCACATCCTTCAACAGTAAACTCTTCAGGGCAGAAACTGTTTGGGTTGGTTTTTTTATGTTTTCCTACAATATTACACTCGGTCGTCACAAGCCCAGAGCTGCACCCACAAATAAAAACATACATGTTTTCCCATCAGCTGTTTCCACAGATCTATGCACACAGCTTCTAAATATAGTACTGAGTGTGCACAGACAGCACCTCCCACGGCCCGCTTGGAATCATCGTTTTATGTCAAAGGCTGACAGAATTAGGGTGGGTTCCCCCCGAGTCCGGACAGACCCTCTTTCATGCTCCTCCACCTCTTCACTTTGTCTCATTTCCTACAGAGGCACCCGCGCCCCCCATCTCCACTCTCACTCTCCCGGCTGCTGCCCTACATACAATGCAGCAGCACAATGTTCTTTAAAAATCACAGAGCCATGTTCCCTGCCGAGGCTGGAGCTGCCCCGAGGTCCGTCCATTACGCAACGCCATGCAAGCAGCGCAGGAGATCTGGATCAGCCCTCCCCCAGCTCTCTTTGCTCCCGTTCCTTCTAGATGCAAAATATGTTTAATTGGCATTGGAGGCAAGATGAGAATAAAGCCGCTAAGCTGTTCGTCCCCTACCTGAGCAAGGACCTCTCATCCCCAGCTGGTGAGCAGATGGAGACAGGGAACCCAGCTGCTCTCCTTTCCTTGCACCATCAATTATTCACGTAGGTTGCAGTGTCCTCCCTCCCTCTGCCTCCCTCCCTCTCTCCCTCTCTCTCCCCCGCTGCCCCCACCTGCAGATGAACAGTGAGCCAGGTCGGTGCTGTCAGCTGGAAGCTGGGGCTCAGGGTGGGCTGCACAGGAGCCGCTGCTGCTCCCCAGCATGGGAGGTCGATGCCAGCGGCAGGGGCCTGAGCGCGGGGGGCTGCATGCACCCCATCCTGCTCCCTGCACTGCTGAGCCCCGCAGCCATGACCCTTACAATCCAGAGCTGGTTGTTGGGGTGGGTTTTTTTCCCCCACGGAAAAGCACATTTTTTTAGTTCTCTCAAGTATAATGACAGTTATTTGCTGATAGTGAAATGGGTCATGTGAATTAGTGTATATAGATCAGATTAGGAAGGGAAAGTAGCAGGCTGGAAAAATCTGAAAGATGCTGACTTAGTCCTGACTTAGCCCCATAGCAAAGGCACTGAAAGGGGGTAATCTGGGGGGATGGGGTGACACGGGACTTTCTGCAAATGCTTTTGGTAATCATTACTCATGAGACGGTCTGTGGATTGGAATGATTGTTCAGTCACAATTTTTGCCGATAATTAAAGAATTTCCTACGTGGTACCAGTCATAGGCAATGGTAAAATTAGTTCTGGCAGACCTAGGTGAGGTGTTTAAAGCATTTTGCCTTTGCAGAGGGCTATTACCTACTGGGTGAGTGCTCTAGATCTGCCTCAGAGCAAAATCAGGTTTAATTCCCAGGCCAAATTAACCACTCCATTTTGCACTGGCTCAGCCTGACTCATTCTGGTCCCATCAGTAAGGGGTACCTCCTACTATGTCATCTCAAACATCACAATAATTTCTTCTGTTAATTCTTCCCATGACCAGACAGCCATGGCAGAGGCACCACAGAGACACAAAAAGCATACAAGGTTGCTCAAACACTAGGTCATCATTGGCTTCTCTGTCCTAGTGAACTTTTCCCATATTTTTAAAATATATCTGCAGGAGTTTTACCAGAAGTAATAGTTTCCTGAAATCAAGTGAAAAATAAAGTGCCTAATAAAAATTATCAGTATTGCAACCTCAGCTGTGAGCAAGACTCCTGAAAACCAGCAACTCTTTTTTAAGAGGACACTGTGATTTGTTTTATCTACAATTGGTTTCAATTATGTTCTTGCTTTCAAAACTTCATGGATCAAGCTTTGTCAAACTTTTATCCACAATTATACAAGCTGGAAATGCTTTGTTTTAAATAAAGAAAAACTCAGTACCTTCTTGTTTTCACATGAGCATGGGAACCGATGAGTTCTATAGATGGAACAGCAATGAAATTCCCATGGATTTGTTTTGTTTAGTTGTTCCAGGTCTCAGAGTTCTGCCTGAATCTGCTGGAGCACTTATAAGAGCCTTCTCTCCTGCTGAATCTTTGATGAGTGTCACTTTGCAACCTCCATCTCTTTTGGGACCTTTACAGAAAATTTTTTTTCCTGGTTGACCATTTTAATTAAGTTTATAGGAACCTTTTCTCTGAGATCAGAAAACTAGTTCTCTTTGAGATAATTATCAAAGTTATATCAGAGAGATAATTGTCAAATTATCAAAGTAGCATTTTGAGAAAATTATCAAAGGAACAAATTATCTCCGAGACCTTAGTCCCCTGGTTTTGGCAGAACTATTCCAAAGGTGACCAGAGGGGTGATGGTGTATGGACACACCCACACAGGGCTGCCTTAAAATACAGGTTTGTTTCCAGAAAAGCAGGCTAAGAACAAAATATGGTAAAACTCAATGAAAGTAAGAAAACTGGCACTGTAAACATTAGAAAAGCAATCATGTTTAGCTTTCCACTAAACAGCAGGTATCGATACCTGTCCATCTACCTAGATATAGAGATATACAATTAGGCATTTTATTCTGAATATTAGACTCATATTGGCCTTACTGTGTGACTATCCTGGCATCTTACAACTTTAAATTAGTATTATTTGTAACCTAATTAATACAATTATAATATCCTGCCATTTCTACAAGCCTATAAATCACCCTTAGATTATAAACAGACTGAGTCTTCACAGCTGTATATAAAGAATCTAGAAGAATATGTTTCTATATAAGCACTAACACCTCACATTTCCCTGCCACCTTTATCCAAAGATCTCACAACACGTTACTGATATTGGTTCCCATTATTACCGCTACTCCACAGACCAATAAACCTGCACAGAGAGATGAACCCTCACTGTCACCCAGGGCTGGGGAAGGAGAGCGGAGCTTGAAGCCCCTCAGCACAGCTGCAATGGCCAAAGCTGTCTGTGTACCACACCGACCCGCCAGCCCTGCCGGCATCAGCCCGCCAGCCCGGGCAGCATCCTCACTGCTACTACTGGTGCAGAGAAGGGGATGGGAAAAAGTGGCCAAGGATGGACATGGAATGTGGCAGGACTCCTTGTTTCACAAGCAACAGAATTTTAGGCTGGCCTGTGAAACTGCATCATTAATCTCCTGGCAGAGCCCCAAGATAACAACTCAGTTTATTTTCAAGCTTTGAGCAAAGCTGCCTGCTGGTAGA
The DNA here is from genome assembly GCF_963210335.1 of Falco punctatus. Lineage (NCBI taxonomy): Eukaryota > Metazoa > Chordata > Aves > Falconiformes > Falconidae > Falco > Falco punctatus. Next base: position 375,987 of record NC_137585.1, read on the forward strand.
ACTTAATGATATGAGAAATATTTATTAATTTTTCTGATCATCAGTACTGTATGAATTTGGGGAGCTTTTGGCACTATAACTCTGGATATTTGTCAGCAAGGAAAATTCATACGGATGGAAGTTATGGAATTACTTGCTAATTTCCGAGATGACTGGAACGGGGCCATGATTCAGAAAAGAGGAAGCAACTCCTCCTAGGTTCTCACATACGTGCCCAGCAGAAGGAGAAGAGGCAACATTCAGGTTGCACCAAGGAAAAGTTCAGCAATATGTGAGGAAAAATTGGTTCCCCCTGTGAGGGCGGTTCAGTACTGGGCAGAAGTGCCGACTGCGGCTGAGTAATCTGTTCTTGGAGATCTTCAGGACATGTATCGACAAGGCCCTGAGCAACCTCTTCTAGCTTTGAGGTTGTCCCTTTTGTGCAGGGTAGTTGACCTAAATGAGACCTTTCCATCCTAATCTACTCTGTGATTTTGCTCACCGCACGTCAGAACACCTGTATCATGGACCGCTCCAAAGCTCAAAGTTCTGTACAAAACCTAAGAGCTTCAGGCGCCGCAGTGCGTCAGGACACAACCGAGCAGAGGAGCTTCACAGACAGCTGCCGCCCAGGAGCCACCAGCCTTCCCAGCCACTCCGCCGGGGAACGCTGGCCCCGGGGAGAGCTCCACAAGCCGCAGGGCTCGCAGCACCCAACGGGGCCACACGCCGCGCCGGGCGGGTCCGGGCTCCGGCCAGCCCGTCACCCAGCGCCCATCTGTGCGGTGATCCCCACCCCGAGGACGGACTCGGTACCTGGGCTCTGCTGCACAACCCACCTCGTAATTGGCTCCAACTAATAATGTGAACGAAGAATAACTTACTTTATGCTCTCAGTCAGCCCAGTCCCTCAAGCGCAGCGATACGGGGGTGCCCGCAGCCCCCGTGCCAGCGGGCTCCCCGCGCGCGGCCGGCAGGGAGGCGGGAGGGCGCCGGGCTGGGCTGGGCTCGGCCCCGCGGCAGCGAGGCGGGTCCCCGCGGCGGGGCGGGCCGGGGGCACCGGCGGAGGGGGGGGCACAGCCGGCAGCAACGGGACGGAGGCAGCCCCAGGCGCGGTTTCTGCGCCATGCACGGACCCACAAGCGCCCAGCCGAGCCCTGGGGCCGCCGGGGACACACGAGGGGGGGAGGGAGGTCAGGCCCGGGGGGCGCAGCCGGGGACGGCGGAGCGCGGCCGGCGTGGAGGGGCCATCGGGCGGGCACGGCCCTTCTGCAGAGCTGGGGACAAAGCGGCTCCGGCCTCCCGCAGGCCGGCTCATCGGATCGTGCCCCCCACGCGTCCCCTGTCGGCCCGAGGGGAGCCGGAGGGGCTCAGGCAGGCGCAGCACGGTGGGGGACAAGGAGCGGCCCATGCCAGGGCCCCCCCCCCGCCGGGCAGCCCCTGGCCACAGCACACCCGCAGCCCAGGCCCCTCCGGCTGGGGCGCCCGCCCTTTGCCGAGACCCTAAGCGACGAGAAAGATGCCGCGTCCCCTTTAAGGGCAGCAGCGGCTGCTCATCAGTGTGGACGGCACGATCCACTGCGGAGCGGGGGGCGGTGTGCTGCGGGGCGGGGCGGGGCGGGGCGGGGCGGGGCCGGGCAGTGCGATGCTGCGGGGCGGGGCGCTGCCGCAGACCCCTTGCCCTAAGCAGGGCCGTGGAGCCGGGCGGGACTCGCCCCCCGAGCCCCCGCAGCCCCGCGCAGCCCCGCGGCAGGGGCGGTCGGTGCCGGTGGCTCCTCAGGCTCGGCCAGCAGCCGTAGTGCGGTGGTTCCCGCCGGGGCGGCTGCGGGGCAGCCCGGCACGGCCTCGGCCCCGCACGCCGGGCACAGCGCACGCCGCGGGCCCCGTTCCGAACCCATCCGTTCTCCGAGCGGCCCGCAGCGACCCGGGGGATCTGCTCAACCCACAGCCGCAGGGCTGCAGCAAGCGGGAACGGTGCTGCGGCTTCTGGGGCGGGGGAGGGACTTGACGGGTTGGCGGCTTGCTCGGGCCGGGGCCGCAAACGGGCAGCGCGGGCTGCTCCGGCCGGTCCTCGGGACGATTCCGTCAGAAAGCGCCGGGCAGTCACCGCCCGCCACCAGCCGCCCGGGGCGCGGCGTCGGGAGCCCAGGTAACGGGCCGTGTGCTGGCCAGCTGGTAACCGCGCTCAGGAGAGTCTAGCAGTGCGTGTGCCGCAGCAGAGAACAGCCCACGCTCGCTTTGACAAATATATAAGGTCTTAAAAGAAGCACTCCCTGGTATTCCATAAGGGAACGCCTACCACTTCGGAGCCATATGCTGACCCCAATCACTCAGAAAATCTGTTAATGAAGAATGTGGGGGATACCTTACTTGCCTGAATAGCTAAATATATATCCTGCTGTGTTTTGCAGTAGATACCACAGCAGGACATGGTTCCATTCGGGATGTGTGGGCTCTACCATGTAGGTACCCATTAATTTATAAAATACATAATATAACCTGTCTATCGGCTCCGCAGTAAAAACTGAATCCACAGCTTCACCTTTCTGTATTACAGAGAAATGCTCCCTAAACCTTTTGGAGCACTGTCAGGCAACAAACACGTCCCACAAAATAGTGTTTCCACATCGTACTTACATGACCGAATAACCAAGGAGAAGGGATTCCATAGACCACGCTGTTAGGCACCTCACTGGCCTGGGTAGCGCTAAGAGCACAAACAACTGAACACCGCTGGAAAATCACCCTGCACAGAGCACTGTGGACAAGTGGGATTCCTGGACTGCACGGAGCTGGACTGCTACAATAAAAAAAACCCTCATAGATTGCAGTGACATCAGCACAGGATAAAGTGCATCCAGCCATTCTTAGACAGCAGTTGACAACTTGGCTGGAATAGGAGACATCCAGTCTCTAAACTCCTGGAAATTGTGGACCTGAAATAAAGAATGCCAGCAAAGCTTTGGTGGCACATAACACAGAGACCATGCAGCAATCTTCTAACAGCAAGTAGAGCTCCTCTACCAAAATGAGGAGACTTAGATTTGTTGGTCAGTAAGTATTTCTACTGTGCTAGTGCTCAAACTCCAACTGGCTTGGTGTGAATGCTATGGAGAGAACTCAGAAGGGTCAACAGCTGAACCGGAGACTTCAGGAGCAGCAACAACAACCAGTTGCTCTCTCATCCTGTGGAGTTTTGCATGGGCATGTCAAATGTGGGGAAGCAGCTAACCACAGCCCCTTTGTTTACAATACTGGTATTTCATCTGTCACCAAAAAACCAGTAATTTTTCCCCCCTTGTCTTGTCCAAAGGCATACATCCAGTGTTGATTCAGAGACTATCAGGTTTTGTTCTGCACCATTTTCTGTGTGTTCTTCAAGCTGTTCCACTTCAGTTGTCTCTTACCCGCCTACCACGAAAACCTCTTACTGCAGCAATTTCCAGCCAAAACGTCTCCATCTAGAGAGCCACAATTCACAAGAAGCCTTCCTTTTGTCTACGGGTGGTTTTTATTTTGGAAACGTGTTTACAGTCAGATCCTACACTTCTTGTCTGACCTACCAGTTTCAACACAACCTGTAGGAAAAACATTCAGCCTGCAAATTAACAAAATATAACATAGGAGCATAAAATCTCTGGAAAGAGCTCTAGAAGTGTTCTAATGACTCATACTTTGGTCTTAATTACATTAAATCAGCCACTTGTAGTTTGCATGGAAATTAACGTATCTCTGCCTTCTCCAGCCCGGTGATGAAGTGTGTTGATCTGGTAGAAACTCATGTTGTCAGTTGCGTGTACTTGAGGTTTGGAATTTTAGAAACTGTGACACAGACTTAAAGTTCACTGTAGCTGGGCTGCCGTGCAAGGACACTTCAGGGCAGGGCTGCAAGGGGAAAGGAGAAAGCGGAAGCAAGGATGCAGAAAGCTGTGGTGCTCAACATAAGCAAACATCTTTTGGGGATTTTGCATGAATACAGTTCAGAGCATCATTTGGCCTTCACAGTGCTCACAGGGAACTGATTGAACAAATCACCTTCACCCCACACATTCCTCATTCTGCCCTGTCCCTTTGCAAATACAATCTCAAGAACAACAGCTGAACATGACATTGCCCAGAAAGCAGAGGAGTAAGCTCTCATGATGAAGGCCCTTTATCTTCTCTTCAGATGGCCCACTGTACATCCCTTAGCAATGGCTGAAGTAGAAATTTAGGAAGTCTGGATGACAGTCAGAGTTGGTGAGTAGCTTCTTGGTACGGTGGTGTGCTCACCCTGACTTCTGCTTAAGCAATAGCCACCAGTGGTGGTCATGGCGGCTGTGTCTGGCTTAAGTTGAAACTTGGGGAGACAGATAACAACACGTTGAGCCAGTCTGGGACTGGGATTGGATCCAGCCACACCGGGCTTCTCTCTGATAAGGAGTTTGGAAATCAAGGGGGTCCTTTCTGAACCTTGTGACTGAACAGGAGGGTCTCCCTGACGGTTCTGCCTGACCCTGTCCTCAGTGCAGTAAAAAATCAAGTGCATCTTGCCCCTGAATCTTGTTGAACCACTGTTGCATTTGCCACTGAATTTTGTTAAACCACTGCTTTATATCAATAAAGTATATTGTTGCTTCTCTCTTACCAGTGAAGTGCATTACTCCATTCACAACAGATAAGCAGGAGAATCAGGGTGAAAATAGCACCACCATGTATCAAAGACTTGGAAACTTCATCAACATCACTGGCGACTTGTAAACTTTGTCAGTATCAATGGATCTACAGCCAGGTGTGGGCTGGAAAATTGTGAGAGATCTGGGTGTCACACACTGCCATACTTACAAGTGTGGGAAGTAAAGGGTCATATAAAGGTGATTCTGACAACAGGCTATTTATTATCCCTGGGTTTAATCAAGTGAGACAAAACTCAGAGGAAGCGGGGAGGAACAGGGGCGGCAGTGGACAAGAATAGACACCTCATTGGTAGTTCCAATATATTCAAGGAAGTCTCTTCAGTCAAAGCTGTGATCTCCCAGGCACTGAGTGTCAATGAGAGCTTTTCAACTAGTTAACACCGTCTCCTGAATCCCTCTGACATCTTTCAGCAGCAAGGGATTTTACAGAACAGTCTTATGAACCAGAGGTTGCCAATAGCCAGCAGACTTGGCAACTCTTCTCAGGAAACAGTGGCACTGTTGTGTGGATCATCTTTGGCATCAAGTGTGACTTCAGTCCAACACAGATGTCTACGAACTCTGACCACTCGATCCTGAAATTCTCCCTTCATGGGCAAACTTCTCATGCTCGCAGAGAGACCCTTTGCAACCAGTCATCCCTTTTCTCATGCATACAGACATGACAAACAAACTTGCACAGTTATCACCATCAGTAACTGCTGTCAACACCATCTGTTCAACCAGACATACACTTCATTCCACATATTGAGGGTTCTGGGGCTTTATTGCCTACAGTGAACAAGAAAGCTATCCCTCAGCAACAGAAGCTTTGATTAAACAAGAGTTCCCCTTCACAAACAGTAGGAGTTGCTGTATCACTACTGCTGCTGCCTCAGGAAAAGCAGAAGTGGTGTATTGTTCTCCTGTCGCTGATTTACACACAGCAGCCTGCTCTGGCAGCGATAGGGCACAGTGCTTTTCACGGGACTGCTCCTGGAGCTGATGGCTGACCTTGGAAACAGTCATTCACTCCACAGGAAAAAACATCCCAAACACCTTCACAATGCCAAGCTAGAATGTACCAGGATAACGATTCAGATGCCATACAATCTGCAATCCCGCAGGGCACGATCATGGCACATACCAGAAATGCATTATGATGTGCTCTTGCTAATTTGGTGGTGTCCATTGGAAATGCAAATCCATGTTGGAACTGGATAAAACCTGTACATATCACTAAATAAACTGACAGCTCTCACACTGAGGAACCATGCCAAGGTAAAAGCTGTGTTCTTTTCAGGTCATGTTTTTCATAAAGTAACCATTTCCATTTGCTTGCATAAAGTAACCAAGAAAATGCTCTTTCACTGACCCCTATGAACACCTATTTGCACCGATCCAAACGAAATGTAACACTCATTTTTCCGGAGGCAGAGAAAGGAGCCCGTGGAGCTTCCTCTTCCAGAGGTGTGCTGCCTGTATGACTCGTGGCTGGAGCACAGCGCAGTGAAAACTAGCACTGAAACTAGCACTGGGACAAACCACATGCCTTTGGACGGACAACATCTAATGAAGCAAAAAAAGCGTCACTGTTATAGATCTAGTTTTCAAGCAAAACCTGCCTTTGTTAAAATAATTTTACTTTTTTTTTTTTTTCTTTCGTATTTGTTTTCTTACCAAGTTGTCTCTCTCTGGCCTTCCGTACTCAAACTGTTCTGTGGCTTTGTCACACTTGCCTCAGACTATGAGCACCTTGGGCTCCTGGGATTCTGCGCTGCATCTGCTATAAAGCACAATGCTCAGAGAATGACCAATACTGGTATCAGCACTGTATCTCCAGGGCATAGCTCATCAATAAAATACCTGTGAGCCCTTTTTCTGGCAACACCTCCCCTGTTCTCCCACCCCACTATTTACTGAAAGAATTTGAAGAAAGTGCGTTAAGCAGTAGGAAAGTAAGAGTACCTGAGGGAGAGGCACTGTGGGTACCACCAGCAACAGCGAACCAAGCCAAATTCCTGCTCACCAAGCTACATTCTGCGACAGCAACTCCAACCTCTTTCTCCTCCTCTCATGCCTATTACTTTTCAATCCACAATTATTTAGTATTACAATGAGTTTCACAGCTGCTATATTTTAATGTTGGGTGGTGATTCCTCAGCATCTCAGGTATGCTTTCCTAGCAGAACCATCTAAAGCTGTTGAAAGGAAAAGGGCATCCTCCATCCTTCAGCACAGAAATAGGCCATGAGGTCCTTTCTCCTCTCTTGTGGCTATACTGGTGCTTCCAGCAGGTTTGCATGCCTGTTAGTTTACTAACCCAACATAAAATAGCACTTTTTTCCTTCTTACTTGGTTAGTTTTACGCCCTGCTAGCAATTCAGAACATGTCAGGGAAGGCTCCAGTGCATAACAGGTTTGGCAACATAAGCAGCAAGAGTATGTCCTAGGACCAGGGAGGAAGATCGAGAACAGGATGTCTGTGGCATTTACACATCAACTTTTCTCACTGCATCTCACATCCTTTGGCTGAAACCCTGCCCATTTTGGAATGGTGAAATTACACCTGGAGAAAAGAAATGCACTGTTCTATAGTAAAACAGATCAGAGTATACAGGTCTTATTTTCTCTTATTTCCAGACACACCTAGTACAGTCTACAATGACAGCAAATGTTCTTCCCATGTTCTTTTAACTATTCTCAATCGATTCCTTAATTTCATCTTGAAACTATTCCTTTCTACTCGCTTGCTCTTCCCATGCTAGGTATTCCACTTGATTCTTTCACCATATTCCAGGAACAGGATCTTAACTGCCCTCATTCTCCTTCACCTTTAGTCACAGGCAAGTTGTCTCCTCCTCTGTCTGATCCACATGAGGAGCTCTAAATTAACACAAAAGAGGGGTCACTGTAGTGTTCCATTTAGCAGCATTACAGTCACCAGGGTGAATTCCTCCAAAAGAGTGCACGCCACCCGTCTACAACCTGTACGCAACAGTGTCGGCTCCTTCACCAGCAGAAGCACTGCCATGTGCAGAGATTCTGCACAAGTATACAAAGTTCCCCAACACAAAGTAAATAATACAGACCAGATCGGGCTCTGTCATCACACTAAACCAGCTGCAGAAAGTTCTACTGATGTGAATGAAACCTCACAGTTTTAAAGCCCCTGCCCTAAGGAGACCTCAGAACAAAAAAGATGAAGTTTCTAGCCTTCACTTTCTTTTTTTGCAGAGAAAAAGTGAAATATGTGACATAAGTGAATTTAAAAGGCTGTAATAGGAGATAAAAAACATCATATATCACAGCCTTGGTAAATGCTTGTTACTTTTCTGTCCTTCTCATGGCAGAAGAGGAGGTGCTGCTTTGTTAATTTTAAATACTTAGGAACTTTAGGTGTGCAGACATCCCTGAAAACACTCCTCACCTTGAATGTGACGCCCCGACTTTCAGAAAAGAGAAATCCACAGTTCTGTGCAACATAACAAGTGTCTCTGAGCCTCTGTAGGTCGATGCTTTTCAGGTATCCCTGAGCCACCTGAGGAGCCAGGAGCAGCAGCAGATACTCTCCTTGCAGTATCAGTCCTTCTGTAACCACATCTGAACCCTGATCAAAAGAGAAGAGCCATGGCAGGTAGAAGACAATGATGCCAAAAAACCACCATACAGTGACTACACATACTATAACTTTCAACCATTGTCCTGTAAGAACTGGAATAAGCTGGGAGACAAAAGGAGATTGCCGGCTTCCAACAAATATATGAACATTCAGCTATGGAAGGTCAAGAACAACTGGGTTTCTCAAAGTTACACAAAGTTTTTGGACACCCGAGCATAGACATAACTTCCTTTGGCTTTTGCTTTCTCCTGCTCAAGTCATTATACTGACCAGAAATATATCAACCCTAGTTCATGGCTGCCCCATGACCTCTGCAGATACAACGTCATCGTGCTCCTGAACAGAAAAATCACAGTCATATTTCACAAAGGTGACTAGGCAGAACCTGGGAGACAAAAGGAGAGGCCACCCAGACAGGAGAAGGCGGTTTGGTAGCACTTTGTCCCCAGTACGTGCTCAGGCTCTCAGGAACTGCTTCAGGACAAGGTTATAGGGAAGAATGTACTTAGTGATTACAGGGAGATTAATCATGCTGTGGTATGTATGTCACAAGCCCTTGGGAATAAAGCAAGCTTCTCTGCATACAAGCTGATAAGTGAGCTTACTGCAGGTACGCAGTTAATTAGTAGCAGTCTGGGCAGGAGGGAGAGTAGATAGTGAGATGGAACAGGGGAAAGGTGAAATGCTTCCTAGGGACTGGATGGAGAACAACGATCAGCAGTGAGATACTGCAAGAAAGGAAGAATAAAGAGAAGGAAATCTGTGCTCTCAACTAAAGAAAACTGCTGTTAAATGAAGTCGAGTCCCCACAGCATGACTGAACAAGGGAGAATGGAAAGCTTTTGTAAAAACACCCCTACTACACATGAAAGGGAGACAGTGTCGGACGGCAGTGGAAGTGTCCTCGTCTACTCTTCCTGACTTCTTCCCCTTGTTTCACAAACACGGCAGTGACACCTCTCAGGCCCTGCCTGAGCCCCATTTTCTGAATCTTATAACCAAAAACCTCCTGATGCAGCTATGTGACCAATTTTTCTTTGTTATGGACACCCCGCCCCACCCCCCCACCCCGCCGGTAACCAATGACAGTCTGAACCAGACCATGAAGAGACTCAGAATGGGGCAGACAGGTAAAGATTTCAGAAGTCCTTCAGAAATGCCAAAAGGCCTCATATAGAAGCATCGTGTTGCTAGCAATCATATTGCAAAGGTTAGTTCACAGTTCATCCTGCTTTGTCCCCTTAGATCCACAAAGCAGTCAGTGTCACATTCATAAATGCATCCAACCAATGCTTTCACAGCTGCATGGCAATTACCGCTCTTGTAAATGCATAAAAATAATTCCTAAAGGTTCAGCCCAGTCATCCATGCAACTCCATGGGTAAAATGTATAGGAGTTACCGAACTCTGAACTTCAACTAAAATAAACTGAATACAAGCAACAACTAATGCAGCAGAGACACCTACCATTTTTAGCCTTTTTCATTCTGATATTTCATAACTATGTCTATAAATATTTTTTTAAATGGTGCACTGATCAAAACTACTACACAAATTTACAGCAGAACCTGTATCTTTCTATCCATCCACAAATGAAATACAGCCTTTCCCATCACAGAGGTAGTTTTCCACCAAACAATGAAGAATTTTTTCACCTGACTTTCTCCTAACTTAGCAAAAAGGTCCAGCCCAAAGCAGCCATGTGCCCACTCCTCACCAGAGAACGTGCAGAAGAGCGAAGTGCCTCAGCTCCCTCCACACAGCTTACAGAAGGGTAAGTGCCTCCTGTGGGTACTTACAACAGACATTCAACAACAGTCAGGTTGTTGGGGGAATTTCGTGATACTCAGTGCAAGTACCAGAGCTGGGAGTTGCCTAAAGTCATCAGGCTGAACTGGAAATCCCTGATGTAATTAACAGGATTTGCTGAGGACAAGATGATTCTTAGATTCTACTCTTTTCTGTGGGGCTTGCTCCATCAAAGAAGGAAGAAATTCCTTCCCCTCCAGTGGGGCTGGGCTGACCAAACCATGCCCACGGCAGCCCTGGCAGTCATTCCTGCGCTCCCCTCTTCCCCTCCAGCACTCTAGCTATGCATTCCCATTGCTTGCCTCAAATGGGAATCTAGTGGTTAGATGATCTGTTGGTGACAAGCTTCAGCCCACTAAATTCCCTCTAAAAAACCCATAAATATTTTCCCGCCGGCTGAGGCAGCTGAGCTGGCCCAGCAAGAGATCGGCCGAGCTGTAGGATCACTGCAAGGAGGAGATGAAGAAGAGGCAGGCAGGGGAAAGGACTACCATGTTCTGCAGCGATTATCTATTAGGTTTGTTCAGCTGCCTTGTCAAACCACACTTTTGCTCGCTACTTCAAAAAGTAGAACCCTATTCTCTGGAAATTCACTGCTAGAATCCTTATAGCGATGATGCTCTTGTATTACAGTAGCTTAGTAAACAGAACACTTAGCCAGCATTTGTAGGTTATTTTAATTCCCTTCTCAACCCTGTGGGATGTAAATCTTCTCTCTCTAAGGAACAGTGCTAACGGCCACCAGCAACCCCAGTTAGAAGGAAGCTGTTGTTAGCACCGAGGCGTCCGGACCCCGCCACAGCTCAGGTATGCTTTCTGGGTAGAGAGGCTGCGGGAACAGTTTTGTCCAGTCTTCCTTAGCAGTTAAGGTGTTCTCCACACTGGGCAATCCCAAAATTGAAAGAGCTGTAGGAAACAAATTGGTTTTCCCATTTAAATTTCAGCCTTGCAAAATGACATGCTACCGTGCACCAGAAGCCTGACTTGCTCCCCTTCACATGGAAGTTAATTTTGGCATCTTCAAAGGAGTTCTCTTGAAAGTGAAGAATGGGTAACAACCAGACCTGACAGTCCTGTATCTGTCAGCAGTCAAAAAGGCAATTATAAGGGAAGAAATATTCGAAACATAGGAACATTGACAAGTCTGGGCTAGATGTGGAGATCACCTGGTCCAACCTCCCACTGAAAGCAGAGCCTTAAGACTCAGCTGCACCTTGAATATTTCCAGCCAAGGTGATTCCTCCAATTTTCTGGGCAAGTAATGGCAACGTTTTGCTGTTTTCACATTAAAGACTTTTTTTTTCTTAAATCCAGAGGCACTTACCCTCTTTCTATTGCCTCTTGTCCTGTCACCATGTGCCCTCATGAAGAGTACCTCCCTCCTTTCCGTAACTACCTACCAGACGTGGTAAAACTGTGAGCAGACACTCAGCACCTGCCCAAGCCTTCTCTCCTCTAGGCTGTACAAACCCAGCTCCTTACGTTCTCAGAGTTCTCCAACCCTCAAATGATATTGGTGGCAATTCACCAGACCATATCCAATGTTTCAATCTCTCTCTTGAACTGGGGGGACCAAAACTGTATGCAATATTCCAGGTGTGTCCTAGCAAATGCTGAGTAGAGTAGAATAATCACATCCCTTGATTTACTATTACTGATCTCTTCTCCCTGGTATCCAGTGATAGGATGTGTGGGAATGGTTCAAAGCTGTGCCAGGGGAGGTTTAGACTGGACATGGGGAAGCATTTCTTTACCAAGAGCTGGTCAAACCCTGGAACAGGCTTTCTGGAGAGCTGCTTGATGCTCCATGCCTGTCAGTGTCTAACAGGCGTTTGGACAGTGCCCTTAATAACATGATCTAACTTTTGGTCAGCCCTGAATTGGTCAGGCAGTTGGACTAGATGATTGTTGTAGGTCCCTGCCAAATGAAATAGTTTATTCTATTCTATTCTATTCTATTCTACTCTATTTTATTCTATTCTATTTTCAGATACACTCTAAAGGTTCAGGTGGTACCAGACTTCACAAAGTAATTCAGTACCTCTTCTTTTGCTTATCAGTACCCCTCATTCCCAGATACATCAGGGGGCAAAAAGGATTTTAACTCAGCTCTCTGTGAAACAATAACCCATTGCCTCCTTTTTTCCTTTTGTTTGTAAAATCAAAAAGGGCAAAACCCAACACCTGACAAACAGCCCCTAATCAGGATAGAAAAACGTACAGATTTGTGCTTTACAGAACTGATAAAAAGATTTATCTGGAGGCCGTGTGACGTGGGCTGGGCCAGCAGCCCTTCTGGCCTTCTGAGACAGGGATCAGGATTCCTCTGCTGTGCGGGGGACACACATAATTTTCAGGGCAGTTTCTCTCACCAAAGCAAAGCGGACCAAACAGCTCCAACACAGGTAAGCACTCCCCCACTGCTCACTCCGCCCTCTTCCCGAATGAGTTTCCTGCTTCTGTGGGACAGACCTGGGAGAGCTGCAACAGAGCAGAAGGTGTGTGATCGTCTAGAAATTGCTTTGGATTCAGAACCTGGGAAAACGAGGTTCTAGTTTTCTGCTCAGAATTTGTACCACGGGATCTTCCATCGTTTCCTATCTTCCCACATTCACTAGTTTCCAGCTTTTAGTTTCAACAGAAACCTTTGCTGCCTCCCTACCAGAAAATTCAAAAGGAGGAAGGGAGAGTTTTACTGGTGTCCCATACTCAGGTCTGAAGGGGAAGAAGCGGGGGCAAAAGAGCTTGCACATTTTTCCTTGTGATGAAGAGAGAAGTTAAAGCATGACTGCTCCTACCTACCAAACCCCCTCTCTGGTAAGTATATGCTGGAAAAGAATGTATTTCTTTTTCTGGCATTTGTGTATATACATCTATTTTTGCTGTAACAAGGGAATGCATGTAGTGTGCAAAAGCACAAAGTTTAACGTGGAACTATATAAAATTGTTTGTTTGGAGATGCATGTTCATAAAAAATAAGCCCACTGTCATGCTTTTTTCCTTCAAAGGGGACTTCATCAAAATGGTGGGATTTATGTAGGTTAGTATAACACCTGCAAGATGACCCCTTAATTACAGTATGCTTGCATACCACAGAACCCTGGTGCTCATTCCATACTGACTGCACGCAGCACCTGGGGCACTCTTTTTCACAGAGATGGGGTTTGGAACGGCGGACAGGAGGGGCTCTCCTGACTGAGGATGGTGCAAGAAAGCACATCCACAGAAAAAGAACTGAGGATATAGGCTAATATTGAACCGCATGTCCACGTTTGGCAAAACCAGACATACCCCAGCTGTATCTAGCACCTGAAGTAAAGTTATTGCTGCAGCATTACACTGAAGCCAGACACTTGTTCCGCTGGGGCAGACGGCCCCATGAATAAGGCTGGTTTTCTTCCGGGATCTGACCTAGTGTCTGAATGTTCATTATGCAAGGTACAAATGTCCTCGAGTTAACCTTTGGAGTGTTCTGTGTCTCATTTTTGTAGTAAGCTCAGACCTGCACCGCAGACTGCTCTGAGTTCCATTAAGAAGCTAGACTTTTTTAGATAACCCTGGCAATAAGTGCTGATGGTCTATTTATGCATTTTACGTCTTGCAATTGTGTGTCCGCGTGTTCCCATTATCAATGAGCATTTGTGCAGGAAATTCTAGTACGCTTATATCGGCATGCATTTATGCACAGGTTTCCCAGGCTTATGACATACGTCCATAGCTGCGTGTTCTCATGATGGTGTCGACCAGAGTGCCTATGTTCTTATTTTGGTTGCGATACTTGTGCTGTGTTTGGATACTCATGCTTCATGTTGCAAAAACTATTCTGCCTTCCACAGATGTCTGTCCCCTTAACCGCTCACCTGTTGTCAGCTGCCTGCTGCCTCCTTTCTTGCCATGTGGTTAGAGACACACTGGAAGAACATCCGCCAAACCCTGCTGCTTCTGTTCACCGCTGCTCTTCTCATCGGGGTCACCATGCTGGCCATCTCATCTAACATCAACCCAGTGGGCTATTTCTTCCTGGGGGTAGGGGGCGTGTGCCTCATCGGCTACTTGCTGAGTGTGTTTGTCGAGTGTTACCTGAGCAATCAGCACCGACGTGATGCGAATGAGACGCCTCCAAATAGGCAAAGCCAAGCAGGGTAAGGAGCAACTCGGCTACCCCTCTTGCTATAACTCTCCTCAGCCGTGGCCATTTTACGTATTGGTTTGCTGCCTTTCCCCTAGGGCACCAAACACAGACTTCATTCCAGAAGAAAAAGGTTCTTTTTAGGTTGTTTTTCTTCATTCTTCAGGTGGAGGTTGCAAACATCTATGCCGTGCATGTCCTGTGTCTTGTCCGATGTATTTTCTTCCCCACCATGAGCTGATCCACTAACTATTTCCAAGGTTAAACAGATCTGGGCCCAGTTTTATTTTCCTTTGAGTAATCAAGCCTTGCCAAACAATGAGTCAGACAAGGAAAAAGAAAAAACGCTGAAGCAATACGGAATCTTAGCTGGGTTTAGCTCTATAAACCTTATCTCCAGAGCACATGTTCCTCGGCAAACTTTTGAAAAGGGACCTGTAACTGGGTGTGTTTCCAGTCTCAAAAGCCCGACTTGCCACTGATAAACCCTGATTCTGAGAGGCTCTGAGTGCTCCCACATCTCTTTGGCTTCATGTACATTCGCAGGTTCTCAGCATCACCCAATTTAACCCCGATTTGCCTGCTGTAATTGAAGAATTTAATTTTGTATCTTTGCTTCCTTGTCTGTAAAATCCAGGTAATCATTACCTCCATCTATAAATGACCTGACATTCTCAACTACAGGGTTTGTAGGAGGGTAAAAATGTCATAATGTGTTTATTTTTAGAAAGACTACATAAAAAGAAGTCTACATTGGGCTTTGCTAGCTTGGAGGGTGTGCTAGAAGAAAGTCAGTATCTATTTGTTTAAAAATATGACCTACAAAGAAGAATGTTTCTAAAGTAACATTTTTTCTCTGCAGATACTCTTTTTAACACAGACTAACTAGTCCTTGTTTAAACTAAATGAAAATACTTAATTTTCTCCACTCCTTAAAAACAGATGAACATTGAGCTAACGTATTAAAAAAGCAAGGTCCTGTGCTATTCCAAGAAGTAATTAGCAGTTAGTAAACTGGCAGGAGATTCTAGAGGAGGGGCAGCAGGGTAAGCCCAGGACGTGGGGCTGGGTGGTGTGGGATGCTGGCCCTGGGAGCGATGCTCCGCGCTGGGGGTCACATAGCAGCGCCAGGCAGGAGGGACAGCCTGCCACAGCCCCGGCTGGGTTCGTGGCACGGTTCCAACAGCAGCTTACCCAGACTACCTGCCTCTGCATTAACAGCAATAAAATAACCAGTGCAACTGCCTTTCCCCTCTTGGTGCCCAGGGTGAACGCTGCCTACGAAGCGCCCACCTATGAGGAGGTGATGACCACATCAGTTCCAGCAATATGGACGATTGCCTCCAACCCAGGCTCGGTGCCCTCCCCGCTGAACGAGCCTCCTCCTTACAACGCAGTTATTGAATCGTCCTCCCGAGAGGAGATGACGGTGGAGGCTCTCAGGGTGTCGGTGGCATCAGAGCCCGAGGCAGGCGCAGGCTCCAGGCTCCAGCTGCAGCTGGTGCTGCCCCCAAGGCTGCAGCGCTTTGTTTCTGACATCCATGAAGTGAAAGGCATTGAGGAGAGGTTTGAGCCGCTGGCGCCACTCACTCCACCACCTGCTTATGAGACTGCCATCAATGATGATGTCTTCGAAGATGCTTTCCAGCCTACCATGCTATGATTAATTTCACCTTCCGTGACTGCAGAACCAATCCTCCACCCCAATACAGGATGGTCCTAGAGGGAAGGTGAAAGAGCTGAGATTTTTCACACCTGGAACTGCAGAAGTTTGTCTCACCATTCTTACAACCAGAGTGGAGAGACAGACGCAGCTTCTAATGTCACTAGAATCTTTTTGCACAAAATATCAATCAATGCAATACCACAACACTGTCTCGGCAGATACATAGAACCACTGTGAGGACAGTTGTGTTCTCAGTGGCACCAGTTCTCAAACAGGAGATGCACCTTCCTGGGGGAGGAGAGGGAACCACGAGAGAGGACAAGGTTGCCAAAGGACCTCTGAAGGACTGTGGGATGCAGCCAGAAGCTGCCTGGGGAAGGGGGGGGGGGGACAGAAGCTGCACCGAGGCAGTTCTACCTGCGCGTTGCAAACAGCAGCACTGCTGAGAGCTGTGCAGTCACCAGCCACCCTAAAATCCCTGCAGAGTGACCGAGGCTGCTGTTTCACAGCAATACAGATCTATGGTCTGTGCTGCTTGTTGCTACTCCCCTGTTGCACCTTCTCCACATCCTCGCTGCACTGCGTGGGAGCACAGCTGGGGGGAGGCTGGTGGGCCTCCTTCATCTGCCTGGTACCTGGCATTTGGGGTTGAAGCGCTGAAGGCAAACGTGGCACCAGGAATGACTTCTGTGGTTCACCAGGTCCTCATCCCACCCGGCCCGCCATGGTGGGCAAGAGGGAGATAATAGCAATGTGTCACCCATGAGAGTGGCCAGCAGTGGGATGCACCCACAGAGGCATCCTCTGCCTGCACTGCTGCCCTTCACAGCCCCACGGGGGAGGGGAGGGGGTTCTGCTGCCCTACAGACCCACCCAAGCAGGTGGCTCTCTGTACTTCACTGTCCTCATGGCCAGCGTTTGTGCAGAAAGGCACACGCTCCTCCGATTCTCTGTAGCTGTGCACGGAAGCTTCTTGTCAGCCCCAGGAGGGGCCACCTGCCTGCTGAGGCCACAGCCGAGGGCACCTGAGTCACAGCCCCAGCGCGCTTGCCGTCCTTGTCACGGTGGCTCTGCGTCACAGCCAGTGCAAGCTGCCAGCGAGTGACACTGGCAGGCTCTGCAGCGTCACGGCCGTCTGCAGTACACAGACTGACACAGGCCTGGGCAATGTCCAAAGCAAAAATAAAAATGCGGTGGCCTGAACCTCCTCATGGTGGGGAGCAGCAGCTGTCACAGCCTTGTCTCATGCAACTGCATTGTCTGTAATTCATATGAGGAACCATCAAACTGTAAGCAAATAAATTATTTCTTGTTTCTTTATAGTTCAAAGGAAAAAAAAAAGACCTTTAATGTTGTTTACAAATAAATGAGACTGTACTAAAAATGCCTGGTGGCATCATCAGTTTTTCTTCCCAAAAGAAGCACCCCACAAAGCCACGCTCTTGCGTGCGCTCTGCTTACTGGGTGGCCTTGCCCTAGAACGGGGGACCCCAGCCGCTCGGTATCGCTGGTGATGAGGCTGCGGCAACAGCTCTGCCCCGAGTCCTGCGGGGCACGGCCGGGGGGGCAAAGGTGGTAGGGAGCGCGGGGGGCACCTCGCAGGGTGTAAAGGGGGACACCCCGCAGGGAGCGGCGGGGGGGGGGTGGGGAACACAAGCCGCAGCGGGGGCGGGGGGACACAGCGCAGGTGCAGGAACTTCGGGGCCGCCCCGGGCAGCCCCGGCCCTGGGCAGCAGCCTGGGCGAGGTTCAGGTGGCGGCGGCGATTAACATGGTCCGCGAAGAGTCATCAGCGCCGATTCTGCGGGCTCCGCCGCACTGGTTCTGCTCGGCTCGGCTCGGCTCGGTTCGGCGCGGCAAGGCATAGCCCGCGTGCAACACAGCCTCCACAGGCAGTACAAAGTCCAGAACAATCCCGCAGCCCCCGGGCGGGTGCGTGCGACGGCGGCTGCGCACTCCTCGGTGCTGCCCGCACGCTGAGCTCGCCCCGCACCCTGAGGCGCACGGCTACGGCCACCGCCCCGTGGCTGTGCCCCGCCCAGCGCCCCGCCCCACCGCCGCGGCTGGGCCCCGCCCTGCAGCGGGGGGCAGGCCACGCGCGCTGACTGACAGCCACCGGGACACGCCCCGCGTGCCGCGGCCCGGCCCGGAAGAGGCGCGAAGCCTCCGCGCCGCGAGCCACCGAGTGGGCGGCCCCGCGCGTGCGCACGGCGGCTGCGCCTGCGCAGTGTCGCTGCCGCGGAGGGCGGGGCCGCGGCCTTGGTCACGTGGCCGGAGGAAGCGGGTCCCGCGGTTTGAATCGCTGGGGCCGCCGGGAAGCGGCGGCGCGCGGGTGAGCGGTGGGGAGTGCCCTGCGGCAGCTGGGCACGGGAGAGTGGTCCCGGGCCTCCCCGCGGCCTCCCGCCACCCCCGGGCCTCCCGCTACCCCCGAGCATCCCCGCGGCCCTCCGGCCACCTCGGGACCTCGGGTCAAGTGGCGACGGCGCCCCCGCGGGCGGGAGGCGGGCAGCTGGGGGCTGCTGAGGCCGGCCTGGGTCGACCCCCGGCGGGATGCTGGCCGCGTGCGGCATGCAGCGGTGCCACCAGGAAGCGCTGAAGAAGAACCGGGTGATGCTGGCGAGGCAGCTGGTGCTGAAGGAGCTGATGGAGCACATGATCGAGAAGGACATCATCACCGCCGAGATGGTGGAGACCATACAGGTGTGCGGGGGGCGGCCGCTGCGCGGTGAGCTGCGCTTCTGGTGGAGCTCGTGTCGTTCGTGGCAGGGCCAGCGCGGTAAAACTCATGTTTTACCCGAATATTTTAGTGTGATTACATTCGTAGAACGCTCAGAGTGGAGTGGGGTTTGACAGCAGCATGCAGCAGAACTGCTGGCCGCTCTTGGCAGGGCGGGTTTTATCGGAGGCTTGCATGCTGGTGTGCAGATGCAGCAGGCTGCACTTCAGGAGTCAGGGAGTAGTTTCCACTCCTTTGTTGTTATTTCGTGCATTCCCCCCCCCATCTGTAGAAGTAGGAGTAATACCTGTTTCCAAAAGAATTCAGTGCAGGTAGTTAAATGAATATGTTATAATCCAGTTTGTCGTGGCACCTTTCACTTAAAGAGTTTGTACCTCTTACGTGTTCTTGCACATTGTGTGAAGAGCCTTATGTGATCCAAGACTCACTCTCAGATAACAAATGCTGTTCGTAGGCTTTTGTTACTTATCCTGAGCAGCAGGTACTGTGAAGAGAAGTCATTGGCAGTAGCTTGGGATCCTACAGCCTAATGCACTGAAGGCTGTGCAGGATGGTGATACAAGTCTCCAAAGAGAAAGTAAACTAGAAAAAGAATGACTGAAAATGCACATCAAGTGTATCACAAGACTCAAGTAAGCAATTAAGGGACTTTTTGGTCCCTTAGTAAGGTTGATAGTCCTGGCGATAAAAACAGATGCTGAAAAATAGATTTATGAGCTATTTGGTGGGTACTAGCGCAGAAGGTGTGGACCTGAGACTGGTAAGGTTTTTGAAAGCAATGAAGAAATAACTTCCTGATGAATTTTGACTTGTTGTGTGTCAAAGGTAATGTGAAATTCCGCATGGGGCCTGTTGAGGATACCTGTGCTAAGCTGCAGGAGATGCAGGCAGTCTCACCTGGCATAGCTGCAGTCTCTAGTGAAAGAGGACAGTGAAAGTAAGAGAATGAATCAGGAAGTGATTGTGCTGATTTTGGCTAGGATAGAGTTAATTTCTTCATAGTAGTCTATATGGGGCAATGTTTTGGATTTGTTGTGGAAACAGCGTTGATTAACACAGGGATGTTGTAGTTACTGCTGAGCAGTGCTTACACAGAGCCAAGGGCTTTACTGTGGCTCACACCATCCCACCAGTGAGCGGGCTGGGGGGCACAAGAAGCTGGGAGGGGACACAGCTGGGACAGCTGACACTGATCACTGGCATATGCCATACCATATGATGCTGTGTTCAGCAATAAAAGCTGTGGGAAGAAGGAGGGAACATTTGGAGTTACGACGTTTGTGTTCCCAGGTAACCATTATGCATGATGGAGCCCTGCCATCCTGGGGATGGCTGAACACCTGCCTGTGATGGGGAGTAGTAAATGAATTCCTTATTTTGCTCCACTTGCGTGCACGGCTTTTGTTTTACATATTAAACCATCTTTATCTCACCCCATAAGTGTTTTCACTTTTACCCTTCCAATTCTTCCCACTATCCTGCTGGGGAGGGGGTGGCTGAGCAGCTGTATGGGTGCATGGTAGCCCACGGGGATTAAACATGATACTGCTGAAGTCTGGGTGGTTAGTAGGGATGTTCAGTTGCTGGCCTGCAGCTAGTCACTGAAGTGCGGGAGAGGAAAGAAAAGGAGAAGAGGGGAGGGAAAAAACCACCCTTTCAAAGGTAGGATAATGCCGGAGAAAATATTCTTTTTGGCGAAATGCTGCTGTAGTTAAGAACTGTTAAACTGAGATGGAGGGGAAGACTGAGGGAATCTTCCCCTCCAGGTGTGATTGGGTAAAAGGAGATGCAGCAATACTTAGGGTTATCAGTAAGGAGAAAGGTGTTATGGTGGGTAAGTCAGATAAATAGTAATAGCTTAGTGGAAAAATACAATGTATACACATAACTGAGAGCTTAAATGTATATAAAGAGTGACAGCAGCCTGAGCAAGAGAACAAAGTGTCTTAAACTACTGTTGCAGGGTATGAATCTGGAAGTTGTGGCAAAAATAGAAATATGGCTGGGGTAGGAGGAAAGCATTCACAACTGGAACAGTAGTATTGCAAAATACGCAGTGTACTAGAAGGATAGAAATGAAGGGAACATTTACAGGATAGTACTAATCATAATAATGCTATAGAGAAACAAAGTAACATGCATCAAAAAAATAATTTCAGTCAAAAATATTTTTACTTACTTTTCTTTTTTCTGTAGTAGGTCTGTGAATTTGTAACAGTCTTCTACTCTCTGGCTCAAATGTGAACAAAACTCTTGGGAGTCCTGTTAGGTAGCCTGTTCTTGAACATTTACTGTGACGCTAATTGTCAGGTACTCTATTGGTAGCAAGAGGAGACAAATGCCACCATGTCTGATGATATAGCATAAATTTTCTTGGCTGTTTTATCTGATTGGTTCTATGTATCCATCTGCTCCCCCCAAAAGTCAGGAAATCAAGATCTGGATAAGTAGTTTTGTTTTAAATTATCTTGACTTAAAAACACAATTATACTGGTCCTGTTGGTTTGATTTAAACTAAACTGAAGAATAAACAAAATGGTTCTGGAAATAGGGCACTTCACTTAAACTTTTGTAATCTAAGATATAAACAGAGGAGTTCAGGGAGATGAAGGAGGGGTGAAATTCCTTAGAAGTGTGAGGTGCTAACAAGTGCTGAAGCTTTACCACAAAGAAGAAAAAGGTGCGGGGGACGACGACGTTGCAGGAAGAGCCACTGAAGACAAAGGTGGTTGAGCTGGATGAAGAGCTCACAAGGAATATGAAGACTAAGTATAGAATTTATAGGCGTACACTGGAGAAGAATTAATAAATAGGAGCAGCTTCCTTTGGTGTCTGAAATGGAGAGAGTAGGAACTGACAGGAATTAGTTTAAACTGTCATTCAGAAAGAAACTAAGCAATTGGATTTTTTTCAATTGTATACACTTTAAAGAAAGAATAAAGAAAAAAACCCCCGCGTTCACTGTGCAGAGAAGATGATGTAAATATAGTTACCTAGATGAAGGCTCAGAAGAGAGGGATTTCAAACACAGAGCAAAAATTATAGTGGAAATAGTGGGACAAGTGGAAACAGCTGTTTTTAAGATGAAGTCCAAAATTCACTTCATTAATGCTTTCTTGTCAGAGCATCAGATGTTCTTCCAGAGCTCTGGGATGGACCTTCAGTATTGCAGATACAACAGCAAAAGCTTTCACTCAGGTTTTAAACAAGTTGAATACTCTGTACTGTAATGGAAGATGATCAGATTGTGTAGATACAGAGATTTAAATGCTCTGTGTTGATCACTAGACAGTAATGAAGGGATCACTGGCTTAGACAAAGTGACAAATTTCATTAGTATGTTTGTCAACTATATATGCTCTCTCTACAGAGTCTGTGTGTATGTTCAGGCTCAGTAATACAACTAATACTATGGGATTTTGACAGGAATTCAGTTTATTGTGCAACCAGTTCCTGTTATCCAGATTATCAAACTCATCTGTGAGAGCACAAAAATAAATTAAGGATGTACTAGAAAGTGAAATGGAATAAATCTGTCTTATGAAATTTTTAGTTCTGTCGTTTGCTGAATGTTATTTAGTGTAATCTAAATGTGATGTTCATGTGAAAGTTAAATGAGGAGGTACAGCACTTTGGGTATTTAAGGGAGCATTAAGGAAGAAGTCTGCCAAGAGCTGACTGCTGTATATACAAAGTGCAGAATATGAACTTTGTGGAAATTTCTTAACTTTTCTATAAAACTTAAGATTCGATTCTTGAGGTCAGATTGTGTTCTTAGTTATGACTTATGGCTTAGAGTCACAGACTATGAAGGCATAAAGTGAAGAACATTAATAATTCTAAGCTTGTTGTAAACAGCTACGGTTCTACTAGAAAGGAAGAAATGATTAACAGGTACTTTAGAATATCAGCTGTCATTTTACTTTGTTAGGCAGAATAAAATTCAGTGGGCTTACAGCAAGGTATAGGTATATGGAGCTAGTTATCATCTGTGGACTGATGGAGAAGTGTTACCAGGAGAAAGGCGCAAATATTTTCTTGCATCTGGGAAGGCACAGGTGAGATATTGCTGTATGCACTTCCAGGCAACAGTGCTCTGAAAGTTGAGGTTTCTGTGGGAATAGGAAGGGGTACTTGCATCGGCAAGGGGAAGAGGCCATTTACAGGGAGGCTGAAAGAAAGCAGCTTGTGTACTGTAGGCAATGGAGACGGGTTTGTGGAAAGGTGCTTGATAAATAAGGGGAAGGACAGGAGAAGGCTGCAGTCAAGGGACACTTGATAAATAAATGCTATCAGACAGTCATGAGTGAGCATAGGTCTGAAATTTCAGAATAGGTTCATAAGCATTGGCTCAGTAAGACTTTGCAGTATCCTTCCAAATAATGTGATGGAATAAAAGCCAAACTACTTTTAACACCAAGCTTGGGAGGAAATCGGATGATGTGAAATCTTCTGTAGCAGAGGATTTACATGTGTGACTCGAGGCTTTTTTTTTTTTTTTTTTTAGATTTTCTTGCGATTGCAAATGTGGTGTTAGGCCTTGATTCTGTGTAACTCACCAGCCATTTCTCTTCTTTTGATGGGTGCTAAGATCTTGGATCTAAGGGGTGATTAAAAAAAATAGGATTAATTCTGTTGAATGGATAACATATATTTGCGATACGCAGTATTTTAGTACATGACGTTTTGGTGTGTTTTAGATTTCACGGGGAAGGTTATTACTGTATAAATTATACCATTAGTTGGCAAATGCCCTATTAATATTTTAAGACTTAGAACGTGTTGAGAATTATTTACAGATACATAAATTTCATTTTTTGTTATTAATTTTTCTTATATACTACTGTATATTGCTGCTTTGATCTAAATGTTACAGTCTATACCTATGTAGTATCTTCTTGGAATTGACTGCATGTAATTAAGTATTTTATTTAACACTTTCTGAGGGGTTCACGTATTTGTTCATGAGACCATAAGCTATTGGACAGTAGTGGAAGCATACTCTGGACTTATGTATTCAATGAGGGGAAATAAATACTATTCCAACAGTAACTGGAAATAAGTTTAGAGAGAAGAGGTGTGTCATAATGTGTGAATTGATGGCTTGCTGTGTTGCCATATGCTTTTCCCCTTCACCTAATGCGAACAGAGGAGTGGGAGTGAAATCAGCTGTGAAGAGCTATAAAAATGGATATAGCACATCTAAGCATAGTGGTGAAACATTTACATGAAGTAAAAAAAAATTCAGTTGTCCTGAAGATGCATTGAAAATTGATTGTGTTGGGGTGTTACTTTGAGTGTGGATTTTTGTTTTTTTTTCTGGATCTAGGCCAAGTCTGGGAGCTTCAGCCAAAATGTGGAATTCCTCAATTTGCTGCCCAAGAGAGGCCCCAATGCCTTCTCAGCCTTCTGTGAAGCACTGCAAGAAACCAAACAGCAACATCTGGAGGCAGTGATCTTGAAGACTGCATCCAACCTGAGCCATGGGATTGCAAGGGTACAGCAGTTTTAAAAAAATAAGATGGATGGACTGCCTTTCAGATTGGGTTTAGGCACAAACTGATCTTTTTCAAAGGGAAAAAAACCCAAAAATTGTTTACAAAGGACAGGTTGGGTTTTTGTTGCAAATTGAAACTTGTAGTAGCCTCAGTCAAAGCAGAGGGGAAAGAATTTGAGAAGAGAGTTTTCACACAGAATCACAAGACAGTAGAGGTTGGAAGGGACCTCTGGAGGTCACCTGGTCCAGCTCCCCTGCTCAAGCAGTGTCACCTTGAGCAGGTGGCCCAGGACCGTGTCCAGGCAGCATTTGAGTATCTCCAGGGAGGAGACTCGTCTGCCTCTCTGGGCAACCTCCCACAGTGCTCAGCCATCCTCCCAGTGAAAAGGGGTTTCCTGGTGCGCAGGGGGAGCCCCCTGTGTGTCTGTGTGCCCACGGCCTCTCGCTGGGACCCGCTGAGCAGAGCCTGGCGCCCTCCCCCTCGCACCCCCCTTCAGGTGGCTGTATGCAGTGATAAACCTCCCCTTGAGCTTTTTCTTCTCCTGGCTGAGCAGTCCCAGCTCTCTCGGCCTTTCCGCAAAGGAGAGATGCTCCAGCCCCATCCTCCTCTCTGTGGCCTGTTGCTGGCCTCTCTCCGGCACCCCCGGTTGTGCTGGGGAGTGCAGAGCCAGACACAGGACTCCAGGTGCAGCCTGGCCAGATCTGCACCCAGGGGACGGACCCCTCCGCAGCCCAGGCAGCGCGCCTCCTAAGGCAGCCCAGGATGCCATTAGCCTCGCATGCTGGCTCCTGGTCACCCTGGTGGCCACCAGCACCCCATGTCCTTTCCTGCCAGGCTGCCTCCCAGACATGCCCCCAGCAGGTGCTGGTGCGTGGGGTCGCCCCTCCCCAGGGGCAGGGCTCTGCGCTTCTCTTTGTTGAGGTTCCTGGACGTTCTTAACACCCAGCGCACTCTTAATGGCTGTGTTATCAAGAACCCAAAAGCTGCAAAGGAAATATTTTCTCTGAAATCTTTTAGTTCAGTGATTCTCTGAATAGAAAGCTACTAAAAGCTAGTCTGGTCAGTTGAGGAGAGAGAGACTTCTCTTTCTTTTGTTATTTTCACCTTTTCACTGTCTGCAGTTGGTAGTGTTGGGCTAAAGAAAGAATTTAGCAAAGATTCAGTGTTTTTAGTGCATGGACAAGCGTGGAAACTCACAGTAAATAAGGGAAGACCAGATATTTTTGCACAGAGATGTTCCCTTATTAAAATGTAGGCTTTATTAGACTACCCTTTCTGTTTTTTGTTTTCAGTTGTGCTTTACTAGACAATGAAGTCTTGAAAGCAAACAAAAAATATAGGAGTCACTAGACAATTTTTGGCAAAATCAAGGAGGGTACCATAACCTCAGTGTGAAGTTTTCCTGGGGATTTGGGCAGAAGTAGAGATGAGCAAAGGAGGGTAGGAATTTTGCATTGCCAGGAAATGCTGTTGCTGTTATGTCGTTTGATTTGGATATAAACCAGAATATTTGTAGTTTTATGTGTGTGTGTATAAATGCATGTATCTTTGTTACATGATGGCTACAGGCTTGTACTGTAGAGAAAAAAATAGCTGTTTTGTGCTACTATTTCTCATGGATTTATTGGATGTCTTGTAGCTTGAACACTGTTATGGATCAAATCTTCCATTCCCTGCCAGTGAGTCATGTAATTCAAAAAGACGGCGCTGGACTGGTGAGTTGCACAGGACATCATGAATACTTGGTTGGCTATCTAGTTGCTTCCAACTTCTTAATACTGTCTTAATTTTATTCTAGAAATAAGCTTGCCACCACTTTGCTCATTCCAGGAATACAAACCTGACAGTGAACTGACCATGTTACAATCGGATGCAGGAGGCAGAATTAGGCTAGAAAATAAAAGTTAAGTAGCATACTGGGAAAGAGAACCCAATCAGTTTCTAGGTAGCTTCATTTATTCTTACTGGAAATCTTGTTGCTTAAACAGCATATGTCAGTAAAATTTAGATTTTTCAAAAATATTATTTAAGATTTGTAGTAGAGTTTAATTAAACTAGAGCTATGAAAAGATACTGGTTTGGGGTAATGTCTTTAACTTAGATTTCCTTCTTAGCAAGTAAGTACAAGGCCTTACGCATGTTACGTGGGCCCAATGCAGATTTCTGTAGCTTCTGTCAAGTGCAGCAAATCAGCTTTTCTTCAGCAAGCATTTGTGACTTCAGTCAGGGAACTAAATGTTGGAGTGAATCTCCCTGGTAGTTTTTACGTTGCCTCTGGTAATGCTTGGAGTAATCATGGTCTCTAACCATGGTTTTAATTGTATGCTGGCTACTAGGAGCTCTCTGATACTAAAGAATAAGTGTCTAGATTTTGAAGGTTTATTTTCTTATTTAGGTGCAAAGGTTTTAGGGTGGGTTGTTTTGGTTTTTTAGAGCATATGTTCCTCCAACCAGGAGAGCCATGCCTCAGAAGGCTGAAAAAGGATTTGAAAGGAGATTGTGAATGTCTTTAGTTCCGTTTCTTCAGGACAGAGGAGTGAGTGTTTGTCTGCAAATTGCAAATAATTGATTATCATTCCCCTCATCTACTGTTACCCAGAGGAAAGGCTTGTTCAGAGGCAGATAAACAAAAAAGGGCATTGCATTTTATGGACGTTAGAAATGTCAAGTTTGATCACTTATGCATGTGTTCAGCAAAAAATAAACAGTTGTATGTAGTGAGCATGGGAGGCCTTTTATGAAAGGAAAATAGTCTATTTGAGTATTTCTAGCAATGGTTTGTCAGCCTAACTGTGAAAGGAATAACATACTGTGCAAAATGACAGAAAGCACACAGCTCTGATTTGAAATAAGAATTCTGTTTTCATACTCTGTAGAACCAAATTTACTAGGCCTTGGGTAAAGATAACCCACATACACAACAAAAGTATTTGCCAACTGAAATTATGAAAAAAGTATACGATTCCGGTACTTTGTTTTCTTCTGCCATGTTTCATTGTGTTTCTGTAGTCCATGATCAAGCGAAGTTTTTAGAGGTATGAATAGCATGATAAAGGAATATACCTTAGACCACATAGTTCAGAATTTGTGAGTTACTACCTTAATGCAGAGGTTTTGTAGTTGGAATTTGTTACTGTTATTGATACGTTTGTTTTGCACAGAACCAAAGGAACATTCCTTGGATAATGGAGATGGTCCCCTGATACCTTTGGTGAAGTACTGCACTCCTGAATTTTATCATGATCATCAGCACTTGGTAAGTAGTTGACAGAGAAAATCTCCTTCACATGTGAAAGATGTGAGGTGTTTGGATATATGAACTGAACAAGTGCTACTTAAAACTGAGTCGAAACACATGCTTCATTGGGATGCAGATCAGTATTGTGCTGTTTGTTAGTTGTGTTACCAGTCAAGTTCAATTCGATGTAGTTGTCATCTGCAAGTTGCAAGAAATTCTGGGAAGTTCTGTAACTGTATGAATTTCTCCCTGGTTTTTGTTCACGAAGAACTTTGGAGAATGCCTTCTGTTCTGTTGCTCTGTGTATGCTGTCAGTATTATTGCCTTGTATTTGTCTGCATCCTCATCCCCTTCTGTGTGATGACACACCCTGCAATTGACTGCAAGGTACCAAAACTGTACTTCAACCAGTAGTCACAGTCTGGGCTGTTTTAATTGCTGGCTATACCCAGAAGAGTCTCTCCTTGTGCTCAAGAACCTGTGCTGCGTAGTACTGGGTAGATCAACTGGAATTTCTAATCTTCTGCAACCATTGAAGTTATATAGGGAGTCTAATTACTCTTTATTCTGTTTGTAAAGCATAGGTTATGGTGGGGTGGGCTTAAGGAGAAAAAATAGTTTTATGTAAGGGGGCAGAGACTTTGCTAGAGTTACACAATGTGCTAACACTTAACACCTCTGTTACAGGCTCTGTGTACAGGCAAAACAGATATTTATTTTTTTTTTAACTGTCTATTGAGGAGACCTAATTAGGCATTGTCGGTGTGATCTTGACTTGGCTCCTTTTACATCTGTGCCTGGGTAAACCTTATTTGATATGCTCCTTTATTATTAAATTTCACTTACAATTTACAGGAGCGTTAGTAACTGATGTACTATTGATTTGTTGTTGTTAGTGGGAGGGGCAGAGAGGGAACTTAATCTGAAGATACCCCTCTTAAATTAGTTCTTTCCCTGTTAACTTTTTTTGTCAGCTGCATAACTTTCAGGATCAGTGACTGACAGTCCCTTGCTGTTAGAATTGCACATGTGCAATTCTAACATCTCTGTCTGCTCCCAATAGCAATTAAAAAATGTTAGCTAAATTTTGCATAGTATTGTCTTAAAGCCAGTGATGGAAATATATGGGGCTGTGCTGGCATAAAGGTGGGGAAAGGGAAAAAAGTTAGCAAGACCTAATTCCCAGTTTAAAATGGATTAACTGTGTTTCTTTTAAAATGAGAATTAAGGCAAGCTAGTGTAACATCTTAGCAAGTGTTGTAGCATCATCAGCTGTGGACACTTGCAGTTGTCTTTGGGACCCTTTGCAATACAAATATTTGTTTATCAAAAAAACCCCAAACAAACAACAAAGACAAAACCAAACTTCAAAAATTTGACCTCTGCTGTTTTTGTGACTTCTCAATCAAGAAATTCTGCATCTCATATCAAATTGTGATTGCTGTTCTACTGTAACACTTTATTATTTCCTTGTGTAGTCTAAATTTACTGATTTTTAAATCTTCTCAGGCATATAAACTGGTATCAGAGCCCAGAGGCTTGGCACTTATTCTCAGCAACGTCCATTTCAGCAGTGAGAAGGACTTGGAGTATCGCGCAGGGGGGGATGTGGACTGTACTGCCCTGGAGATGCTTTTCAAGCATCTTGGGTATCAAGTGACTGTCTTTCATGATCAAACTGCACAGGTAAGGAGGATGGATCCCAGTACTTCACAATCAGTATGGATGAGAGTTTGTGACTGTGACATAAACACCTGAAGAGGTTCCCTAAGGTAGAACTAAGCTTGAACAGGAAGATGTGAATGATCACTTATGAATAGAAAATAAGGCTAAATGTGGTAATGTCTGCTCACATACTGACAAATATGAAGAAGCTTGGAAGGCAGAGGACTTACGATGGAAAGTAGGATCACAAAGGACCACAAGAGTTACTACTCTGGTCTGACTAGTGCAAGGGGCAAGAATTTCTAGACCATACTTGGCATGTGTGTTTAAAATCACAAATGAATGAAGTCTCCAGTTTACTCTAGATAGGCTTCTCCAGTGTTCTGCTATCCTAAAAGTTAAACTTTGCAAATATTTGACCTAGTCTTTGCAAGTGTTAAGTGATATTTTCATGTCGTTTCACTGATGGAGTCAATTGCCATCCTATTTATCAGTCTTCCAGTATTTATGCAGTTCAGTTCCACTGCTTTGGTCTTTGCTTTGCTAGAGAAGTGGCTGTGCTTCACTTAGGAAAATTGGTAGCTCCGTGACTGACTGACTGAAGCCGCCTTGTTCCCTAGGAATTCAATTGCTGCCTTGTCCAGGCTCATTTGTTCTTCCTCCTTTTAAATCCCTATGAAACCAAGTGATACATAACCTGTTAAAAGCATATTTTATTCAAGAAGGAAGCTTTTGCAACAATATAATAAGACTTTTGTACTTACCATGTTGTCAGAGTTCCTAAAGTTTTCCATTTCAAATTGTGTTTTGATCACTAATGTTTGAATGCCTGAAGTACCAGGGTATGTATCTGTTAAGTTGCTGCAGTATCGCAGCCAGACTCAAGTGTCAGTGTAAAATCTTTGTAAAATATTGGTTGGTTTCTCTTATGTTGAATCTGTGTGTACCAACTCATACTTCTTGCATCCCCCTGTTGGCCTAAGTGATTCCTACTTCACAGTGTTATACTTCAGACTGAATGTTACGTAAAGAGCAAGAATGTTTTGCTGGTGTTTTTTTTATGGAACACGTGTCTTTAGTCCTATAAATTTGCTGTACATAAGGTTTATTTCATAACATGAGGACTGTGTATGTTCTTCCCTGTATATTGACCCACTTCCTCTGTGCAAGTCTGGAAAGCGTTGAACTTTTATTTTTCTCTCTTCAAGGAGATGCAGAATGCATTGGAGAGATTCTCTAAGCTGCCAGATCATCGGGATGTGGATTCCTGTATTGTAGCTTTACTTTCCCACGGTGTGGAGGGTGGGGTTTATGGCAGTGATGGCAAACTACTACAGGTATATTGCTATGTTCTGACGTGGTGTTGTAGGTTATCTCTTGGAAAGTAACAATGGAATGGGGGGAAAAATGTTTGGGTTTTTTTCTAAATCAAACAAAACCAAAACCCGCTCAAAAAACAACAAAGTGACTGAAGAGTCACTTTTTTCTAAAAGGAGAAAATAAGGGTTGTGGGAAGGGCAGGAGGCTGTCTTATTATAAGAGGTCTGTAAGATAAAGAATGGCATACAAATAGGGCAAGTAGGGGAGGTTTTTTCATTCTCTCTTCCTGTACAAGTACTAGGTAGAGTGCATGAACTCAGACTGGTAGGAGCCCCAGGAAAGGGTAGGGAGGGGATGTGTTTGTCACATGGTGAGTTTGGAGATAAAGGAGGAAATATCAAGACTGGTGAGGTAATCGCCAAAATGCAGGGAAGCAAGGTGACACTGGGTTTTGCTCACAGAAGGCTGCAGTGAAGAATTTTTATCTTCTTTCTTCTCTCAGTTGCAGGAGGCTTTCCGGCTCTTTGATAATGCAAACTGTCCAAATCTCCAGAATAAGCCGAAAATGTTCTTTATTCAGGCCTGCCGAGGAGGTGAGTGCCTTAATACTAAAAGCCATGTATTTGGCATGCCATTAAGGCTCATTTTACACACATACACACCCTCACATTCAACTTGCTGTCAACTCTCCTCTTTGCTTCTCTCAGGTGTAAGTGGGACCCATATTCACCTCCCTCTGCCCTGCTGCTGCCACTGCATCTGTTGCTCTGTAAGTGTCTTTTGCTCTGCATGAGGTGTGTGCATTGACTTGCAGACCCCAGAGCACCATAGCGATGTGAAGCTCTATCATATCCCACCATATGTTGAGGCTTTCTCTTGCTATGCCTGCAGGAGGGGGAGTGGGGCATACTCTGCATCAAATTGTGGCACAGCATGGAGTGGTACACTAGCACTGGAGTCTTGTTTGGGGTCCTGTCTTTCTGTTGCTCCTGGATGTGTTGCTGTCTCTTGAGCTATCAAGCTGGGCTCAAAGTTTTTTTTTGTTTTTTTTTTTTACCCTGTCCTGTTTTGAACCTCCAAATGACCTTTCCTTACATCCTTTTTCACATACTGTAGTAGAATTCGTACATACTGTTGTACAGAACTCTTTTCTTGATTCTCATAGACCTTTTCCTTTTCACTCTTTCTGTTCCTTTTTTATTTAATTCTGCTATTTGTTTTCCCTTCTTTTGTTTCTAAACACATGTCTGCAACTACCTACCTTTCAGATCTGCTAATGACCACAAATTTTCCCCTGAAGTGTCTGGACTTTTTGACATTGCTGTGAAACTGCAGATACTCCAAAGAGAAGTTCTGTTGTAGAAAGCTTTGTTTTTTCCCTTATGGTAGAGAAATTTTTCTAACATTATGCTCTTTACCCTTCTTTTCCCGTGTTCCTTGCATTGTCGTCTGCCTTTTTCATTTTTAGCAGAGGTTTATAGTTTGTCCTCTAGCCAAGAGGATGTTTCATTCACCTGTTACCTACTTGTGTTTAAATCCCAATGCAGGGAAAACCCTAAAGTCTACGTGAAGTATTTTGGTGATCAAAAATGTTTGTTCCTTCTAAGTGTTTGGAAATATTGTAATGTCCATGTTTACAATACAAATTGAATGTGATTGCTTTCCTTATGTTACTGAATCTTTAGATACTCTAACAAATGTGAAAATGCAGACTCGTAACAGTGTAGAAATAAGTGTAATAAGCCAGAACTTGCCACTGACCTAATTGGGTAATTAGGTTTATTTTACTGTAATGTTACCATAAGGGGTTGTTCACATCAACAAATCAGGCTTGGCCTTCCTATTCCCAAAAAGGTTTTGGTTAAGGGTGGTAAGCTCACTATGCAAAATGATGTAGAACTGGGATACTGCAGTAGGCCAAGGGTTGAGACTTGAGCAACTGAAAGGGAAAAAACTTTCTTCAATTTAAAAAAAAAAAAAAAACAAAAAAAAAAAAACAAAAAACAAACCTGCCTTTTTTTTAACCCTTCTTGTAAACCTTGATTAATAGTTGGAGGGAAAAGATAGTTACAAGGTAATTGAGCTATCAACAAAAATGTGTATCTTTTCATGTTAGCGTTTGAAGGTTAGACTAGCCAATACAAAGACTGTATAAATAGTGTGGATAACTTCAAATTACTACTCAGTATCTCTTTGCCATACAAGTTAGCTGGAACTAGTTGAAAAAAAATGAGAAATGCACAGGTTATTCTTTCTCCCTAAGTTTATGTAATAGGCTTTTACCTGTCTTCTATTAATGACACATTAAAAAATGTAGATGAAGAGTTGGTACAGTCTACTTAATTTCCAAAAGGCCTTTGGCAGAAGTCTACTAAAGGATTGAAGCAGCTGACCTACAGTTACGGATCAAAAACCAATGGCAACAGAAAGCAATGGGAAAAGACAACTAGTTGGATTTCACTACAGCATAAAAGGAGATGTTTTAAGCCACTTTACATCTGTGTTTAAATATAGTGGTTGATCCAGAAAAATAAAGAACTTGGGTAGATAATGACAAATCGGTAGTTAGCTGTTTTGCCAATTGATTTAAGTAACTGCTATCAGGGAGCTTCCGTAGAATTGACCCTGTCTGTTTAAATCTGAGTGGTAGTTACTGCTGATATAAATTAGAGGTTAAGTATGTGGAGGATATCCTGATAGGGTTAATGCTTTACACTTTTTAGTTCTGTTGATAAGTTGACTGGAATGATGCTTGAAGACAAATGCATGAGGAAGACATCTAATTCCGAAGCGTTAATGAAAAAGGTTTTGACTTTGTATGTTATGAGATGATGTCAGTGTGAATAATATAGCCTGACTGTCAAATTACCTGAGTCTTACCTGAAATAACATACACTGTGAACAGCACACTATTTTTAAGAAGATACAGAACTATAAAGATTCGGAGAAGTTTGATAAAAACCATGAAAAAAAGTGGTTAAATATGGAAAAGTTTGCAACCCTAAAGAGATGATGAAGGGACTTGATGGAAATAATCATGAAATTGAGCTATGGGGCCTTAATTATAGGCTATATCTAGTCTATCAATCACACCCCTCCCACTGCTGCTTTCATAGAGGAAAAGAATAACGTTGGTGACTTACAAACTGACCATTTCCTGGGCACAACTGAGATGCCACCAGTGTCGCTGTCTTTAAAAGGGTTAGAAATCCAAATGCATTTCTAGGCATGACCTGGCAACAACAGTCTAGAATCATCGCAGCAGGAAAGCTCTGAAGTGGAGGCTTATGCCTCCTAAGACTAGAATCTGACCCGTGCTGTTAGGATGGAAGTAGAATAGTACTTCATCTTAAACACAAGGGCAAAGTCATATAGAAAACCTGTGAAATGCAGTTTTATTTTTAATACAGCATATCTGGACTATCGCCACTAAGCAGTTGGTCTAGATTACAATCGAAACTCTGCATCATGTAAACAACCAATTGAGAATATCTACATTTGTCATAATACATACTAATGAATCCTGGAAAGGACTTTAAATGTCTCCGGGTTTTAAGCTAATTTCCATGTACTGGAGTTCTCTCTCATGTTCGGGGTCAATTTATTTTGTATTTTACTGTTACACAATTTATGCTTTTGATTGAGAAACTGATATTAGTCAAGATTTACAACGAGGTGAGATATTTGGTCCATGTTTTCTTGATGTCTTGGAGGTAGGACTTAGCAACTAAAATAATAGCTGTCGTTTGAGTTCTGCAGTAAGTAGGTAGTTAGCATTGCAAACTAGAATAGACATTTTTGGACATTTCTAAGATAGGTGAAAGTGGAAAATAGAAACTTTTTTAAGGCTAGGCAGTCAAATCCTTCCATGTGTGGTGAAGAACTATCAGAAACTTCTTTGCTTTCTGGTTATCCCATGATCTGCCTAGGAAAGGCGGGGGGGAGGGGGTGGGGGGCAGAAATCAAATGGTGTGTGGACTAAGGGTCCCGTTAGGTTGAGCAAGTTCAGCAGTTGTGGGTATCTGCATTAGTCTGTGCAGAAGAACTGTCAGATAAGCTTTTTCAGCTGTTTTTAAAACTCAAAGTTAATGCAAAAGCGCAAAAGCTTTCTGCTTGACAGCAGTTCTGGCATTGCTGACCAGAGCCCAAAACAAAGAAAGTGCAAGAAAACTACACCCAGTAATTTCTTCTTTTGTTTCCGCCCCCCCCCCCCCCCCCCCCCCCCCCTCCTGCTTGCCCCCATTGTTTATTGCCCCCCCCCCCAGACGAGACTGATCGGGGAGTGGATCAAAGGGATGGGAAAGAATGGTCGGATTCCCCAGGTTGTGAGGAAAGTGATGCAAACAAGGAAGAAAATCTCAAGCTGCGTCTGCCTACATGCTCTGATATGATCTGTGGATATGCTTGTCTGAAAGGTACTGGGGAGAGGCTCCGGTTGGTAGGGGGCGTAAGGAGGTTTTGTGCGTCTGTGTTCCACAAACTTTATCACACCTGCTTTCTTCGCAGGCACTGCGGCCATGCGAAACACCAAGCGTGGATCCTGGTATATTGAGGCTCTCACCTCTGTGTTTGCAGAGGACTCCCGAGACACTCACGTGGCTGACATGTTGGTGAAGGTGAGGTGGTGTGTCTTTTCTCTCCCACACTTACCTGGTTTCTGAGGAGCCTTCCAGTACCTCAGATTGCTAGGATTAATTAAAGCAATTGGTCTTGCCTTGATTGTAGCAAAATTATTACTACTTTCTGTTTTTATATATGTTTATGGTTTTATATATATAATATTTGTATTTATATGCAGTTCCACAGCAGTTTAACCAAAGTAAAACTGCTGTTTCATTCAGTCCTTCCATTTCACTTGTTAATCTGGCTTGTCAAGAATTACTTTTCCTCTATAGAAATCGCTTTTTTTCAGGTGGATTTATTCCCTAAACTGGTTCACCTTTACATAAGGTAAACATTTAAGAAAATAAGGGAAGAGGAAGTGGAGACAGCAGTGTGACTACAGCAACCTGAGCTGCTGTGGAACTCTGCACCCTAATTCTTTATACTTCTTATAATTAGAGAATATGTAGGGGACTACTTAATAAGTTAAACAGAATAATCTATGAGTATAGAAAGCAGTGACATTTTATTACTTGTGTCATCTTAAATCGTTCCAGTAATATTTTTTTTTTCCATTTTCACATCTAGGTGAATAGGCAAATCAAGCAACGAGAAGGTTATGCCCCAGGCACAGAATTTCACCGCTGCAAGGAAATGTCAGAATATTGTAGCACACTCTGTCAGGACCTTTACCTGTTTCCTGGCTATCTGCCAGGAAAATAACCCAGCAGGCACTGCTGGAAGAGAGACACTGCCAAAGCAGGACTTCTGAGTACGGATGTCTGTGTTTCCATTCTGACAGGCTGTGACATTAGATGTGTAAGCAAGGAATGCTTGTTTATATCTGGCCAGTCCAAATCTTGATGTCTTTTGTCTAAAATAGTCTGGCAGCTCTCTTTTTAATCTGATTCAGTTCAGGGTTTAAAATTCTAGTATCCTGACTTATTCCATGTATATAGAAATGGATAGAAAGAGGATCAGCACTGGAACTGGGAAGAACTGGGAACATCCTTTGGAAGAATACATAAGGACATTTGTAAGCGAAGTGAATATGAAAAGGGAAATGGACTATTCATACGGCTTTTTTTAAGTTTTCTAAAAGGAAAGTTATTCATAAAATGCTACTTATTCTTGTATTGTAAAAATTTTAAATACTTTCTGCCTGGTTCTTCATGTGGGACAGTCAGCTCCTGTGCACATTAGAAAAGGGCTCCCTTGTGAAAGAGAATCCTTCCCCTTTTTAAATGGAAGGTTATTGTTATCAGTGCTTGACAGTTTCCTATCCATCTTGATCACTTAAAAGTCTATTTTTGCACATTCTTTCTTATAGCCAAGTTATCAAGAGAACTACAAGACATCCCAGGCTATCAACAAAACAGAGATCCGGCATTTCTCATACAGACAAATAAGCCTCCATGAACTGCCCCAGAAATAGTTTTGAATCTGGAAATTCCAGATTAGCTCCCCTTAGTCCCAAGAATGAACAACTGCATGGAATATTACTTTTGAGGAATTTGTTTGCCATAGTATCTGTGTGTCACAACAGGCACGGCATTCAGTCCACTAGCTTTTCGGGAGTCTATAAACTGCGCTGTACAACTGAATCCCTAGAGTTCTACAAAAGGCTCTTTTGGCTTTTGTTTAATTAACAAAAATATTCAAGGCAGCTCTTCACAGTCCAGGCATGTTGCTTGGATTATATATAACTGCAATTTGTTTCCCTTTTAAATCAAAGGGAAGAGTTTCACATTATTATCCTGTTATGTGAGTTTTCTTTCTTCAGTCGTCATCATTTAAAGCTGTTTGTTTAGCTAATACTTTTGCAAAGCATCATTTCAGCTGATCAACAATGTTGTGGCATAATCCATGATGACTTTTGGAAATTTCCTACACAGTCTCTTCATGCTGTAATTTGTCTCTTGCTTGTGTCCGGTTGCAGTTACTCCCACTTGATGTGACATGGGAGATGAGCACTGTTCTCTTTTTGTGGTAGAGCCTAAATCCTGATATACTGGGTTATAGACAGACTATGGTCTGTTCACTTGAGTCTCTATTTTCTCCATTTTTATAGCAGTAAGTTAGCATAGTATCTGGCTTTCTTTTAAAGTAGATGTGGCTTTAAAAATATTTTTTTCATGATAGAATTATGAATAGGAAGCACAAAGGGATATGGAGGAAGGCTGGAAAACTAGTCATGTGCTTTTTTTTATTGTTCTGTCTAGGAAAATGAAGGCTGCGTTTCCTCCGGCTGACAAAGGTGCAGCATTAACATGTATCTTGCACTTACCTTACAACATGATGTGATGAACAGAACAAGGATCATACCTGCCAGTTGGTGCCTTACTCTGAAATTTAAGATACCAGTTTAGGGGCTGTTGTACCTCCCTGGAGTATGAACACTTTCTTCCTGAGTGCTCCCTCTTTGAAATGGTGCAATATTTTACAGATAGAGTG
This sequence comes from Falco punctatus, assembly GCF_963210335.1. Taxonomy (NCBI): domain Eukaryota; kingdom Metazoa; phylum Chordata; class Aves; order Falconiformes; family Falconidae; genus Falco; species Falco punctatus. The sequence continues at coordinate 413,360 of NC_137585.1, forward strand.
GACTGCTTCATCAGTATACCTGATGGATTAGATTTCTGTAGGATTGCATCAAGCTGCATTATCACTGCCACTTTCATATATTCTTTTTGTATACTTGTATTTTACCGCCTTGAAGTGTCAAAATAAATAATTCTTGTTTGATTAATCTGTGCAGTACCTTCCCTTTTGGAGAGTTATACCTCTGTGTGGAAATGGAGCTTCTATATAAAGATTTTTGCATCATTTCTTGAGGGTAGTACCTCACGGAGGCACTTTTCAGCTCTCAGGCAGAAGCCTACTGCTTGCTAGCTGCAGCAAGTATGGGCTGCTTGTACTTTTTGATAACACCTGGACTAAATGAAAGTGAATGTTAATCAAGAGAATGAGGCAGAACCACCCAGCAGGAGGCTGATGTGTTTCAGCACATAAAATATTTAGACTGGGGAAATTGCAGGCTTGGTGTTTGTGAATGAAGAGTTGGTGCCAAAATGAATCGTTCCTGAAAAAGGGAGTCTTGGAGGGAGGAAGGGCCCAGGAAGAAGGTGAAGGTGCCAGCTGCAGAATGTCCAGGGGATCAGTGAGCTGCATGGAAGTGAATGCCAGGGGATGTCCAGAGGCCCTCATGTGTAATGCCCAAGACTGGTGACTGGGAGCAGCTGTACAGCACAGAACCAACACGGCTTTCTGCTCTACCTTCACAGATCAGTAATGATCTCACTACTGGGAAGGCAAGCTGAGACCCCGGTACTGCACCTGGGAGAAAGCCAGTGTGTGCTTGTATGTTCAGAGAAGTAAGTTTTGAGCAACTAGCATAGGAATGACATTTAATAACTGTGGGATAGTAGGAAAGTTTAACTGGTTCACGTTTTGGCTCGAAACCAAAAAAACAAGGTCAAAAGTTTTCATGGGATGGGGAGTGACAACAGTGTACAGGACGTAGACGAGGTATTTAGCAGATCTTGAGCTGCATGAAAATCATTGTATTTATAAATAGAACAAGTCAGTAAATGAATACAAATTGTAGCAATTCTAAACTAATTTTCTTTCCCTTTTGGCCATTACAAAAGTGAGATACTTAAAGGATTTGATTTTGTAAAAATAGTCATTGATCCCCTTAAAAATTAGGATGTACAGAATGGTGTTGAAAGAGGATATACTTTCTAAAGCGTGAAAAGATTTGGCTAAACATCTACCAAGCAACTTATAAAATAAAATCTATGCCAAGCAGACACACCTAACATACACCGTACTTGTGTTGTGCAATGTGTTCTTACCCTTGTCTTCAGGGTACAGAACTCTTTGCTGCACCACAACACTAAATTATTAAAGTTAGGAGAAGGAAATGCAAGAATAGATATTGTTACTAATAGGTCATTTCATTACAGTGATGATGTCATCAGCACATGCATACAGAAAACAGTTTCTTTAAAAGGAAGGAAATGAAACAAGAATCTCCAGAGAAGTTAATAATCAACTGTTGTCACAGGATTGGCAGCCTTGGTGAGGCTGTGTCACAAGGAATGAGTACCAAGTACTGCTCGGTGCAGTTTGGCGTAGCGTTGCTGCTTTTGCCAGTTCTACTTGTGGAACTGTCTTGTGAAGGTTTGGTATTCTTTTGTTTCCTGTCATCTGCATTTGGTGTCTTGTTTATGGTCCCTGTTGTATTGAAGTTAGTCTCCAGACTGTGTTTCCCTAAACTGTTAACACCCGTGTGCACAAATTCTTAAGAACACATCTTCTATGTAATTCACTACATCTTTGAAAGAGCTCAGGGTTGTATTCAGACTTCTCTAAATTAAGAAAGAGAACTGGAATTGCTGTGGTTTAGTTGTTTTTTTATTTCCTTTGTCACTCCTAAAAGTTGATTTTCAGCTGCAAATTAAGGAGAAACAGTAACACCTCCCACAGAAACCACGCTTTGACAAAGGTGAACGTCATGCTGCATTGAGAAAATAATTAATTTGTAAAGAAAACACAAACTAGCTAGCTGTTAGTTATTCAGTTGCTTTTAAAGTGACAATGTGAGGGGAAAAGGTCACACATAGGCTTAAATTTTGTAAATTGATTTAACATAAACAGTTAAGGGATGGTAATAAACTGTGGTGGTCTCCTGCCCAGCCCAGAAACCCTGGGCTTTGTGTCTCAGGCTGGTGGCTGTAGCTGCTGATTTTCTATTTGCAGGTTGAAACGGTAGGAAGGCTGAGTGTGCATCTCAGAAACAGACGCGTGTATGAAGGATGCTGACATGGCTGGCTCCACAGACTGTGACAGATCTAAGGCACTGCCTGCAGCAGCACTAACTTCAGTGCTACCAGGACTCAAAGCATAAATACAGACAGCCACATGCCCTTTCTTCTCTTCAGCTAGTAAGGACTGAAGGTCAGTAGTAAAAGCAGTCACACCCCCACTCTCTAGATTCATAGGCATGTTCGTGGATCCATGGAGTATGCAGGGACTGTGGCCTCTCCATCACCCCCATACTCCTGCCTGGATCTTAGGCCACCTTACCTGCTCTGTGTGTCTGCTACCTGCTGGTGAGTCCAGCTTGGTGCTTGCTAGCAAACAGGCAGGTGCACATGCTCCTCACACAGGCACCCCATGCTCATGGGTCCTCCTGAATACCCAGTAACCCTGACCAGACCCAGGGTCTCCTGCTTGCTGGTTAATCCAGACTGAAGCTTGCCAACACCTTATGTACTCTCAGCAGCTGGCACCCAGCATGAGGGCTGTTGTGACCCACAGCCCTGCTCCAGCTGCTGGCACAGAGTCCTCCCCACCTTACCTTGCTCGTGATGGTCCCTTCTGCAGCTGTGCCCAGGGCTTTTACTGATCCCATCTTAGAGGCTGGAGCAGACACTCACCCACTCTTGTTGCTGACACTGCAGGTCTGGGGTGCCTACGCCCCTGGTCTGACTCGAGTTGCTGGCACCAAGTCCCCTCATGCAGATTTGACCTGTAGCTAGCACCCTGGGCACCCAGTGAGATGATCTAGAGAGCTATGGCAGCTCCAGCTGCTGATGCTGGACCCCACTTGCTCCAGTTCCTGGCCCCAGAGTCCCTACGCCCCTGGTCTCAGTACAGCTGCTGACCCCAAATTTGTTTGTGCCTGTCTTGCCGGTTGTTGGCACCTCAACCTTACAACACTAGTATGTGGGATAGTGAGATTTCATGGTGAGAGTTAAGAAAGGATTTAATAAGGAGATAGGACAGACCCTGGTCATCAGGAGTCAGTGCTCAGTCAGACAAGTGCACTGACCAGGCTTGGTTTTCACAAAACTGGCCCCTTTCCATCTATCCCCACTTTGTTTCTCCCCAGCCCTTTTCCTTGACAAGTTTTGCATAGCACTACTGCCCAGTTCAAATATCTCAGGTCCTTAGGTTCCTCTTATTTCCCCTTATTAGTTATAAAGTCCCGGCTGGCCCTCTCCAGAGCTGTGGCTGTAGTTCCTTTGTGGCCCATTGAATAGTGACTGGAGGCATTTGGTCTTTAGCATGGTGTCTGTTACCGCTCGTCTCTCAGGTCTGTCTCTCCGGGTTTGTGGCTTCCCCCTTTCTTTATTGTCACCTTCTGTACTGGAAAGGTGCTTGCCTGGATAACCTTAATAAAGGAGGTGTTTTCAGCTTTCACATACCCTTATGTAACGTTTGGTGAGAGAGACAGCTCAGGAAGCCCTGATGTTGCCCTAAGTAACTGTTTTGCCTAGGTACAGAATTTATCAAATTCCCATGACTTCCCTCAGTGCTTTGTTTCTCAAGGTGGTAGCCCAGAGCAGCAACCTGATTTTGCCCTTTCTACCCTGTTAGTTCATCCTTGCTTTTCTTGTGTTCTGCCAAAGGCCTTCGCTCTGCACCGCTACTGATGGTCCAGGATCCTCAACACCCCATCGACCCTTCCTGACTGTGCAGGTGAGCAGCTTTGACTGGTTTTAGGTATAACATTTGGTTAAGCGTAGCTTTTTTGTAGTCTTCTATATTCCCATATCATTTCTAGTCGGAGATTAAGAAAAAAACCCCAACATTAACCCAAGAGGAAAATATGAGATCTTTTCAAGATAATTCTCAGGAATGAAATTACATATATGTAGATGTTAGAATGTGCATTCTTTTAGTGTATCTATTGTATCATAAAATGTTTCAAAACATTAGAAAGCAAACTGGAGGGAAGATGGGAAAGTGAATCATTGAGTTGAAACCTCATGAAGTCAACCTCATGAAGTTCAACAAAGAGAAGCGCAGAGCCCTGCCCCTGGGGAGGGGCGACCCCACGCACCAGCACCTGCTGGGGGCATGTCTGGGAGGCAGCCTGGCAGGAAAGGACATGGGGTGCTGGTGGCCACCAGGGTGACCAGGAGCCAGCATGCGAGGCTAATGGCATCCTGGGCTGCCTTAGGAGGCGCGCTGCCTGGGCTGCGGAGGGGTCCGTCCCCTGGGTGCAGATCTGGCCAGGCTGCACCTGGAGTCCTGTGTCTGGCTCTGCACTCCCCAGCACAACCGGGGGTGCCGGAGAGAGGCCAGCAACAGGCCACAGAGAGGAGGATGGGGCTGGAGCATCTCTCCTTTGCGGAAAGGCCGAGAGAGCTGGGACTGCTCAGCCAGGAGAAGAAAAAGCTCAAGGGGAGGTTTATCACTGCATACAGCCACCTGAAGGGGGGTGCGAGGGGGAGGGCGCCAGGCTCTGCTCAGCGGGTCCCAGCGAGAGGCCGTGGGCACACAGACACACAGGGGGCTCCCCCTGCGCACCAGGAAACCCCTTTTCACTGGGAGGATGGCTGAGCACTGTGGGAGGTTGCCCAGAGAGGCAGACGAGTCTCCTCCCTGGAGATACTCAAATGCTGCCTGGACACGGTCCTGGGCCACCTGCTCAAGGTGACACTGCTTGAGCAGGGGAGCTGGACCAGGTGACCTCCAGAGGTCCCTTCCAACCTCTACTGTTCTGTGATTCTGTATGAAAAAGGTACTGAGTGTTGGTTATGCCAGTGGATGAAGGCTCATGAAGGTACAAAGACTGTGAGGAAGGCTGTTTATCTGTGGTAAGGTGTTGTGGCCAGGGAATCTGCAGTAATGGGTATGCTTTAAGAAAACTTAAAATGTGAGGACGCCATGCAATTTATATGAGGAATGATCTCCCAAGGCCCGCTGGGAGGACTTGCCCTCTCAGATGCTGGTGTTTCACAAAGTCGTCCCTGAAACAGGTTGTAGGAATAATTCTTCTGAAGTTGCAGGATGGTTCACTTGTCTCTAGTTCTGGTACTTTACTTCCATCCTCTTCTTCCTTAGTCTCTCTGTCATCAGCCCCCATTCTTTCTATGGTCCTGCTGTTGATCCCTTCCAAATTCAGTGAAGAATGATACTGCCCAAGAGAGGAGAGGGAAACCTTATCTCCTGTTAATTTACTGAGCTGTCCTGATGCCAGGGCAGCAGAGAGATATTAAAGCAGGGAAGCGGCTGCTGTGTCCCAGCACAGAGGGAACAGGAGGGGCCAGGGAGTCTCTGGTTACACTGTCCCTCTCTGTCTTTCCCTCACCAGTAACCTTCTCTCTCAGGGTGCTCGGTGGGACTCTAGCTAAAGCCTTATGTCTGTTGCACACCCATGATTTTGCTGTGGAGAGCAGCCGGGAAGACATCGCCCTGAACGGCCCCTACTCCACAGAACGTTGTCTCTGGGGATATGACTGGGGATGCCTCTCCGACAAAAGCCTTCCGATACCAGCAAACTCTGGTGAGTACAATACCTGCAGAAGGACAGAATGTTTTGTACATGATAGCGGTTCCCTTCTCTGTTCAAGGGGCTAAACACTTCCTTTGCCTGCAAAATATCCTTCCCAGTTTGCATTAGGAAGAATCTGTGCAGGTTCTGCCTGAGCACATGCCCAGTAGCATCTTCCTCCAAGACAGAACGAGGCCATATTCTCCTTTCGTCGGTATGGAAACGGGAAGCGTTCCTAATTCCCTTGAGTGAAAAATATACACCACTGAATTCACCAGACAAGGGAAAACGTGCTGGAGAGACTGAGGGCTGAGTCTGTAGGGATGCCTGGTCTGCAGAGCTGTGTAGAAATGCAACTGCTGGTTGTAAATAGGTTTCCTTTTTCCAGACAACCACAGATAAAGCACTGAAACCTGTCTCTGCCCTTCGTTACAGCTGCCAGAAGGTGTGATTAGGATTCTGCGGCGCTGGGTGTTACCGGGTGCTGTGAGAGCACAGAGCGTGTTGCTCTATGGTGTCTTTTGGGCACATCTGAGAGTGGGGTCTTTGTTTTATAGGTGTTAGGATATAGGCTGTTGCCCCACTTTCTGGTTTAAGTACTTTTAAGACATTACTGCCAACTAGGGAGAACTGCGATCTGTTGCATTTCATGAGTCCTCACACTTCTCTGGACAAGGTGAGGTAGCAGTTTGTACTGTATCTAAAAAGCTACTGCCTTTTGTCACTGAAGTGAGAGTTGGCATCTTGCACTCCAGGTTGCCTAAGGAACAGTGCAAATGGAATCCCAGCCTCTAAAAACGAATGGTGGCATGTTTGTGCCTGAGCACGCAGGGTTTTAAAGGTGGCAGTGTTTGGAGACAAGTAAGACTGTGTTGGGGCTGAGGAAGACATTAAATCTCTTCTTCTTTGAGCTGCTGCAAAGAAAGGTGGAGAGAATTTCTATAGAAGCTAGAACACCGTTTGCTAAGAGGAGTGTATGGTTGCCTTTGGGAACAGAAAGCTGAGGTCTGAGTTCCAACGTTTTCTGCTACTGAGCCCTGCTCTTGTATATGAATGAAGAATTGCACAATGTTTACTGTGACCATGTAGCCCTTCATGACTGAAGGCTTGATTTCAAATCCAGACTTATGTAATGAATGTAAATTTCGTAGCACTCCACATAGGCACATCACAAGCAAGGCTCTCAGCTCAACAGTGTTTTACTAACGTTGCTGAAGGCTGGTCATTACAGTGGAATGGCTAGATTATGAAATATTTCATCTCTGTTGGCCTGGCTTTCTGTAGTGCAGTACAAAATGTAGCATCCTTAGTGTTGGGATTGAGTAACACCAACACTAGGGCACTGAGACTGGGCCTAACAGACATACTGGGATTGCAGTGGCCTCGGCACAGTACACAGACATGTAAGGTTTGTGGAGGGAGAACAGGAGTGTGGTTTTGAGGTCAAAAATTCAGACTGAGTTGGTTGATCTGAGCTGATCAGATTGTATGAGGTACTGAACTGTAAGGGAATACTACAGACCTGAACAAATGCAGTGGTAAAAGAAGAGAGCGTGAGACAGCAAAAATAGTGAGTATGCTATATGGGAAAAATGGCTGCATTTCCTCTGTAACAAACTCATGAATCTCTAGAATTTTCAGTTTAGATTATTTAATTTAGAACTAGACTAGTCAGAGTAGAATAGTGACAGTTTTCTTGCACACTTGTGAGAAGACACAACTAGTATTAGACTTCTTGAGTTCAAAGGGCATCATCTATATAGCTTGAGCTAAGGCAAGTCTGACAAAACATTTGTACATTACTAAATAGCTGTTTAGGAGAGGAAGACAATGTATTGTGGTGTTTAGTCTGGAGAGGAGGAGGCTCAGGGGAGACCTGCTCGCTCTCTGCAACTATCTGAAAGGAGGCTGTGGCGGTTGGGGGTTGGTCTCTTCTCCCAAGTGACAAGTGATAGGAGACGAGGAAATGGCTTCAAGTTGTGCCAGGGGAGATTTAGATTGGATATTAGGAAAAAATTCTTCACTGAAAGCATTGTCAAGCACTGGAACAAGCTGCCCAGGGAGGTGATTGAGTCCCCATCCCTGGAAGTGTTTAAAAAATACATAGGTGTGGCACTTAGGGACATGGTTTAGTGGTGGACTTGGCAGTCCTGGGTTAATGATTAGACTTGATGGTCTTAAAGGTCTTTTCCAACCCAAATAATTCAATGATTCTATGATCTTCATTTATTAATAAATTTATCCCAAATATTTACCATTGAGAGCTTTTTTGGCTTCTGGACAGGACAGGATTGTGTAATAAATGGTAGCTGTTTGATCCCTCAATTGTTCGCATCGGTAAATGCTTACTTCTTTAATTAAATTCAAGTCACTCACATCCCTTTATAATGAGCTTTATGATAAGGAGGCAACTATGCTACAACCTATTTTGTTAAAGAGGTGGCTATAAATTTAGAAATTCTTCAAGAATTACCATATATACTTGAGTTCTTAGGGATCACAGACAGAGTGGCAGCTAGTTGCTGAGAGCATCTAGTTGCTGGATCTAATCCCAGGCATCAGTGCTAAGTAGATGCTGAATCACTAACCTTGATGAAGGATGAATTACTTCTCAAAACAAGAAAAATGTAGAATAGTTACAAGGCTTAGGTAGCTCGTGAACAAGGGACTGTAATTGTGGATGTAGTTGCCTCAAGTGGATCCCAGACACTTTTCGGACTTGAGTGTCAGCAATTTATGCCTTAAAATGCTATCATTAGGAGCATGTTCCTATCAAGTATCATCGTTACCACTATCCACTCCATGTAGTCAGTTATGTTATTTCTTGTTTAGTAAGTGAACAGTAGCAGAGAGCACTTTGAAACTAATGCTACATACATCAGTTTTCATACATAGAGCAATCGCTACTCTGGGCATGCTGCTCTGTAGTAGAAGAGAGACAGTAGGTTATCACTTGTCTTCAAAGACTGTAGGAAGGACTTCTGTTTTCCTCTGATTTAGAAAATCTATTGCAGTGGCACAATCCAAAACCAAAGTCACTTAGGAAGCCCTTATCTTGGGATGAGGGGAGATGGTAGACTGGGTAGTTGCTGGTCAGCCTTCAAGGTCACATATCATCTGCATAAGAGTGCTGATGAGTCAGCAGACCATTTCTTGTCCTTCGATCTCTTCTGTGATTAAAGTATCTCTGGTTATTTATATAACATGTCCACCTTATTAAATTTTCCTCCTCCTGGCTCAGCCTTTTGCCATTTCTTTTCCAGGTGTTTATTGCCTCTCTGTCACTTATGCTTTTAACATTTTCTTGTTATCCTCACACCCCCTTTCCTCACTCTTTGTCTTCCTCTGTGTCTCCTCAGTTTGTTTCTCTGCCGTTCCTGCCCTCAGTATATATGAAGCCAAGTGTTAGGTTTCACAGCTGTGTTTTTCTCTGTGCCTTCCTCACATCACTGCCGTTGGATTCTGTTCTAAAAATATCCCATATGACCCTTTCCCTGTGCTTTCTCAAGGCAGTGAGGGTATTCTCCACAGCCCCCCCTCCCCTCTTTTTGAAGATGTTGTCAATCATACAGAAAGTAATGTTAGAAGGCAGGAGAGACCTGGAGAACTGAGGTCATGAGAAAGATCACTTCTGCTGATTTTTGTTGCTAATTCCAGTGCAACATTCACTGTTAATACAGGGCCAAGCTCTACAGGGCAAGCTGTAGGCTGCTGACAATGACAACAGAAAAGAAGAAAAAGAGTTCTTCAGTTTCTTACTGTCTGATTAAAAGTGCAGGCATTTAGAAGCATCACCTACGGCTATCTGAGAACAATTTTTAGCTTCTCATATTCAGTCTTTGTGGGGGGAGAGAGTCACCTCTTGGATACTGGCAGTATTTATTGGCTCACAGGCTAGCCTCTGCTGAAACTAATGGAGGAGAAAAGAAGAGGTCCATTGCCCATCTTCCGGTAAGTCAGATGGGAGTTTAGTATCTACTGAAGTTAAAGGCTTCCTGTCCACTTACCCACCGCACCCACCTTGCCGTCTACTTCCCCTTGCTCTGGCATCTACTGACTCAGTTCTATAGGCATGTTTGAAGATCTGCACCGATTTCTCTCCCTGCTTCCCATTAGTGGGATCACGCAACTAATACCTTGCCTTGTCAGAAATCTGCTGCAGAAATCAGGGACAGGGTCTTGTCCTGGCTGCATGGTACAAATGCCTGGGGAGCTGAAAGGCATTGCCTTCTGATGTACACGTAGCAGTACTCCTCTCCTGTAACCATCAGCCAGTCCCCGGGCAAACAGACCTCCTGCTTTTGTGCTGTGGGACTGTGCCTGCACATTTCGGAGCTGAGGGCTGGGCTGGTTTCAGAATCCCACTGGGCAACAGCAAGGTTTTCCATGCCACCAGGCATGTCAGGAGGAAGGCTGGGGAAAAGAAAAATGAGACCAGGCCTAGTAACAACTAGCTTTTTCTTAAAGTAATGTGGATTTTACTTGAAGATTTTAGTAAGGTGGAAGACGCATGCCATTCATTGATTCTGGATTAGGAGCAGGTTAAAGGGTGTTTTGAATATAGATTTGCTTCTCCAGAGTGCCAGGCCCTAGACACAAATCATGAGGCACTGTTAACAGCTGTCCTGTCTACCCTGTTTGCAAATAATTTGTTTAAGAACTTCTTCCCCAAACAAGAGTAGTGCTATGTCCATCACTGCAAGGGAGAGATGTTCAGAGCTACCCTACCCATTTAAAACTTGGGAATAGGGAATTTTCATATATTTTGCTGTGGCTGTAAGCTCCACCGTGAGACCTAGCAGCTTCTTGAACAAATTACCTCATTTCCAGTTTCTATTGCTAGCAGATCTGGTCTTCATAGTTATATTAATAATCAAAGTTTATCTGCCAGTATTTTGTTATTGTCTCTATTGAAGTGAAAACAAGAGAGGCACAGAAACATTTAGATGAGAAGGAGCCTCTGGCAGTGTCCAGTTCAAGCCCCTGCTTAGTCATTAATTTCCCTTGTTGCAAGTCATGGCTGTTGCCTCTTGGGCTTTCCCTGGGCCTCTCTGAGAAGAGCCTGGGTCCGACTGGGCTATGCCCTCCCTCCTGGGTAGTGGCAGGCAGCAGACACGTCCCCTTCAGCCTCTTCTTCTCTGCGGTGAATAAACCCAGCTCCATCAGCCTCTCCAGTCAGCAACCCAGGCAAGACTTCCCGAGGTGACACCCACAGCTGCTGTTTATTACTGCTTTATGTTTATATTATTTTATTATTTTATGTTTTTATTATTTTATTATTAGTAATTCATATATATATATAAATAATGATTTATATTATTAAATGCTTTTCCCATGGAGAAAGTTTGATGTAACAGTAACGTGCAACAGAATCAGCACCAAAGATTTTGCTTGCCACTCAGCACTATCTTGCCGGGCTGTCGCCCACATTGTCCTCGTACTAAACTGCAGGAGCAGTTGCAGCCTGGCAGGTGCAGGTTGCCTGCAGGCACCCTACCCTAGATGGCACCATCCTGACAGGGTGCTGCAAGGGGCCTTTTCTGTTACTTCCAGAAAAACAGATTTTTCACCCATTTCCAACACCGTTCAGGTACTGGGTTCTGTCGTGAAGGTGTCCGGGATTATATGTTCTCATATATTTCCAAACAGTCCGAGGTGTCCAGGTACAAACTGGAGCTCTCACACACCAGGAACTAGCTGAAGAGTGGTGGTGGTTGATGCCTCTCAGCACTGCAGTGGTCTATTCGTGAGAAAGCTGTCACAACCATAGCACAGTAGCAGTAAGAATATCTGTATACTTAAGTGGGTTTGTCCAGTTACATGTCCCTTATAATGCTATAAAATTGAAGCTTTTCCACAACCTGTACAGACCTCATGTCCAAGCGATAAATGCTAAGGGCTGGCAGCATGCTGATCAATATAACCCTTCCCATTGATCTTGTGCTGTAAGAAGTAAAATAACCTGCTTGTGTGTAAATGGCATAAGGGGGCATTCCACATTTGTTTGAAACCTGGTCATGTAGCTGCATGCTATAAGCTTTTTTACATGGACTAAGAAAGTACATCATTGTTTTGACAGCTGATACTGGCATGGTAATTTGGTAGTATAGCAGACTAAATTATTTCAGACAAGTTCAGGGTGGGGCAGAAAGACCATGTACTAGCGTTCCTGATATTTAAAAAAAGATAGACCTGTTGCTAGTAAAATCATCAACAATGGTAGTAGAGGGGCAACTGGAATACAGAGGTTACTGCCCAAGCTGTGCAGCAGGTGGCATACAAAGTACAGTACATGAGAAATAATGCAGCAATACAGCAATGTAGAGCAATTACAAATTCTCAAGGTAAACCCCCTGCTGTTGTGAACCTCCACAAAATCACAGCAAAGAACCTGGCCACACTGGAGAGAAGCTGGCAGTAAACACTACCTAAAAATAATTTATCTTGTCAACGCTTGCTTTACTGAAGCAGTGGGAAGTTGCTGATGATGTTGCTGCTGCCAGTGTTGATAGAACAGCTTCTACATACCTGCATGGTGCAATGATAAATGTTAACACAAAGGGAAGACAGATGTAGGTATTAATGCTGGAGGCTACCTTATCAGAACTGCTTTTAAAGTGTTTTCATTTACTTTTAAGTGAGTTAGAACTACTTAGGGAACCAGATTTCATTACTGGTTATTCATGCGAAGGCAATGCTATGCTGTTGTATTTGATAATGGTACAAGCCTCCACACTGAACACAGGAGCAGCAAAAAGATCCTCCACAAGTTGCTGCAACAGAAACTTCAGTGTTTGGACATCACTAAGGATACACGCAGGGTTAAAGGGTTTGCTGACATTGTTAAAACTGAGCCATGTATCTCTACAACAAATTCCAGCCTCCTGGTGAAGTAATTGATGCTTATGTGTCTTTAAAGGAAACAAGTGATTGTTGGCATTGACAGTCATCCATTTCCACAAATACTTATGAAAGGTCATGGATCAAGAATCTTGCCTGTCAGCTGTCGGTATGGGGAGTGGATTCTACAAGTACATAAGACTACAGAGCATCTTTACCGTATTTATTGCATGGTGCTAACACAAGTGTGAGTGGCACCTACACCTTTTCAAAGAAAGCCATTACCTGCAGCATTAAAAACTGACAAATTACATGCATTGTGTTCTTTCCTGCTTTGATGATGTGAGGAAACACAGTGTTTAAGTACATTACCTTGTGGACCCTCAAGTTTGTATCAGATTGAAATTAGGCCAGTTAGTCTTGATGGTGCATAGTCTAGTATACACATTCTTTGATTCTGGGTTAACTACTGTAGTGACTATGGATGTCTATAACCTGAGACTTGGAGGAGCTACCCAAAGCTCTGCTGGGACACTGACGAGAACAGAATTTGCCTGAAGATCAGTCACAGAAGCCGACGAAATGTTTCACTGTTAAAATGAAATTACTCCCTTTAACAGCTACAGAGAAATACCCATTTTTTGAGTACGTGGTCAGCCTAGGTAGAGGCCACAGTCCTGAAGGAGACTTCAGAATTAGATGTGGCTTTCTTCAGACAGCTGGCAGAGCCTCCTGTTCACAGTCCCTGGAAGCAGTCTGCTGGAGCAACAACACAGCAGGGCACACGCAATCCAGGAGGTTTCTGGAGTGCATTGACAACAAGTTCTTAACACAGATAATCAAGGAGGCAGCAAGGGGAGGTGCTAAGGGCCTGATACTTACAAACAAGGAAGGACTGGCTGGGGGTGTGAGGGTCTGGGACAGCCTCAGGGTCTGAGGAGGGCTAAAAACAAGGTCACGGTGTTTGAGTTCAGGAGAGTAGTCTTCGGCTCTCCAGGGCTCTGCTTGGAAGAATCCCATGGGATATGGCCCTGAAGAGAAGAGGGGTCCAAGAGAGCTGGTTGATGTACAGGAATAGTCTCCTGCAGTCTCAGCAGTGACCCATCCTGATAAGTAGGAGGTCAAGGAGAGGCAGCAGGAAGCCTGCCTGAATGAGCAAAGAGCTCCTGGCTGAACTCAGACATAAGTGTGTGAGCAGGGTCGTGTGACCTGGGAGGGATACAGGAATGCTGGCCAAGTGTGCAAGGATGAGGTTAAAAGAGCCAAAGCTCACCTGGACTTCAATCTGGTGAGGGGCATGAAGGGCAACAAGAATGGCTGCTGCAGGTGTATGTGCAGCAAAACAAAGGCAATGGAGAAGAGGACTGAGGACTGGAAGAAAACAAATGTCACTCCTATCTTCAGAAGAGGCAAGAAGTCAAGCAGAGTGCAGGCTTGCCCACCTCACCTCGCTCTCTAGAAAGGTGTGGAGCAGCTCATCCTGGGAACCATTTCCAGACATGTGAAGGACAGGAAGGCAATTGGGAGTAGCTAGCATGGATTTATGTAGGGAAAAATCATACTTAAGCAACCTAACAGCTGTCTGTGATCAGAAGAGAGCTTGGTGAATGAAGGGAGAGCAGTGGATTTTGTTTACCTCTACTTTAGCAAGGCATTTGACACTGTCTCCTACAGCATCCTCATAGCAAGCTGATTAAGGACAGGTTAAAATGGACTTTGAAGCCGATTGAAAACTGGCTGCACTGCAGGGCTCATAAAGTAGTGATCAGTAGCACAAAGGCCAGCTGGAAGCCAATCATTAGCAGTACACCCCAAGGGTCAATACTGGATCCAATACTGTTTAACTTCTTCATTAATTATCTAGATGATGGAACTGAGTAAACTTCAGCAAAGTTGCAGATAATAAAAAGCTGGGATGAGTAGTTGATGTACCAGAGGGTTGCGCTGCCAATTCAGAGGGACTTTGGCAGGCTGGAGGAACAGAGAAGAACCTCACGAAGTTCAGCAAAGGGAAGTGTAGAGTCCTGCACCTGGGGAGGAATAACTCGATGCACCAGTACATGCAGGGGACTGACTGACTGGGAAGCAGCTTGGCAGAAAAGGGCCTGGGGGTCTTGGTGGACACCAGTTTGAAGGCAAGTTAGCAGTGTGACCTTGCTGCAAAGAAGGCTGGTGGCATCCTGGGTGGCATTGGGAGGAGTGTTGCCCGTAGGTTGTGGGAAGTGATCAGTCCTGTCCACTTATCTGTGGCAAGGCCACATCTGGAGTTTTGTGTCCAGTTCTGAGCTCCCCAGTTCAAAAGACATACGGAGCTACTGGACAGAGTTCTGTGAAGGGCCACAAAGGTGATGAAGGGACTGGAGCATCTCTCAGGTGAGGAAAGGCTGAGAGAGCTGGGGCTGTTTAGCCTGGAGAAGAGAAGGTTCAGGGAGGATCTTGTCATCTGATGGGAGGCTGAAGATGATGGAGCCAGGCTCCTCTTAGTGGTGCCCAGTGACAGGGCAAGATGGAACGAGCACAAACTGAAATACAGGAAATTCTGTCTGAATATAAGGAGATAGGGTTTTTTTGCTGTGATTGGGTGTTGGCACAGGTTGCCTGGAGAGGTTGTAGAATTTGCATCCTTGGAGATATGCAAAAGCTTTCTGGACATATCTCAGGGCAAACTGCTTCAGTTAACACAGCTTGAGCATGGTACTGGACAAGACAGCAGGTGTCCCATCCAAAGCTCAAATATACTGTGATTCTGTAATTAACTGAAGTACTCGGAGGAACAGTAGTGCAAGTTACCTACTGGTTGACAAGATTATTGTCTTCTGTGTATGACACAATGTATTTTTACTTCCTCATCTGTAATGAACTCTCTTATCTACCCTTATTTTTAAAGGACTCACAAAAAAAATGGCATTTACTTCTATTACAGAAAAGCAAATTGAACTGTTTACCTGCATCTAAATCCCCAAAAGTTGTGGCTTTAATAGAACAAGATGCATACTGTCTGCCCAACAATATTTTTTTTTGTTCTGAACCCACCGCCTACCTCCTGAGATATAGCAAAACAAACCTTGCCAGTTGGCTTTCTCCATGTCACTCATGGTTTTATTAATATCCAGCTCTCGTTGCTCTTCCCAGCCTGGGAGGTTCAAGTCTGCTTAGCTGTTCCTCATACAGAAGCTGTTCCATAATTTTGACAATCCTCTGAAACTCTTCCAGTCTACTATATTATTTTTGAGAGTGGGAGAAACAGAAATGCAAATATTACTCAAGATGTAGGTGCACATTGCATTTAATTTGGTCTTGCTTTCCTACTTCTTAAGCCATGGTTCTAAAAAAACCACTGAGGTAGTCGTTACCATGACCATTCTATCTAACCTCGAGACCTTGAATAGTAAAAGTCAGCTTAGTGACAGTTGGACGATTCTTGTTTATGCAAAGCTAGAATGTATGTTCCTCCTCACAGTGATCACTTTATGTTTGTTGCGACTATTTCATCTGTCATTTTATTGCTCAGTCATCTTCAGCCAGCCTTTGGTTTTACTCCTCTGAATGACTTGCCAACAAAATGTGAGCCCTTTTCCAGACAGAGAGGTATTTGATGTTACACTGCTTGGCATCAAGTTTATTGTCAGTGGTAGAGGATAAGGTGCTGCGTGTATGCTGCTTTTAGTTCCAGTTCCATATAGAAACAGGGCACGTCGGAAACCTCATTTCCATGAACTGGAAGTCCATAATGCTCCAGGCCCGTAGGGTGAACAAACGGCAGGTTCACCTGAGCTCTGCAGGAACGGTAAAGGCAAATGCAAGATGGAACCCATCACAGCTGTGCAGTGTAGTGGTGACAGAAGAGACAGCTGACGTGTGTAGGAACTTTATTCCATATGTATATGGAAATATTTCCATTGGGAAGACTAAGCAGGGGTCAAGTGAAGTCCTGCTCTTACCTAAACATGTGTTCTAATGCTTCATATGAGGATGTACATTGTGGCTGAGATGGTCTGTTGGCCACCGCATGTAACAGCTTCTTAAGAGCTGCTTCCCTGACCTAGGGTGAACTCAATCAGAGCAGGACCCTGAGCAGTTAACAGCATAAAGACACAAATGTTTTCCCATCGTTTACTGGTGTGTGGGGCTGTCCCTCCCCAGGGGCAGGACCCTATACTTCCCTTTGAACTCCGTGAGGTCCCTCGGTGCCCAGCTCTCCAGCCTGGCCAGGGCTGGCTGAACGGCAGCGCAGCCTCTGGGGTACCAGCTGCTCCTCCCAGTCCTGTATCATCAACAAACTGGCTGGGGGTGCGCTCTGCCCCTTTGGCCAGGTCAGTGATGGACAAGCTGAACAGGACTGGCCCCAGCACTGACCCTGGGGAACCCCGTGAGCTACAGCCTCCAGCTCAGCCCTGTGCTGCTGATTCCAGCCCTCTGAGCTCTGCCATTCAGCCAGTTCTCAACCCACCTCACCATCCGCCCATCTAACCCACCCTTCCTGAGCTCACCTATGAGGATGTTATGGGAGACAGTGTCAGAAGCCTTGCTAAGGTCAAGGCAGACAACATCCGCCACCCTCCCCTCATCTACCCAGCCAGCCATTCCATCATAGAAGGCTATTAGGTTGGTCAGGTGTGGTTTCCCCTCGGTGAATCCATGTTGTCTGCTCCTGATGAACTTCTTATCTCAGAGCATGTGGAGGAAGACCTCCAGGATGAGCTGTTCCATCACCTTTCCAGGGATGGAGGTGAGGCTGACTGGCCTGCAGTTTCCTGGGTCCCTCTTTCTGCCCTTTTTGAAGACTGGAATGACACTGGCTTTCACAATGCTAAGGGTAGATATATCAGAGCTGGTGCAAGGAAAAGAATGTGACTGTCTTTCTTTATGCTGCTCACAATTTTGAGGCAACTGTAAAGGTTCAGGCCAACACTGAAAAATCTTGAATTACTGTGCGTTCTCTCCTCTTTAACCCACCTCGTACCTATCTACCAAAACCAGTCTGAACTACCCCTACCCCATGACCCCTAAAGACTTCCTTTTCTTTTTAACTGCCCTCATGCCAAAAGATAAAAGACCAGACTTGACACTTTGCCTGGAAATGTGGAATAAGGGAGACTAAGAAGTTCAAGGTCTGAGGCATTATTCGCTTTTGAGGAGGCAGGTGCACAGTGTGCCGGGCAGCAGGGCTCAGTGCCAGCCTGACTAGTGGCCCTTCACCACAAGCCCACAGAATGAGAGTCAAGAGTATCTGCAAGAGCAGCCCTTCCCCACAGTACCCTTCGTTCAGTTCTGGGCCTAAGCTACCCCATGTCACCCTTACTCTTTACTTTTACTGTTCCATCACTGTGGGAAACTGCTCGAATGCTATGTAGGCTACCCGTAAGCACAAGCATGTTAAAGAAACACCACTCCTGAAGCACGAATCACAACGGTTTAAACCTGTGAAGAAGTACCAACAACTGCCCAATGTGCCCTGCTGGGTCAACCCTTGTGAGCTCTGCCCCGCTCCTTCATCTCAGCAGTCTTAGGGAACAGAAACCTTTTCCTTCAAAAGTGCTAGTCCTGGGCAGGAAAGAGAGGGAACTCGTGTATCTTCAGTTGGTAGCAAGAAGTTCACCAAATATAGCTTGCTTATTATTTCTTAATGTGCTGTTTCTTCCCGTCTTGCTCGTTTTATATTCTACTCTGCCACCTAAGTCCTGATACCTTACAGAACCTGATAATCCTTAGAGCAAGTGTGCAGTATAATGTTAGTATAATGTGTTAAGGAAACACCCTAAAATACCCAAGCACACGCTTTCCAAATCCTTCCCCAAGGATTTTAGACTGTTTCAGAATGTCTAGTTGTTTCCGCTTCCGACACAACCCCTTTTTTACAAGTGTAGGGGTCTCTGGCCTTCTCCCCACTTTCCCAGATCAGTGTGTTTGGGTTTGTAGTAAACGAATCTTGTCTAAAGAGAATGAGCAACCATCAAATGATCTTAAAGGTCTTTTCCAAACTAAATGATTCTGTAGTTCTGTGATTCTATGACATTTTGCTAGTGAATGTGGAGAACTGCGGGTCTGACACAACTGCTTCTGTAACAGTATATCAGCTGACTCTATGCTTTTCAAGGTGAAGTTTTACAATATAATGTGATCTACTGGTAGGTAGCTGTGAAAGGGGCAGGCTTATTTTTTTCCTTCTGTGTTTGGACTGCCCCTGTTGTGATGGATCTAGTGCCCGTGATTGCAATGTTAAATGAGCTCAGGCCATTGATTGAACAGAAACCTAACCCATCAAAACAGTTTTCCATAAATGCAGCTTGGTCACCTCTCAGTCACGTGATTGCTCAAACCCCACAAAAGGAAGAGGAAATTGTTTGGTAGTACAATGCTATGGACTATTGTAAAGAATGACTTTGTACGGGAGGGACAGCGCAGCTACGGGAGTCAGGCTTCTGATGCTGAACATTAAGAGGGTTATCAGTGCACTTTCAGACTGAAGATTTAGGAGAAGAAAACAGATGCAAAAAACATTTTCTTTAAGTCATTTCTATGAAGGATAATTCTGTATCCTCAAGTGCAGGGCAGTTTGGAGTCTGTGAACAATCAATTTAGACATAGAAAACAAATATGGTTCCATTTAAGTAGAGTACCAAAACAAGAACCAAAGTAGCAGTGTACCTACTTCTGTGCAAATGCTAGGATTAAAATAACATGTAGGACCAGTCTTTTGTCCTAACAGAAGATATACCAGGACATAAAAACCTTTGTGGCAGAGAATCAATGGGAAATTATGATACCAGAGTACAAAATATGCAGAAAGATAAGGTAAACCATACTAGTGATAGACAAGGAGGAGGAGTAGAGGGAGTGGGATTTTAAAAATTTCTCAAGGATCATCTCTGCTTTTTTTTTGTTTTCTGATTGATGCCTATCAAAATATGTTCTAGACATAACACTACTTGTGGAATAGAGTATGGCAATACATACAATAGATAGGCAAAAATAGAGTTACACCCCAGATCAAGAGCATTGTCTGAACAAGGTACCACAAATACTCTTAGAGATTTTTGCTGACCCTGAACACCAGACAATGCACGTGAGCAGGACTGTGAGCAATGTTATTAAACATATGAACATAGTATCTAAAAATCAGTAATCTCTCATAAACAGTGTGAGTTAGCAGCTTCTAGAACTTAAGTTCTCAAATTAAATGCAAGTTAGAATAGTTCCCATAATTTATCCTCTGAGCCTTCTTTTTCATTGGCCCTTTACCCCTTCACCACTCCTGACTGATCAATAGCTTCTAATACTGATCTACAGCTACTCCCTGGATTCTTGTTCCAGGTTGAATATTTTCAGATGACATGGACGTTAAATGTCAGCCCTGGTACGCAATGCCATTTGTGAGTCATTTCCTGCACTTTCTTCTAATGATTGATCTTGTCCTGGGCTTGAAATACTAGGCTACCCATTCCTTACATCAGGAGATTGTGGCTCCCTCATGGCCCTGGGGTACTTTTTGCACCTCTTCCCCTCGTGACAGTCAAAATTGGTCCTTGCTGGGAAGTATACAGCAGCTTTAGTTTAATGAATCCTGCAGAGAAAAAGACTCTCTGTAGCCTCGTGTCGAAGTGTGACCCAGTGCTTCAACCTGGATGCGCTTGCTCCATGCAGTTCTTCCCTTCCCCCATGCAGTTCTTCCCTTCCCCCAACGCTTCCCTGCAAGTCAAAGCAGGGGGCTTATAAAAGAGGGAGGGAGTCCTGTGAATGTTATGCTGACTCTCACTATCATCCCTGTGTCAGCAGCCAGTGATAACAGGAAAGGTTACTGCCGCAGGGAAATTGCTTTGCCCTCGTTTGTGATGGATTTAGTATGTGCACTGCCAAGGGAACCGCTGTCTTCACTCCATTTACTTCGTCTTTATCTCATATTACTACCAGGGATCGTTTTATGGGAAACAGGCAAGAACCTTGCTGTGCAGGGTGGTTAGGTGGTTTTGTACAGAATCTGCGTTTGGATGGGGAAGGAGGAGAGCAGGAAGCTTAGTCAAAACTGTACAGGATTTACTAGTATAACTTTGATAGTAAATTAAGTATTTAAAAAATCCGTAATGGCAGTGATAACGTATCAGTGCTACAATTTTTGATATTGACATCATTTATCTCAGTTAGCTGAGACAGGGCAGGACAAACTAGTACAGTCAGCAACTAGTTCTTGGCAACTGTAGAATTCATACAAGTGTGGCATTTTCTTTAATAATGGTGAAAGTCTGAAATGTAAGCAAGACCTGAGTGTTACTGAGAAAAGGTTTATGGTTGCTTATGTCTCTGCTGCAATCAGAAAAGACAGTCCCTTTCCTAATTTCTAGGTTTGTTCCTGACCCCTTTCCTAACATGCATGTGGCCATGCATCAACTGGAATTGAGATCTGAGCAGGCTGAAAATTAATTTTTTGTTGTCTCAAGCTTCTTGATCACTAGTTCCAGTACGTAACAAATTGGGACTGTCCTTTTCAACAAGTCTGCTCCTTAAGTCCCCTAAATCAGTAGCATGATCACCCTCTCGGAGAGATCAGTAGGTTCTAGGGCCTCAAAGAAGTGACTTTTCAGGCATTTGAAAGTTGAACATCTATCAGGAAAATGAAATAAATTATTTCTTTTCTGTCATCCATTTAATCCTAGCCATGGCCTCCTGGAGGTATCTGTCCATACTCAAGGTTTCTTTTTCTTGCCCAACCCCAGCTCAAGCATACCCCTAACATGTCCTTGAAACCTTCCCTTTTCATCTTATTCCAAATAATTTTGTTTCGTAACCCAGTCCTCCTCCTAAACTTTTCCGTGATGACCCTTTTTTCCTAGTTGGCCATGACTTACATAAGAGGTAGCATTCTTCTCTTGAAATTAGCCAAGTCCAACAGAAAACCAGGAGCCCTAGCACAGCCGGTGCCAGCCCATTTCTGCACAGCTGACCGCTGCCTTTTCTTTCCACCCTCACGATGTCAGTCATGCTGCTGTGTAGTTCCATGATTGATAGATTGAATGTGCAATTATTAATTTTACCTGTGCAACAATCAGTCTACAGGGAGGAGGGGAAGAAAGGCACAAATTATCTACCATGGACTGCCTACCATCTCTCAAGGATGGTTTTAGCTGACAACAAAATACAGGTCATGGTGCAGGTGACTTATTAGGAGGGTACATTCACCATTTGGAATCAGAGTTCATCATCTAGACCAGGGGTCCTCAAACTACTGCCTGCAGGCTGGATACGGCCCCCCAGGGTCCTCAATCCGGCCCCCGGTATTTACAGAACCCCCTTGCACCCCCCGCCCCCCCCCCCCCCCCGCGGGTTGGTGCGGGGGAAACTGAGCAGCCGCAGATGACCTTCTGCCACGTCATCCACGCGCCGGCCCCCTGTTTAAAAAGGTTGAGGACCCCTGATCTAGATACAAAGGTAAAGAGCAATTTCCCAGACAGTCTGTAGATTCTCTGTCCTGGAATAATAGCATTCACAAGCTTAGAAGCATCTCTAATATGTTTTGGTCGCTAGGGACGAATCTGTATTTCCTAGATGTTCCTTAGTCTCTTTGCTAAAAATGTCTTCAAGCTGATTACTTCAGAGAATGTTTGTGATGCAGCATTACTCTCCTAGAAAATAAGAAATCCACTGAACCCCCTTCAAACCGCTCATCATGTGTTTGCTAGTTCTTGATTTTAGCTGCTTTTGGATGCATAATACAGTTATTAGAAGTTTTCTCCCTCTCAGCAGTCTAATTCTACTTTTTATATTTTATTTTTCTTTTTTGCTTTAACTTTTTGATACTTGCATACACACTGTGCCTATTTGATTTGTTCTCAGCTTATTCTGAGACAGGACAATCTCTACCCCACCAGTAAGACATCTCTTCCTTTGGAAAGCCATTGAGCATAAGCAAGGAAGAAATGGTTTAATAGAGGTTACAGGGTGCTGTAGGGTAGAGAGTCACCGAGGGAATTGAGGGTTGCAATTTAAGAAGAGGGGCAGCTGTAGGGGAGGAGCCATCCAAGCTGTGGAGGTGTGGAAACAATCTCCTAGGCAATGAAGTGTAAGCACAAAATTTTAGCAGCTCAGAAGGTCACCGAGTTAATTGCAACCAGGGGTGTAGTGGGTGGGCAAGAGTTGTGTGAACACTATAGATTTATTTCTGAGCTTCCTGACTTATACTGAAGTTTTCTCTATTGAAAAAAAAAAATCAAATAATCTTATTTTTATTCTAGTAAAGACTGTTTTATTTTAAGTTTTGAAGCCTGCTGGTCCTGACCAAAGCGCTCGCCAGGGCATTCTAGGCAGATCCACTTTGAAGTTCTGGATGAGCTGGGATCCATTTGAAACACCTAATTTTGCTGTCTTCTCTTTTATCTGATTTTCTGTGTCTGGCTCTTGTTGCTTGGTTTAAGTTCTCTGCTTGTTCCTTTCGCTGTCGGTTCAAAACTACACTGCAATGTAAGATAAGTAATTTACCTTAGGTACCCGCATCAACATAGATATGGCTTTGTTTCATTTGATTTTGGGGTGAATTCACAAAGTGCTCTGTGCAGACTGTCACAGTTGGGTTGTTTCTGGAACATAAATGGAACACAAAGGACATAAGCCTGCCCTTTAAAGCTCATTTGGTTTTTGCCAAGTCATGGCATATCATGCTGTTGTATGATGTTGTACCACGGTGTCATCATGTCTTACATGATCTGTTCAAGTTTCCATCCAAGTTCATCTGTTCCAACATCTGCTTCAATGGCTCCTTCATGACCCCGTCTTCCTATAAGTGTTTTTCTGCTCTCAGCTGAGAGATCTTTTTTTTTTTTCTTTTCCATTCTGCCTTTCCACTGGTAACATCACCATGTCCCTATTTGAGTTATCAAAAGCTGATGATTCTCAAAATCTGCCCTGTTTCTGTCCATTCTGTTCTATTCAGCCTAGTATTAGTCAGTACATGTCCTCTTGAATGTCATCATATTATCTTGTTATGTCTCCACGATGAAAGCCCTTAAACTTTCTGGACTTTTTCTTTCTACTTTTACTGTGAACTCAACCCTTCTTTCAAGTGTCCTCTGAGAGTTCTCTGTCGTCATCTTCCCATGTTCAGCCTTGCTTACAAGGCGCTCCTGCACTGCTTAAATTTCTGTCTTTTGCTGCTGTTTAAGCCTTAATCCATGGTCTATTTCTCTCTTTCATTATAAATGCTGTCTTTTATCCCAGTCTTCCTCCCTCTTCCTAATACTTTTAGCAGCATTATTTCTCTCCCAAAGCTCCAGTTGCCTCCTGTACCTCTTTGAATCCTCCATGGGTATCTTGTCTTATAAAAAGTCCCATTTAAGCACCTTGTTCTCCTCTACAAGCCATTACCTTATCTTATGTCTACTGAAGTCTTTTTCCTGCCTTTCCACTCTTTGCTGCTCCATCTGCAGCTGTTGCTAGAGGTAAAGAACACTTGCTGTGACTTCTTCCTGTCCTGCATCCCATCCCTTCGTGTCCTCCTGTGCTTTCTTTGTCTCTTGCTGCCTCTGTGGTTATTATCTCTTAGAGCTGCTGTTACTGTTAAGGAGTCCTCCTTTTGTCACCTTTCACAGAATAATTTAGATTGGAGAAGACCTGTAAGATCATCAAGTCCAACTGATAACCCAGGACCTCCTCCTTCAAAACTCCCTTTTTCCCTTTCGCCTTTACAGTTTCTTTTGTCTCATAGCCTGTCTTTTATATTCTCTCCTTCACAGCCTTACGGACCTCTTGGACTGAGCTCTCTTAAGCTTGGAATATTATCTTTTCTTTATTCTTGAATGACTGCTTTTCTATTCCACATACGTGGTTCTGAGTAACAATAACCCTGCCTCCACAAATCCAACTCTTCTGTCTGGGGTGGTGGTGGGCTCTGTACCACCATCTGCGGCGGTGCTTGTGTGTGCAGTGTGTTACATTCCAGTGGCAGCTGCAGTCGTAAGGCTCGTACACAGTGGGTCAGGAAGTGGGCTAGATCTTTTAGGGTGAATCTGCTAAAGAAACAAAACCAGAAAGCTCTGGTATAAGCAAAAGGCTCAGAAGTTAGTATGATGTCTGATAATTTTGTGGGCAGGGCACAGAGAACAACATCAAGCTTGACACTGTTGATTAAAAGCACTTGGATTTCAGGTGATAAATCTCCTGAGACAGGACCGTGAGAGAACTGCGAGTCTTCAATCATCCCTCCTCCCATACTGTCAGAGCTTTCACTATAAAGGCAGTAGGATGGGAAGGCTAGGAGTTCTACTTCTGCATCCTGAAAAGCATTCAGGGAAAAAAATAAAGGCAGAGAAAGGGAGACTTGTGACAAAACTGGGAAGAAGAGAGAGAAAGATAGATGTCTGACTCGAGAAGAGACCCATCTTGGGTAAGAGTTCTTCTGTTCCTTTCTTTTTCCTCACCTAAGACTCTAATTTAGGCTGTAGCTGTAGTTTTATCTGTCCTGAAGATGTCCTGCTCGAAGAAAGTACCACAGAAACACACTCTGAAGTCCTTCTAAGGGCCTGTAATATGCAAAGAAAGAACTGGTGTATGAGCAGGTTGTATACCTGTCCTCTTGTGTGCTGTGGGGCAGGCTAGGAACTGCGGTGAGCCCTTTCAAGAGGCTTAGGTGCACCAGAGGAGTCAGGCCATACATACAGGTCATCTCTGTTTGTTGCAAGCGCAGGATGCATCCTCCTCTGTTTCCACACTAGTCTCCTGGGTCTGTGGGCAGCCGCTCAAGCAACAGCAGTGCCACACTGCTGTGTCCTGGTACAAACGCAGAGCTAGGTCTTGGTAGTATAAAGCAGGACAGATGAGCAGTGAAGCAAATACGTAAAGGAGGACTGTGGCAGGAAATTAGAGGAAGAGCGATAGGGAGATCGGGCAGCAGTTGCTGGGCAGCAGCAGTGCAGAAAGGCAGGTCTAGTCAGGCTGTGCTCAGTATTCTGTACCTTTGGGACTCTGCTCATCTAAAAACGTGGACAAGACAGTGGGCAGAGCTGGGACAATACCTTTCGTTAGGTCAGCTGTGACAGCTGGAAAAAGTGGACAAGCTGTTGGGTCTACAGTTTTTCCTTTGAGTCTGAAGCAGAAGCAGCAGATCTCAAAGTGAATACAAGTTGAGAATAGCTGCTTTGAATGTAACTAGACTAGTGTCAGTGAGACTGTGGCGAAAGGTTATTGGTGCCTTGTGGGATAAAGAGGACATTAATAGTGACCAGAATGCTGACAAAGCACTTCCCTCCCAGGGGAAAGAGGGAGAGACTGATTTATAAGCTGTGGAGCATGGTAGGATTAGTGTTCAGGACGCAGGAAACAATGTGACATAAATCCAGTATCTCTACAAATGGCATATATTTTGTCATGCACTGGAATGGTGAATTTCAGTTCTCAGTTTTTGCCTTGGTACCAAGACAATATCTGGGTGCAGAAATTTGAAGTAGTGATGTTATCTGATGAGAAGTGGTCTCCCACAGGGACCGAGAGAAGTGCTAGGTCCTTAGCTGCAGCTGTCCGTAGGACTAGGTCCTTGGAGTCTACACGTGCGCCGCTGTGTGCATAACGGTTGTTCAGTTTCATGCTGTGTAGCTGTCAGTCTGTCACTTGGTCTAGTCAGTGAGGTGTATTACACTGCGGAAAGTACGAGTGAGGGCACAGGGGGTTTGTGGGTTGTCTTCCTCCAGGTTTCTTGTTTGAGTAGCATCTAGAGCCATTTGATGAATGCTGACCTTGGGGTCCTTCATGCTTTTATCGATGAGGTGAGTGAGGCTGGGGCCAGTTTGGAGGCTGAGAGGGACAGCTCTAGGAAATAACTTTTCAGGGTAGGAAACTATAGGGTTACGCTATAACTATATAATTATTTTCCGTGGAATTTCCACCACAGTGTTGTACAAGACAGAGAGGAGAGTTTGATTAGCTGGCAGTATGGCATTCTTTTTTATACTGAAGCAATTTCTGATGTGCTGTTCTTGTGCCTTTTGAAAAACAAGAGCTAGAAGAGTGCACTGTGGGGTAAAGGTTCCCAATAATTTTCTCCAGTGTCTGTGATGAGTGTTCTTCTCCAGTAAACGTAATAGTAACTGGAGATCTGGAGCTGTATTACAGCTTCAAAGTTTGCTAGGGCTTACTGTGGTTGGTCTTTAGGTTTCCTACATATGATGTACACATATTCTATACAGTATTTTGTATTTTACACACTATATAGCATACGCTATGCATAATTTTTTATGTAAGCCATAGTGACATCGGTCTTCCAAAAGCATCTCAATATGTTGGGAACAATTAATGCCTTTATGATGGAAATCTGTGGGGGTATCCCAGAGTTCTTCACTGAGTTCCTAGACATGGTCACTTAGAAACTCTTCTTTAAGATGGTTTATTACAAGTTTTGTCCTACTGACGGGCCACAGTCTTCCTCCAGGGAACATGGCTTATTGACAGTGAAGTGGGTGCTGGTGAGAATAAAACAGATGAAGCTGTGTGTTTTGAGTCAGCACTGATACTGCTTCTGTAAGTATTCAGAGCTTACCTGGCCTGCCACCAGGTGTGGGTTGTACAGACTTAACACTATCCATATGGGTATTTTTGCTAATGGATATCCATATGGATATGGTTAGCAGAAACGTTGTAGGAGGTAAGGAGGTGGTTTATGGAGGAAATCAAGTATGTCTTCTTCTCGGAGACTTTCTTTGTACCCCACTCTCAAGGAGCATGCAGACTGAGAAAAAGCAAAACGAGCCTCCAGGAGAAATGTTTTACAGGGATCAGCAAAATGAAATAAGGTTCTGGACCCAAAAGAAGGGTGTTTTGCCTTTCTCTCCCCACTATCCTGCCTGCAAATGTCTTATCCTGCAGTGTGAGAAGCTTGGAAACCGTTACTCTGGAGAGGTGGCAGTGTACAAGAGAAGGAAGAAGGAGTTAACAGTAGCTCTTCAGTGACTGTGTTTGAGGGATGTGGGGCCATCTTTTCTTGTACACAGTTTCTAGGATCTTGAACTCATTGCCCTTCATTGATTAATAGCCATCAAAAGACATATGGTCACAGGCAGCACACCGACAGTACTGGGAGGTGTCTTTAGACCACGTTGCTGGAACATGCTTCTAATTCCTGTCACTGGCTCGTAGCTTACGGGTGTTGGCTGAGCTTATTGCTTTTTTGCCTGGCTGAGAAACAAGTGGCAGAGTGGAAAGGAGAAGCTGTTGAATGCTCTAGCATGTGGAAAAGTGAGCATCAAGAATAAATTTCTGCATATAACCATAATTGAATACCCACAGAGCAATTTGGTGACATTCTGCGTAACAGGGATGCCTGACTTCTCCACTAGGGCTTGCTGCTTCTCTTGTGGACCATGGACTTGGAAAAATTGTCTTGGGACTCTGAGTGTGCACCCATCTAGTTCTATCTCACCATAGCTGCTGGTGTCTTTATGATTGCCACTCAGTCTTTTGGACACCTGGTATCTGCGCAGAGAATGAGGAAGCCCACTGAATTTTGTTCTCATTACAGATATGGCTTGCTCAGGATGGGGCGGTGTCAAAAAAGAGATCCCCTGGATAACAATTTCTGCTTCCTCCTGTCTGCTTTCTGTCTCTGTACCTCTAGCTCTGTCTGTCTTAGCGCCTTCTTTTCTCCTTACCCCCCCTTCCCTCTCCTTCAGGAGTTCCCCTCTTGCACGCACCTGATATTCAATCCCAGCAGAGTTAGTGCCTTTTGCTGAGATCAGACATGACACTGGGGAATCATGTGGCAGAGGAAGGTTGCTATAAATATAATTAAACCCTGCAATCACTGCCTTTGGGCAGGAAGGGGAGAAAGTGAGAGAGGCATAAGGAGGAGGAGGAGGAGGAGGAGGGGCAGAGAGAAAGTGAGCGCAGGAACAGGGTAAGTCAGAGTGGTCTGGGGAGAGAAAGAGAGGAAGGAGGGAGCAGAAGTGCAAAGGCCATACTCTCAGCCAGAACACAAGGTGGTTCTAGGTAAGCGTGAAGACAAGTAGAGGCATGGATAGCTCAGAGATCATGACGCAGGAACCCAGCTCGAAGTCAGCTTTGTGGGGGGGCACACCGCAATACAACTATGTCTGCTTTGAGAAATGCACCCATTACGGGATACGTTTGGAGGCAGGACGCGAGGCCGGGGGGACAGGGGACGACCTGGAGAACTCCCTCAGCCACCCACAGGTAGGGCTGGACAAGGGGATGTTTGTGGCAGCACAGGTCTCCCTGGGATCGCAGAGGCTCCTGGGGCTCACAGAACGGTGCTGCAGAGCACACATCCCTGTCCATTCCCAACCCCACCAGCTCTCCCCATCGCTTGCTGACTCCCAGGTCAGGCATTGACTTTCATGTTTGTACTTAACATCCGGGAGTACTGTCAGCATTTTGAGTCAGGGACATTTTCACCTGCCATGGACACAAAGAGAGTTAGAGTGGGTGAACTGGGATGGGGAAAATCAACCAAACCATTAGTGTATTTGTAACAGCAAAGAGGAGCTGCAGCTGCCTTCAGCAGCATGATACTAAGTAGAGCAGAAGAGTGAATAAAACCAAAGAAAACCGTAATGTATATAGTGGGTATCTTTCTGCACAGCTGTATAGGCTAAGTCATGCGGAGCTCTTTTCTGACTTCCCTCTGACCGAAAAGCACTTCGTGGTCAGACCCATACAGGGAGATTGATGGTTTTGGTAACTCTTAGGGGAGCTGTGAGGGGTTTTCTAACCCTTAAACTTGACCTGACTCTTGCCCGGGTTCATACAAGCTGCGGTTCAGAAAAATATCTGGGACATAGATGTACTCTGGTTATAGCTTCTTGTTCCGTTATCCTCTGTATCTCCTCTACCTCCCCGTTGGGGACAGCCTCCTGGAAAGGGGAGGTTTCACAGCGAGCCCCGGTGTCTTATTGCCCGCGGCTCTGCTCAGACTGAGCTGCCTGGGAGGGCTTTGGAGCACTGCAGGCAGGGACAGGGTGAGGGAGAGGGCCGGTGAATCTGGCATTCATAGCGTGAGTGTTTATCCTCACATGACTACAGATCCCCAAACATGAATGCTTAGGTGAGTGGCTGGGGGGTGAGGGAGGGGATGCATTGACCACCTGAATGCTTTCGTGATTTAGTGCTAAGAAAAAATCCACATTTGCCACATAGAAAAACTTCCAGTAGATAAGCATCCCAGCGTGGATATGTGCCACACTGCAAAAAATTGGAGACTGGGTTCCAGGCCAGTGTTCAGGAGTTTCTCTTCTGCAAGTGCCTAAAACACCCGCGGGTTTGCAGCGTCTCCTGCACCGAACTGCCCCATCGGGCGCCGCTGCGCTGGGGTCACCCCGGCGGGGGCCAACGGCTCCTGCAGTGGCCGCACTGAGGCCGAGCTCCACCGGGGTTCAGTCTTGAATCGCCGCCTGCTGCCGAGTGCCAGCCCCGCGGCCCGGCCCGGCCCGGCTCGGGCGGGCGGCTGGACCCGGGGCGGGGACGGGAGCGGGACGACACGGGGCGGCGGGCGGTAGGACCCGGGGCGGGGCGGACCCGGGGCAGGCGGGGGAGCAGCGCGTGCCTCAGCGGGGCGCAGACCCACCCCGGCGCGTGCCGCCCGGCGTACTGGTGCCCCGCGCGTGTCACGGCGCGGGGGGGAGGGGGCGTCCCCCGCGCAGATAAGGGCGTCCCGTGTGCCCCCCGCAATGTCCCCAGGCGGGCACGCGCCTGCGAGAGGCCGGCGATTGCGGGACAGGGCGCGGCATCCGCAGGTCCGCGGGAAGTGACTGCGCCACGGGAGCGCTGGGACCGGGCCGCCGCGCACGGGACTGCACGTGTGTTCACGTGTGTGCTCCGCACGCAGGCGTGTGCACGTGTGTTCATGTGTGCGCTCCGCAAGCAGGCGTGTGCTGGCAGAGCCGGGTGAGCTGCGTCTGTGTGCTGTGCAGGCGAAGTACAAACAGGCATGCTGATGCACACCTGGTGCACACGTGCACAGGACGCATTATTAGCATGACAACCACCGCGCTGCACGTGCCTTCGCCCACTCCGGTGCGGGTAACCCGTAAGGTTTCCTTGGCCGCAGTCCTGTGAGAGAGCAGTTGGCAGAGGGGTCTGGGGCGGTTGTGCCCTTTGCCGTTCGCTGCTGGCTGTTTGAGGCGTGGGCTGGAGCTTGGTTCGGGCTGGCTCGGCACAGACCCCACAGCAGCACAATCCTGACCGGCGCCCCAGGCCCTTCAGGTCACGGATGGTCAAAACCATGTTGTCGTTAATGGATAATAAAATAGTAATAGTAGTCAGGTGATGATATTAATACAGACATAATTTTGGGCCATTGAGATAACAGTAGATATATGATAGATGAGGTAATATACATTGGTAAAAATACACATTATCGTACACTGTAGGATTTTGTGGTGTTTTCTTTCTGCATGAGAAAGCAGCTACAGCTATGCCAGGCTGTGCTACTCGGTGCTCGGCATGTGTCCATGGCAGAGAGCTTGCTCAGCAATACACAGAAGGGAGGAGTGGGAGGGATGCCTAATGACTAATTAGGCAACGCAGTAATATAGAGTAACAGACCCACAGAAAGGGGGTGGGGGGGGGGGCTCTGGAGGTGTTTAGCCCAAGCTCCTGCTGACAGCCGGGCAGACTCCAAAGCTCGGTGAGGTTGTCCAGGGCCATGTCCAGGCACGTTCTGAACATCTCCAAGACTGAAGGTTCCCCAGCCCCTCTGGGCACCCTCTCCCATGCTGAACCACCCTCAAGAGGAGGTGGATGGGGACACTGTCCTTTCGCACAGTTTCCTTTCTTGCAAGTGATACCTTTTTCCTTTGCCCTTCTCTCTGCCCCTCTGAGAGGTCTTGCTCAGTTGTTTCTGTCCAAGCCCCCTCTCCCTTCAGCTGGTGGGGCTGCTGTTGGAGCTCCCCTTTGCCTTCTGTCCTTCGACTATTATTCTGTTGCTGCCCCCTGCCCCTGGCATGTGCCTCATTGCCCTATGCCTGAGCAGTTGAGCCTAGACTTTTTACTGACATTTCAATTTACTTACGAGGTGAGTTTGGGGAGATTTCACCTTTGAGATGAAATATGGTTACTCTTTTGTGATCCATCAGAAAACAAACCTAAGAAAGGTCATTTCAGAACAGCAGAGTGGCTACAAGGAGGGAGTGAGAGGGATGAGCAGCAGAGCCCAAGGCTGTCTCAGTGGCCAGAAGCAGCAGGTAAGAACAGCATGCACTGGCAGTGCTGGGGGAAGGGATTTCGGGACTGGGGTATGCTGTGGAGAACGACTGCTCAGTCTGAATGGCATGGGAAGTAGCTCAGGCTTTGGGCTGTGAGGGCAGTGTTATGCAGGTGCTGAGCTCTCAGAAAATAGTGCCCAGAAAGGTCTTGAGGCTGTGGTGCTGTATGTATTTTTCCCCTGAGATTCCGTGCAGCTTTTCCTCTATTACTCAAGCAATGAAACTTCCCCATCTTTTTTGAAAGACAGAACCTGCTGGTTTACAGTTAAACATTAATAAATGCTTCCTCCCTGAAAATGAACTTTACCCTGGTTGTGCTTTCTCCCTGGATGTTTTTTAGGGTTCCTCCCCCACCCCTTAGTGGTATTTATACCATCAGCTGTTTTTGCACCATTATCATGGTCTTGCTCAGCATTGAGCCAAGCTAGGCATGATGGTACTTTTTCTGGCTCAACCCTTTAGGTGGTAATTGATATCTTTTAAAGTTCTCTCCAGTTCTTCTGGTGCTCAGAAACCCCATGTCCCTTGTGTTAGAGAGGGCACATCAGAAGAAGGAACAGTCTTAAGTCCTACTGTGTTATATTTTTAGGTTTACATGTCTTCTAATAAAGTGGATATTTCTTGCCTAACCTAATTTTGCTTTAAGGTCATCCTCTGATTTCCAGATTCTTTCTCTGTCCCACAGTCTCCTACCATTTTCAATATTGCCAGAGTCCTGGAGAAGGAAAGCACATGTGTGAAGCATTCTTTAAGTGAGCTGAGACTAACTTGTTCTCTAGGACAGAACCTTCATTTTTGTGTCTGGAGACTAACTGCTTTTCTCCCACATCCTGAGTGTACCATTTTCCAGCCAGCCAGAAGCAGTGAACTAGGTTACCCTCTGAGAACTTGTACCATTCATACTGCTATACTGTTATGCTGTTCCACCTGGGCAGATTTGCCCTAATTTGAAGGCTAATTTGAACATCATACTTGGCACAGGTTTGAGTTTCTAGTTTGGATTAAGCTGTATTTGATATAAACCCATCCCTCATGACCATGTAAAGGCAATGGAACATCAACTGAGGTGATTTGAAGATGCATTTGTCTAAAATCTGCTAGTACTTGGCGTTTCTGGCTGAAACCGACACAGAAAAAAGGAGCAGCCTGCTGCTTAGAACTGGGTTCCGCATGTGACAGCTTACCTTGTACATGCGGTTCTTCAGCCTGCTGTTACACTATCCTGTCTGTATTATGGGGGTCAGAGCATGGCCATTCCTCACTGCAAGGAGGCTGCACTGCTTAAATTTACCTGAGTGTGTATTGATAATCATGTGGCGGTTAATTAAATTTGTCACCTTCCAATACAGTGATGAATGGAAGAATACTTTCAGATGTTCAAATAGGATCGATTTTTCTAAGAGACAGCAGGTAAGCCACATTAAGAACAGGATGATTTAAAAAAGCCCAGGTGTGTCTTCTGTGAAAAAAACCCCTAGGGTTTTCCAAGGGAGTTATTGCATGTGGTTCAAGTGTCTCTTGAGGAATATATACAAATAAATATACTACTTAGGACCTTCAGTCATATTTGTTATGTGGAAATACGAATTGGTAGAGCACTGAAACAGGTGCTCAGAGAAGATGGGGAATTTCCACTCTTGGAGATGTTTAGGAGTTGCCTGGACAAGGTCTCGAGCAGCCTGATCTGGTTTTGGAGGTTGCATACCATGAGCAGGGGCTTGGACTAGAAAACTCCAGAGGTGCTTTCCAGTGTAAATCTCTCTCTGAATCTCTGAATCTATTTGATCTCGGTGGAACAGGAGCAACATCTCCTGTGTCACTTTGAAAGGAGGCATGGAACTGTCAAATAGAAATGTCTCCTAAGCATGTGATGGTGCTTTATCTCTCTCACGTCTTGTCATTCTCTGACTGAAGTGTCTGATTTTGCTATGCAAAGCATTGCTTGCTCTCCTCCTGCCACTCGAACATCTTGGAGAAGCAGGTGTGCTGGGGAGGAAGCCAAAGGTCACCTCCTTGCAGGTGGGAAGTGCCACACTCAGGGGCTGTGCACCAGGTGGTAACCTCACTTCAGGGGAAGCCAAGGCTGGTTTGCTGGAGGACGTGTGAGGAGGAGAGGCTTGTTCTCTGCTTCTCAAATGCTTACCTTCCCCTCTGTACTCTGAAAGAGTGAGGTGGGGGAGCTGTTCTTTGGGGAATCTGATAAACAAACATGGGGGCACAGTCAGGATTCTTCGGGCTTCCTTGAGATCTTGTTGTTGACGAGATGGTACAAGTACCAAGTTTGCTGCAGATCCGTGTGAGAAATGGCATTGGTAAGTTAGCTGTCCATTGCAAACCGACTGCAGTTCAAGATTAGCATTTGACCACAAAGATAGATCAAGTCGTTAGGAAATTCAGGGAAACTGGAGATATGTGTGCATTTAGCATGTTGATTTGGGTAAATAGGGGGAGGAGGTGTGCAGTACCCTGTGATATTTCTGAGCTGATGCTGCTGCTTTTCCTCCACAGGCACCATCAGTCACTATGTGCCCTATTAAGCATTCCTTGGCAGCAGGAGGAACAGATGCAGGACATTCCTGCAGCCTGTTTGATAGTGTAATACTTCTCAAAACCTTCAGAGATGTGCTACAGTGCTACTGAAATCTATGAGACAGTCCTGAGGGTGACAGCCTTGTGAACTATTTTGACCTTTTATACCTCCAGGAAGCCTGCTCAATCTCTTCAGACCACAGCCACCTCTTTTGCAGGATGTTAGAAATAAATTAATATTCTGTGATCATGTACTCCCAAAAAGACAGTGAAAAGATTTTGGAGAGATATGGAAGAGGGAAACAGGAAAAAGAAGGAAAAAAAAGATAAGCTGCATCTGTCCGAGGGTTTCTGTGTCTGTGTCCCAGCTTGAGTATGTTTGGGTCTGCACCTCGGACTGTTAGTAGCTCTGCCTTTCCATCTTCAGTGCTGTTTGTGAAGAAGCATTTGCCTCACCTTTTCTTTCTGATCTGTCTTGCTTTCTGTTCCTCTAGCTTTATGGCCAGTACACAGACCAGGTAACTGACTTCGCAGAGAAGGAAGCAGCAAAGCTACTGAATAAGAAGCTGGCCCAGAAGAACAATGGAAGACCCCTGAAACGTGACAGTCAAGTACAGATCAAAGAAGAGCACTATTCCAAATGTCAAGGTGGGGACAGTTCATCTTTCACTATCCTATGACCAGATATTGGGTAGGCCAGCCAGAGAGAGGTAATTTAATCAAGGCAAAAAGACAGGAAAATTGTGACTGGGGAGAAGCAGGGAAGGAAGGAAAAGGAGGCACAGTGGATTGAAAGACTTTTTCATGAGAGCTTTCATCCTAGGAAGAGCCAAGACCTGTCTGGAAAATTAACCAGTCCCAAGTTAATTTTTTTCCACAAACAGATCTCTGCAATGAGAGGAAAAGGGCTTTCTTGTGTCGGATTTTTGCTGCTGGTGCACAAGATGTTAAATTCTGCCTTGTGTCCCCCTCTGCTTTTTTTTTTTTTTTCCTTGAAACACATAGCTTTTTGCAGCACTGTGAAAGAGAGGGATGGGTACCACTCTTTCACACAAAGCCCATGATGCTTCCAAATAAATCCTTATTGTAGTCTGTTCTTTGCATAGGAGTGGAGAGACAGGCACCGGCTTCATGCTTCATCTATGTTCCCTCAGGTTTTTCTGGCTCACTCTTCCCTCCACAGACTGTGCTAGACGCATCCAGAAATATGTTACCAAGAAGCTTGGAGAGGACTGGATTTTCTTGGTTCTTTTGGGTCTGGTCATGGCGTTGGTGAGCTGGGGAATGGATTATGCCAGTGCAAAGAGCCTACAGGGTAGGTCCTGTTCAGGTGTTGTGAAAGCACGCTGTAAATGATACAAATGTTTTACAAAGCCCAGTGACTAATGTTCCTCCTCCTTTAACATCAGTGTCCCATCCTCACCCCACACTGCCTGGGAAGTTTGAAGTACTTGCAACATAGCAGAGAAAAGGTTAACTAGGAAGAGATTCTTCAAAGGGATGACAGGGAAAAATTTGGAAGTAAGTGGTCAGAAACAAAGGATACGTGTATGATAAGTCAAAGACAAACGGTTATTTTTACTCCCTTTCCCTCCTGCTCCCTTGAATATGCAGGGACACAGGGGTGTGGTACTGTGGTCCTTCCTCTTAGGCTGATTCCCATCCTCCCCAGGAATATTGAGCACAGGGGGAAGGGGAGAGACACTGTTTTTGATTTTTACCTCATTATTGTTCATTCCAATTTTTATGTATGCAGTGCCCTGCAGTTTTCTGCTACCTGACCACATAGCGCTCTCTCCTTTGGCTCTTTTCACAAAGGTCTCCTGATCACTGCCTTATATCCTTTCCCTGCATTTTTCCTGTGGACCCTCTCCCTTTATGCCAGCTGTAACAATTACAAGACCTTTCTGTGCGCCTGCCCCCGTTTCGTGCACACACGACATTGCTCATATTCTGTTAACTGCACTGTTCCTTCGTCCTTCTTCTCGGTGTCCCAGTCCGGACTTGCAGACACCCCCAACCCTTTCCTCTTGGCGCTCTTGGCTGCTGACGTCCACCTGCAGACATTGCAGCTCCTCAAGGGCCCCCACGCTTCAGCCCAGGGCTCCTCCATGTAGAGCTTCCCCACCTACCAGCCATCTGGCTCAGCCTGCCAGTCTTGGAGAGCCCCTGTCTTTTATACTCCCCGCAGCTGAGTCCTCTGGGGTGTTTTTTTCTCTCCCTCCACCAAGCCTGAGGCTCCTGCTGTGGGGGAGCCAGCTCGAGGGGGGCAGACGAGTGGCACAGGAGCTGCAGTTCAGTTTGGACTCTGGGCAGCTTGTGCACGGTACCTGGCTGAGCGATGGTACCACTGCGCTTGCAGCGGCTGACACAGCTGCCTTCATGCTGCTGCTCTAAAAGGCAAATCATAATCTGAGCTTTTAAGCTAGTTTTTGTGAAGGAATGATTTTTCACATGACTGAGGTGGAGGAGAGGGTGCTAGCTGTTGGTGGACCACTTTATTGTCACCCTTCAGGACCCACATAAGGCCCTCAGGCTGCCAAATGAACAGACCCTGTACAGTGGGTCATTCTCACAGCTGCACGTAACACGCCGCTTCTTACACCACATCTGGGCACAGGAATTAGTAGCGTCTAAGAACAGAGAGCCGCTTCTGTCCCTTCCTGCAGAACATCTGCTTTATTTGGGAACTTGTACTCAAAATGTAACAAGGCTTGTCTCAGAGGCCTCCAGGACAGCATTTCTCAGGGAGATTTAGCAAGGGCAGGTTTAGCAATTGTGTGATTCTTTGATATCTGCCAACCTGTTTGGAGCAGCTGTGGTTACTGACCGCTTCTTTCTTTGTCTGCCTACAGCCTACAAGTGGATGTACCAAGCGCTGCACCCGAATGTTCCTATGCAGTATCTGGCGTGGGTCACATACCCACTTGTTCTTATTCTGTTTGCGGCCATTTTCTGCCACCTCGTCTCTCCGCAGGCTGTTGGTGAGGGCAGAAGGCATGGCAAGACCTGTTTCTGTCTGTCTGAGTTACTCCATTTGCCTGCTGGTTTTGTTCATCCCCTCCTCTGCTGTTGTTTTCAGGGTCTGGGATCCCAGAGCTCAAGACTATCATGAGGGGAGTGGTCCTCAAGGAATATCTCACTCTCAAAGCTTTTGTGGCCAAAGTTGTGGGCCTCACGGCTGGGCTTGGAAGTGGCATGCCTGTGGGGAAGGAGGTAAGTATTGCTGTTTTCATGTTCAGTAGTGGCCAGGGTCTGGGAGGTGGGAGAGTTGTCGGTGAAAGAAGAGTCATAAATGTTTTCTTCTTTTTGCCGCCATTCTTCTTCTCAAAGCTCTGCTCTTGCTAGCAACACTTACCTTCAATTGGCCATTTTCCTTCCACTTTGCAAGTCTTGACATAAAAAACATCAAAGAACTCAAGTCAAGTAGACTTTGAGATAAGGAATAAAAAAAAAAATAAGAAAAGAGAGTTGGAGGACTGGCTGAGGTGGCCAAAGAGAAATTGCAAGATCTGCCATGGTTAAGTGGTTGTCTTAGACCAGAGGGTAACTAACCCTCTCTGATTTCCTCCTCCGCTCGCAGGGTCCTTTTGTGCACATTGCCAGTATCTGCGCTGCTGTACTCAGCAAGTTCATGTCAATCTTCTGTGGTGTGTATGAGGTAAGGCACATGTCTCTGCATGCAGTTCTGCCATAGGCTCAACTCCTAAGACACGTAGGATAGCGTTGGTAGGCCACAAAACACGGAGGAAACATGGATTGACGTTCACTGTACTGCTTTAGAGCAGCAGAATACAAGCTAAAGAAGATGGTAGTGGGAGACCAGATAGACAGTCACATAACTCTGCAGGACCACCAATGTGGCCTAGCAGTTACACAGAAGCTGGTTAGGAATATACATCTGACAAGTTTTCAGCCTCGTGATGCTGATACCTTTGCACTGTGATCATTGTATAAAAAAGTACCTGCAGACAAAGATTAATTTGTCTTTAAGACAAATTTGTACAGCATTGCTAATTATAGGCACTGACAACTGTCTCTAGGCTTTTGCTGTTGCAGAACAGCCTCTGCAGGCTGATCACTGTATTGACTGGTTGTATAAAAAAATCTATTAGCTGCCTATGTAGCTAAATGTAGGAACTGCTTTACATACAGGCTCCTAGCAGAAACTGGCTGTGTAATGCAACGATGGGAGGTGCTGTTCTACTTGAGTAGATCCTGTCTGTGCATAAGAACCAGATGTCGCTGCTGAAGACCAGCTGCCAGTACTAAAGACCGCACTGAAGCATGTAGAGCCTGCTATTTGTAATAGCAAGGGCTGAATCTGCTGCTGGCTGTTGCTTTGTTTCATTGTTCTGGACCTAACCCCTAGCTTTGCTCCCTCTAACCCCAGCATGCCCTTCTCTGGCTGCACTCTCTGTTCCAGAATGTGCATAGGCAGTTCGACCTCCTGGTGGTGGCTTGCGCAGTTGGAGTTGGATGTTGCTTCGGGGCTCCTCTTGGAGGCAAGTGTCTTCCTGTGTGTGACATTTAATGCACAACTCATTTAGCCTCTTGTGAGATTTCCTGCACTCAGGAAAGGTTCTCCACAGATACCTCTGCACTCTGGCAATATGAGTTCTTTCTTTTCGCCTCTAACTGGTGGCAGTGGAAGGAAAGGAAGGTTATAGGAAAAGTGACACCTACGGATGTGCTGATTTCCAATGATGCAGTGTGTTCAGTCCCTGCCTGCCATGGACATTGTTGAACCTGGTGAGCACCAAGGGTTGTGCAGAAAATCAATAAGGATCAAGTAGAGAGCAGGAGTTGAAAACAAAAATTCATGTAAGGAGTAGCAACAGCAAAGGTCAGGAGATGATGGCAAGTGTGACACGACGTGATAATGTGAATAGGAAACTACTATCAACAGTGGGCTGGAGGACAGAAATAGCAGTGTTTAAAGGTTTGGACCTCTCATACAAGAGAGGTGTGAAGGGACAGTAAGATTGTCAGGAGGCTGGAACAATGGTATGTGAGGAGAAGCTGAGGAAGCTGGGTTTGCTTGGCCTAAGGGAGAAAAGGCTAAAGGAGGATGCTCTAACTGATGTCATCTACCACCTGAAGGGGGACTTCAGTGAAGAGTGAAACAGGGCTTTCAGAGCGGCACAGTGCAAGAGGCAATGGGCACAACTTGCCCCAAGGGAAATTCTGACAGTGTATAAGGAAAACACGTTCCCCACCCCAGGGGTGGTTCAGCACTGGCACAGATGCCTCAGGGGGTCCAGGGAATCCCTACCTTTGGAGACGTTTAGGAAGGATTCACCTGGACAAGAACGTGATCTAGCCTTGGAATTAGCACAATTCTGAGCAGGGGGTTAGAGGAGACACCTCCAGTGTTCCCTTCCCACATTTCTGTGGTTCCATGCGAGGAGAAACAAGGAAATTTCTCTCAGTTCCTTCATGTTTTTCCTAGTCTTCTGATTCACAGAATTTCCTTAAACAGCACACATGCCAGAGCCACATGGCAACTTCTTCCTAAAACGGTGGAAATACATCCATAAATAGTCTTTAAATGTTCTCCGTTCTTCATTCTGCCTTCATTTCACTTTCCCCCCATGCACTGCCCTGAACCTCTCTCCATGGTTATTGTGCCCAGAAGTTTAAGGAGTTTTTGAAATGAGATGTTTTTTCAAAGTTGGCTTTATTTCTTCCGTGCAGTACTTTCCTGTTAGACTTCAAATGGATGCGTTAGCTGACAAATGTGACCATGGTCTTGCACCAGCAATAACAATGATCTTTACTCTGGTTTGATATTAAAAGGAAAGGAAGGAACATAGTTTGTCAGCTACAAATTAGATGTTCTTCAGTTAATAACTTGAGAAAAGATGTGCCAGGAAGAAAATCAGGTTCAGCAAGAGAGAGGCTGAGAGCTCTGTGTGCGTGGGCAGCGTAGCAAGTTTGAGACAGCCTGAGCTGGACCTGAGGCTTCAGGGCAAAACCTGTAAGTCTGCCAGAAACGCTGAGAGGAAGCAGGTTGAGACCCCAGGACTAGAGCACCGTCAGGTGGAGCCTTTGGTAGTGTGCAGGAGAGTGGTACCTCTCAATGGTAAAAAACCCATGAAAAAAACCCAAACCAGCACAACACACCTTCCATAACACACTCCGCGGTTCTTGTTTCTTTCTCCATACCTGGAACTGACAGTCTCAGAGACTGCGGGACACATTGTAGGTAGCCCACTAGGAGAGGCTAGGGAAGAAAGGTCTGAGAGGGGAGAGGTCTGATTGCTGTCCTCTGCTGCTGAGGAGAGGTTAGGGAGACAAAGTAGCCAAACTTTGCTCAGAGAACAGTGAAAGAACAAGAGACAAGGGCAGAAGCAACAAGGGAAATTCTGTCTATGCATAAAATTAATTTCTCCCCTTGCCCCTAAGGTGCCTCAGGGTGGCACAGGTGTCAGGAGGGGCTGGGTAATCTCCAGTCTTGGGCATGCTCAAGGTTCCACCTTGCACCCTCATCTGAGCACCCTGATCTCACCTTTGTCAGCCCACCTCTGGGTGGTGAGTTAGAGAACCAGCGTTCAGGGCTGCCTTCCAGGCCAAAACCTGCTGTCAGTCTGTGGTAACTGTGCTGTGGGAACAAATGAAAGTTCTCACAGCTTTTGTAGCCTTAGTTGGGTTCCTCTGACAGATTCACACCAAGTTGCTGAGTGGGATTTCCATTACCTGGGAGTCATTTAGTCCTGAGCTGACCTTAGTCCAGGATGTAGCTTGCAGCTTCACACCATATTGCCCACGGTGCAGAACTTCGTGGTGGTGTTGCTGGGGAACGCCACCCTGTGTATTGATGAGGAGCCCTCAAAATGCATTTGAAAAGCCAGTTTAGCCCTTGACAAGCAAAAGGTGCCCAGTCTACTTTTTCTGGGCGCACTCTGGTACTCTTTGTTTGCCTGTTTATTTTGGTCTGTCTGGCTACTCCTGTGCTGCTGCCCAGCACCAGCACTGACACAGTGCTGGGTCCTGGGTGATGCCATGTGCCACGGGCTGTTCTCAGGGGTTGCTATAGGTGTCTCTCTTGTACCCTTCTTCAACACTGTCCCATCAGGATTTGTGCCTTTGAACAACTCAACCTCTTACCGTACTGCAGGCCATGTCGTGTGTATCCTTGGTTTCCAGCTGTTAACCACCATGCTGGTGGGCTATAATGCAACACTCCCACTCTTCCAGACACTTTGAACTGAAACCCATCCCCATTCTGGACACATCTTAGGACTGTATGGGCACAAATAGGACCTAGAAGTTACCCGGGACAAAACATGGGTAAGGACACCTTGTTCTGAGTCAGGGACTGGTCATGGCCCTTTTCTGTTGGGCTGTGCAGGGATAGCCCTGGGACACCTCCTGGCTGAGGCTGTGTCAGTCACCTTCTGGCCTTAGAATTTATCCTGGTCACTCAGATTCCCACCGTAACACAGGACCACCCTTTCTAGGAACTCTCATGGGACATCTAACAGGCTACTGTGGGAACATGCAATAGTGGAAAGTACCAAATGCACAGGCTTCTAACGCTGATGCATTTTACACCACCTAGGATATAGACAAAATAAAATTAAATAAAACCTCTCAAGCCACCTTTCAGCATTCTCAGACACTTCAGGGCCAAGTCTTGCAGAAAGAGTGGCAGAGCATTTTCTCCCTTTCAGCAGCTCTGTGTCTTCCAGAACTGTCTCAGGAGAGACTCTCTACCTTTTATACCTCCCATTTCCCTTTATTGTTTTGGCCAGGACAGCACAGTGCTTTACGGGCAGGTCTGTCACCCACTGACCTCCCCGGGGTGACAGGACCTTCAGCACCCGCCCTCACTTGGCTCTGGGCACGCCTGTGCCCACGGCTCACAGGGGAGTTCTGAGGCACTCCCGGCACATGTGCATCCTGACATTCCGCACCAAAGTAAAACAGATGGAGCAAAACGTACTTATGTGCCCTCCACCCTCTGGAGGATTTTCCACAAGACTTTTCTTCTACAGGGACAGAAATGTGCATGTTTCAGTGAAAGATGAGATGACGCCCTCTCCACATGTGTCAAAGAGGTGATGCCAGTTGTATGCCTGTCTTGTGCCAGGTCTTGTCTTTTTGAATATTTTGAGGCAATCCAGAAGGGAGAAGCAAGATAAATATAGCTATAACTCAGACGGGTGACAGAGCTGGGTGACATCATTTGGCCATACCTGCCAATTCTGTTACTCACTCTCTGCTTTCTTTCCTCTTTCTTCTCTTTGTCTGTATCCCTTTGTCTCTTTCACCAGTAGCAGCCATATTATTACACAGATGTCCTGACCGTGGGTTGTGCTGTGGGGGTCGGCTGCTGCTTTGGGACACCACTTGGAGGCAAGTGGCTGTTCTGTTTGCTTTTTCTCAGGTACCAAAATTCTCTCCTGCCTCGTCCTTTTCTCCTCTCCCCCCTCCTGCACTGCACTTTTGATCTGCCATCTACTCTGAACAAGGCAGCTTACCTTGAGTGTTACCAGCCTCCCCAGCATCTCTGACAGCCCCTTTCCCACATGTTGTCAGCCTTTGGAGGCAAGGGGGGAACGCTCTCTAGAGCAGTGGTCTCCAGGGGCGGCGTGCAAACCCCAGGGGGTGTGCAAGATGGTCCACTGCGAGGTGGAAAGGAAATGCTGGAACTTCTTTTTTTTTTTAATCTTAAAAAAAAAAAAAAAAAAAAGACGTACACTAAGCTTT
This sequence comes from Falco punctatus, assembly GCF_963210335.1. Lineage (NCBI taxonomy): Eukaryota > Metazoa > Chordata > Aves > Falconiformes > Falconidae > Falco > Falco punctatus. The sequence goes on from NC_137585.1 coordinate 456,323, forward strand.
ACTAATATTCAGTGTACATATTGGCATTGGTGCCCTCACTCTGTCCGTGTGTCAGACGGCCACTTGTCACATCCAGTGCACGAGGTGTCCTGGCTGCAGAGCTGTTCACAACACCGAGGGCTGACCGTGGTGCCCTCACCCACTTGGTGGCTTTCAGCATATTGCAATTGCATTGCAACCAGTCTGTGCCCACTTAAGTGGGTTTATGGATTGTATTATCTACTGTTAACTAAACTAGCCCTTACAAAATGGACAAGTGGCTTAAAAAGGTTCCTGCGAAGAGACCGTGGCTTGAAGATAATACTAATAGTGTGAGTACAGAAGAATGACAGGAAAATGACAGAGCTGACACTTCTACTCCTAATGCAGGCTGTTGATCAGCCATGTTATGCGGTACGAACAATGACCAGCTAATCAGATCTGACAAGAAGTTGGCCAGAAAAAATCAAAATTATCAAAGGCTATTTTAAATATGGATTTACATCTGCTGTCATTAACGATGAACCTCACCCTAAGTGTATATTGTGCTTTGAGAAGTTAGCTAATGATGGTATGAAGCCATCAGAATTAGCAAGATACTTAAAAGCAAAGCATCCGGAACGTGGAGACAAACCTCTACAATTTTTTCAGCGACTTTTCAAGCTATTCTATTGAAAATACTCGGTCCATTAATTTAAAAAGTTTCACTGAACTTAATGATAAATGTTTAGAAGCCTCCTTTGAGGTTTCTTGCCTCATAGCAAAAGACAAAAAGCCACATACCACTGGGGAAAGGCTCATTCTTCTTGCCATGGTAAAAATGGCTGCAGTAATACACCAAAAGCGATACAGCGGCAAACCAAAATGCATTCCTTCGTCAGTAAACGCTGTTGGAAGATGCATAGAAAACATTACTAAAGGTTTGAAGAAACAAACACGAATACAAATTACAAAGTGTGAGAGGCTTGCTATGCCGCTGAGTGAAAGTACAGGTGCTTCTAACCTGGATCGGCTGATGGTATTTGCTAGATTCTGTTTTGATAGTGAAATACATGAAGAACTACATTCTGTGAGCCACTAAAGGAAAGATCTACCAGAGAAGCTACATTCTCAACAGTAAATTACTTCTTTCATTAAATGTTTTATGGAAAAGCTGTGCAAGCGTGATGGCCGGTGGAGCAGCTGCTTTGAGTGGCATAAGCAAAGGGTTGCACGGTGAGGCTGCAGGCACAGCCCCGCACCTGGAGTCATTCGCTGCGCTGCCCGTAGGCAAGCTATTGCAGCACAGAAATGGGAGCCAGATGGGCACCAAGTGCTACAGGACATCGTTGATGTGGTTGGTTTTGTAAAAACAAAGACCTTGAAACAGTAGAAGCTTTACAATAAATACTTCCTAATGAGATGGGGAGTGACCATAAAAACCCTTTGTCCAGTGCAGACCTGTGCTGGTTATCTCATGGCAGTGGGCTTTTGAAAGAGCTGTTGAATTGAAAGACCAGTTATGCATTTTTCTTTTACAAAAAGACCAGTGTTCTGAATTTGCTGATCTTTTCTGTGATGATGAGCATCTGTCAGTAGCATGCTACCTAGCAGTTGTTTTCAGAAAAATAAACATACTTGATGAAGCCCTTCAAGGTGAAAGCGCTGCTGTAGCAGTGGGTGAGAAAGTAACAGCTTCTCAAAAGAAACTTATTGAGATTTTCTGGATTTGTTGCCAAATACAATGTGAGTATGTTACCTGCAAAACCTCATATGTGTACACTTTAAATACTTGGAAACAGACATTTATAACCTGTTTAAAATTCAGATTAAGAGTTTCAGTGTTAAAGATATAAAAATTCAACACCACCTGATTAGTTTGCAGGAACAACTGATTGACATCAGGGAAGATGGAAATTTACTATCCAGATTTTAACAAAAATCTATGCATAAGTTCTGGTTGAGATTGAAAAAACAGTATCATGATTTACTCAGTATGGCCAGCGATGCATTTCTTGCGTTTGGATCTATGTGTCTTTGTGAGATATCTTTTTCAGCTATGACAGCCATTAAGACCGAGTATCAAAATAAACTGAACATAGAACTGGACCTTTGAATCACTGTGTCACAAATTGTTAAAACAAGATTTTGAAAAATAATAATATTTTTAGTGAGAACAACAATTTTTTGTTCCATTAATAAATGAAACAAGTTACTTTTAAAAAATTGTTTATTTCATCTTTATCTCATTCTTTTTTTATTTCCATTTTTCATGTATGTTTTATATTGTACATAATATATTAGTACAGTAGTGCTTCATACAGTTTTGAAATAAATACACATATGTTGGGGGATACATGCTCCAAAAACTTTTATGGGTAGGGGTGCACAGTCAAGAAGTGTGAGACCACTGCTCTAGAATACTGTTTATAAGCCTCTGTCATGCTTCTAACATCACACTTCTGATTTTAACTTTGCTCCCTTTCCAACTCTTTCTAGGGGTCCTTTTCAGCATTGAGGTCACTTCCACTTACTTTGCTGTGCGCAATTATTGGAGAGGTTTCTTTGCCGCTACCTTTAGTGCCTTCATTTTCCGGGTCCTTGCAGTCTGGAACAAGGATGCAGGTAAGCTAAGAGCCATTTCTGGGTTTTGTACAAAGGTTGCTCTGTGGATTTTTTTCCATCTTCTTCAGAACCCCAACCCTGTGGGGTGTTTGAAACCTCTGCCATGGCATGTGACTTCCAGCAGTACAGAAGGAAAGAGAAAGGGAAGTATCTGATGTCATCAGTTGTACAACCCAACCTACTCCTAGGTGTGCTGGGGATATGACCGGGAAACAACTGAATATGAGTCCTTGGCAAGTAAGAGGGCCCCTGAGGTGGGTAATTTCTTGACTAGAAGCCAAATGGTCTAGAAAATTAAGGTGATGAAATGATTAGGAGGCTACAGGATTGGGAAAATCTGACTGAAGGTCCTGAAAAAATAAGTCTCGACTGAAACGTGTGAATGCAACACAGAAATAGCACAAGACAGGCTTGTCCAGGAGAGTGTTTCAGATGCTGCAGGCATGGAGTTCAGCTGATGCAGCAGGCTGCCATTGCTTTGTAAGCTTCTTGCTTATGCCTTTATCTTTGATTCTTGCACCTACATCTATTTTATTGATCTGAGCTCCATGTGGGCAGTTCCCTTACTTAAAACTGCTATAACGTAAGCCCCTCCTGACTTCACAGAGCTAGATGGTTTTTGTGCTACATTATTTGTCTTGAATGTTCTCTGGAATATAGAAAGTGACTATATCTTTGTTTATGAAACATTGCCTCATATTGAGGGGTATTCAACCGTCAGATCTGTCACAAAAACCACATCTTTCTGTTCCTTCCAGAGAAAAACGTAAGAAATTCAAAGACAGATGACAGAGATAATCTCTTATCCTTCATTCTATCTGCTCTAGCTCCCTTGCTGATCTCCCAGATCATTACAAATTAGCTTAATCCTGAAATGTCTTAATTACTGTCCCTTCTTCAAAACCATCCAGACAGCTTTAATACCCATATTAATGGCTCCTTACAGTCAGCTTCATTAACTGTCTGGGTTGAAAGGTTCCATGATCCAATTGTCTATGAAAAATAATTCCTTTTCATAGTTCTGAATTTTCTTTGTCTATATTGCCAGTCTTCTTGTCCTTGTATTAAGGAACCAGAAACTTTTGTCTAGCAAAGTCATTCATTATTTCACAATCTTTTATCATGCCTGCTCTAACTTATCTTTCATCTCTTTTCTTGCTCATTTCCTTCTGAAAGGTACAAGCCTGGCCTTTTCAGCCTTTGTTCATGCAAGGGTTTTTCTTAGGTCCCCTCTTCGATGTCTTCACAATCTCTAAGGTCTTGCCTCCTCCCAGAGCTGTGCATTCGGTAGGTGAGCAGGTGTCCCTGCTGTCACCAGCTGGTGGGAAAGCCTTTGTGTCAGGTAGGGCAGCATGCTTGGAAGTGGAAGAAGCTGCTTGCCTTAATGCGCACTGTGTGCATCTACCTGTAATGTCCATGTGGAACAAGTAACCTATTGCAAATTCATACATAATGTGTGGACTGACTTTTCTGCTTAGGCAGGTATTTGCCAACTTCTTCCAGAATATTTTTGAGATGAAACGATCAGAGTTCCTGCAAGTGTGGCTATTGTATGTATCTACTAGGAGGCATTACAACACTGCAATGCAACACTGTGCATTATGATACCATTTTTATGCAACTTTTGCACATTTCTAGAAGCTACAGTTAGGAAGAAGGTGAAAAGACCATTTTCTTTGAGCTGTCCACACTGATCCAACTCTCCCCCACTGTATTACTTTACATTCTTCAACACAGAACATTGCCTTTCTTATGCAGTCCTGTGTGATTCAAACCAGGGTAAACTGATTCAGGATCACATGCAGATTTTGCCATCTTCCACAGAAAATTCTGAATCACAGAAAGATTTAATTTGGAAGAGACCCCTGGAACTCTCTACTCCAAACTCCTGCTTACAGCAGGGACAAACTTCCACTGCCTCTCTGTGCATCTGTTCCAGTGCTGAACCACCTTCCCAAAAAGCAGCATTTGTCATTATATGTAGACAAAATTCCCTCACTAGAAGTTGGGCCCATTGCCTCTTTCACTGTGTCTTTACAACTTCCCCGTGAGGAGGGGAACTGCTGTTTGAACCCCCTTGGGCATTCTCATTTCCAATGGAGTTGACCTCGGCCCTGCAGCCTCTCCTGGTGCACATGCACTGGACCATGTTGTGGCTCACTACTGGGCCCTCTCCAGTTTAGTCACATTTCATTTGTACTGGGTTTTCTAGATGCGGCTTCATCAGTGCCCCGTAGAAGGAAGCACCCACCGCTCTCACCCAGCTGGCTGCACTTTTGCTGACGTGGCCCAGAACACGGTTAGCTGTCATTGCCACAGGGGCACGTACTGAGCATTGTATCCAACAGGGCCCACTGGCATGGGAGCAGAGCTTCTCCTGTTCGCTGGGCCCCCAGGCTGTAGGTACACCTGCCATGCCAGGTACGGGACTAAATATTTGTCTTTTTGTTGCATTTATGATGTTCCTACTGGTCAGCTCCTCTGGTTTGCGGAGGCCACTCTGAGTGAAGCCCTCTAGGTGACAAACCACCGCCTTTCCTCCCTCCCCAGTTCACTATGGTCACTGACAAGTGAGTTCCATCCTGTCATCTGGGACCTTGATGGAGATGTTAAACCAAATACTATGACACGTATGGTTACATGGCTGACAGGATAAACTCACTTTTTTTCTCTCTCTGGCTTAGCTTCTGATCCATGGTAGTATTTTCCCATTTGCTGTTTGACCAGTGGAGCTCTACATGAGGCTCCACAGCCTCACGTGGGACTGTTTAACAATCTAAATAAATACAATTCCCTTTAATATGGTTTTACTGTTTTGTTAAAAAAAAAATCCACATCACAAATTTTTTATTCATTTGAATTCTCTTTCTGGATTTTTTCCTCACTTTTGAGGTTAAAAATAGGCATTTCCAGTGTTGTGCTTGCTTTTAAAATCTATATGTATTTTACCAATTTGCCAGGTGCTAATGCTCTCTTTGCATTTCACCATGTTGCGCTATAACCTTCTTAAACACATCTGCTACCTGTCAGTCCCCCTCCAGCCCCTGGAAGCCCTGATGCTCATGAGAAGTGGTGAGTTATTTTTATTAATAGCTCATCCACCTCATTCCTAGTCTGCCTCAGATCTTAATGCCTTTTAAGTCGACAGCTTGTTTAACGCCTCTTTTATTGTCATTGTTTAGCTCCAAGCTGCACCGTTGGAGCCAGGAAGCGGCAGGTAGGGAAGCAATCACATCAGAGTAGACGGATGCGAATAAGTTGTGTAGCATCTCACCAAAATTCTTTTCTTTCTTAGACCCATAAAATCTCTGCTGGCTTCTAGATGCTGATGGCCTTATTGGCTGGCTTTACACCATTACCTGTACTTCCCCAGTAACACCTGGCCCCCTGGGGTGGCTGCCACAGCTCAGGCCCCTGCTCACTAATTATGCAAGACTGGGGTTCTGCAGTCTGCAGGATTTCTGTTTACTGTGTCCTGAGCCTTCATCGTATTTGCCATAGTGTTACACGGTGCCTTCCCGCTCTGTCTGATCTCTTCTACATATGGCTTAGTATTATTTTAAAGTTCAAAGCTTTTTTTCGTAGACCTTCCCATGAAGTAGACTTTCTTATTTCTTTTTGCTTCTTTTATCTTTCACCTTGTAAGAGCTGGACGTCTACTCTAAACTAGTAGAGTTTGTAGCTGATGGAGAGCAAAGGGCTTAACCATTCAGTTTCAGGCTGGCTTTGTCACTCAGGAGAGAGGATGAAGATAGGCAGGATGACTCTGTAGAAATCTCTGTCTTGTGGGAGTAGAGAGGGAACCCTAGAAAGACTCAGACTAAGTGCTGTGTGTTTCCCTTTGCTCATCTTTGCCACCCTGGGGCAAAACTCTTTGCAAGTGAGCCCTACTATGCTCTTTAATGCCCTGTCATTTAGTGGCTTGGACTGTCTCTTTCCTAAAACTAAACTGAGATGATCTTTCCTCGGGCTGATCTAACAAAAAAGGACATCCTGCTTTTCACCGTCTTTTGTCCTGATGGTTCTCCCACCCCTCCCTTGTACTACCTCTGTCTGCTGGGCCCCTCTAGTCAGCTCACTTCCCTGGCAGAGGACTGATCCTGGAAAGAGCAGACACATTTTCTGGTAGGTTTTAATGTGGTGGAAGAAGGCAGTAAAGGCTTTGGCATGTGCTGGAGTGGGCCTGACCCCGATGGGAGGGGAGAGCAGTGCAGCCAGGAGGGAAGGAATGGGGCAATGCAGCAGGGAGTTAGGTCTTCCAGTTTTGGCTAGTACCATGCCCCGCAGGCATCAGGGTACCTCATTGCTCTAAACATAGTCCTGCTGCTTGACCAATTAACAATTAATTCATGCCTCTGTAATTATCATCTAATGCTAGATTTTCACTGCTGCTTTCCTTTCCTCATTGTGCAAATAATTCATTCATCTAGGGCAAACTGGGATTTATATCCATCCTCATTCAGCTGTTTCCACTCTGCACTAGATAGCTCATTGGCACTTCACCTGTTGGCATACAGGTATTTACTGTTCCCACACAATTAGGTACCTCCAGGTAAAAGCAGGGCAGGTTTCAGTGTCTAAGTCATTTCAGCCGTGCAGTGCTACCAGGAGAGGCGAGCAGGAGAAGATGGGGCTGAGCTGATCTTTTCTGTCTCTGATTTCTAAAACTTTCCTTCTTCTGGTACCAGACAAAAAATTTGCAGGTACAAATTCAGGGAGGATGTGAGTTTTGTTTCTAGAAAGAAATCACAGCTGTGTGTGACAGCTTCTCCAGGTATATGAGCATTGCCTGCTTAGACAGTTGTCAATGACTGTAGTGGGAAGTTTTTATTTTCTAAAGAATGGATGTTAAAAGAAAAGAAACCCCTTTAAAAATCTGGAATTGTAGCTAAAAAAATACATACATCCTCTGGAAACAAACATATACCACCTAGATTGCTGGTGTCGCAAGTGCTCAGTAATAGGCACTACTAAAATCAGAGCATCTGCCAATCTGAAATATTGCATATAATGTCATTAAACCACCCAGGAGCTTGTATAAACTAGTTCCCTTGCCCCTAGCCTTTATGGCATTTAACTTCTTACCTCATTATTCTCTTCCTCCTCCACCTCTTTCTTCTCTGGCAGTTACCATCACTGCCCTGTTCAGAACGAACTTCCGCATGGATTTCCCCTTTGATCTGCAGGAGCTGCCGGCGTTCGCTGTAATAGGGTAAGTCCCTGGGCTCCTGGCTTCTGGCCCTTGTGGTTATCATGTGAGCTCTGTAAGGGAGTCTTCTGCAAAACTGTTACATACATCTCTTTTAGACGTTCTGGTTGTCACAAATAAGAGTGTTGGAGGAAAATGCCAGATCAGTGCTACTGTAGGCTGAACACCTCAGCTTTTGTCCCCTGTATAGCCCCAGACCAGGACTGCAAGCACAGTCGGTAAATAGATGCTAGACAATGAAAGTTTAATATTAGTAAGACTGTACCTGACAGTTCAAAGAAGTTTCTAAGAACAGAAGACCCTGACCTCTAGGAGGCTGAGACGGTGGAGATTGTCCTTTGTGATTACTCAGAACTGAGACGTGCAGAACCTGAAGTGATCATCCTTGAAAGAAATAAAATAGCGAAGTGGTCAAGATACAGAACAACTTGTGAAACAGACTGTCAAGGTAATGACTAATAAAAGACTTGTTTGAAACCAATAGATTAGGTAATGCTTTGTAGAGACTATAAATGTAGAGCTGAAAATCTTGTAAGCTTGTCACACTCTGCGGAGGTCACCCAACGCTGCTGGACCGATTAAAACATGCAAACCTAGAGTAACCTGTAAGAGTTTGAGTCTCTTCTTTTACGAAGGGCTCTGCTTGTTGGGATTCCTCCTTTAGAAGTGATGCCCAGGTAGCCCAATGGGTAAGGAGGGAAATGCAGGTATTATCAAGCCATTTGTTACTTCCTTTTCATATATCTTTTTCAGAAATTAAGTTCTGGAGAGGAAAAAAAAAAGTCTACCTTGGTCTAGGTTCTGGATATAGATTTACCGAATGGCCCTTTAACCATTTTGGTGGCATCCCCTAATGAACTGACCCAACAAGTGTGGCCTTTTCACCTGACAAAAATGGGGCAAAATTAACCAGGAAATTTCCGTTTTACAAGGTCAGAATGGTTATCCTTTTCAAGAGAGGCTGTCACACTCAACATGGTGGCAAGGGTAACTGAACCATAACTGGATTCAGTGAGAACAACGATTTATTGAGTGTTGGTTTTATTTTATTTGTGGAGATAGCTGAGCTGATTTCATTTGTGGAGAAAGTTTTGGGAAATGAAAGAATGAACTTAAGGAAAATGAGAATACAATTGGGAAATACTAGAGAAAAACTGGATTTGAAATCGCTGTGAGGAGAATGTTTGGGTTTGAGCTTGAGAGAGGCTTCAGGGCACTCCCTGCGGAGCAGTGCTGAAGGGAGTACACTGCAGGAACAAATACCTGTGCTGGCTTCGTGAGCATATGCTGTTGCTAGACCAGGATCCAAGACCAGAAATACATTTCCAGCTCCTTTTAGTAGGCTGCCCTCATATTCATTTCCTTGAATATGAACTCAAGTGGGATTTTTTTAAGACATCATATGTGTTGAAAATCTATGAATATACAGGAGCTTTTGCTAGTAATATGTATGCAGTTTGGTCGTCTTAAATAGACTTGCATGCTGCACTTGGGGCAATCGAATTGCTTAGATTGGCAATGAAAAAGGTAATCCTTATGATTTACAGCTGATGGAATGCACAACTTCTTGTCATCATGTTTTGAACAGAGTTGGCAGAGCTGTATTTTTCAGTACTACACACGGGCTAGGAAAGGAGTATATGGCAGCTGTGAAACGCTTTCAAATGCCTGGGTGTCCAACGTGGTACTTAAAAAAAAAAAAAAGTCTTGGATAAAGTCCTGATGCCAGCTTGGAATCCTCCAAATTCTCTAAACATTAAGTCTCAAAGTTGAACACTCTTTCTATCCAACATATTCCTTCGCTTTCAGATAAGACAAAAAACCTGAGCCAGCCCAAGCTCTATCAACAGGTAGATCCTGTTCTGGGTCAGCAGATGTTGGTAATTTGCAAAATACATACAGGAGGAGCACTTTATTGACAAACTGATAGCCAGGAATAGAGGGATCTGTTTTTTAATATAAAGTATTACTAAAGAAATTCAGTTCAGTGTGCATCCCTTGGGCTTATATTGCTGAAGGGACTGGTCTAACAGTAGCGCTAAACAGTGCCAGCTTCCAATATTTAAAATAAACTCCCTGGACATGTTTGTGAACAGCTTTGTATTTAGTTTAAACTTGGTTTTATGCAATTTTTAAATGATGAAGCAGGATGTTTTCAACAAACAACTTTTTAAGTAAGCTGAATTAATCTTTGAATGTGATTTGGCTAAAGTCTGCATAACTTATAATAAAGGAAAATTCCATTAATTTTAAAAACTAACAGAATGAAAATGTTATCTGGTTATCTTCAGAATTCTGTGGGTTGTTTGCCACATAAAATAATACTTCCCTTTACCAATTCTAAATGCACTCTTCGTTTTACTTTTTTTTATTTACTTCACCTTTACTTCACCTTTTTTTACTTCACCCTATTTATCCAGGTCTCATTAAGCTACAGAGCATAAGGGTCAAGGCCAGTTCTTAGACAACTATACCTTTTTTTTTTTTTTTTTTACTTTATTAAGATCGGGAACGTAGATCTAAGTAATTAGTATCACAGAGATGACATACCTTGCTTTAGGCACAAGAGTTGCTATTACTTTTAATATTTGATGTAGATGTATAATTTTGTTCTGACAGTGCTGGTCTTCGCCCAGCTGCTCCTCGCCAGCCCCGCCAAGGTCTGAGTGTCCCTTTTTATAGATTATTTTATAGATCTTTATAGATGAGATTTCCCCCTCTAAGCAAGAGCAAATGTCAGTGGTAGAGCGGCAGTGTGCATGGCAGAGAGGCCCAAATTAATCCCTCCCCTTTGGTCAGAGTTAGCATCGCCGGGCGAGCAGGGGGCAAACCGCTGGGGGAGGCAGAAAGGTCCCTGAACAGCTGGAGGAGCAGAACACTTAAACTCATTTTCCTGGTTGATGGTTTGTGTGTTATCTGTTGTTTGGTACGATTTTATTTCTTTCTCTCCTCTTCAGGATATGTTCTGGATTCCTTGGAGCGTTTTTCGTTTATCTCAATCGCCAGGTGGTCCTGTGCATCCGGCGCCACACAGCACTCAACCAGTTTCTCACCAAATAGTGGGTGCCTTTGAAGATACTCTCTTTAGGGACCAGGTTTTTGTACCCTACTGGTATTGCATAGTAACAAATGCTTTCTGGATTATAGTAGATAATAGTGGAAATAGTAGAATGTAAGGTAGTGAAAATACAAGAAACTGAAGTTATGTGAGAGTAAGAGATCTGCAGACATCAAGAGAATTTGTTCTGCACTGGATTTTCTTCTTGATCAGCCCAAAGTTTCAAATAGCTTCTTGATTTAGAAGGGAGACTATGTAACGTTCGTGAAGAGGACAAGGGAAACGATTGATTGGACAGAAAATGTTTTTAATCAAAAAATCAATGATCACGCTTCGTAAGATCATGCTGCTTCTGTGGGGTTTTTTTTAGAATCTGTAAAAAATTCAATGCCATTTATATTTTAAGAAAATTAAATACAACTGAAATCTAACTGTCTTTAAAATCTAATTCTTTTTAAATCAAAATGTAGGCAAAAACATAAAGAATGTGCTGCAGTATTGCACTTACTGCATGCTTACGGACCAAAAGCTGAAACTGATAGTAGCGAAAGGGTGTGAATGGCAGCATGGAAAAGAAATGCAAAACCAAATAAAAACCTTAGCAATAAAGTTTTTACTGAGCACTTGAAGATACTTTTTTCCTGTCTGTAATACAAGTTATAACCTGAAGAAGAAAAGGTGAGTAACTGTAAACATCTCCAGTCTCTTCACAGATGCTCTGTGGATTTTGTAGGGTTTCTGAGCGGTGCAGAGGGCCTGCATTTCTTGGCAAGTTGCAGATCTGAGCAGAAGAAAACCACTTATTTTTAACAAAGAAGTTCAAACTAAGTTAATTTATTATGTGGAAGAAAAATTGTCTGTCTTCATTACATAGTGTTAGCCACAAGCACCAGAGAGCCATCAGACAAAGTTAATGGAGATGTGGAGCAAAGCCTGAAAAGCGGGAATTCAAACTTTTGACTGATTTCTCAGAATTTTGTTGGTCCTTAGACTGAAAGAAATTAAAGGTTATATTTTGACTTCCTGAATACCACAGCACCTCAGGCAGAACCTCCTGTAGGAAACCCACAAATTTCTCAGGGGAGACCTTATGGGATTAATCCAGCACATGGAGGCAGCTGAGACTGGTGGTGTCTTAGTGCCCCTGAAGTGTCACAGTGTACCCAGAAACCTGTCCTGGCGCTGGACACAGCAGGAGGAAAGCACAGGTGGCTTCAGCCTCCTGCGCTTTGCTGCTCCAGCATGCCTAGACCCACTGCCCACCTAGGACATTTTCCCCAAAATTGTGACAGTCAGCAATTCAGTGGAAAGAAAAGCAGTTTTTCTCGTAAGAATTAACGCAATGGGGGATGCCTGCAGAAATGTATGAAAAACCCCACCCTACGTTTCAATATACTAAGACAGGATACATTGCATGGGAGTGAAGAAGCAAGACTGGCGTGGTAAGGACAAATGGAGGAGGTGCTGGCTTGTGACAATAGGTCAATGCATCACTGTAAATATACATCCTACCCCCATGTATTCGAGTCTGTGCACTTTGTGCATCCCCCTCCATCCCTCCCATCACATAATTCTCATGGGGAAAATGGTTTTGCTGACAGTTGAGCTCTCTGTGAGCGGAGCAGGGTGTTGAATTGCCAGTAGCAGAACTCCAAAGCAGTGGATACAGATGTGGCAGAGAGCTCTCACGGAAATGGCATCCATAGTCCTGAAGTAACAGTGCTACAAGAATGTGAGGTTATATTTTAATAAACTTTCCTTTCTTTCCAGCCGTCTCATATACCCTGGTGTTATCACCTTCCTTATAGCAACTGTGACCTTTCCTCCTGGATTTGGGCAGTTCATGGCAGGAGAGGTGAGAGTGGGATATTTGCAATTCTGTGCAGTTCTGCGGAACAGCCTCACCTTGTCCTGTGCCCCCATAACCTTAGGTCATGGAGGGGGGGAAGATAGACACGGGAAGAGTTTGGGCTGAGCGGGGGACTGTATTCTGAGACTCATGATCTCTGCTATCACCTTGATATAAAATTTGAAAAAGGTCCACTCACCTGAGCAAGTAGTAAGGAAGGTGTTACCCGGTGTGTAAAAATAGTTATCCTTTCACCAGTTCTGGTAAAGTCCTGTTTGTCTTCCTGAAGATTAAAAATGTGAGTTAAGTCTCATAATCATGAATTACCCAAGTGAAAATCTCCTCCACTTCCTTGGAACAGAGGTGAAATATTTACCTGGTCTAATATCATGGCTTATGCCTGTTTTTTTCTGTTTAGTTGATGCCACGGGAAGCCATCAGCTCTCTCTTTGATAACTACACCTGGGCAAGATACACAGGGGACCCTCTGATCCTGGGGAAATCTGCTGCCTGGATCCATCCTAAAGTCAGCGTCTTCATCATCATCCTGCTTTTCTTCCTTGTGAAGGTAGGAAACCCAGCTCACCGTAGCCCTTCTCCGCTCAGACTGAGTGTTCCTGATCCTTTGTAAAATAGCTTGTGAACTGCCAGTGAGGAGCTCCTGGGTACTGAACGAAGCAACTGTAGTGGGTTCTTACATCTTTTAATGTGATGTTTGCCCAACCTGAATGCAAGATCACCCAAATTATTAGGGAATAGTTTCCTGGCCTTAACATAGTAAGCTCCTTCACTGCTCCCTAGGTCGCCATCCTCATGCATCCTGCTGAATGACCTTTGGTGCCCACTGTGTAGTACTTGGCTGGGAGGACTACATCAGGGAAGTTTTCTCAGGTTCCACAAAAATAAATAATTTAGTAGAAAGCTCTCAGATAATTTGTATTTGGTCTAAATGAAGTCTGATACAGCCTACCTGATATTCCTGATTACAGATAGGAGACAAAGGAAAGTATGCAAGCACAAGCTATAGTTGTGTGAGGCTCAAAGATTTGTTAGCAGTACCATATATTTATGGAGAAATGCAGCTGAAAACAGTTTTGTTCACTTCTTGGAAAGCAGCAGCAGTTTAAGTGTTCTGAGCTGACATGGTCTGTGGAAGTTGCAACTGTTCAGCCTCTGGAAGGATCAGCTGTGTAACTGGTATGTGACAGAGCAAGAGAAGAGATTTGAAAGAAGAAAACATTATGTTCCAGTGTTCAAAATACAAGTAGCAAGAGAGAGGTTTTCCTAAGGGCAGGGAAATAAAAGGGTAAAAATACAGAAATGGTGATTTGCTTTGTTTCAGAGGAGCAAAAAGCTGGGGCCACCTTGCAGTATCAGTTGAACTTTTCAGTAGATCAGGAAGGGACATCAGTGATTGACACAGCTGATTCCATCTAAAGTAAAACACAGGATCAAGTTTTTGACAGGCAGTTAAGGGTTCTGTTTCTGTGATTATAGTGTACCAAGCAGATAAGGTCTCATTTACTTGAATAAGAGAGTGATGGACTACATGGTATATCTGTCCTGATTCCCATCTGTTTTCCTTTGGGAGAGCTGTATCCTCAGACACTAGGCTCATTGGCCTTGTCACATTAACTAAAGGCTTTCTCAACTCACTAGAGAACTGCTCCAAGCAGCTTATTTTCTTCTGGATAGATTCAGAGTTGGGATAGACCACATAAAAAAGAAACTGCTGTTTCAACTCTGGGCAAAGGCTTGGCCTGATTCTCCACTGCACTGTAGTCCCAGTTCCCAGCTGTATGTGGCCTGGGTTTGGTACTGCAAAGACAGAGCTTGGTTAGCTGTATTCCACTTCTGCAGCTTGCTGGCCTCCCAGCCGGCTGGGAGCTTCTCCTCTGGAATATTCAAATGGCTTATGGAAGGAAGAGCAGCACTCAGTATCACATTGGTGGCCCAACCCATCCTCACAGCATGTTCCTCTACCATGGGCTGAGAAATGCTGTTGTGATGGCTCTTTGTTACCTTTGTAGAGGGCTTTCCTAAATGGCAAATAAAAATTGGCTTCATCCTATAGGGGTTTCAGCAGAAAAGCTGTCTTGGGTGGATGTCCTCTCGCCAAACTGTCTGTCTACAGATTGGTATCTCATCTGTCTATGGCTACAACAATGTCTGCAGAGGTCCTCAAAGGTGGACCTTGAACAGGAAGGATTTGCCGAGTCTGAGGAGAATATGGTCCTGAAACATCTGGCAGTATGGCTCTTGATGTGCTGGACCATGGTTGTCTCCCTCCTATGGACGATACTGCTGCAGCAAGGGACATCTTGCCAGTACACTTTTCTGTGCCAGCTTTTCAAACAGCAGCTTCTCCGTGTTTCCCTCAACTGTGGAAACCTCTTATATTGCCTGAGAAAGTCTGAACGTATTAGCCTTTGAGGTGTTTTTAAGATTAGGCTGTTGCCTCCAGAAGAAGTCTGTACGTGCTGGGCCAAGTCAGCATGAATTGGTCTTAGCAGCACTGGGATGGGTTTCATCATTTTGCCCAACACAGTGATAGCACAAGAGGCCACAGAGACAAGCTAGAATAAAGGAAACTTACGACAGTTGGACTTCAGGAAAAAGTTATCCCGAGTGTGGGTCAGCAGTGGCACAAATGCCCAGAGGAGCTGACCCTGTGAAATTTTGACAAGCTTGTTCTATGAAAAGTTAAGCCACTTGGAGCAGTGGGAAATCTCAGCTTCTGAGGTCCGAGGCAAAGGCGCTCTCATGTTCATCCATCCCCTCGGTGACCGAGCTTCCCTGCCGCCACGGCAGTCCCCCAGAGGCCCTCGGTGTCGGTGCTGGTGTGTTGCCAGAGCTCCTCCGGCTCCCCCTCACACCCCACAGCTCCTTTACCCTTGGCTTTCTGGCAGAGTGGCCAGCTCCCTCAGGACGTGTCTGCTCGTGGGCTCGCAGACTGGGCAGACTGGGGCTGCGGGAAGTGCCGTTGCTGTGCAGTAACACCCGCACCTTCTGCCTCTGTTCCAGTTCTGGATGTCTGTTGTTGCTACCACAATGCCAATCCCCTGTGGAGGCTTCATGCCGGTTTTTGTGCTAGGTGAGTTTCCACCTCCTGCTGCAGCGTGTGGGTCCGACAGCTGAGAGGGTCAGAGACACTGCGCACATGCCCGGTGGGTTTCTTCTAACGGCTGAGGAGTCACCACTTGATGTCCATGGCAGCCTTGGTTAACAGTCCATATACCAGCCTCCAGGTTTCTGCTTCTGTCATTTTCCCACCCCCCAAATCCAAACGCCGAGGAGAAAATCCCTGTCCTTCTACGCAAGGAGAGCCACACTGTGGGAGGCATGCTGAGCCACGGCCTCCTGATAAACAAGCCAGGCGATCCTGGAGAAGCTGGGCTTGTTCAGCCTGCAGAAGAGAAGGCTAGGAGGGGATCTCCATGGCTTTCACCACCCAGCAGAGTGGGGATAGGGGGGACAGCTGGAGACCTCCATGAGAGGTCCCAGTAAATAGGAAGTAAAGGCACAAGTTGTAACAGGGACGTTCTGGTGGGACGTTAGAAAAAAAATTGTTTCCTTGGTTAAGGCGCTCAGAAAGGCTGGAGAAGCTCCATCCTTGCTGACTTTCAAGGCTTGTCTGCACAAGGGTCTGGGTGACTTATCTCACTTTGAAATGAGCCCTGTTGTGAGCAGGGGTCAGAACAAGGCTCCCAAAGTCCCTTTCCACCTAAACTCTTCAGTAAGCTGTGACGGCGGGGTGTGGGCATTCACAGAACGCGCGTGTGAACGGCCTCAGCTGTGACGGGGACTGGCATTTTGCGTACTCGGAAAATATTTCCTCCTACCTGGGAATCACAGATACCACTGTGCCTGGTGTGCCTAAGTGGAAGAATGAGGGGTCAAGTATTTACAGATCTTAGTACATTTTTCGCCTCTTGGAGTCTTAACTTCTATATTTTGTAACTGAGAACTACTCTTTAGTCCCCAGAGTCATCTTAATGTAAGATTTGATTTCGTGTCTGTTATAAAATACTTGAGTGATTGCCCAGCGCAGACTGGGTGTTCCTGAGATCTTAATTCCATAATCGTCAGTGATATTTTCCAGGTGCTGCATTTGGGCGCCTTATTGGGGAAATCATGGCATCGCTTTTTCCGAACGGGATCCTCTTTGATGGTATCGTTTATCAGATCTTACCCGGAGGGTATGCTGTTATTGGTGAGCCCCCATGTCTGTCTTTTCTTCACCTGGTCCCATCCCCATGACTTTCCTGGTTGACGTGAGATGTCGTTTCTATATGACAGTCTTCTCTACTTGTCCCTTTTCCACCCTGCCTGGGAAAGGTGCAGCAGCTCTGACAGGAGCGGTGAGCCACACTGTCTCCACTGCCGTGATCTGCTTCGAGCTGACAGGCCAGATCTCCCACATCCTCCCCATGATGGTGGCGGTCATTCTGGCCAACATGGTGGCCCAGAGCCTACAGCCCAGCCTCTACGACAGCATCATTCAGGTGAAGAAGTTGCCCTACCTGCCAGACCTGGGCTGGAACCACATAAGGTACGGTAGTGAAACAGAGGTGCAGGTGGGGAGTGGCAAAGAAATAAAGGAGAAGAGGTGCAACCATGGGAGAATAAAAGGGCGTAAAAGGGGATAGTACTATAAAAAGGCGGCATAGACCTGCAGCAAGAAAAAACAAGCAATGGAGTAGAATTAGGGTTCGTACATAGAAATGGAGAGCAGTCCTTTTTTTTTTCCCCACAGGAAACACAGGTTTGAATAATCTGCAATGTTACTGAATTTGTATTAACAGTGCCAAACTGCTTCCATTTAAAAAATTCAAAATCGTGTCCCATTTCCATTTTGTTCTGAATTCAGTGGGGTTTGGATTTTGTTCTCCAGGAAATGTTTGAAATTTCCTTTTATTTGGATATTTCTCTTAAAAAATAATTCAGTTATTCATATACATGTCTTCCTCTCTCTAGTATATATAATATACATAAGTATGTATATATAAAACATCTGTACGTGTATATTTACGTATGTGCTTTTATGGTGAGGGGCAGTGGAGTGGAACACAACTGTAGTGAAAATCCAGTTAATCTGTTTTGATCCTGTTGGAAAGTTCTCTTCAGTTACTCTCACAAAACACTATTTAGCAACTGTATTGAGAACACTTTTTAAAGAAGCGGTCATTTACGTATTTCTTCAAGGAATTTATCCACTAGACATTTTAATATGATAACTCTTCCCCTCACTGTCCATAAATTCACAGCAAATACAATATCTTTGTTGAGGATATTATGGTCCAAGATGTGAAATTCGTCTCCTCCAACTGTAAATACCGAGACTTGCAAACTCTGCTCCAGAGCACCACTGTTAAGACTTTGCCTTTGGTGGACTCGCCAGGTAAGCAGCACGGAGAAACTGGTCCTTCCTGAAGGCTGTCTCAGCTTAAAAGGCAAATAAACTAGCTTTCAAATGACATGCTATGAAGGAGACGGTGTGACCCACCACATTAAAAAAAAAAAATCATCCTAAAAGTCTTCTGCTATGGATGATGTATAACAGAAGGCTGTTCCAGCTGGTGGGACAGGTAAGCCAGGGTGCGGGCAGCAAAGCAGATGAAGAGGTAAAGGGCTGAGGGGGGAGTTTGTGGGCTGCTCTGTGACAGCAGCAAGGGATCTGGTGTAAGGAAAGAGCCTGCTCTGGCTGTGGTGCTGAGGGGTGGCACAGCTAGGGGCCGATGAGCTTCCTGCAGCCCCGCAGGGTGCCAGCAGCAGGGCTGGGCGCTGGCTCTTGGGCAGCTGTAGTACAAATCCGAGCACTTTGAGGAGGTTGGAGGGAGGAAGGGGCAGCATGGGGCAGGGGACATTCAAAACCCTGAGGCAGCTTAATGGCTTCTCTGCTCTGTGTTGCGCAGAGACCATGATCCTTCTGGGGTCCGTAGAGCGCTCTGAGCTGCAGGCTCTCCTCCAGAGACACATAAGCCCAGAACGGCGGCGGCTCCTCAACAGAGAGATGCAGCAGAAGCTGTGCGAAGCACCCTATGACGGGCACAGCAAGGGACCGTGGGCAGCCCTGCCAAAGCTGAAGCACGAATCTTTTGCTTATGTTGATGAGGATGAGGATACGGATGAGAAGGGAGAGGTGAGAGTGAGGAGTGGCGAGATGCCACACAGACTGCCTAGGCAGCCCTAAGGCATTTGGAGAGGCTGAGAAAGAAATGACACAGGGTGGGCTGTGTTCTATCCATGACAGCTGCCTCGGCCCCCAAGTCCTGCGCCCAGTTACCCAGAGGAGCCCAATGGCCCAACAAGTCCTCCGAAACAAACGCCTGAAGCTCTGGAGCCACAGCAGCCCCCAGGTACGGCAACTGCTGGCATGTCCCAGCCATGTCCGCCAGGTACAGTAACTGCTGGCATGTCCCAGCCGTGTCCTGCCTGCCTGTGGGAGCTCTCCTGCCACTATGCCTGCCAGCTGCTGCCAGCTGCTCGTTTCTCAAGGACAGAGGAGGAGCTTTCTCTGCTGTTCCTGTATTAAAAGTGTTCTGTAGTTTGTAAAAAAACAAAACCCACAACATCATCAGTATAACATAACTGGAAATACTTTCTGTTTGTGCCCCTCAGAGAGCTTGGCAAAAGCAGGCCACTCAGGCTGCTTGCTCTCGGTCCCAGCACCCCACTCCATCTTCTGCAATAGCGTTGCCTCGGGCACCTTCTGCAGAGTCTGCATGGAAGGGTCCCGTCTCTTGCCCCCTTCACCCTGTGAATGAATTTCCCTGGGAGAACCAGCCCAAGAGCTAAACTTTTGTACTTGTTCTTTCTGCTGCTTGGCCACCTCCAAAACTGAGCAGCTTCTCCCTTGGACATGCATCCCTGATTCAGCTATTTAACGCCACAGACAGACACTGATGTATTGTGCTGTTTGTGTGCCGCCCCAGCCTGTATTAGCCTTGCTTCCAGGGCTGTCTTCACAGCTCGTTCTGATTCGGGTAGCACGTATAGTTGATGCAGGGTGGTGGTTTTTTTTCTTTATGTGTCTTGAAATATGCACAGAGGTGTAGCCCAATCTTGAGAATGAATACAGGGGATAGGGCTCCGCGGGCTTGTGCTTTCAGGCACCCAAAGGTTAGCATGTAATAGAGCATATACCACTCTCTGGTTCCTCAACACCACTAATGTACGACCAAACCTCTCAGGCACAGGAAAATCCACTTTATGCTTCCAGGGCAGCAGAGTGGTGGGACAGCCATCCACCCTCCTTTCCAAATCGGAAAAAGAGTTGCATCAAAACAAGGACAGTGTGTGAGACGTTTTGCGTGCAGCTGGTAGTGAGTGGCCCAGGCCTGCCCAGAGGAATTGGAGCAGGAGCGACTTCGCGAGGCTTTCCCTGCAGTAACTTTTAATTTGGCTCACAGCTGTCACTTTCTGACCAACCATCCTCCGCAGCCTCGTTCACTTCACAGCAGCAGCAAACCCTGTCTCCTCCTCTCTGCTAGTTCCTGACTGTCCTGCCTGGGAGAGTAATTCTGCAGTCTTTTGCATTGCCACCATTATACTGTTGGCACAACCCAGGGACTCCTTACCCCTTTGTACCCGTCACAGTCAGGCTGTTGGTATGTTTTGTCTTTTAAGTAGTTTCTAAATTCTCACCTCCCCTTTCCATATTCATCCTACAAACCACATTCTCTTTGTGGACCGCAGAAGCCTCTCATTAC
Source organism: Falco punctatus (assembly GCF_963210335.1). Taxonomy (NCBI): domain Eukaryota; kingdom Metazoa; phylum Chordata; class Aves; order Falconiformes; family Falconidae; genus Falco; species Falco punctatus. The sequence continues at coordinate 476,734 of NC_137585.1, forward strand.
AGCAGTTTACCCCTTCTGTCAGATTGTTTGCTGTGTTAGTAGTCATGCTTCTCTCTTGTTTGTTTTTTTTTTCAGGGACACTGATTTATGAATATTACCTGCAAGGGCTATTTTGTAATGGTTTGTTTCCTCTCCCTGAGGAAAAGATACTGCATGGGAATATTTGTTCTGGCATGTCCCAGGCACCATCTTACAAATGGAATCTAGGTTGTGGCTTCACAGCCTGCCTTGGGCAAGAAGACGGGCATGGGGCTTTGTGTCTCTCACTTGTTCTTCTCTCTTATCCATGTGTTTGTTTTCATCCTTCAGGCAATTTCAGGAGTTTGAGGCAACTGATCCAGCAGCTCTTGTGTCATTACAACCGTCCACTTGAAGCAGAGAGTGCCGTCCAGGTCAGGGTTACAGAGAGCCTAGCAGTGCCCTGAAGAGGGAAGGGAATGCAGTGGAAACAGAACTTACTTCTCAGAGCCGTTCAGTGTTGGCCAAAGCGTGGGGGCGCTTATGGTCCTGAACTCTGAGAGCATCAGTGGGGGACCCTCTCCAAGGAGAAGGGCTGTGATTACTGTAAAGGAGTGTGCATCATCCTAAAGAGCCATCTGTGCTCAGGCAGCAAGGCTACCAGCATGACTGAGTGTGGGCATCTTTTTCTCAGTGAATAACTTAATGCTAATTTGACTAGCCTGGGATAAAGTGCAGTTTTATTGCATTTGGCAAACAGTTTTGGCCAGATAAAAATTTAAAAAATGCTTTTGGTTTGTGTCATGTTAGATGCCCTTGGGTTTCTGACATACCTGCACAGGGCTGGTAGATACCATACAGAGCCTATGGAGACCCATCCGCTCTAGGGTGGTGCTTGGACCCCATGTGGGATATCTGGGAGCACCTAAAGCAGCACTAGAAGACCGTGTGTAGGCACCTGAATTGCCCCACCAGCATTCCATAGCCAATCTTCGTTGGCCAGGGAAGCACAGCAAGTACAGAGTACACCTTGTAATGTATGAGTATAAAGAAAAACGGAACACTCAGTCATATTCTATTTGGAACAAAAAGGGGACCACATGGGGTGAGGAAGCTGTGCAAATCTTTCCTCTCTGTACTCTGAAACTGTGAGTTCTGTCTGTCCTGAGCAGTGTTTTCTCCTGCAGGAGCCAGTGGAAGTCATTGAGACAATGAGGCCAGAAGAGGTAAAACTGGGTGCAGAAAGGGAGTGAAGTTAATTGAGTGCTTCTTTTGCCCTTTTCCTATTGCTTGCAATACTTCCTGAACTCCAGCAACCTCCGCGATTGCCACACAAAGCCATAGCTAAAGCCATTTTCCCCTTAGAGTTGCACAGTGGGCAAGTCTTGCCCAGTAAGAGCAGAGATCGTTCTGCTAGGTGTGCTGAGTAAGGCTCTGACTAATCTGATCTAGCCTGGGAGTCAGCCCTGCCGTGATGCCGTGAGCAGGGTTTTGGACTAGGGGCTGCCACACGTTCCACCCTCACCTAAATCTTTCTGTGGGTCTATGTTGTTCCTTCATTTTTTACACAAAGGAACAAATGTCTTACAATGACAAGGGGAAGATGTGCTCCAAAAGGAAAGAGAAGATGTTCGCTCCTCCTTTAAGCAGGGAGGAGCAAAACCTCACCTTCTCAGAAAACCTCTGAGATACTGGAATTGCTCTGTTTCCATAGGGACTTGACATCTGGCAAGGGATGGGAAGGGAGCATGATGGGAAGGGATGGGAAAGCTGAGGGGGGTGATATAATGGGAAGATGAATGATCTACACAGGAAGGAAGAAGCATTAAGAGGAGAATGGGACTAGTGTGGGTACACCAGACGGCAACACTGCTAATTATTGTAAGAGTGATTCCTCCTCTTTCCTGTGTCAGATAGATGCTTGGGAACAGCAGGAGCTGAACAAGACTGTGTGCTTTGACAGCTGCCGCATAGACCCTTCCCCTTTCCAGCTGGTGGAGAGAACTTCCCTGCACAAGGTGGGTGCAGATGGCTCTGGGACACACACTGTCTTTCTCCACCCTATCATTGCAAATCCAGTCTATGACTTATTTCTTCTCCTTGCCTTCACCTACAACTACTACTGCCAGCTACTTCCCTTATCCAGGTACAGAAGTCAGTTTGTTCCTTCTGCGGGTACCTCCAGTCTCCTGCAAAATGGAAGGCCACCTGATAAGAAGTCTGAGTGCATTTACTAAAACAGCTTTTGGACACCACATAGGATTTTCCAGCCACTACATTAGCAGAAGCACTGTATGCCTCACTGCTGGGGGCATTACACTGGGATTTACACACTGCTTTGTCAGCATGCAGCATCAGAATGAGTGCTCCTGGGTCTCTCAGGGTGCTTTTGTCAGGGTGTAGAACCTGCCTCAGTGCACAAGAAGAGTTGCTTGAAACCACCCTGTAGCACAGGCTCTTTTCTTGAACCAAGCACAAGGGAGGAGGAAGCTAGATCATACAGCTTCTGGAGTTAGCACAGGATGACGGGATAGAAGCAGTCACTGTATATCAGGTGTAAGAGGGGACCAGCTTTCACTCAGTGGAAAGGGAAAGCAGTCTACTGGAGTGCACCGCGCGTGCTTTTGTCAATATTCATTTAACGTGGGTGGTCAGCATATGCCTTGCACAAAATTAACTGATTACTGTTATCAAAGCGGTAAGATCTCTGCCTTGAGCAAAAGGACAGGTTAGCCTATACTTAAGATGAGTTTGGTGTTTTCTAAGCAGCTGACTGAAGCAGTCTGAAAACCACTCTCATTTATCTTTGAGAACACAGGGGTTACAAGAAATTACCCCTGAAGACTGCAAATGGGGAAGGTTTCATACCTCTTATAAAAAAGAGCAAATGAGAAACTCTGAAGTAACAGGGATGCACAAAAAATGCAGGAATAAGTAATCAAACTATTTGAGGTACGCATAGTTAGAGCTACGTGTGAGAGTGTTGACAATGGCAAGAATATCACAGCTTATGGTGATGAAATTGTATTTAACCAGCCTGATTTTCTTTTACATTAGGGTATAATGTCTTGTTCCTGAGAAATTAGATTTTCCCTAGTTCACTTAAACATGACATTCAACATCTTATGTGATGTTAAAAGAAAGGCAAAAACCAGCTGTAAAAGAATGACTTCATGTAAGGCCACAGGTAAAGTCCAGCTAGAGCTCAGCTTAAAAAACTCAGAGGTTGGAAATATGCCACAGATGAACACTGAGAACACTGAAACTTTCAGAAAGTCTGATCTATAAAGAGCAATAAAAAAATTGGGTATATTTAAGCTGAAGAAAAGATGACAGTATGATAATCTGTCCTTTTGAGACGGCTTTGTAAGAGAAAGGAAGTAACTTGTTCTCGGTGGTCCTGCTGCACTGGATAAGCAGCAACAAGCTTAAGTTTTGACCAGAAAAATTCTGGAAGAGCAAAAAAAGAAATAGTTTTGTGTTAAGGAAAGCACTAGAATAAATAACCTAAGCAGGTTCTGACTTTGCATATTACTATACGATAGCTGAATTTCCAGCATGGAAATTAAGTAGGAGCTGCATAAGCACCCAAATACAGGGTGTTGCACATGATTCTGTTTGCAGAGCAGGATGGGGGTGACCTCGAGGATGTGCTCCCCATCACCAGCATGCCCCAGCTAGGGCTGTGCAGCAGAAGGACCGAAGGGCAGCGTGTGCTGGCTGCAGAGGGGGGAGGGACAAGGTAGTTTCTCACTGGATACCTGCAGACTTGTGCACCTTTGTGATTCCCATTTCTAAATCCCAAGTCCCAGCTCTAGCACCAAATATCATGTTTCCAAAGTCCCTGAAATGTTTTTTTGTGGTTTTGCTCACAGACGCATACGTTGTTCTCATTACTGGGCCTCAGCCATGCCTATGTAACCAGCATGGGGAAGCTGCGGGGAGTGTTGGCTTTGGAAGAGGTAAGTACAGGTCCTTCCATCTCCTAACCAATTGCACGTGTCCTGTGGACCACTGCGATAGCTTACAGGCACTGGATGATCCAGCTGCAAATATACGCAATTGCTACGTTTTTAATCCAGCACGGAATTCTGAGTCAGCCCTTTGGAAGCCACGCAGAGGAATGGATGGCTGTGTTTCAGAGGAGGCAGCAGGTGTTGTTTACAGGGATGTGAGGTGGTTCATCCTTTTTATGAACACAGGGCTCTTAACTGAGCGGCTATTACTGTCTCTGGAAGTGGTGTGGAATTTGTTATTTACCCTGGAATGAAAAATTACACCACCAGTGTAAAAGGTGATCTGCACAGCCCGTGGAGGTAGAGCTGTGACTCTCTGCTTGTGGCCCCTTTACCCTGGAGGGTAGATGAACTTCTGCTGGGAAGGGCTAGGTCAGCTTCCCTTTATTTTTCTGAACTTTTTCTCTTCTCCCAGCTCCAGAAGGCAATAGAAGGTTCCACGCGCTCTGGGGTTCGCCTCCGCCCGCCCCTCGCCAGCTTCCGCGACACCAACCGGACTTCAACCAGCAGCGAGAAGGTCGGTCAGGCCGCTCAGGTGTGGAGCCAGCAGGACAACTGTGTGGTGGCTGCACTGCAAGCAGCGGCCCCGGGCATGGAGAGCCCACTGCCACCCTGCTCGCACTGCTCCCAGCCCCAGCACGGGCGTGAAGAGGGGGAGTTTCTGGGCTCCACTTATGCCACAGATACTGAGCTGGAAGAGATGGAGCTGACAGGGCCAGTTGCTGACAATATCTCGGACATCCTCAAGGACATAAGCCTACACTCCACTGACCTGGATGAGGATGAAGATGAGGATGATGATGTCCCCTTATAGCTGGTATGAGGGGCGTAGTCCATCACAGTCTTCACTTGAGCCAGTCGTCTTGTGTTTGCTCCTGAAAGAGAAGCTTTTGGGTGTTCTCTGCAATCCCCGCAGAGGATTAATTCATCTGGGAGAGGGGGCATCAGAGCAACCCTCTCCTCTGCTGCTCTCCTTCTGTGCTGCAATGGCTGGGCTGGGCTGCAGGGCTGTGCGGGGGGCAGGCGGGCTGTGGGGTGCCTGAGGGCACCTCATCACCCTCAGGCTTCTGCCGCGCCTTCCTAGCATGGCAGGAGGGATTGTGACTGGGCATGAATGCTGCTGGACACAGTTGGGAAGCTCTGGGTCAATGTGCCACGTGGAAAGTGGGGGAGAAGCAGCTCTTCTCATTCTCCATGGGTGTCAACCTCCCAGTCACACCTGGCCTGCGCGCACCACTGCAAACAAGCCAGACCTCCAGCCTAGAAGCTTGTTGCTGCTTCTGACAGCAATCCTGTCCGTGTTGCTGCAGCTCCTTTTCACTAGCTCTTACCTTGCATCCCCCCAAACATTCCCACGTAGAACATTTTTCCTCTTTCTCAGGTTTTACTCTGGGATTTTCCTGGATGGGAGTGCAGTTAGGAGCTTCTCCTCTGTCCTTTAGCTGAGGCATGCCCTAAAAACAGATGGGAGAAAAACACTTGACCTACATCTCAGGTCTTTAATTCAGCCAGGGCTCTAAGAAAAGCACTGGAAGGGAGGAAAGCCTCTTTGTTTTTCCACCATCTCTGGAATTTTAAAATAGAATGTGAAAATCTTAAGTGGGGGCATCCTCAGTATTGGAGGAAGAGGAGTAAAACAGCATGTATGCACCTATATTTTAAATACCTGTGTTTGTCTCTCTAAATCACTGTTCATGATTTTTACAAATTTAGTCTTAAAATACAAGAACTAAAAAAAACCAGTATTATGGAGCATTAGCAGGCTGCCAAGAAATACAGCAGAGGGAAGCAGTGTTTTCTAAACTTTGAAAACAGGTCTCTGAAAATTCCTGCTCTCTCTCCTGGTAATTCTACCCTGCCTACTTTCCACATATTTTTGCATACCTCAGATCTGAGAATTCCAGCTCTCACTTTTGCCAACTTGTCTCCATTGTAACTAACAGCAGAGACCTCAACCCTTGTCTGCAGCGTCCCTCTCTATTCCAGTTCTAAATCTGGAGCAGATCTTGATCTGTATCTTGCAAAAAGATGTCTTGTCAGTTTGTGTCATGCATGCAAAACTTTAGCATCCAAAGATAAGATGCTGCTTTGTTTAACTCACTGTCCTTGTGAGGTTTTCTCAGTAAATAAGGCAAAATCAAATTCTGTGTATTCTGCAGCTTTCCTCTAACATTCTACATCTCTTTCTAGCACATTTTTGGTGTGTCATGGCTCTTAGATGCAGTCCCAAACAGCCCATTGGATGTATTTCCACTTACCAGCAACAGAGAAGAAATCCAGACTCTGCAGATACGTTCGTGGGGGGTATTCTCCCAGATGCTGGGCCACATCCCCTTTCCTGGTATTAGGAAAGCATTATCTAACCTAGAGTGACCAGTTTCACCTTAGCAGGTGATTTTTCATAAGCTGTCTCAGGAGCAAGTAAAGAATATCATTACCTCTAACCCAGTCTCCCTAGGAAAATTCCCTCCTGGCTTTAATTCCAAGGATTGACCTTGCACCAGTTCTTCTCTGATGATGCTCATGGGTGGGAGAGTCTGTAACAAACTTAGAGCAGTGGGAAGTCTCCCCAGCTGCTCTCTTGAGGAGAGAGATATTTTATTTTGCTGCCTGGAATTCAGAGCCCACCAACTCTGTATTGTTTTTGACAGGTGATCCCCCTCTACAAGCTAACTGGGGACAGCCTTTCCCTGCCTAAGTGATCATCAGTCCTCCGAGGATCTCCTGTCCCTCTGTGAGGAGGGGGTGATGCAAGGGCAAGGCTGGTGCCCCCCGCTGCAGGGTTATGGTGGGTGCCTGGCTGCCAGGTGGTAGCACGGAGCCTCCCTGCCACCTTGGTGTCACCCTCCCCTGCCCGCAGAGCACAGGCTAAACTGTTTTTTCTCAGGGAAACTGCAATAGTCCTTTGAATGAGCAGGGCAGAAGGGACACTCCTTTAAAAACGCATAGGTGTGCGGTGAGCGGCAGCACTCTGAGGCCAAAGCTGGCCAAGGGTCCCCACGCCCTGCGGGAGGACACGTTCCCCCCAGCCCGTGCCTGGTGGGCGCAGAGCGGGGTCACCCCGTGCAGCTCAGCCAAACGCTCGCACCGAGGCCGATGCGACAAGGAGAGACTTGGAGGCTGGAGTCCGTACGCCTTCCCCCTCCTCGCTCCCGGACAGAGATGTTCTGCTCTGGTCCCACACTGCTGCGGCGTGTGGCAGGAGAGCTGGGCTCTGGCTGGCTGAGAAAGCAGATGGAGTCTAAATCAAAGCCAGAGAGTGTGAGTCATGACAGACAGATTGTGAGCTGGGGGAGACGAAGCTGGAACAAAACCAATAAGCACGGAGAGGCTCAGGGAGCTCGGAGCGAGACGCAGGCTAACCTGGAGAGTTTCCTGAGGTTTGTCACCTGAGAGTACGAGAGCACAGCCGTGTGTGTCCGCATGGGCACACATCCCCCCACACCCACCCACCATTCCTGTTGCCTTCAGCTGTCCCAGTTACCACAAGGAGCTGGGGAAGCTGGACACTGGGGGTACCGGGGCTCTTCAGAGGTGCTGCTCAACCCATCCCAGCTTGCCCCTGCCCCAGAGCAAAAGCAGCATCCATCTGCACCATCTTCTCACCTGGGAAAGGGTATGCATACGTGAGCCTGTACAGGGTGCCAGGAGGGAACAAAAATCATACTGCAAAGGTGGTTTGCGATGGCTGAAGTATTTCCACCTCCATTGTACCAATAAAATCTTCACTGAGCTGATGCCAAGTACTTTATAGGTGTAAAATGTGCAGTAAACTGACACCAAACCTTTGTCAAGGGAATTCTTCCAAGCTCACACCCTCTGTGGCAATCCCAGTACACCCCCTCAAAGTTTCAGCTTGAGAACTCTGTCCAGCAGACAGTGTCACACTGATCTGTCAGCCCAGAACCTACCCAAACAGCACAGCCTTGGCTACCTACACACAAAAATAATTTTTTCCCCAATCCAAAATATCCCCAGAATTGGTACTGGCACTCTGGCTTTCCCATTCAGTTGGAAGGCCAAACCTCAGTTCTGCCCCCAAAAATCCAAGCACATGCCGTGAAAAACAAGGAGCTCTGGGGCTGTTTTGAACCCAGAAGCTTGCTTTTCTCCTAATAGCATGTGCAGTTGCTTAGAATCATTGTTTTGGGCAGAGATTCATGTTGTGCCAAGCTTGTCACTACCCCTCAAAGCACTAAAACGGAGCTGATCTTGTTCAGCATTTTCAACTCCAAGCACCTGCTGAGCTACATTTGGTGCCCAACATATGATAGTCTGAGAAGAACATGATAGCAAAAAATCTCCATCAGAGCAGAGAATTTTGGGAAAACTCCACCACTATCACCACCAACAAAAAAACTAAAACAAAATCCTCTGACCTTGTATCTTTAAGATAAGGGCAGTCTGAATTGCAGCTAGTTGCCAGTTTAATGATTTCAGTTAACCAAGACAAGAAGTTATCTATTAAATTTTAACCTAGCAAAAAGCTGAACTCTTCCTTTTACATGGCACTTAAACGTGAAAGCAGAAATCTTGGTTTTAAACTCATCAATATAAAGAATCAAAAAAATAAGGAAGACTTCAGGGGAACAAGACAACAGGTAGAGCTTTGGATGGTTATGACAAGGCTGAGACTGGGTCATGAGTCGGATGAAGGAGAAAGCAGATGGAGATGGACTGCTGGGCAACGAGAACAATTTGCCTGAACGATATAACTTTTTTTGGTTGGCAAATGATTTCAGAGTAGAAAAATTCTAGTTTGCTAACCCTATGGACAAAACCAGTTAGTACAAGCAGAAACAGAGAGACCGAATCAAGAATTCATAAAAAATAACTCTGCCCCCCCCCAGTTATACAAACACTGTACAGAAGTGTGTGTTTTGTGGCCAATGAGTACAAGACAGGGCAATAACCAGCTGAGCAAGTGAAGATCCCTCTTTTCCCATTAGTCCAATCCCAGGAAGGGTATAATAAAAGCCACACTATTAAAAATACTGTCACAACAGGCACTGAGTGGCCACATAAGCAAAGACTGGGCTCAGCTCTCATAACAGTTCAACCAGCACTGGGGACCGATCGTTGCTGGTTCCTCACAAAAGCCGTGCCTGGAGTCTCCACTGCGTTAGGAGTCTCAAATAGAGAAAAAACATTTTTTTGCCAAGTGATGCAAAATTTTTTAAGGCTTTATTTGTGGGAGGAAGCTTAAAGTGGTCCTGACCGTAGCCCACTAGCTCTTGTCATGTGCCCCTTGGACACCAGACAGGCGACCCTGGGCACGGGTGCTCACCCCCTCACAAGTGCCACCTTTTCCAAGTCACAGGCATGCAAGAGCTGAGGCTCTGTGGCCGTGGGCTGCGCTCCGAGGCACCTCTCCTCCTGCAGCATGCGGGAAGGTGGCAAGTGCTACTCACGCGCTGCTGTGGGCGCTGCTGGCACCAGTGTGTGGGCTGAATGAAACCAGTCCCGGCCAAACCTGCTGCCAGTTCAGGCACTGGCCTTCCAAGCAAGTATTTGCTCACATCCCAGCAGTTCTGGTGTGCTGCTTGTGCAAACACCTCACGCTTTGTCGTAAAACCCATTACTGAAACCTATCTAGCCAGCTTGGACTGCACCAGATACAGAGGACAAAGTATGTGGAGGAAGAGTCCAGTAGCAAATTTATAAAGGAAACAAAATGTAGGAGAAATGAAAAAGTGAATTGCCTGCTTTATATGAACAACAACCTAAAAGGTACTAATGGCTGGCTATTAATGGAATAGCAACTTAATCAGTTTGAAGAACAGAAGGTGAAAATACAAGACCTACTGAGATATGTACAGAATTAGAGCCACACAAACGCAAATTAGAAGCTTCTCAGTTTTTCCATACAGAAACAAGTGCAAAGACAGTAATGGAAGGTTTATGAGGAATACAGTTCCAAAAAAAGAATTAATCTGCATCCCTGTCCCCCGCCCTGCCGCCCCCCCCCAAAAAAAAAACACCCCCACACACAAAACCTCTATAGTGCAATTTAAGCAAATGGGCTGTGAAAAGAAAGGGGAGCTGTGAGGTGGCTGGATTATGACCAAACATGCCACACAATATTATGCTTAAATCAAAACTCCAGTTTCTCTGGCACAGAAGATATGACCTGAGGGACAGTACAGAAAATACCCTTGCAGCTGGCAAAGCGCAGAGCCAGTGAGGGGTGCAGCAAGAATCATCTTAAGTCCTTTCTATTTACTGTTTTCATTGATGACTTCAAAGTAACGTATGAGAGCTCGTAAGACAGTAACACGAGAGAAACAAATGGTAGGCTTGCCAGCTAGTCTAAACGGAGAAATAAGCAGAAAGTAGAGATCAGAGACAGGGGCAGATAGTGCAGAATGAGGCACGTTGGGGCTATGCAGCTAAATCCAGAGGCGATGTACTTAACTGAGGGATAAATTGAGTCTAGTACGATGGTAAAAGAGTTCTGTCAATGCATCCGAGATGCACTCAGTAGCTGGAGACTTTGTAGCATAATGGGAAATTAAGAAAATAAGACATTTCTCCTATGCAGAGGTACAATTTACAGGCCCAGAGACATGTCATTTTCCCAGAGACTCAAGTCTTAAACATATGTGGAATAACGGATTTCATTTGACACTACATGTAAAAAAAAAAAAAAAAAAAGTGACAATTTAGAGGCTATTTGGGAAAAAAACCACAACAAAACAGGAGCAAGTGCTGAGGGACTTACAGGACTGACTGAAAAAACCCAAACAGAAACCTAAAGGAGTTAAGTATGTGTTGTCTGTAAGTCACAGTTAATTATATGACCATAATTAAGCAGACATACCTACCAAGGGGTGGGTGGGAATCTATTCAGTAGCAAAGGCAGGTAAACTGAAAGGAAGGAAATAACTTCAAACAGAACACAGAGAGCAGCAATCAGCTACATAGTCCCGATAGTGAAATATACTGTGCTTCGGCAGGGCAGCTGGCACTGCTCAGCCCCTGAAGAACCGGTGGCAAAGTACAAGTCTCTTCACAAGGCAATAGGTATCCTTTATGGCTAGAACTTAAAATTCTCATATGCTAAACAGAGTGCTACTGGACCTGGCCTGATGCCCTAGACCAGCAGCAGGATGCTGGAAGTGCAGATACTCCTTTCCCTCCAGGTCGACCCATTCCCTGGCTGCTACGAGCCGGCAGACGGAGAGGCACGGGTGTCAAGCCGCAGTGTAAGCGCAGGGTCCCGCCGCCCAGTGCCAGCGCCTCTTGCAGCCCCGCATCAGACAACTCCTGCGCCCTGTCCTAACCCGCCAGGGTGAAGCTGCCGCCCAGCTCTGTGCCAGACATGTCTGCACGTCACCTACATTGCGGCAGAACTGACACGTGCCATCCAGAAAATGCTGTTTCAGTGCAGCAGCAAAACTCAGCCTATGCTAAGCTAGGGGATCCTGTCGACATGATGCTGCCCATCATCAAATCTGCCACCACGGGCTGGGATTCGTGTCAGGGTAGCCACAGGCACGCAGGAGATTTTAGCCCTGTGTAGTAAAACACGTGATGTTCTTATCTTCTTAATGAGAAACAGCGTATCATGTATTCCCTACCCTGGGATGCTCTCCAAGCCACTGTGGATCCTTTGCCACGTCCTGTGTCAGACTATCTCATGGAGACCCACCCCCCCTTCCTAGGGCCCTCCTTCCTCAGACGCAACTCCCCTGGATCCAGCCCCACAGAAATAAAACACTTCCACCAGCCAGGATGGCAAGACCACATTCTGTTTAATAACAACTCCATAAAGGACTGTACATGCTGTTTTGAGCTACCTCCCTTCCTTTTCTGTGGTTGCTGCCACATACAGGTGTGGAGGTGTATAGTGCCATATAGTTTCCTAAGTCTATATGTAGTGGGTGTACATGTATGTATGTTGTTGTACATGTATGTATTTATATATATCTTTGCAGAAGTGTTATAAGTCACATTATCAAAACATGCGAAGTATATCCAACAAAAATTTTCAGGCAAACATGTTTTGGAGCTGGAAGACCAAAGGCAAATCAGACTCATTTTAGTTATTAAGGGCCAGTGTGGGACAAGGTAGGGATGAAAGCTTCCAGGAGTAGGTCCCTTTTCTCTTGTTGTTTTACTTCCATCCAGTACTTTCTTTCCCCCACAGACATCAGGGCGCCTCTGTAAACACTAGCTTGAAAGAACACACATAATCACCAGCACCCTCCAGCTAGCAGAAAACGCATACAGGCTTGGGAGAAGCTCTTTCAAATTGCTTTGCAGCACCCTCCGCTGTCCCACCTGCTTATGCCAAAGCAGTTTCAGATACCGAGAACACAACATTTGGAGACCCAAGCCTTTAGTTGCTTTCAAACATGTTTCAGGGATCCATTCCGCACGCCACCCCCGAGACTCCCATCCACCACCCTTGTACCCCCCAAATCTTCCATCCGTACCCTCCCGCATCTGAAAAGAGCCAAAACGAGAAATCCTGTTCCCTGTAAAATTACTTTTATAGTGTAGGGATTCCCAGAGGCCTCCAGTCATGCACAACATCCACAAATCAGAGAAGAAAAATTGAAGCCAAACGAGAATATATACCTGCAAAAGAGCTTTTGGCTTGCTACATTGCTCACACATGCAGTGTCTGAAAAGAAGGGAAGTCCACCTGTGCTTGCCTCATGGGAAGCTGGCAGAGCTCTGGAAGGGGGTTCTCAACATTTCAACCTCCAACTCATGACTGGATTTCCATGCCCAATGAAAATGAATCCAGAAGGCCACCGAACCTGGACTTAGATACCTCACTAGGAGGAAAACTGGTGCCTTTACCTTATTAAAAGTAAATCTTGGTGCACGATCTTGTCTCCATAATGGAGAAAAGTCTTTTTAGATGTTTTTTTGTCTTGCTGGCATGAATATTTGATCCCTTACGGGAAAGCAAAAACAAGACTAGGCTCCAGAGGGCATTTAAAACGTCCCCAGTCAAAGGAGATGAGGCAGACCCTCAGCAGCATTCTTCCCATGGAACATCGCAGCCCCTCTCCTCCCGAGAGACAGCAGCGGCTGCTCAGCCTCAGGTGAGTCCTGCCCACGGCAGGGGGCTGGAACTGGATGATCTTTAAGGTCCCTTCCCACCCAAAGCATTCTGTGATATCTGCACTGAGAATATTCTTGAACAAGTCTTTACAGTTCCGGTAAATGTACTCTTGCTCAGAGAACCACAGCGTGACTAAATTTTTCCTCTCCCAACGATATGCATCTGCACTGGAAAAACACATCACGTATTTATTTTCTTCTGCGCAGACCAACACTGACAATCACAAAGCTTCTCTCGATCTCCAAGGAAAAGATAAGACTTTGTTCTGCCTATGCCGGGGAAAAACCTCAGTGCAAGGATGTAAACAGACCCCCATACCCTAAGCGCAGGTCCTCCACCTGTTACCACCATAACCATTTGTGTTCAGCGCTGCCCCAGCCGCCTCACGAAGCTGGCCAAGCTGCTGGGCCAGCAGCGTCCCCCGGCCTTGCCCAGGCTCCAAGCATGCTCCGAGGTGCCGGCCTGGCACAGGCACCCAGCCACGCTCTGCTGGGGGGGGGGGGGGGGGTGAGTTGCTGCTGCTTAGCCTGGGGAACACCTACAGTACAACAGAGGCACCCGACGTTGACCCCATAGCTCATGTTCAGCTCTGTGCTCTAACGACCATGGACTGTCCTACAGGTACATTTAGTTGTAACAGGCACTACTTCACTCACGTTTTCCCTGAGCCACGGCACAGAAACCTTTCCCAGTCACATTGCTACAGGGGAGGAGAATCAAAGATTAAACTGTTACTTATCCGTATTTTCCTAGATGTAAGGGCACCAGCTGCTGATAACCTCTGTACTGGAATGGCTTTGTCCCCGTCCCATGCCCCCCACCTTTCTTTTCCTTTTTGTTCTGGAAAAAGTCAAACAGCCAGCTTGGTTAGAGTTGTCTGAACAAGGAACATGGGAAATTCCATCTGGGAGAAATTAGAAGGAAGCACTTAGGTTATGCCAACATTGCTCTGCACTCTACAACATTTAGAGGTGGGTTTATTTTGGTTTGTTTCTCCTTCTAGGCAATTACCAATGCAACAGTTAAGGCAAACTGAGCTAAATTTAGGTATTTGGGGTTTCCATGGAGAACAGAACTCACATTAACTTCATTTGAACAGCATCTGAGTACTCATTTGGTGTATTCCTTATATGATTCCCCTGAAGAATTCAGCATGTTGTGAAGTGTTTTTCAAAGATGATGAAAAAGAAGCCAGTAGGTGCCCAAAGTCAAGGAGGATTCTTTCCCATCACTGTCCAGCAGAGAGAAGCGCGGCTTGGACCAAGGAGCACCATAACCCGTGCCAGCCCCGCAGCCTCAGCTTGTGTAGCGACTACACTTGAGCCCGTTCTGCCTGGAGTCTGCTGTGAAGCTTCCTACCTGGGTTGTGCAAATGTAAGACACTAAGCTTTTCTTGATCTTCGTCTCAAGCCCTTCTCTCAAAGCCTTCCCTCTCTGGCTAGCCTTCTCCTTGCTCCTGCCCAGCGCACCCAGAGCTGTCTACAAGCCCACGCTGTTGCACGCTGCCCTGCCTCACCGCATCCCTCATCCCCCTGTTGCATGCAAAGAACAGTTTGCTTCTGTCCAGTTCTCTTCTCTAAGCCTACAACTAATATTTTTTTAGTTGTTGTACGCAGTACATCATGCACAGACTCTGCGTAGGTGTGAAGTGCCATTCTGGATCTCGCTAGATTGGAACTCACTCAAAGACAGGGACAGATGTCACCTCCAGCAGCTGTGCCTCACTCCTGCACAAGGCTCTGCTGCTTGCAAGTACAGGAGGAGACTTACCAGTCAGTATCTTTAGCTGCTGTGGAGTGTAATCACTGAGTGCATACCAGATTTGTGCATGTTAATTTTATTAATTCTATGTGTATATCAAGTTATTCATCTCCTCCTGCCCAGTTGCAAGGGTCTATCTCAAAGGAGCCTTTGGATGGGGAGGGAATAGTGAAGGAAACAGCAGGACATTAAACAACAACAGAGACCAAAGCAGATCCAGCCCATACTAGAAATTCTGAAGAAAACACCAGGGAAGGAAGGGGGTAGTATGTCCTCCCTGGTACCCCAGCTGGGTTTATTCTTCTCAGACAGGTATTTCACAGTCAGCTTAAGCCAGTTCAAGTTGCATATGCAACCAAAGGAATATTCTTCAACATGACCATCTGCATGTTGTGCCAGCCCTCAGTGGCACTTGCCTCACCAAGGGAACCAATACAAGGAGCTGATCCCTCAAACCCTTATTTTGATAGGGGAGTGGGTTAGTTCTTAATGGGGCAGTTCCCAAGCAGCCGAACGGGCAATGACGCTGGTGCTCCTTCAGCAGCAGAAGCACACAGATCACGGTGACGAAAGGGAGGAGGCATGGCAGCTCCTTTTAGCAGCTTAGACTCACCATGAAGGTGCCATTTCAAAGTGCACTTTCCCAGTTTCCCTAACGTGGCCTAAAGGCGGGCCAGCTGCTGAGATGAGTGCTTTCTCTCTCTCTGCTCATATCTGGTCCCTCTTCACTTTCCTAGTAGGGTGGCAGTGCTCTGACTTGCAGTGGGGTCAGCTGTGCATCAGCATCCCCACAGGGCAGCAGGAGGCCAGCAGAGCCAGGGCTGCCCCCTGCACAGCAGCTCACCGTCCGACCAGCTTAGAGGTACGGTTAAACTCTGTCCTCTGCTGCAACACCACCATCGCGGGCAACGTTAAAGTTTTCAAGGGGGAAAAGCAAGCGTGTGACTTGTCAGCAGCTTCCCAGAAGATGATGATTTACAGGCACAGAAACAGAAAGCAGCAGATTGACTTCTCCATCCCAGAGCCTGAGGCAACGGAGTTGAAGGGAATGCACAAGGCTTGTAAAGAAAGCTTAAGACTTACATAAAAGAAAACCCTATGAAACAGTGTAACTGGTCAGATATGAGCAATTAGGTGAAAAGGAACAAGAGAGGATTTTCTCGCAGTGGAAGCTGAGGCCTTTTTCATAGGGTCACTTGTGTTCAAGCTTTACTTGGCGTTCAGCACAATCACTTCAACAAGCTCCTGCTGAAGACCAGGGCTTGGGGCGAAAGATGAGAACCTTCTACCTCTCCTGCTTCAAGAAAATCCAGAATTTTTATGTATTGCAGCTCTGCTTTACAAAGGGTTTATGTAAATGCGCAGCAGGGCTGGGTTTCTTAGTAACTGTAGATCAGGGATACTGAGCTTACCTTTCCTTCTTATTTTCAGCCTCATAAATTCAATTTGGCCTCTGAGTATTTGGCTGGACTCTCTCCAACATCCCTCCTCACCAGGATAAAGGAATTTCAGGCCAAGTTTTGCTCACAGAGCACCTGTGCTGTCCATATGCTTGAATAGGTGTAGCTATAGAACAGCAGCTTTTCTGGGAAACGCACGGTAGGTTCCAGGTCCCTCTCCCTGTTATTGGGCATGCACGAGCAGCAGGCCTGTTGCATAAGAAAAGGCCAGCTTGTACAGACCATCTTCCATTTTCACAGAGCTTCAAACTGCCTCCCAGTTCAGCTCTGGATGCCCACTCAGGCAGCAAGTGTGGACGGGCAGACCTGCTCCCGCCAGCCACGCTCCTGGCAAACGCAGACACAGTTTTCAACTGTGGAGAGGTAACGGAAAATAGCCTTTGCTTTTTTTTTTCCAGGAAAAAGGCTGAAATTTAATTATTCACATAAAGTCAAGACTTTTATGAAAAAAATGTATAGAATTTAGTAAGCTTGAAAGTTTTTGTGGAGAGTAGTGGTCAAATCAGCCTAAATTCACAGAGAACGAGAGTCTATCTACAAGTTGCTAGAAATCAGGTTATGGAATTATACAGCAGGGTATAATTCCCTATCCTATTCCACAGGTTAGAAAACTCTACAGAAAGGTTTTCTCTTCCTATTGAACTCCACAGAATTTTCTATAAGGTCCTTTCCCCTCCCCCCCCCCCATTTTTTCCCATGTAGATAATTCCCTGTCACTGCCTTGCACAGAGACAACATACATCGTTCAGACATCAGTCAGACATCTTAGCAAATGTACCACATATCCACATTAAAAGAAAAAAACAAGTTGACCCACTTGTCGCAGTCCTATAAACAACACAGAGGGATCATGAGAAGCTACTCAGAAAGTTGCTGTAAACAGCCAGATTGGTCCTGGAGAGGCACGTGGAGAAGAAAAAGCAACGAGCCATCCAAACCTCCTCCACAAAGGAACACACCCAACCACTTTTGTTTCCCTTTTTTAAAAGGGAAACCACTTTGTTTTCCTTTTTAAAAAAGAAATAAGGAAAGGTTAACACTTACTCATTTGGCACCTGCCCCGTCTCCCTGTCCTGGCTGGTGGGATTCCTAGGCCCTGCTCCACCACTGGTCCCAAGCCAGGTCAGGACAAGGAGCCAGCACTGGCCCTGCAAGAGCTGCAGGAGCTCATCTTTATCAAGCTCTCCCACCCAGGGGAGGAGCACCTGAATGTGTAAACATCCTTAAAAAGATACTGGAAGGTCATCATTCAGGAGAGGAGCTACCTCCTTAGAGAGATGTAAGCAAGCCCAAGGGTAAAAAAAGGTGGTCACAAAACCTCTTCTATCTACACCAAATTACCAGTCCTACTTAAATATCCCAAAGGTCTTTCCTTTAGAGGTGCAATGGAGAGGGATGACAGATCCGCTCAAAGTGGATGTGGCTGGAAAGACTCTGGCAGTGACAGAGGAGACCCCCTTCATGCAGCTGCCCAGGTGGGTGGGAGAAAGCGGAGTAGGGTGAAGTTCTACCTGAGAGTCCCGTTCGTACTCTCATCATTCCTGCTTTGCCTGCCAGCAGCTGGCTGAACTGTGACACTTGATTATATTACTTCAGACACATTTTATTCTCCTCGGACATTCTTCCCTGCAAATATGCTGGGACTAAACCTGAATCAGGGAAGGAGCATGTGTCACTCTCCTGTCACCCAAAAAATACACCAAGCCTGAAGAGGAGGTAAAGAGGCAAAGGTGTCATTAATTAAACAGGGTAGAAATGAGTCAGTCAGAAGGAGTTGCCCCTGGGACAGTATGGCAGTGTCCGGGCAAATTCCCTTCTCTAGTTCATCAGATTGCGCATCTGGTCTAAGCCCCTGCTTTGCTGATGCTTCCTTGCAAGAGGTATTGCAATTAAAACTCAGCACTTGGGTTGTCTCTGTTCAGTCCTCCAGCAAAATCGATAACCTTGTACAATGTTTTCTTTTGCTTCTCCCCCTGTTTATTTTCTGGTGAGAGCTCAAAAGGCAGCAGTTTGCTGAATTTCCTTTCAAAACCCCTCCCCCTCAAAAGGACATTTGTAGAAACATGGCGAGGAATTGCAAGAGACCAAACCCCCCCTAGTCAACAAACCATATTTTTAACAAAAACAACAAAAGAAAATAGAACTTGTACGAACAGGAAAAACTTGAAATCAGCTTTCTCCACTCCTAAAAAAGAGATGGGAGGGAAAAACAAACAGACCAAGTACTGAGCATTATTTACATTGCTTGGGGATAGGAAAACAAAAGAAGAAAATATAGGCAGGAAAAAGAAATAAATAGGAGGAGAAAACTTCCTCTCACCCCTTTTCCTCCAGCTCCATTTGGCACTGCAGAGGGAGTGGCAGAAATGGGAAAGGTGCAGTAATTCTCCTAAGTGGCGACTGGAGTACAAGCCTTTCCCACTGTTAATTGCGTCGTTAGGAACACTTACCCAGCAATATAAAAAGGTTAAAAAAAGCAAAAACTGAAAACTCTAATGTAAACTGGATATCTGTGATCTCATAGCTGTACACACCGTTCCTGGGTCTGCTGCCTACTCTCTGGGTCTCCCCACACTGCTGGCAAGGGAAAAGGCAGGAGGATACAGCAGCAGCACCAGGATGGACGTGTTCTCAAGCTCCCTGCCAGAGTCAGCTTTTTATGAGTGTCTCCGTAGCTGAAAATGTCCTTTCCACTGGCATCCAGTGCCCAGTCCCAAAAGGACGCACCATTCTTGCCAGCTCCTGGGAAGGTAGAAATTTCAAAGAGAGAAACAAATGAAAGAGACCGAGGCATGAATATCTGAGAGCAGGGCGAGACTCGTATCTGCATCCATCCTTCCACGCCACAAGAGCCATGCCCACAGAGCCACAGCATCTGCACCGCAGCGCAGCCTGTGCCCACGGAGCGTGGTTTGCATCCATCGAGCCTACGTCTCCTATCAAGGTGCTATTGAGGATCTGGTTACACAGCAAATCTTTCATCTCAGTACAGTCTGTATCGGATACAGCCTTAGCCTCGGTATCAGCCACAATCACAATACTAGTGCAACCCATATTTGTAAAGCCATATCTTCATTTTAAACCGGTTTATATTCATATGTTCTATCAAAGGGAACCATGTCCACAGAGCAACATCCATTCTGCCAGGATGGATTCTAGCCACCTACACCAAGCCTGTCTCATCAGCCACAGCCCCAGTACGAGAAGAGTTTGTATCCACAGCCAAGACTTTGTATTAAATAGATTTAGAAACAATTTACCAATCCAGATCTCTACAAGCACCTCACGTGTTGCCCAGACCAATGAAAATCAAACATGTGTGCCCATGGTCGAGGGGAGGAAGAGGTCTTCATGTGTCAGTCACTGAGATTTTCCTCTTGTTTAAAAAAATAATTCAATGTCAGGAACGGAAGGTGTGTCTGCTCAGAAGTATGGGGAGCTGGAGAGAAGAATCCCTGTAATTTCATTCCTTGCTACCCCTCTCTTTGTTCAGCAGTGATAAGAACTTCACTGAAAGCATCAGTTGTTTGTTTCTCCCTCTTCCTCATCAAAGGACTGCACCCCAGAGGAAGTAACATCTGAGACTTTGCGGCTCAGTGCAGCGTGTTCCATCTCCTCTCGAGGAGACAGTGATTCCAGGTCCCGGCACACCACGTCATCCTCCTCTGGAGAGGGCTTCTTGTTTAGGAGAGGAGCCTTCTCCAGCCGTGGGTTCCCTTCATCCTCAATGTGGTCCTCCATGTATGTGCTGGACTCAGCCCCTCCCTGAGCAGTCTGCAGGGGCCACACATGGACCAGCCCCGTGCTCTGGAGGAAGTTCTGCTCCTGCCGCTGTTGCTGCAGCTGTTGGTGCTGGAGAAGGCTGCTCTGAATCAAAATGCTTTCCTGAAGGTTCGTCTGGGACTCATCAAAATTCTGGCCTAAGTAGGAGCCAGTTGCTGGGGAAGCAATGAGGGACTGGTCACTGGTCTCCCAGGCGTCGGATGAACCTAAGCAATACATGCCCTGCGAGACGTAGGAATGAGGCCAGCTATCATACTGCGTCTGGGCCATATGCTCTGCAAGCAAAGGAGGGAAACAACACACGGTCAGGCTCTCTTGAGGCCAAGCCGGCTCATTCGGGCAGCCTATGCGAGGCACTGCACTGTGCAGGGTAGACAAACCCTTTAGAGGGGAGCAGGGTGAAAAGAAAAGGCATTTCTAGGCAGCAGGCAGAAGAACTCGATTATACCCACAGCTGACTGCAAGAGCTGGTGGTTTTCCACAGCCATGACCAAAAAAAAGGCAAAGGAACTGGGCTTTGGAGCCTCCCTGTTACGGTTAGATTCCTTGGGCAGCTCCACAAATAGGTGATGTCTCTGCTAGATCCCAATCCCAAAACCTGAGGCTACAGAATAAAACAGGGCAGGGGGAAAGAAACATGACAACAAGAGCAGAAAAGGGATGTTTCAAGATTAGGAAGAGGCACTGGAGCTCACCTTGGCTCTCCATCAGCTCCTGGTAGTTCTCAGAGTAGTTGCCTGCTGGGTTCTCCTGGTTTGAATTCACACTCACATCCTCACCATCCATGGAGGACCAGGCCATGAGAGTTGCCTCGGAAATGGCAAATTGCTCCATTACTCCTGTGCCAAAGGAGACGAAAAGATGGAGCAGGGATGTGTGAAAGCCTCCACTTTTCACCACCCTCTTTAACATCATCTCTTGGTCACACTGTCCCACTCACTCCATCTCAGCAACATCACCCACCCCCCACCAGCCCTCACTCTCTTCACTTTGCATTCCATTGGTCGTACTCCAAGCACAGTCTCCCTCTTCGGCCATCTGAACCACCCGCAGCCTCTCCGGAGTCTTCCAGGTTCCTGCACTTTGGTCTCTCAGGGGTTGTGCCCTGGGACACCCCCACCAATCCAATGCACGTGCCAGAAAGCCAGCGCTACCTGCGAGGAACCGCGCCTCCTTTTCACCATCACTCAGGTCTGAGTAGGCGTCAGCATCTTTGCGCGCCGTCTCATGGGTGTGCTGCTGCTGCTGGCTGTTACCCTTGCCCCAGCCTTGCCACTCAATCATGTGAGCCACGCGGCCTTGGCCCATCGCCGTCGGCTTCGTGACATGGTCCTTCATGCTGCGAGATATCCCTAAGGGGCCAGACATCAGAAAACAAGAAGGGGCTATTACACAGCTCCAGGGGGGTCTGCCAAGCTCATGGCCTCTCTTGGAAGTGGAGCTTCTGCCCTCCTTTCCTGACCGGGCTCAGGCCAGGGTGGTGGAGGGGGCGGGGGGGGGGGGGCGGCCGTTGTGTCTCCCACCCTTCACTCTATCACTCTTCAGGAGAGTTTCTCCATCTTTCCTTGGACTGGCTCTCAGAAGGGCGGGAAAGGGAAACCTTAGATATGAAAGACCATTTCCTTCCTTGCCTAGAATCCATTTAGGACAGAGTTGGGCAGAGGGATGAAGCCTGGAATGAACAAACTTAGAAACAGAAAATGGGGTTAAACCCAGACTGCTTGGGGGGAAGCAACGGAAGATGTCTGAGCAGGGGTGCATGGTAAGAAGCCAACGGGAGTAAGGCAAATGCGTTCTTTGAAAGGGCAACAGCTAAGAGATTTTGTATCTGGAGCCATGGTAGTGAAGACTCCTCTGTGGCCTCAGGAAGGCAAGAGTCAGAAAGGAGCACTTGGGGGAGCAACAGAGAGGCATGGGAAGAGGCACAAAGGCCTGTGGAGAGAAGCTGCCAGGGATAAACCCAAATTTTGAGGACCTCACCAGAGAAAGATGATTTAGCCAAAGCCCCAATCCCATAAGCATTGGAGTTGCGTTTCAGCTTGGGGAGGATGGAGGTCGTATCTTCCATGGAGAGCTGAAAAGAGAGAGAATATGAAGAAATGATATACAGGGAGGAGAAAAGGAAGTGAAGTGAGCAATCAGTATAAGGATTCCAGAAGGCAGGGGGAAGATGAGGAGCAGAAGCAAGCAACAAGAAAAAGAGCAAAAGAAGGGAAGGAGAAATTAGAGGCTATTTAACCAGGACCGGATACTGCACAGCATTGGGACCGAGTGAGGCAAGGTCAGTGAGAGAGGCGGAATCAGGCTGCGAGGAGCCTCCTTTGGCTGCTGCCCACCCTCTGCTGCTGTGCTGCACTGTTCCAGCTCTTTGTTAGAGATGCAGGACATGGCTGGAGGGCAATTCAGGGAGCTTACAGTGGGGACCTGACAATGGGATACAGTAGCGCATCATATGTGCATCATACTACAGATATTAATTTTTATATGTTATTTTTGGTTTCCATCTCTTCTCATATGATCTCAGTAAAACGAAAAGTGACTGTATCAGTGATGTGTTCTGTTTCAAGTACCTACAACTACCCGTAAAGAAATGAGGTCTACAGTTCTGCCTAATTTCCTTTACCCTTTTCTCTCTGCTCATCCTCAGTCCCTGAACAACAAGGAGAGGGAATTATTGGGAGGGGCAGCACTCCCAAACATCATCATAAACCACAGTCCCTCAAGATGAATCCATCAGGCTTCTTCAGAGAGGCCAGGCACTGCATATGGGACTTGGTTTTCACAAGGGCTAAACAAGCATTGCTTCTGCTCTCCATTTTCAACCTTTTGATTTCAATCAAGTCCAGCATGTTTCAAACACAAAGATACTGAAAAGTAGTGACCGTGACACTGAAATTTTCAAATTTCAAATCCTGACATGAAGCAAGCATTTGGTCATAGGCACAAACCTCACAAAAGGTAAGCGGAGCATAACTGGGTACTCAAATAGTTGGAGGCAAAGGCAGGCTTTGTAAAGAGTGTGAGCTGCACACAAACCCCGGTCAGCTGCCAAAATGTGAGAGACGAGTTTGCCTGGAAGTGGAGTGAAAATGCAGCAGCTCAGGCACCCTGTAGCTTTGGAGCGAGGAACGTGCAAGTAACGTGTGAGCTGGAGAAATCAGAAAGCAGGGGAAGAACAGTGAAAAGTGAGAAGGCAGCCCTTGCCCCACGGTGCCTCGCCGTTGGTGACGAAGCTGGCTGCAGAACCCCACCTGCGCCCCACCAGCCTCTGGCCCCCCAGTGCCCGCCGGGTCCTTTCCAGCCAGCCCAGGGGCTGCGCGGTGAGCCGCCCCGGGGGAACGGCAGGGAACCTCCACCGCCCCAAGGCTGCAGAGCAATGGCAGGAGGGCAGGAGTGAACGGGACAGGAAGGGCATTCATGAGCCTGCTTTGATACCAAAGATCTATGGAACTACACCGAGAAAGAGGAAGAGCTGCATTGTGGAAGAGCTCCATGGATTCAGAATGGGTTGGAAAATGGGAAACTGCAAGTAAGGAAACTGTCTTCTACCATCTTGAAGGAAACATGACCTTGCGTATCTGGCTTTCAGCTAGACAGAGGTGCAGTGAGGAAAAAAAGTGACGTATTTCTTCCACGTGGTCGCTGCATGCACCGTTACTTTCCTGCACAAGTTGTTTCTTTAACTGAGCCAAGGCAAAAGATCCCAAGCTGCCAGTGCCACAATGAAAGATGTCAGTAGGGAGAGGGATAGTTAAAAATGTAAGTCCCCTTGATGTTCAGCATCCCAAGAGCTTTCAAACCACAGAGAACCAGCAAATTACAGCCATTGAAAAGTTCTGAAAGTATCTGGAATTTGAAAATACTTATACTACCAAAAGCAGAGCATCTAATCCTGCCTTTCCAAGTGTACAGCACTATCAAACTGATTTATGTGAACACATTTTTTAAGCCTCCAGAGAGAAAAAAAAAAGTTTGGTAGCACCAATATGCATTATTTCCTTTTCAGGATGCTAGTTTTGCATTAGTGAAAAAGAAAGAAAGAAAACCATATTTTTTCATGGCGTCAGTATTAAGAGCAAAGGGAACACATGTTATTAAAATGTTTGTTTGTTTCTTCTTTCATTTGCTAACTAAAGTAAACGGGTGCCAACCATCTCCTCCAGAGAACATTAAGGATTCTTTTACTTCTGTATGTAACGGCAAAGAAGGGATACATTTCTCTCAGACTTCTGGAGAAGATCAAATGATGCTCTAATCAAAGAATACTGATTTTTTAAACATGCTGGACAGACACCTCTTTTACCTAGCAGTGATATCTCAAAAAATAGAAACCTCAAAAGTAGAACACATGAAGTGACATGCATTTGTCCCAAAGAGGACAATGACAATTTAATAGCCACCTGCAGATCTAAATACCTGCCAGACAGCAAAAGACCCAGAGGCAAACGAAAATTCATCACCATCCCCTGAATTGTAGACAAGTCCCAGAATTTCAGTGGCAGTAAAGGCTTCCAGTCACATTTCCATTCTGGTATCCACTGCACCCACTGGCAGACAAATCCTGGTCTTCCTATGACTAGAAATTTGAACAGTGGTGTGGAGCATACTCACATTGATACCATCCCAGGAGAAATCCGTCCGTGTTTGCTAAAGAAAGCAAGGAACGAGATCGTATTAGTGCAACAAACAGGCTGCAAACAGCCCTGCATCTCCATCGCCACAATCAACAGCCACTACCTTATCTGATTACGTGAAAAAAGAGTTGTGTCTTTCAAGTTGGTTTCATTCCCTGCTGTTGGTTCTGGCGTCTGTAGGTATCACGGTGCCTGCAGGTACCCAACAGGATGACACAGGGAGCCAGAGAGAAGCAAGCACCTTTCCTTAGAGGTCCCTTGCTATAGGGCGCAGGGCTGGCACCCCTGCGCAGGTGCTGCATGGCTTGGAGGCAAACAGAAGGAGGAGCTACACCACCTATGTATTTTGAGTATAATACAGCCAGTTACAAAATTATTTTCTGTTGAAATTATTTCCTCTTGTAGCTTTTCAGTTTGTCCATTCTGACCCACTTTCCCCTCACAAGCTAGAGCCGTTTCCCACACTGGCCACTACAGCACCAGCTCCCAGTGCCTTTCCTTCAGCCACCAGGACTCAGGTCGCAGCATCATGGTTTGGGGGATGCGGACATCCAGGGAAATTCAGATGAATCTCTTACACCTATGGGATCCACTCACATAAACCAAAATGTTCACTGAGGCATAGCGTACGCTCATTGACTTTCAGATCCACATTTGATTTAACTGCATTTTCCATACAAGGTCAGGCCCCACAATTTCTGCCAGGATTCCATGAACCTCCAAGTCTCTTGAAGTTATGTTCCAAGCCAACAAGGTATAATAAGGAAATGAAAATACCTATACATTAGCATTTTGTAAGGTTTTGCAAATGGGATGTTGTTGGGTAATGTAATTTGTGAGCATTATTTGTGATTCCTCAAATATTATGTGTTTAAAAGATCTGTGATCTTTTTATTACTTGTGACTGCATACCCTGAACCTTACAGAGCTGAAAATGCAGGTATCTAAGATTGCAGAAGCCACAATAATTCAGAACAGCAAACGAACCAGCCCTCGAGATACTGCATGGTAAATCAATCGGCAGTGAGTTCCTAATGAATGCATCCCTAAAGACCAAAATGGAGACAAATGTGTTTCTTCAAAAGATTTTATGGCTGTGCTGCAGAAGACGGGACAGACACGCTGCCGGACATTTCAATGAATCCATTATTAAGGCATGCAGATCTACACGCTTGTCAGAACTGCCACATTTTTTCCCACGTTCTGTGCCATTCCAGTCATGAGTGGTTAAAAGCACTTTCATTTGCAAAATCTTACTCACTGTGGATATTTCGAAGGGAATGATTCAACTCTGCTCAGTGCAAGCCAGACTGCACAGATACGAAGCTCTGAAGCTCTGCCCCTCAGGTGTGCACCGGCACTCCGGTCCCCTCCCAGCTGATGCCTCAGGGATGCACAACACCCATTTTCTGGGCAGAACTGAAACTTTCTGATCCCCCTGGGTAAGTGGCTCTGGGACAGGCACTCACCTCGGTGGAAGGTCGATGGAAGCTGCTGCCGTGCAGTGAACTGGTGCTGTCCATATTGATTTGGTCCACATCTTTCAGTCCTTTCCAGTCCACTGCGATCACCTCGTTTCCTGTGGGAACACATCTAGTCAGGCTTTTGAACGTTACCACAACTTGTCCTAGCAGTCTCAAGCCAACTCAGCTCAGCACACAGGAGAATTGCTGAGTTTAAGGCCACAAAAGCCTTAAATCAGACCTTCCAATTTTAATCAGACCACTTGCACATTATCAGCTATTATATTTCACACACTTTTCTCCATATTAAGACCAGTCATTTGAGTTTTTCTCAGGCATAATGTATGCTTGGCTAAATGACAGCTCCCCAGACAAAAAAAGCATCTAGTCATGATGTGTGACTGAGAAAGTACCAATTCTTTTGATATCCTGTTCCAATATTAAACCATCATCACTTTAAAAGGCATTTCTCCTTTATAATTTGAATCGGTCTGACATCAACTTAGAGCTGCTGCTGCCCTTGCTTTGCCGTTCTCAGCAAGATTAAAGACCCTTTTAATACCTGCCATTACATTTCAGGAAAGTTAGACATACACTTGCTTTTCTTCTTGACAAACTAAACAGAGTGAGATCTTTAGGTTTCTTACCATACAGCATCTTTCCAGTCCTCTTAATAAATCTGCCTCTTTAAAAGACATCTCAAATTTTTCGGTTCTTCAAAATGTGGACATAAAAGCATACACAGTAATATATGTACAACTAAAACTAGTTGCTTGTGACTCCCCTTGACATTAACCCATTGTGGCGCAACCTCACAGCAGATCCCAACATCCAGCCATTGTCCCCTCAGGCCAGGGTGCACTTTGCGCAGCTCTCCAGGACAGTCCCCTGCACAAAAGCAGAGCCTGTGCCCTTTGATTTTAGATGCATTTTAATACAACTTAAAGGATCAAGTAAAATTAAATATTAACTACATAAAATAGAAATTATAATATTGAATGAATAAAGATAAAGAATGGTATCATTAAATAAGATCAAATTGCAATAAAAGTGAGGCTAAACACAAAGCAGCACCCGTTAAACAGCTGGCCACGCACCCAGGGCCGCTCTGCCCAGCCAGGACGCACTGTGCCTGCAGCCTCCGTCCCACCCTCAAACTCTGCTGCAAGCTATTTGCTCCCATGTCACGGAGAAAAGATCGTACTGTGTTTGAACCTGAGCCTTTTAGAACCTGGCAAGAAATACAGCTCCTGAAATGATCATCTGTTCCTGGGATCAATTCAGCAATATCTAGTCTATTTGCAACACATGCCATTGAATGTGAATGGTTCTATTTTCGTTGGCTTTTAGCTTTTTATTTACTCTTTATAGCAAATTTCTCCTTCAGAGACATATGCAACCCCCCTTGCTCGTTCTAGCAGCTCTGGCACGTTGACACTGGCTCACCACTGCGCTTCCCCGGTAGGAATCTTCTACCAGGCAAGAGATGCTGTACTCCACCCTGCACAGGCTGCAGGAGCTACCTAGGCACTTACAGGTGGGAAGCCTGAGGCACCCCTCAGCTAGAATTCAAAATGCAAAAAAGTAATTTGGTCCCTTAAAAATGCTAAACACGGTGAGATGAAAACCACCAGAAAGCAATCTCTATTTGAGTTGCACTCTACCACACCTTCACACCCACAGCTTTCTGCTGCGCAAGATCTCCCTTTCTGAAAGAGCCAAGGCATATCCTCCCCTTCACACCTGAAGCATGTTTCTGTTCATCAGGATAATTAGAACCAAGTGCTTTAATAGCATCCCCCATATGCCTTTGACTAAGCTGAGTAAAGCTGCTGTTCTCTGACTTGCAGGGAACTTAAAATAAAAAGGAGATTCCTGCACTGTGTGCTATGGAGGTCAGACACAGCCGGGCTTGGGAGGGGGCAGGCTGTGGCTATGACAAGCACCATGAGGGCCACCTTCCAAGCTCATGGTCTTCTTGACTCATTTGCTTGACAGCCACGTGTGTACATTTGGCTTTACTGAGTTTAGTTATTTATTTCTACTTGTGATTACTACCAACCGCAATCAGCTCCTGAGCTGTAAGTGTAGAGCTGAATTTGCATTAAATTCTGGTCAGATCACTTGGCTCCTGTCTGCAGGCACCCCCCTTTGCAGGGTGTAATTTTAGGTTGTGTGGCAAAAGCTGGGTTGTGTGTCCACCGAGGAGCTCCAGGAGATGACATTAGGAGGGGGAGCCCCAAGGGCACCCTGCCGGGCTGCTTCCCAGCACAGGGGCCAACAGCCCACCAAAGGACGATCTCCAAACACCCAGCGGTACAGTAGCAGGTGGGAACCCAAACTATGGGCTCACAAGAAGGGATACCCTGTCTGGGCACCTTAGGGCTGTCCCTGGAGAGCCACAACCCCAGGGTCCTGGGAAGCCTGTCAAGATCAGTCAGAGGGAGAGGCTTTCAGAAGCAGCTCCATAACCAAGGATGGTGGTTGGTGGCTGCCCAGGGGTATGGAACCCTTCATGGGATGCAGGAAAGGAGCATCTGGGGATTGCATTAGATTCATGTGATGTTCAGGGGAAGAACAATGGCAGGGAAAGGGAGGGATCTAGGTGGTTTGGGGAGAAACAGATGTGACAAAATCGATAAAGGGATAAAAGGGGCTGGTAGGATGTAAATGGGCTGCTGATGGGTACAGCCGTCTGGCCATGCCCTGCCCTTGGTTGTGCAGTCTGCCCTGTCCTCCTGTTACATTCCATTTCTAACCATTTTCTGGCATGAAGGAAGCTTTATTCTGGGTGCATGTGTTTCATGACAGAGGTCCAAGTGCCAGGAACTGGACAAACCAGGTGAAATGAACTGGCGTGAGTGAGGGCATGTGAACGAATGTGCGATCGCAGCCAGAACGAAGGCAAAGTGCTCTGGGTGCCAGGTGCATGCTCGGGGTGAGGCTGCGGGATGAGCTGGCTACCAGAGGGCTTGGGGAGTCCCAGCCAGTTGTCACAGAGCTGGGGAGGGGGGTATCTGTGAGCGAGGGGTCCGCACCAGCAACTGCAGCATGGCTGTGGCTCCGGAGGCTGCTACATCCGTGTGCCAACAGCCCAGGAGACTGGGATCTGGGGGCAGCTGCTGGGTAGCCCTGGGGCAGGAGGGATCCATGCTGCATGTGGTGGATCTCCATCACACCCAACCAGTGGCAGGAGCAGGATGAGGCTGTTGGTGCTGTTTATGTGAGTGCTGAGTCCATCTGTGCTGATCTGTGTGACTGGCACGTATGCACGTGTGCATGTGTTGTGCATGTGTGTTTATGTGTTTGCACACCAGGAACACCAGCCGTGCCTGCAGCAGCCTCGCCTCCGTTGTGCTGCCAGATCCAGCCCTGCACATCAGGGTGCCCAGGGGAGTGCACCAGTGTCTCCCAGCAGGTCCGGGGACATCACTGCTCCCGGGCCTCGGCATCCCATCCTGTCAGGGCCAGCCTGGATGGGAACCCCGCTCCCTCTGGCCAGGGAGTACCGCTCAGCTAGCCCACCCTGAGCAAACGCTTCCTTTATCCTGCATAAAGCCCAGGCACCTCTACCTTCTACCCAGCCGTCGTGGTTTAACCCCAGACGGCAACTAAGCACCACACAGCTGCTTGCTTGCTCCCCCCGCAGCAGTATGGGGGCAAGGACTGGGAAGAGGGTAAAAGTCAAGGGATGAGATAAGAACAATTTAATAATTTAAGTAAAATGAAATAATAATAACAACAAAACTAGAAACAATAGCAATTATAATGAAAAGGAGAGAGAAGTGGGGAGAAATAAAATCCAAAGGGAAAGGGGGAAAAAACCCAAGTGACACCCAATAGAATTCTCAACACTGATGCTGACAACTGCTGAGCGGTGCCCAGCCGGTCCCCAAGCAGTGATCCACCAGCCCACACCAACCCCCCCCAGTTCATATACCGAGCGTGGTGCTCTATGGTATGGAATATCCCTCTGGCCAGCTGAGGTCAGCCCTGGCTGTGCCCCCCGCAGCTTCTTGTGCCCCCAGCCTGCTGGCTGGCAGGGCCTGAGGAGCTGAGAAGCCCTTGAGTTGGTATAACCACCACTGAGCCACAGCCACAACCAGCCGCGGGCTGCCAGCACCGCTCTCAGCCGAACCCAAAGCACGGCACCGCACCAGCTGCTGGGGAGGAAATCACCGTCCCAGCCGACACCAGGACACCAACTTTTGACTATCTTCCCCACCCCCACCCCACCCCCATTTGACAGGAGTTTCTTTTATTTCAATTTTGCTCCGTAAAGCTGCGGCTGCCAGCGCTGCCCCATGGCACCAGCAGTGTGAGCTGGGCAAAGCCAGAGGAGCTCTGGGGGCGCTGGATGGAGCGAGCAGGGCAGAGCCGTGGTGGGCGCCCTGCTGAGCTGCCGGCTCCTAGCGTGGCCCGAGACCTCTTGGATTTGGGGTCCAAGCAAACCTGCTAGGGCTAGAAATATCCAACTGTTGGTCCAGGGGTGTCACCTGTAAGATTTGGCTGTGGCTTAGAATCAAATACCTCTGTATCGGGTCTCCCTTGAACAGGGAAGGGGTAAAGGGGAGGAGGAAGGAGCACTGCCAGCAGAGCACATCTAGAGAGGGCAGGTACAGGACGGAGTGAAGGTGATCGGGGTGAGCCGAGGGATCAACAGAGCTTGGCGGGACAATAAAACTGGAGCTAAGAGCAGAGCAGGAGCCTCTCCCTGCCCCTTCCCTCCACGCTAGCAGGGAAGGGCTGGGGCACTCCTGCCACAGAGCCCATCCAGACAGTGATGCCGGGGAGATGCCACCTCTCCAGCGCAGAAGGCAGCTGCGCAGCAGCCATTAGTGCAGGTAGCAGTGTCGTGCATTGCTTCATCTCCATTTACCCCAGGGTCTTTTTGCTGTGCTCTCCACTGTTTCTGAACACGGTGCTGCGGCCCCGCTGCACGCCACCCTGGCACACGGAGCAAAGCAGGCTGCAGCCCTGCTCGGCCAAGGCGCTGCCGAGACCCCCCCACCAAAGAGAGAGACCAGCCCCGTGGTGCTGGCTCTCAGCACACGAGATGTGACAGCCCCAAAGGCTGGCAAGTGACCGCCAGCCTCTGCTCTCACTCCTGCTGGCCCACTGGCAGCTCCCACCAAGCGTTAGTCTGTGGAAAATATTCATGTCATTCTGGCAGATGGGGCATCAAATAGTTGAAGGACATTAACATCAATTATTTGTCTCAAAGTCCACACCTGTTCCATAATAGTAGAACTAAAGGCTGATAAAAACGTACTTATTACTGTTTTTCTCCAGTTGCAATATCTCATCTATGTAGACAAGGCAAAAGCGTGAGCAATATGTGCTCTTGCATGCACGACAGTCATAAAGACTGCATAATTACTGACGATTCTTAGTCTAAACAGTTTTGCAGATGCTAAGAAAGAAATACACTGCAAGAAAATAACTCTTTAATATCTGTTAAATGCTTTTAAATGCAGTACTATCTGCTGAAGAGTTACAACATCACACGCTGCGGCTGAGAAGCAGCTCTCTGGGTTCCGAGTGGCCCTGGCCCTGCGGCGCTGTTACTGCCCATCCCTGGAAGCTGGGCGCGGGTCAGTGGGCTTCTCTCCTCTGCTAGAAACAGCCAGGGCAATGGCAATGCGCAGGCAGGGAACATCAAGTTCTGCTCTGACAGACGAAAGGAAAGAAACACAGAAAATCAGAAGAAAGTACGGACGGTGAAGTGAGGAAAAAGAAATGGAAAGCAGTACGTTATGTTGTAGCATTGTTCTCATCCAGCCTCTTTCTCCCCTGAATTAGTACGGTGTTTTGCTTTGGTAATGGTATGTTTCTTCTCCCATATGATTTGTTTTCTCTTATCCATCTTCAATTCCAGCTCCTGTTAATCATCGTGACTATTCCATTTGTAACTCTGTCATCAGTCACCTCTTACAGAACAGTATTTGCTCCGCTCCATACAAAGCGGATAAGCATTCTAAAACACGAGTAGGTCACAAAACTGGTTTTAAAATGGGTTTTTGACAAACATGTGCTACTGAATTCCTCATTGAAATGTTCTGAAAGGAGACGACGAAAGTTGAAAGATAGCTGGGTGTCTCATTTCCTTGTCATCATTTCTGTATGGTGTCCATAGAAGGGACATAAAGGGGTTTTGTTTCCATTGAACTTTTTAAAGATTTCTTGATTTAAAAAAAATAAAAAATATTTGTTTTGGAGTTTTTTTAACATCATCAGATTTATCCTTGCTCTGGAAGACTCAGTAGATGACTGAAGAACAAGTAGGAAGCTAATTACATCAAGCAATGAGATAAAACTCAAGCAGCTGAAATACATAAATACATTAAGCCACACTGCAGATCATGGTTGCTTTGTATTTTTAACACAAATTCGATAAAAAAAACCTCTGACAAACACTCATCAGAAAAAGATGTCTCCATCACAACTGAAGTGATGTTCCAACTGAAGTCTTCTACACCTCTGAGGGAAAAATATCATCCCTCTTTCTGTTACAATACTGTTGAGGTAAAACCCAAGACTCATTTTTAAGTCGGGCCTTTCTAAATAATAAAGATGAAAAACACTTCAAGAGGAAAAAAGATGGAGGAAAGAGAATACCCTTTTCCCTGCCTTTTTTTTTTTGTTGTTGTTTTGAGGGGTTTTGTTTGTTGAGCACTGTAACTTTGGACTCTCAGTTATTAGAAAATGTGTGTACTAAGCATTCCCAAGCAATATGGAATATTGCCAAGAAATAATGACCGTTTTGATGAATGCACTGGGAAAATCCAAGAAGCCTTCTGGATGTCTGTACCCCACCTTGCTGATTTAATGTTACTATTTTTTTCCTGTTTCAGTAGCTCATTTATTTTGCCATATACTTTATCATGGAAACACAGAATTTCTTTGTTGGACATATTTTAATTTTCTTTGCATTTCTGTGATCATCAGAAATCTGCCTTGTTTTGAATTACTTATTACTTAAGCTAAACAAGTCCATCCTCCTTGGGCTTCCTCTTGACATTTTTCTCAATTTCTATTACCACTGTGTATTTGTTGACATCATATTTGGTACCTGTGCCTGTATTTTGTTCATTTAACAAGATACATGCTTGAATCAGGCATCTACATCTATGCAGAAGCGTCTAATAATCTATTTTGTTGTAACTTTTGGGCTGGATGCTAGCCATCATCTCTGATTTGTCTTCTCTAATTTGTTCCACACTAAGAAGACAAACACAGTTTTAGAGTCTTAAATTCTGCTTTTTCCTTTGTGACATAACGCTGGTGAAGATGTACACCATCCGCCAAACATGTATTTGTGTTGATTGCTTTCTGATGTGCCATGCCAATTAACGTGAGAAGAAACATATTAATTAAACAGTGAATTCGCAGCACCACTATTATCCACTGTTAGCAAACTTTCTTCTGGTTCTCAACTTTTACTTTCCAGCAGGGAGTAGGAACATTATCATTCGGTATTGGTAGCCAATGCTAATGTTGGTAAAGACCAATATTTAGAGTAAATGGTTCAATTATTCTTTTCCATTCCTTTCTTTTCCCTGAAAAGAAAACAACAATTATAATTGCAGTAATTATGATCAGTCTTTAAATTGTTCTTTCCCTAATATCAATTTTCATGATACTTGTGGGAGTGTAGTATCTTTGTCAAACACAACATCATTGTGTCCTGCCAAATGTGGTGGAAATGGAAGCAGCTGAAGCTCCAGGGAAGGACTGATGGACGGATAGCATCTCCACAGAAACACCTCCCTGCCTGCACACTTTACAGAGCCAAAGCCAGCCAAGAGGCCAACGTCAAGGAAAGGAATGAATCTCTACCAGGAGAACTGTCTCTGAGGTGAACATCAGATGGAAGCACTGAAATCCTCCCGGGTAAAGCTGCGAAGTCCACCAGCCTGAGTCACTCACATAGCTGTGTAAGTATTCCAGCTTGTACTGCGTAAGGAAACACAGAAAGGAGCTGCTGTTGGCACCTACCAACAGAACCACCTGTGGAAGGCGAACAGAAAAAAGTCTGTTTTCCTGGATGGAGAGGGCTGAGCAGGCTGGTGCTCATCCAGGCACAGAAATGTCTTGGTCGCCACAAAAGAGAGATGTCTGAAATCTCTGATCAACAATGAAAACACCTACAGCTCTGAGATGTCTGTAAGATTAGGAATCAGAAGGGCAGTTCACCAGGTCTTTCCTTTGGATTTGGGTACTCTACATTTTTTTCCGGACCATTCTGCCTCTTTCTGAAGGTAGGTCCCTTTTTAGAGCTGCTTAGGAAATAGAATTAATGAACAAAGCTCCAACACCAACATTTTTCTTCTTGACTGGTAACATTTTCAAACCAATACTAAAGGCTACTGCGGAGCGTGCCCTTGCCACCAAAAGAAGCTGAGCAGAGCGCCCGACATCAGACACAGGCAGCTCTGCTCTGAGCATTTAAGCTAAGGAGGTACCGCAAAACAAAACACATCCAATTAACACAATTTATAAAAAAAATCTCAAAGCCCTGTCTCATCTGCAGAACAAGCATCAGCCAGCAGAAACAGCGGGACGGGTTTATCCTCATTCTTCGCTGCTTCTCTGAAGTGCAGAGAATGTGTCCCCAGGGGCCATGGTCAGCATAGCCAGTATGACAACGACAGCAATGTGAACCAAGGTAGCAGCCTTTTTTTCCTGGCCTACAGCCAACATTACAGAAGTAATATGCAGCAGTTGCTCTCCATATGTATTTAAATTTTAATCTCTGTGGCCAGCATGTCACATGGGCACTGTCCTAGAGCATAAGAATACCTGGAGTTGTGACATCAACGTCCCACAGCTTCATCTCTACCAGTGGGGAAGAAGAACCATCCCGAATACTCCTCAACTGGCAGATCCCAACACCCCTTTCTCATCCCAGGGATGCCCTTGGCCCCTCTCTGCGGGGTGGGCAGCACCACTGCCAGGGTGATGTCCACAGGCCAAGGCAAGACTCCATGGCTGTGCCTTTGGGCTCGCTACCATTCAGAGGGAGAAGCAGAACAAGAGCCTGCAGGAAGCACCAGCACCTGGGGGCAGTGGCAGCCCAGCAGTTCCAGGCTCCACGCTGCTAACCTGTCCCCCCTCAGCTGTGGGGTGTCACTCTGGCAGCCCCAGAGTACATACAGCCAGATGGCTACATCCTTCTCCACCGCAGCCATCGCACCTGGGCACAGTCCCCATCAAGCATCTGGCTCAGGAACAGCAGCAACAGTCAGCGCCAGCCGGGAGGCAGAGACTGCCGCCTCCCTCCTCCAAACACAAAGCGTGGGAGTCTCCAGAGGCAGCGATGCCCTAGGGCATGGCAATGGCCTCCAAGTCACGGTAGGTTTTCTTCCAGACAACACAAGGCACTCCATGGGAGGCAAAGGGTAAAAGGCTCTTGGTGAGGGGCTCTTCATTCTCCTCAAGCCCCTCCAGGTGCTGGGTGTAGAGGTGACACAAACTTCTGTCTCACCCCTCTTCTTCCCACTGCTGCTCTCCTCATTATCATGCCCTTGTTTGCCCTGAAGAAGCTGGTATTTCCCAGCTGTACGGCTGCAGAGGACAACTACCTCAGCCCATGAGATCCCAGCCAGACGGTGGGGCAGGATGCAGCACGGAGAGCTGCAGAGTCCTTTATCATTCAACAGCAGGAATCTTCTTGTATACCCACAGTTCCTCAAGGGATAATCAGGGCTTCCCTTGCTGGGCCTGGGACACTTCTGAATTGACCGCTTTCTAGCCCAGGGTCATCAGTCCTCCAAACAGTGAAGGATGGAAGTGGTCACAACACGAGCAGATGCCCACCCCACCTGGGGGACACCACACTGGGAGGAAAAGGGAAAAATTGTTACCTCTCCTGCCTCCTTCCTCCATGCATCTCCTTTGGAGACCCAAACCCTTGTCTTGTGGGCAGATGGAGAGCACACTAGTGGGCCAAACATCTCCCATCCCTTGAGGGAAGACAGAACTCCTCCACACCCCCAGAGACGGCCACTTCAAGCCATGGCTGGACCCTCAAAGACGGCCAAGAGGGCAGGGCTGGCCTCAGCTGGCGAGGAAGAATGAGATCATTGCAGTCTTCCTCTGGGAAGGCCCAAGCCATGAGACCTCAGAACGGTCCACCCATCTCTGCACCTTTGGTCGCTGCGGTCAGCGCTGAATTTGAGATCCTTGGCCAGTGGGGGGATGGCCCCTGTCTTTGACAAGACTGACCAGCCTCCAAGGGAAAGTCCTGGACTCTGGATGGTCTCTTCTGGTTCAGACAGTCCAGCCCGGATTGTGCCTTCCCCCACCACCTCCGAGAGGTCTATCATTCTACACCAGTGACACAAGAGGTCCCTTGCAAGACTGCCTTGAACTACTGGTGTTTTACAAGCCTCTCCTCAGAACCTAGAAGCTCTCTGGAGTAATCAAGTCCCTCACGATGACCGACAAGGGGGAGTCTCCCTGTTGAGCCCCAGCTGTACAGAACTCACCCCCAAGCGCAGGCAGAAACCTCATCGCTGCAGCATCACTAAAACTGGGGACCCCGGGGTCTACAGCCAGCGAGTCTGGCCAACCCCATGCTGTTTGCCTGGTGTACAGCATAGAACACTCACATTATACCCCCATCTCCTACCTCAGGTGAGTCCCACAGGAGGGTAGTCCCCCCCCAACACCTGGCTCCATGGAGATACCTCTCCATGACCTGTCAAAATCACAAATGACCTCAGTAAGCCCTGAGCAATGCCACGAGCTCCCTTGAAAACACCTCTGCATATCCATGTGTCAACTGCTCGACCTCCTCCCCCTTACACCCAATTACAACACATGGTTGTAGGACCACTCATCAGGAGAAGACGAGGTATCCTGGTGGCCAGTTTCTACTCCAAGCTAATTCCATGGACCATGAGGAACATCAGCTGGAAAAATCCTCCGTCAAGCAGAAGGCCCAAGTTTGCTCACGGGACTCCCCGACTCACGTTTCTTACGCAATGGGAGTGAGACTGGTGCCTCCGTACATCAAGCCTGCCAGTCTCCTGGCTCCTCCAGAGCTTGTTATCAAGATTCTGGCTGCACTTCTCACATCTTCACTTGTACAGTTTCCATCCCAAGATCTACTAAATTCTGCGCCCTCCTCATCAGCTTCCCCATTTCTCCCCAAGCTGGCCACCTCCAGCTCCAGGAAGAGGAAAACCCAAGGTACCAGCAACTAGCAGTACTATTTCTGTTCCCTTGTTCTGGGCAGGGCATCACTGGGCAGCGTCTACCAGCCCCTGGACACCATGGAAATGCAGGGGTGTTCTGCTCGCTGTTTCTCTCTGGTGGCTTATTTTCCTGGGCTTAGCCTTAGTCTTCACTCTGCTCTCTTATTTTTTCCTTCTCCTCCACCCACCACCCCACCACCATCTCAGTGACTTGTCTTTTTTTCTCCCTGGTTTCTTTTCTTCACTCTCTTCTTCTTTGGGGGGGAGGTGGGAAAGTAGGTATTTAGTACTTGTTTGGGATGGATATCAGCTTGTCCCCAAAGTGGGAGTTCATGTCTAAGAAAGTGTATAAGAATAGGGGAAACAGTAGTGATATTTTCCCAGAATACTTGTCCTAGCCTGCCACGATTTACACCTCAAGTAGTTCCTGAGACAGAGATGTCGCCTCTGTATTTAGTCATCTTTAAAGGAGTTTTCTTCTATTCATCTGTTCACTTTTTAAACCAAAAAAAATCTTTTAGTACCCACAGAATCCTGTGTCAAGGAGTTCTGCAGCTTAACTCTGCATCGTATGAAGAAGTGCTGGCTTTTGTCTGTTTGAAACTTGCCACTTGCTAGTTCCATTTGATGTATAGGTTTTGTTTTGAAACAGATAATGAAAGTCTTCCCTCCTTATTTTCTCCATGCTGCTCATATCACAGAGGAAATTCATTATTTTATAGATATCCGTCATAACTTCCCCTAATTATCTCTTTTCCATACTTGAGAAATCCCTGTCTATTTAAATGGCTCCTCACACATAAGCCATACCACACTTTTGATTGTCTTTGCTGCCCTTTTCTGAATCTCTTCCAGTTCGATTATGTCCTTTCTGAAACGGGAATGGACAATCAAGGGCAATACATCACATTCAAAACAATGGCAGAGTATGGATTTCTGCACAGTATAATGCTGTTTCTCATTTTATTCTCTATTCTCTTCCTAATTACTAACATTTGATTGGAATTTTTACTGAGAATTAAGCTACTCATTATAACCCCAAGATCTTGCTCTCGCATGGAAATAGTAAACTCGAAACCTCCATCGCTGCAAATGTAACACTAGAATTGCTTTGCCTGTGTGCATCATTTTACATTTATCTACATCAAATTTCACCCATAATTTTAACACCTAGTCATTTGATATTGTGAGATCCTTTTGCAAAGCTCTGCATACAGCTCTTCATTTGCTCCCCCAAATGATGACTGTCATTATCATACTTTGCTACCTCATTATTTACCCCCCTTTTTCATATCATTCATGGATACACACAAACCTGAAAAAAACATTCCTGTGAAAACCATCCATTTCATCTAATCCTTGTTTGTCGTCTTTACCCAGCCACTTAATAATTTCAGGCGCTTCCCTTTGATTCAACAGCAGATTCATGTCTTGAACAGCCCGAGGCAGGTGACCTTTACAGGGGTGCTTTGCAAATCCAAGTAGACCACCGCCACTGGGTCTCCTTTGTCCCTTCTATGACTTACAAGGCATGATATCCTTAACAACAGTAGCGTCAGTGCTTCCTCATTTGTCCATGCATGCACTAATTCTGTTCTTTAAAGTTTATTAGATTGCTGCTAGGCATATCTAGCCTACAGTTTGCCAGATCTCAAAATAATTTTAAAAACTAGCACCACATTAGCTACCTTCCAACCTTCTCATACCAAAGTAATTGGAAGGTGTCACAAATCCTAATCAGCTCTTCAGCTCGTTCAGCCTCAGATTTCTCCAGAAGTCTTGCATGAATACCGTCTGATGACTTGTTACGTGTCTGCCTGCCTGCTCTACAACCTCATTTACTGAGGCTTTGAATTGAAGCTGATCTTCTGTTGCATACCCAACAAGGAAAAGTTCCACAGGATAAAATTCCACAGCTTCCTCTAGAAGGAACAGATACACAATTTTTCTTTGGTTTTTGTTGAGGTTGGGGATGGGGGGGGGGGGGGTCTGCTATGGTCTCTGAGTCCCCTGAAGCCTCTTCAGGAGTAACATCATGCACTAAGGCCTCCTGATCACTGCACAAGGCAGTGAACGGCTCCCAAAGTAAACATTTAACGTGCCAGCCTCCCCATAGGGTTAACCAAGTCCCTGCTGCCACTGCGTTCCCCACCTTCACAGCCTCCTTGATCTTCCTCTGGCCATCACAGACTCCTGCCACCATCCTGGTCAGCCACCCGAAACTGTCAGACGAGTCATCCCTACAGCAGTTTTTCCCATGGGGAATGTCAATCCACATGCCAGCCATTTGGATCAGCAAGCTATTTTCTCCAGTTTAGTCAAGATATTTTGCACTGAAACTTCTCCCATAAGCCATGTCTGATCAGCATCTGTGGGTACAGCCACATCTTCCCAGGATACAGAAACCATCTTTTCTTTAAAATTCTAGTCTGCTCCCAGACTTGAGAACTTGCGTCTGAAACTCACAGAGAAACATCCTGATCATCTAATCTGACCTCATTAAAATAAGAGACGCTAAAAGTATCCCCTTTGTTAATTATACTTTCTGTTGCTGTGCTTGAACTAGATTATTTTTTTAATCTTAGTTTTTATGCATTCAGATGACAGAGGACTCAATATAACTCTTAGTAAATTATTTCCAATAGTTAAGTATTTTTACCATTTGATTTTTTTGCCTCATTTCCAATCTGAATGTATCTGCATTCCCTCCATCACATCTTAACTGTTTTCTGCCAGGTTGAAGAGTCAGATGGTTTTGAGGGTATTTTTCTTCACTCAAACACCTAGAGGCTGTCATCAAGTCACTTCTGGAAGTTTTCATTCACGGTTCCATGTTTATTTTCTGGCCGTTCCTCAGCTTTGCAGTACTCCTCGAAGTGATAATGAAAGAATTAGGCAAAGCAGATGAAAAATAATTTTTTCACAGGTGCCAAACACAGAGAAAAATATAACCTTCTCCCCTCCTGTTCAATATTCAGCTCTTAATAGATCAAAGAGCCACTTCAGCTTCTTCGGCTGCAGCACCACAATAGTAGCTGTTGACCTACCGATCCTCTGCTCAGATATCTATAAGCGTTTGCAGTGTGACTGCTTTCTAGCACAGAGCCCTGGTCCTGTAAATGCTGCTCACACCCTGTCATTAGGTACATGACCTTACCTTTGGATAGACTGAAACACGCTGTCTGTCAAGATTCAGTACCCCAAATGACTCAGATTGTTGCATACCAGTGATTTATCCTTTTCATTTGTATTTTCATTTTTAGCAGTTCTTCCAGTCTTTGTAGATTCTACCAAGTTTATCAGCATTTTAGATTTCCCTCAGGATTTTGAGCAATATGTTAAAATCAGATGGTACTGACAACTGTATTGAGAAACGTGGGATCACACAAGAAACAGAAGCTTTTCAGCAATGATTCTTTGTTACTGTTTTGCTATCTATTGAATGTTGATGCCCTCAAAATGTACCTTATTCATATGTTAGACAAAGAATCATGTGGTACTAAGTTGGTTGCTAACCAATTAGTGGTTTTATCTTTTACAAATATAGTATTCTAGATCAATTCCCATGACTGTAGGCAAAGGCACTTCTATCACAGAAGTATTTGGCTGCAGGGAGTCCCATAAAAGTCGTGAACTGAAGTTAGCTTGGCAGGACCTGTTTTGCATATACCCACTCTGACTGGCATATGTTCTTCTGATATTTTATCAGGAATTTTATCAGACTGACAAAACCAAGTAACGAGGTTAAGTTGGGATAGAGCCCCAGCCTTTCACTTCCAGATCTTCCTCACTATTTCAAGATTTACTGAAACACAAAGCTTTAACTTTTTATCCCACTGCTTAAAAATACTTGAGGGCAAGTAATCTTGAACTGGCTGTTGTTAAGTATCAGTCTAAAATCATGACTGCTTGCTGCTAGAGAGCATGTCCTTATAAAATGAGCTGAAAACTCTTTTTCTCCTACTTCCCCCCCAAGAAAACAGGCCTAAAATATTTATTGATTAGTTCACTTTTTCTGCTTCTATGAACATCAGTCTACAGAAGTCAGACTCCCGGCTCAATCACGTGAATGAAATATTACTCATTACTTCCATTTTTCCATCAGCTACTTTGTAATTTCTCACATAACCATGAACACTGCTGATACCCTTCCCCACGTCTTCTAGTACGGATTCCTTACAAAGCCAGGCTTACGCGACCGTGCTGTTCCTTAGCCCTCTCCCTACAACTTCGAGACCACCAACCTATTTCGGTAACCCTGGCAAGACAGAGGGGGGTCTCTGACATCGTCACTTTGCACATGCCTCACCACAGCCGGCTGCTGGGCTTGGGAGACGGTCTCTGCTCGGATCCCGACCGGCAGAAGTAAGTTCTTACCCCACAGCTCTTGAGTTTTTTGAGAATGGCTCAAAAGAGAGGCCAGCCTGGGAAGAAGTAGCAGTAATGGAGCCAGACCAAGCACCAGGCAGTCTGATCCAGAGGGAGGAGCATCCCTTTGTCCCTCTGCTGCATGTGCCCCCCCCCCCCCCCCCCCCCCGAGCTGAGAGAGGAAAGGGGTACCCGGTGCCCTGCCAGGTGTCCCCATACTCCCTCAGCACGGCGCCTGGTGGTGGCGGGTTCTGCACAGGGATCTGTGCTCCCTGCCCTCCCACCTGTGTGACCCCCAGAAAGTGGATACAGCCCTAATGTCACGACTCAGCTTCCTCCTGCACGACCCTGTCCTCTTCGAGGCTTCTCCCTCTCTTTCCTTCTTTCACCGACTTGCTTCTGTGTCAAAGGTGGAGGAGGAGGAGGGGGACACCGGCCCCCCGAGAGGGCGTATGGGTGCAGACTGGGCATCTCACTTTTTCAGACCAAGCGTGAAGGCTATCCTTTCCATGCCAGATCTCACTCCACACACCTTCAGATCCATGGGGAAACAAGTAAGGAGGAAAATGAAGGGCATGTTCACCGACAGCCCCTGCTGCCTGCCCCCCTGCTGCCAGTCTCCGGTCCTGCTCCCACCCTGCAGAATCTAAAAGGCCTGGATTGGGGGGTGGGGGGGGTGGGGGTGTCTCTGGCTCTATTTCTCCCACCATGGATGCTATGAGCCATTTGTTTAGACTTAGTATGGTGCACACATTGAGAAAGCAACACAGAGAGGATGTACTCCTCCCTCCGACAGCACGCTGACGGCTCCTCGGTGGAGGGGAGCCCAGCACCCCAGCTACGGGCACTGGCAAGCCAGGCCTGAGCCAGGGGCTGCGAAGCGAAGAGCACTGCCTTTGGCATCCTGCACGGCAGGTGACTGACACTGTGCCTGAGCTAAATCACTTCAGCTGTCTCTTGCAAAATTGCCAGACCAAAAAAGCATGGGGAGGACTTCAGCTGACAGTGGGGCTGCCGTGGGGAGGCAGCCTGTGGCACACGGTACCCTCAGGAGTCACAGGGAGGTGGTGGTGGGGAAAGGTACAAGAGCATACTAAGGACATGTAGAAGACCTGGGGTCCTCTGACAGAACAGGACCAAAGTAACAGGTCTAACCTGACTCGGAAAGGCAACTACTCCAGGCTTTAGATCCTGAGCATAGGATCACAGGATAATTCAGGCTGGAAGGTACCTCTTGAGGTCTGAGCTCCTGCTCAGAGCAGAGTCAGCTATGTGGCTAGACCAGGTTGCTCAGGGTTTTATCCAGTCTGGTCTTGAAAACTTCAAGAATGGACACTGCACAGCCTCTGTGGGAAACCCCTTCCAAAGCCTGACATTCCTCATGGTCAAAAAGCTTTTCCTGATACTCAGTGCAAGCACCTCTAGTTTCTCTTCCCCCACACTCCAAAAGTATTACCAGTTTTTAATTTCTTGGAATATATTTCCACCGTTTTATGTCACTTCACAAAACATATTTGCTGCAGGCTTCTGTGCAAAGACAAGAGAGAAATCAGAGGCATCACCAGAAAAACCAGAGCAACCTTGAGCTTTCTATCCATTTTAATCCATTCAAGGAATTAAGAGAGATCCTGCCACACTAGTTAGAACAGCTAGAACTATTAGGAGATGTCTAAGCTGTGGTCAAAGGTACACTTGCAATGCATTCAAGCACCTATGCAGGCCTGAAATCTTACATTTGGCTAACTCAGCTACTGACAGTAATCAAGCTGATCTTTGCATTTAGTTGGCACTCAAATATCTACAAGTTCCCAGCTGGATTTTGCAACCTTAGCTGTCCAGCAGCCTCAGTGAAAACCTCCCTCACGTTCACTGAAGCTGAGTCCCAGCTAGGACGAGAGTCACTCGGCAGCTCCCTCAGAACTACGATGGGCTAACTATCACTGATACACTGACCTGATGTGTAGCTCCAACCAGAGGCAGAAGCCAGCTGCAGTGCTCACTGTGCAACTGCTACCTTACCATTGCACGCACAGCACATGTATGGCATTGAGGCGTGACTGGGTACACCTGTGGAGAAGGCAACTGGGTATCAGTTTCACCTTTTAAGATCACCTTTCTGCTTTTTTCATACCCTAGGAGATCCTAATCTGATCGTTGCCATTGTGATTTCTGATGTCCTCTATAAGACTGAAAGATGTTATATGACTCTTATTTCAATTTTACGCATACGGAGCTGCTCTGCTATGACCCTCTCAATTACTTTTCCCCAGGGAGAAATAACCAGAAAGCTCATATTTAGGAAAGAAAATGTGAAGTTGCACATCACTAAACATGTGCAAACTATGACATCTAACTAGACCATAGTAAAATGTCCCTGCGGGAGATGGAGAAATCATGTGGCTTGCTTAAAACTGGAATGGAAAAAGGCCCGGAGCAAGCTCAGGGCACAATCCTGCACTGGCCCTTGTGTGGTGAATAAACTAAATGTGACTGATTACAAGCTTTCTATCACTAATTAAAACCTCCCAAGTTCCGAGTTCAAAATCTGCCACTTGAAAATTCCAAGGTAAAACCAATACAACTGCACCACCCTCCTATCTCTAGGACCTACCTGGTCTTGGAAAGGCAACACAGAGCCCGTCTATTGAACTGATCCTGCAAAAATCTAACCAGGTGTGCTATACAGCAAGAACACAAAGCTCTACTTGTGCTAGGCTGTTAGTTTCCAAACACATCCTCAAAGCCCAAACCTAACACTTAAAAGCACTCATCCCTCAAAACGGGTCCGAAGGATCCTCCCAGTAACTCCAGCAACGCTGGAGTGAAAAACCTAGGCTGCCAAGTAAGAATCACCCTGACAAACCTCCATAGGTGGGGGAGTCCAAGTAAAACTCAAGGATCCCACCATCACCCAGCCCAGCCTCTAGGGCTTGAAACAGATGAAGTCCCCACTGAAGCAGTACCACTTTCACACAAAGCATCAGGCACTATTACTGCTTTCATATCTGACTCCCATAAAGATCAGAATCACGGATGCGCAATGCCCCGTAACATGCATCTTCATAATACGAGATCAAGAAAAATTCCTCCATTAACTACATAAATAGGTCCCTAACGCCCACTGTGGTCTCACCATCTAGAATGAGCA
Source organism: Falco punctatus (assembly GCF_963210335.1). Lineage (NCBI taxonomy): Eukaryota > Metazoa > Chordata > Aves > Falconiformes > Falconidae > Falco > Falco punctatus. The sequence continues at coordinate 521,605 of NC_137585.1, forward strand.
CATATTGCATAACCCAAAAGTCACTACAGTATGGAAAGTCCAGTACCTGTACCATTAAGGTCTGTATTTAGGGAATGCAATCTGCAGACAAAACAAATTTTCAATTATCGCTATTCTAACATTTTAATGCATAGATGCTCTTTTGTATTTTCAACTGTGCCCACATATCCATATGACATTTATAAAGATATATAAATACAGTATTCCCATACAGACAGATATATATATACACAAGAACAGTAATTGCAATAGCTCAGGTTACACAAGGCTTTTTTGAAACACAGATTCCAGGTCACAGATCATAAGAATGCTGCCATGCCCAGGAACAAACACCTGTGTGGGTAAGTACGACAGCTCCACCACATCCTGGAGCGGGGAGTGGATCTCACCAGGTGTGTGCCTGTTCTTTATCTGCTCAGCATTGTGGGAAGAGGGACCAAGAATTGATGCTGCTAGTTTAAACACACATCGATAAAAGGGGTATAGATAATTTGCCAGCTGACAAGATAATAATGCCCTTGGCAGCATGTGGGTGTGGAGGATACGGGAAAGGCAGAGGCAGGAGGCAATACATGCTTTGATATGCTACAGAGACAGATCCAGGTGAGCCCAAAGAATCTTGAAGGAAAACACTGCAGTGATCTTTGCCATGTGGATGTTACAGAAGACATAAGAGATTTCTTAGGTCATGAGGATGTTTGAGACTGGCAAGAGACACAGGCTAGATGTGGGAATAAATCCCAAAGTGGCAACTGGAGTCTGCAGCGTAAAGTTTGCTGCTGCAGGAGTCGACGGTTCCCTGGAAGTGCTCACAAAGGGTCTGCCCCTCCAGCCAAGGAGCGTCACCGCACCGGGCTTCGACACAGCCCCTCGGGTTTGTTTCGGGGAGGTAGTTCAGCCGCCTTGCCCACAGACGTCACAGTGCCTATGTGCCTTGTGGAAGGGCTCAGAGAGCACCGTGCCCTACGAGCCGTGGTTTTCTCTCAGAGGCCTTTTTGAGTGGCTTGAACGACACATCCCCACGTAACTGATGTCCGTGCATGTGTTTTGCATAGAGGAATTTTCCTGTGGGGAGGAAAGTGTGCCACGGGATGCTGGTTTTGCCTGTCAAGACCCGCACTTAGGGACCAAGGGATATCTCTCGGTACCGCATGTGTGTGGGAGGGGGGAGCTGGGTTACACAGCCCAGCGGCCCGGGATCCTCCGCTGTGAAATGTGCGTGGCCCAGCGGGAAGCTGCGATTCCTCCCACCGCGTCCCCTCGCAGCGGCTCTGGGGAGTGAGGGGATCCGGGCTGGCCCCCAGGGATGCTAGCGGCGGGGACGGGAGCCGGACGTGCGGCTCGGGCAGCCCCGGGCAACAACGAACCGCCGCCGGGCGAAGGACGCAGCCGCCGGCCGCCCGCTCCGTTCCCGCTGCCGGCGGCACGCCCCGCACCCACCGCCCGCGCCCCGCTCCGCGCTCATCCACCGCCCGCGACCTTCCCCCGCGAGCACCGCCGTGCCCGGCCCCGGGCGTGCCCCGGCCCCGCTGCCGACACCCAGGCCGGCGGCCGCCCGCCCCGCCGCGGGGGCCGGGGCAGCGGGGGGTGGGCGACGGTGGCGCTCAGCTAATGGCGCTGGTCGGGCCCGGGGCCGGCCGTGAGGGGGCGGCGGGGGACGACCCGCCACCCTCCGTGCCGGTGGCCGTCGTGCCAGTACCCGGGGCGGGGGCCGCGGCCGCCCGAGCATCCTCCCGTGCCAACGCCTTACCCACGGTGCGGGACCCGATGCAGCCCATCACTCCGGCGGGGCTCCGGGGGGAGGCAGCGGCCTCGGCAGCGCGGAGGAGGCGGAGGGAGGCAACGCGGCGGGCGGCTCGCAGCCGGTCCCCTCAGCGGCAGCCGCCGGGCTGGGTCATGGCCAGGTGCGGGCGCAGGGTGCCGCCGCCGGGGCGGCGCGGGCGGGAGGGGACCCGCGGGCCGGGTCTCACCTGCCCCCGCCGCCGCGCTTTGTCCCGCTCCCCTGCGGCTCCGCGGCCGCGGCCCTGCCTCCCCGGGCCCCCGCGCCCGCCCCCGCCTCGGCGGCTGCCGGCGGGGGGCGGCCTCGGATTGGGCCGGCAGCGCCGCTCCCATTGGCTGCCGCTCTCCGCGGCCCGGGGGGCTGGGCCGTGCCGAGCCGAGCCGGACCGTGCCGTGCCGTGCCGTGCCCCGATCCGAGCCGCGCCGTACCGAGCTGGGCCAGGCCGATCCTAGCCGGGCTGAGGCGTGCCGAGCCGTGCCAACCCGGGCCGGACCGCCCGCCCTCGGGGAGCGCGGACCGGGGCGGCGGCGGGCGGGCGCGATGCGGGGCTGCGCGGGGCCCTCCCGGCCGCCGGGGAGCGGAGCGGGGCGGGGGCTGGCGCAGGTGAGCAGCGGGGGGAGCCGGGAGGGGCCCCGGAGGAAGGGGCGCGGGGATGCGGGAGGCCGGGCGGGGATGCGGGCGGTGGGGACGGAGGCGGCCGGGCGGGGATGCAGCGGCCGGCGGTTTCCCGGTAACTACACTTGCCGGCCCGCCTCAGGGCCGGGCAGCCCGCCAGCGGCCGTCTCCCCCGGGGCTCCGTGCCTCGCTCGCTGCCGGCGGGACTGGGGGGCGGCCCGGCCCCGGGAGCAGCCCCGCCGCAGCCCTGCGGGGACTGCGGGCGCCGCCGAGGGGCGGGCGGTGGGACGGCGGCCCCTGCCCGGTTCCTTCCCGGCCCCCTGCCCGGTCCCCGGGCTCGCTGCGGCGCTCCGGAGGCGGGGGCGTCCCCTCCCCCCGGCGCCCTGCAAGCGGTGGAGGATGCAAGCTGAGCCCAGTGGCAGATCGGTGAGACCTTTCCCGCAACCTCCCCGCTGACACGGCAGCGAGGAGGGGGTTCTGCGCATGCAGGAGGTGCAGGGGGTCTGCCCCCTTCGCAGCCCAAATTCCCCCTCACCCAACAGCAGCGGCAACAGGCAGCGCCCCCCACCCCGCTCCGCCACTCCACGGGCTCTCCCCAGCCTGCTCCTTCATCCCCGAAATGCCCGTGGTCTGTCTCCTTCCCTTTGCACTCCCTTCGCCCTCAAAGCCTCACTGATCTCCCCAGCTTCCTTCCACCCATCTCTAGTCACAGCAAATTCGATTTTGCTGGTCGCAAACGAGCCACTTTGCTCTCATCCTTGGGCCTGGGCTTGTGTCTGCAGTGCTGAAAAGTCACGCAAGGCAGCTGAGCAGGCCAGCTGGCAGCAGGGATGGGGAGCAGGTAAGTTGGGTCATTTTCCCGTTCACAACTCACAGTCAGCCTAAGGAGGGGGAAAGAAAAGATTAAAAAGAAAAAGACTTCACATAGAACATATTTTGCCTGACCCTCTGAAACAATAAGCATGAAATCTACCCACACAAAGGCAGTTTACAAACTAAAATTTATGTAGGAAGGACGTGGGCAGAAAAAGAGATAGCAATATCTGAATATATGCAGCCATCGTATCTTTTCCGTTCTTCATGGTATTGAAGGTTCACTAAGCACGGTGAACGTGACACTGCTGAAGGGTGAGAGGCTCTAGTCCCCTCCTGCCCGGGTGCCTGGGGCCAGCGAGGGTCTGCTCTGGTGCTGCACCACCTCGCACTGGGCACAGCACAATAGATCTCTGCTGAGGGTGAAGTTTTCCCGTGGCTAGAATTCTCTCACTGTTTCACTCCTTCTACCTCCCCCATATATTTCCAAACCTATCAGTTTTCATCTAGTCTTTTTGAATGACTCATTAAAGATATTTCCTTCGATGTATCTGCACTCTTGCAATCAAAGTTGTAAAAATGTTGGGAAACCATAGATCTGGTGGAACTTCATGTTAACCAGAGGTGTTTCAGCATCTCTGAAAAGCAGATCTGTACTGACTTCTAGAGCTAAATGCAAGGGGAGGGGAAACAAAAGCAAATTGGAATGGGAAGAGCAGTATATTAAGACACAAGGCCTGTCTCAGTTAAGTGTTTTCTGAGTTGGTGGCTGCCTGGCCAGCTTTTGTCATCCCCAGCCTCCTGTGGCCAGACCGATCAGGACAGCTGTCCTTCAGGAGCTTCACCGCAAACCTCACCAAGCAGCACCTGCATCTCATCCTAGCCTGAGCAGGTGTATTACTGACGCAGCTGTGGCCAAGTTCTTCTCCTCTGTTCAGAGCAATTCCAGTTTCATTTTAATCCCCTTCTCCCCCTCACCCACCCACCTGATCTAAATCTCTTCCTCTGTGAGCCTCCTCTCTGCCCTGGCAGTGGCCTCTGCCGTGGTTTCCTTTTCAGGGAAGATTGCAGGTATGTCACATTGAGTCTTCTTACTTTACTCCTCCCACATGATGCTTTAGGTTGACTACCCCTTTGTCTCAAACTCGAAGTCACACCCCAGGTCCCGGCAAGCAGGCATCTGCTTTTCCTTTCATTAAGTTATAACATGGTCTACATCAGTCTGTTCTGACTTCTGCCTCAGGGTGTGATTCCACAGGCAGGTGAGCAAGTCCCAGCACTTACCCTGCCTGAAAAGCACCTTTCCAGTTCTTGATGAGTTTGTGTTCTGCTGCTTTAGCGAGGTGGTCACTCACACAGGGATCTGGCAACACCCGTGCTGCCGCCAGGCAAGCATCAGGCATGCGTTGGGCAGGCGCAGCGGGGAAAGCAAACTGGAAAGGAGGAGGGTTACACCCAGGCATTCATTCATTCACTCCATGGAACTCTTGGCCCGTGTCATGGCTATCTCATGTGTCCTGATGCCACAAGCTATCTCCTTTTGTTACTTCTCCAATATCACTCAGCTGCTGGAGGCACTGCCTGTCTTGCCACCTACAGCCACGCTTTGTCTGCCATTTTTAACATGGTCGATTAAATCAAAAGGTAGGCTCTTCGCCATCTTTCAGTTCTTACCCATACCTTCATTCGTTATGGACCTTGTGTACATGAATCTCCATATTTTAAGTAAACTTCACTCTCATGAGAAGCTGAGAAGACTCCGTTAGACTATAAGCTGTCAGTTTTGACAGTTGCTTGGCTCTTCCATACAATTCTGTGCAATAGGGAGCTCATCATCAGTGAACAGCATCTAGTTTTTAATAAGCCAATACCTAACTTTTACTTCCTAAATTCAATTAAAGTACATCTATCATACAGTAGCATAAGGAAACAGTAGCTATTTTACGTTCTGAAGAAATGCATGATTTAATGAGTTACCATATAAGACTGAATATTTGAACAAGGGACTAAACCAGCATAAATCTTAACTGTCCTGCACAGCTTCTGTCCTTGCTCTTTCTGAGCAACACCTTTCCCGCTGCTGTTGCAAGGAACAGGAGGTAAATGACAAAACATAAATGGTTTTGTTTACTTTGAAATACACTTTCTGACAGGCCCTGAATATTTTCTCTAAGCATTACAGGTACTTTCTTAAAGAATAAGGCTACAATTTCATGTAGTAAATTGTGTACAAAATAAGTTTTGTAAGCGCTGATTTCAATGCTGGTCTGAAAGGTCTTCGTAAATGTAAGTTTTCACGCAGGGTTAGGAGAGGAAGACAAATTTAAGTATCTAGAGAGAGAAAGCATGGACAGATTCTTTCCATAGCTGGACATCTCAGAAGGAAGGAGTGGCAGGGAGCAGCCACCTGCAACCTCCTAAATCATTTGTATGGTGGGTGGAATTATGTGCCCCTGTGTTCACTGTAGAGCTGCAGAGCTCCCCCTGCACAGACCCTGCTAGAGGGGTGCGCTGGGCAATGGAGAAGGAAGCGCACCTGGGCTGTCCTGGGCTGCAGGTTGCTGCCCTTCGGGACCTCTGTCTGCAGAGCAGAGCTCCAGGGTTCACCCCAGGCCAAGGGTGCTGCTGGTGGGAGGGGACGTGGGGCAGCCTTGACCTTTGTCTTCCCCCACTCCCACACCTGTGCCGTGAATTTGACAGAGAAACTGCCTGAGCTGCCGTAACCAGCTGAGGACGCACACACCGCGGGGTGAGGACCCCCTGGTCTTGGGGCTGGGTGCCACGGTCAGCTGGGGACACCAACAAGGACCTAATCCCTCCAGTGGGGTCTTCCCCACACCCCTGCCCCCTGCACAGGCAGAGCCGCTGGAGGTCTGAGCAGGGAGGATGGGACAGGAAAGCTACAACAGTTCCAGCAAAGCCAAAGATCAGGACTTTGTGCCTGGTAGAGGGGCTGGTGACTGCACAGAGCCAAGCAGTTTCAGAGCAAGCTCTGACTGTTAACAACTTGTTCTAAACTGAGGCACCACCATTGTAACCCTGAGGCACGCTTATGCTGTAAATTGTCAACTGTCTGCTTTTTAAGAGACAGCTGTTTAGCATTGTTTATCTTTTCTATAAGCCATCGATGAATCTATTAAACCTATTTTTCCATATGTTCTCTATAGCTCTATATAAAGGTCTTATAAATTATAAATACTGGAACAGCTTCTTCCTAAGAAGCACTGCTTATAAAATACAGAGCTATTGTCACTGTTTTACCTGCTGAGTAAATTCATTCTTTTAATCAATTAATTATGAGGGATGCAGATTATACCACAGTGGGTAACGTGCCCCTATTGTCTCCCTCAGCTGCCATTTAAACCAGTTAAAATGAAAAAAAAATCACCAATGTAAATCTTGCCACCTAATGTTCCACTTCCAAGTAAACGTTGCTAATGCCCAAATAACTTTGAATGTCTTCCTTCTGTCTATCACTCATCCTCACATCAGCTCCTGCCCCCAGAGGTCTCATGAGCGACCATGTCTACCCTTGCATGAAAATGCTCTGCAAAATTACTGTTCGCCTTCTTTGGCCCTTTTTAAAATTCTCATTTAAAATCCTGTGCCCTGACCAACTACTATCACAGAAAGACATGGAGAAACTTCCTACATGCAATTCTTGCATGACATGTCTTTAGCTGTGGAAAATATAGAGAGGCCTGTGAAGTTCACGAGTAGGAGATGTTTACAGAAATAGTCTCTGTATCAGCTTTACAGAGGCAGGAATCATCCTCCCGGGACTGTTGCTCCATATGCTGCTCTGCTGGCCTCCTGCCACTGGCAGTATGGATTCCCCAGTAAATGCTGCTGCTGGCAGAGAGCTCTGTAATTGCTTCATCGAAGTAATGGAGTAGATGCCACAAGAGTTAATTCTACATCAAGCTGTATTAGCTACCGATAGGATTTTCGTGTGGACCGAAAAGGAAATGAGATAGCAACATGACTCATACAGTTCTTTCTTGTTCAGAGCTCCTTCAGTGCTGGCGACAAACAGAAAGGCTTTTTATGAGGTTCAAAGAATGAAAAAAGCAGTGCCAGCATAGTTCGGCTCCTGAAGGTGGTGTGACTTAACTGACATACGTGGAAGTCTGGGTCCTTTCAGGCTGGGAAAATATTTGAGGCTGTGTGAATCAGCAAAGATTACAAGGGGCAATCAGTGGAGGGAGGTGCAGGTGCAGGACACGTTTGCATTGCACACTGTGATATAAGCTGGCGCTTACGCACGCTCACGTCTGAGCGAATGTGCTCTGGTTCTGCCTGCGCCCAGAGCTCATAAAAAACTTTATGAGAGCATATTAGTTCAGTGCTGAGACAGAACCAGTCAATCCACCCTCTCAATGGTGTGTTTATTAGAAAACCCTCATGGGCATTTTGTCCCATATTGTTGAAGAGAGGTAACGGCGAGCACCAAAACATTATTTTTCCCTTCCCTGCATGGTGAGTTCTCACATTGGCCTATGGTGCCGAAGTAGAGACACATGCTTGGGATATCCTGGCATCATCTATTGGAAACTGAACGTTGATGGAGTGTCCCAAATTAAGGACAGTCTCACACAGAGGAATGAAATACTTTGATATTAGCCAGATACCTTAAAAGCACACTCGTTTCAATGCAGGTTGAATCTTTAAAAATATATATTTCTGAAATAAATTTTAAGAACTCCTACAGTGGAGAGGTATGTCACCCCAGCACATAAAGTGCAGGCAAGCAGCGAGCTATCTGTAATGTAACAACAGGCAGTGCTCTCACGCCTGCTTTCCTGCAAGATCCCTTTTACGTAACCTAGCTTATTTGGCGGTATTCTATTAAAGCACAATCACCATACTTTATAACACATAGGTTTGGTGTATTGGTACATACTTACATAAATGTCCGATGCTCAGCATTCACCATTCTTTTCTCACCTTACCTTGATATTTGCCTTCCATTACTTTTTCTTAAGGATTTGTAGCTTCATGGTTTTCCAGAACAACACTGCTGTTGTGCAGATTTTTAGCAAGTGTAATATTCTCCCAGCATCTTTATCCATGTTTGATTTTTATCCAGAGTCATGCAGAAGTGTCATGTTCTGTTCTATATATATTAAGTAAGATGTCATCGTTCATGCAGTTGCCATTTCTAGACTTTTCAGAAGACATAGGAAAGGAATTTACCATCTGGAAGTGTGGCGGTGTGGTTTGTGCTGTTAGCATTTCCCAGTGCCTCGGTAGCACACTGACCTGCCGCAGGCCATCGTGCATCACCCCCCACGCGAGCACCGGGAGCTGCAGCGTGGTGTCAGGGACCAGCCAGCCTGGCCTGCCCCGGCGGGCCAGCACCGTTCCGGCCCGTACCTTTCACAGATCTGTCCTGCACCCTCGTGTATCCTCACCTGGTGCCTGAGCCAGCCCGGTGCCTGCTGGCACAGGGGAGAGTGAGGCCAGCTGGGCCATGCTTTGAAATTCCAGATTCTTCTGCCATAACCTGGGGCTTGGCCAGTGGCCATGCAGTGGGAAGATGAGTGAGTTCCCAGATAAGGGACTCTTTCCCACTCCCTCCCTGCCTGGAAGGGCTCAGCAGATACTAACAAATGAGGAGGCAAAAAGGAGGGGAATTCTAGGAATGTCAGGGAAAAGGAGCTTGGTGAACCTCTGGCAGTCACAGCATGAAGGTTACTCACCTTCAGGTAGGTAGTGCCAAGGGGGGAGGTTGTAGGAGATGGCTTTGGAGGGTCAGAAAGGGTGCCCGATGTGCCCTAGGAAAACAGACACTGTCAATGGCTTAAATGCGAGGTGTGTATTAGGGTGCAGACATCTTTGATGCAGTCCCAGTCTTATTTTGCCTTTTTAAAAACATTTACTTCATTCTGTAGCTGAATGTCTCCTTTCCAAACAGTGAAGCTATACAGCAGCTACTTCTCCTAAATGTCAGCTGAATCTATACTAGTGGTGTTGCTCAAACTGCATTTTTAAAAATAATCTGCAAGCAGTTAATGTGCTTTTTAAATTCCCAGTGTTATGTAAAAAGGCACAATATTTTTAGCCTTACAAAATAGCAGTTGTCATCTCCTCACTCTCTCCCTTTGATATACTGGAGATGGGGGACTAGAGGCTCACAAAAACTGTAGATACTGACCCTTTTAAAAATAAGGAGTTTTTTTTCCTGCAATGTTGTTTTGGTGCTATGCAGATCTTAATAAAAATAATTAAGGTATGAAAATAACCAAAACCTTAAAATCAAGTCCAAACAAAGTACTGCTTATTTGAAGAGCTAGTGGTTCTGCCCTCACTGCCGAATTCTTATGCCTGAAATCATGATAGTGTGATGTATCCAGAAGCAAAACATCAACTTAAGCTGTTCACTCATGCGCTGACAGAATGGCCTTTGTATTTAAAAAACCTCCAGAAAGTACCTCTGCAATATAACAGAGCACACAGCTGCTGTGAGTAGGCTCTGGCAAATCAACATTGACTCGAACTATTTTTGGAATCAAGTCAGGGCTGCTGCTGTTTCTGGAGGATGTGAGTACATCTACCTCCTCTGCTGGGCTGTACCTCGTAAGGGATACGGCGGGATCCAAAGTGCTCGCCACTGTGCTTCTCTGGGGGTGACCTTCCCATTCCCACCTGTGTTTGCACAGTTTCTGAGGTCCCATGTTTTCACAACTGCTTTAATAAGAGCACTGGGACCTTGCTTCTTTCTGTGTTTTCTACTGAAATCTGAGGAACAGGATCTCAGAAGAGGCTGCCTTGCTGTCTTGTCCTACTGCCTTGCAACCTTTGACATCCTGATGGTGCCCTCAGGTGCTTCTGGCTTGGAGACATCCCCTGCCAGAAGCAGGCCAGGGAAGAAGAGCATCCTGTCCTCAAACCCGTTGTGACCGTAGCTGATCCTTGAAAGAAATCCCCTGGCTTCCTGGGGTTTGGGTCACCAATGCAATTCAAGAGGTGGCCACTAGAAACTCTGGGAATAATAATGTTTTGCTGTCGCACTGCACAGTACGCGGAGTGACATGTATCGGTACGGGGCTAAGGCAAAAGCCCCCCAGCCCATTACGGGAAGGACAGGAGCCACCAGCCTAGGCAGCATGATGCCAGCACCTGGTGACCCTGGCACTTCCCACCATGTGAAGGGCTGCTGCTGCCTTGGAAGAAAGCAGCAGCCAGGGCAGAGCGCCCGCTGGCCCGGGCTGCCCAGGGCTGCCTCTGACGTCGGCTGGCTTTCGTGCCGGCTGGCCATTGTGCTGGTTTTTCCTCAAACCTGGCTGAGTTTGTTACTGGCCAGCAGCTGCAGCTGGGTACCCTTGCCATGAATCATGAGTGGTTTTAATCCCTGTGAGCACTTCATATCCATAGAATGATATCCACAGAGCACATCACAGAATGGTTTGGGTTGGAAGGGACCTTTAAAAGTCACCCCATCCAACACCCCCCTGCCGTGGACAGGGACATCTTTCATAGATCAGGTTGCTCAAAGCCCTGTCTGACCTGAAGGGCAGTGGCTTGTCCTTACCCCCAGCATCTTTAATCTTCATCCAAGTGCATTCTGTCCATCTTTTTGGCAGAAAAGCAATTTTAAATGGAATCAAGACATACACACGCACAGTATCCCGTATGTGCGTTTAGCTATCACGATGTTTCAAAAAGGTTCCCACTTCTCACAGTTTCGTGTGTAGCAGCCCATTCTTAATGTAGTGAGGTCCTGAAACATCAGGCTCAGCTCATGCAAGGGCATGTCTTCTGCATTTTGGGGGATCTTAGCTTTTCTCTGCTCTCACAGAAAGCTGCTCTCCCTTTCTGTCTCCCCAACACTAGTTTTAATCTGCAGTAGGTACAAGAACACTTATCATGCTTTCATATCTATTGCTTCTTCCTCAGTTTACTGTCAGCTGGGAGAAAGAGTTGAAACAACTGTACCCAAGAAGAATTCTGGCCTGCTGTTCCCCCAAATCACATAGGTAATTGCTGTGTTTAGGACAGGGGAACTCTTCAGGCACCAGCTATGTAACCTGAGATTCCGTTCCTCACTTGGATGCGCAGGGGCTTGGAGAACAACGATTCCCCAGTTGAAAGCAAACACCAATGGAGACTCTAGGGCTCTGGTATAACCTGGCAAGACAGCAAAGGAGACAGGATGCAGCATACCGTCGGCTTCTCATCAGGGCAGGCTGAAAGACAATGAATTCTGGGTCTAATAAGGGAGTCATTCCAGACTCAAAACCAAGCCAGGAGCCTGAGGATAGGGAACATGGAAGAGTCAAAAAGAGTCTACAGCTTGGTGTCCCTCCAACCTTGACCACAAGCTAAGATCATTAAGTAGAATTTAGGCTTTTGGCACCGAAGGGCTGATATCTATTTGCAGTGACAGCGAGTGTGAGGATAAAGAGACAATGAACGGCATCAACTAGACCAGACCTTCATCCATATTCTTCAAATATTCCTCCCGGTACTGAACCATACCTCCACCCTTCTCTGTCCCATTCCTCAGCAAGACTCATCTGCAGTGTGTAGTCTAGCCCCTGTGGAATGCCTCCTTTGGGAACTTAGGAGGGAATGCATACAGGGCGCATACATACGTAACAGATAGGTTGAATTTGGTCTTCTATGCAGACTTCCTCTTTCTTGGGTCAGAAAAAAAAATGGGAGTCATTTTACTGCATTGGAGAAGTGCAGGCTGCCCGGTGTGTCCCAAAGAAAGTGGACAAGTGGAACTGAGTAGGAAGGCCCCCTCCCCTTCAGGGTGTTACCTCTGAGGTTGCTGTGGTTATGGCACCTCACGCTGCTTGCCTACATGTTGTTTGGATATAATATGGGGCTCATCCACTGCTTCAGATTTACCACATCCTCACACAAATCCACTATATTTTCTGTTTTACTTCAAAAATATGTTTTCAGTACAAGTAATACCCTTGCTTTTTTATCAGATCTCATTTTTTTTTTATACTCTTAAGACAGAGACTTGGTGACCAGCTGGGGAGGAGGCAGGTGTGGAGAGCATGGCTGTAAGGGCCAAATGGACAGGAAGAGAAAGGATCTCTGCCAGTAGGACCCCGCCATTCTTTTCAAGACATTGAAGACTGTGTACCAAGGTATTCAGAAGAAAGGTGTTGGTGGGAGGCCCAGGAAAAGCAACACTGATCTGGAGAAATAGCTTTGTAAGTATCTCATTTATTTCTTTTGGCAGCAGCAAGTCTAACAAAGCCTCTGAAACCAAGAGTCACCCTGCAGAAAATGGTTTGAGAGGGCTTTCCTCATAACCAGACCCACCCTGTTTTCATTCATTTATTTTCACCCAATTGTCATCTCATAATCTCATTTATGATGAGATTCTGCTGGCTGAGTTTCCCAGCATCTCTCACCACCTGCCACTCCCAGGTTTCTGCCAGCACTGTCTCAGCAGCTCCTGGGACTCGCCAACCCCAGGGAAGAAGCGTATCTCTATATGAGGCCTGAACACTGTGACCTTCATATAAATTCCAACTGCCCAAATGCACACCTAAAGTTGTTCACATGAAAACTGAAATGCTTTGGATAGGGCTGAAGGTTCCAAGTAACTTTTTTCATGAGTCATGGAAGCAAAGGGCCAGGAAGTTTGCCAAGTACCTAGGAGACACAGGCGTCATATTCACCTTCATCAAGGCAACTGAAGAATGCCTTGGCTGAAGGAAATGGGGCTCCAGAAATGTACATCCACAGCTGAGTTCTTTAATGCTGTCTTGAGCCCTTACCCAAGCATCTACTGCTGATGGGCAGGGATGGTTCACAGGGGAGAGGAAAAGCCCTTCATGTTGGCGTGAAGTGGTGGTAGGCAGCTGATCCAGAAACCGGGCTGTGCCTTTGACATCCCAGCACACCTCCAGATAAGCCAGTGTGCAAATTGTCAATGACTTGTTCATACGGGGCGGAACACTTTCTGAGGACCTCTCCTGCTCTGAGGGCCAGTGGCTGTGGCTACTGGTCCCTCAATACACTTAGACCAGCCTTAAAGTGCTGGCAATGGTGGCCCGTAGCTGCTGCTACCTAGGGCTTTCGTACAGCGCTTGGTCATTTTGCTAGAAACAGAATGAACTTTGCACAAATCTTCCGTAAGGCCTATCACACCCTTATGTACTCAACGTACTGAAAATCGTAGTCTGCTTGAAGAGCAGCTCTCTCCCATAAGCTGTCACTTGTCACAGACTCCTAGCTGCCACTGAAAGGACAGTGGCTCCACTATAAGGAGATTATTATCCTGCTAATTATCCTGACAACCCCATGAAACAGTCAAAAGACTTTTTTCTGGTCTGTAGTCATCCTCTTATTCATACTGGCAGTAAATTAACTAGCAAACAGAGTAGTAGCCACATGTATTAGACCTGGGAACTGAAGAAAACTTTGCATGGCTCCACACCTCTTGCTTTTGGAAAGCAAGGGCTTGAGGGGCTGCGCTTCTCAAAGCTGTGCTCAGATTGTGGTTTACTGTGCAGTTTGTAGGTAACATTTGGCCTAGTACTTTTTGCAAGCAGACTGTTGGACCATATGCCTATATTGTCTGTTTGGTTCGCTTGTTGCTTTGCTCCAGGGCCTTGGTTCCCTGATCATCTACCCCGTGTATGTACTAGGCTTTGTCAGGACTCTAGTCTGGAGTTAACCAGTTATTTGGTTTTGTGAGGCTCAAGAGAGGGTAGTTTGGTCCAGGATCCACACCCTATAGGTAATGTAGGTGTGGACTACACCAGGCTTCATGCATCCTGACCAGAACAATCTTCTTAGGTATTCCTAATGGAGTGGCAAGTCCAACATGCCCTGGCATATGCATGGCACATCTTTGCAGGCACCCTACAGAATGGAGAGCTAGCAGTCTTTGAAACCCATCCCTGTTGTCTGGCGCTTTCTCTTCTTAAGCAAGAAGATGATAGCACTTGGGCTAGGAAGGGGCCACGTGGAGACTGGAGTGACCAGGACCCTGTCCCAAGTTAATGTGACTGAGGCTGCAGCTTGGCACTGCTGCTGCTCCAGTACTGAGCAGCTGCACCGGGTGCTTCTCGGGGAAGCCACCACAGAACTTCTCCTATTATATGGCATAGGAGGAGGCTCAGTGTGAGACCAAGGGAGTCGAGAACCTGCTTTTGCCTCTCAGCTGTGTCACAAGGAAGATGTGGGGGAAAGACCCTCTTCCCAGAAACCACACTCTCCCCCTGACAGATATACACACCACAAAGTATTCCTGGGACTCTGTCAAAATCCCCTGGGATACAACAAGGTGTGCACCCAGCTCTGTGGAGTACAGACATCCATCGGATTACACTTTGCTGGAAGGAGCAGGCTTGGCTGTGCCATGTTTACAGGACTACGTAACAAGTGAAGAAAGGAGAATTCTACAATGATAGCATGGCACTCGGGGGTGGAAATGGGCTTGCACCACACACAGGAACTCTTTAATTAGAGCCCAACAGATCCGTGACTTTGACAGTCAGCTCTGACAAGCAGCGTTTGCCACAGAAGAGCCAAATAACATCGCTGCTTGTCTGGCTGGTGGCAAGGGTGGGGCAGGAATGGACGGGCGCCTTGGGACTTGGAAATGGCTGCTTTCCGGCAGAAGGGGCTCTGGCAGCCGTCCCTACTCAGCTGCATACGTGGGCATGCCCTGGTCACCCCCCAGGCTCAGGCTGCACCCCACTGCCTTCGCCAGGCCTTGGCTGGTGGCTCACGGCATTCCAGAGCTGCAGGACAGCTCGTGCTCCTGCCCAGCCAGCCTGTCCCACCACGCAGGGCCAGCAGCCAGAGGTGCAGGGCAGCGGCACGAGGGGGAGGAAGCCCCCCCAGCCTTGGAGCTGCAGGCCTGGCCCCCCTGCCAAGCAGTGGACCGAGGCAGCAGCTCCGCAGGAAATCCTGGTGGCAGGAGACAAGGGAACAGCAGTGGTGACTCTTGTGGGAGCTGCATCCCCTGCCCAGGACCCCTGCCCTGGCTCTGTCTGGGAAAGACCTGCCAGCCCTGCTGGGAGTGGAGCTTCTTCCCTGGGCAGATGCCACCCTGGACCCCCGCTCCCCGGCTGCCCAGCCCCTCTGATGTGCTGGCATGACCAAGGTCATACTGCAGAGGTACTTTGCTCCCTCTTGTTTGTATATGGCTGATGTGCCTTGCTAAAAAGCGTTTCCTGGCACAGCAAGGGTTTAGGGTTTTTTTGTTTACAGTTTATGGCCTATTATAGTGTTTTAGCCAAGGTGACCTGTATGTGTATGGCTGGAATGGCCTTTTTAAGTGTGTACGTGTGTGTGTGCGTGCCATGCAATACCTTCACAGTGGGATTTGAGGACCTGCAGTGACACTTTCCAGAGATCGCGGAAGCTTTCTGCAGCTGCTAAACAGCTCGCCTTCCTGGGGAGGGATGCTTCCAAAGTGTGCTTTGTGCGTGTGGTTCACTCAGTTTTGAAGGGAAGCAGCAGAGAGACACTAGTTACCTGTCCTGGGCTGTTGGTTGTTCACGGGCTTCTCCAGGAGAATCCATGACCTTTGCAAATAGTGTCTGTGACTGTGTACCAGTCTCACAGATGCAGGAGGGTGGTGACTGGGCTCGTCAGGACTGGAGGCTCTGCCATCCCCATCCCTGTGCTTGGCGTGTGGCTGTCAACACACCCTCGGCAGCAGGGGTGATGCACTCCAACCTGAAAGTGCCCGCTGGTCACCAGGACAGCTCTGCTTGTGGCAGCCTCCAGCCAGGCTGGGGGCAGCAGCCGCGCCGGGGCAGCCCTCAGGGTGCAGAAGGCCCTGCGTGAGGGACAGGGCGAGGAGCACACCAGGAGAGGGCTGTGCTGCAGGAGCGCACCAGAGCCCTGGCGAGCTTTTGCCGGGCGTGTTACACCCGTTGGTCTGTATGGGTGCAGGCAATCTGCTGCAGGGGACCCTGCCCTGGACGGCGCGGGTCCAGCCTCATCTGCACCTCTTGGCCTGGGACCAAAGCGGGCCCATTATACATTCCCAGCTTTTCCAATAGGCCCAGACGTAGCATGTAATACAGCACCGGGAAAGCTTCTAAGCAGCACCTTAGCATTAATCAATAAAATGTGGTTAGACTAAACAGAAGGTGTATGACTAAAGTGTCAGAGAGGCAACAGGTATGTGAGAACTTTCCATTGGTCAGGAAAAACACAGACTCCTATGTGGCATCAGTAATTATTAACCAACGTTGAGATCAAATGGCACTAATTGATCCATTGATATGGATGGAAATTGTACAGATGCAGATCTTTTACATTATTAACACAACTAAAGCCTCCTGCCCAGCATCCAGATTGCTTTCCTCTGACCTTAAACCTATTGTTAACACAGATTCCCATCTGCAGCTACCCGAACCCTCTTGAGTCTAGGTAAGATTTTCTGCCAGGCTAGTTTAGCTCCCCTTTAGTGTTCTTGCATATAATCCTTCCTTTTGCATTCAAGGACTTTTTTTTTTCCCTCTCTTACATCCATTTTTGTTTTCCTTTTACAGGCATCTAAGCATTGCTAGCATATTCCTCATCTCAGTGTGCAGTACACAAATTTGCCACATCACTTCCGTATGGCATTGCTCTTTATTTACTCATTGCATTACACAGTTGAATTACCAGCGAAGCTTCTTTATATCTGCCTCCATGAAAACGGTCTCTCTGAGATGGGTTCTGTGAACCCTAAGAATTTCTAGGCTTTGATGGTCAGTACTGGGGTTTGCTTCCTCGCTCATCTCCAAGAGGTGCCCAGCTAGAACTGCACATTCAGAATCCCTCCAGCATCTGCCTTGTGGTGGGCTGTCATTGCACCGGTGGTGCACAGTAGCATTCACAACACAATGTACTCCAAAATACCAGATCCCTTCTTCCATGGCATGGGACAGCCAAAGTGATTTATGCAGAGGGCTGCTGCTAATTCCAGAAATGACAAGGTCTAGCACAACGAGATGAGCCAACCTGCTGATCCATCTCTGTACCCAGACAGCTAAATGCTTATTCAGGACTAGTGTTTTGCTTTGGCTAATGAGATTTGACTACAGCTGCATATAACTCAAGGTTCTAATTTCAGTTTGCAGCAGCAAAATGTCTACTTTCCCAAGCAAAGAATCACATGGAGGAAGATTGCTAGCATAAGGAGATTCTTATTTTCTTTCCAGAGGAATCAGAACAAACATAGGGAAGTTAGATCATCTTTGTTTCCGATTACAAAAGCACAGACTTTCAACTGGCAAGAACGAGATCAGACTAAAGTTTCCCCCTGTGTATTCTGATGTATGCTGACTTGAGAATTCTAGCTTTCACGGGTCCAACCTGCTGAACGCTGCTCTGTTTTGTATTGGTTTCCTCACAGTGAGGAGTTAATACAAAATGCCTGAGAGGGTCTGCTTGTTTCTTATTCCCACTTCTCTTGATCTGCCTTCATGAGCGTGGAACATCACCGCATTGGTGAGACAATCAAACATGCAAGCATCTGGATTTATGGGGATGTGAACAGAAAGTATGAGCACACAGATTTATTTCATATTCTCTCAGCACTTTTTTAATCTCTGTCCGAGACATTCTTTGTTTTCCCTGGAGTCAGGGCTAGCCCAGGGAACAGCGGCAGAGTATCGGAGGGCAGGCTGATTGTGTAAGGTATATTGGGATGTGCCACAATTTGGTTGCCGATTCCACAACGAAATCTTTTTAGCTCTGCATTGACATCTTTACCCAAACAAGAGGGGAGAAAAAGATGGTTTGTGCTAGAAAAGTGACAGTGTTAGAAGACCCAGCACAGAGATACCTTCCCTATCCTATATAACTGCTTTATGCATCAGTCATGGGAGGTAACAGGCCTGATGCCACACCTACAAAAGCAGCAGTAACTCCAGGATTATTTAGCACCCCTACAAGAACTATATATCCCTGAGCAACTGAAAGCTATAGATCAATAGTTCAATGGCTGCAGCTATGTAAGGAGCAAGATGCTCAGCGCTATTATGCATTGCTACGGGTGACATTTGAATACAGTATGTAAAAATGAAAAAACCTCACAGAGGGCCCAATTTTTCCAACTGTATCAGCTGGTTAAATAAAAGATACTATGTACAAATCTTGCGTGTAAAAGTAAAGATTTGTTTACACTGGACTTCTCAAGCTTCGATGAATACCTTTGTGTAGCTCTCTGACTGGCGCATTTAGCGGTATGCGCACTGGGAGTCTGAGCTGGTGTGGTCTGTGCTTAACTCACCCACCTGTGAGTAAACTACCGGTCCTGAAGTGTCCCGGTGTTGGTAGGTAAGCCTTGGGAGCGGGCAAGCCCCGGATCTCCTGAACCTTATGGAGCACAGTCATTCCCCAAGGAATGTGCGGCAGCTGGGGCATTAGCCCCGATACTGAGGCCAGATTCCAAAGGTGACGACTGCGCGAGGCGCAGTAATTCTGTCGCGATCGCTATCCCTGCTCCCCGAGGGGCGAGGGGCCGAGCGGAGCAGGGCTGCGTGCTGCTGTGCTGGGCCCAGCCGCCCCGCCGCAGAGCGAGGCCAGCGCCGGTCCGCAGGGAGGCGGGCGGCTGAGCCGCGCCAGCCCGGTGCGGGCCCCGCGGCGGGACGGGGGCCCCAGCCGCGCGGCGGAGCCGGCGGGTGGCCGCTTGAGTTACCGGGGACCGTGAGCCAGATCCTGCCGCAGCCAGGCGGGCCGGGGGACCCCGACTCACCCGGCCTGCGGGCTCCGTCCCGGCGCCCCGCGCAGGGGCAGCGCTGGCGGTGGGGGGGGGGAAGGCACAAACGAAAAAAAGGAGCGAGCCTGGCCGCCCCGTCCCCGTCCCTCGGCCCCCCACAGCCGGCAGCTCCCACAGCCCCACAGCCCTCCCTCGGCCCCCCACAGCCGGCAGCCCCCCCAGCCCCCCCTCACCCCCCCACAGCCGGCAGCCCCCCCAGGCCCCCCTCACCCCCCCACAGCCGGCAGCCCCCCCAGGCCCCCCTCACCCCCCCACAGCCGGCAGCCCCCCCCACAGCCGGCAGCCCCCCCAGGCCCCCCTCACCCCCCCACAGCCGGCAGCCCCCCCCACAGCCGACAGCCCCCCCAGCCCCCGCTGCATTCCCCCGCGGGTGAGCTCAGCCGCTCGCGCAGCCGCGCTCCTTTTATGGTCAAACAACTTTGCCTGGGCGAGGCCTTTTCGCGAGCCGGCGGGGCCCGGCCGCTCCCGCGCGCCGCCGTTGCTCGCCTGCCCGCCCGCCCGCCGGCACAGCGCTCCGCGGCCCCGCTCCGCAGCCCGGGGGCGCCCCGGCCCTCCGGTGAGTCTCTGCGCTTGCAGCCGGGCTGTGGGCTCCCCGCGGCTCGCCCTGCCCGGGCTCGAGTCGTGGGCCGGAGGGGGGGTCCTGCCGTTTCGCACGGGAGAGGCTCGTGGGGGAGCGTGGATCTAGTGAGCTGTTCGCCCCGCGGTGAGACGCAGGCGCACGGGAGCGGGGGATGTTGCCCGGTTTGTCTCGGGACAGACGCTCTTTTGTGTGCGCACGGATGGGCGAGACACCTAGGGAGCCCTCCCCAGATGTGCGGGGGGGCGGGGGGCTCTTTGTGCCTGAAATTTGCTTTAGGAGCTTCAGTCTCTCTGGGAGTGCCCTGAGAATGAGAAGACGCAAGTGCTTGCAAAGCCGTAGAACTTTCTAACGTTTTAATTCCGTTTGCATCGCTTTTCGGAGTTGTCCATCTGCCCGCCCCCCCGGGAGGAGGCCAGGCGAGCCCCGCGTACGTGCAAGAAGGTTGCGGCTCTGCCGCCCCGCCCCCCCCTTCCCCCCCCCCTTCCCCCCCCTTCCCCCCCCCTTCCCCCCCCCTTCCCCCCCCTTCCCCCCCCTTCCCCCCCCTTCCCCCCCCTTCCCCCCCCTTCCCCCCCCTTCTCCCCCCCTTCCCCCCCCCCTTCCCCCCCCTTCTCCCCCCCCTTCCCCCCCCCCTTCCCCCCCTCCCCCCGCTGCTCGCGGCTCTGCCCCGCAGCCTCCCCAGCCGCAGGACTTTGCTCTCTTTGAAGTTCTGTACCTTTAGGCCAGCCTGGGAGAACTTCCTGGGGTTGGTATGTAGGGGAGGATGAAAATACTTCTAAGTCTGTTTGATCTGTTGCTTTCGTATTCTCAGTTTTTTGCTGGAGTTCCCCTTCCGACCCCCTCCGTGGGGAGGAAGCTGCAGACGGGGAAGTACCGACACTGGGTGTCAGTGGTGGGGGGCTACCTGGCTGGAGCCGAGCTGCTCACTGCGCACCGAGGTGGTGAACAGCGCTTAGCTCACTGCTTCCTCGAGTTCCTCCTCCTCATGCCACCCCAGGAAAGGAGCAGAGCCTTTGGAAGTGCTGCCTTGGGGTCAAAGAACTGAGGGTCATCTGGGTGCGCAAGAGGTGGCAGAGCCACCATGGGACCTTCTGGGAGGTGACCCTGCTGCTGAGGGGGTGTTGCTTGCTTCAGACCGCTTGCTTTTTTGCTCTCTGTTGGAGAGAAGCAGCGTATGAGGCAGCTAATGATCCTGACCGTGTCCTTTGGGGACATCTTTCTTCATAGCTCTGCTTGAGTCATCTTAAATAGTGTTACAGCAGGCAGAAAAATGTCTGCCCTCAGGGGAAATGTGACGGCAAGGAGGGTTTGTGATTAGGTCGGCTGGCAGGACACTTCCTCTCCAACAGCCTGTGCAAACCACCACGGTACTTGTCTGAGCCTGGTGTTCCTGGTGTGGCTTCAGTGGCGTTGGTAGTGCTCAGGGCTGGGGGGGGATGCTTGGCCCCGCATGGCCAGCCTCCCCCGGCCCGCTGGGTCAGGGGGACACACCGCTGCAGAGGCGTGAGGATGAGCAGGGGCAGCTGTTGGATGGAGGCACCCTGAGCAGCAAGGGCCTCGAGTGTGGCAGCATGGCGGGAAGCAGGCCACTGGGCTCAGGGGAGAGCAGCAGCTGCAGCAATGCTAGCGCTTTTCTGCGTGGCAGCTGATGTCCCGAGACTGCGCTGCCCAACCCCGGTGCAGATCGTGATCAGAAGTGACATCGCAGGCATGTTCTGCTGTGAGCAGCACTGTCAGTTCTGGTAGAAGTGGCTGCCATCAGTTCTAGTAGAGCTGCTACCAAGTGGTTCGTTACACCGGAGTGTAACAGGAGCAGAAGTCCCTAAGGAAAGGCCGGAGCTTCTGTAGCTCGATGGGAAGCAGCAGGCTGGGGGGACTCGGACTGGCAGGTCTGAGGGGCTGAGGACAGAGCCTGCTCCTTACTCCTCTGCCTCAGCCCTTCCTGTGCTGGCTGCGTGGGAGATGCTCAGTGCGGCTCGGTGGCTGCGGCTGGCTCTGGCACCCCGTGGTGTTTGTCAGAGCGCAGGCAGCTCGTCTGCCCTGCGCAGAGGGGCACAGCACAAGCAGCGTGGGCCGAACGCTTGTCCCTGTCACACGCCTGTGACCTGGGGAGGCTGTCACAGGTCACGGTGCCGCACTCTACTGCACTCGACCAAGGGAGCACTTGGAGCAGGGGCGTGGGGGCATGGGGTCTTGGCAGCAGTCATGGGCGAGCTGGCATCGGCAGTGTTTGTGGCACCCAGGGCTGCCTGTCCCAGCTGCTCTTATTGTCCCAGCGAGAGGGCCTGGCAGCACCGGGGGGCACCGACATGAGCCTGCCAGCTTGAGCTGCTGGCACCGAGCCCCTGTGCTGGCGGAAGCAGCACTGTGTGTGTGCGTGTGAGCAGCAGCACTGGGGGGGTGGGGTGTGTGTGAGCAGCAGCACTGCGGGGGGGAGTGTGTGTGTGAGCAGCCGCACATAGTGCGGGGAGGTGGCAGCCCCACGGCCGTGCTGGGCTTCGCAACAAAGCGCCTGGCTCCGGGGGCTTCCGGCGCGGCTGCGGCGTCTGGCCTGGCCTGCGGGACCGGGGGTGCCCCGTTCCGTGCCTGCAGGCCGCGGGGAATGCTCACCCCCCCCGGGCTGACCGTGCGGGGCCGCTGCCGCCGTGCTGCCCGCACCCCTCCATGCCCAGCGGGATGGGCTGGGGGGCGGCACCGGGGGGGAGGTGGCGCCCCGGGGGAGGCGGAGCCGGCGGGGGGCGGCCGGCAGCGCTTCCTGGCGGGGGCGGGGCGGGGGGCGGTGGCCGGCAGCGCTTCCTGCCGGGGGGCGGCAGCGCAGCCGAGGGGGGGACAGCGGGGGACGGCGGCGGAGCGGGGGGGCTCCCGGCCCGCCCCGCCGTCCTGCCTCTGCCGCCCCGCTGCCCCGGCGCGCAGGGCCCGAGGTGAGGGGTGGGGGGTGGGAGGTGCGGAGGGGCCGGCGACGTTACCGGGGCGGTCACCGGCCGGGGGCCGGGGTGGCACCGTCGGACAGGTGTGGGGGGGTGGCGTGCGGGCCCCTTCGGGCGCAGGGCCTGGCTGTGGCGGCGGGGGGCGGCGCGGTGCCGTGCCCTGTTGCGGGGCGCTGCCGCGGCCCGGCTCACTTTGGCTGCGGCCGGAGCCCCCTTGTCACCAGCGCCGCGACACGGCCCCGCTGGCCCCCGCTGGCCGCCTGCTGCGGCTTCTGTCCCTGGGACCCCTGGGCACACGCTGCGCTCAGCTCGGGTGCCTCAGCCCCTGGCCGGGCTTCAAATGCCCCTGTCCCCCGTGTTCCTCTCTGCCAGTTTCCACTGGCTTCATGCAGGTTTCCTCCCTTTTCTCCCCTGCCAGGCGCTGAGAAGATGGCCTCCCAAGGCGCCCCGGGGACCCGCATGACATCCACAGTCAGCATCAACATTTCCACGCCTGCCTTCTACAATCCGCAGAAAAAGTTTGCACCCGTGGTCGCCCCTAAGCCCAAGGTGAACCCCTTCAAGGCTGGGGGTGCGTTGGAGTCATCGCTGCCCCCACCTCCCGGCGCTGGTGCCCAGCGTGCGCAGATGGGGAAGGTGGGCGAGATTCCGTCCCAGTCCCTGCCGGCAGAAGGTAGGTGGGGGTGGGGGGTGGGGGTGGGGTGCGCGTTTCCAGGCTCAGGGCACGAGGTCCATGACAGGGCTGAGCACAAGAGCAGGAGCCTAACCACCCTTGGTGACTGATGCACTCGCTGTAGGGGCTGGCAGGTTCCACAAGAGATAAAACAATTGTAAAGAGATCTCAAAGTACGTAGTATCTCCACTCGTAAAGGAGGTGGGAAGGCAATCCTGCACTGCACTGGTGCTGGAGGAATGCAGTGGATTTCTCATCGAAATCCCTGAGTGCATAGTTGTGTAACTGCAGGCAGTTTCTGGCCAGCGTGTCTGAGAGCAAACATGATGCAGGGAAATTGACCCTGATGATGATGAATCATGCTGTTCCCCTTCTTGTTTGATCTCTGCTCAACTTGGTTGTCTCTGACTGTAGAGATCCTTCTCGTGGACTCTGCAGTTGCCATCTTTGCTGCTGGAGATGAGGAGGAAGAAGTAACCTCATGAAAAAATGGTGGAAGCTGTCATAAACAGGAAGGGAGGCTTAGAGTTCGTGTGGCTTGTAGAGTTTTACACCTCTTCCTAGTGGTTTGGGTTGGGTGTGTTTTCCTGTGTAGAGTGACTTCTTGTTTTAGTGTGGTTTTCTTTTTCTTGCTTTTAAATATTTCTTTTATATCCTGTGTGGTGGTGGAGTGGTTTTTTTGTTTAATTTTTTGGTTGGCTGGTTGGTTTTGTGTCCTCTTAAGAGGCAGAAGGTTCCTTGCTGTGTGACCCCCTAGTTGGAATTGATGAGCGTGGGGCCACCAGACATTTCCCTAGGGACCTCTTGCTGATGCTTGATGCTGCGACTTACCACAGGACTCCCCCAGGGCGCACCTCAGCTGGGACACGCATGTTCAGATAATGCAGCCTGCTGGTTTATGTTTCTTTCCTTTCACCATCTCGCATAGACCATGCAACACTTACGCTTTCTAGTTTAGCATGCTGTTAGTGGGCGGCTGGCCTGATGGTAGGAAGGCTGGTCCTGTGCTCAGAGGAGACGAGTTACTAAGCCATTTTTTCCATTTCTCAGGTCACAAGGACCTGTTGGTGCTTCTCTCTCCTAGAACTGTACCAGCTAACTGGTGACCCTTTTCTCTGTGCTGCTGGCTGGAATCTTGTGTCTGTAATCCAAGGTCTCATCGTAGGCTTTATGATTTTCTGCTATAGTTGTGTGGATGTGTCTGTCAGAAAGTCTCAAACTGACACAAATAACTGAATCACAAAAGTAGACAGCTGGATGTTAAAACTTAGTTTTCAATATCCCATGCGAGTGAAGCACTGGGTGTTTCTTGCTCCACTTCTCCCTTCCTTATAAAGCTTATTATGGAGGAACTAACTTGACAGAAAGGTGAGCAAAAGAACTGTTTAGCTTGAGCTGCTGCGTTGCCATCAGGTGAGGGCTGCCAGCAGACATCTGAAGTGCAGATGAGCCACCACCAACACTTAAGTCATGACAGAAATGCACCTGATCCTTCTCCGATGCGTTTCTTAATCCTTCTCTCCCTTTCTTGTACCCTCCCCAAACAAACAGCCGTAGCAATTGGTCTCTTTGTCTCAAATGGCAGGATGGCTCAGTTACTGTTGCTGTAGGAATGTTACGTTTAGTATTGACCATTCTGTAAATCTGGTATAGTAACTTAGCGGCAAACTCTTTTGTTTGTGTGAATAATTCATAACATGGGCTTTTAGTGCATCTGAAATAATGTGACAGCAGATCAGGGTTTTGCTTCTGCAATATTCTTCATCATTTTAATAAACCAAAAGGCAAGTGTGTACAAACTTGATCCTAAACTGTAGTTTAAAAGAAAAAATACCAGCCTAGTATTATCCCCCCACCCCGAGCAGAATTTCTGTGGCACAAGGAGGCTTAGAAGAGGTGCTGCGTGCCAGTGTGCATTCTGCTGGCTGATAAGAAATTGGCTTTCATTTTCTGAATTGTGTCCTTTCAGTATTGTGTCACTTAGGTTACCAATGAGAAGCCCTTAGAAAGTCTGCTGGCAGCGGCTGGATATAAAGATGAGACAATTCAAACGCTGCTGTTAAGTTGCATGTGGAGTAGCAGGAGTGAAAAACCTGGTGTTACACCCTGCTGCTGGTTGGGGCTAGCTAGGAAGAGAGGTGGGTGCCCAGAAGAAGGGATGTGGAAGCTCTGCCTCCTTGTTGTCAGTGTTCCTACCTGCTTGGATGTGAAGAGGGCAATGTCACCCATACATGGCGAAGGGAAAAGGATTCACGTTTGAGTGCGTTGTAGCAGAAAATGTCTCTTTTTGCCTGTTCCACATCTTTGGCAAATACGCATAGGTGGAAGCAGTGGGGTTTTCTTCTGGGAGATTGAGGTGCTTTGGTGCTTTTCAGCCTGCTTCAGAGGGTTCTGGAAAATTTCTCACATCGTAGTCTGTGTCAGGTATGGGGACATCGTCGCCTCCAAAAGAAAAGCTGTTTTCATCTCCTGGAAAAATAAAGCAGTTTCAGAGATTCCTCATACGCATAAGAGGTATGCGTATCTGACTTGCTTTTTTCCCCCCACTTGTCCCTTGTAGTGCTTACTAGCCAGTGGCGAGGTGCCAGCTTATTTTCCTGTAAGAATGCAGGCTTCTCAGGGTCCTGGGTTGACCGCTGGCATTCCTGCTAACGCTGCTCTGTATTCTGCAGTCTGAGTCGGTTACTGGCAGGAGGAGCATATGGTATGGTAGGGACCAAAGAATGAGGGGAGGAGTGGGAAAGGGCACAGTAAGACGTGTTTTGCAATTAGGCAATGACTATTCCCAGACACTAATTGCAGTAGCTACTAAGGAAACTTTATATGATGGCAAATAGCTTTGAGCAAGGTGAAAGCCAGCCTGTGAAGTTCAGTTGTCCTCGATGGGTGCTGGGTGTCCCCTGGGTGACTGCTGGGGAGCTATTTGCTGTAATGCCTTCAGGACCACAAACCTCCCGGGGTTTTTGCTGGCTAAGAGTAAGAAATTATCCAAACTTGCTTTTATTCTCATTCTTCCCCATAGAGCTGCCGCTGCCACCTCCTCCCCCGCCTGGAGAGGAGGCAAGTTTCTCCTCAAACTGTGCTTTTCCCCCACCCCCACCCCCCTTTGAAGAGCCTTTTCCACCAGCCCCAGAAGAAGTTTTTCCTTCTCCACCTCCTCCTCCTCCTCCACCGATGTTTGATGAAGGACCTGTGAGCAAGGTGCCTACCCCACAGGTGAGTGAGGTCAAGGGAAGTACGGTTTCTTGTGATGCTCTGTGAGCTGCGACAGCTTCTTGCTGCTCTCCGAACTCCGCAGCGGGAAGCCCAGAGATCTGGGAGAGCAGAAAAATGCCACCACCCCATGGACCAGCACAGGTTAGGTCAGGTGGCCAGGCTGCAGCTTTGCAGATGAAGGACCTGGGGGGTTCCTGGTGGATGGTGAATTGAGTGTGAGCCAGCACTGCACCCTCGAGGCGCTAAAGGCCAACCCCCTGCTGGGCTGCATTGGTGAGCATAGCCAGCAGGACAAGGACAGTGATTATTCCTCTCTGCGGTGCTGGTGAGGCTGCATCTTGGAGGACTGTTTCCGGTTGGGCTCCCCAGTATAATAACCCCAGAGGAACCCCAAACTAGATGCAGTCCAGCAAAGGGTGATAGCGACCCTTGGGGGTTGGAGCCCGTGATGCGAGAGCTGAGTTTGTTCAGCCTGCAGAAGATGAGGCCAAGGCAGGGATCTAACTGGAGTGTGCAATACCTAAAGGAGGGATGGAGAGAAGACAGGTACTTCTTACTGGGGCACAGAAGAACAAGAGACGATGGACAAGAGTTGCGGCAAGGGAAATTGCTGTTGGACAAAAGAAAATTCTGCTCTTCCTCTCCAAGGGTGGCTCAGCACTGGCACAGGTGCCCAGAGAGGCTGGGGAATCCGCATCCTTGGGGATGTTCAGTAATGACCTGGACAAGGCCCTGAGCAACCTGGTCTAGCTTGGGAGCTAGCCCCGCTTTGAGCAGCGTGCTGCACTGAGACCTTCAGATGTCTTTTCCCACCTAAACCTGTCCGCGAGTTTCTGTGCGTTTTCCTACTGTTTGTAGACTTTGGAGACTGTGCCCTGTTCATCCTCACCAGCTTGCTACCTGCTCAAAGCAAGGAGCAGATCTGTACCACAGTCCGAAGTGTCAAAATCTGCTATTGTAAGGGGATGCACCTGGTTCTCTGGCTGTTCCTGTAATGTGCTCTGCTCCCTCTTTCCTCATGGATGGTGGTGTAGGTACGTGGCAAGATGAGCAGCATTGATCTTGAGATTGACTCACTGTCCGTAATGTTGGATAACATGGAGAAGAATGATCCCTTCAAATCCCGGGTGAGCATTCCAGAATGGCACAGGTGGAAGGAGAGATGTCTGGTTTGCTGAACAGAGGTATTGAGAAGGGTGCTGCTAAAGATGAAAATCTCTGGATAGAGATGTAGTGCCGAAGTGTACATGAAGGACCAGAAAGCATAGATGTGGCCACTTGGCAGGAGCGCTAAATGCGTAACGGTGTGGGAACTCTTTAAGTTGTGGGCCTGGGATAGCTGCTGAGTTACTGCTGTAGACAGTGTATTTTCTGTTCCACCTCGCTGATAACTGCCTGTTTCTCTCTGCTGCTTCCTTTTACAGATACCTGCAGGGTCCACAGGTTCTCTGGAGAAACCATCGGCCCCAAAAGCCCATGTGGAAATACCATCTGCACCCAGAGATACTCCTCATTCCATTCCTTCCAAGTTCACTCCAAAGCCAAGTGGAAGCTTATCTTCCAAGCCCCCTGGAGTGGATCTGACCCCCAACCCAACCCCATGGGCAGCCCCACAGCAACGCAAGGAGCCCTTAGCACCAGTCCCTCCACCCCCTTCCCTCCCTCCTGCTCAGCCTTCCCTTAAATTCACCCCACCCTCTGTTGCTGGCTCTCCCAAGCCTGGGTCCAAGTCAGGTGCCAGTGTCCCTGTGGCTCCCTCAAACCCTGCCAGGTACCCTACCTCCATTCAGACCCACTTCACAGTCCCTCCACCTTCAGGGCTCTCCTCTCGGCCACAGCCTCCCAATTTCACCTATGCCCAGCAGAGGGAGAGACCCCAAGTCCAGGAGAAGCCACATCCAACAGAACAACCTGCTGCCACCAAGGACAAGGTACGGGGCAGAGCTGTGGGACCCGTGGCTTTGGGCAGGCACAGCGTCACCAGCTGTGAAGCTGGAGGATGAGGAGGGAGGGTCTGTCCTGGGCCTGGGGAGGCTGTTGCGGATCTGAAAGAGAGATGTAACTAGAGACAGTGGTGGAGAGGGATAGGATTTCATGTAAAGGTGGAAAGGGGCAAGTATGGTGGGTGGCAGATTGCTCCAAAGAGGACAAGTAAAGGTGAGACAAGTAGATTTATTAGGGACAGTGAGAAGGGGTCTGTCTCTGCGTGTCCTTTGGCACTGAACGTTTCCTCTTCCTGCAGCATAGACCCACAGGCTCCAGTGCAGATCCACCTAGGGGAAATTCCTGTCTCACCATGAAGGAGGTAGAAGAGCTGGAGATGTTGACCCAGAAACTAATGAAGGATATGGAGCATCCGCCCTCAGCGGAGTCTGCTATTTCTGGTGTGTTCCCGCAATGGACAGCAGTAGGGCTAAGACTGTGGTGGGTTTCCATCTCTCCTGATCCCTTTATTCTTCCACTGGCAGAGCTCTGTGGCTTCTGCAGGAAGCCCCTGTCAAGAACCCAGCCAGCTGTGAGGGCCCTGGACTGCCTCTTCCACGTGGAATGCTTCACCTGCTTCAAATGTGAGAAGCAGCTGCAGGGGCAGCAGTTCTACAATGTGGATGAGAAGCCCTTCTGTGAGGACTGCTATGCTGTGAGTCACGGGGCTGAAAGCTGCTGGGGGGAGCTGAGCTTGCTGTGGTTGTCCTCTCTTGCTTTCCCTTCCTCCTTGCATCTTGCCTGGCTGCGGTGTAGTCTCCCAGGGGTGGGAGATCAGATTAACGTGTTTTATTTGTTTCCTTTGGGCTCAGGGGACCTTGGAAAAGTGCAGCGTCTGCAAACAGACCATCACAGACCGGATGCTGAAGGCCACCGGTAACTCGTACCATCCCCAATGCTTCACCTGCGTGATGTGCCATACGCCTCTTGAGGGGGCCTCTTTTATCGTGGACCAGGCCAACCAGCCTCACTGTGTGGACGACTACCACAGGTAGGGAGCACACAGGTGTGGTGGGGTGTCTGGAGGAAGGCAGGTTACCTCCCACCTCTTGAAACTTGGTGCAATGTGAGCTCGGGTTGCCCCAGGACATGAAGTGAGCGATGAGTCAGCAGTGTGCCTTGTAGCAGTTAAGGTCTTTTCCCACCTAGACTTCTTTGTGATTTGTTATTCCTCTGCTGCTAATACTACTGTACGGCAGTGAGGACCTTGCGTTGGATGTCACCACGATGATCTCCTCCATGTTTTTGCGTGTTGCAGGAAGTATGCTCCGCGCTGCTCGGTCTGCAGCGAGCCTATCATGCCAGAGCCTGGAAAGGATGAGACGGTGCGTGTGGTGGCATTGGAGAAGAATTTCCACATGAAATGTTACAAGTGTGAGGTAAGCCTGTGGTCCCACTCTTCACATCCCTCCTGTGCCCATCACCAGTGACTTGGGCACCTTTGTTGTCTATCCTGACCAAACAGCAGGGTGGCTTTGCATGCATCTGGAGCATTCCTGAAGCAGGTTCAGGAAAAGATTAGACATTTCACTGGCCACAGGTCCATGAACAAGGATTCTGCAGGTCTGTAGCCTCTGACATCCCTAATATGGCAGCTGTGTGTACCGGGGGAACATGCCAGGATCACAGAGGGGGCTTGCTCTTTCCTCAGAATAGCATCTCCCATTAGCATCATCGGAGACAGAGCGGCAGGCTGCGAGCTGGTACCCTGACCCAGCGGGGCACTTCTTACATCCTTGAATGCATTTATCCTGCTGCTGGCTGTCGTCGAGCTCCCTCCCTCTTTTTCTTTCCCTGCTTAGGACTGTGGGAAACCCTTGTCCATTGAAGCAGATGAGAATGGGTGCTTTCCACTGGATGGGCACGTGCTGTGCATCAAATGTCACACCATTCGTGCCAAAACGACACGCTGAGGAGCTTGGAGTGGGCATACCCTTAAAGACCCCTGCGCTCAGTACTCTTCCCCTCCCCACCGTCGTCCTATCCCTCTGCCTGCCAAGGCAGGTTGCTACCGACGGAGACTATGCTAGCGCACCTCTTTACTCAAGTAGGATTCACCCGCCGCCCCCAGCCTCGGCCCTGTGCACCCACTGGGAAAGGCCTGTCACCACTGCCTGGCCGGGGGCTATGCCAGGCCAGGGGCTACAGAGAGATGGGTGGGTGCAGCCCCACTGCTCCTGCAGGGCTTGGGAGGAGAAAGCCCAGATCTCCACCAGCACCTGGTGGAAGCAGCAAGACTGACCCGGTGGCAGGTGCTGGGGTGGGCTGAGCGCTCGCCTGTTCCACAGAGCCGAGAAGGACGATTTGACCGATTTGACCTTACAAAGTGGGAGCCTCCGTCTCGGCACCGCTTCTGTCTGATCTTATTTTATTTCTGGTGCCGCCACATTGTCAGGATGTCTTCCCCTGCCCCCTCCCTCTCTCCTGGCTTCGAGTGTGGAGGTAGAACATATTGGGAATCTGTATAATTGCTGGAAGAAGCAAACCTCCTATAGCTTTTCTGTCTCTAATGGATTTTACTGGCTAACTGTCCTGTCACTTTTTGTTCCTTGGCCAGATTAAACTGGCAATGTTTGGAATCCTACTCTGTTCCTGAATTTGAAAACTTGTTTTAAAAAAATCCTTTTTCCTCTCCCCAAAATGAGTCATTTCCCAGTGTGGTTTCTGGGCAGCCAGGCTGGGCACCGGCGTAGCAAAGCAGTCCAAAGAATGCATGTTTACAAATAAAGGCCATCATAAGGACGGGCAGCACATGGTGAGGAGGCGTCTCAGTGCGTGGACGAGGATGCAGCAGGCTGAGGAACGCCTTCCTGTTCCAGTAGGGATCCTGCCCCTGCTGTCAGCAAGAGCTGCAGTCTAACTGCGATGTACTGTCTGGCTCCAAGTGTTACTGCACTGAGCCCCACTCCTGGACTAGGAACTCTCAAACTGAACAAACCTTCTTAATATCTACACTGTCCAACCACTGTTTGCATTCAATAAAATGTGGGGGTTTTCCACATGTGTCTGCTGTATTTCTTCAGCTATCTGTGAGAACTCATGTGGTAGAGAGAATGCCGTGTAGGGAATGCAGAACTGCTGTTCCCCCAAGCCCCTGAAGACGAGGCGTCTGAGAATGGCCTTTCTCTGTCCACCATTGTCTCCTTTTCAAACCGTTCAGTTTCCTGCTTTTCCGTGCCTGAAGAGTAGCTCTCATGGGAAGCAGTGGAAGGCTGCGTCGCAGTGCAGCAAGGCTGTAGTCTGCGTGATGCGTCACGGGGAGGTGAGTTCTTGCACCCGCCTGCACCACGCTGGGAGGAAGCAGCCAGTTTGCGTGCTTTGCCCTAACTGTTGCTACTCAAAGTGTTTGTGCTTGATGTTTATGGTTTTAAGCGTGGTGCTGTCTTGGTCACTGCTTGTGGAACTCCTTTGTGGTAAGCGTCAATGCTTCTACACTTCAAAGACATGAAACCTACTCTTGTTCTCTTGCCAGTTTGGGGGGAGATCTTTAATAACTCCTTGCAAATTGATCCAGTAAATGCTTTGAGGTTTCCTATAGGATGAGCAAATACATGAATTGTACATTTGCTTGCTTTCTTTTTGTAGCTGAGATCTTGCTGGTTTGTAGGCATTGTTTGGAGTGGTAGTTTCTAGATTATGTGGTTAGAAGTTCATGCCCACAAACGCCAAGGAGCAGAGCGAGCTGAGGGTGAGGGAGAGGAGCACCGCAGCCCAGCTGCTCCCAGCTGTCAGGGCTACAGCCGGTGCCTGGGTATGGATCTGTCCAGGGGAGTCAAGGGGATTCTGGATCATCTTGCAGATTAGGGGGAGGCTGATCCCTCCGGGAGGCACCGTGTGCAGAGGAAAAGCATTTGGTGACTGTACACACTCATTATGGGATGTGCAGGGGCAGGACCAAAAGGGAGTGATCAAGAAGAGGAAGCATCATGTGGAAAGGGATGGGGGGAGGCGCACAGAAGGGGCTGGCTGTGCATCCCCAGTATGCTTGTCTGGCGGGGTCCTCTGTGTCACTAGCACAGTTTGTCCTGCCTTCTTACTAAACTTTTTTTTTTCCTTCCCCCCCCCCGCCCCATCCCCCCGCCCCCCGCCCCTTCCCCCTGTGAAGGGACTGTTCAGTGTGTGTGGAGACCTAACAGCAGTGACTGGAGACACCGAGTGCATGGATAGTGGGGGGTGTGTATGTGTGTGTCATCACTAGTGAAAACCAAGTCAGAGTAAGTGGTGAGAATGGGGTAAGAGACGGGCACGGCTGGGCGTCTGGGGTAAGAGACGGGCACGGCTGGGCGTCTGGGGTAAGAGACTGGCACGGCTGGGCGTCTGGGGTAAGAGACTGGCACGGCTGGGCGTCTGGGGTAAGAGACTGGTACGGCTGGGCGTCTGGGGTAAGAGACGGGCACGGCTGGGCGTCTGGGGTAAGAGACTGGTACGGCTGGGCGTCTGGCACAGCCAGCTCAGGCAGCGGCTTGAGCTCCCGGGGAGAGGCTGGTACCAGCCGCTCAGCTCAGCTCGGGCTCCAGCTGTGGAGCCAGCTGCTGGACAGCTGGTCTCGGACACTAGAGGGATCCATGGTGTAGCTGTATGGGTGTCCCGCTAAGGTTCGTCCTGATCAGCCAGGGAAGTGAATGGGCTCAGGCTGTTTGTGCTGCGCTTGCTCGGCTGCTGTGTGTTCTGCCTCAGGCCAGTCATGTGCAGCGTCTCTGCATATGTATACATGCACATATATACGTTCTGTCTGCATGGGTGCCTACTGGGAATACGTGCTTAGGCTTGCTGCTGGCTGTACCTGAGGACACGGCCGAGCTGCCCCTACCAGGCTGGCAGACTCAGCAGCTCCTGCGAGCTGGACCTCCCTGCTCAGAGCAGGGGCAGCCGGAGCAGGTCACTCAGGGATGTACCCACATCGGTTTTATAACACCTCCGTGGATGAGAACTCCACAGCCTCCCTGGGTAACCTGCTCCAGTGTTGAACAACACTCACAGTAAGTTTTTTTTCTTACCTTCAAATGGAATTAATTGTATTTTGGTGTGTTCCCATAGCTGCTCCTTTCACTGGATACTACTGAGGAGAGTCTGGCTCCCTCTTCTTTGATCCCTCCTATCAGGTATTTATACACCATAGCAAGAGCCACCAAAACATTCTCATCTCAAGGCTGAATAGTCCTAGCTTTCTCAGCCTCTCATATGTCAGATGCTCTAATCCCTTCAAAATCACAGTGGCCTCTCACTGGACTTGCTCCAGTAAGCCCATGTGTTCCTTTGTACTGGGGAGCCCGAACCTGGACACAGTGCTGAGCAGAGGGGAACAAGCACCTCCTTCCAGCCACCAGCAATGCGTTTGCTAATGTCGCCCCGACACCACTGGCCCCCTTCACTACAGGGGCACGTTACCAGCTCGAGTGCAGCATGCTGTTCGCTATGGCCTCCAAGTCTGCTCCTGCCGAGCTGCTTCCCAGCCAGCCAGCCCCCAGCAGGTACTGGCGCGTGGGGCTATTCCTCCCCAGCTGCAGGGCTCGGCCTTTCCCTTTGCTCGGCATCACGAGTCTCCTCTCTTCCCCTCTTCCCTGCCTGTTGAGGTCCCTCTGAATGGCAGCACAACTACCTGATGGACCAACCACTCCCAATTTTCTATCATTTGCAAGGGTAGTCTGAAGTTTACCTGTGCATGGCACAAGCTCATACTCTTGTGTCAGCCTCATCAGGGCTTATCTTCTAGCCTGGATATCCGCCATGTAGCAACTTGTATTTATTATCTAACAAGAGCTTATCTTGAGTAGCTGAGGCACACGTTCACTATGGGTCCTTGTATATACTCTGCTGCTTCTTGGGCTGAACAGAAACCAGCTGCCTTGCTTTCATTTGCAGTGCTTCAGATCTCTGCTTCGTAACCCTTCTGTCATTTACAGTTAAGCAAGACCTTCCCAGAGGCAGGAGTGTTAATTTATAGCCTTAAGAATTTGAAGCATTATACAATTAAGGAAACACCGATAGCTATCTACAGCAAATAACTGATTGCTGAATGGCTATCACTCACCTTCTTCACCAACCTGGACTTACTTCAATCACTGAAAAATAAGTCTTGAGGTGACTACTCTTCCCAAGTAGGAGAAAGTCTTAAGAACATCAGAGGGAGATTTTCTTCCACCATCACCACACACACACCGCCACCCCCCAGTCTGTTCTGCAGGAGAAAGTACTACCCACATGTATTTCATCAAACTACAGCAGTAGCTTCTAATACTTCTCATGGTTTGGGAATTAAGCGCAGGAGCTGTACAAAGATAGGCTTGGCTAATGATGGATACAGCTGTAACTGGATTTAGAGAAAAAAAAAAAGTCTGACATGACCAGCTGCATATATATCCTTTAATCCTAAATGCAACTGCATTTCCACATTAAATCTGCAGTTAGTGGACAAAGAACATTGGCTGAAACAACTAAATGTGGATGTAAGGACCCTGCTGGAATTTACAATATACATGCTAAATTAAGGGTCCCAATCAGATTTGAAATGACCCAAAGAAGTCCAACACAGCCTGCTCTGCCACAGGTTTATTTACAAAATATTATTTACAGTCTATAACTGTCTTGAGCTCTGATAAATAATAACATTTCCTCCACAGAGAAGGAATAAGACAGACCACCTACACATTTTTCTGTTGCAAATACCCTATCCAGCCAAACAAGACTATTTTCTCTTTTAAAAAGGGGCAGAGAAAAATAGGTACCTAAGGGGTTTTCTGTCCATGGCACAAGTAAAAGTATTAAGCAAGTTGGAGAGATGTAAATCCCCCCTCCTGAAGTGTGCATGTGCAAAAGAGCAACATGCTGAGGTTACGTGATCGCACAAGTTGTAGCACGGTGTGCCGCTATTCCCGACTTCTCCTCCAAAGAAAGAAGTACACCGTGAGTTGCTGTTTAAGGCAAGAACAGCTGAATTAAAATATACATCCCTTACCAGCAGCCTTGTGGAAGACTGAATAGTTCATTCCTGTTGTAAAACAAGGAAGACAGAAGGCTGCTGAAGTGAGAAGGGATGTATGCCAGGGAGTGAATGGGCCCAATCTCTACATGTCTGTGTCCCTGTGCACATTCCTTGAATGCCCCAGTCTACCTGAACCCTCAGCTCCAATCTTAAAGCATTATCCACTGCCCCCAACCCACTTCATATGTATCCTTATGTTTCCACATGATATACTGAGGGTCTGAAACTCCAGTATGTGGACTACAGGGATTACTTAGTGCTGCACAGAACAGACTACAGCAGACAGGGCTGAGAACAGTTTCTATGACCAGTGCTCTGAAACATATCGATGGCTGCTGTAGAGCTAAAGCAAGGGGGAACAGAAATGAGAGCAGGTGGTGTTGCCTCAGGAGCCCTTTCAGTTCTGCTTGTTTTGCTTTGCTTGTCCCAGTCACTCATTTGGAAGCAATTGCCATAGGAATGATTCCAAGTGATATCTGGTAAGAATGGGCATTTAGCAAGCTTAAGAGAGCAATGACTGATCACTCCTTAAAGCCTTGGATGCTACACAGGATCCTCTTCTGGTGGCCTGGAAGTGACACTCCCATCTGTTTCAAGTCCCTGAAGGAAAAGGGAAAAGAAAGAAAGAAAGAAATTAATTGCTGTTCTTGTTCCTTGGGGACTTGGATGTGGATAAGGGCAGAAAGTTACTAAGCATTAGTTCAGAAAGCTTCCTTTCTCTCAGTGCCTCCTACTGCGCCTACCTTTCCTCTAGAGGGCAGAAACTTCATGTTCCTGCCCTTCCCCGGCTACCTCTGCCCACCCAGTCAACTGGCTTTTCCCACCTTATGACTAGGCCTGTGCTCCCATGAAATCAGGGCTCTGTCCACTTCAGCTCGTGATATGGGCCATGTCTCAGCCCTTTAGCAGGTCTGTCCCTGCTCATTTGTTTATGTAACTGCCCTGGCTGGAGCTGGCTGCACATCCCCAGCCCTGCAACAGAACACAGCTACGTTGGTAAAGCATCTGACCCGAGTCCTTCTAAGGGGCCCAGAAGGACTTTGCTCTCTGATAGAACAGTGCCCAGCTGATGATGGGGGGCAATATCACCAGCCCATCTGGTGTTCAAGGCAAGAAAATTATCTCATAAAGTCCTACAAGGCTGGAAAGATGGTTAAGGTTAGAGAACTGTCTGCCATCTGTCATTTCCCCTTGCTGTTTGTGTCCACTGCGAGTTCAGAACAGCTCAGACCCCTGAAGAGCCTCAAGCACGGACAGTTAGGGAATTAGTCTCACAGTCCACTTCCATTTAACTATATACAGAAGGATGGAGAGAAGCCTTCCAAGTAAATACAAGTGCCTGTTCAGGTAGCACAGGAACAGACACAGCTACCTGTAGCATACCCGGGGCGCCCTGTGGGAGCTTAGCCTGCCCTTACTCAGCAGTGAGCTCCAGAATGGACTCCATGGTGTCCAGGCCAGCAGTGCGGAAGTTGGAGATGTAGCGCTTCATGCGAATGGATTCCAGCCACTCAGGGATGGATCGATACGGGATCCCATCAGACCCACTGCAGCTGGGGAGCCGGAGCGTTACCCTAAAGACAGGTAAAACCCTCATTAGCCAGGCAATTACCTTAAATGGCCTGCACTATGAGACAGTAGCTAAAGGGCAAGCAACCCCTGCCAGGGCTAGGCCAACTTATCCGCTTCCTGCACAGCGAGGTCAGAGTGCCCAGGCCAGTGGCTGTGCCCTCTGCCACCATCAGAGAGAGAGATGACTACTATCTTCTGCACACTGAGCATTCAAAATGCCTCTGGCCAGCCTGCCTTGCCAGCACTGCCTCTTCTCCTGCAGGAGGCGGGGAGGTGAAAATCCCTCACTTAAAGTCTCTTCTTCCAGTGACAGCCTGCTCACCTGGGATCAAAGTCTGCAACAGGACGGAGGAGCTGCGGACTTGAGATGAAATGTTGCAGTTGTGCCCGGATTTCCTGAAAATGAGGCCTCCTCATCCTGTCTTGTGACCAGCAGCACTTCATGAGCTCATAGAGGATAGACGGGCAGTCCACAGGTGGGGGGAGCCGGTACCCATCCTCTAAGCTTTTCATCACCTGCACAAGAGGACAGAGAGAAATCAGGCCAAGAGCAGAGAGTTCGAAAGAGGAGGCAGAGCCCTCTGCGGGGCTGGGAGCAGGCAGTTCACCATTCCGCACAGTGTGCAGTCAGGAGGTGTTGAAGCAGATTACACGTGTATGAAGTAGGGTTTGGGCAGCACAGCAAAGGATCAAGACATCTGAGGGATGTCAAAGAGTGAAGCAGCATATGCACGTACTTTCGATTCTTTACTGGCTTAGCCCCCATTTGCCATTTAGGGCATGTGCTCATGAGAAGTGAGGACCAGATGATCCTGGCACAGGCCCAGAGAGAAAAGTGGAACCAGGCTTTAAGGAATAATTTCAACAGCATGTGCTAACCTTACAGATGTGCTGTACCTAGAATGAGACCAGATATAACACCCCAGAGCAAGGACAGAAAGAAACTAACAGAGAACATCTCCAGACACAAAGGCCATGGCTGATTTAACTAGTCTTCAGTTTGGCTCACTGCTGCTAAGACCTGAACACAGTTCGGACACCCAAACGCTTACTGCCCTTGACCTTCTTGCATTGATTTTTCGCAGAGAGGGAGACACAGTACTTGCGTATTCAAAAGAACGTCAAGACTGCAGGCTGAGGGAGATCTACAAAAGTTGGGCCTACGTGCCTCGTTATTTTTTTAATCAGCACTTGAGCTCAGTGTCGGTTACCTCTTGATTGGTCATGTCCCCATACGGTTTGTCACCAAATGACAGCACCTCCCACATGACAATTCCAAAGCTCCAGACATCACTGGCTGAGGTGAAAATCCGATGAGCAATGGCCTCTGGGGCTGTCCATCGAATGGGAATCTTACCACCCTGTGAAAAAGCAGCAACACAGTGTATCCAGCAAGTATCATTGAGCTGTATTTCTCCAGTACTCCTGTGCAAGGACCTTACAAAGTGGTTCAAAGACTGGGCCAGCTTCACTTGAAGAAACGTGTAACCACCCCTGGGGAAACTTCTCAAAAGGACAGAAACATTCTGGGAAAGTGAATGAGTTTAAGCTGTTCAGTTGAATGCTACACAAAACCAGGAGTAAGAGCCTGATGCCGGTCACAGCCCTACATTGGATGACTCCAGACATTAGAATCACTGGAACTTCCATTGAAAGAGACCTGTAGGTGTCTCGAGTCCAAACCCCTGATCACAGCAGGGCCATCTTCAAAGCCAGATATAGTTAACTGAATCCAAAAGATCAGTCCTCTTAATTTGCTTCTCATTTTAAAACCACAGTCCCCCTGAATCTCTTAGCAAACAAAATCAACATGGACTTCAGAGAAGTACCACCTTCTGAATCACCCATGCTGTGACTTGCAGTTTTACTATGGGTTTTCCTCAGAGATTTTTCCATCCAAATCTTCCCCCAGCCTGGTGTTTCCTATTGTGAAGAAATTCTGCCACTCTTACCTGGCAGAATCCTGATCGCCCCGAGACCACAGTTCATTTACAAGACTGAGAGGTTGTTCCGCATCATTCTCCAATATTCGGGAGAGACCAAAGTCAGACACCTTGCATTGAAGACTGCGTGTTACCAGAATGTTGCGAGCAGCCAGATCCCGGTGCACATAGTTGTGCTCTGAAAGGTAGGTCATGCCAGAGGCTATTCCCTGCAGCATACTCACAAGCTGCACAGGGCTAAATTTTTCCTCATTCTCCTGCATGGAAGAAGTGAGAGAAGATCCTGGTCAAGTGACATCAGTCTGCTTGGTTTCTAGTTACTGGCCTTATCAACTTGCAAAAGTGGGCATTGGTAAACAAGCCAAAATGTAATGCTGCAGCCTCAAGGACCCAACAGGTTCTCGCTAAGGGACTGGTGGTGGTCTCCAGAGTCATCATTAGGCACCTGCACTTCAACTACCAAAGACAGCACTCTGGACGCTGAGCAAACTGGATGGCATCAAGCTTCAGCTGCTGAGACCAGAAATGTTAGTGAGCAGAAAGTAAGTGGATGTCTGAATCTTATTTCTAAAGTCTTCTCTCAGGGTCCTAAATCCAGGTCAAGTGCAAGTTCCAGCAGTACACAAGCCTATTACAGATTGGAGTCTCTCACCCGGAGGAAGGTATCCAGCGCTCCATTCTCCATATACTCGGTGATGATCATCATTGGCCTCCCTTGAGGAAGACAAAAAGATGTCAGCCTTTTTGCAGTTCTCCTGCTCTTGCCTATCCATGCTCTCCACTTTGCTCCAACACAGAGAACTGTATCCAGGCCCAGCCAACATACCCACCCTGCTGGCACAGCTGGCTGACCCTTCTCCTTAGGCCTCTCCCAATGATCTTTTTTTCCTCCTTGTGTCACACATGTAACCTTACAGTGTCCCTTACCCTAGCCCAACTTCTCATCCACTCACCAACCCAAGAAGGCCTCCCGTAACATTGTCTCGTGAGTGTCGGAAATCCATACCTCTCTTCCCTCCCCTCCTGTCACTCCCTGCCATAGGCTAACACAATGATGCCTGTCTTCTCCCAGCGCAGCCTCTCTGACAGCATCCTCTCTGAGGAAGGCCCAAGCAATATGCCAGTTTCTGCTCTCATTCCATGATTCTCTCCCATACACTCTTACTTTTGGTGACGACTCCTTCCAGACGCACAATGTTTGGGTGATTGAACTGCCCCATAATTGTCGCTTCACGCAGGAAGTTCCACCACTGTGAGTCTGAATACGTTGACTTCAGGGTCTTGATGGCAACCACGATACGTTCTTTCCCTGGGAGCCGCAGGGACCCACGATAAACCTCCCCAAACTCCCCTAAGGACAACCAGAAGCAAAAGGTCACAGATGAACTCAGGAATAGGCAGCAAAATATAGGGGAAACTGAAAGATGGGGAGAGCAACAAGTAACTCACCCTCTCCAATCACATTTTCCATAGTGACACAAGAGACATCCAGTTCCTTAGTGAATTCCAGCACCCCTCTGCTGGGGTCATCATATGGTTGCAGGTCTACATAGGGCTTCAACCAAACCTTCTCTATGGTAAAGGGAAACAAAAGAGCAAACTAACCTGTCAGGTCTTTGGACAAGCTTTGTAGGGCAAATCTACGGAAGCAAAGGTGAATCCATGGGATTCTGACAATGGCAGTAAACAAATCTACCAGACATACATTGAAGACTAGAGCTGTTACCGGAAGAGGTGAATTATATCAGAAAATCCAGGCCAGTGTCTGGTTTGAAACTACTATTTCTTTTCATTCCTTCCAATCCATTCCAGGCTTTTCTCCCTAGTTCTGCTACTCCTTTAAAGCTCACCTCGATCAA
The DNA here is from genome assembly GCF_963210335.1 of Falco punctatus. NCBI lineage: Eukaryota > Metazoa > Chordata > Aves > Falconiformes > Falconidae > Falco > Falco punctatus. The sequence goes on from NC_137585.1 coordinate 562,251, forward strand.
AGCCTGAAGTATTGTAATCCGGCCGTGCCTGTCTCCGACGAGCCTGCCTGGAACATAAGAAGCAGTCATGAAAATAAAGTGGTCAGCAGATAGCAAAGACAAAAGCAAGACTTCCAGGGTGTCTGCCCCAATTGGTCAGGGACAGAGTTCAGAGTAGTGCAAAGCAAAGCAGAATCAGGCACTGCACCTACTTGGTAGAGTACATTTAGCAAGAAAATGTGATGCTTCATCTACATTTAGAAACAGGGCTTTGTTTCCATGCAGGTAGTTTTGTTCATCCTTCTGCGTGCTGAATTACAGATTAATTTCTATTTATTTCATGTTTTCTGTACACTTTCAGCACGATACCTGATCTTCTTAAAACCAAACAATAGTAGCTTTATAGACATTTAGAAAGGAAGCGGAATTTTGTATCTGGGTAGAGAACCACTACGGTAATGGTGTATGGAAAATGGTTTGAAATGGCTGGATACATTTATTGCCCACTTAATTGACCAGCAGATACAGAAATGATTGTACCATAACAATATTTTTATTAATCTGTCTTGATAACAGTACGGTAGGGCTAGTTTGTAACAAAACTGAGAAATCATCACATATTCTTCTGTCCTCAGCAGCAAGCACCATCTTACAGACAGATCAAGCCCTCCAGTCCTGCTAATCCAAATTATTTACTGAGACTCATTCCACCTTGCTGCAGCACACTGGTCTGACTTCTCTACCTAACCTCTACCTATCCAATATCCCGTGAGAAATCGAGGCCTTTCCTCCCACCCTCCCTCTCTTTCTCAAGCTCCTGTAGCTCAGCTATTCCTACATCTACACCTTTTTCAATACCAAAAATCAACACTTACTTTCGCCGAAAGATGAAAAATCCCATAAGCAGCCCAACAAACAGTAGAACTCCAAAGATAATAGAGACTATGACTCCACCAGACAGAGCTCCTGTGTCTGAAGAAACAAAGAGAAAGGCCATGCATCATTTAAAAGACCAAGAACCATTTGTCTGGAATGTAGCAACCACTTCTACCAACCAATGGTATTAGGTAAGCTACAGCCATTTGTCTTCCAGGCAGCAGGGCCACCAGATTTGAGTCCTAATCATACTGTTATTCATGTGCATGGAGCACCTTCTGGGGGGTATGTGGTTGACTTATCTACAGTTTGGTCTTCTAGTTGAGTAATTTGTCCCAATGCCTGATTTCCTATATAAATTCCATGACACTTTCAAAAACAAAGAACAGCTGTTCCTTCCCTCCCAATCCTCTCCAACTGCTCTTTCAGATCAGATCCTGCTTCCTGCTCAGTAGCTGACTTAGACTACGGCACAGCAAAGACATGATTTTCCCCAGCAGTCTAACTTGACTCTCTTCTTGTTTATGAAATTAATTACCCCCTTCGCTTCCATCAGTCTGTAGGGTTGGTCTTTTGCCTAATTACCTTAACAGAAGCCACTGTCTGCTCAGGACTTTTGAAACAAGCAAGTACTGACTTACAAACCTGCAGTCTAACATCCTGTTCCTGCTTTCTCAAAACCAAGCGTCAGGTGGTTTCATGTTGTGATTGGACAGCATTCAGATAGCATTCACATAACACCGGTTGTCTTCTTCCATTTAGATTCTCAACCTAAAGCCATCCATTTCCATATAGTATATTGAATTCATCAGAGGAAATGCTGCATTAACTTGTTGGTGTGAAGTATGTGTTTTTAAACCTTATTTCCTATAACTTTAAAAACTATTTCAAAAACTTAAAAATACATTAATAGGAAGTGTTCATACCCATATCTAAGAGAGTCTACATTTTTTAATATTTTCCCTAAAAGGATTTAGGAAAACATCCAGAAGAAAGAAAATTCCTAAAGAAATTGTTTCAATAAATGAGCAGATTTTAAAGCAAGGAACAGCTTGTGCAACACAAACAACCATGTCTGGAAGTGTTTCCTAACATCCAGTCCAATGGTCAGCATGTGTAAAGCCTAATTAACACTTGTTATTCTTGCTCAATTTGACGCTGACTCATCCCACTGAAATTATTAAAAATCACCAGCTTAGTTAAGCAGAAATCAAGAGGCAGAGTTAACATTCTTTTTTGTTAATATTGAAAAGGCAAGATTTGGAAGGTGAAATGATATCTTTTACTAATAAAATGGACAAGCTTTCAGGTACACAGCACTTCTACAGGAAATTAAGGAACCTAAATTCTCAAATTCAGATTAGAAAAAATTGTCTCACCTTGCAAGTCTTGTTCCACTAATATGCCTAGACCTTTACAGCTAAACAATGCTTCTAGTATTATCAAAGAACTCCCACCAAATGAAACCTTGCTGGCATTTCTTTTCAATTCCTTTCACATTCAAAACACCTCCCTGTTGGCATGAGGAAGTCATCAACTTTTATTTAATAAAAAGCATAATCTGGATGAAAGTATTTTCTAACGTGTTCTTTTATAATAAAAATCACCTAAGGTACATGTTAACTTAAGTATTTTTAACAGAATCTTTGTGGTACATTATAATGTTGGTTAAAAATCTTTGACGACATCATCATTTGGCACTGTGACTTCAGGAAAATTTTACCAAAAGCTCCTGGTGCCAAAAAAAGCCCAATCTTTAAATTACACTCCAATCATGGTAACACAACTCCTTATCAGCTTTTACACAGTTTATTTATTTAGTTACATTAAGGCATGCCTTTGTTTTCTTCCATGTCCTTATTTCATTAGAGTAAAACTAGCCTTTCAAAGGCATAATTTCAATGGATGTATTTCTAAAATTATCCATAAGGTCAGCAGGAGGATCTGAGAATGTGTGGAATGAAGAGAGAACAAACTCCATTACAGAAAATGTTTGATAAAGTGGAAGTCTCCAGGTAACCCAGGGAAAGAGAAGGCTGGATGTGAGGCCTGTATGAGATGTTCTTTGACACAGGAGAAAGGTCTTCTTGTGACCTCAATAGCCTGACCTTCTACACTTTGCACTTTGGTGGAGAACTTTTTTCAGAGGCATGTACCATCTTTGGGGGCAGAGTTACATTCAGGGGCTGGACTATGTACAGTGGAAATGACAAAGCTGGAAAAAAGTAGGGGCGAGCTCCTTTGAGTTCTCCTTTTCACTAGCAACTTTCACACAAAAATAGGTATATGGTAATCATTTTTCTACCATTCAAACTTAGAAACATCAGCTACAATCAAAATGTCTTGCAGGAGAACTAGATGAAGAGCTGGTTAAGTAACTTGTCAGTACAACAAACAAACCTGAGTCTGATCAGTTCTGAATGGGAAAGTACAAGTAGATTTTATACAACAGCAAGGAAACAAGATACATTTCTCCTTGTTCTACATTTTTACAAAGCAATAGGCTTGGTCCTGGTGACATGGAACTCAAGAATGTGGTGTCTGTGACCCACTGCTAGCAGAACACAGAGATCCATGTACTGTGTGAATATACAATCTGATGGAGAAGTGAGTTTCTCCCAAATGAGGTATCAGTGATTGTTCTTTACCTGGTGGAAGGGTGCGGAATTCCTGCTCTGGGGAGTAGGGTCCAGGCCCGAGGGGTGTGATGGATCTCACACGAAGCAGGTAGGCTGTGTCTGGCTGCAGGTCCCTCAGGGTGACGTTTGGCTCAAGGAGGTGCTTCACTGTGTAACGTGCCTCCTCTCCCTGCAGAAATCAAACAGGGTCAAGTAACAAATACATGCTGAACAAAGAGGACACTTCCACCCTGCCTTGGGTGAGAGGGGGAAGAGGTAGACCTCACCTTCTCAAAGAACATGACCTCATACTCCACTGAGGTCCGGCTGCGCTGCCGTGGGGCAAGCCAAGAAACAGAAAGACTGCTGTCATCTCTTTGTGTCAGGATAAACTGGGACACTGTCACCGGGGCTGCAGGGGAGAGAACAGAGAACATCAGGAAGAAATACAAACACAATGCAAACCAGGCCCTCTCTCCACCAGAAGCTCTCGCTTTCCTTCTCTGGTCACACCACACAATTAGAACCGACTCTCTATGCCACTGCCACTCCCTCATCTTTCTCTTCTGTGGTGAAAGGGAAATGAGATCTCCAGTTTTTATTAATTGCTTTCCATAAATAGTAGTATGCTTCTACCCCAACAGTGGAAGCATAACTTTGGCCTTCTAAACAAAATCAGTGTTCTAAGAAATTACTGCTTAAAGAAGAAATTACTTAATCAAGGACTGCACTGAAAATGTGTAATTTGAAGTAAAAGTGTTAGGGGTTTGTGCTTTTACAGCAGTAGTAACAACCACCCTACGTGATTTATGAACACAGCTCCATTTCATAAGGGCACAGTGAAATTAAATGCTCAAAATCTCTCAGCTGACTGCAAATGCACGCTGTTCATGAATAAAAATATAATTCTCAACAGTCTGCAAGGACTGAAGAGTCAGGCCTGGTTCTCTCCTTGTCCTTCATCATCACCAGGAAGTGAAGAAGCATGCCAAGAGTAGCTCTGCTTCTCTAGCTCAGAGTTGCGCTGCCCCTGCATAGCATCAGGAAGAAAAGTCAGATTTCATGACTAAATCAGAACTTGAGGAAAGCACCAAGGGCTGTTGAGCACTACGATGTCACTTTTCTATAATCACATTTCACAGCACTCTGGAAAGTATTCGCAGAACAGGCAAACTAGCCAGTTTGAAGCTAAACTACAGAAACGTGTCAAGAACTTGCATGTTTTTAACATCCCTATTTCTCCATGCTTCCAAAGCTTCCCCCCCTGCCCCCCCGAGTTACAGCAGGGTTTCTGTTGTGTTTCACTGGATGTTTTGCAATACCGAGTCATGGGGAATACTTCATGCCACAGTCCATGTTCTTCCTGTCACACAGGTGACAATACTTAGGCTGGACTACACTAGTGTATGACAGGGACAGCTTTATCCTCCTCACCTCTGTTAAGTCCTTGGTGGATTCATACCTCTTGGTGGGTAAAGATTACTGCTGCTTTGACTTGCAAGGAATATGACTGATGGACTCTACATGCCAGAGGCAGAAGTATCTTAGAGTCCTTATCATACCATACCAACACATGCAGCAGACAGGAAAAGATGGAGAAAGCCTAAACATTCACAGAGATTCCTCTTCCTTTTCCTGATGAGCAGGAAATTCTTGTCTCTGCTTCTGCTAACCTGCATGTCCAACTGCGACCCAGACAGCTGGAGCTGTTCTCTGAGGAGCAGGTCCCATTCCCGAGACACCATTGTGGGCTTCCACAGCAAATGTGTAGTTGGTGTAAGCTTCCAGGCCATCTACATCCACAGCGGGTTTCGTGAGACCGGAAGCACTGGGGGAGAATACCACACCAGCCTCACATGGCTCACATGCCAGGAAATGGCAACGACGACAGAAGACTGTGTAAGTCAGGTCCTTTCGCCCACCGTGGTCGCTGGGTGGCTGCCACCACAGACTCAGCTGCGTGCCAATAAGGGAGAAGCTGACATTGCGGGGAGCTGAGGGGGGGCCTACAAGAAGTATGAAAGAAAGTATTAGATCCAGCTGTTAATACCCAAAGTAGTTGTGGCAGTTTCCCTTCTGCTGATGCATTTTGAATGGAGCCCTCTGTCTCCCCAGCCTCTCCCTCTCTGATCTCTCACTCCCATTTCCCAACATTTCATTTCCTTCCATCTCTTTGTTCATAAAAATCACAGAATGATTTGGGTTGGTAGGGACCTTTACAGATCACCTAGTACAATCCCCCTGCCATGGCAGGGACAACTTCCACCGGATCAGATTGCTCAAAGGCCCATCCAACCTAGCCCCCAAACACAGGGCATCCACAGCTTCTCTGAGCAACCTGCTCTGGTGTCTCACCACTCTCACTGACATAGAAATGTCTTCCGTATGTCGCATCTAAATCCACTCTCTATCAGTTAAAAATGACTGCCCCTTGTCCTGTCACTACAGGCCACGGTCATAAAGTCTCTCTGTTTTTCTTACATGCCCCCTTCAGGTATTCAAAGGCCACAATAAGATTTCCCCAAAGCCTTCTCTTCTCCAGGCTGAACAACCCCAGCTCTCTCAGCCTTTCTTCATTAGAAGAAGTGCTCCAGCCCTCTTCTGGATTCACTTTAGCAGGTCCATGTCTCTTTTGCACCCCAGAGCTGGATGCACTACTCCGGGTCAGTTCTCAAGAGAGCAGAGTAGAGGAAGAGAACCACCTCCCCTGACCTGCCAGCCACGCTTCCTTTCATGCAGCCCAGGATACAATTGAGTTTCTGAGCTGCAAGCACACGTGGCCAGCTCATGTCCAACTTTTTGCCCATCAGTATCCCTAAGTCCTTCTCTGTAAGGCTGCTTTCAGTAAGTTCACCCCTCCGTCTGTATAGATATTGTTCTTTCTATTTGAGACTCACGGGTACAAGCAATGTTCTGGCCCTCTGAAGGTGCTCGGTAGAAGCCTGCATTGCAGGAACAAGACGTAGCCCCTGACTCACTGGACAAGCTGTTGGGGGGGCACTTCAGGCAGCGTTTAGTCTCTAGGGAGTGGCGGTAGAATCCTCGCTGGCAGGCTGTGATGAGACAAAAAAGTCAATATCAGATCAACAATACACCAAAATCAACAAAACACCTGCTTCTCAAGCGCTCCTTTATCTGTTCACTTTTCTTCCATTTTCTTAGCTCACAGACATATTTAGGTTGGAAGGGACCCCTGCAGGTCACCTAGACTGATCATCTTCTCACAGCAGACAGAGAAGAGGTGCAAACTCAAGGTAGGATCAATGTTATAATGAGACTTGTAGACTGAGGAAGGGAAATCTTATTCATCATGGGTGCCATATGAAAACAGAAGCTAAGCTAGTCAGCCTCAGAGACTTCTTTCATCATAAACCAAGACTGGTCCCCACCTTGCCCTTCAAGCTTTCCACACGATAAATAAGAGCTGTAAATGCCAGCTCCAAGTCCTTGTGCTCCTCAGAGTCCTCTACTTGCTGATTTCCTATGGGATAGCCAGTGGGCTTTTTAGCAGAAGCAGCTTTTCTGATTTCAAGTTTTGTACCACAGCATCACCTAGTAGAGCCCTGGGGAATATCTAGATAACTATCAGCTGGCCTAACAATGCTGAGCGTAACTGGCTACAGAGCCAACATAAACTGCAAGAGAATCTGTGCCATGTGCTTTCTACTTGCAGGCCTACAAAAATAAGCAGCCACATCACTCTCTAACACCTGACTCTGTTTTTGCTGTATTACTGTTAGCTTGATCTACAGAAGCACTGGCATGTCTACCAGTAATCTCAAGGTCAATGCTTCACTTTTACAGGTGTGTAGCAAGGAGAAAATGAGCAAGGGAGGCTGAAGGAACCTGTGAATTTAATGGCTTACCAGCCTGTCCTAAATGAATCTATCAAATGTTCTTAAACTAAAGAAACATTGCTAATCAGATGGTTGGGGAATGCATACCCTGATTTTCTGTCACAGCTACCACCTTGCATTTAACTGGAGCACTGTGGGAATGGCCCTTTTCGTATTGTGCTATAAAAGCAACAGTGTCCTGTAGGAGATACCAACGGAGAAAGCCATCTGCTCAGGAGCCTGACACAAATGGTGTACTGTGGTGGAGCACAGCACAGGAAATGATCTTTTATCCAGAAAACAAAAAACAATCCAGCCATTCCTACTATGTGATGCAGAGGAACACCTAGGGGACCTAAAAACATTTCCACTAACAAAGGCCAAACAAGATTCCTCACCATCAGTCTCAGAAGAAGTCATTACCCTCACTGTATGTGGAGATCTCTCTCTCAACTATCATCGGAGAATTGGCTTCATCTCACTCCTATTGCCCCCCCCCTCCCCCTTGCCCTGGAATGGCAGGCAGGCTGCCCCGTTAACTCCAGGTGATGGATGACAGCCACCCCATCAGTTGCATGGTGATACCATTGCACAGCCATTGACAGTACATGGGCCAGAAGGATTCACAGCAGTGAAGCCTAAAGAGCACAGAAAGGTGAAATAATCACACCAAGTAGAAGCAACCAGCACCTCCTGGTTTTGGGAAGTGACAGAACTGCTCAGGGACGTGTCACTGAGCTGCAATCATGCCACTGTGCGGTCAGGGACAGCAAAAGCTGCTGAAAGAATCCAAAGGCTCAACACTGATTGTCACCAGCCCGAAGAGATTCCATTGATACTCCGGATCACATCATCCCCTTGAGACGCAGGCAAGAAGAAAAGTGACTTTGATCTCTAGGCCGCTCGCAACCAAGAACACTGCCTCACGCTGAAGGCAGATGAAAGCTTTGTGGCCTCCTGTCACTTTGCTCCAGCATCAGATTTCCAAATTCCTGACAGTCGATCAGTTTGGGTCAGGAGAGCTTTGACAGCAGCGAGGAAAAACAGACGAGGTGCAGGGCCAGAGCCCGGTGTCGGTCCGGGGCTGCCCGGGCACCACTGCCTGCACCAACACGGCACAGCACACGGACCCCGGGGGGGAAACAGGGACATTTGGGGCCGGGGGCCTTTGCCGGTGCAGCCCCCGGGTCCCCGGAGGCGCCTCTGTGAGGCCTCCGCTGCCCCAGCCCGCCACCCCTACCCGCCCCGCCCGCCGGCGGTGCCGAGTCCCCGGCAGCAGGGCGGCCCTGGGACGGCCACAGCGGGGCAGCCGGGTCGGGGCGCAGCGGCAGCCGAGGCAGTCCGCCGCCGGCACGGCCCCGGCCCCGGGCGCAGCCGGTATGAGCACAGCACGGCCCGGGCCGGGCAAGCCCGGGCCGGCCTACGACCGGCGCCCTGGGAGCGGCGCGCACAGCCGGGCCCCGCCGCCAGGCGAGCGCCCGCGGCCCGGCAGGGAGCGGCCCCGCCGCCTCAGGGCGGAGCCCCCGAGGCCTCGCGGTGGCGGGCCCGACGCCTCGGCAAGGGGGGCGCAGGCCGCGGCCGGGCGGGGGCTGGGGGCGGCGGGGCCTCGCAGCGATGAGGCGGCGCTGGCGGGCGGGCGCGGGCCAGGGAGCCGCCGCTGCCTGCCCGCCCTCCCCGGCGGCCCGCGGCTGCAGCAGGGCAGGTGCGCAGCCGGCAGCCCCGGCTCCCGCCGGCCCCTCGGGCTCCCCAGCCTTGGGCGCCCGCCCCCGGCGACGCTATGGGGAAAGCAGGCCTGGGAGCTGCCGGCCGGGCACCGGGGGGGCCCTGCCCGCCCTGCTCCCACAGGTGCCCCTCGGGTGAGGGCGCCGGCTCCCCCTTCAGTGCACCGCCCGTGGTGGGGAGCCCAGGCGCCGGCCAGCCGCACAGCCAGCCCTAGGTTCGTGGTGAGTGACCCACCCGAGGAAGTTCATCGTGCAGCTCTGGGTTTGCCGGCTATGGGAGGCTCTGGGCAGGCACATTTTTTCCTGGAATCACGGGATGGCTGAGCCATCGTGTGCCCAGCAGAGCTTTATACGGCTGGGGATTCACCCAGGGCTTGGGTGAGCGAGCTGAGAACCTCGACCTGTGGCTTTCTGTTGCCTCCTGTCCTGTAATGGAGGGCTGGTTCTCTTCCCTGTTATGAGGGAAGGGATCAGCTTCCCTTTTGTCAGCTCCTGCTTAAGGCAAAACTCAGAACCAGAAGACGCTGCCAGGTCTTCCTCCATCCTGACCCCCTTTGAAGGAGAAGTCCTTCCTTCCATCTTCTGAGGACAAAGTGGAGGCTGTGACCTCAGCCTTTATCCTGACCTGGACTATTCCCATGTCCCTTGCACGATCAGTGCCTGGTCTTTTCCATTGAGGGAGAGGACCCCAAGACACCCCCAGCAGGCCACCTACAGTCACCACCTCCTCTGATCCTCCAGTGAGAGCCGGCTCTGGATGGTAAGTGCCTCACCCTGCCCCCGACAGGGTCTCCGCTCTGCCCTTCCTTTCCTGGGAGACCTCCCCAGTCCCTACTGAGCCTACAAAAGACAATTCTGGCTGCAGCTGTGCTTGGGCGGAGCAGGATAAAAGCACAGATGTAGAAGGAACCTGTGCTGTGATAGTAGCCAGGGCTTGCCCAGACTTGACAGCTTCCCTGCCCCTTACCAGGGCAGTGCTCTCAGGAGGGCGGGGAGAGCTCTGTAGCACCTAAGTGGAAAAACTGGCTGGGCTGTGCAAGGAGGGGATTGCTGGAGGAGGGCAAGGATTTTGTGCTTCAGCCTCCACCAGCTCCCCAAGCGAAATGAGCAGCAAGCAGCAGGGATTCCCAAGGGCACCAGATCCTCGTGGCAGAGCAAAGGCAGAACCAAGCAGAGAGACGGGGCACCCACTGACCCTGACAGCACTACATGGATTCCTTTTTCTTGTGGCTTAGCCTTATGCCATATAGCTCTGACAAGAGCAGAGATGTGCTCTCTTTTACCTCTCTCTCTGCAGCGACACATACTCCCCCAAAACACGACACATGTCCTCTCCCCTGGCAAACGCACAAAGTTGCCCTGAGAAGCTGAATCTTGTCCCTCTGCGACAAAGGGAGAGTGCTGCACTGCTTGTTCCAACAGCCCTGGCTCAATCCGTGGCTCCAGTAGCATGGTGACTCCTATGCTCACTGATTGCTCTTCCTCAGAAATGAAACAGGCACCGATGGTATTGCGCAATGTGCTTTATGCGGTTTCCCGTGGCAGAAAAGCCATCCTGGTCCAAGCAGAAGGGGAGACAGAGGGAGAAACTTGCCCCTCTGCAGCTCTCAGCTTTCTAGTCACGGGGCAAACCCACTGTTCCATGTGTCTGACCCATCTGCCCTGAGAGAACAAGGCTGCCATTTAAGGGTTGGGAACCAGTTGTTGAGTGAGTCAGTGTCAATCACACAGTTACAGCTCGCAGAAACTAGCTCCAGAGCTGAAGGCTCCTGGATGAAGCCCAAGAGGGAGTGGAGAGGTGTGTGCAGCTCTTACACCTGACACAGGAGGAGAAAAATTGCAATCAAAAAAGAGAGGCTGAGGGGAGGAAAGGTTATGAGATACACCTGGCAGGCACAGGGGGCAGGCAGGAGGGGAGCAGACCACACTAACTCCCCTGATCCCACTTTACAAAGTGCTCTGATCTCCAGCTCCCTGGAACCTCTCCCGTGGCCCACAGCCAGTGTCTGTCTGCATACTCACCTACACAGCTCCCATCGACTTCCTCAAACCCCACAGCACAAAGGCATCGGCCCACGGGTACCAGCCACTCCCCGTCAGTGCTGCAGTGCATCCGGGGCGGAGAACCCACTTCTTCAGCTGCGTACTCCACACAGACCCCAGGCACTTCTGTCAGCCCCTCTGAACCCGCTAGTGTCTCTGGAAAACGGGCCAGACCCCGCACTGCCTCCGGGCAAGTCTTGTAATACACTCGGACAGACACCATCGCTACACAAGCCCCAGAGTTCTGGAAAGCCAGGTAGAAGCCCCGGCGAGACAGCTTCCCAATGGGGCACACTTCGGTGTTCAGCTGCATAACACCCGATTCAATGTCTCTGCTTGTGAAACTTCGATCTGCTGCCACCGTGTTGAGCTGAGTGAAAGAGAAAAAGACAACAGCTTTAACATCTGGGCAAGCAGCAGCAGCTGAGGTACCCGTGGCACTCAGACTGCTTTTACACTAAAGCCTTTCAGAGGCTGTGTAGTCAACTGCTGCTAATGCCAGTGCACTGCATCCTTTCTTTGCACTTGGCAGGGGTGTTAACAATGGGGTCCACATCCTGTCTTGCCTCACACTTTCCATCATCTCCTTTCAACTCCTCTGCAGTCATTCACTGGTCTTATACACTACCCTGTGTTCTGGGTCTCTGATCTTAGAGGCCTTTAGGAACTACCCGGAAAGGAACAAATCTCCCTTCTGTGACATTTTCCTTTGCAAATTGTATACAGTAAAATCACAACACTGCTTAAGAGCGGTGTTTTTTAAATTGACCAGTGAATTACAACTACCTGTTTCTAGGCTGTGCTCTATGCAGGTCAGATCATCTGCTGCAAGGTGCTTCTCATGCAGCACTCAACATATTTCAGCACTGTAGATACTTGGGTGAAAAATGCTCCCACGCTCAGGCATGCCCACTGTCTCAGCAAACAAAGAGGTCAGAGTGACTGAGAGATGCTTTCAGTGCTTGGGCATATGGGAAAAGCCTCCACGACCATCTATGTGATATTGGAAGAGCTGGACTGCAGGTGGAGTGGTCTTTCTTCTCAGAGGGAGAGCCTGATAACTGATCCTCGTCACCTCAGGCTCCTACACCACCCGCTCCATGTAGCTGGATGGCAGATGAAAGGATCTGCACAGAAGCTGCTTCTGGCAGTGGGAAGGTTTAGGAGTTGTGGAGCTATCACACAAATGCATGTGGTAGGCTGCAGGGGAGGTGGGGGAGCACCGGGGAGGGAGGGGAATCTGTTACCAGGGTCCTGCTCTGCCTGTGGTGGCCTTTACTGTTCTTTGGTTTCATCACATGCCATTTAAATGGCAGAGGAGGAAAGGGCAGTCAAATAATTTAGGTCTGTGGCTTCTTTCAGGACAGAACTGGGTTGTAGAATTTCCACTACAAAAAAAGCTGAGGCTCAGTGTTCTGCAGTTCAAATATTTCTACGGCAAGAGGGCACTACACTGGGGGAAACAGCAGCTAAAATACGGTGGTGCTAAATACTTTCACACATGGGAGAATTTCATTATAGCAAGCCATCACTTCCAGTTTTAGAAAATAAGACTCTATATCTCATATCAATCAGAGTAAATGATCAGGAGCATGGAGGCCTGAACTCGATTCTGTCCTTCACTTGCTTTATCACCTAAGGCAAGCCAAATTCCTTTGGTCTCTGCTTTACTATTTCTAAAAATTGGTGTAACCATCCAGCACCGTTACAACCCTTCAGAGTCCTTACCCATGCGGTGTCCAGTTAAATAAGTGGTTGTGCAGAATGGAGGTCTGGTCTCATTTGAGAACCCCTGTGCCTCCTGTAGCAAAGACTGCTCTGAGCATCACAGAGGGCACAAGGGGCAAAGTTTATTCTAAGGACAACACTTACTATCCCTGCCCCTCCCAGATGCTGGTTCTCCTGGCCTCCCCCAGCCAGCAAGACACACCCAGTTTAAGCTGAAAGATATGACAAGTTTAAACTGAAAAATGTGACCCAGCCTTCACCCCAGCACTACAGACCTTGGTGAACAGCGGGCGGCGGAACTGGATCCCGACATCTTGTTCAGACTCCATGTAATAGAGATTAAAGGTCTCTTTGCAGGTCACCACTTCACCTTTGAAGCTCTTGCAGTCCCTCACAGTAAACTTTAGCTCCACATAAATGCGGGAGGCTGCCTCACCCCGATAAATCCAGTTGGTGCGAAGCCAGTGATCAGTGTCGCCCTCAGAAAGCACACTGCAGTCCTGATACATATAGACTGGGGTGCCATTTATCATCTGCTGCACTTCACTCCACTGCTCCCAGGGTAGAAGAAAAACACACATTGTTAGACAGATGTGAGAAACAAGTTTCGCTTCAAATATGACAAAAATCTTACCTAAAAGATTGATTCCTACATAGCATTCAGAATTCAAACCCTGGCTAGCTAAAAGGTCTCCTACACTGAGCAAAAGCTGCCCCTGTTCTAGAGCCCCACAGCTGCCTAAACTCTTTACGCAGGGAGCAATGAGGATACTGTAATGGGGATCTGACTTACGCCAAATTGAAGGGAACCACGGGCTCTTGCACATCCCCTTCATCCCACCTTGGTCCCAAGTTATTTCTTTCATACACTGCCTTATCTTAGATTGAGACAAAGACAAATGCCATGCCATGTATCGGCCACTTCCCTCTGCCACCATTTACCTTCGAAGGGTATGGTAAGACATACCAGCTCAGGACGATTGTCTGCCCCTGAAAATAACGCACAGCACTTTGGGCCAAGAGAGCAGATGGCCCAGCACAACGGGAAGGTCAGCTGCAGCAGGACTGTGCTAGAGCAAGTGCCCATTAATTTGGAGTTTGTGCTTCTTTAAGTGTGGTATTTTGCAAACCCTAATTTAACTATTAAAACTCAGTTGATTTTCCTGACTTCATACTGGGTTCTGCTTCTTCCGCGGGCAAATAATGGCTGAGAGGAGGACACGGGCCCAGCTGGTTAGATGGCCTCACTGATACTATTTGTATGAATCCAATATGGTCTGATACATATTTTAACAGAGGCTTTTGCTGAATTTTCTGTTTCTAGTTTTGTTTCCTCACCACAGGTCAGGTACACAATGCAGAGTATTCGCTTTTCAGTTAAGTCACACATGAGAACTGAAAACTTGGAAAACAAAGTTTCATCCACAGGGAAAATAACTTAGTTCCTTTTTCCTCCCATGCTAAGACTACCTTTCTCATTATGCTTTAAATATTTAATCAAATTAAATTGAAACAAGTGCCCACGTACGTATTGGCACAAGTTTAAGCATCTTGGTTTTAAATCACACCCCAGGTTAAGATGCAATTTAAACAAGGCCTCAGTCTTTATATTGCTCTAGGCTTGTCAAGTCCCATGGGCTGAGCATGAGATTCACACACTTCTCCAGCGGCACCTCCCGTGCTCACAGCACAGCCTGCAGCCTCTCTCCAGCGCCTGAGCCCCCGCTGCCAGGTCTCCGCCAGGGGAATACAAGAGATGGACCCAGGGAGCGCCAAAGGAGGCTCTGCTTTGGTGCCATGACTTGGAGCACACCTCCTGCACAGCCCCACTCCGAACACTACCAAGAACACTTGTTTCCTTTTTCTCCATGTAATTAATCCCCAGTGTTACCCCACCCTTTTAATCTGAGCCAGCTGGCATATACCTGCACCACACAGGATTTACACCTATTTCACTTACTGGAGGTCAGAGGACTTAGGATGGCAAGAGAGAGAAACGGACTGATCAATCCTGGCTGTTCAACCAGAAGGGGCAATCGCTTAATCACCTCCTGCACTATTTCATTGAAAATCTCGAAAATGCTACAGAGCTGAATTCACAACACATCCTGAAGCATATTGAAATGGAAGAAAAGACGTTAGAAAGGACAGTAAGAGCACAGTGGCTTTTGTAAGAAGCTGCCAGTGTTAGGACTGGCTTTTAGAAGCATTTTTCCATGAGTGTCTGCCTCCGCCGACCTGATGGGAAAGGCATAATTGCATTTAAAGGCCGAGGGTTAGACAAGTTTACATTAGCCGTTTATCCTAAGGCAGTTCCACAGACAAGCACCACCAGAAAGTGATTTTTGCATGTCTCACCAAAAGACATGAGCTGTTGTGATGCATGTCCTGAATCTACCATTTCTAAAACTTAAGTGATCCAGGACCAAAGTTTCATTTTCAATACTGACAACTCTAGCAGAAAAAAATTCCTTTAAACTCTACTGCTGGAAAAAAATCCAACTGCTAACTCCTGTATTTCTTAGCTCAATTTCTTCCAGACTGAGCTCTTCAGGGCAAAGATGCTCAGCACTGACTAGTGTGCCGTTTCATATGCAGTGCGGTGCAAAGAAATAACAAGGGAGTCAGACTTGGTTTTTCTAGATTCTACTGTGAATGGGTAAAGGAAGTAAAATGAGGATATTATTTATGCTAACAATACAGAACTATTGTTAAACATGCTTGTGACTTCATTATTCAGTGAAGCTTTTAAATTCAAAGTAGTAGAGAAAAACTGTTACATACAACACTTAATGAAAGGGTGATGAGTCCAGGAGTTGCTAGGCAACTGTCTCACGTCCTCAAAGAATCTGCTGCAAAATCAAAGTGTATGCCTCTGATTCTTAATGTAATGTTCTTAATAAACGTGTGGTAAAGTCTGGCTCAATCAATATTAATTACTTGGCTCTCCAGTTTGTCTGCCAATGACATTGAATCAACCTCCTTTGATAATGTAACTCTCTACCCATTTCATTCCAGACACCGCATCCTTACTCCAGTCATCAGTCTGGCCGTAAGATGGGAAACGTTATTCCAGAAGTGGGGGACAGTGCAAGTCAGACTTCCTCATTTGAGCAGCAAGTGAACTGTGGTTTTACGTTGCTACAGAAAACTTTCTCGTGAGATTCAGAACCTTAGAAAAACTCAGGTTGGAAAGGACCCTTGGAGATCCTCTAGTCCAATTCCCTGCTCCAAGCAATCTAAGGGCTTCTTAAATTATTTAAATTTTATACTGTAAAACTCCTTTTAAAATCTTTTAGATTTTAATTCTTTTTTAAGTTTGTTAACTGTCTTTAAACTAGTCCTTTAAATTCTAAAACCTTTTAGAATTCTTAAGAAGGTGCTAAGAAAACAAAAGCCACTGCATTCAGCAGAATACCATAAATTAGTAGCTTGAATTCTGAGAAGTCTCAGGATGTGGCCATTGGATTTGAGAACAAAAGGGTGTTCTGGACTTCTTGGGAACCTGTATACTAACACAGGCACTTAGTTCCAGAGATTTGTTCTTGAAAGTCTTGGTGTGGTGGTATAATACGGAGCAAAATTTCAGTACAGCAATTAGTGTGAAGTGAATGGCAGCCTCAAAGCAAAAGTACTACCTTAATAACCTCAGAGCACTGCAAGTTCAGGGAAAAGGATGGCAACTTTCCTCCCATTGCTAGGTTGGATTCAGTACAAAGAAAGCAATAGTGGAGGCAAGCTGTCTTTATGAAGGCAGTTCAGAATGACTTGAACAACAGTCTGGAAGGACACCAGGAGATATCTGGTAGTAAACAGTATTGGTTTGGTCTGCTATGTGAGTAAAAACTCAAAGGTAAGATAAGGTACATGCCTTTTAATATCTGCCTTCATCAACTCTGAATTGATTCCACAGTTTGAAGCTCTGAAGCCTAAGGAAGGTTTACTCTGTTTTTTCTATAAATGAGCTTTCTCTGGGTTACGCCTGCATCAAGGAGCCCATCTAGGACAGCCTGTGACTCCTCTATCCATCTGTGGTCTGCTCTTCCTAGGATCTGCCATAAGGTATAAGACAGAAACAGAGGCAGTTTGTAGGTCTTCTTGGAGTTACTGTCTCAGGCTCTGCAGGTGTCAGTAAAGTGATCTCCTTTGGTTTTAGGGTTTTTTATGTGGAAATAAAACCCAACAAACCTTTTATGATGACGAATACAAGCCTCATCCTTGCTAATAAAGAGGTAGGCTGCCAGTGACAGAGGCAGCAGGCTGTGACAGTATTGCACATCCTGAGGCTCAGACTGGAGTAAAAAGAGCTTGTGGCTCGCAACAGTAATGCTGTCTCCATCTCCAGCCTGCCAGGAACTTGCCCCGTCTCCTTTCAGATAAGAGGCTGCTGGCTGTAACCTATATTTCACTTGTTTTCGCATTAGCTTGGCACGGTGGCTTCCAGTCTGTGGCCTGCACACCCCTGGGGAAAGGCACCGTGATACTTCTACAAGACTTACAGAAGGCAACCGCAAGGCAAGCATCTCGCCAATAGGCTTAAAGTTACTAAACTTAAGATGCATGTCTCCGCTGGAAAAGTTAGGACTTCTATATAATGAAAAACAATAAATAGTTTGACTTTTGGGTCAAACATTTGATTTGGGTGAGAGAGTTGCACCAACTACTCCAGCCAGCTACAGCACACTTGGGGCTTAGCCAGCATATCTCTTTCCCATCTAATTTGCAACAGAATTCAGAGTGCTATTTTAAACCATGAAATCTCTTCCTGAAGAAAAATCGCAGGGCCCCAAACCAGCAGATTTTTTCAGCAACAGTACATCACTAGCGTGCCAAGCCTGAAGCCACCTCATGGAACATGCTCCGCTGAATGCTTTCTGTCTCTTTCCCCTGGCAGCACTTTGGCCTGTGAGTCTCTTTGCCCTGTGTGCAGCAGCATCCGCGTGGGACCGCCACCCAGCCCCTTCCCGGAGCAGACTCAGAGCTGCAGGCAGCTCGCATGGCAGGTGCGGCAGTACTGCGTTCCCGGCATAGTGCCTCGAGGAAGGGCTGTGACAATCAAGGCACCTTGGTGGTACCTGCGGTGATACGATGAACAGCTCTTCAGTTCAAATGCATCTGCACAAACCCGTCAGCAGGCAAAGCCAGACCCCAGACCCCAGGCAGCCAAAGCCATCAGCACCACAGTGGTGCCTGGCAGTGTCCCGAAGTTTCTGTGAGCCTGCACTCAAATTTTACCAGTACTCTCGCAAGTCCTTTTGCTGTTGTGGAGGACAATTCAGATGACGATAGAAGTGTGGTGGCATAGAGACATTTAACTTCATAAGTCCTATAACATTAAATCTGAGAAGAGCAGAGTCTGTGTTTATTTCTTTGATCATTTGGCAAGGGCCAGGGAAGTCTGATTTCATCCCATCATCACAGAGTCTTTGACACCACTGAATGCAGAAGTGATGTTTACTTGTCTACAGTATCTTTCTGGGTGGGAGGATACGTTTTTTTTCCCCCACAATGATCCATCGATTATTTCCAGGGAGGAGCAACTTCACAACTTCATTATGTAATTACTTGCCCTTTAGGGCACTAGCACACAGGTCTCCATCCCACTCATCTCCTTCCCATTTACCTTGTACTCAGGCTCTTATGGAAAGATAAGGTGCTAACGTGAGCCACAGAGCTCCAGCGCACTGATTATGGAACCTGTTTATCAGACCCAGGTTCTGCTGTCTGCTCATTCCCCAAACTGTCTGACCACATTAAAGTCTTGCATGAAAACAGGGCTGGTCACAGCAGATGCTGCTCGGCGAGGGATGCTGCTGCTCTAGTCCAGCATTTCACCCAGCCACTTTGGAATGCTGGTTTCATATATACCAGTTTTGCTAACACCCACTAACAGTATCAGTGACTACAAAAAGGACAGGAGTGGAAAATCAGAGGGTGCATCTTAAGAGTTCAGAATTCGTGGCTAAAGTCATATCACCGATAAAGAAAAGGCTAACTCTTGTGTTGGCTTTGCACTACATTGTACATTGCATAGGATCCATTGAAATGGAAGTAATTTTTTTTTCATCCAAGGCAAAGAGTTTTGTATGGTGTGAGTTACGGTTTTGTATGGTGTGTCAAATATACTTCCAGTATTTATGGAGAACCTGGGAAATGAGTCTGATGGTGACGGGCAATGCTTGCTGTTTGTATAGGTTCCTTTTTAAAGTGCAATCCCAGACAGGGTAACTGTGCCTTTTCTTTAAGGTGATCAAACCTGCCTAAAGAAAAGAAGCTGCAGGAGATGGCAGCATTAAAGTCACAGTGAGGAACTGCCAGGCTCCAGGTCAAGCCTAGAGAAGCAAGGAACTAGGCCTTAGAAGCAACGGAAATGAGCTTCCAAGATGAGATGGGCACATTTTTCTGCATCTCTGCCTCCCAGATGGTAAGAATCACACTTCAAAGCATAGGTCCATCCAGCAGGGACGCAGCAGGCAACAAAAGATACAAAGCCTTTCCTTTCTAACCTGCCTGCCTGCAAACTTACCAGCATTTTGGTTGGTATTATAATAAAAGTTGTTTTGTTTTCATTTTAATAGCCTGTCAGTCTTCTTGGAGGACCATGCTATAGGCAGACTCATCTAGAGCTCCAGCTGACTTGTGGTGCTTTTGTGTTGACATGAGGAAGTTAAGTGAACCTTGTCCACTCTCATTCAACAGCGATAAAAGGGTGAATCATCTTCCTGAAGCTGCTAGGCAACACTGCTGTCATCACCTGATGCCTGAGCAGCCAGCGATGAATGTCATGGCTGCACAGCATCTTCGCTCTGGCTCAGAACATTTTCTTTCTCAGGTCTTTTCTGCCCTTTGGGTCGCAATGCTGAGTGCTCTAGCCAAGACTGCTACTCGGGTCTGTGGCAGTGACTTCATCCTCCGCTACCTGGCTGGTGGCTCATGCAGCCTGTCCTATGGTACAGCTATTAGTCTCCACTTTACTTCCTCTCGCCTCACTTTTTTTACTCCCCCCGTCTTACCCCTCTGAGTCAAGTATATCTGGATACACATAACATTTTTTTCCTTCTCTCCCAAATCTACACAAAATAACTAATTCTCACTTAACAGAATATCATCAACAGCAAGCAGGGCATGTCAGGATATGATGCTGAAGCCAGGGCTGTTCCCATTCCCAGTTAGCTGACTTTCTAAGCATTTGCCCCTTACACAAATGCTGTTCCCATGGGGGCTAAGCCCCTATGAGAGCAGCCTGAGGTCTATACAGCTACTCTATTCCAGGGACAGACACGATGGCATCACTTTGAATTAGGTCTTAAAGGACATGCATGGGCAACAGCTGTGGGAAGAGATGCACATAATAGCATTTCTGGTGGCCATTTTTGACACCACCTTCAGATGCTACAAAAAGCTGGCTTGCTCCAGGTAAGACTATCTGAGGAAGACACCAAGAAGTCTAGTTAAGTGAACTGCCCAGGTTAAATGACATTGGAGCACTGTGCTGTGATCACTTGCAGGTTGAAGGCTGCATGGCCCACAACACTATTTCCTTCATGACCAAGCCTATCTGCCTAAGCAGAAGTGGTGGAAAACAGAAACCAGCCATCAGCTGTTATCAACGTCTGGGACCTCTCACTTCAGTGGAACACAGCCTTGCCTTGCTAGAATCAGAAGTTGTGTAAGCACTGACATGTGGTTACTGATAAAAAAGTTGCTGATGGGTCACAGGTACTTGATCTAGTCTATTCCCTAAAGAAAGTAATTGAGCAGTGTAGAATTTTTACTATGCCCGGGGTTTAATAGGAAAACATCAGTGTCAAAAATGAAAATAAATCGGAGCACTGGCTTACTGACATTGAATTCACATGACTTTGGCAGCTGCTACATTCATAATCAGACCCCTGTGAAACATGGGGTGCAGAAATGCACAAGAATTACATCATTGCCAAAGTTTTTCAAGTGTTTTTGGAACCACAGTAGTTGCAGTTAGTGGATATTTATGAATAGCCTCTGGGATACGTTAGGTCACTGGGATTAAATGCACACCCGTAGTCCTGTGCGAAGGTAGAATTTGGAAGTGTCGAGCAGATAAGGTGCTATGCACACTGAGAGGCCCCGCAGAAAGTTTGAAACCAATAGCATCACTTTGAAGTATGTGTGGAAGCAAGCAAGAGTATGGAATATGCAGAAAACAAATTATGTCCTCCACCTCACCATGCACAGGAGATTGAGAACAACAGCAGCCTAGAAAGGAGACTAAGAAAATCATCTGGAAGCTTTAATAAAACTATGATGTATGCAGAAATATAGTTTGGGAAAAATAAGCTCCATAAACCAGCTACCAGTTGAGAACTGAGCACCACTGAACCCTTCATATGCAATAAATATGAAACAATCTGGCACTTAGTGGCAGCAGCAGGGTTCATGCAATTCCTGAAATAACAGATAACTAATTTAAAAACAAGGTTAGTGTGAAGAAGGACTCTTTTACAAGCAAAGACAGCTGTAGAACTGATGAAAGCATGCCTCCCAAGAAAATGTACCAGCCTAAAAATAATAAAGTGTGTTTAATTTACAATCCATTCAACAGCACAGAGACAGAAAGTCCTATTGGGATGCCCAGTGCATGGCACCCTACAGCACAAATGGCTAGAAGCTTAAGTAGTCACGTGTACTTGTGAAAGTGTGACTGGATTGTGCAAATACTATTCACATACACAAAAAGGAAAGAGTGGACAAAAGGAAAATTTCAAGTAAAGCTGAAATGAAATGGTCTAAATGTGCCTGGTCTAAAAATTCAAGCTCAGAATGCTAGCGAACAAGCAACGCAGAACTGTCAGGTAAACACAGAGCGAGTTGGGTGGGAAGGGACCTTTGGGTCCCCAAGCCCTGCCCAGCAAGGCTAACTGCAAAGCCAGGCTGGGCTGCTCAGGGCCAGCCTATCGAAAGTAAAATGCAGGAGGATAACATAACATCTCATCACCATCTGTTCAAAGCTGATGCAATTATATTTGAAAGCAAAAGAGAGATAAGTAACTTTGTTCGCAGTTATTTTACAAGCTACCAAGCAGCAACGCTACCATGCCCTGCACTGTAACTGAATTTGTTCATGATAGGATTTGAAAAGTCCTTTTAGGTCAGTTTCAGTGATTTTTGAAATCAGTTCAAATAGCCAGGTTGTTTGTACAGCACGGGGAGCCTTAAAGAAATGTCAGAGCAAATGAATTCTGGACTCCTGACACCTTCAAAGTCATTAGCTCTAATATATGTTAAAACATGGGAACTTATCACAAGTACTGTTAACAGCTCCCCGGCCCAACTGGTATTGCTGTCTCAAAACTTCAAAGACAAAAAAGTTGTCAAGAAATTTGTTAGATGATGGAGGGTGGGGGTGGTAAGGTAGATAAGCAAGTGATTATAGGAACTACAGCCTGTCTTTCTGAGGGCCTAGTTTCCAATACTAGCCTAAAATGAATGAAATCCTCTCTAAACAGCTACTACAAAGCAAGCTAGCACAAACCTTTCAGCAAACTTCTACAGACACTTTCACTTAGAGACTACCTTTAAGTTTAGACAAGATGCCGCTTAGCGTGCCCTGGAAGTCCAGACAAAAGGACCCATGCTGCCCAAAGGCGGCTGGAGCAAAGCTCAGCGTGCCGAGGCTGAGCACGTTAAGAGCACTGCCTGTCCTGGACACAGAGCTGGCCGAGAAGCAGCCACACGTGGCTGCCACTACTGAAAAGCGAGGAGAAAACGAAGGTATAACCCTGCCTCCACAGAATTACCCAGCCTCTTCTGGGCTATGCCTCCGAGACTGTGTCCATATAAAGCATGAAAATTCCTCACAGCAGGTTCCTCCTCTGTGCGATAAGGATACTGACACCAGTCCAGCTCACTGATGGGAGAGCTCTGGCACCTCAGGTGAGGTACAGGTAGCACTGCTACATGAAATACACCCTTCAGCTCTGTACGCAATACAGCTCAATGCTTCCAGCCTGCTACTAAAGAAGCTACTCAGACTATTCTGTATTAATCTTAGCTCTTGTGTGCCAAAAAATGTTCTGAATTAATCACAGCTCTTTTTCAAACGTATTATCACTGAATGATTTAGGCTGGAACGGACCTCAAAGACCACCCAGTTCCAACCCCCTGCCATGGGTAGGGACACCTCCCACTAGCCCAGATTGTTCCCAGCCCCGTCCAACCTGGCCTTGAACACATTTTACCTATTCATTTTGGAAGAATGCTTTCAGAAACACTTGTTCAAAGTTCTGATTCCAAGAGAACCAGCCATTGTTCCCTTTTTGCTTGTGGCAATTTGTCAGCCTTCCACCTAACAGTTATTGAGAAATGATGTAATTAGACAAATCCCTGCAAAAAAGTAGCTCATCAGAAGTCAGTGAATCTATGCTTCATCCTCTGTTAGTTTATCAGTCATCAGCATCCCAATCTATTAGTTTAGATTGGTCTCAGGCCATGCTTTCCAGCATCTTCTACAATTCCCAGTTACAACTACTATATTTTAAATATACGTATTTTTTAAAAGCAGATGTAGCACAAGTAGGAAGGAATGCTAACTCCTAGCACTGCCAGGAGCCCCCTGTGCAAAAACCAGATGTCTGGTAATAAAGGCTTTGTCTTCTTTCTATGAGATTATTTTTAGAATGCACTTTTCAGTGTTTTTTTCTCTTTGAGAGGCAACTTCATCCTGAACACGCCTGAAGGCTGGTATCGGATTAAAATTACCACACAGACAGTTGATGGGGACAACAAAGGGAACAGTGGGCAAAGCATGATCTACATGTATGTCTCACTAGGGCACCTCTTCTGAGTAAGGTTAATAATAATAATAATAACCAAAACAGCTGTACTAATGAAACCAGTACAGTTATGCCAGTGCAGGAGAACCTCACTGTCTAGCCCTAGTTCACCCAGGAGGAGGAGGTGGTGGCTGGGGTGAATTTAAACCAGGCACAGCACATTGTATGAAAATGAGTTAGGAACAGGCTGAACCCAGGTCTGTAAGCAGCAAGGGTAAAGACAATTTCTCCATTGGAGAACTTGGGGCTTGCCAGAAAGATAAGTGCATGGATGAGAAACTGGAACTATGTATTAACACATGTCCTTCTAACTCCTGCAGCATCGTCCCTGAATTCCCTTTTCTTTGTGCCTGCCTCCCACCACTCCCACCGCCTTGCCACGGCGAAGGAAACCCCTCGGAGAGCAGAGGCTGCGGTGCCAGAGGGGCTGCTCAGCTGCGCCTCAGACACAGCAGCTGACCTGTACGAAACCAGCTGAGAGCTCAGCTGCCCTTTCGGGTCCAATTTTGCAGTGATTTCAAGAGTAGATTTTGAAGCGCTTCCATCAACTCAATTTTACAGTCACAGAACAAAGGGAAATGCCTCAGCCATTATCAGCTGTGTGGGCCAAACATGGCGTGAGGGCTGGGTATAGAGTCCTAGAACCCTGCAGCCCACCCCAGCAGGCCAGATGGCTGCCCCATGAGATAACCATCACCTCTTCAGCCAGCTGCAGAGTTAGGAGATGTGTAACCGAATCATTCAGTTCAGTACTCAAGAGGAAAAAGACAGAACAACCTTAAACAGATAAAGATTCTAAATTCTTGAGAGACTTGGGAGACAGAAATACTTCTGCCATGGCTACCTGCCCAGAAAAGGAGACATAAGAAGTATCTGCAACATGTGAGAATGAAAAGCTAGGTGATTATTTGATTTTTCCCTTTTTCTTCATTAAGTTTTATTACTTCGTGGAAACAACATATTTCAAGGACATGTTTAATCATTGAAAGCTACTGGAAGGCAATAGGCATCAGAAGAGCTACTAGAAGTCAATGAGGCATCAGTCCTCAAACAGCTGGCTAGCGGCTGAGGCTGCAGAGGTGAAGGGGCTGCAAGGAAGAGGGGCTGATGAAGTATACAATGTGCAGGACAGATTGGAGCTGCAGAAGCCTGATTTTGGGAGGCAGGGTGAAATTTCAATTTGGATTGTGCTTTTCCATCATTTACCACTCCCAGTGGCTCCCCTTCCTTGAACGTGCATACTCACCCCTACTTCTGGAGGGTCTGGAAGCCAGCCCAGTTCACCCTGAGCAGTGCTTGTGTCAAGTAGATCCACTGAAAACCAGAAGAGGGGGAAAAAAAAAAAGTTACCACTGACCCAACTCATACAGCCCATGGAATGGCCTCATCCTTATTTTGTCACAGATGATGAAGCCTGTGCTTCATCCCCTCTCTCAACCCCACATCGTTTGTGACCTTCTACCTTCAAACAGTGCGGCTGCAGAAAGGATGGGAAGATAGAAGACAGTGCAGCCAGCCGTGAGTTAAAATATACAAGGAAAACATAAGACCCCCTCCCCTTTCACCCTCCTCTCGAGTAATACCCACACGCATCCAAAAAAATGTGACCCTGACAAATTTTTCTGCTTCCTAAAGCTGCCCCATAATGGGAGCAGGAGGCTGACTCCTGTTGGGATGGGAACCCAGCATCAGCAGCCGAACACAGCTTTCCTTGGAATAGGAAGGCAGCAGACAAGATGGATGAAAAGGCAGGCAATCAAATAAATTACCAACAACAACAAAAAAATAATCAATCGGTGTTGCCTAGAGGTACCATTCAGTGCTCCGAACACATCGGAGAAGTGCAGAGGCAGCATGAGGTGGTGGAAGGGACTTTCTGCTGTCACAGCCCCGTAAGCCATGAGATGCACCAGTTGCTGAGGCTGCTGAGCCCACCACGGAGAAATCCGTTCACTCACTCCCCGCCGCGAGTGTTCCAGCCCCATCAGCAAGAGCGTAGGCTGCCGGGTGCAGCCTTGCCACCTCTTGCTGAACTTGGCTGTATTAAGCCCTGGCTCCTGGAGTCATGTCACAAAGCAGAAAATCAGTGGTATGTTCATTTTTAACCCTTTGAAATTGAGATCAGAGTTTGCCCTGAGGTCTTGATCCGAGGAGTTAAAAACTAATCGCTTTGTAGGCGAACGGGGAGAAGAGAGAGGAGCTGAAATAAGTCACACCACTGGATGTGTGGCTTCGTGCTGGCCGTGGGTCCGGCGGTGCTGCCGGCACACGCTGCTGCTCTCGGTGCACCTCGCACAGCCCGGCTGGGAATGTAAAAAACATGAAAAATTCCTTGGATTCCCTTTTAGATTCCTGTGGGTATATTCAGAGGGGTCATTCCTAAACATCTCAGAAAAAAATCTGGGGATGAAAGGTGGAGGGAAAAGATATTTAAATGGCATTTAAGTAACCAGATTTCCTCCCCCTCATCGACTGCTTTACGAATACTGCCTGCCAACTACAACTAGTAGAGTGTAAAGTGCAGATCGGCAAGAGTCCTATGGAATGAGGAAGCAGGCTGTGGGCCCAGAATCAGAGATAAGAGGGATTGCACTGCTGTTCTCACCTCTGAAACACCCTTTCAGGATTGGGAGAAGGGAAAAGCAGGAATCCAGGTTTTGCAAGTTTGCAGTGTTTGCTGCATGGTCACAGCAAAACCTTCCTAGCCACAGACTCCCTGTCCAGACAAGGCTCCTCACTCCCTTCCCTTCTGCTCTCAGTCTTGCTACTCAAGATACTGCTCTTGCATTGTTGGCTTCAAAAACTCTCAGGTGAGGTAGCCTGTCCTTCCAGAACTGTCACCCAGATAATACCTATCCCACATGCTTCAGGCCTGAAGCAGCGATGTGGAAGTGAGAGGGGTTGCATGACAAGTTCTAGCAGAGCAAGGGAAAAGGAACATGGAAGCGGCCAGGACGGGAACCGCTCGGAGCCTGTGTGCCAGTGTGCCATGCCGCTGCACCGCCGGCAGCCGCTGTCTCCACAGCCAAGGGCCCATGGGAACAGGCGAAGTCCCCTCTCGGGAAGCACCTCTCAAAGTGAAACCCACAACGGGGATTCTCCAAGGAGTGGAAGAATGAGTCAGCAAGGCTACAGGAGTGCTGGGAGTATGAGTAGTCAGGGGCTACTAGCTCCTTGGTCCACAGCGTCACTGCTCAGCATCTTACATGGCTGCCCAGCCCCATGGGAGGAGGTCCGCCAAAAAGAAGAAAGACTTCAGATAAGAGAGGACGCCGGGGAAATGAGCTGCTCCCAGATAGACACATTAGGGAAGAGTGGGTCACAGGCACAGCCCAAATGAGATGGCTGAGATAGGGGAGAAGCTGGCAGAGAAGTCCCTGAGCGTTGCTGCCAACTACTGGTCGCACACCTATGGAAGCCAGCGCTACCTTGTATTACTTCTCACCTAGGCTGGCCTTCTCCACCATGCCTGCTAGCTGCGTCCGCGCAGCTGGATCCCCAACACGAGCGTGCTGGTCAAGAATGCTTTAGAAGAGCAGTCAGCACTCGCCGAGTCTGAGACGAGCCCGTGGCTGAACCGCCATCTGTGACAGTCCTCTCGCTGGAGAGCCCAGAGCACCGAAGGAGAGGGCTGTCCTCGGGCTGGAAAAGCCCCAACACCTCTCACTGTGCGAAACAGTGACTAGGAGTCTCTGGCAGGAATTAACTGCAGGAGAAGGTGGGGAACGGAACAGAGACTTGTTCTTCCTCACCTCTCTTCAAAATTCCCATTCCCCAGACGTTTCATAACCACTGTGCAACTGCCAAGTGGAAGAAGAAAGATCACTACATCTAATAAAAGGGACTAAGTGGAACAGAGAAGGGAAGCACAAGAGTCTTCTTAAGAGGAGGTGGGAGAGGGAACTGTTAAGCCCAGCTCTGCCTTCCAGTGCCGGGGCAAGTGAGGCCGCCTGGCCCCCCAGGCTTCGCACCGCTGCCCCTGCTCACGAGAGTTCATCCCAGGAGGGCTTCGGGGGGAACTGCGGGGGTGTTGCCGGGGCGGGGGGGGGTGTTGGAAGTTTCTAAGTTTGTGTTTAAACTTGTTAACTGCAACGCCTGTGTTTAAGGCAAACAGAGGCGGAATTCTCGCGGCTCAGCGGCTGTGCCGCGTTAGTGCTTCTGTTGGGAGGGGGCGGAGAGGGACTGGGAGGGCGCACCTGGGCTCGGTCTGCGGGGGCTGCCCCTGGCCCTCGGCCCCCCACGCCCCCCTGCCCTCCCCGGGACCCCCGTTCCCCGCCCCTCAGAGAGGTGCCCCCAGCAGCCCGACCCCCCGGGCAGAGCCAGCAGCGGTCCCAGCTTACCTTCCTTCCCGGGCACCTCGAGGGGGAGCAGAGCCCAGACGAGCAGGACCCCGAGGGAGAACCCGGCCCCGCCGCGGGCGCTGGGCTCCATGCTGGCTGGGGAGGGGGCCGGCCGCCAGCCCCTGCCTGCCCTGCCGGCTCAGGCCTGCGAGCCGGGGCCGCTGCATGAAGCGCTGCCGCAGCCGCCCGACGGGAGCGCGGGCATTGCACAACGCCCGCCTGGCCCGCGCTTATGATGAAAGACCGAGGCGAGTGGGTGGAGAAGCCTTACTGCCTTTACCTGTTTTAAAGGGGCTGGGCACAGACTTCCCATCTGGCAGGCAAATAAACCCACCTTAAAGCAGCCACGTTTTCCTGGGAGCCTCCCTCCACCTTTGCTCCAGTCCCGAAAGAGGCTCCCGGTCGCCACCTCCCGGGCAGCGCTCGCCATCGGCCTCGGCGGGGGCTGCCGGGGCTTCGGCGGGGGCTGCCGGGGGTTCGGCGGGGCTGGGGCTGACCTCGCTCTGCCGCCCCCCCGGGGGCTGCGGGGAGCAGCGCCGCCCCCCACCAGCGCCGCCCGCCCCGCTTCGCGCCGGTGCGGCGGCCGCCCCGCAGCCCGTGTCTGGCAGGACCGCCCCGAACAGCGGGCCCCGGCGGGCCCCCGGCGGCGACAGCACGGCAGAACCGCGGCCGCCCCGTCGGGCAGAAGGGCTCCCTGCTCCCGGGAGGCTCCTGGGCGGCGGCGCCGGCCAAGCCGCGGGCGCGGAGCGGGGCCGGAGCTCCCCGTGCGGGCAGAGCCCTCGGGGCTCTGAGCTCCCTTCGCGAGGGACAGAAACGTGGAAGAACTCGCTTCTGTTGCAGCTCTGCCTCCAGCCAGCACGGATGTTACTCCCACCCATGCCCAGCTGTCACACCCCTCCCTGTAAGATACAGACAGCATTATTGCCACGCTTGCTGGGAAGCTGCATTCCTCTTGCTCTCCTCCTCCCCAAGGAAGGCTAGAGGAAGGACTTTGTCAGGTTGCCTAAAGAATCTGAGGGATCTCGACCCTGGGAGATGTCCCGGGCTCACCGGGACACAGGCCTAAGCGATTGCCACCTCTGGAGCAGCAGGGGCCAGGGGCGCAGAGCTCCTGCGGGCCCTGGTGCCTGCATCCCTCAGGGAGTTCCATGATCCTTGAACCATACATCTTGGAAAACCAAAATCCACCCCAAGAATCTCAAACACGGGCAAGAGAAATTTGAGAACAAATGGTTAAAATGCTAAGTTTTCAATTTTATGTAGCACATGAAGTGAAACATCAATACAAATAATTTAAATATTAATGTCATTCAGAGTAGTTATATCTTAAATTTATTCCATGTTAATCCTGTCTAAAGTGCTTTTTCTCATTCTACAGTGCTAAGCCTCCAATTTTTATGCCCACCTTTCCCCACCTTTGAGCAACTCCCATTGCAGCTCCAGCACAAGGTTTCCTTGTCCGCATCCCACACCTTGAGTTTGCACTAGTGGAACGTGTCCGTCTTAGCCTTCACTTGCACCATCCTGTGTCTCCTCCAGTCTGTGGTGTAGCAGGGGGCAGATGGGCCCATGGCTACCTTCCGTGTGACGGGGCTACACAGGTGAGACCTACACAGACATGAAGTGGGAAAGAACCATTCGCAGCCGGAGGGTAAGGCTCTAGGGCGGCTCAGGCGCCCGTATCCTTCCTAAGGCAAAAACAAACCCCAAACCAGTGTTGCAGCCTTGCATTCAGCTCCTCAGGGCTACCCAGGTTTGCATCTGTGGAATCTCAGAAGTGCCAGAGCTTGGGGTGAAGAAGCTGGGGATGCTCTGGCTCAGTTGCATTAGTGGGCAGGTAGTCCGGACACTTGATCTAAACTGTTCGGAACAGCAGGAACAGATTTACTAGGGCTTGTTGGAGAAGATGGCCTAAAAAAAGATCTACTTTCTTTTTCTTCCCTTGTTGGTGTTGGCTGATGGTGGTCAGGAGTTGGGGTATTCCAGGTGACAGTGGTCAGAAATCATATGTACGGCTTTGTTATTTTGTAGGTTGAAGTTCAGCTGCAGTAGGTCCCAGTCAGGATGTGTGCAATGGCAATCAAAACAGAAAAGCAAGGTCAGGATCTGCAGCAAATCTATAAGCAAGTAGAAACCTCCAAACGCCTGGAACTTTACGGATACCTGTAAAAGCTCCACTGCATTACCTTGCCATGTGTCCTCTGCACCAAAAGGCAGATCCAAAGGGTAAAAGAGCGAATTACACAGAGGCTGTACCAGTACAGTGGAGCACTACACATGAATTATTCATTCAGCTCTGCCGAGCGTTTCATTGACAGCATCCTTTTGCTTGGTGCATCACAAGGTTCGGTTTTGTCTTTGTAAACAGTTGGACAAAACTAATTCCCTGAGCATCTAGTGGGGAAAAAAAATCTGAAATAACTTTAAAAAAATATCTTTATCTTTATAATAATATTCTATGATTCTGTGATATATACCTCCACAGCTTTTTCATTATTGTGGCTTCCCATCTCTGGCATGCTTTTTGATGGCAAGAAGATAATTGCATCTTTTAAAGTCACTCTCAGCATGCCTTTGGGTTGAGGCTCATCCTGTGTTTCTAGTCCCTCTGAGTATTTCTGAATTGCACGGCATATTTTCTCCTTCCATTTCCCAGTATCCTGTTTCAAGTATCACTGAGACTAGGTATCTAGCTGGAAAATATCACTACACAACACACCTGGGCTTTCCTCCTACGGATACTTGGGCTTGTGGTGAGGGAACTGAGGAGGAAGGGTGTACACCAGGTTTTGTCTTCATGTGCTGTTGGGACAGTCAAAGGGCACTCCCAAGGCTGAGCTGGGATGTGCTTCTTTTGAACTGCACTTCAGACAGAACTCCTTCTTATGTTTCTTATAAACTGTTGACTGTGCGTGCTGCTCCTCACATTTTAGAAAGAGCTGTGAGTTTCACCATTAATTAGGTGTCCTTCTAGATGATGAATGAAACCAAATGTAGAAATAATGTCTGGAGTTCCCCGCTTGATATTACTTCCCAAGCTATCAAAGCATCCCTTTGGTATTAACTTGAATCTGTGCATCTTGAACTGGCTTTCAGTAAGGCATTATAGTAACACAGACGTATGGTGCTCCCAGGGACCCCAATCACATTCTGCAATGAGCCCCACTTCAGTCTAATGGAGGAACTTGCCCTTGCTCTGTGGCCTCTGATAACTTCCTTTATCCACCATCTCTACAGCTCTACGAAACATCTATGACAGCTCTGTAGAGCTCAGGGGATGCTCTGTTCCCATCTTTCATTTCCTGTGGAGAGTTTGTGCTCTCTACGTCCCTCATTCTCCCTTCCATGACCACAGTTTTAATATTCTAGTATTTTCTTTTTTATCTTGGAAAATTTCCTGGCTCTACTCCACCAGCAATTATCTTAGAGTATTTCAAACAGCTGACTGCAGGCAGTCTTTCTGCAAAAAATAGACTCCTACCATCTAGTGGTTTGTTAAATTAGTTTTTTACATGGACTTTTTTCATTCAGAAACCCAGACTTTATTTTAAAGAGATACCTTAAACTCCAACAAAGGAGCACAAGTGACTCCTCTTGATCACAAAGTGGTCACCCCTCACTTAGGGACTGCACAAGTAGTTAAGCTGGTTATCGTTCCCCCCTGAGAAGAATAACAAGGGCAAGGGATGAAGCTGATCGGGACAGAGTGTAGATCTGTTTTCTCATTCCCAGTAAAAACAGGGGACACTCCCTCACACATCCAGAGAGAAACACCCTTGGAGATGTACAGGATTTGCCTGAACAAGGCCCTGAGCAGCCTGCCACAGCCTTGATGTTAACCCTGCTGTGGGTAGGTATTTGGGCTGAAGAGCTCCAGTAGTCCCTTCCCACCTTGATCTTCTGATTCTGTTTGTCACCAGTAGATGAAGCATCATGTCTTCCTCCACCAGGAATGTAGACATCTCCTTACTAGGGCTCCGGTGAAAATGGGAGGGCAGCTTCCCGTATGTATTCTTCACCTAAAAGAGATGGCATACCAGAGGGAAGGACACAGATATGGGCTAGAAGCCCATATCCCTGCATAAAACTCCACTGAGCTGTTCATCACTCCCAGGTGTTTCTCTACCTGCTGATGCCCTGGACACCTAACCAGGCACAGCAGCCTATTTCCACTGTTGGCTGAACCATGGCTCTCTGGCTCTTGTCTCTCGATAAGCTGTCTTGCACATGGTCTGCCATGCTCTTACTGGGCTTGCAAACCAGGGTAAATTAAATTATTGTGCCATCTTGAAAACGAGGAGGAAGACCTTTCTTTGCCCCAGAAATTACCTGAGGAAATTCTGTTTCCTTCATAGGCCAGTTCTGCTCCCTGTGGTGGTCCAGTGGCTGTGGAGCCCAGGGGGTCCCGGCTGCCTCAGGGTGCTGTGGCAGGAGCAGAGAGCACGCCCCACCCATCGGCACCAGTGCAGTTTAGGGGCGATGCAGTCAATTTTGTCTGGTGATGGCTGGGATTTTGTTTCTTTCCCACTTAACACTTTTGGCCAACAGTGAAACCAGGAGAGACTGAGGGACATATTGCAAAAAGGAAAAAAAAATCTAAGCAAAATGGCTTCACTTATGTTAAGATGTGATGTCTTGATTAGACAAGTGGAAAGCAATGCAAACTCAGCCCTAATCTAATCTGATTCATGTCTCCCTTCAGAAAACTGCTCTATGTGGTACCAGTCTGTGTCACAAGACTTAAGTACTTTCTAACAGATATTATAGCACATTATATACTTGTAAACACAAAAAGTGCTGTTCTGCACTTTCCACTGGTCTTGGAAAGCACATTGTTCATGGGCACATTTGAAGATATTAATTTATCCTGTTGGCATTAAGTTTTCATTTTTTTATTACTTATATTACTGACCTCAGGAAGCAAAAAAAAAGAGCGAAAAAAAAAGAGCAGGATTTCTCCTTCAGCATTACTAACACAACCGTGTGTGTGCAATGAACATAAAATCTGACCCAGAGAAATGTGATTTCTAGCAGATTCTTGTAACTTCTTCAACCAGGTTGTAGAAAAATAGGTTTATAATATTTTCAGTAATTGAATCACAGCTCAAAATATAACAGTAGTAGTCCCTGCATGACAAATACATACCACTCTGTAATTTATAATTTGTTCATATTTTCTATCTGTTCTTTCCCGCTTTTGGATTAATTATACTTGTGTGAAAATACCTCACCAATATTGAAAAAAATCATTAACCTTGATAATGTGCAGTAAGCAGCCATATCTCTAGCCACTTTGGTGGTGTGATTTTAAATTTCTTTTTTCTACACTGACAGCTGAATGTGTAAATTAATCAATTTTTTAATTTCTGGGAGGTTCAATAGAAATTTTAAAGCTTTTATGTCTGTTTCAAATCTGCAGTTATTTTTATGGTCCTCTTCTTGACAAATTACGATCCAAACACAGTGAGGTTGCCCTTATTTCTTGCTGTTGTAGCTTATGCTTGGTGTTGTAGCGTCGCAGTGCTGTGCAGAAGTGAAGTGGTTGCCCACTGTCCCTGTGTTAACAACCTCTGTTTTCAACGTTGACATCAAGAGAAGATATTTGAAACAGACACTTGACGTCTTGTGGGTGGCAGGAGGGCACTGATTGTGGTAACATCTTACCAGCTCACTGTCAACTCTATTCCCAGTCTAGCTTCCCACCTGGTTTTTGAAACCTGAACTCTTAATTAAACCAAAACATGAAAACTGAAATAAGTGCTGAGAGCAATCGTAGACCAAAAACACAATAAAAACATGCCACAGGTTTTAGGGGACCTGATTTTCAGCAGCGACTAGGCTAGAGGCCGCATGCTGCTGAGCCATCTGGTCTTCCCTCAGCTTTACATAGCCGTTTGTAGAACCAGACGGTCTTGTGTCTTCACTTTTTGCAGGTAAAGCCAAGGGTACACGCTGGCTGGCTATTGACCTTCCCATTCTCACTTGTCCCTGGGCTGGTCTAGAAGATAACTGAGCATGGCAGGATCCTCAGAGCCAAGCGCTCTGGGTTAAGGATGCAATGCTGGAATTATTAATAGCACCTCAGTCAGCTTTTTGATGTGGAGCTGATTGCAGAGCAAAGTGAAACCGTGGCTGAAACCAGCCAGTTGGCACGGGGCTTCGCCTCGTTCCTCAGCTCGGCTTTGGTCTTTCCTTATTTCTTGCTTCCTGAGGCAGCTCATTAAAGGGGACCGAAGACCTGCACAACAACCCAGATGGAAAATAAAAAGCTTTCAGAGTCTAGAAAATCTTGGTTCTGGGAGGGAAGGGCAGAATATTTAGGCATATTTGTTCCCCATTAGACTGTTTATTAGGGATGTGGACTTCATTTTTTTGTATCCTATAGGGTCCTATCAGATTTTATATGCTGGGTAAGTAATTTCATATAAAGGCACGAAACAATCCCAGGAAGGACTCATCTCTCTTCTTCCATAAATCTTCTATCTATAAATATCTGCAAGAGAAACTCCTATAGCACGCTCGTTTTTATCACAGTAAAGTCAATATGGCTATTGCCCTTGGCATGTTGAATGATAAACCGAAGGGAAACAGGGGCCTTTTCTCAGTAAAGCACATCACCATCTTTGACAGCTTTTCACCCTCATGATATTGAAGTAGCTTTCTAGGTTTAATCCTATCCCCACATCCATTTTCACTGGCTACAATGCCATTGTTGTGAATAGCTGTATTCATTTCACCTTGATGCTTTCCTCTTGCTTCAGATCAAAAGACAAAGAAGCGATTTGGGTAAATACAGAATTAGTTGCTGGTTTTCTAAGCCTTTAAAGAATCCAAAGGAAGGGAGGCCGGTGGACTCACTTTCCACACAAGCCAAAATGGATAGGCTGTGGTAACGCAACTTTGTCAAGGAGGGCGAATACATCGAAACATCTTCCGTGCTCTTAAAATTGGGCTTCCAGGAGAATTTCAGCTTCTCTAACCCATAACGGAAACACATACCCTTAGTAAACTTTTTGTATTTAGCCTCCTAGAACAGTAAGGAAATATTTTCAATGCAAGTGCACTTAATTCTTTTAGGAGATTGATTAAAGGAACAATTTTTAGGAACTGTCTTACCTGGATTGCTAGCAAAACATGGCAGTGTGCAAAAATAAAGGAGCTTTCACTAGTTTCTCTACACTGAAAAGCAGATTTCACTGGTACGCTACCAATATCAGTGGTACTGGCAGGTAGCACTCAAGATACCTCCTGGAAGTGTCTCCGTCAGTGATTCATTCAGCTTCGAATGGCATGTACCATTTGAGGTACTGGACCTTGAGTACCCTGAATGCTATTCAGTGTCTCTTCCTCCAAACTCTCATCATTTTTGAGCACATGGATGGCACTGACGTGACATTACAGGCCTTACAGGTTGAGCTCCAGTGCTCTGCTCAGCCACTGCTAGGATCTGTGTCCTCATCCAGCACCTTGCTCAGTGCAGCCTTTACAAAACTCATTGCAGGGATGAACATGCTGTCTTTATGGCTGTGTAAACCATGAAGGGATTCTTAGAGATGTCTTAGGTGGTTTCATTGGAAAATTTTATGACACCTGTGTTTGCCAGATCTCAGGCCTCTGCAAATTTGGGATGTAGGCTTTCTTCCAGAAAGGACAGGACCACTTGTGGAATGCAGGCACCCAGCTGTACTCATACACTGGAGGGTCTTGAGGCCAAACCCAGACCAAACAGTTATGATGTCCATGGAAAGATCTTTGCCCTGCCCATCTTTGGCTGGAGGTGGAATATGCTGTACTCGTTTAACTCTGCACTGCCTGACTGCATCCTGCTGTTCCATGAGAAGTTCTGAAAAGGACTGAGAAATTCTTTTTTTTTTTCCTTGTGCTCCTCCATCCATCCATCAGGGATGTCACTGTCTCACTTCACTTAAGCACCCTCCAGCTCTCAGCACACAGCTTACAGGGTCAACGGGACTGGAACTGCCACTAGCAAAGGTGGGTGGAAAACAGACCTCGGGCAGCTCCCGGCAATTGAATGACAGCATTTAAAAAGAAAGTGGTTCTGATGTCTCTTACACATCGCTGCTGCTCTTGCCTCAAGCTTCCCTCTTCCCACTCTCGAGCCCTCTCTACAGATCTGTAGAGCAAAGCCCTGCACTCAGCACAGCTGGGGACAGCAAAGGGGCTGAGGGTGCCGTGACTGGGTGCGGGAATACTGGTGGGGATAGTCTTGGGCTCTGGGATATCTCCTCAATCTGTTCATCTTGCAAGGACATCAGGTGGAGACAGTGTCTGCAGAAAGCCTCCACGGCTTGTGGTGCTTCCCGGAGGTATCTCAGGTCTCAAGAGCCAGGAGTCTAGCCTGGCTGCCCTGTCGGTCATGCCATCCTTCCCAGAGGCATCGTCCGTGTCCCTGCGACAAAGGGAGGTGTGCCGAGCTGCTCTGCTCAGCAGCTGGTGAGGGACACCCCCAGCCGAGGACGCATCCCGCTGCCCTCTCACAGCTCACGGTGGGTGACAGTCACAGCTCTGCCAACCTGTGCCCACAGCTGCCACCAACAGGTGAAGGCCTCTACCGAGGTTTTGATCAGTATTATAAACCTCAGTACCTTTCTGTCCCTTAGCTTTATTGCCGGGTGTCTGAAAGTGTCAGTGCCTCCTAGGAGGCAGGCTAGAAACCGCTGCTGTAGCATCCTACCCACCTCAGCAGGGACCTCTGGAGGTCTGCAGGCCAGCCCATGCCTGCAGCAGGACTAACTTCCAAGCTTGGTTTGACTTGACAGGGTTTTGAATTGATGCTGCCGTTTTGTCCTATGCTCCTTACAGTTACTTAATGATAGTTGATTCAAAGTACTTCCCTAACATCCTTCTAAAGCACTTCTCTGTTAGCAAGTGACGTGCTTTTGCTGAGACCCTCCCCTTCTCCTCTTTGGAGACCTGGCAGGTGATTAAAATGTTTACTACAACTTTGATGATAATTTTAAATGATGCAGATAAACCTTTGCTGACAGCAGTAATTAGTTATTCATTGACATGAGACCCAATATGCCGTGCTAATATTTTAGGCTGGCTAGACTGTCAGCTTGAAGACAGCTTTTAATGTGAGTTTTAAATTCCACAGTTCTCCTTTGTCAGATGGCTCCAGCATAAATCCGTTGGTTACAGCGCCAGTTTTGTACGTTAGCCAAATCCACTTACCGCAATGAGTAATGATTGTGGCCCAGGGAAAGCAAGTATCACCCTGCGCTCTCGATCTGCCAAGGGGCAGCTGGGGGCAGCTGGGGTGCTGGGACTGCCTTGGATTAGACAGGGAAAAGAAGCAAGCCTTTTGATTTTTTCTCAACAGCTGGATATGTAAGAGGCGAGTTCTCAATCATAGTGTCTGTCTGGGCTTTAGAGCCACGGCAGGGGGAAGTATTAAGCAAAATAATGAACTTGCTTCTTTCCCCCTTGTTCCTGTCCAAAACTGATCTTCCCTAATTTCTCAGAATCATCCTGTTCTACCTACATGTAGGAAACACAAAATAATGCCACTTTGCACCTCTCGGACTCCTACATCTGCTGCAGGGCAGTGTGTGCTCTAACTTTCCCTGGTTTTGCTAAAGAAATGCCAGTAGCTGTGTCAATGGTATTATTAATCTCACAATGATAGATTTCAACACTCCTCAGGCATCTTTATTTATATGAACCAGTCTTTCCTGATAGAAGTCACATGATAAGACCAGTATCTTAGCCTTTATGTTGCCATAGGAACAATCCAAACCTAAAGTATCTCCCTATAAAAAGAAAAATTGCTCCCTGCCGTCTTCCCAGGTGCAGGAAAGTCATACTCCTGTCAAATCAATGGTGATTTCATTTTCATTATCTAGGATAATGCAAAGATGAGTTTACACCACAGCCTTTCCCCTTGTGATGGGATGCTGGAGTGCAGCCTTCTGCTAATTTTGGAGAAGACCACAGCTTAATTTCCATATCTTTCTAGGCATGGGATTTCTTCTTCTAACTTTCCAATAATCCTCTTCAGATTTTTTGTGCTGATAAATTTACCAATCTGAAATTTTTATTGACTTCCCACCTTACAGTTTCTACTGTCATCTTGATAGAAAAATAATGAAACCAATACAGCAGCTTTAAAAAAATTTTTGTTGATCTTTCAATTGTGCTGACATGACCATTAATGCAAACGAGCATGATGTGATGTGTGATCACAGAAGCGAGACCACAAAGTGATCAGAGCTCTTCATCCTCATGAGTCATTAAAGCATTTCCCTTTAGGTAAAGTGTTATGTTAGAGATCTTTTCTCATTCGTGGTTGTTTTTTTTAAGCAGAGATGTCTTTTTGTCATAAATGTATTGAAGCTGTTGAATCCTGCCTGGATATTTGCCACAGAGAAGGCTACGGAGAATCTGGTCCTACCATGGTTATGGGGCTGGTTTTCCAATACACATACATTCATTCGTTCTGCTGAAGTTTACCGCACACACACATCATAGCTCTGATATCATCCCAGTTCAGCTGAGCTTTTTTCTTCTTCCTCAACATTTTCCTGAGGACTCCCCTGATTTCCTTGTTCCTCAGGCTATAGATGAGGGGATACAGTAATGGAGTAAAGTTGGTGTAAACCAGAGACACCGTCTTATCTCGAGCTGGGGAGTAACTGGACTTGGGACGAACGTACATGAAGGTGGCACATCCATAGTGTAGCAAGGTGATGGCCAAGTGTGAAACACAGGTGGAAACGGCCTTTCCCCTTCCCACGGAGGAGGTGACATGTACCAAAGCAGCAGCAATGCAGACATATGAGGTGAGGATGAGAAGGAAGGGGAGCAGCAGGAAAAGCACAAAGGCAGCCAGCAACGGCAGCTCAGCGGCGTAACTCTGTGTGCACACCAGGTGCAGCACAGCAGGGACATCGCAGAAGAAGTGGTTGATGCAACGTGACTGGCAGAAAGGCAAGCAGAACACAGCCAGTGTCAGCCCCAGGGCGACGGCAAAGGCCACCAGGCAGCACGTCACAGCCAACCTGAGGCAGAACCCCTCGCTCATCACTGCCACATAGTGCAGGGGCTGGCAGATGGCAACGTAACGGTCGTATGACATGGCTGCCAGGAGGAAGCACTCGGCCCCACCGAGCGCCACAAAGAGGTGCATCTGCACGGCACAGCCCATGAAAGAAATGGTGCTGCTGTCCCCCACGATCAGGCTGAGAAGCGCCTTGGGGACAATGACTAAGGTGTAGCACAGCTCTATGACGGACAGCTGGCAGAGGAAAAAAAGCATGGGAGGACGGGAAGGCTCCATAACCACTGCCACAAAGATCATCGCATTCCCCACCAATGTGACCAAATGGACAGTGAGAAAAATAAGGAAGAGGAGGACCCGCAGACAGAGCAGCTCGGAGAAGCCGAGCAGGAGGAACTCCATGGCTGCATCCGTGCTCTTATTGTCCCTCTCCATACAGCCTCCACATGGCATCTACAGGGAGAGAAACAGCAGGGAGCCAGTTCAATTTGACCTGATGTCTAGCAAGCAGTTCCATATAGGAAATCATGTTGCAGTGCTGTAGAACCAGTGTGGTAAAGCTCGTTGTGTGGGCAGGAAGGTGATTTCATTTAAAAACAAAACTGTTTTCACTCAATCACATTCAGGACACTCTCAGACCCATATTCCCACAACCACCAAGGTCCTTGTGCCCACATGATCTGCTTAAGATTCTTTGCCATGACATTGATGACAAGACATATCAGCCTTTGGGTCTTCATGACTTCTTCTGAGCCATTCTTAGGTTGGTGACCATGTGCAGGTTTTGAATATGCATTAGGTGCCCTTTAGGAGCTGATGCTGATTAGTCTCTCCATCCTGTCCTGCTTTTAAGAGTCATCTTTGGACTCTCCCTCCTGATCTGAGCATCCTAGAGCAGCTGCAGGTGGATGTGTTGGGATCTTGATGGCCATCAACACCTAGGTCATGCATACGTTCCGCTGCTGCTCCTTCTGGTGCTTCATTCCCTGTTCACACCAACACTGCAGTTCCCTACACCTGTGCCAGGATGTACAAGGACATCCAGGTAGTGCTGGAGCTTCTGCTCTACAACCTGACTCCAATTCCCATGAACTGGAGGTGTTTTCTGACTAGCTCCTCCCTTCCCCCCAATGGGTCTGCCTCAGAGTTCATATGGAAACAGGGTTTCTAGGTAATTAGATGTGAGGATTCCAAAATTAGAGTTGACATTTTGGCTGCTTGCATCTTTATGCCTGGCTCAGCCCTATGGCATCAGAGTTAAAGCAAACAAACTTCCAGACTCAAACCCAAAGACATCCATGGCAGCGTATTCTGTATAACAATTTTTTAAAGAAAATACAAAGTTAATACCTTAGACTCGGATAGAACAAGATCTTGCTTGTCACAGGAAGAATGGGAAGTTCCTAGGGATGTGGAGTGATGCAAAGCTGTTAAAGTTGTAAAGATCTAGAACAGTTAAGGTCATAGAGAGCCATATAATAATAAACTACATATAGTGCTCATTGCTCATGTGTTCATCACATAATGTAATATTTACTACGACGAATAATTCCAACTCTTTCTACACTTTACTGTAAACCAGGAATAAAGGCAGAGATTCCTTGAAGACTTCTACTCACATCAAAACCCCAGAAATATTTAAGTAATGAAAGAAGCTGCAAAATTGCATGAAATTTTCCAATGTCATCAAGAGCAAAGAGAAGGAATGGGAAGGCGATGGAAAAAATTATTAGTGGAGACAGGGATTTTCCTGGAAAGAAAACATCTCAAAAAAACTCCAGAAAGAAGTAATAAAGTTGAGGAGGTGATAAGCTTACATGCTTTGGCGTTTATTTTTGCCACTGCAGTTGCTGGAACTTGCTGCTCCAAGGTTTCCTTGTGATCCAGTATCTCAGCGGGGTACAAAACATCTGGGGACTCAGGTGAATAAAGAAAACATCTGCAATTATGTCACCTCAGGTGCAAAACTAAGAACTAAATCTCTCGGCTTCAGAACATAAGTCAGCAAAATGACTAAGTTAGGAAGAAACTTTACCATAAGCTGCAGGACAAAAAAATGCACAGCCACTGAAGACCAAGAAGGAGCTCCTTGGAGAATACAGAGGCAGCAGTGGTCCTACAGAACCGGGCAGCTCAGCATGGGCTACAGTGGCCATGAAGCCATGGCTGCCTCCTACAGCCACCTCTGCCACCGCAGCCTGTCCTCTGCAGCCTGGCTCAGACACTTGCCCAACGCGGTGCGCAGGTGGCCAGGCTCCACAGACGACAGGACCGATGGCTCCGCGTGGTCTGAAGGCTGCGGGCTCAGTCACTGGGGACCAGCTGGGGCTCCCTGTTCTCCCAGTACTGAGACTTCAAGAGGAATCTGCTAAACGCAATAAAGCTAAAGAGTGGGGAAGACACAGGGGTTTCCTTCCTTTTGTTTGGAGCTGATCACTTCAGCCACAACGTACTGTCTCTCGGTTCGCAGATACGAAACCCAGATGTCTTCCTCCTGGCGATGTGCGGGGCAGCCAGGGCTGAGGTGCTGTTTCTTGCCCAGCCTGGGCTCCCTCTGGCTCTGAGTGCCCCTGCAGTCCGTTTTCTTTCAGCATTTCATAATCATCCCCTCTCCTTTTCTGCAGGATACAGTTCCTTATATACAAGAGACAGAGGTCCTTCCTCTTCCCAGCCACCCCTGCCCTCCCAGCAGGAATGGCAGGTGGTTCCATTCCTCCCGAGGAAAGGGGGTTTGCAGGTTTTTTTGTAAATCGAGCGGCAGGATGTGATTGCACCCTTGGAGGAAGGCAGAGCTGTAACACCCTCCTAGAGGGCCGTTGCTCCTTTTGCTGAAGCAGCTGAAAGGAGCCAATTATCCATTGGGCTGGTATGTACCCAAAATGGCAACGATTTAATTAACAGAATTCATTGCTGCTCATCTTAAATAAAAATAAATCTGTGGGTCTTTAAGTAAATTTAAAACAAACTCACACTTAAAGGCAAAGCAGAGCGGATGTGAAAACTTTAAACCCATCTGTAGAACTGTGTGTGGAGCTTTCACCCACCCAGATAATCCATTATTTCTCACTGACTCGGATGAAATCACCGTTCAGCTGTGGATGGGACTGAGATTATTCAGGCCCAATTTATTTTTATAACCAGTGCTACATTCATTCCTGGCCACTTACACTGAAATCATTAAGGAGCTCTGTAGGTTTATGCAAGTAGAAAAGAGAGGCAAAGTCAAGATTTTTGACAGCTCAAATGGAACCGTGTTGCATTAACACAGCTTGGAAGAAACATGTAAATCTGGTACCTTAAGATTTTCCCCAGGACATGGTTTAGAGGAGGTTTACCTTTCAAAATATTCTTCTATAATATTTTATGTATATGGCATAGTCATTTGGGGACAAAACTACCGTGTGTATCAGTCCCGTCTGAGGACTAATTGTGTTGGGAGCGGCTCTGCGGCAGAGCCTGGGCTTCCAGCGGGCAGCAAGCTGAACACCAGCCGGGAGGAGGCAATGGAGACCCACCACCCACGGGGCGGCAATAGCAAGAATGTGGCCAGCAGGTGAAGGGGGGAGGTTGTTCCCCTTCAGCTGTCACACACAGAGCCACACCTGGAGCACTGCGCCCGCTGTCACACTCCCCCATACGAAGGTGGCACAAGGTCGAGAGGAGCGCATGATGTCCGAGGAGAGGACGGGGGAGCTAGGCTTGCTCAGCCTGGCGGAGAGCGGGCCAAAGAGGGATCCAAGTGATGACTTTAGCCTAAGGGGGGGGGCTACAGAGACAACAGAGCCAGAGTCCTCTCAGAGGGGTGCAGTGAAACAGTCACAACATTTGCTTCAAAGAAAATTCTGATCGGCCTTCCACACAGGGCGGCTACTGTGGAACAGGTGCCCGAGAGCCTGGGAGGGGGTCCTCCTTGGAGATGGTCTCCTGTTGCCTGGACAAGGCCACGAGCACCCTGGCCTGGCTGTGGAGCCAGCTGGTGGGAGCAGGGGGTGGGCTAGAGCCCTTCGCAGCCCCCTCCCACCCCCCGGCGCCGTGAGCCCCTCACCTGCGCAGCCTGGGCCAGGGCTCCGGCAGGAGTGGGACCCTGCTGGGGGCTGCGTGGCCGCAGGCTGCGGTGCTTGTGGGGCTGCGGCCCCTCCAAGGCCACTAACTGGCATTCGGTAGTGTCACAGCTTTGAAATTAGGCAGAACTTAAACACCAAAGTTGTTAATTACGTGGGTTTACTCTTTTTTAAACCTGTCATGCAGCTTCTTAGAATTAAAGCTGTGATGGTGGAGTCTATCCTCTTCAGTCTCTTAAATCACTTCCTTAACTTTCAACTTGTCAAACTTTTTTTTATTTCATCTTTTTTCCCTACACTTTATTTTTTTGTTTAAGAAGCTGCAAACAATTCAGGGCACAGAATGTCCTTAAAACATTTACAAAGCTGGGTTCTCAATCTGGCTGGTATTTCTAGATACTGTTGTATAATAATGAATAAAACAACAACCCTGAAG
The DNA here is from genome assembly GCF_963210335.1 of Falco punctatus. Classification (NCBI taxonomy): domain Eukaryota; kingdom Metazoa; phylum Chordata; class Aves; order Falconiformes; family Falconidae; genus Falco; species Falco punctatus. The sequence goes on from NC_137585.1 coordinate 605,720, forward strand.
CCTCTCTCTGTGGCACACTGTCTCTGCAGCTGTAACAGGAATAAAATCAAGGAGCTGGTTATTTTGTAATTCCACCTAGCAAATTAGGAGGATTATAAGTGGAAGTAAATCTTTACAGTAACGAGCTTGTTTTAGTCAAATGCTTAGCAGAGTGGGATTGCTCCCTCTATCAAATTCTGTGAGAATTTCAGAACATCAGATGATTAACTCATACATAGTTTCTGTTTGTGTTATAAAATACAATTCTGGGGCTTAGGTGCCATTTCTTACTTTCATTTATATTTATCCTCTCCTCTAACACAAACCACAGGAGAAAATCTGCCAGCTCAGTAACAGTGCAAAAATAATTACAAGGAACTATTTTGACAAGTCTATTCTAACTTTTTTATCTTCAGATGGTCCTTTTCTGCTGCTCAACGGGAGGTGAACCCAGGTGAGTCAGCACGTACCTAGTAACCAGTACCACACAGTCAGCAGTAATATGCACTACTTTTTTTTTTTTACCATAGTGCCCAGCCTTACACTGAAATAAATAAGGCAAATTATTGTTTCAGTCTGTGTGTGTGCAGATAAGCTGTCATTTATTAACATGCAACTCACCCCTCCCACAACATTTCAACACATGCCTACACATTACCTCTGAAACATGGCTCACCGAGCAGGAGAGTATTCGCTGGGGTGAGGCATGCATCCCAGTGCCAGAGTGCATGGCAACAAGACAAACAAGGAGCAGCAGAGGATGAGAATATGCATGTCAAAGTGACTCCATACTTCCTCCTCTAGCCCACACCTTTCAGGTTCCCAGCATTTTCATTGCATCATCTTACATTCAAATTCATAGTAGATTAATAAAAGCTGCACGTTAGCATTAGCGTTTGCATGCCTTGAGTCTACAGCACGTCAAAGAGATGTAGGCTCTTCCTTGCTGCAGAGTTCAGTCCTGTTCTCCTCCCCTGTACTCTTAACTCCATGATTTTTTTTCGCTACACACCTGCAAGGCTTTGGGGCTGGCCTACCTTAGCCTGGATTTGTACAAAGAGTTTCTTGGAATCCAGCTACAGTTAGTGAATCACATCGTATCAGTTTCTATCAGCAATTGCAACAGACTTCAGAGGATGTTCCCCTTGGTCTTCGGAAAAAGGACCGGTGCTGGGCTTGCCTAGCACCCTCGCGAATCGCCAGCCTGCTCCACAGCAAGCTGCCTGGGAAGCTCTGTAGCCAGGAGCAGTCTGGGCAGAAATGGAAACAGCTGAGAGCCGTGTGAGGAGCCCAGTGGCAAGGGACGGCCAGCCCCGGCCAGAGCCAAGGGGCCGGCGTGCTCAGCCTGGGCAGCCCTGTGCCTGCAGCGTGGTGGAGATGCACAGCTGTTCATTTGGTGGGTCCAAAAATCATGTTCCAGCGACACGAAGTTAACTAGCCAGTGATAGAAGACAATAAAGAGGATAAAAAAGATTGATGATCCTCTCTGCATGCAGAAGCACATTAACAATGATCCTCTGGGGGTATCATAGTGGTGTAGAAAGCAAAGATTTTGGCTTTAGCAGCCTCACTGATGTTCTGCTGCAAGTATGTTCACAAGCAGAAGTGACTTTGTTGTTCGGAAACACTGTGGTGACTTATCTGGTTAGAGAAATTAAGGCAGTTTTGAGGTAGATTTCTGGGATTGGTTTTGGTGACTGATGAGAAGTAAGAGTCACTCTAATGAAAATGTAACAGTGGCACCATGAAAATAAATGTTGATACCATTTTAGAAAGTGCATTTGTAATTCCAGTAAAGCCAGCTATGATCAGAGTGTAATGGGGCCAGGGGCTTGGAAGTGCAGCATCTTGACAGAGACCTTTTACCAGCCTCTGGATCCCCATTCTGCAGCCAACAGGAGCCAAGAAATGCTGCCTCCCACAGAGGCAAGACACCAAAACAATTGTGCGCAGCCCTTAGGAGAAGCAGCATTTCCTTATTCCTGTGGTGTTCAGAGCTTTCTGGGAACTGGGAACTGAAATTAGCTGAGGTGGTAACAGCAGGGTGACTGACATCAATTTGCCTTGGTGAGAGAAAGCATCACCCTGTTCCTGAGTTTCTGTTGTTTGGCTTGATAAATACTGGCTGGGAACTCACCCTGGGAAAGATGCTGAACCACAAACCAACCAAAACAGAGTTTTGTAGAAAAAGGGCAGGCAGCCCTGCAGCTGACTTCTCCTCATGGTTTGTTAAAGGTAGGGCGTTTCTTTCACCTCATTGTACTTACTCATACTCTAACCCAGCCAAAGGCTTTGTCTGGCACCTCTGCTAAGGACATGGCTGCACATAGCAGTTAATGCTATCATAAACATGCAAGCTTTTCCTATTTGGAAACAAAATAATGAAGCTACTGAAAGAAAAGTGGTTTAGAACCAGAGAGAGCAAGGACAAATGTAAAAAGGGAAGTCATGAAAGAGGGGATGGAAATAATTCAACTGAAAACAGAAGTGAAAATGAAGCAGACAGACAAATGGAAAATCAAGCTACAGGCCCTGAAAAGATTAACTTGAAATCCTGTAGGCAAGAAAGAAGGGGAAGGTCACAAGGAAAGCTGACAGTCTGAAACCAGATCTAAGTTTTCCTATCTGACAGAGAAGTTGCTTCATGATTATTCTGGGATTTCAGCTTTGCTGGGCATCTGGCTGTTTCTGTGGAGTAACCAGTGTAGGGGTCCTCAGCCCTTCACAGCCCTTCGGGGAATCACCCTGCACTCATTCTCAAAAACCTGAGGTTCCTTTCAGCTGCCCTTTCCAACCCTTCCTCTCGCCACATGACAGCCCATCACACTGGGTCTCACATGATCCCTCCACCTTATCTACAACATCAGTCAAGTTCTCAACAAAACAGCCCCTAAAAGAGCCTAAATGGCGGGACTCAATGACACAGAGTGACACGGCCTCACACTGCTGTAGGGCAAGGGAAGCGCGACATGGTCACATACCAGTAACTGAAAGCATGCAAGAGTGAACAGATGCCAGTGGCATCGCAAGGACCTCAGAAATGTCGGGCTGGGGAAGAAGAAGATGGACCTGGATCACTGTGCGACCAAGAAGTGGGAAAGCCCCCCTGGCCAGGGGAAGGAGCAGGCAGCATTACTGGGGGGGGTGGTGCCCTTCGCCTTGCTCTGGATGTCTTCCCCAGGTTCAAAATGGGCTGCTGAGCAGAGGCGATACCTGGAGAGTGTAACTCTTCATGTTATTGGAAGTTAGTTTCAGATTAATTTGGACAACTTCGTGGATGTCTCTGTGGATCTAATTAAGGTTTGTTTTTTAACTGCCAGTTCATAGCCAGCAGCCAGAGGAGCTCATCTGGAAGGGAATGGAGTAGCTGCATCTCTCATAGTCCTTGAAGGAGCTCAGCAGTGCTTGGCCCCTCTTGGAACTGCAGTCATCACACCCTGGGGCCTTGCTGCGAACCACTGATGTTGACATCTGAAGATTTGTTGCCTCCTTTTGTTCCCTGTGCAATGGTAAATGAGGCATTGTCCCACCTGAGCTCTTCCTTAGGGTGGCAGTGGCTGAGACACTCCACCTGGGGACATCGATTGTTTTTGCTGAATTTGAGCTGATGCAACTGCAGCGCCTGGGAGGAATGGCAGGAAAGCTCATTTTCTTGCAAAGTTTTCCACAGGACACACCATGCCAAGCTGATGCTGCATGCATTCCATCCCCCGTGTACCCAGGCTACTGCTCGTCCCTCCTCCTCCCGTCTCATGTTTGGCCATCTAGGCCAGTGTTGTGCACCTATGTCACTTAGGAACCCAAGGCTCATTTTCAGGGTAGTGAGGCAAGTAACTATTAGACTAACATGTTTTTTCAAAGAAGTTTATTGCAGAATGTAAACTCTGGCAACCAGCATCCCAGCCTGAACAAACAAAATCCAGATGAACTGGAGCCCATTTAGACAAAAAGACTGTGGTAGACATTCAAGGTATGTGGTCAGAGGAAGCAGGTGGGCTGCAGAATCCATTCTAGCACCAAACTCTTGAGGTTGTTTCAAGCAAGTTGGCTGGAGGTAAAAGAAAAGAGAAATCTGTCATTAACAGCGGACAGAACTTAGGTTTTAGAAACCATATGTAGCTGCTTGTTGGACTGGACAGCAAGGGATCAGATGCTGAATCAAAGAGCCATCCAGCTCTTGCCTTCAGAATTCTTTAGCATCACTTTTACTTGCTGTCACACCCAATGATGTATGCTTTATTCACTTCTATTATTCTGTTTCTCATGTTCACAACTTCTTTATTTACTTATCTAGCATAAAAGCAGAAACTAAAACAACTCTGTGAGAATGCAGCAAACTTTCCTTAATACAAAGCCAAGCACTGCAGCACCGCTGCAGAATGCGGGGTGAGATGCAGTGAAATGATGCTAGTGCAGGTGTCCATGAACACAGGCTTGCAGAAAACAGTTTTGAGATAAGTGGATACGAGAAAGACAGACTTCTAATAGCTTTTCTTCATGATAACCTGTTAGAGATAAGGGAGAGATGTATCAGTTTGCGGGGATCCTTGTCAACATATATGTCATATATTTTATTTCTTCATTGTGCTCCATGGGTGACCAAAGCCCTTACCTGAAAGGAGACTTCAAATGGCACAACAAGATCATGAGCTGCATGGAGGAACAAGGGGAAGAAGGGGACAACAGCCCCATTATGGTCCTACCAAGCAGGCAAACTATACCAGTCAGCTTCACTGCCCGTTTCCATCCACTTGTGTTGTTGGGACACCCCCAGCACAAATAATTGGCAGGTAAGTTGACATTGAACTTTGCTGTAAACACAGGGCTAAAAGATCAGGCCCGTACCCCCTCCTGGGTGCCTGAATGAAGACGTGGCAGTGACAGAAGACAGTGCATGGCCAGGCTCTCTGGAACCTTCTGAGGCACCTTGCATGACTGACAAACACCCTCTGGCTGTGGAAGCCCTGAACCCTGTCCGGGGCAGGGCACCTGTGGGCACACTTACATTTAGCAAGAGACCATGCTCGTGCTTACGTGCTGGCTGACCGATACAGCAGAGTAGGCCCTGGGTGGGTGACCAACAGTCTGATACCTCTAGTGCCCCCAAGGCTTTCCAAGCCATATTGTCACAGATCTATTTGGTGCAAAGACTTGTATTTAGAAATAAGCATTCACATGCTAGCCGAGAAGCGTATCTATGCCTATTCCTTTATATTCAAACATTGAGAAGAACTTTCTCCATATTCAGTTTCAGAAACTTTCTTTTATTAGCAAAACTTAATTTTCCCTAATTAGGAAACATAGGCTGAAGATCTTGACAACAGCCTGAGCAATAGAGCAAGCTAAGTACACAGATGTTCTTTCAGGCTGATGAATGGGAAATCTAATGACACTACATTGAGTGGATGTGATACCAAAACACTCTCCAGCCCTACAGAAGCTCTTCAATGAATGACAGAAACAGCAGAAACTAGACTGGAAGATCCAGCCTCCTGCCCAGAGCTGGAGCATCACTAAGACTACATCACATCATCATGGCCTTTGTCCAACTGAGCCTCGAAAGCCTCCAAGGTTGGAGACTCCTTCACTGAGTACCAGTTCCAGAGCTGTGCTGCCTCCAGGTGAACGTTTCTCCTAATCTCCAGCTAGAACCTCCCAAGCTGTGACTTACAGCCATTGACCAGTACTGCTAATTTAATAGACCTGTCATAAACCTCTGCTGTTCGGCACTGGAACACAGAGGCGAGAGGGGGCAAGACAGGGAGGAGGAAAATCAGCATCAGTAGTTCAAAACCATGCTGGAAAACAGCCCGTTAGAACAGCATAAAGAAGGACTAGCCTTCTTTACTCTTTTCTACATGAAGTCACAAGGTGAAAGAGTTGAAGGAGTAGACAGGCAGTGAAGTCTAGACCTTCTTCGCAAAAAGCACCATGTAAATGCAACACCTACCTTTGAACTGCTGTGCTTATTAGCCAGCAGCCTTTCCACACTAAGCAACTGCATTTGGACTGGTACTGAAATGAAAAGCATGAAATGCATAGTCTTCTGTGATACGGGGCAAGAACTCGGCAGGCAGAGCCTGTTGGCTGCTACATTGCCGATGGCTTGCGCTGAGCTGACTGTAGGTAGCCATGCAGTGAAACAGGACCTACTGCAACTGAGCCTGTGCCTGAGAAATACCTTGTGCTCCTGGGAGACACTGATAGCAAAGACCTATTCATAATTTTTCTTTTGTGTTTGCTTTCCACCTCCCTATAAGCTCATTGATCACCATCTCTCTCTCATTCACTGCTCTCAGTTCACAGTGGTCAGGTCTTCAGAATAACAGAGTCATCAGTTCAAAGGGGCTGCAGATACGAAAGCTTGTCGATGAGGTAAATGAAAGTTGTGAATCCATCACCAAAGTGCACTAATGTAGACTGTTTTGTCTCTGCTGAGGAGCCAGACAAATGAAGATTATCCTACAAAAGCTCTTACAGTCTCCAGAGGTGAGCCGTCACTGGCAAAGATGACCCTAAGCTGGACAGTAACAGGCACTGCCGTACCCACCAGCCCCATGCTCTTGAGACCAACCTTAGTTGTGACAAGAAGGGGCCACCCATGGCTCTGAAGGACATGAAATTACGGAAATCTGTTAGACGCTACCTGGAATTACCAGAGATGAAACTCTGCAAATTTTGCATGTTCTTAAAAACAATTTTTTTTTTGTTCTGGGCTTTGATGCATAGAGCAGCCTTTTGTCACCAGAAATTTAGAATAGTGTTAATGTTGCATAAGTTAGATCACAGAGACAGGAATCTTGATAAGTAGCTCTCAACACTTCTGCTGGACACTAAAATTAGAAGACCAAATTCATTGGAATTAAATAATGCATATAATTGTATCTAAAAATTAAGTATTTTTTTCCAAGATTCTCCAATCCAAGGCTTTAGTTTTTACCCACGGTGGAGCAGTGTTATAAACGATAACAATTAAAACAATTTTATTTTTGGGTTCAATCGATTTAGGCTGAGAAACAATAAGCAAAAACAGCCCTGGGTGCGCGGAGAGCTCCCATAGCTCCACCACACGCACACCTGAGTCCTAAAAGCAGCATCTTTTATGCCCAGATCTTGACCAATCTCTTCACGCCGGATGTTCATCCTGTTCTTTCCGCAGAAGCAAAAACAGCGCTGGGTGCACAGAGAACTCAATTAGTTCCACCACACACACCCAGCACTGTTTTTGCTTATTGTTTCTCAGCCTAAATTGATTGAACCCAAAAATAAAATTGGTTTTGTTGTTATCGTTTATAACAATTTGGTGACCCCAACGTGATCTCGCTGTGCTTTCCTGGACTGTGACTTCTTGAGGGGTACCCCACAGATTGTGGCTCAAGAGTAGCAGTCTAGGTCAGTCTCCGGGGTCTTTGTCTCCTTCGGTGGGCTTTCCCTGGTGTGCTCTCCTTATCTCCTTTGGCAGGCTTTTCCAAGCAGCGATTGCCTCAGGGGAAGCTGTCACACTGTCTCAAAGGAGAATCACACGCACCCATTCATTACAATTGTGATACAGGTTTTAGATATACACAGGTAGAACAATTACACTTATCACACTACATTCTATTTTTGACATAAATCATGACTGCATTTATCACATTATGATAGTCTTCTACTTCTGCTATGTCAAAAGCAATAAAAGAGCACGCTGAAAAAATCAGTCTCACAAAAACCCCCACAAAATTACGACCAGAAAAATCCTGAAACACTAAATTGAGGCCTAAGGGTAGAATCACAGATTTACAGAAGATAAAGTGGAAGGGACCGCTGGAGGCACGTAGTCCAACATCCTGCTGACAACAAGGCTAAGTCCAAAGGTAGGTGCTGGTCCTCAGCACCTTGTCCAGATAAGTTCTAAATCACAGAATGATTTGGAAGGGACCTTTAGAGATCACCTGTTGCAGCACAAGCAAGCTATCAGGCTGCAACAAGGCTGTACCATCAGCCAGATTCTACTGTCCATGCTGTTTGCTCTTCCTCCAGAGACCAGACCACACTACTCCTCCATCCGACCACCCCTCTCCCTCATGCCTCAGGGCTATTTCACCACTTAGCAGGAACCAGCCACAGCTGCACATCATCCATGTCAGCCAACCCACTGCCCCTGAAGCAAGGCCACAGCTGTATATTATCAATGTTAATTAACCTGCTTTCATACCTCTATAATTCCTCTACAATCACCCAGTTCTGACCCCCTGCCATGGGCAGGGACACCTTCCACCAGCCCAGCTTGCTCCAAGCTGTGTCCTGGACTTGAGCATTGCTAGGGATGGGGCACCCGCAGCTGCTCTGGGCAGCCTCTGCCAGTGTGTCACCACCCTCATTGTAAGAAATGTCTGCCATATGTCCCATCTAAATCTACTTTTTCAGTTGAAAACCACTGCCCCTGGTCCTGACACTACAGGCCACGGTAAAAAAGTATCTCTCTGTCTTTCTTACCAATCCCCTTTAAGCACTGAGAGGCTGCAGTGAGGTCTCCCGGAGCCTTCTCCGGGCTGAACACCCCCAGCGCTCGGCCTGTCTGCACAGCAGAGGACTCCAGCCCCCTGAGCATCCTCGTGGCCGCCCCTGGACCCGCTCCGATGGGTCCTTATACTGGGTGCCCCGAGCTGGAGGCAGCGCTGCAGGGGGCCTCACCCGAGCGGGGCAGGTGGCAGAGCCCCCTCCCTCGCCCTGCTGGCCATGCTGCTGGGGATGCAGCCCAGGGCTCGGGGGGCTTTCTGGGCTGCGAATGCACATGGGCAGCTCATGTCTGTTCTTTCATCCACCAGTGCTCCCAAGTCCTTCTCGGCAGGGCTGCTCTCTGTCCATCCCCCCTCCAGTCTGCACTGGTCCTGCGGATTGCCCCAGCCCAGGTGCAGGACCTTGCACTTGGCCTTGTTGAACTGCCTGGGGTTCACATGAGGCCACTCCTCAAGCCCTTCACGGTCCCCCTGGGCAGCATCCCTCCCCTCCAGCACACCAGCTGCACCACTGGGCTTGGTGTCATCCGCAAACGTGCTGAGGGTGCGCTCCATCCCACGCTCTGTGTCATTGGAGAAGACATTAAATAGTATTGGTGCCAGTAAGGACCCTTGAGGGACACCACTCGTTATTGGTTTCCATTGATCCTGATAAGGCCTATCGTGTATTCACCATGTGTGTGGCACCAGAAGAGTTAATGTGTCAGTAGCATGGCACTAATGCTGTAAATGAAGGTATTCCCTCAAGGGACAATACAACTATCAAGATTTGTTGTCTTTTACAGGAGAACTGCACTTAACCAGTGACTTGTTCGGTTAAGATGATTCAGAAAGCAGGTGCATTAACAATTAATGATATCAAACTACTTCCTTCTTGTTATCTATTTCTGTATTTCTGACAGTTGCATGCTAATTTAGACAAGACACCCTTGCCCCTGTCCTCCACAGTCATCCTGGTCTCCTAATGCAACAGCTCTCACCCTGATAGTCTAGCATCTTGTTCCCAGGCAGCTGTGAATTTCCAGCGTGTTCGTGTCACTCACAACTCCTGAAAGATGGTGCTGTTGACGTTTGCAAGATCCATCTTATGTGTCGTGGGCATTTCCATGAGCAGATGTGCTGCATCCAGGGTTCCCAGGTGCAGTCCATCAGCCCATTGCCTACTGTGTGCACTTGTCAGTCACTAATTCTGTTAGCATCTCTTGCCCTTGGTTCCTGAGTGGCCACAGGAGAGGGAGCACACACAGTGACGAGCAGACACCTGCCTTGCTGTCAGTGGTCATCTCTGTCAGTGGTCACCTCTTAAACATGCAAGAGGTCTTCCTCTGGTACATCTGTTTGTTGTGAGTCCCTGCCGGGGGGAGCCTGACTAGTAGGCTGTGGCTTCACTGATACCAAAAAGGAGTTTGTTACTAACTGTTGTGAAGCCACCTGACTTGGTTTTGCAGCCTCATTTATTGCTCTGTCTGATTTACGAGGTCTGGCGGTGCACGTGAGCTCATTCCGCCTGGTGCTGCTGGTAAGGGCGCTCCATGCTACGCCATCCTTGGGCCCCAGTACTGCTGCAATGGGAACTGAGAGGCAGCGGCTCTAGATCGATGAGTTGCCCACTGCTCTGGGGGGGGTCTCACGGCAGCAGCCCCCGAGCAGGCTCAGCTGGTGGAGTGCGTCTGCCCGTCGGGCACTGGCCCACAGGGGTGCCTGGAGTGGGGGGGCTCAGGCTGAGCCCGCGCTGGGCTCTAGGGCTGACGGTGTCCAGTGAACTGCGCCCAGGGATGGGTGGGACTGTGAACACGAACAGGGATTTGGGACCCTACAAATGCCAAAGTTTGCTTCACAAAGGCGAATTCCTTGTAGGAATAACCTGCTGCAGCTGCGTCACCATGTCACAGTTATTTTCCCGGTGATCTCCACAGACCTCCGAAGGAAGGTATCTCCTTGCTGCTTTTGTCAGCTTCATGCTTTGTATTTTTTGAGGTTTGGTTTACAAGGATGGAGAATCTCACTTAGGCTTCGCCATAGTATTGCTCCAATTAAACCAAAGTAAGGAGTAGGCACTGCCGAGGAACCACAGCCCCAAGAGGGGGAGGAATATTCAGACAAAGAAAACCAAGAAGAAATTAAAGGACGAATCAGCAACTGAATGGAAGGTGGGGTAGCCGTGCTGCTGGGTAAAGAGATGTGTTCCATGATCCAGATGGAAACAAAAGAAGTCGCTGCAGCCCTGCTTCCTCCATGGGCTCTCGGCGTGGGATACATAGCTTGAGAGCTGCCGCGGTGCCAGGCTGGGGCAGCACCAGCGCTGCATGAAATGAGCGGGGCAGACAACAGCACCGCAAGCCCACCAGTGTGCAAACAGCAGCTTTGCCAAGTCTGTATTTGAAAAACAGCCTGAGTTTCCCCAAGTGAATGTTAAGCCCTTTGGTCAAAAATAGCGATCGAGACCTGTGCAGCAGAACACCGGCCGTCTGGCTTCCCTCGGCTCCTCCGGCTGGGGGCTGCCGGGGCAGGGGCTGATGCTGCAGGGTGGGAGCCGAGCGGCCCTGGGGAGTGGGGCACAGCCCCGGAGCCATGACACATGGGGGGCTAATCCTGGTCACCTGCCTGGGGTTATGGCCATCTTCCATTATGGCTCTTCCATTGTGTGAAAGGCTCCAGGCTCCGGTGCCGCGACTGAGAGATGGGACGCAGCTTGATGCAAGCAAATGTCACTTTAATTAGCCTAATAGCATGATTATATACACACAAGCAATTGTTACATCTTATTCTGATTGGTCCAAAAACTTGCGTATTCTATAACTATGTGGCAACTCGCGCAAAGATCTCATGCTAGCTGTTTAGAAATTCAGCAATAGTTAAAGACGTCAACGTCTGCAGCTCTTGTACCATGTCCTTGAGCAAGCTGACTAACCGACCGCCTTGTTCCCTGCGTAGTCTCAACTTGACGCTTAGTCCCTGTTTCTATACCCTTCAACAATTTTTCATGTCACCGGGGCTTGTGACCCACAAGCTCGAGCACATTCCTTTCAGCTAACTGATTGTTACTTATGGTCCTGACTTCCAGCCCCCCTCCTGCAACAAACGTTGTTTGTGTGACCCCAAAGCCTTTAACCAGGATTTCGAAAGCTGCTATCTGCCCTCAGATGCATCATTCTCCACCCGAATGCGAAACAATAACTGCCTGCCCATGCGTAACAGGTTTTACACCATCCTGAGGTGCTTCCTTTGCAACAAGAGTTTCAAAACCAGCTGGTAGGTTCCCCTCTGAACAAGCGTGCCGGTACCAAGCCTGTGAGTGCAACAAGGATGCTGCTCCCCAGTGCAGGGCTGAAGCCCTTCAGCAGGATCCTTCTCCTGGGCAATGGCTCAGCCCACACCTGCACCGCTACACGTGCAGCTGCTGAAGCTCTGCGGGGTTTCTCCTCAGAGGGCCTCTGAACCTGAGGTGCAAATTAACATTTGTGCCGCCTTAAGCTCTGTACATATTCACGCCTGGGAGGTAATTGCTCCCGTGGGCTCATCTGAGTATAGGTTGCTGTGCGAGTGGCTCGCACGTGCCCGACAGTAACTTCTGGTGTGAGTAAGGGGAAAAAATCCCAGGAGACGAGAAGCAGGGTGTGATGGGTGTGTTACACAACTTTGAAGAGAGGAGGTATATATTTTTGCTGTTAATGATTGTACACAGAGATTTAAAGGTTTCAGCTTCTAGGCAATATTTTCTGAATGAAATTTGGATCTAGAGTCTGTAAGTCACGCCAAACAGTTCTTCCCGTGAACACCACGGCCTGAAGGATGGTCACCCGGTGTTCTGTCTGCCAGGAGTCATGACCCATCGGTGCACAAAGCCCAGCCATGAGCCGAGAGCTGAGCCAGTACGAGGAGTCAGCTCTAGGAAAGTTTTCGGAAAAAATCTGTTGTCTAATCAGCAATGCCACCCAGCATGGTTACGCAACAAGGTAAGTGGTTAATGTGTAATCATCGCCCTGCTTCTGGGTAGGCAAGATCTGACCTTAAACCCAAGTTTTATGTTCTGTGGTTACCCAAACATGTCTGAACGGTTCTGTGGATGTTTCTAACCAAGCAGAGAAAAGTTCAGCCCGTTTGTGTATCACTGCTCAGCCATACCCATGGTGCCGCCTTCTCAAGATATCCCGTCTTGGTAACCCACTCCCTGGGCAGCATTCTGTTCCAACACCCATTTGCACTTCACTGTGGATCAGCAATAGTCCCCTCTGTGAAACTTTTTCACTGACAGTTTATTTTGGAAGCAGCCTTTTTACCCTGTCTCAGGCCCACAGGCAGGTTAACAGGGCTTGGGGCCTCTCTGTACTGTTCATCCCACGCCAATGGGCAGACTGAGGTGCCAAAGCTGTAGCCTTTCCCGAGCAAGGGTGATCCAGGACTTTTTTACAGGGGTGCACTTCACATGAGAATGCCAGGGATGCCAGGGAGGGTGCTGTGTCCTTCTGAGATGCCCCTTGAAGCGCATTGCAAGGGCGAGTATGATCGGAGAACATGGTTCAGGGGTACTGCTGTCTGAGCACTGCTAGCCTGCAGGCACTGCCCCCTGAAAGCAACCTCACCCCCAACTCCAAATTAAAGAAAATCCCCTCTCTGGTGACCAGGAGAACCAGAGACAAGCAGAAACGTGAGATGGTTAAAATCACAGAGTAACAGCAGCTTTGAGAGGTAGTGTAATCTTCTCTTTGCCCGAGAGAAGCAGAGGGAAAACTCAGAGATAGAAAATACCTGATTCGGAGGCAGCCTGGCTGTAAATAACTTTTCAGTTATATAGGCCAAGAAAATAAGAGAATGCCTTCTTTCTTCTTTAACAAATGGCATTTTTCACAAAGTGAAATCATTAACTGTATTTCCTAAGAAAGGTAATTAGAGACAGCCTAAATAATCTCTCTTCTGTTAACAGTGCCAATGTAACATCGTTACTGTGCTGTGGTGCTGTAAGGAATCCCTCAGGTGTGACAAAGGCAATTCAATAGGATCTCCAAAAGAATTTCTTCCACAAATTTGGCTTGGGCAGATTAAAACATTTGCCACTTGATTTGCTACTCCAAAAGGTATTAGTATTATAGAGTAGCATTAATACAGGGATCAAAAACATACTGTGCATTGGTGTTCTGCAGCTTTGTCATACACTGTGCAGCAAAGCGCAGTGCTTGGGCCCTCTGGAAGCAGTGCAATGGTGGTGACACAGGGCTCTGCACAGTCTGGCTTACCTTGCTGAGAAGGCTGAGGACGCTGCATACCACACACCCTCTGACAGCCTTGCTCCAGCCCGCGCTAGGACACCCCAGTGTCTGCTGTCCCCCTCCCAATATGCTGTCGCCTTCCTTTGGGCACAGCCACCTGTACCTGGCGAGTGCTCGGTGCTCCCAGGTCATTTTGGTCTGGAGTAGGGAGAATGCTCCACGTTCCTGGAACTGAATTTGAAAGCCCATTAAAAGAAGATCTTTGGTTAAGAGAGCAAGGAAACCTGAAACTGGCTGCAAAGCAGAAGAAGAGTCCCCAGACACATCTGAGCGTCCCCGAAGCTGAGCTGTCACCATTGCACCTGCCCGCGTGTGCCCAGCGAGGGAGTGCACACAGCACAGCCCGCAGCCTTCCTTTCAAAATGGGAGCAAAGCCCAGCACAGGAGAGCACAGCATGTTCTGGGCTTCATTTTTAGCTATGAGAGAGTCATGGCAAACAGGGGCTCAGCAGAGAGCCAGACGGACGCTGCAATGCAGGGCTGCGTGACGGCTGCCACCACACATGGCTCAGAGAATGCAGCTGCACTTAGTGGGAACACAGAACTGCGGCTCTGCGCTCCCCAGGTAAGCCTGCACATGGCAAACCAGTTTTTGAAATGGCTAGCGACCCCACATCTGCAAGAAGGCCTTGCACAGTCCATATTCCAAAGGCAATGACTTTGAAGTTGGCTCTGTCATGCAGGTTTTACCGTACTGCTTTGGCATGGTCACCATCCTGCAGTGCTGCGGTGGAGAGACGGGACGCAGCTTGATGCAAGCAAATGTCAATTTATTGTACAGAAGCACGAGTTTATATACACTTTCAGAAGCTGCGCGTTTTAAACAGATTGGTTCTTGAAGCTAAGCATTGCATACTAGGCAATGCCCGACTGGTGCTTAACTACCATCAATTAACAGCAAGGTGTTACCTTTCCTTGGTGCCATCCGTCCCCCACTGCCCTATGCTCTCTCAGCATGACTCATCATGTTAATTGTTGTGTCTATTCACACTCCTTGTCTTCCCAGGGTTCATGACCTACAAGCTCGAGCACATTCCCCTCAGCTAACTGATTGTCACGAATGGTCCTAATTTCCAGCCCGCTCCTGCACTGCAGGAGTGCTGAGCAGTGGCTCACTCCCCAGGCTTGCTGCAGGTGCTTCAGCAGCCCTTCTCCTGCAGCTCACCACTTCCCGCAGCTGGCATCTTCATCCTCCATTTGCCTCCTTGCCCTGTGAAAGCTCTAGTTTGTGGCCTGTGGCACCCATGGGTTTGGCGAAGGACAAAGAAGGGCCCCCCAGGATCCACTGGTGCTCGTGGCATTGAGAACCCCAGTACTGCTCGGTGTGCTGGAGGGCCTGGAGCTACCTGAGCTAGTATGTAAGGCTGCCCTGCAGTAGAGCTTACCACGTGGTGACTCTGCAGACTGTTAAAACAGTAAAACACCCATTACCGCGTTGAATTACAGTGGAGGTAACTTTAGAAGCTGGAGATTTTCTGTTCTGATTGAAATGCTGTGATTTCAAAATGATACATCTCTTATCAAGGTAACAAAGTTTTAAAGAAACCAGACAGGTTTTTCTAGTACCATCAACCGATCAATCAATTCAGATTTACCAAAACTTTCTGCTTGATTACCTAACTCAGGGCAGTAGAAGACTGCATTGCGAGCAAGATCAATGCCTTGAGATGCACTCAGGGTCGTGGTGGCTCAGTCAGCTCTGCAGGTAAGAGCTTGGCCGGGACCACAGCAGTGCTTGGCATGCTCACCAGGACCTCACATCTGGTTGATTCAAGGCTGAATCCAATGTTGCTGACAAGTGAAAATGTAAGGGGATAAAACCTTCCAGGAGAGATCCATGAGAAATATTTATAAGTGTGCGCATGAACCATTCTCTGAATACATAGGGGTATCTCATCATGAAAGGGCAATATGTATCCATATGAAACCACAAGTAAAAAATAAAAAAGACCCGTTGCTTTCAATGGCTTTTTTAATGGCAACAGTGCAAAATGGAAAGCAAAAATATAATGGCAGAGGCTATGTAAAGCAAGAGTGCTGTAAAACAAATCACAAAGTGATGCTGGTTAAACATGTTTTGTTTATGTATTTAGCAACAGAAGCTACGTGCAATGCTTTTACATTATTTAGTATGGAAAAATCACAATACAGGTGCAATAGGCTGCACACCCCTGGCATGCCTCTTATCTTTGAGTGTCTTTCGTTTGACGACGTATGATAGTTCTTGCGTTTGCAGGCACCGTAGGGAGGCAGAGCAGTGCAAAGCAGGACTGGGGCAGGCAGGTGTGCAGTGCAGCAGGGAAGCGCTCTCCCATTCGGCGTGGTGCAGCGGGAAAAAGCAGTACAAGTACAGACAGGGATCTGGGTGTGCACCTCCTGCTGGGGCTGCATCTTGCCTCAGCGCTGCAGGTTTTGCAGCCCAACAGCCTCAGCTCCTGCCAGGGATCAGGGGACGCAGAAACGAGAGCTTGTCATTGAAATTGATGGCACCGTAATATGGGAGGTGCTTATTTTCTCTCGCAATATAGCGAAAACCGCTCCCATCGCTGTGTTCACACAACAGCCAGACACCGCGCTGGACTTTGTGGGAAGATATGGTGTCGTTGTCATGTCCCCTGGCAAGGTTGGTTGCTTCTCTTATCACCCTGCTCTTCCCTTGGTAATGGGCATGTTCGTAGAGAGTGATCTGGGGACTGCACAGATTTTCAGTGATCAGCTGCAGAGAAGTGATCTTATCATTCATCTCTCTGCCAACAAAGCCATGTTCTCCCTCCTCAAACACCAGCAACTGGCCTCTGTAATTGCTGTGCTCATAAGCCACCCAAGGCTGGCCGAATACTTTCACTGAGGAGATACAATCATTCCAATCTACATCTTTTAGATTGGCAATGTCACTAGTGAATTCTCTGGAGTAACCTTGGAAGTTGGCATGCTCGTAAATGATGATTTTTCCCATCTTGGCAGGGCTTCTGTGGGCTGGACTTCTTGCTGTAGGAGCTGGGTGGCAGCCTGCAGAAAAGAAAAGCAGAAAATATGCAACACTTGTGAGAAGCCTTTTCACACCAGGCACAGGATGCTGGAGAGGGGGAAAGGAAAAAGAAAAAATGAAAGGTAAAACATTTTGAGCAGAGGATAAATATAGCAACAGCTGGAAAAGAGTGAGAGCGTGGCACAGACATTTGAATTGGGAAGAAAAACGTAAAATGAGATATGTATTCAAAAAACATCCAGTCCTATTTAGTTGTGTATATGTGCGAGGCTCATCTAAGCATTTAGTTTAACATCTTATTGGTATATCCTAAATTATAATGAAATAAAATATATAACCGGTGATAAATCTTTCAGTTGATAACTGACACTGCATTTGAGAATTATTTCAGAAATCAGCATTAGTTGTTTGGACTAGATTCCATGATCCACATAATATTACAAGTAGTGAGACCTTCAATTAATTTCTAAATGAAAGTGCTTTTTGTACTGTAAATACAAAACCACCTATTCTGTTCAGGCCAGAACTGAACTTCTAGACTGAAATACCTTATTTCTCTTTTTATATTAAATCCTATTGAAATCAAGAGATTCCTGTTTGTGATGTAAGCTGAGAAGCGATCGAGATCAAAGCATCATCTCTTTGCATCAGACTAAATTTCAGGTTGTAAATGTCTTTTTGTAGCACTGTTACAAATACTCATACCGAATTTCACACAAAGTCACCTGGAATCAGATGAAGAACCACAGTATTTGTTAGCAACAGCTGCAGGGACAGAAACAAGTGGCCAGTTAAGACAACAGCTCCCTTCCTAAACCACGTAACAGTCATCGAAGCAAAGTTGTAGATTTCAGGGCAAATACGTCGGATGGAAAGAAGCAGTTACTCTAATTAATTCTACAAAGCCATGGAAGATCAGATCTGCCCAAGTAAGAGGAAAAGTCAGACTAAAATTGCAAGACCTGAGCAACACAATTAACCTTAAAAAAAAACCCTCACTTAAATTTCACTTAAGAAAAATACCTCACTATGTGATTAAAAATATTTAAGCATTTTTTCAGTTATAACTGAATTTACGGAGGCTGTGGCTGCCTGAACTTTAATTTATTGATCGATGAGCACTGGTATAATGACCTTCTGCCTGCAGAAAAAGAAGCAGCAATAATAATAAGCCAGTTAATTTTTCTGACACAGCATAAAGATCCTATGCACAAAATTAATTTGTAAAATAGTCTCATTTTCACCCCTCGGAATTTTGTAGCAAGGGCTCCCTCCATCCTTGCCCTTTGCAAGGTGTGCTTGTCCTGCAGCTCTCATCACCTGAACGGCGTGTGAAGTTTCAGCGAGCACAGACATCAGATCCTCACATACATGTTGCAGCCTTATGCTAACACAAACTTCCTCAGCTGCATTTCGCAGTAGCTGCCCAAGAAGCCGTTGGAAGTTGTCACACACAAGCACGCGTCTCACCTCGGTGTCGGCTCTGGACAGAGACCCGACTGCGCTTCCTCTGGTCCGGCTCTAACGATGATGGGAGCAGCTCGCTCACCTACTTTTATAGCTTGCACAGAGGTCTTGGGAAACACCCTATGCCACGGAACTGAGAAGTGGCTGATATTACCCTCAGGGATCAAAAGTCACTAACTGTTTTGGGTTTGGTTTGATCTTTCTACAACCCGCCATCTCATTGTTTCAGGTCAAAAGTTTATTGAGGAAGCAACTTGCGAAACCTTAGAGCTTTGCTTATTGATTGCGTTATTCTCCAGAAACCAGCTCTGTGACAGTAATAAAAACAAGTCAAAGTATTTTGTGGCACATGGGCTGTAGAATTTTTTGCTTACTGCAGTTTTCATTTTTCCTTACCTAGGAAGCACGTCTAATACATGATGTTAGTTCTTCAGAGGGTTTCTGTGTGAAATGTCCAGGTGGCAGAGGTGACATTTAAGTAGTTTTTTTTTTAAATTCACTTTCCCTCTTCTCACCTACGTATCCGTTTGAGCAGCCATAGGGATGCAGAGCTGGTAAAGCAGGGCAGGGAGGCACCGGCAGAGCTGCAGTAGCAATATTTTTGCTTGTTTTCACATTGCAGGTTTACTCTGTAATGTATGGTCAGACATGGGAACGGGGCAGCGTACCGGCAAGCTGCACTGCAGTGGGAGGAAACAATGGGATCTTCGTCAGGCCAAGAGCAAACCAGACCCTGCAAATACCTGCAGCAGTGAAGAGGTTCCCTTTAAAGGCTTCTTTGGCCTGAGCTGTCTCCAAATTTTGAAATCAGCCAACAGTCTGATGAATGATAACAACAGTGTAAACAATGAACAAGCTGCACCACCAGTGAACAGCAGCGAGCGGCTCCACAGGTAGGAAGGAGCCTCTGGAGGTCCTGTCCAACGCCCCCCCATAGCCAGCCTGAATCTGCGCAGCGCCTTGCCTGGTGACTCCTGAACATCTCCCAGGCCAGAGAGTGCCCATCCTTGGAGGTCAGCGGTCCCTCCCTTGCCATCAGACACGAGAAAGCTCACAACAAAGCCTCAGAGGAGATTTTGTGGGTTATTGGCACAAGCGAATCCAATGCCCACACGCTCAATAGTAGTAGATCTCAGTTAGACCTTAGGTATGGGCAGAGTGGCCGGGCAGGGTGCGCAGCCCTCTGAGAGGAGCCAAGGGTGCAGGGGCTACGAGCTGCTTTTTCATACACCAGAACTCCCATGAAAGAGAATACGCAGCCGCACATACAGCTACAGAACCAGTGCCGTGCTGGGCTGCCGTGAATCGATGACTTCAAGGGGTGGTATCTGACCAGCAGGGCCTCTTTCAAGGTCACTCTTAGAACATGCCCTGCCGCAGGATGCTTCAGGGACCCCTGCTCCGCAGGTAGGATGTGACTGGAGAAGATGGGAAGCTGGGAAGGGAGAGAGCTCCCCCCTGCCAGAACAGACAGCCCTACACTGGCTCCATCCAAACTCTCCTGCTGCATCTCTTCCACCAGTGGTCGGCTGAGCTCATGGTGTGCCAGGTGACGGAACACCGCTAACACAAAGCCACACCGCTTCTTTTCCACATAGCTCTTTCTTTTGATGCTCTGCAGAGGCTGGAAGCAGAGCAATTGACATTTGCATTCTGGGCTTTGGAGGAAAGCAGCAGGACCTCATTGTCTAGCAACAGCAAGATGCGAAATCAGCCCTGCTGTGCTGGCAAGCTGCGGCTTTGCAGCGCAGTTTGCTGTGGTGCAGGGAGCTCACCCTACAGCATGGCACCAAGAGGAAGAACAAGGCCCCATCCCACTCCTGAACCATGCTGTCCACCGCTGGCTAGGAGAAGGGAGAATACAAGCACACCAGTGGCAGGAATGTTTAGAAGATGGACTAAAACAGCCTAGAACAGGATGGATTTATGCCACCACTGAACAGCATTCACGCTTCTTAGTCTGCTAGTATATTTTATTCATGAAATTATTTAGTTGCGTTTCTGAAAAAAAGAAGTATTTTTTTAATATATATATATGACATAATTCATCATAAACTAAACGCTTCCATCTATCTCAACACCTGCATACTCACAAAAGCCCTTTGAACAAATGTATGTGCCACAAAGGCAGCACAAAGGTGAGTCAGAGCATGGCCCAGCTGTGTCAGAGCCATGCAGCCCACAGCACGCTCAGAAGTCCCCCACATCCTCTCTGCAGGGCACCAAAGCTGGCAGCGGGGCTTTCCATGGCACCAGGGAAAGTCAGGAGGGGATGTATGGTGGGATGAGTTGGCACAAAAGCTTGGCAAAGGATGTGTGTATAAACACACCCAAGCTCACATAAAGAAATGAGTTCCTGGTACTAATGGCCATCTTTCCGAATGTTATGGGGACTGAAAATCAAAAGGATTCCAGTGTCACTCACCTCATTTCTATGGGGCTTTACGCACGAGGAATTAAGCCACTGCACACAGCAGAATAGCACTGGGTGGGACTAGGAGTTTAAGACTGGAAATATTTATGGCTTATGGGTTTTTTTGTTATACTTATGGGAAATTATGTTTCCCAAACTTCCCTCCACCTCCCTCCTGCAGAAACAGCAGTGTCTCAAAATCTGGAAAAGAAACTGTGACAAAGAAGTGCAAATAAAAACAAAACTCAAAGAGGAAAAGGATAACCCCCTCTTCCTCTATTGCCCTCAGCAGACAAAAGTGAAAGAATGAGCAAGACTAATGATGAACATGCAGTGTCTTTGAAAATGTCCAGAACACATTAAGCAAAAAAACACTTGAACAAATAAAGACTTACCCTATTTGGAGCAAAAATTACTAAAATATTTTGATCTTTTCCATAAAATCCATCTTCTCTCTCTCTCTCTTTTTGACAAAGCTTAATAGTGAGCTTATTGTTTTGTTTTCCTATAGAATAATCTCCAAATACATCAAGACTTTTATTGATTTCCTCTGTAGTTGGCTTCATCATCATTGCACTGCCAGAGTCTGTTTTCCACTAGATTGCAGGGTGACAAAACAATTTCACTTAAAGCTGTGGATGCCACGTAGGTACCCACTCCGCAGTGCTGGAACAGGCAAAATGTTAGAAAAATCAAATTAACCACAAACCCCTTCCTCCTCCAGATCCTCTTGTATTCCCACCATTCTCCACCACAGTAGATACCTTAGTTTGTATCTCAATCTCACATCCTTTTATTCCTTACTTTAAAATAAGGGTTTTAAAAACAATAAATAAATAAAATCACACATGCACTGCATCTCCCCAGTTTCTGATTGCTATTTGGTCGACAGTCGTGGACTCAAGGCAGCAGGACATTAATTTCTTTGGGCTGGAGAGGCTTTTTGTGGTTGAGGGGATGTTTTTTGGTTTTACTCTCTTTGCAGTTGTTAGGGTTGGTAAAGTAATTCATCATAAAGATGGAGTTTCTTTCTCACTTTTGGCTCTAAGCCTTCTGTTTCTCAAACAACACAGCCCCCAGAAATGCAACATCAGAACATGCAGTGGGACATAGGACTGCAAGCAGCCCACCGACCAGTAAATGCATTCACTGCCAAACGCTGGAGGGGGAAAAGGCGCCTCCTTTTTTGCCCAGCATGTATCTCACACAAGCTCCCTTTTTTTCTTCTTTTCTCTTTGTTTACCACTGTTTGCCACGCTCCCCCATTGCCAGCGCTCCGTACAGGGGACTGAACAGCACTCGTTCAGCAGAGACTAGAAGAGGGATGGTAGCGCTGTGCTGGGTGGGTGCTGCAGCCCCACTCGCAGCAGCAGGGAACGAGCTCCGCCAAAGTCGTGCTGGGAGGAGAGGCACAGCAAACACTGGCAAAGCCTTACGGGTCCCACTTGACAAGACGCAGAAGCCAGAAAGGAAAGGAAAGAGCTTTTCTAACTATTCTTTCCTTCCCAAAGTCTCCCTTTTCCAGATAAAGGAAAAGGTAACAGGCTGTCTGTGAGTAACTGTTTTAGCTCACAATGTCAGAAACCCAGCTGGGTCGCTTTCTGTCCCCACATTTAATAAACGTGCAAACGGGTTTCCACGGCATGGTTGCTAAGCTGGGCTTTGCAAACGCAAAGGCCCAGACTAATCAGATGCTCGGTACCTGATGCAGGACCTCACCTGTCATGGACTCTCAAAAGGTTCCCAACTCCACAGCACCAGTTTGGCTGGGAAAGCCCCTCCGGCTCTGAGGCTCACGTCCAGCACGTTGCTCCCTGCTGGGCTGCTGAACCCTTGCACCCCTGTGCTGGCCTGCCCCACCCAGCATGAGTGTCACTTCTGCCTAGGAAATGTGACAGAGAAATGGAAAAGTTCCAGGAAAAAGCCTACCCACCCGGCATCAGATTTTCAGGGGATCTCTGTACCCACAACCCTTCCTAAAGCGATGGACACTTGCAGAGCTTTGAAGTTTCACACACCTCAAGTGAGGTGCCCCAAAGCTTCGGCAAACACCAGGCAACGCTCTGCCCGTACTAAGTGTAACGGTGACCGCTGAAACGTTTCTCTCATTTTTTGGGGGAGCAAGGAAGCTCATGCCTAGTGAGCGAGGGCCTGCCAGGTGGGGAAGCTGCCAGCACCCGCTCCGACAGCTCTGCCTGGCCGGCACCCCTCGGGCTGCTCCGCGCTCAGGTGGGCAGCCCTGCGCTGCTGGCCGTCCCTCCAGCACAGGCTTGCCTGCCAAAAGGGTCCTGAGCACCAGGGGCTGACTCAGAGGAGGAGAAACATGCGTGGAGGAGTCGGTGGTCAGGGCCCCGAGGCAGGCGAGGGCACGAAGGGAGCCCTGGCAATGACACAGGGGAAGCAGAGAAGGTGCAGGAGCATGGGCACAGCGGCAGGGAAAGGGCTCCCTCTGGGGAGACACAGAATGCACTAGAACCGTAATATTTGCTCTCTCTTACAGTAACAGGCCACGAAGGAAGAAGTAGCAGGCTTAAAACAAAAGAGAGTAATTTGGATATCTAAACGCAGTTCTTCTGTGCATCCACAGGACATTGCAGAGACCAAAAGCACCACCCGTCTTAAAAATCAAGGCACAGACAGAGAACGAATTCACCAAAGGCTATTAAACTGACACAGTTTCTGTGCCAGGCAGTCTTTAAAGCAGCAGGATCCCTAGAAAATATGAGGGTACTGTCACAGTCCACTCAGTGGACTCGTGATGGTTCATTAACTATGATCTTGAAGCGCAAAAATCAAGGCGACCACGCCAAGGGGTTATGCTTCAATTAAACAGCACAGTTTTATTGTTTGCCCGTAAAGCGGCGTGCAATAGGTAGAAAGACAGAAAGTGAATAAAAGGTAAAGTAAAAAGAAAAGGAAAGAGGATTATAGCTACCACCATGGGTCCAAGGTGTCCCTATGGTCCCAGGTCCAGGCAGCATCCCGCCGGTCCTTCCTATCATCGTGATCCTTGGTGGGGAAGATCTCCAAAGTTCAGTTGCTAAGAAGGCATCTTTTTATGCCAAGCAACACACCTTGCTCCTCCTCTGGTCCATGGATTGTTGCCAGTCTCTGCCTTCTCGAGCCAGGTTATCATGCATGTCCAAAGAAGAGTGCCCGAGGCGTGGTTTGCCTCAGAGGTGGGTGGCTTCAGACCAGGAGTGTTTTTGTATTGTTTTCTGGTTTGTTGTTATGACCACGGTTGTGATCCATCTTCTGGACAGCTGTTATGAGGCCTTATTGTAGTTGTTCCTTTCAATCCCAGGTGGCAGGGAATGGCACAGCACTCCTTGTACCGTGCAGTTCTCTTTCCCAGGGTCTTTGTGTCTTGGTGTCCATGAGGACCACATTCCATCTCCAGGTCTCTGTTGGCAATGTTGAGACAATATTGTTCTCTTTAGACCGACTCTTACAGGTACCCACTACATGCTGGCCCTTATACCCTTTCCATGAACACCCAGTTCAGGTCACCACTCCTAGAGGACCGGTCCAAGCCCCTTCCAGGCTGGAAAGGCTTCAGCACACACAGGCAGGTGAGGTAGGGGCCTGGGACCCGAAACAAGACATCAAGGGGTGGTAACTCGAGAAAACCCAGGATGATAACAAAGCTCAGCAGCTCAAGGTGAGGAAACAGCAGTGGTAAACCAGAGTGTACGGTGGCAGCACGCCCACCTTCTCGACAAGCATAAACACTAACGAGGAGCACAGTGGAGAGAGGTATAAGGATTTCAGCACATAGACTTCCATTTGCTGGTACCTTCCAGCTGCAAGTCGAGTTAAGGTCAGCACCAGGAGACAAGAGATTCTCAGATTTATTGGAAGCAGCAAATAAATAAAACACTGAAAACACAACAAGAAGCATGGGTGGAAGAACATGTACTGAACCATCCCTTTTGACTGCACCTCCAGTGCCCTGTGAAAGATCTAGTTCGGGTCCTGTAGCACCCACAGACTTGGAAAAGAACAGAAAAGGGCCTGTGGGCTCCCCTTATGCTTCTAGTGGCGACAGGCCCTGCCGCTGCTCTGTGTGCTTGGGACAGTACAAGAGGAGAAAGCACAAAAATTGCAGAGCATGCTCATTTGTAAGGCCCTCAGCTACCTGGTCTAGCATCCAAGGCAGGCCTGTTGTGACAGGGGAGTGGATTAGGGACCCCCAAACACCCCTCGCTGCCTCACCTGTGATTCTGAAATGCTCGGCACCTGCTGACCACCCCCACTGTACGACAGGGCCTGGCACCAGACGGTGTAGCTGGAAATGCAAACGAGAACCAAGGTACTTCCAGAGCCCCAGCGCAAGCCTGGTTCAGAGGTGGCTGGAGGGCAGGCGAAAGGCGTGAACAGGACCCACAATCCGGATACGATCAGCCAGCTGCTGCTCCCTGCACCAAAGTGCCCTTTCCAAAGACAATTTTTAACAGGACAAGGTTAGACATGGTCTGGACAGAAGCAGCTCGGTCTTACTCAGCCCTGGGAGGCTGAAACGGGACCTCATGTCTAGGTGAAGATCTGGCCTCAGCAAAGGCAGCACACGTGCTAGGAGATGATTTAAGGTGGGGGGGAGGGAAGAAAGAACAACTTACAGGGAAAGAGAACAAATGGTGACAGCTCACTCTAGCTACAGAGACAGGAGGGGATGTGCGATAGGTAAGGACACCAAGCACAAAGCCAAGAGATCAAGCCGAATAGCAAGGGACATTGAGACAACTAGGAAATCAAGGAGAAGAGAAGCGTTAATGGCATCCGAGGATGAGAAAAAGGGAAGGCCAAGCAGTGACAATGGGAGTGTGAATAGAGAGGAATGCAGTGCAGCAGAGAGGCAAAGAAAATCAGTGGCAGGGGGGACCACAGGGAACAGAGAAAGGGAGATCAGGTGGACAGCAGGTGAGGAACAGCACAGGCACTAATGTTTTCTTTTGCTGAGAAGAATCTGACAAGGATTGAGATCAGTGAAAACCAAAAGGCACTTCTCTGACCAGGAGCAGCACGTGTTAGCAGGATCCAGAAGTAATGTTTCCCTTCCTTTTAGACAGCACAAGCAGCAAATCATTTATGTATGCATTGCAGCAGTTTCAGAATAGTGCATGTAGGTTTTAGTGCCACAGGGCTGGATGTGAGACATGGGAAGCTAGAATGCAGAAGACACAGCAAGAACTATTCTCTGCCCATACTTTCTGCTCCTGATTGTTACAGCTGTGAGAAAAACAAGCCTGTGAGGCAGAGGTAGGAAGAAACAGGTGCCTGGTGGAAGAGGAAGGGTAAGCTGAGCCCCAGGTCTCGACTACCACAGCAGGAGGGTTCCTCAATGAGATGACAAAATGTAACACAATTTTCCCACTGCAGAGAGCAGGAAACCTGGAAATTGGGGTGGGGGTGTGTGTGTGCTGTGTGTAGGGAGTGCTTCACTGATCCCTAAACCTAAGCAAGGAAAACGCTTTTGGCACAAGGAAGCTCTCCTGCTGGCTCATAGAACTAAAGCCCAAGGCTACAGCAAAATTAGGGCCTTTGAGCTTCATTTGCATATGAGTTATCAATAAAACAAAACCTGGATCAAAAGGGGAAACAAACTCAGACTCTGATCTATCTTTTGAAAGTCAGTGGGCTTAGACTCCCAGAGTGATATACACTACCCACTGCATGCAGCTCCAGAGGCACAAAGATGTCATTTTGGCAATTTTAATTCTCCCCCCTTTATTATACAAAATACTTTACAATTAAAAAACATTTTCCCCAACAGAATCATATACAGATATTTATAATTAACAAGATTCAGTTACACACAAGATGGAGAACTTCTGCACAAAGGAAAACAATGACAGATGATCAAGTGAAAATCAAGACTTGACCCTTTCCCCACCATATTCTGGGAGGGGAGATTACATTTTTGTACTTTTCTTCTTATCACATTCCCTCAAGTCTGAACTCTGGGATCTCCTCTTACCCTGACAGGGTAAGGGCCTCCACTTGTGTCCCTAGCGTAAGTAAAATATTCTGCTCTTAAAAGGTTCCTTAAAAGACACTGAGAAACTAGCATGTGGCTGTACCATGAAGCTACCAGTACCCAGAAAAGGTGACTGCGCCCCCAGTTTTCCCTAGCAACCCACATATACACACATGCAAGCACATACATGCGGAACCATGCTCAAAACCCAGAATTTTTCACCCTTTCACTAAACGGCAATCCCACCCCACCAAAGCAACCTGCACTCGAGACACATCCAGCAGGTAGTCTCTGCAGAATGGCTATTGTAAGGTCTCATAGTCACGCTGGGGCATTACAGCAAATGCAGTCTGGCAAGAGAGCTGGATGTTGCCATCTTCCCACTTGGATCATCTGCCTACCAGCAGAGCGCCAGTCAGTCACGGAGGTGATAGCATGAACCGCTCAGAGATGCTCAGGGCACAACAGACAGGTAGGGGAAGTTGCACACTTCAGCGGGAGGTCCTTGAAAAAACAGTCGCCAACGATCTGCCCTACCAGAGCAAAGATATGCGTGAACCCTAGTGAACATTTTCTCTCTAAGGAAGGTCACTGCTGGGCTGGGCCAACCCTGCACTCGCAGGGGATCCCATCCCAGAGTCACTGCTGGAGGCCAAATGCCTGAAGCAGTGTGGGTAGATCACGGGCATCAGCTGCCCCATACAGGTCACTCTGCCCCAGCATGGAGAGGGCCATGCGGAGGGTGCTCCAGATGTTGTCAGACATAGCGCCTTGCTGCCCTCGCGGACCTCGGCTCTTCTGCTGCATGTGCAAAGCCTCTAAGAAGTGCTCCACGGCCTCACTGTCAACAAGAGAGCATACACACGCTTACTGGAGAAGATGGTACATCTCATACTCCCTCCCTCATTTGCTTCTGAAGTACTTCCTCTCCGAAACAGCTTCCTCCACCAGATCCTGCCCCGCTCCAGAACCATCAGAGATCCCCCTTTTCCCTCTTAACAGAAAGCAAAGTTCAGATGGTCCCGACTCCAACTGCATCTGCATGACACAGCTCTCAGGGCAGTCCACACACTTGCTCTGCTCTCCTATGCCAAGGGAAGGCTGCAAGCAGCGTGGCACTGCCCTAGGGATCTGTGGATCTGTCACAGTCTCTCTCCCACAAACATATGCACACTCATGGCTTACAGCAGATCTGCCCACCCTGTGCTCACCGGTGGGCACCTAAGTTGATGCAACTAATGCCCAAGTTGTAGCGAGAGCGGATGTATCCTGGCTGGAGCTCCAGTGCCCGACGATACGCAGCCACAGCTTCCTCACTCCGGTTCCCATTGGCCAGGGTGGCACCAAGCTTGTTCCATAGAAGATGGTCCTGCAGGAGAGGGCAGGGAGAAAGGGCTGAGATAAACTGGAATTTTTTAAGCTCCAAGTCAGCCCCTCCCTTCCCCATGTGTCTATCTTATTCCTTCACTCCAAAAGCATACCTCATACAAGCAGCACCTCCCCCCAGACCTTCACCCATAAACCTCCAGGTACCTCCAGCATCCACAGTCCGCACTTTCTTACATTGGGGCGCACACTGAGCGCAGCACTGAAGCAATCCACAGCCTTCTCATACTCGCCACTAAGGTTGAAAAGGACACCCAGGCCGCACTGAACATCAGGATCGACAGTCGAGGGGTTGCTGCGCACAGCTGCTAGGAACAGCTCTTTCACCTCCACAAAGAGCGAGCTGGAAAAGCACAGAACAAGGATATTGGTGTGCTGTGGAGAGAGCTGGCCTTGGGTTGCTCCCTCTGCTCCTGCCTGGGCCAGTCCCAACCCTCCATGAAGCCTGTCAGCTGAAGGCTGAAATTTGTAACCCTAACTCACTCAGATAGTAGGGAACCTAGGACACGCTTGGAAGGTCCCAGGTTTGTCCCCGAGACACTCTCCTCCGCCTCCTTCTCCAGCAGGTGAGCATAGTCCGGCTTATGGCGTAGCCAGTCCCGCAGGGTCTCACATGCCTGCTTCTGCAAGGACTCGTTGGTGAAGCTGACTGCTAAAGCCATAAGTGCCGTGAGGTTCCCAGGCTGCAGTTCCAAGCACCTGCAGTTCAAAGACAGACAAGTGAATACAGTATTAAATCCGCCTGGGAGACACCCAGATACAGGAGGTATCACAACCAAGACAGAGCACACCACGCTAGCCATATGGTCCTTGTGGCACCATGCTAGACAAGGAGTCACACTCAAAAGCTCTTCGGCAACACTCACTGTCTGAGGGCACTGATTGCCAAAAGCTCCTGTTCATTCTCTGCTTGGGTGGTTCCCAGATATTGCCAGGCCTGGAAGAGACAGAGATGCACAAAGTCAGACTTCACATAGAGAGAAAAAGCTGGGCTGATAAACCACGGACACAGAGATTAAATCCACCATATTATCCTGCACGTTTTCAGCGTGAGACCAAGTATATGCAAGTATACACTAGCCACAGATATGAAGTTTCTCTTGAAAGACATATAGACTTTATGGCACGTAGGTCCTCAAGGCCAATAAAACTGGCACTGTTATAGTGAAAAGAAGCAAATGTCTACCTGGAGCTCTATCTAAGCTCTGCCAAGTTTGATGGCAGTTTTACACTTTGAAGTCACAGCACCTCCACTTTTAACTTCTAACTGTGGTCACATTGCAGAGGAAGGAGGGAAAAGTAGATCTCTTATTTCCCAAGAACAAAATGGCATTGTGGCAGTGCTAATAATAAGGGGACCCCCAAGGCAGGCAGCTGCATATACTTGTGCAGTGGTCCACTAGCAAGTGACAATCTTGGCGAGTTGACCATCAGACCTGAAAGTAGAAGCACTGCCATTTTACTGAATCTTCAGTCATCATGAGATCAGTACATGAAAGCCACTTCCATCTCCAGGCTGCTGACGTAGGGAATATTTAATTAAGGCACTAAATCCAAAGTACCTATTCACTTTATGTACATTAACTACACCCCTTGCTCAAAAATAGGCTAGACAGTTGGCGGGACTGTCAGCTTGAAGTACCCGCATTTTGAACACAGGTCACAAAATGCAGTATCCTGTCTCAAGGAAGGAAATTTTTCATTAGCAAAGAGGCAATCCACTGCCTCAAATACCTCACCATATAGCTAGCTGCAAGTCAGGAAGAGCTGACCAGTGATAACTGCACAGTGTTCTGCAGGCAGAAGAGCTGAGATTCAAGGTAAAATTGTGATTTGGACTAAAGCAACCATGACATTTCCTTCAGAGCAATTAATTGTTCAAGCCTATTTGATCACTATATCATTTATGAAGTCTTGACTTCTCCTGTATTTTCTGCAGAGTTACAGTAGAAGTATTCAACATGTTTTCAATACAGCTAGCCAGAAGTTTTCTTCCTCTAAAGTTTTACCTCTCTCCCAATTATGCTCAGCCTGCAGTCTATGCTGCCTATGAGAAGAGAGTGACAATTCTAAAGGAACATTGGCCACACCTTTTGACCACTTTAAAGCTAAAGTAGATCTTCAAAACCTTTGTTTACTTTTCACCTACTCCCAGTAACCCAGAAAGTTAGATGCCCATATTCCCAGAAGCCAATAAGCTCTGTTCCGAGAGGTTACTCATCTAAGCCTCAGGATTAACAAATTATGTTATTTCCAGTCATATACAATTAGCAGGGCTTGATTCAGACACACCGAGAATTCAGCATCCCTGTGTCCATGATGCAGGGACTCCAGAAATGGCCGACATGGGTGTATTTGCATTCTTCCTCTTCCTGCTGAGAATGTCCACATCCTCTACCTCTGGAGAAAGGCGCACAGACTACTCTATTTCTCAACCCATCTTGCAGAAGCTGAAGTACTTTATGGAAATAAGTATTCACTGAATTAGGAGCTGGAAACTTGTCTTCAATATAAAAATCATTCTCTGGCCCACAGCTTCAATGGATGACTGAAGACATCCAAGCCATCTCCCTCAACACTTTCAAGTTACATCCTCTCCTGGCACGTAGATGGAAGACCTGGCCAGGACCTCTAGTCTAATGAGCTGTGCAGGATTAGTCTTTAATACGGATGTTGAGAGCAGTTATCTCCCATAATCGCCTCCAAAGTTGCAATGACAAAGACTTCCACAGAAGCTACTTAAGAGACAAGAACTCTTTGTCTTGGCCCCATGCACAGCCCCATGTGCTCCAAAGATTTCACACAACTCTGATTCGCAGGCTTTGTGACCTCCTCGCCCACAGCCCTCCTGGGAATTCACATACATCAGCTACAAACTCAGAGCCACAGAAAAATTACATGTTTCATACACCCTGCACAGCTCGTAACACGGAAGTGAGATTTCTACACACCCCCTGACACCTCACCTCAAGAGAAGGATTCAAGTAGCAGGACACCTGGCCAAGGCCTGTTGTCTCTGCTCTCACTCACCTCCATGTGATCGGGTTTCTGCTGCACTGCAGCCTCAAAGAGCAAGACAGCATTGGGGAGGTCACCTTCCTCCAAGCGCTTCTGCCCCTCTTCAAACGCATCTGGATGATCCCTCATGGGATTATCTTCCTCAAACTGGTAACCCTAGCAGGGAAGACAGATGCTAAGCATAGGAGACAGGCTTAGGGAGAAAAGCACTCTCTACAGTACGGTGCAGTCTAGTCTTGGTGCATCAGAAACACCCAGACTGGTGTTTCTATCCAGCTCCTTGTCCTCTATGCTGATTTTTAGCGGATCAGAGAACAGTGGTTTTTCTTCCTGCCTGCTCTGTGCTGAAAAATTCCCCCAAACCAGACCTGGAATAAGTTGCAACAGAGACTAAACATTTGGTGTGGGTCCTATCAGCTTGAGAGAGTAAGCAACAACACTTGCACTCATTGCAAAGAACCCCAGCATACACTAGTATTTGGTGCAAGACAAGGACTAGACAGCATTTGCAGGCAAGCACAAGTATTTGTTTAACCCCTAGCTGATCTGGCATGAGGGTACAAGTGACGGGAGAAGATCAATGCAAGAAGGAATCCTAGCAGCATTTGGGGCCTGTGGAGCTCACCCGCGAGGAAGACATACTGCCAGTCTCCTTGAGGCAGTCCACCACAATGCTGGGACCAAGAGACCCCCTTCTCTATTACCTTGTCGTATGAGGAGGAACTGAGGTCTTCATAATCAGAGAGCCAAGGGTGTGCCTCTGCATCTCTCTTGGCCATCTCCTCCCATTCCACCTGGAGTTTGTCCCAGAAGTCCACATCTGACTGAAGGGGAGAACGGAACATGACTAGAGTATCTCAACCATAAATTCAGCTCTACAGACATCCCAGGGAACACCCTCTTAAATGTTTTTAGTCATCCTCACAACTTGCAAAGGAGAGAGGTAACTCTACCATGGGCTCTCAGTTGGTACCCCAGCCCTCCGCCTCCATCAGTTTTACCTCCACAGCAGTCTTGGCCTGCTCAAATTCCGTATCAAGAGTTGACATGTTCCCAGATCGCGCAAATTGATCCACCCAGGCATCAGATGCCCCCTGGGAGGTTGGAAACAGAAACACACTTTTCTTTTTAGGATTTGGCAACATCAGGGCACATCCCAAAACAGCAAGAGGGTCGGTGATGACCGCTCCTC
This sequence comes from Falco punctatus, assembly GCF_963210335.1. NCBI lineage: Eukaryota > Metazoa > Chordata > Aves > Falconiformes > Falconidae > Falco > Falco punctatus. The sequence goes on from NC_137585.1 coordinate 637,906, forward strand.
CCCATCAGCAAGAACTGATGGCCTATGAAGTGGAAAAGCATTCATTTGGGTATCCCCTTCCTCCCAGGTGCTACAGGAGACAAGAGAACTCATGCTGCCCAAACACCTTCCCAGCTCCTGGCTAGACTCTGCTAAGAGCCCAACAGCCCCCCCCTTGCCTCCCCCAACCTAACCATTAGTAGAGCGCTGCTGAGAGCTGGACTTGCCATTCTCCCTTGCTCCCAGGCTGCGCTGTGGCAAAAAGCTTTCCTCCTTCAGAGCACACAGGGCTGGGGCTCCTACCTGCTGCTGTATAAACTCAGCTGCCCATTGCTCTGCCTGATCTTGGTCTCTGTGGGTCACCTGATTAGCTTCGATCGATACCCTCCCATCTCCGATCTGGCGGACAAACTTTAGGAACTGTGGCAGAGAAATGAAACAAGGGTGGAGCTGGGCAGACGCTTTGCCAGCAAGCCCTCTGCCCACGCCCGCCTTCCTTCACTAAGAGGACTTCTCTCTGCAAAGTGAGCACAAAAGGCCCAAAAAGGTGGAAAGGACAGGACTTCACCAGAGTCACGTGGCAGAGACTGACAATATCTAAGAGCAGATTGTGGAGTTCAACTTCTAGGAATCGGGGAAGAAATGGAAACATGGGACAGCAGGAGGTTTGATTCCTTTACTGCTTTCCCCCTTCTCAATTCCCCACACCCCTTATTCACACTAGCTACCTGTGAGCCTCAGTCAGGGAATTGCTCACCTCAGAATTCTTGAGTTTTGGATCATCCACTTCAGAGAGGAAATCACTAACAGTTTTCTTAAGATCATCCTCAGGTTGATATTCCTCATACCTGCGTTCAGAGGCAGTAAAAGGGAAAGAGATAAGTCTGATACCAGGCAACAGCGAACTGTTTCACTAACAACAGTCTACACAATGGGCCAGACAACAGTACTGAGGGATACTACCCCTCCTCAAAGACTCTGGGGTTCTCCTAAGTGATTCAGTACCTTTATCCACCTGTAAAAATTCAAAACTACTCCAAGGTTAACTATGCAAGTGACTGACACAAAGAGTAGCAGAATTAAACAGCTACAGTGACAGCACAGTTCTGCAGAACTGTCTGGATTCCTTGGCAAGCTCACATGCTATCAGACATTGCGAGTTTTAGCACTACACCAGAAACAAGGTCATCTGTCTGGGAACAAAGAAAGTAGGTCGTGCTCATGCAAGAGGAACAGTGCCTTGGAAAAGCATCAGCTCCACAGAGGACTGAGGGCTCACAGTAAGCACACAACTCAATGTGCTGTCTGGCTTACAGCAGGATAGCACCAGTTCCAGGTGTTACCACTACATTCAGTCTTGGTGAAGTCTTTGGATCTGGCAGCAATAACTCAGGGATGTCCATATTTTCAGAAAGGTATTGTTACAGATCTGCTAATAAGTTAGAATTAATTGACTTTATTTGATTTTATAAAATCATTTGGAATAAAAGATGTATTTTAATGAAACTTGTAGATGCACAGTAAAAGCTGCTATGAAATCCTTTGTACAGCCCTGTACCAAGGCCAGAAGAATGGGCTAGAATCATTGTTTAAAACTTAGGTAACAAATTTGGGATTTTACAGATTTTTTTTGTACTTGACTAGCCTTCTGTATGTAGAAAGCGTATTGAAATGTCAGAATACAGAATTAATGGGAACTGGGGAGAGTCAACTGGAACAATTTGTAGTTACCTGCCAAGAAACTGTGAACTTTAGTAAAAGGTAATTCCGGCAGGGGGAGATCGCGACCACTGACTCATATACCACCTACCCAAATCGTACCCCAGACCCATTTCTGGACCTTTCTAACCTTTACTGCACAGAATCGGATATGGGAGGAGAGTATGTTAATGATTTTTGGGAAGTATTATGATTATGCATGAATACTTAATGAATATGTATGAATAAGTTCTATATATGATGTGTGATTTTGAAGCTTGGTGTGCGTTGATCGTGAGGAGACTCACTCTCGCACCCGGCCATCAATAAAGAAGTGTCTGCTTATCTGCATCACATTGGTGTCGATAAGTTCTTCATTCCGAGATTTCGGTAACAGTATCAGAAAAGGCAAAAGCCAGGAGGAAGGAGAATCCAAATATGCAAAAATCTCTTTTAGGGAAAGACCTAAGCAGCCCAAAACGCTTGCTTGTGTTTTGCTGCTTTAATTGAAAAACATGACTGTAGTCAACAGGTACCTATACAAAGATCTGAAGTAGCAGGCTGTCCTTTAACCTACCACACAAAACCACATGAAAATAATGTCTGGAAGGCTGAATCTAGAAACAGGCAGAGGATGTGGTTGGTCAGATAGGTAGAATAAAGTGCTGAAAGTTTACAGTACTAGTCGAGTCTAGCACTTGAGATCTCTAAATCTAAAAGAGTACCTGTTAGGGAAAAAAGTTCTGCCTGAACTCACTCTTGAAATCACTTTAAGGATCTTTGCATTAGGCATGAGATTAAGTTAGCCTACATGATCACAGTATCTTCCTGGAACTAGAAAATAGAAAAGCTAGGCTATCTTAAACACTTTAGTCTCCAAGCATAGTTTCCTCCTTTCTCTGAAACCAAAGGCCTGAGAACATCAATCTGTGTTACACAATTCAAAAGCATTCAGGTCACAGCAGATTTCTGTCACCTATCCAGACTTCACCCACCCGAGGGCCTAACAGCAATAACTAGTTTTGAGAAGACAAACTCACCATTTATCTGCCAAAGACTGGTCTTCCGATTCCCCAAGCCACAGTTTCTCCTCTGACTGCTCCAGATATTCTTCTGCCCACTTGGCAGGAGACACAGACAGTGGATCTACATAGGACATCAGGAAGAATGGGGGGAAGAGTAAGATAGGTAGACCATTACTCATATTCACTTTAGATTTTGTGCTCTCCACTTCACACAGTTAGCTAACACACAGAAGGACCTCTTCAAAGAAAGACTGTTTAAAGCTTGTTTCTTCCAACTCTGTATATTCTGATCTAAAGATCAAGCCTGAGGTTCAGGCTGTGTATTAATACAGATGTCACTGCGGTGCCAATAACCTCATGATTCTCTACTTTAATTTCACAACTTATTTGTCTGCTCCACGTGGGACACTACGTAGGTCAAGAAAATTAGCAATGCATTATGATTCTCTGTCAAAAGCACAGCCTACAAAGCACTAGGTTTTTATCAGAATTTTCTCAAAGACCTTTGTAAATGCTGATTTATATTCCCAGAAGCCTAAAGTGCAAAGGTCAAAGGATAGGACGACCTGGCTCTCCTGCAGTAGCCACTCCTGGAGAAGAGAAGAGCATCTATTAAATTCTTACTGATAACTTCCAGATGAGGTTGTGAATGACAAAAGGACCCTATTTCCAGCCCCAGCTCTATACACAATGCAGGATGGCTTTTACACTGCTGGCTTGCTTGAACCAGCAGGTTTAACCTTTGGGCCAGAAACATTTGTTTTGCTCGTTTCCCAGATGCAACATCCCTCCACCTCCCTGAAACTGACAAAAGGTATCGGGCCAAAGCACACTAAACAAGATTTACCTTTGTACCAAAGGCAAATTTAGCCTTGGGATAGGGAATCAGAAAAATATGTAAGCAAGAAGCAGTATCAGACCACCTCCAGAACCTGCATTGGTTGAATCACAGCTTGAATAGCTTGCTTCTCCTAAGTTCTCCAAGTAAGCTAAACTAAGAACAAAAGACCCTTATACTTGAATAAAAGCTTCCACACCACACTGTTCACAATTCGGCTAAACCATCACGAAGTAGCTTCCCCCGCTGCCGCCCCCCATTAAAGCTGCTACAGCAAACACTGACTGCTGGGCTCAAAGCACTACTCCAGTTTCACATTCAGTAACTCTCCACTATACACAGGCATGTGACTGGGCAGCATCTTGACAGAAATTCCAAAAGGGACCCTCCACCTGTCACTTCAGCGATGAACTCCTGTGACCAGTCAGCCTCGTTGTAATCTGAAGAGACATCACCAGCACTATCTGCTGTAGCCAAGAATTCCTGGGTCCAGTTTTCAGACAGTGCCAGGGCTGCCACACCTGGAGCTACAAGAATTAAAAAGAACAGAAGTGAGGACTGGAGAACTCAAAGGCATCATTTAAGTGTTCCAGGCTAGCCCTCATCATCTCTGATCTTTCTCTTTGGTAGAATGAAATCACAGAAAGATTCCGCTCAGAAGGAACCTCTGGGCAGCTTCTCACAGCAGGTTAACACTAAAGCTAGAGATTAGGTTGCTCAGGGCATTCATCAGGTAACTTCTGAACTTGTCCAAAGCTGGCAGTTCTCCAGCCTCCCTGGGCACCTGTCCCAGTACTGAACCATTCCAGTACTTCCCTCTCCAAGGGAAGAAACATTTCCTTACATCCAGCCAGTTCCCCTTTCTGCACATTGTGTCTGTTGCCCCTTGCCCTTTTGCTGTGTATCGCTGCAAAGATCTTGGCTGCAGCTGCTGAAGACAGCAACTAGACACCCTACCACCCACCCACCCTACCCCTTCGGCTCTTCTTCCTGAGGCTGAACAAACTCAGTCCCCTCAGTCTTTCCTCTTACACTGCGTATCCCAGCCCCTGAACACCTTACTGACTGTCCACTGGACTCGTTCCAGTATGTCAGTGCACTGGGAAGCCTAAATCTGGAAACAATACTCCAGCTGAATAGATGGGAACCACCCTGCTAGGAGCTTAACCGTAACACTAATATCTTTTCCAGCTTTCCACCTACTCTAGCTACACTTACCTCGCTGAGGGGCCTGTCGGAAGCTTGACTGTTCAATCTCTTGCATCTCAGCCAACAGGTCATCCATCTTAAACGTCTGGGGTGCACGGGACAGTAAAGGGGCATTCTGCTCTTGCAGGAACTCTCCAACCAGCTGCCAAAGACAGAGGTGGATTACAAACACTGTGTAGAAGATGAATGGGCAGAACCGTGGAAGATGAGAGAGAAATCAGTTTGTCAGAAGGGAAGATTAATACCAGGTACAGAGAAAAACATCAAACAGTATTGGTGAGAAAAACAGTAAGAAGATGCACCAATCTGTTCTTACCTCATCTTCGGTGGCCACTCCCAGGGGTTTGGATATCTACAGGGAATAGAGTGCAATTATCCCAACAGCTTTAACCCCGTACCCCTCTCCACATGCACACCCCATGACCCTGCTTAGTTTACATCTTCCTCTTCCATGAGCTTAGGGCTGTCAGCATTCTTGTGCATTAGCTGCCAGCCTACGTATGAGCTAAAGGAGCAGGAATACCTCGAGTGAGGCTGTCCAGCCCCTCTCCCAGCACCTTCTGGGTCAGAGCCTGCAGCAGCCAGGTGCACGGCTCGCCACCACGACCAGCACCCCCCGGCTCACCACCAGCACCCCCCTGCTGCCCACAGACGCACCTTCCACAACAGGCCCTGGCCTCGCAGCCCCCCACAAGCCAAGTGACCCCAAGGCACCTTCTCCCAGAAAGACCACCACTGGCACCTCCCTGCACTAACGCCCCCCACCACCGCCCACCCCATGGCCCCCATCCCCTGCTGGCCGGCCCAGCCGCGGGCAGGCCCCGCACCCGGACCCCGCTCTCCCGCACCCGAGCCCCCGGACCCCCGCTCCCCGCCCGAGGGGCAGCACTCACGGCCGCAGCAGCGGGCGCGCCGGGGGGCCAAGCCAGCGGCCCCTGGAGCCCCTCCTGCTGCAAGGCTTTATCCTGGGTGAAGTGCCCGGCCAGCTTCATCAGGGGGTTGGAGCCCCCGCACTCCGGCTCCACCAGCTCCCTCATGGCCATGGCACCAGGCAGGGGGAGAGTGTCCGCGCCGAACCCCGCCTGGCCTGCACACACAGCGGGTCAGCGCCGCCACCGCAGCCCCGGCGGGGCAGGGAGGCCGCCCCCCCCCAGCCCAGAGGCGCCGCCGCCGGGCCGGACCCCTCAGGCGGCGGCCTGGCCCCGAGACACGCCGCCAGCCCGCCCGCCCGCCGGCCGGCCCCCGCGGCCGGGAGGACCCTCCGCCCCCGGGAGCGGGACACCCCCTGCTCGCCCCCCAGCCCCGGCCCCCGCCCGCCACCAGGCCAGGACAGCCGCTCGCCAGGACGGCAAGGCCGCGGCCCGCCCAGCGAGCCCCATGCGCCCCCGGCCGCCCCCCCCCGCAGCCCCCCCAGCGGCGGGACCAGGGGCCGGGCGGGCGGAGGGGCCGGGGGAGCGAGGGGGCGGCGCGGCAAGACCCCCCCGCCCGGTGCCGTACCTGGCGCTGCCAGGGCTCACGGTGCTGCCGGGCCGGGGGCGGGGCTAGCCCTTAAAGGGCCAGGCGCCCCAGCGCCGCCGATCAGCGCCTTAAAGGGGCAGAGTCCCTGGGGCTGCCGGTCTCCGGGGGAGTGCCCGGCCACCTACCGTGTCGCCCACGCCCCCGGTGGCCGCGCGGCCTCCCCGGGAGGGCGGTGCGTGCACGCAGCCCACGGGCACCCGTGCTGCTCCGCCATTGCGCGGTGTCACCAGTGACTGGGTGGTGCCGGGTCAGAGCCTGGCGCCGGCCGGGCTCGGGTGAACCGCGCTCGGTGGAGCGGCCAGGTTCGGTAAACGTGGTGGGGCGGTTTTCACACCGAGAGGAGCTGCAGCCCATCCTGCAGCGGGTGCGGGGCTGCGTCCCACCCGGCTCACTGCAAAGGCGTGTGGAGAACGGGGGTCCCGCAGCGCGTGTAACACGCGTGTACCCGGCCGACGGACCGCTGTTGTGTGCTTCGGGTCACTGGAACGTTGAGGCTGGCGGTAGCAGGCTGAGCGCCTGCACTTAGCCGAGAAGTACGCGATGGCTTCAGACCAGCCACAGAAATGCCAGCTTCTCTACAGCCTTCCTCCTTCTTACATGTGTGATGGCAAGGGAAGAGCCAGCCACCTGGAAAACTGGAGCTCATTCATGTACAGCTTCTAAAAGAGAGGGGGAAGCACAAAAAGGCATTTGCGTGACAGGTACTGCCTCCTGTGACGTCAGGGTGCTAGAAATCAGTGGTTTGCAGAATCAAATCCCATCTCCTTTTCAAAAGGAATATGGTCCTCTGCAGGGTTCCCTCCAGACTTGCCAGATGCAGTTACCTGTCCAAAACCTGATGTCTGGTGCTGTTTTAGACACCATTCCTTGGCAGCAAGTCTTCCTACTGCTCTCCTTGCAGCTTTGAAACTCATCAGACACCTACAGCCAGGTCTGTGCTAGCAAGTAGCATGGCTCAACAGGAGGAAAACTTTGAAGTGATAAAAGTTGGGTCTGGAAATCCACTACCCACACCAAACGCATTTGGAGAGCTTTAGATTATGTCTTCCCTGGTGCCATGGGCTGAACGCCACTTTGTGGCTGGAACACGGGAGGAGTGCTGCCGTGTCCAGCATGCCTGCTCGCTCCCCACCACCTGAAAGCAATCTCGATTGCATGCCAACACTGCTCTGCCATACAGAACAAATCCCAGCAAGTGGGGACCGCTGGCAGGTCCACTTGGAAAGCGCACTTGAGGCATCCATTCAGCCACCGATATGCCAGCACCCTACATCTAGCAGGCAGCTGCACTGAGATGGTGACACTTGAAAAGACATTTACATAAGCACTCTTACACTTGGAGACTGAGGCTGCCCATGCTGCCTAATGCTGGCACGATACACTGACATTGCTCCCTACCCGCCTGTAAGTTGCAGTCATCCTAGGACTATGAGTACACTAACCCAGCCCTCCCAGAATGAAGCCCCTGCAATGACAAACAAGACTCACTACTACCAAATACACTCGGAGTGATCAAGACCACCTGAAGACAGAGGGAGGAGGCTTTTTGGCAGAATCCTAAATTACTTTCAAGAAGTACAGACAGACAGTGCTGCTGCTAGGAAAAACAATAGACTGCACAAAGGCATGGAGAAGGGGAGTGTAGGGATTGAGATAAGGCATGGGCAGAAGTCCAAAAGCTGTCAGAGCCTGAGCAGTGAAGCAGTCAAGGGGAAGCAGTTTTGATTTATAAATGTTTGTATCAGGATCTTGGGTATATGCCTATGACACCAGCCTAGGATACCAGTCCAGCCTGGCCTACTGGTTCAGGACATGGACCCTGAAAGACTGCTCTGTAAAAAGTCCTCACAGCCTCCTGTCTTCAATCTGAGCAGCAAGGACACAGGGAATGCACCCAGGGTCACTGCTGCTGCCTGCAGGGACAAGGCACACCAAAAAAAAATGTATCCTCTTTTCTCTTCCCCTCTTTCTTTTCTCCTGGGAAGACAGCGCCTTTTCCTTGACCCTTGGCTGCCTTCAGGCTTGCCAAGATTCTTGCAAAGCAGCGCTCGTCATTGAACCATTCCAACATTAAGCAATCCTTTGATCTACTGAAAATGTCATGGTATCGCTCACACCAGCCTGAAGACAGCCTGTAGAAGGCCTTCAGAAAGCATCTTCCATGGCTCAGTCAGTTTGCCATTGCTTCAGAGTGAGGCATGGGTGCCCCTTCACCTGAAGGTACAGAGAGAGACCTTGCAGAGTGAGACTTAGAAAGGTCTTAGACCCAGAGCAAAGGAGGCAGAAGGAAAAGCTGGATGGCCCCATTTATCCCTTACACTCCCAAAGTCCCGAAAGGCTGTGATGCAACTAAAGGCATCAGAGGTGGCAGTGGTGGCAGAGCATCCAAGACAACCACAGCTATAGCTCCTGGTGGTTAAGTATCCTCCTGAGGCCACAAATATTTCTGTTTCCAGGTAGAAAGCAAAGGATCTGATCTAAAGTCATCAGGAAAGGGAGCAAAGTCAGTGGACCCTTGCATGTGAAGCGTAAATATTTTGGCAGTGAGAACTGAAATACCAGAGGGCCTCAATAACTCTTGGACAGGTGAGAAAAGCACATTGAACAGTTCCCAAAAAGATTGTTCCAGGCTCGGCATCCTTCAGCCAGCCTGGTGTGATGGTGGCCAGTACTCTGCTGAAGGTCCTGGCCTAAGGGGGACCAGTGACAAATGGAGGTCTCTGCCTGGCTATTCCCATTCTGACTTTGCAAAATCCATTTCTTTCTAAGCACAGAACTTTGCACTTGCTTGTATTAAATGGTGTTCTGCTCTTTCAGGCCACTTCTCCCTTAGATCAAGATCATTTGAATACTAATCCTGTCTTCCAAACACATTGCAACCCCAACTGCAGGTTAGCGTTGCCTGCAAATTTAATAAGCACACTTTCCACTGTATAAATCACTGAATAAACTATTAGCACCACACTGAGAACAGATCTCTGCAGGATTCCTTCCTGTTACTTTTCTTCAAATAGAGAGCATAGCACTGAAAACCAATCTTGGAGTTTTCTAATCAGCATCACACTCTCCTAACAGCGATTTCAGTAGCTCCAGTTTCCCATGTTTCATAGCTTGTTTGTAAGACTGTCAGAGGAAACAGAATAAAAATCCTTACTGAAGGCAAAATATGTGACATCTTTTGTTACATCCTCATGCACCAGGCCTGTTAGCCTGCTGGGAAAGATTGGTTTGACTCTTTTTTCAGCATATGGAAGATGTGGGTTGTCTACTGAATGTTTATTCGTTCCAGTATCACAGGCAATAAAGTAATGATGGCTGGCCAGTAATTCCTCAGATCCTTTCTTTCTTTCTTTTTTTTTTTTTTTTAATAGCCAATATGTTTGGCCTTTTCCAGTCTTCTGAAACTCTCCATTCTCTAGAGTTCTCAAAGATTACTGCTGGTGGGCCTGACATTGGGTCAGCGAGTTCTCCAGCCATGATAGAATTAATTTCATCAAGCCTAGCTGGTCTGAAAGCATTGACTTTCCCTAAGTGCTTCGAAATCTGGAATGATTTTTACCCACTTGTCATTGGTGCTATTTAAGGTATTCACCCATCCACCGTCACAGCAAAGGCAAGTGAAAAATACTCGCAACTTTTTGGTATCTTTGGTCAATTTTCCATTACACTGACCAGAAGGCCAATCCTTTCACTGGTCTTCCCCTCGCTGACAAGCACTACTGGTGGGCTGATAGTTCTTTTCTTCTCCACCACAGGTAAGGTAATTATTCATTTCCCCTTTGAAGTATCTTTTTTCACACTTGAAGTCAGTTGCCACATCTCCCTCAGTTGCCCCTTCCCCAGAGCACACACACAGGTTTTCCAGCCCTCCTGCCTGGCTGTTGCAGGCAAGTTGCTCCCCTCTGTGGGTTCACTCTCCCATGTTTGCTTGTTCTGTCGCAGAATGGTACCCAAATGGGACACTCAGCCCAGTGTCACTTGGTGCAGTGACTGAAGCTACAGTAGCACAGAGCTGATCTGACAGCTTATTTCAGCTGACCTACAGGCTGTCCTTCCGGCCATACAGCCCGCTCTGTGTGTGCCTGTTGGGGGGGGGGGGGGGGGCGGCCCGGCGGGGAGCGGAGGCGGGGAGGCGGCCCGGCGGGGAGGCGGCCCGGCGGGGAGGCGGCCCGGCGGGGAGGCAGGCTGCCCAGGCAGAGCGCCGGGCCATGCCGCAGCACAGCACCCTGCTCCACCTGCTCGCCGGAGGGTGAGTGGCCGCCGCGGGGCCCTGCCCCGGGACGCACGGCCGGCGTGGGCCCCAGGGCCGTCCTCCTCGCCGGGCCGGCCCGAGCCACGCGGCTGCGGCGGCCCCCCGGGGAGCGCCGGGCCTGCGCCCCTCTCCCGCCCGCCGGCGGGCCGGGCTCCCTCCCACCGGCCGCGGCCCGCCCGCCCCAGCGCTGCCCGCCCGGCCTGGAGCGGGGGGCCCGGCCGGCCCTCAGCCAGGCACCGCCGGGGCCCCGCGGCGCCACCCGCGCCTTCTTCGCCGGGCCGGGGCCAGCGCGGCGGCGCCAGCCGCAGGGACGGCCCGGCCGCAGGCGTGGCCCGGCGGCCTGGGGCGGGGGGGAGCCCCCCGGGCGAGTCGGGGCCCTTGCCCGGCCTGACAGCCGGCCCGAGCTGGGGGCGGGGGGAGCGGGGTGCGGAGGGGGGCTGTGGGGGGTGCCGAGGGGTCTAGAGCAGCGTGCAGAGCAGAGCATCCGCCTTCGGGAGGGCGGCCGGCCCCCCCACCCCGCCCGGCCGAGACCCCCGCCCGCCCCCCGGCTGTGCGCGGCGGGCCCTGGGCCGCGGGTCCCAGCGGCGCCCCCGATCCGCAGCGTGCCCTTGAGCGAGTCCGGCTCACGTGGCGCTTCACCCTGCCTCGCATTAAGAAACATTTGTCGTTTAAGTCTTTAATGAGCTGTAGGTTCACGATGTCCTAAAGCAGAAGACACTGTGTCCTCCGGGCTTTGCTGAGCCACGACGGGCCTGCCCTGCCCAGGCAGCACCTGGTCCCTTCCCAACTCCCGCAGGCTGTTGGAGTCTGCTTGGCACCGAGGTCCGGTATAGCATGTGCAATAAAGCACATCGTTTAATTGCTCCTAATTAGTAGATTTCTGGGGGTTTGCAGCTGATGGTGGTTGTGCTGTGTGGATCTTTGCTTACATGTCCCTGCCCTCTCTATTTGCAGTGTTATTTTACATATCTTACTCTCTTCCATTAATTTAACCTTTGAACTATATAGGCACTGCATCTTAGCCTTTCTTAATATATTTTTTCATATTTCTTACTATTCTTCTTAAGCTTTTCCTCATCCTTGCTTTCCACTTTCCTTCCTGAAAAGCTATGAGTTTGGCTAGCAACAGGAGCATTGCTGGCGGGAGCTTTGTCAGTCTGTATCCTGCCCTCACTCACTGAGCAATAATCCTTGAATTACAGTTAATCAAAACCCAAGAGACAAATAAGAAGTTTTGGTATTGCTGCAGTGTATAGTTAATAATATTGTTTTACCTAATGGAACAGATCTCACAAAGGAATGGTTGTTCACTTTCTCTCCTAGGAGGAAAACTGGGGACCATCAAATGAAACTTGTGAGAGGTTTGTTCAAAACTAATGCAAGAACATAACTCTTAACACAACGTGCAGTTAAACTGTGGGACTCCTGGCCAGAGGATATTAGAGGATAAAAGCTTTTTATGTGCCCAGAAAGCATTTTAAAAAGATTAATGAAATGAATGTGTTGAAGGCTATTAAATGCAGTGCAGCATTTCTGGCTGAGGAAGTCCCTGAGCTGAAAATTGTGGAAGCTGGGACAGTATTTTGGAGATGAGTATTTCTCCTACTCTTTGGCAGGTGGTCTTTATTTGCCTGTGTCCTAGGCAGAATCCTGGTTTAACTGCTGAATTGTCTGACCTGTCACTGTTATTTTTAAATTAATATCTTCAAGCCATTTCAATTTTTGGATAGCCTAAGGGCGGGCTAAAATGGGAATTACCAGTAAACCTTGTGTCATGTTTTAAACACAACTGGTAACTAAGTACCGTGCAGCTGCTTACTCAGCCCCCCTGCCCCAGTGGGATAGGGAGGAAAACCAAAAAGAAAGTGAAACCCGTGGGTTGAAATAAGAAAGGTTTAGTAATTGAAATAATGATGATTATGATAATATAATTGTAATGAAAAAGGAGACAACAAAAAGAGGGAAAGAAATAAACCCCAAGGAAGATAAGGGATGCACAATATGGTTGCTCCTCACCGACTGACCGATGGCAGTCCCTGAGCAGCAATTCCCCCCCCCCCCAGCCAATATACAGAGCGTGGCGTTCTATGGTATGGAATAGGGAATAGCCCTTTGGCTAGTTGGGGTCAGCTGTCCTGGTTATGCTCCCTCACAGCTTCTTGTGCACCTCCTGAGAGGCAGGGCATGGGAGCTGAAAAGTCCTTGATTTAGGCTGGGTAAGCGCTACTTAGCAACAACTAAAACATCAGTGCGTTATCAACATTATTCTCATACCTAACTCAAACCACAGCACTGCACCAGCTCCTAGGAAGAAGATTAACTCTCTTCCAGCTGAAATGAGGACACCGTGTTGCCTCAGTGTATGTTCTCATACCCTTTTTAGATCATTGAAAAAATGCTAATGGCATTTTTTGTGTTTCTCTCAACTAATCCACTTTTTCTGCCACTTCAAACTTTACAGTTTTCCTTTTAAAATGTGAAAGCGCGATTTAGAGGCAAGTACTGTTTTCTGAGGTGAAATTACCTGCCTTCTTCAATTAGCTCTTTTTGCTGCTGCTTTTCTCTGGGAGCACACGTACTGGTTGTCTGCTGCTGCTCTTCATCGTATTCTGCAGGAATTGCTTTTGTTTCTGCTTCTGGAGTAACGGCTTCAGTCAGGGGGTTGGTTTTGTTAAACCAGTCTGTTTAAGCCCAGTGTAAGTACCCTTGGTGACTGCTCAGTTCCATGTGGATATTTGTTACTTGCCAGTCATCACGGCTTGGCTCAGTACTGTGACAATCTTTGACATCCATGGATTTTATCAAGAGTAAAACATTACCTCCTGTCTGTTAGTGGAAAACCTGAAAATTGTTAGGTCTGGTTTGAAGTGATTTTCCTGGACTCTTGCTGGACCACTGCTGACAACTGGTTTCAGGGCAGGAAAAAAGTGGGGCTAATTTTTTTTTCTTCTTCTTCTTCTTCTTTTTGAGATTTTGTGCTCTGATTTGAAGCCATTCAGCATCTATGCTGTAGACAGAGTGCTAAGGCTCTAAGCGTGCTTTTATGAGATACCAAGCTTATTTTTTTTTGCAAAACTGAAGTATGTGTACATCTTTGTAGTTGCTTTTGTGAATCCACCTTTTGTTTAAGTTCTGTTAAAAAGCAAAATCAACGTAGCTCCCTGACAAACACTGATTAATACAAAGTGTCTCTTAAGTCTATAGTGATCTGATTCCATAATTCTCTTCTGTCATGAATCTCAGGTCATATAATCATATAACCTTAGCAGCATAAATTACTACAAATACACATTTTTTTTTTAGTCCTGATAGACATTAGAACTCTTCTAAGCTAGTATATTTCCCCAGTCTCCTAACATTTCTTAAACATTTAAATCTATAGGTATGACGTCTCCCCAGTCAGCTATTTTTAGCCGGTTTTGTGCCTGCTGATTTTTAAAATATTTCCTCTGACTAAATTTTGTTCAATTTTGCCTTCCTTAGTATTGGACTGAAAAAAGTTCATTTCTTTGTGACGAGAGTACATAATTTTCCATTTCTCCTGAAACAGAAGATTTTGGAGACCTATGCCTTTCATGCATTGTGAGCAGCTGTATCATCATGTAGCGTGTAATAATGCATCATAGTTTAGATTTCTTCTAGCTTTGAACAACTGCTGTGCCTTATTTCCTTAGCTTTCCTTAATCAGTGTTCTTCACTCCCCGAAAAATCTTCCTTAGTCCCGCCATTGAGCCATAGTGGCTCAGAGGTCCCCCTTCACCTCGGATGCTCTTACTGCTGAGTAAGTGGCCACCACACTAAGGAGTAACAATTTCTTTAACTCTTCTTACTGCTTTTAAAATTCTTATCTATTTTCTATACATACCAGTAGCCCGAGGAACTTGAACTCAGGAAACTGTTACTTATACTGGAGGTGTGGGTTCAACTTCATATCCTGACCAGGCTCGGGTAGGGGCTTCTTGAAGAAATGAGATATTATGAAGACATTACATAAAGCTGTGTCTGCTTATGCACTGAGAGAGAGACAAGAATCTTTAGGCTACCAAGAAATTGCTTCTCTAAATGTTGTCCTGTTGTAGCGTTTGCTCAGCTTTTAGATACTGGGAGCGCTACTTGTTTCTGCTTTGTTTCTTTTTATGTTTCTACTTTGTTTCTTTCTATGTTTCTACTTTGTTTCTTTCTATGTTTCTACTTTGTTTCTTTCTATGTTTCTACTTTGTTTCTTTCTATGTTTCTACTTTGTTTCTTTCTATGTTTCTACTTTGTTTCTTTCTATGTTTCTACTTTGTTTCTTTTCATGTTTCTACTTTGTTTCTTTCTATGTTTCTACTTTGTTTCTTTCTATGTTTCTACTTTGTTTCTTTCTATGTTTCTACTTTGTTTCTTTCTATGTTTCTACTTTGTTTCTTTCTATGTTTCTACTTTGTTTCTTTCTATGTTTCTACTTTGTTTCTTTTCATGTTTCTACTTTGTTTCTTTTCATGTTTCTACTTTGTTTCTTTTCATGTTTCTACTTTGCTTCTTGTTTCTTTTTTCTTTCTTTTTGTTTCTTTTTGGTTTATGTTTCTACTTTGATTCTTCTCTCTTTGTTTCTTCTTTTGTTTTTTTTCTCCCTAACCTGCCGGCAGTAATACGCGAAGCCCTAGGAGCAGAGGCTGTGAGAGCAATGTTATGTGTGCACTGAGCTGTACAGACTTTCAAAAGAATCCTTCAGCACTCTGGCCATTGCCCGTCCTATACCGTCATATGCCATTCTGTTGATACACTTGATTCTTCTCTGACACCTTGCAGTTCTTTGGCTGGCTTTTCTTTCCTTGGAGCAGAGGGAGCTTTTTTTAAAGCCTCCGCCTGTTGTGGAACACAGTGCGTTTGGCTGTGGCAGATATGAACACTGTCCATCAAAGCCCCTGGTACGGCTTTGTGTGCAAATGCACCTCAGACCATCTCTCCGGTGGTGAGCATCCTCCAGAAGAACAGAGCCAAAGAACAGCTGGAGGCTCTGAAGGGGCAGAAGCCGAGAACCGAACGTTTCAGTTCTGACTTGTCGCTGGCTGGCAGAAAGGGAAAAAGGGGATGCGTGTCCTTTCTGTGTTACTGAGGTGTGACTGGGCTGACTGGTGGTGATGGTTCATGAGTTCCAAAAATAATTTCTTTCTGCTGAAGGCCGGGCTCCTCTTTCATTAGGCAAGCCAGGCCAGGGGTGACACAGATCTTGCGTACAGGGCCTTGCCGACGTGGGGCGGATCGGATGGTGGGTGGCGCAGACAGGGGGTGGGAGAGTTTTGTGCTGCCCCGCCCTGAGCCAGTGCTGCTGTGGGGAGGTGTGGGGCACGGTGCCTGGTGATCTCAGCAGAAGGCATTGCAGCCAGGTCAGGCAGCAGAAATGTTTGCTCTGGGAAATTCTGAATGCAAAGATCAGCAGCTTTGAGCTGAGGGACTGCTGAGCTCCTATGGACTTGGGACTGTTTGAGTGAAATACTGAGTGAGGTTTCGGAGTGAGGCTGCCAGGTGTCCCAAGCCAAGCCACTGCTGCGTTAATCGATGTCAGAGCAGGAGGCCATGTGTGACGCAGGCTGGGGGACCTGACCTCTCCTAGAGGGGAGAGGTGGTGGACTTGCAGGGTTAAAATTATTGCCCTGTTCATGCACAGGGGTCTTTTTTATGTGTGCTGTTATGCCCTAGATGTGGTGGCACAGCTGGAGCCATCCTGACCTGTCCCCTGGAGGTGGTGAAGACACGTCTGCAGTCATCCCAGCTGGGCCTGCGGCCTCTGTGCCTCTCGGAGCTCCAGCTGCCGGAGGTGAGCGTGAGGCTGACGAACCCCAACCCACCGGCTCCTGGAGTGCTCAAGCTGCTGCGGTGAGTAGGACAGGGCAGTGTGCATGTCAGCGCCAGGGAGGTGAAGGTCTGGCCACCAGGGAGAGGGGAGTGGGGGGAGCAAGAGAGCTGGAAGTAGCGTTTGAGCTAAGGCTCTGGAAACCACAAGTGCAGTAGGAAGTTTAATCAAAGAACAGGTACATCTGCTTCTCACAGCTGACCTGTGCTTTGAACTCTGAGCCTGCAAAGCAGCTTTTGGGACTGAGAAATGTCTCAGCTAGTGGTTTGATCAGACCCAGACTGATGGTGTCGGCAAGAATAGGAATCAACTGAAGGAGCGACAAGTGGCTGGAGAGAAAATGAGAGTAGGGCAGAAAAAGGATAACATGGAAAGTGAGGAGAGGATGTTACAAGAGTTACTGAAGAATGAAGAGGAATGGGAGAGCCCCCAGCTTAGTTATTCTGCTGATTCCTCTGTTCATTTCCTTCTGTAGGGCCATCCTTGAGAAGGAAGGCATGCGATCCCTGTTCCGAGGTTTGGGTCCAAACCTTGTTGGTGTTGCTCCTTCCCGGTGAGTGCTGCTCCCTGAGGACAGATGCTGATCACTCTTTAAAGGAGCTCCGTGACAGCTATTGCTCCACATTCTGAAAGCGGTCTGGGCCTTGCGATCATTGTGAAACAGAACTCCTTCGCGCACGTATTTTCTGGACCTTCTGATCATAGTTGTAAGATAAGATGATTGCTATAGGCTTAGCATAAATGGTACCTGATATCACATGAGACAGACCTGTGTTGGGAGTAAGAAAAGTTGGAGTGAGACCCCACAGCAGTGTTGTCTCTGCTCCTCACAGGTGAGCTGTAACCTCTTTGCATTTCTTTCCAAACAGGGCTATATATTTTGCTGCCTATTCTGGTGTTAAGGAGAAGCTCAATGCTGTCCTTGTGCCAGAGTCCAAGAAAGTACACATGCTAGCAGCAGCCAGTGCAGGTGAGCCTCTTTTTTCTCAAATTGGAGCCAAGGGGTCCTTCTGTCCATAAGTGTAAATGGTTCCATTCCTTCCCCATCAGTCCTGCTCTCTCTTCTGACATTTTCTCCCTCCACACCTGTAGTAGTGAGTTCCTTGTGTAATCAAAATGTTTTCTCACTCTTTGTTCTTCTTAGGCTCATGTCTTCAAGTCAAGGATCTAGCCTTCACACCCTTCAGCAGCTATTGGGAAAAGAGCTCTATTCAGGTGTGGGAGGGAGAAGGCAGTGTGTAATTTAGACCACTCACAGAATCATTTCTCTTTATGCACCCTGGTTCCCTAACAAAGAACTTCCACTCTTGCATGTTTAGCCTGTTTTTTCCTGCAATGCCAGGGCCTGTAGCAGGGTTATGGTTGGAGGCAGGGGAGCTAATTACCACCAGGCAAAAGCTTGGAATGGGGGAGGAGGAGAATCAGATAGTCTGCCCTAAATGTCTCTTCTCCCATGGGAGCTCAAGGTCATTCTCAAATTGCAAATGCCTGAGGTTTGCCAAGCAGAATTCAGAGAGCTGATAGATCAGCACCTCCTCATAAACTGCCAGCATGATCCTGGTGCTCATGGTTCTCTTCATCTTCTCCAGGCATTACTTCTGCCACGCTCACCAACCCTATCTGGTTAGTGAAAACCAGGATGCAGCTGGAAGCCAGGTAAGGCAGGTGAGCAATGCAGAGCCACTCTGTGTCAAATCTGGACCAGCTTGGGGGTGGGCTTGGGTAAGGGTCTGTGACTTGCCATCAGAACATAGGTCTTCAAGGTATGCAGAGCCATAGAGATGCGTTCACAGCAGTCTTTTAGGTCAGCGGAGCAGTATGCCGTTCTAACCCTTCTTCCTCTTTACAGGGCGAAGGGGGAGATGGCCAGCAATGCCCTCCAATGTGCCATGCACGTGTACCACACTGAAGGCCTTTGTGGGTTTTACCGTGGTATCACTGCCTCCTATGCTGGAGTGTCAGAGACCATCATACACTTTGTCATCTATGAAGCACTGAAACAGCAGCTGAGAAACAGCCATCATTCCCTTTCCCCGCCGCTCACACTGTCATCAAACAGCCATGATTTCTTTGGACTAATGGGAGCTGCTGCTGTCTCCAAAACATGTGCTTCATGCATTGCATATCCACATGGTGAGTGGGTCCACTCTCCTTGCTTATGTTCCCCTCAATGGGAGATGCTGCACCTGTGTGATCAACCTGCTAATATCACTTCCCTTTTTGTCTCTGCAGAGGTCATTCGGACACGGTTGCGAGAAGAAGGGTCACGATACCGTTCCTTTATACAGACTCTGCAGCTTGTGGTCCATGAAGAGGGACCCTTGGCTTTATACCGAGGGCTCCTGGCTCATTTGATCCGCCAGATCCCAAACACAGCTATCATGATGGCTACCTATGAACTCATCGTACGCTTGGCCTCTTCCACCTCATAAGCATGCTGTAGCACCTGGCTGAGGCTGCTGTAGGGACCTCATGGTCCTGAGACTTGGTTTTTTCAGTGCTCCAAGAGGTGGTGCTTTTTATCAGATAGCTATCAGAACTGGGTCAGGCGTAGCATCCTCAGGACATAAGACTATTTTGTGCAATGTTTTTGGCTCCAATGTGCACAGTGTACCCATTCTTCTTTCTGGAGACTTGAATTATTCCAGTGTTTCAGGATGTTAGGGCAGTGGTTTGACAGTTCCTGCCTTAAGCTCCTTGAATGAAAAAAGGGCATGGAACTTACTGGGAAGGAGACAAAGGAGAAATCATAAGAATATCTTAGACAGCCTCAGCATGTTCACTTCTTTTGGACTCGGCAACAACCGTATGTGGGCACAGTTGGACATGAAGGCAGGCTAGAGCCGAGACATCTGAGAGAACTGCAGCAAGCAGAGACCTTGCGCTGAAACCTTTCATGCCCTCAGAGAGGGGCTCTTCCATTCTCGCCTACTGTGCTACTGTCCTGCCCCTGAGGAAGATTTCTCAACCTTGCTGCTACCAAATGTCCTATTGCAGAATCTGCCCTTTGGTCCTTAATGTAATCCATTGTTGCCCCGAGACAAGTCAGGCAGCTGGCAGCCTTGCAGGGTCTGAACAACCAGACCAAGTTGATGAAGCGAAGAAGCACTACCCTAACAAATCATGCTACTGGGCTCATAGCTGTGCTTTGCCAATACCTATTGTGCCTTCGTCTCCTCCGTTCCCAAGAGAAAGAGGACACCTCCTTCCCTCAGAAGTGCTGGGACTGTTCTGCTACAAGCTGGAACCCCTGGTGTGAAAAATATTCTTTTATGCTGGTAAAGAAAGTGGATTGGGTAAAAAGATGGATGAGGCTGAGTATTTGGCCTGTTTCTACTGATGTTACACTAAGTGTATGGAAAGAGCCTTACTTTTCTTCTGCAATCAAGAATTCAGTTTGCTGCATGCATTGCACTTGCCTGGGACAGGCTGGGATGCCTTCTGTTCCTCTCTGGGTTCCTAGCCCTGTGTCCTGGGGAAGGCTACCTGTGTTTACAAAGAGTATTTTGACTCTCAAAAAGGCAGGAGGTCAGGGGTGATGTGTTTTTCTTGTTCCAACACATACACTAAAGAATGTAACCCTTCCCCAAGATAAGGCAGTAATTTCAGTAAATACATGTTCCGGACAATCTCCAGTCTCACGTTAGAGGCTCTGCTGCCTTTTTCTTTCCCTGCTCGTAGTGAAAAACTGCAGAAGCCCTGAACATTTTATTTGAAATCCATTTATTTTAAAATCCACTTTGTTTCCTCATCCTTCTTGCCTTCATTCATTTAGTTTAGGAGTATCGACAATTTTACAAAGCGACACAAGCTGCAGTGGTTTGGGTTCGGGTTTTTTTTGCATGAAACGAGAATAAACCTCAAACGACAACATTGAAAAAATATACAATATATATATAATATCTGGGGAGGGTTGTGAGACCCCACTCTGAGCCCTATGGCTGGCTCCTCCATCCAAATTCCTGTTCTTTCCAAGCCCCTCCTTCCTCATCGCAGTTTGACCTGTGCCACTGTCATGTGCAAGTGCCCTAACACATGTTTCTAGAGAGCCAGATGGGGGGTCAATAATGTGGGGGAGGTCCACAATGGGAATGGCAGAAGACGAAGGAACGTGGGAGGCAGAAATGATGATTGGGGGAGGAGCGCATGTGTACACGGTGGGGGAAGGAAGAAGTTAGACACCTCTTCCTTCCAGCCATGTTTCTGGGGGATCCCTTGGACTGGTGTTTTAAAGCTCCTAGTAGCGGTGAGAGCCGTCGCTTTTGCCGATGTGTCGGTCATCCATGTCATTGCTGTCTGGGGAGTCGGGTGTCTCCGAGTCGGTGCTGTCATCTTCATCCTCCGTGCCCTTGCTAGCTCTGCCTTCGCCGCTTTCTGCTGCTCTCTCCTGGCAGCTCTGGTAGGACTGGGGTGGTGAGACATGGGGTAAGGGGAAGGATCTGGCCACCTAGCTGCCAGCCCAGCCCCAGACACAGTGGCTGCTCCTCACCTCCATGGGGTTGACTATGATGGTGAGGGCTGAGTCGTCCCAGAACATGTCGCTCTCTTTGCCTCCAGTGCTCATGTGCCCAACCTCGGCAGCCCCAGGAACCTCTTGGCCTGCTCCCCGCCGGTGGAGGGAATGGATGCGCAGGATGCCAAGGATCACCATGAGTGCCAGAAAACCCACACACACCACAATGATGACAGTGGCAGCACTGGGGACCACTTTGGAGAAAGAAAATGAGAAGACATGGTTAGAGTCTGTCACAGTAACATGCATTTCCAACCTGACCAGGAGCTGGGGTTCCTGGGTGGAGCCTGGAGTTTCTGGTCTAGGCAGGAACATATCCTGACTTTCCTGCTCCCCTGAGCACAGGCAGTTCCCGCCTTCAGCTGCTGCACCTTCGCCTGAGGCCTGCATGGTTTTCCAAGGTGCCTACATTCGGGTGTCCTCTGGTGCCATCCTGGCCTGTAGACTGCACATCTTTTATCTACAGAGCTCACCGATATACGCTGCACAGCAGCCATCTGTATGCCCCTCCTGGGAGGGAGAAACATGCTGGGGCGAGCCCCTAAGGGCACTTGGATGCTTTTTGAGGGTGTGATTTCTGTGCAAGCACCAGAGAAAGAAGGGTGCCAAAAGAAGTCTGAGCAGGGGCAGAGGTGAGGGCTATGGTGGCCATCTACTTAATGCCATGGTCAAAGCCTGGTTTCTCCACAGGAAAAAACTTGAGATTCATCCAAGACCCCTACACAACTCCCACCCCTTTGCTCTAGGCCTGCAGGCTGAGCCTCGCCTCTCCAGACACCCCCCTTCCCTGCAGAACCGACCCAGGCCCCCCGTGGGTTCGGCTGGGGCTGCTGGGGGCCACAGGGGCAGCTCTTCCTTCTCCTACACAATGGGGCAGGGCTGGAGCGGCAAAGGCTGGGCTGGTGCTGGCCCAGCACGTGCCGGCCGGCCCCGCGATGCTTGTGGCACAGGGCTGCCAGCACAGACCAACAAGGCTCAGCTCTAGTTTTCAGGCTTCTCTCTCCTCTGTTTCAGGGGCAAGAATCCTCCTTTTGTCTGTGTGGTGCCGTCCCCTACATTTACCTGCCTTGCTGCCCACCACCCAGTCCCATCTCTTTTTTTCTTTTTTCTTTAAAGATGGTGGCAGTCTTGTTTCTCTTGTTTCTCTCCTGCTCTTGAAGCTTCTTTCTGAAATTATGTTACCCAAGCCTGCATAGCACCTTTGCAAGGTGCAGGATGAAACCGTACCAGCTTACGGTTGTTATTTTTAGACCTTCTCAGGTGTAGATTTCAGACTGCTTCTACATCAAGAAAGCAACACACCAAAAGAGGAGGATTGTTGTACCAAGCTCTAAAACACAATTTGACACAAGAGTGCAGGTCGTTCGCTAATGGCGAGTGGGACAGGGCAGTAGGATGAGAACTCAATAACATGGGTACAGGGAGCCTGAAAGGAATCCTCTGCTGTGGGTTCTACCAGGATATCAGAAAATTGGCACCCTGACCTAAAGGAATAAACTCAAAAGATAGCGTCACGTACTTGGGTTATTATGGGTGCTTGCCAAAGTGTGCCCAGATAACTCCGGGGGTAAATGTTGGCCTTGGTGCATGAACTGCTGCGAACTCAGAATATGGTTAGGGTGAGCAGCTCGGTTCATGTTGTGGAGGACGTTCACCTGCAGAAAGACGAGACAAAGAGAGACTCAGCCCTGTGTTCATGGTACACTCCACACAGTGCATGTTCCCGTCCACCATGTCCTCTCCATGCATGCACAAGTACACATATGTGCAGGCATTGCTCTTGTACCTCAACAGTAAACTCATTGCTGGAGTAGCGTCCGTTCATCTCAGTGCAGGACAGGTGAAACTTCCTTTCATAAAGAGCAGCACCATGGCTGATGTGGTACGAGACCTGGCGTAGTATTTCCTCATAAACTGCAATGCTCTCCACGCCTGAGACAAGAAGAGAGAGTTGGTGTGGGGTGAGGAAGCTCCTGCTCCAGAGTCATCTGGCATCGTAACCTCATAGCAACCAGGAGCTACAGAGGAATCCAAGGCAATGTTGGGTTCATTAATTTTAGGAAGGGAGCAGAAATGGAGCTGGCTGCAAAGGGCCTGATGAAATCCCTGCTTGCATTGCTAAACAAGGCAAAGGGAAGGAAGGATTAAGAGCAACAGCCCTGTTAAGTTCTGGAGAGTGCCATCCCCCAGTTGTGTCCTGTAAACTGCTGCTGGCACCCAAGACCACCAGACCCCAGGGAGTAAGTCGGGAGGGGTGACACAAGCCTGGGTGAGGGCTCGGACACCATGCCCTAGCACCATGTGCTGGACGAGCAGCCCTGTCCCCAAGAAAATGGCATGGGACTTCCCAAAGCCAGGAATTTGACAGACGGTTACATCGCAGAGGCTCGCAAAGTACACCAATGCATCACTAACGTCGGGCTACGTGCTTCTCCCAGCGCTGCCGGAGGGGCCGCTGGCACGGTCAGCTGTGGCCAGGAGGGACGTACCAGTGATGGCCAGGTAGGCAGAGGTGTTCGCAAGCTCCAGGCCCCGCTGCTGCAGCAGAGCCCCATCCAGCAGCAGATACTCCCTCTCTGGGTCCAAGTCGTCTCCTACCAGCGAGATCTCGCAGCCGTCCAGGTTGTGCACAATCTCATCTGACATTCGAGTGTCTGTCACTGGAGCGCAAGCAGGAAGAAAACAGGGCCAGAAAGCCAGCCAGCCATCAGTGAAGGCAGGAGTTACTCAGAGTGGTACCCACTTACTTAAAAATGTTCACATCATACCTAATGACTTTTCTCTGGCTAGCACTGACCTTGAGTAAAATTGCTGTCAGCCTAATTACTTGTTGGAGGAGTCCCCTGGTTCTAACGACATTATTTATGCACATAATAAAGTCACTTTATTTTGGAACAACGTATTATCAGACTGGTTCATGATAACACATCTTGGCTGTAAGGACTCTTGTTGACAGTGACAATGTGCAAATTAGGAACAATCCTATCACACGTTCCCAGACCCTGAGTGCTTTTGAAAGATTTCCCCTGTCTCGGGACTGCTAGTTACCACGGCTGAGATCGTACCTTCTTTAAAATGGCAACCACATTCAACGGCTACCTGCTTTCAGCAGGGCTAACATTAACTTAACCATCACAGGAGGAAAGGCAAAGCTGCTAAACAGAAAACTGAGCAAAAAAATCCATTACCAGAGGAGAGGTGAAAGAATTGAAAGGACATGTAAAGCACAAAGTGCAGGGAAATAGTCTGAGAATGATGGAGAAAAACGGAGGGACAAGATATTATAGGGTGTGAGGAAACTGACTGGAGAATTCATGGGAATAAGTGATGCAGGAGGAGACGGGAGGATGCAACAAATGAGGAAAGCAGGAGAGCAAGAAGCAGGAGGAGACTGAGTAAGTGCAAGAGTGGAGAGGGTAGCAGGCAGGACATCCAGCCCGTGCTGAATTCAATAAAGGGAAATGTAGGTAAAATGTGAAAGGGATTAGGAATAAGCAGCCTGGGAAAGGAGGAGAGAATGAGGCAAAGGAACCCGGTAGATAGAAAAAATACAGGGAGGAGCAGAAAGGGATAAGAACTGATTAGCCTACATATTGATAGACAATGTGCTGTGCTACTATATTTTTAAACTCTCTATTTTAGGTGTAACAAGGGGCTCTACTTCCTCTGCAGGACAGCAGCTTGTGTAGGTCCTTCCAGTTTGTCTCTCACACCTCACCCTGTGCTCCACTCACCAGTACTGTGCCAGTTCTCATCCTTCTTGGCCTCCACCTGGTGAGAAATAGAGCAGGTGATCTGGAGGTTGGGGAACAGGGGGACCCCATCTGGAGCCTCAAAGTCTGATGCAGGATGAGCAAAGTGGGTGTTGCCACTCAATAGGATCTGGGGGGCATCCGGCTGTAGCACCACAACATAACCTTCCACATCAGGAATGGAGACACAGGACTCTTCACTGAAACACCTGAAGGAGAGCAGTAGAAAGCATCAGTTGGCCCAAGCTTCCACCAGCAACACCATGAAAGAACACCTCCTGCCCGTTACTGCCAGCAAAGAGAATAGCCTTTCTCTGGTAGTCTTCCTAAAGCTTCCCTATAACCTGCTGTGCGAGACAGGGAAGGAATGCCTTCCCTACAAAGGCAGTGGTAGGAATGACACCATCAGCTTTCAGGTAACTTGGTCACATTCACACATCACAGAGAAAGCCAGCCCACGTGCCCAGAACAGCAGGAGTGAAGGTGGAAGTTCTGCCACCCACACAGACACCAGGACCCAGCGTTATCTGGGTACGGGATGTGATGTTTTCAGCAAGACTTCAACCCATTTCGAGACCATCCACTAGAATTAAAATAGAAGGTGAAGGAGTGCAATTCCATTCAAAAGAGAGGCGACCTGCCGGCTACACTTGGCCAGAGGTGCTACTTTGTCCACTTACTTGACGGTAGTGGTGAGCCTGAGTGGCCGGACCCCAGGGGTAGCAAAGCGCAGTGAATTCATGTAGGCCACATGCTGGATTGCATGGTTGAAGGTTTCCACATCGTCACCCTCCAAGGTGAGCAGGGACTGAGAGGGGTTCACATGAACCTAGAGGTGGAAGAGAAGAAAATACTCAGGACTCCTTGGCAAATGTCAAGAGTTCAGGCTAACAGAGATGCAAAGGAGAAAGGTGGGGAGTTGTCCAAGGTGGGGGAGCAGGCAAAGTCCTGGGAAGCAAGGCTGGGGAGGAGAGTGGAGGAAACCCATGCAAGCTGGGCAGATGGGCATACCTTCATCCCTTTGCCCAGACTGTCGAAGTCACTGTAATCAAGCCCCTCACGGCAGGCATACAGGCATTCAATAACCTCCCGGCTCTCCAAGCTACCAGGGCGCACAGTGAAGCCAGCCAAGTAACCATGGAAGTAGTGGTGTATCGACAGAGGATCTCCTGAGGGAAACATGGGAGGTGGAGGGTGTGAGAGACACAGCGAGGAAGAGTGCAAAACCAATAAAAGCAACAGTGTGAGGGACATACAGATGTTACGGGAGGTAGAGGGAAGCAGAGGGGTGCATGGGGCAGGAAAAGTAGACATGGAAAAGACAAAGACGACAAAAGCAACAGTGTGAGGGACGTACAGATGTTAAGGGACACAGAAAGAGACAGAAGGGTGCACAGGACATGGAAAAGCAAAGACAAGAAGACGGGGGATGCTGAAGTAAAAAGATGACAATTTGTTGGATTCTAGATGGGGGAAGGTGAGAAGGACAGACCAATGGGAAGACTAGGGCAGTGAACAGTGGGTAGCGTAGAGAAGTTTCTGCGAAACTGCTGAATGCCAGATGGAAACAATTTCTTGTCCCCTTCTTACTCTGCTTCCTGTGAGGGCTTTTAAAAGAAACTATATGTTCCATAGACAGTCAGGGATGAGGTGACATCTCCTGATGTCTCTAATGGCTATTGTGTTCTTCAGAGACCAACTTTAATGATCAGGCATGAGGACTGTTTCTCGACACAAAAAGCAGACTCCATCTCTCAAAGCAGGCTGTAGTCCTCCTATCAGCCTTCTCATGCTCCACAGATATCAAAGTGCCAAGGACCAATCTCCCACATAAGGGCTTTCCTCCCAAGATGGGGGGAGGTGGCAGGACGGGAGCGGGGGAGCTGCACGAGGAAGGCACCATGCAAGAAGTGGTAGTCATGCACAATGAAGAGGGGAAGAGAATCGTCTTCTCTCTTCTCCCTACCTTGTACAGCATCAGTAGAGTTCTCGCTTCCTTTGATTTTCTCTTTGTTTTTCTCCTCTGCAAAAGGAGAGCATTCAGACGAGCAGTAAGGCATTGGGAAGGGGTAGTTACAGGGTCAGGCAAGTGCCTGTACAAGTGCCTGCCTTGGCCAGTCCGAAAGATCAGGTCTGGGCTCATGTGCCCAGCAGTGCACCCTTCAGCCCTAAAGCCAGCCCATCACACATGAAAGAGGGCAGAGTGCCCCCGTGGAGGGGGTGGTGAGACTCCAGGGTGAATAACTGCTACAAGGGAGAAAGTGTAGTTGGGCTGTTTTCTCCTCCTTTCCCAATGATAGCTGTTTGGGGAATTAATTGATTTCCATTTATGGAACATGCTCCTACCCATGTTCACAACAAGCCACGTTCTCAACACCCCTTTGAAACTGACGGTTTCACAAAGGTGTCCCATGCTGGTTAACATTTGTTGGTTGCAAAAGGCCAGTCGAGAGGACAGAGCTGTGGAAGGGTCCCTGACCTGGAAGAAGCAGTACAACAGTAAAGATCTGATCTTGCTAGAAAATTCTGCTGGAGCGAAGGCAAGCGACAGGCAGATTCTTCTAGTTCTGTCCTGCTTCAGTCTTGCAGGAGAACTGAAAGACCAGGGAAATGCGGATTTACATCTCCACAGAACAGGTTTTAATCTGGTAGTGGCTTAACTACGCTCCTAACTTGATCTTTGTCCTCCAACCCAATTCCTCTACAGAAGGGTTTGTGATTTCTTCATATGGACCTTCAAGACACAGAAATCCCCTTTGGTACACCCGGCAGCACAAACAGTACCGCCTGCTTTCTAGTGAAAAGCGCTGACAGAAACACCAACACCTGAACGAGGTGCAGAGTTTCAACTGCACTGACACTGCCTGCTATGGCAGCGTCCATCGCATGTTCTACTGCTGTGGGCACGAAGCTGCCAGTGCCGCTTGTCCCTGAGCTATCGCTTCCATGGCCTGCTGGCTTGGTGTGTGAGGAAGGAAGGAGCCACGCTGGCATCAGTGCCAAGAAGGCAAGAGGGCTGCAGTGCAGTTTGCACTGTTCAGTATTGGGTGGTGGTTCTTTCACCTCTTCTGGCTCTCCCTCCATGCCTCCGTTTCCCGTGTGGGTGAGGGTGCGGGCACTCACCGCTCCAGCAGGCTCCGATCATGAGTGAGGGCTCCTGCCGTGGTGGGTGGATGAGGCCATTGTCGTGGATGAGGGCAGGGTCATAGGAGACGCCATCCACGTAGAGCGTGACGGTGGGGAACTCCAGGTTGAGGGCATAGTGGTGCCATTCATCATCGCAGACCTGCGGCAGGCAGCAGCCAAAGGGGTCAGCGAAGGGCAGAAAGAGGAGGGACACAGGAGGAGACAGACGCTTTCCTCACCTGCTCGAGCTTCCAGAGGAATTTCACAGGCCTCGCACTTTCCAGCAGTGGCCAGTAGAGGAAAGCAATCCGGCAGCCGTGCACAGTCAGCGAGTAATGCGAGTAGCCATCCTCTGCCGAGGGCAAGCACAGGGGTCACCCACCACAGCCCAGAGGGGCCACGCACCGCACCCCTGCACCTCGGAGCCAGAGCCCAGCAGCATGGGCTGGCCTGCACGCCTGGCGCTTGCCCCGCAGGCTCCAGCGGCTTGGCCACTCCCAGAAGTGACACCCGAAGCTGTGTTCCTAAGGAGGGACCCCTGCCCAGGTCCTGCCGTGGGACACCAGAGATCTCCCCCTGCAGGGACAACCCCCTCTAACAAGTCAGAGGCAGTGGGCAGAAGCATCACCCCGGGAAAAGCATCTCACCGCTCTGCACTGTGCTGCAGATCACTGTCTCCTCTTCCCGCCTGCCTTTGCTGGGCACCACGGCATGCTTCATCCACAAAGACAGGGTGAAGTGGTCACTCAGCCCCTCGTGGGCATTGGGCCCATTCACCACAGGCACTTGGGCAGCCTGGCTGCCGTTAAACCAGTAGATGAGGCTGCTGTCCTGGCTGTAGTGCACCGAGAGCCGCGCGGTCCAGTTCGCCATGGGGCCAGGCACGGGCAGCAGGTCAATCTCTCCCGAGGCAGCACCTACCAAGAAGGGAAGACATCAGGAACGTCAGCAGAACAGGAGAAGAGGGAACCTGAGAACTGGAGAACAAACCAAGAGGGTGCTGGAGGGCTCATTGTGACACCCCAGAGCCCAGGGAGAGGACGAGTTGCCTACAGCCCTTCTGTCTGGAGAAGGTTGGTGACTTTTCCGTCTGTGCTAGAGAAGTCCCATAGACTGTGGGCTGGGGCAACGCACAGAAACCTCTGCTTTCCCAGCAAGGAAGGCACAGGGAGCACAGGCAGGGTGCTCACTGCCCCTCAATGCAGCACATGAGCCAGGTGCCCTCCCAGCCCTGCTGACCACAGCAGATGCAAGGAACACGTCCCCTAGCACCTCTGCTGTGTGAATCCCTTAGCTACCGCTGGGAACCCCTCCAGGGGAAGGGTGCCTAGAGCATGGTTTAGCTGTGCCACAGCTGCCCTCGGCCCAGGAAAGAACCAATTCACCACAGAGTTTGCGTAGTGACTTCTCGGAGTAGTTATCCCGGTCGCAGCCCTTGGCCACATGGTTGGTCTGCAGCTCCACCGTGGCCTGGATGTTCCACAGGGGCTCGTCGCAGGTCTCCAGGTGAATGCTGGGGAACAGTGCGAGGCTGCCTGCACCCGGTGTGTATTCAATCCTCTTGTTCCAGCCTAATGAAGAAGAGCCAAAGAGAGGGGCTAGGTCCTGCCAAGGACCCAAGGCCAGAACATTTGGCACACACACAAGTGGCATCCATGGACTAGCCCAGAAACAGAGATTTTTGGCCCTTTCCACACTGACAAGACAACTTTACGCAGCTGGCATCAGTGCAAGGGAAGATTTCCTAGAAGCACCAAGTCCAAATTCTCATTTTCTACAGCTAGCAGCAGTGGAGCATCACTCCTTGGATTGTCAACCCTTCTTATCAAGCAGAGCAGACATTTAGTTGTGTGGATTTCCCCTTCATTCTACAGGTGAACCTGTAGGCGTACAACATCACTGGAAAAGCCAAATATTCTCAAGATGAGCAGCCCCAATAACAATCTACGTTGAATATAGTCCTATGAGCCTTATCAAATACATAGTTCACAGTAATCCAAGGAATAATTTTCCAGTGTTTGTCTTTCAGTGACTTTGCAACAGACTTAGATAGATGCCTGCTGCATCCCCTCAGATGGGACTGATGGGCTGGTGCCAGAGCCGAACCATATAGATGGACATACAGATCTGTACGTTTATATACAAACGTTTGCCATGAGGAGGACCGAGCAGCAGTTCAGCAAAAGCAAAGGGAAGGCCTAGCTGTGTTTGGAGGTGTCATACCCTGCCAGCTGGGCTTGCAGGTGGGTTTCACCTGGATTTCCACTTCTGCATCATCAGAAGCTCGCTTCTTTCCACAGTCATAGGCTGTCACCGTGAATTTGTAGAGATGATCCCCACTGTACTGCAGCTTCTCTGTGTTCTCGATGTTCCCTAGTTAGCAAAGCGAAGACATCAAGGGAGAGGAAAGACAGTTTCCTCAAAGATGTTCCATCTAGAAATCACTTATTTTTGATCCACTACAAAAACAACCAAAAAGGGGTTGAGTCGTGCCCCCACATTGCCACTCTGTAACAACCTACAGCATCCCACAAAATGGCTGCTGCATCTCTGCACCAGCAGAGAGAGGTCAGCAGTGCTAGAAAATTCATATAGCACAGCTCTGCCAGCAAATGGGACTGGCGGAGAGGGAGCAGAGCAGGAGCTGGGGGGTGACATGCTTCTTACCATCATTGTCAATCAGAAAGGGAATGTTGGGGGTGAGAATCTCATAGTAGCAGATCTGGCTGTACTGTGGCGAGCAGTCTCCATCAATGGCCTCCACACGCAAGATGCGGTCGTACAGCTTTCCCTCAGTCACTGCCACTCGATACAGCTTTTCCACAAAGACAGGAGCAAACTCGTTCACATCGTTTACTCGAACGTGCACTGTGGCCCTGATGCAGAAAGTCATCAGTAAGAACTGCTCCGCTGATAAGGGGCCATTACACCACCTAAATGTCAGTGTAAGTCACTCCCCCAAAGTGCACCAGCCTGATTTCCAGCCATCAAAAGCAAGGACAAGGAAAGAAACCTTGGGTTTCAATGCAGCAATGCTGGCACGCAGGGATGTGGGCAGTGGTTTCCCACCCCAGAGGAAGAGCAAAAGAAATGATAAAGTAATCAGGATCTCCTGCCCGTATGCAGCAACAGTCCTTAGACACAGCTGCCAACCAGCCCTCCTCTCCAGTGCAGTCACTCCTATGACTCAGTCAGTGAACGTTTCTCTTTGGGTTTTATTAACATGTTGAGTTACAGTATCAAGGCTAGGGAAAAATACTTCTGGCTAAAGGAAGCATTTCCACGGCAATTTTTGTTTGTGTTTCTGTGTCAGATCGCATTTTGTATCATGCGGCAATGACCACAGGGACTTACTTGTGTGATTTCTTGGTATTTGCTCCATCAGGTCCCTCTCCACAGTCATAAGCCTGGATGGTGAACGTGTGCTCCTTGTGTGCTTCACAGTCCACTGGCTCCTTGGCCCGGATCAGCCCCTCGCCTGTAGCTTTGTCCAGGATCACGGCTTCAAAAGGCACCCCTGCCCCATGGATCCTGAAGCCACAGATTTCACCTGGCACCCACGAAGGCAGAGAGAAAGGGGAGAAAGAAAAGACCTGAGGACTGTGCCTTGTGCCCCCTGGCTTCCCTCTCCCATATTTTCTTCCTCCCAGGCTGACGCTCCCCTTTTGCCCCCAGTGCCACCGTTTCCAGCAGGCTGTGGCTCCCAGGGGCCCCTCCGGCCACCTCCCAGTGCCGTCAGTGGTCCGGATTGCCCTCTGCTGGGGACCGCTCCCACAGCCAGGAGCCCCGACCAGCACCGAGAGACAGAGGTGGCAAGGCTCGAGGTGGGTTACTCGTGCCACACGGGCACAGCGCTGGGGGAGCACCTTACTTCTCCTCTGCATGCCCCGGGGAGGCAGGAGGCCACACACTGCAGGCAGCCAGAGCACGGGGATGCGCGGTGCCTCAGCATCCCCCCCGGGCAGGATGTGCGCAGCATGTGGAGCGGCAGGCCTGAATCCCAAAGTTCAGCTCACAGGGACCACGTTTCCTCTCCCAGGGCCGAGGGAAGAGGCAATGAGGAAGCTCCAAGCACGGCCTAAGCCAGCACCGGGAATACAACCCTCACAAAGCCTCTTCCATGGTTGCAGGGCGTTGTGCTTACTGCGAGGGGATGCGGCCCTGCCAACGCAGCGTGCCCTACCAGCTTTCTCTGGCGCTCACAGACACACAGAGCTGTGCATGTGATCTTTGGAAATAGCAGAACTGCGTCAAAAAGTAGCTGGCTCCACCCTCAGTTTCTCTCCCTGAGGGAAATGGCTCACAGCATCCTAAATCAAGCTGTGCCCAAACCACCTCTAGACTTGGCCGGGGAACTCCTCTGGAGCAAGCTTTGGAGGGGATTGTTTCCTGGAGAGAGCTGGAACCCAGCCCAGCGGTGAACATGTCCCTGCCTCTGCCTCTTCAGAAGCCCCCCCCTGCCCGCCAGTCTTGCAGGGCTGCTGCCCACCTACCTGCGTAGCGCAGCGGCGCGTCCTTGTCCAGTGCAAAGAGCGGTGGGTTGAGCAGGACTGTGTTGTCGTTCTCCATGACAATGCCCTGATACTCAGCTTCGATCCAGGGTTTGTGCTTGTTTGCTGAGGTGGGTTTCAGGTAAGGCATGGAGCACAGGAATGTATTAGCCATCAGTGACAGATTCAGTAGAAAAAGACCAGAATATCAACCAGTGGCAGGTAACAACCACACCTCCCCACCTTTGCTGAAAGTAAGTCTACAATAGGCTAGGAAGAAGTTATCTTTCTTTAGTTCCACTCTACATGGCTTTCAGGAGATCTCATCAGAAACAATGTGTTCCTTCTGGCCTCCTCATTACTTATTACTCCTCATCTTACTAGACATATGTGGAGAGGCACCTGAGTGCCCAGGAAAGCTGGAGCAGTTAAAAAAAAAATAATGAAATCAAGAGGCAGAAGTAGCCTGATTCTGGAAACACGTTGCAAACACTAAATCCTTTAGCTCACTGAAGCCATAATTAGAAGTTCCAGGATACACCTTCCCTTGGGGTGTCCCTGGGGGGGGCAAGACTTGCACGCAGCCATTATCACTTACACCTTGTACCCTCTGGACTGAGGCCCAGGGACCACACGCATGCACTCAGGTACACTTGCAGCCTGGCATCCTACGCCTATAATAACCTGCTCTGAGAGCCCCCTTGCTCCTTCCTTCCCCACTCCATGGCGAGTACCATATTCCCTTGGCCCCTCCTTGCTAATCCCGTGGGCTGGAGCCCAGCCAGGCTTGGCATGAAGGCAGCAGCCAGCAGGAGGCTCTGAAAAATGTCACAGGCCCAGAAATAGCAAATTAATCTTTATCGCACAGGCTCCGGGGCAGGGAAAGGGAGAAATAAAGGGGTGGGGGTGGGGGGGAAGGGGAGAGGAGAGGAGAAGAGGGGAGAGAGAAGAAAAATCATTACAAATTAAAAACCCCTCCCCCATGCCCACTCCCTGCCAAATGAGCCTCAGAGATTATATTACATGGCCTAGTTACAACCCCTATTCCCAGATAATCCCCCACTCTCCAGCCCCCTGGAGACCAAGATTTATTACGACCAAGCAATGCTCTGAGCAGAGATGGCTTGGGCTGATGGGGAGCAGGAGATGCAGCCCTCCCCTCAAGGGCACTACTCCCAGTATGCAAATTCCTCTTCTGCAGCACGGTATGCTCTGAAGATACTGGCATGGTGTGATGCGTTGACCCCAAAGGGACTGCGTCCCTTACCACAAGCACTCCTGCAAATGGGGACGGGGGTGCGGCTGGAGCTGGGTGGGGGACCAGCGGGCAGGGCGGCAGGACAGAGCGGGGATGCACCAGGGCAGAGTGGGTAGACCCAGCCTGGCGTAGCGGCAAGGAGCGTGGGGTGGCATTTCTCCCTCATCCTATCGATTGGGATTATAGAGCATTGCGCAGTGAATCCAGAGGAACATCCATGCTGCTCAGTATGCAGGTGGAATCCTCCCCGTGTGCAAGTGCCCATGTTTCACCCCAGCCCTCCACGGCCCCCACCAGATTCCGCTCTGCAATGGCTCTGGTCCGTGCATCCCCGAGGTGGGGGCCCACAGCTACAGACGCCCGGTGTGCCCTGTTGCTGGGGTAACAAGCTGGTGGCAAAGGGAGAAATCCTTCGCTGCATCCACCTGCAACTTGGGAATAACCAACCCGATCTCTCGGGAAATGAGTTCCTAGAGATCAGAAAAACATTTGGGGAATACTTTTAGGATACAGACTCCTGCCAGCTTCGAGAAAGCTCCCATCAATTTGAAATAATTTGCCAAAGGTGGGTAGAGGTTTCAGGGTGTAAATTCACAGAGACAGAAAATCCAGAGCACAAGGGGCCTCACCTTGCCACAGGGCCCCAGCACCAGAGTGACACAAATGAACGCCCCTGCCAACGCCAGCACCGCAGAACGCGGTGCCCACCCCACAGCCTGGCGAGCACCCCAAGGTGCCGCATTCCCACTGACCCCAGCCTCCTGGATCTTCTCACTTTCTCCCATGCTGCTGGGTTATTGATGCACTGACTCCCCTCAGATGAATTTCTCACACCTGCCTCTACAGCCATAGGCCTGGAAACCAGCTCTGCCCATCACCCTGCGGCTTCAGAGAACATCTGCATTCAGGGCGTCACAACTGTAGCGTTAGGGTTGGGGGGGGTTTACGTATTTAGCACATAAAATACTGTTTTATATAAGCAACCTGCATTGTTACTGCGTAACGGCGTAATTCCTATTGACAGATTGTGGATGGATGAGCAGGAATTGGAAGATGAAGGTGGGGGACGTGTGTTGGAGGTGGCTGGAGAAGCAACACATTCTCTGTGCACACGCAAGGGAGGGAAAGCTGGATCCACACCACGGCGACTGAAACAAAAGCAAGGCAAGCGGGTGGGAAAGGGGAAACACGAGGGGAATGCTAGGAGGAGAAGGAGGAACGGAGGAAAAGCAGCTGCAGGAGACCAAGGGAGAAAGTAGGGAGATGAAATGGGATGGGATGGGATGGGGTGGGATGGGATGCAGTGGGATGGGGCAGGGTGGGATGCGGTGGGACAGGGTGGGACATGGCAGGGTGCGGTGGGGTGGGATGGGATGCGGTGGGATGGGGCAGGGTGGGATGCGGTGAGATGGGGTGGGACGCAGCGGGATGCAGTGGGGTGGAGCGGGATGCGGCGGGATGGGGCAGGGTGGGGTGCGGTGGGATGCGGCGGGACAGGGTGAGATGCGGAGGGATGCGGAAGCCCGAAGAGGCGGAAAAATCCGGAGCCGGCGGGGACGCGGGGTGCCCGGCAGCAGCGGGCGGGGGGCAGAGCGGAGCGCCGCGGGCAGACCGCGCCTCAGCCCCCCGCCCCGGGGCCTCGCCGTGCCCGCCGCTCACCTTTGTTGGAGGCGCCGCCGGGCAGCGCGGCGCAGAGGCAGAGCAGAGGGAGCAGGACGGCGGCGCGGGGCCGAGGGGCGCCCATGGCGGCAGCGGGTTGCAGCCCGGCCCGCGGCCCCGCTCCCGCACCCGGCCCGCACCCGCCCGCGCCCGGCCCGGCCCCGCCCCGCCACTGCAGCATGACGTCACGGGCGCGGCGGGGGCCGCGGGGGTCGGCAGCCAATGGGAGGGGCCGCCGCGCCAGGTGCGGCGGGGGGGGGGCGCGGGGCGGGGCCGGGCGGGGCGGGGCCGGGGGAGAGGGTTGGGTGGGGCGGGGCGGGGCCAGGCGATGGGACGGAGCTGCGGAGCGGGGGTGCAGGGCGGGGCGGGGGTGCCGGGCCGTGCGGGGCTGAGGTGCAGTGTACTGCAGGGCGAGGCGGGGGGGCGGGGCGAGGGGGTGCAGGGGTGCGGTGCGGAGGGGCGGTGCGGAGCGGTGTGCTGTGATGCGGGGCGGGGGTCCGGTGTGCTGTGATGCGGAGCGGTGCGGAGCGATGTGCTGTGATGCGGGGCGGGGCGGAGCGCTGCGGAGCGGGACGGCGCGGTGCAGCCGCTGTTTTCCCTCTCACTGCAACCCGGCCAGGGCAGGGAGCGGGGCGAGGGCTGGGGGCGCCTGGCCGTGCTGGGCCTGGGGGCTTCGAGAGGGAAGGGAGGGGCCGGCCGGGGCCGGGGGTGAAGCGATCGGGGGGGTAGCGGTGAAGGGGGTGCGGAGCGCACCCGCCCCCCGCCCGGCCCGGGCTCGGCAGAGCGGAGCTGCTGCCCGCGTCGTGTGCCCTGGACGGGGCGGCCGGGCCGGGGGCAGCGCGGGCCGGGGCACAGCTGGGTGGAAGCCCGCAGCCGCGGCGCCGCGGCGGCAGGAGGGGCAGGTTTACGGTGGGTCCGCAGCCCGGGGTTTAACCCCGGCAGCCCCCGAGGAGGGCGGAGGGTGAGGCGGGGACCTGCCGCTCCCGGCCCCCCCCCGCCGAGCTGGCGATGCGGACAGCGGGGGCAGTCCCGGCCTTTTCCGCGCCCCCCGGCGCGGGGACTTTTACGGCAGCGGGGGGCCGGGAGCGGGGCGGCCCCGCAGCCCTCCGCAGCCCCCCCGCCCTGCCCGGCCCGGCCCGCGCGCGCTGCCCGGCCCCTCTCCGTGCCCTGCGCTGCCCGCCCGGCCGTGCCCCCCGGGATGCCCCCCAACCTCACCGGCTACTACCGCTTCGTCTCCCAGGAGAACATGGACAACTACCTGCGCGCTCTAGGTAACCCACCCGCCTCGCCCCCTCCTTCCTCCCCTCTTGCGCCTCTAAAAACACCAGAAAGGGGTTGAGAGCTCCCCCCCCTTCTGCCCGCGACCACCGCCTTTGTGCAGCGGGAGGGGGCAGAGGGGTCACGGCTGGGGGTCCCTGGCTGAAAGAGTGGAGGGGCTCTGCGGGGGTGCTGCTGGGGGGGCGGGGGGGCAGGTCATCCATAGGTTTTCCCCTCCCCCTCCAGATATCAATGTGGTCCTGCGAAAGGTGGTTTGCCTCCTGAAGCCCGATAAAGAGATCATCCATACTGGAAATCACATGGTCATCCGCACGATCACCTCCCTGCGGGACTACGTTATGGATTTTGACCTGGGAGTCCAGTTTGAGGAAGACCTGGGACCTGTGGATGGACGCAAGTGCCAGGTGAGAAGTCCATGCAGTGCCCTGGGGGAACGTGTGTGTGTGTCTGTGTGCGTGTGCATGTGTGTGTGCGTGCACAAGAACTTGCTCAACTTTTGTTTCCCAAAGAGCTGATATGCTGGCTGGGAGCTGGCATGCCCCTGCAGGCCCAGGAGCAGGTTCTGGGTAAACCACGGCAGCACGGGTGGGTGCCAGCCGGGCAGAACCCCAGCACTCTGGGGCCCAGGGGTGCTGTCCTCTGAGCAAAGCCCTGCGGAGCAGAGTGGCAGGGCAGTACTCTGCTGCACTTGGAAACCGGAGGGTCATTCACTCCCCGCAGAGCATCAGTTCCAAGCAGCCACCAAAGCAACACCAGGTCAGGGGCTGCCTCTGAAAATGTGTCTGAGAAAAAGAGTGTCATGGCTGGAAAGCTGTACTGCCCCGACACACTTGCCTTGGGACAACGTCTTCCCCTCTCCTCCTTTTTTTCAGACAACTGTCTCCTGGGAGGGGGATCAGCTGGTGTGTGAGCAGCTAGGAGAGAAGAGAAACCGAGGCTGGAGGCACTGGCTGGAGGGGGACAAGCTGCATCTGGTGAGGACGCAGCTTGCTAAATCCCAGTTGCAGTGGGTGGGGGACACAGACAGGGTGAGTGCTGTGGGATCTAAGCCAGCCATGCAGCTTCCTGCCAGCTCCTCTCAGACTTCAGCCCCGTCTCTGCGGGGCAGCCACTGCTGCACACAAACATCCACCTCCAGGGTTTAAAAGTTAACGCAGCTTGACAAAGGCAACAGCCCGTCCGTGTGCCCTGCTGCCTGGCCCATCCCTGTGCCCTGCCGCCTGGCCCATCCGTGCCACCTGGCCCAATCTCTGCTGCCTGGCCCATCTGTGCTACCTGGCCCACTGGGGCTTTGGGGGGTTCGGGAAGACCACACAGCAGCATCTCACCTGTGTGACTCTGGCAAGCACAGGGAGGGCAGGCAGGGCTGCAGTGGCAGCAGCTGAGGAGGGAGAGAAGTGGGGGATCCGGCCTAAACTCCTCTTTTGCCTCCCCTTTCCCCAGCATATGACTGTTGAAGACGAGGTCTGTGTCCAGGTTTTCCAGAAGGTGAAGTGAGCGCTCCCTGACCAGGACCCCGCTCCTGAGGGCAAACTGCCCCATGCTGAAAAAGAACCGAGACCTGAGCGAGTCGAGCCCCCTGCAGCAGCATGCTTTCTTTGGCCCCTCAGAGCTGGGATGGGATGGGATGGGCCAGGCTGGGATGGGATGCCATGGACCGGGCCAGGATGGGATGCCATGGGTTGGCATGGACCTGGCCAGGATGGGATACAATGGGTCAGGATGTGCCAGGGGGGATGGGATGCCATGGGCTGGGATGGACTGGAATGGACCTGGCCGGGATGGGGTGCCATGGGCTGGGATGGACCGGGCCAGCACGCAGTGGGCTGGGATGGACCTGGCGAGGATGCGATGCTATGGGTCAGGATGTGCCAGGCCGGGATGGGATGTGATGGGCCAGGATGGACCGGGCCGT
Organism: Falco punctatus; assembly: GCF_963210335.1. Taxonomy (NCBI): domain Eukaryota; kingdom Metazoa; phylum Chordata; class Aves; order Falconiformes; family Falconidae; genus Falco; species Falco punctatus. The sequence goes on from NC_137585.1 coordinate 676,252, forward strand.
GGTGGGATGCGATGGGCCAGGATGGACCGGGCCGTGGTGGGATGCGATGGGCCGGGATGGCCCGGACCGGGGTGGGATGCGATGGGCCGGGATGGCCCGGACCGGGGTGGGATGCGATGGGCCGGGATGGCCCGGACCGGGGTGGCTCGGACCGGGTCGGCCCGCGGGCAGGGATCCCGGCGGGGCCGGGCGGGAGGCGGGGAGAGGCGGCGGGCAGGGCGGCGGGGCCGGCAGCGCTCGGAGGCTCCTTTCAGAATAAGAGCGGGGCGGGGAGGAACGGGGCGGGGGCTGCTCCAGGCGCGGCCGGCCCCCAGGGCCGCCTCTTGCCTTCCGCGCCCAGGCCAAGCCCCCGGCTCCCGGGGAAGCGAGGGCTGATGCCCGGGCGGGCGGCGGGGCTGAGCCTGCCGCTGCTGCAGCCACCGGCACCCGCCGTCGGCTCGGGGCCCCGGGGCGCCACGCTCCTCCCAGCGCCCTGGGGCCCCCCGGCAGGACGGTGAGAAGCAGCGCTTGGCCTCCGGAGTCGGGGACTCGCACGTGGCGGTGCGAAATCCTTGCGCTGCTCCCCCGGGAAGGTCCCGGGGGTGAGGAGGATCCCGGCTTTCCTGGAGTAAGAAGCCACAGCCACCGGCTTCGGCCACAGCACCCCTGGGCCCCCCCACAGCCGTCACAGCTGCCCTGCTTCTCCGAGACCAAGGGACAGCACCGGAGGAGGCCAGGTCCCCTGCAAAGCCGGCCCGGTGCCAAAGGCAGAGGCGTCCTTCCGCGCAGAGAGCTGACAGGACATGCAGGAGCCCACAGGCAGCTATTTCTGAAGGGCACTTGTGGTTGCCCCCACAGCAATAGGTTGAGGAGCAGCGTACGCAGAAGCATGTGGCTGCTGACACCGCGAACCAAGAGGCAGGCGGGTTTTGAAAACACGGGCCCTTCTCCAGCTGAGAAAATGCAATTTCTTTCTTCCAGCAGCTCATCTAAAAAGTAGTATTTTCCAAAGAGCTTCTTCTCAGGGAACTGCAAAGATGAGTGCCATGGGAAATGCGTTACTGCAGAACACGGGATAAGCAAGGGGTTGGAGAGCTGCAGCTGCACCTATAGCTCTGGCCCCTCAGCATTGCCTCTGAGGGCATCCCAGGCTGCAGCACCCTGTCAGCACCCACAGCACCCACCACCCAGCATGCCATTCATCAGCTCTATGCAGACCTCCACAATACACCATTCCCTCCAGCATAAGGAGCCTCTACATGATCTCCATTGCATCCCGTGGTTGCAGAAGGCATAGCTTTGTCTGACAGCAGCTGAAGCTGGTTCAATGCTTGCCCTCTTCATACTCCGCCATACAGTGAGAGCCCTCCTGAGCTGCCCGTGAGCCCCAACACCAAGCTCGCTTCACCACGTCTGGACTGGTATCTTCCAGACCATGTGATCAACAACTAATCAACTCATTTCAGGCCCTGCACCACAGGCTGGTCCAAACTACGCTTTTCTGAGCCTACATTCTGGTTTGCGGGTAGACAGCCACTGCCTTCAGTGGTTAGCCAGACTCTCCCGCTGGCATGCCAGCCACATAATCGGCATGCAAGCCTGTGGGGCAACCTGCTGAGTGCATTGCTCCTGACTGGTTGCCAGCCATCATATAGATCCATGACAGCTTCTTGTCTTCAGGAAGCATCTGGTTGTACCAGAACCACAGACAGAAATCAAACCCACTTGATGGGGTCCACACAATACTCCTGAGGGATGATGGTATTCCAGCCTATGCCAGGACTCCAGTGGGTAACTGCCAGCACTAACTCACTTGTTTTTTCTTTTGGCATCACACTAAAGGTGTGATGCCCAAGTCAGATGGTGAGTTTGCACAGCAGCACTGTATCGCTGAGACATGAGCCTGTGGGAGGAGAGGATGCTAGCGTGGGGCAGGGGATAGGGTGCGGTGTTGTGAGGACACTGTTCTTGCCCCTTGCTGAGCGACTAGTGCTGCAGAACAACCTCCCTGCTGGGGTATTGCACTTGGCTTTGCTCCTTGATTTAGAAGGCACAGAAACAGACAGCCAAGCTGCTGCTGCTGGCCACCATCTCATACCAGGGGGAAGACCTTCACTCTTCAGTGAGTCCTGAGCCTTCTTTTGGTGTAGGTCATCTTTGTATCAGCCAGAGCTGCAGGAGTGGCATGATTTGTCTGAAAAAGCAATAAGGCACTGAACACCACAGGCCTGGCCATGGGAAGCCGAAGCCCAGTGGCTAGTGGCAGTGTCCCCAGAAGGCTGCAGTGGGTCATCAAACCAAGGGGTTGAGTGTAGATGCCCTGGGAAAGCGCCTTAGTGTTTATGGGTGACCCTGGGTCTGTGGCCTTGCTGTACTGCAGGGTGGGTGGTGTAGCTGTAGGAGGCCCAGCAGAGGTATTTCTCTGTCCTCCTTCCTTCAGGTTTGAGGATAAAGTATCCAACTTCTCCTCCATGGTGGATGAGAGGGTCTGCACATCAGAGGATGGTCTCATGGCTTCTGAGGCTGTGGTCTCCAATGACCTGCTGTAACACACTGTATTCAAAGCAGGAGTCTGTCACCATGAGAGGAGGTTGGCATCTTTGACTGTGTTGAAGATCTACACTTCCTTTACTTTGCTCTGACACAGTCTGGATTTATTGTCCAGTCCTTTTGTGAGCCCAGCAGGCAGCAGACAGGCGCTGGTCTTGGCGTTCTAGGCTCCTACATGTATTCCGTGGTCCTACATGTATTCTGCTCTTAAGTGAAGTCAGGCACAGACATCTTCCTGAGGGAATAAATGATAGCAGGTATCTCCTGGCTCCTACCTGCCAGCAAGAGGACTGCAGAGAGCATCTGAAGGGGAACGCCACCAGTATGAGCACTGGAGCAGGACTGGGGGGCATAGCTGTGTTGTCCAAATCAGGTGGTTCTGTGGGATGTGTTAGAGGTGGGCTGTTTCAGTTAGACATATCCCCGCTAACCACCCTGGCTTCACCGCCTGAAGTACTCTGCTGGTAGCCCAGGTAGTGTTACGAGGGTGAGGGGAGGAAACGAGGACATGGGAGATGTGTCCTGGAAGGGGCGCTCCCAGGAGTGCCTCCTGCACAGAAGATTCCTTCCCTCAAGCACACCGAGATGATCAGCTCCCCGGCAAGGGATCCTGTGCCACTCTGCCTGCCGGCGCTGTGCCGAGGAGCCCTGCCCGTGCTGCCCCACATGCTGCATCGCTCCCAGAGCGGTTCCCAGCCCTGCCCGCGCTGTCCCGCTGCGGTGCCGGGACATCATCTCCCCTCCACGGTGGTGGGACCATGAGCTGGCATCGCTCTCCGCATGGCACAGCACAGTGGGAGCGTTCATCCCACGGAGGGGATGGCTGGAGGTCTGGAAGTACTGGGGTAAGGTCCCCCACTTAACCTTAATTCTGATGCATGGGGCCATACAGTGTTATGACAGAGCCACTAATTACATGTTCATGTGATCTTTTTCAGATAATAACTCAAAGACATTTGATGAGCAGGTTCTCTAGTACACTTCCATAAATATCCCAAAGATGCTTTCTTCATTCTTTTTCTATTTTCATCTTCATTCAACAGGTTTTTGAGGCTGTGAACTGTTTCCTGTGATTTCAATGCAAGAAACTTGTTGATTTCTCTGAAGCCACTCATTAATTCTAAGGGAAAAACACTAAAATGATGTTTTATCTCTTACACCAAAGTCTGAAAGCCAAGAAATTTCAAACTTCATGAATTCTGTGGCACACAATACGTGTCTTGGGCACTAAGCTGATAAAAGATTGAAAGGTGTTTTTAAGTTGCTGTGTTTCCTTATTTCCTCATTAAATAACACAGGCCTTATCTAGCTAGCTGGTTTCTCCTAAAAATGCTTGCAGAAGAAACAGCAAGAAGTGTCCTTGGAAAGGAACGTGTTCTCAGAGTGCTTTTAATTCCATATGTTTGCTTATTTTTCTTAATATTTAAGGCAAATGCCCAAGTTTTCTTGCTTCCCCTGAAGAAGCTCCCAGTTCCCATCCCCAAAAAAACTCCCAGGTGCTCTTCCTCAGCAAGCCAGAACAGAGAAAACTTGGCTTTTTTTGGTGGTTTGATGTTTTTTTGTAAGCTTCATTTATTAAGACTAAAATTTCTGGTCTTCTTCCCACAGCAGAAACCTGCCTATATGGGGTGGGGGGAGTGAAGGAGAACATCTCGGGGGGGACGGGACACAAACCCAGAGCAGCTGCGGGGTGGCGGCTCCAGCCCCGGGGGGGCTCCATCGGGCGTTCCGCTGCCTCCCCGCCCGGGAGAGACGGACTGGCCCTGCCCGGCGCGGGGGTGAGACCCCCGGGAGCGCCTCCCGGAGCGCGGCGGCAGCAGGGGGCAGCAGTGCCGGGCGCCCGGGCGGCCGCAGCCTCTGTCACCGGGCCCCCTCCCGGCTCCCCCGCCCCCGCCCCCCCCCGCTCCCCCGACTCCTCCCCCCCGCCCGCCCCCGGCTCCCCCCGGCTCCCCCCGCCCCCGACTCCGTCCCTGTCCCCCTCGTCCCCGTCCCCCTCCCGGCTCCCCCCACCGGCTTCCCCCGCCCCCGTCCCCCCCCCGCCCCGCCGAGCCGCCCCGGTCCCCGCCGCCAGCCGCCCGCAGCCGGAGCCGCGCACGGACATGTGAGTGGGGGGGCGGTGGGCTGGACCCCTCCAGGGCGAAGGGGCCGCGGTGCAGCTCCGCGGGCACGCAGGGCTGCAGAAGAGGGAATTCCCCGGCTGGTGGTTCTGTGAGCTCTGGGCAGGGAGCTTGTTTTGGAGGAACACGGAGAGTCCCGTTCCCCGGGGGGGGATCTGCAGAATGAGGAAAAAGAAAGAAAAAAAAATAAGTGCCAGCTTTTGGAGGAGAGAAACCAAGGCATGGCGGGGTCCAGGGCTGCCCGGGGGGCACTGGGGGATGGCTCCTCCGCAAACTGGGCTTGAGAGCCGCAGACCCTCACCGCCCCCACCGGGCAGAGAGCTTCCGATCTAGCGGTGTCCAGAAACGATCCACCAGCCCAGGGCCAGAGGGAGCAGCCCCCCCCCCCCCCCCCGGCTCTGAGGGAGCAGCCCCCCACCCCCACCCCCAGCCTCTGAGGGACCGGGGAGCTTGCCTGTGCCCCCTCAGATCGATGCCTCCCTTGGCTGGTGGCAGCACCTTGCTGGAAGCTGGCTGGTGCTGCTGGCTGCCATGTCAGCTGTCCCTCTCGCTCCTGGGCCACCCAAGCCAGAAGGGGGACCTGCAGCAAGGCTCCCGTTAGGTAGTGCACAAGTCACCTGTGAAGTCTCCTCCGACTTCGGATGACCTAATTTTGTGCAATGTCATCGTTTACTTGCCATGTTCACAGGCACACTCTTCCGCTCCTGTGGGCCTTCCTTTTCTTTGGAGTCATCAATTCCAGTACAGTCCCAGGAAAGTTCTTTGGGGAGATCAGATCCCCTGGTTATCCCAAGCCGTATCCCAACAATAACATCAGCGTCTGGGACATCCATGTCCCAAAAGGCTATGTGGTGAAGCTGACCTTCATGTATTTTGACCTGGAGCCATCTGAGTCCTGCTTCTATGACTATGTTAAGGTACCTGCATAGACACTGGGGCTGAGGGGTGGCTGGAGATTGGAATTTGGTGGCCACCACACGCAGTGGGTCCTCATTCACCAGGCTTCCTCTCATGCTTCCCACAAAGGGAAGGGAAGGAGTTAAAGAGAGAAATGGGAGGAGCAGGTACTGGCAGCTCATGGCTGGGTGACAGGGGTCCACAGGCAGGTGGCATCTTCTCAGCAACGGTGATTTCCCCTTAACCTTGACAGATCAAAGCAGACAAGAGGAACCTGGGCCGATACTGTGGCCGGCTTGAGTCACCCACAGGCAATCACCCAGGAAGGAAGGAGTTTGTGTCTAAGGGGAACAGGATGCACCTGGCGTTTCACTCCGATTTCTCCAACGAAGAAAACGGCACGGTGATCCCCTACAGGGGCTTCCTGGCCTATTACCGAGCTGTGGGTGAGTAGGCAATACCCTCGGCATGCAAAAAGGTACCTGTGTGGCTCTAACCAATTTTTCTTCTTGTCAGACAAATAAAGAGAAGGTGTAAGCAAGGACATGGGTGTCTGTGTACTTTCAGTGAGTGGCAGTTTTAACACTTTCCTCCCCTTGTCCCTGCATCTCATATGTCCTCAGATCTTGATGAATGTGGCCCTAACTATGCTGCTGAGATAGAAGAAAGGCCTCGGTGCCAGCACTTCTGCCACAACTATGTGGGTGGCTACTTCTGTTCTTGCCGGGCTGGCTACCAGCTTCAGAGTGACCAGCACTCCTGCAAAGGTAAACTGAAATTGGTAAAGATCAGAGAGTTCCAGGGAAGGAGCCCTGCAGCCAGGAAGGGTGGGAGAAGTGGCTTAGGGAGCAGCCGGCAGGGCCACAGAAGACATGGCTCCACAACGTGACCTCTGCTTTCTTCCTTTGTGCCAGTGGAGTGCAGCAGCCAGTTGTTCACAGAGGCAGCTGGGTACCTGAGCAGCCCGGAGTACCCCCAGCCTTACCCTGAGGACCTCCAGTGTAACTACAGCATCCGTCTGCAGAAGGGCCTGTCTGTCATCCTCAAGTTCTTGGATCCCTTTGAGATTGATGACCACCAGCAAGTCCGCTGTCCTTATGACCAGCTCAAGGTACTGGAGACTGGCAAACTCCACTTCCAACCCCACTGCCGGATCCAGACAGGAATTGTGGGGACACCACTCCTGGGATGAGAAATACAGGATCAGTACAAGGAGGGTGCCTGGCACAAAGGACTGAGCTCTTCCCCTGTCTTCCTCCCTCGGTGCACTTAATTACTGCTGTCCTGAGGTCAGAGGCTCTGGGTCACAGGCCGCTCTGAGGGAAGCCAAAAAAATCATCCCTCTTCCAGTTTTATCTCCCTTTGATTTAATCTCATGATTTGAAGGGGTCAATAGCTCTGTTTCCCCTGAGAAGGGGGACACAGAGCTTGTGGTCGGTCGGCCCCCTGCTCTCATCGGTCAGCAAGGGTGGGTCAGACCGCCAGCCCTGCTCGCCATCACAGGCACTGTCGCACTTGGTCTGGACTGAGATACGGGTGCTGGGGCAGAGAGGCATTTGTGTTTCTGTCCCTGTGATACCTGTTCTCCTCATCAGATCCAAGCACGTGAGAGAGAGATTGGTGAATTCTGTGGCAAGGAGTCACCCGGCATCATTGAAACCAACAGCAATGAGGTGGACATACTCTTCCTCACTGATGAGTCGGGGTTCAGCCGTGGCTGGAAGATCCACTACACCTCGGAGAGTAAGCCATTTCTTCCCCAGAGGCTGCTACAGCCGATCTACGCCATTGGTTAATGCCGACTTACTTTGTCCCATTCTCTAACAGAAATACGGTGCCCGCAGCCTGTCCCACAGGATCAGTTCACCATCATCAGGGACCTTCAGCCTGTGTATCAATTTCAGGACTATTTCATCGTCAGCTGCAAGACTGGGTATAACCTGGTGGAGGTGAGACCCCTTCTCTGCTCCCTCCAGCCATGCTCTGGCTGCTCTTCAGCCTGTGTAAGCCTCTCACCTGTCAGCAAAACTGTCTTCGGAGATTTCGCTCATGGCAACCTCTTGCAACTGCTGTTTCTTCCTTGCTCCTGTCGGCTTTCTTCCAGTGGTTTCTCCCTTCCCAGCTCCCTTCCTTATGTAGTTACTGTCTCACAAAGCCTTGGTAGAAGATGAGAGACAAAGATCCCAAGAAACACTGGTAAACAAGACTGTCTCTTTGGAAGGATGTGAAATTGGATGTGAAGGAGATGCATCTGCCCCCCTTGCTATCCTGTTGCCAGGACTGGGTAGCACCCCAGACTCGCCACGGTGCCGTGGTTGCTGGCTGCTGCTGCCTGTGCCTGCTGGGAAGGGTCTGTAGCCTGTGGCAAGCACAGGACAGAGGGAAGGCAGCAAAGGGAGAGGGCAGCAGCTGGAACAGACTGCAGAGGGGCACCTGTTGGACAGCAGTGAACAGAAGGGCAGACAGAACAATATTTTGATGTGGGGGAGGGAATGTAAGGCTGTACAACCAACAGAGGTGGTTTTCTCTCCCCCACAGGGGCACCGAAAGCTGCTGTCCTTTACGGCTGTCTGCCAGGCAGATGGAACGTGGCACCAGTCCATGCCCCACTGTGAAAGTGAGTGAGCTGAGAAGAGGGATTATGGCCCCTGCTGTGGCTTTCCCCCTCCGGGAACATGGGGACCTCAGTATCTATGACTCAGTTTGGCTGTGGCCATAGAATCATGGATCTGCTGGTTGGAAGGACTTGTGGAGGTCCAGTGTTGACTTTCATGACGTTTTTCCACTTGCAAAAGCTTAACCGTTTCTCCTCCCTTACAGAAATGCATAAAATATCACTAAAAATTTGCTATAAAGTTGTAAGACCTAAAAGCAAAAGATCCCAGTCAGGGATCCATTTTGGAACAAGGTCTCTCTGCCCGCTGTACTGACTGGTCCTTCCCACCACGGGCACGGTCGAGGCTGCCCCTAACCCTGCAGGCAGTAAGGCTGGCTTTGGCTCATCTCGCTTTTCTTCTGCTTTTTTTTTTTTTTTTTTTTCGTAGTTGTGAGCTGTGGCGACCCTACACCCCTGAGCAACGGGGCATTCAGCTATGTCAACGAGCCTGCAGACAACACCTACCAGTCGGTGATCACATACCGATGCAATGAGCCATATTATCACATTGTCACCAGAACAGGTGGCGGTGAGTCCTAACCCCACGTGGGCATTGAAATCCCTGTACAAAAAGCCCTCCCAGATTCCCAGTTAGAGTCGTCCCTGCTCCCCAGGCTCAGGGCTCATGCTCTCCTCCTGCAGAGGCTCTCCCATCTTTCCTTGGCTCTGCAGCACAGCTCCTGAGGCTTGTCACCCCAGCTATTCCCAACTCTGCTTCATTCCCAGAGTCCGTCACGCCCCTCCTACACACTCTCCTTAACTTTTGCAGAAGGTCTTATTCTCTCACCTGTAGTCATGATTTGTTCTTCCCTAGTGGATTTCATTCTTTCACTGAAATTTGAGGCATGGTGGCTGGGAATCACCAAAACTCTGAAAACTCACCACACCAGCCCAAGTTGCTACAGATGCAAATAAACAAACTCACATTTCACTCCACTGTAATGCTGTTTACCTTTTGGAATATTGTCCAGCAGCAGAGACGTCTAAGGGCTAAATAACATACAGACAGAAAAACCCGTTTTCATGCAGCAGGTCAGAAAAATTAAGGCAACGTTCAAACCCATTCACATGACTTCTTTTTGCACCTGGATCATGATTTGATGGCACAGGAGCTTTGGTTACGGGAACAGCATAAGGAGTTTATGATTTCCTTGCCTTGGCTGCTCATTTAGACTCCAGAGAAAAAAATGTAGATTTTTAAGCTGAGTCAGTTCTTGACATGGTTGCCAGCATGGGCGTAGAGTTGTGCAGCATGCCTGAGAGGGGTGAGACGCTCCCTGGGGCCAGGAGCAAACAGCTAAGGAGTTCTTTAAGTTGGTAGTAACGTTGAATTTGATTATTCTTGTACCCGAGTTTAACTCCTTCATAAAGAGTCAGAGCTGAACCTCAACAGAAAAAAGTCAGGAGCAAGTAAATATCAGTACCAGCCACATTCTGGTGGTGAGTCATCGTGATTTAGGCAATTTTGAAAGAGAACAGCAAACCCTTTATTGGAAGCATTTGCTACAGTGTAAGACAAATTGTATCTCAATTATTTTTAGTCACCAGCACAAACTTTCTATGACAAGCAGGAATGTTGGAGGTAGGGGAGTCTCTGCTGAGAGGTGACAGGCAACTTCGCTGACCTGCAGTGTAGCCTCCGAAATAGATACTGAACATGTACAGTAATGGTCTCATCTTTTTTTCTGTTTCTGGAACAAACCACGTTGTCCAACTCTCTGCAAACTACAGAGACCAAAACCTTGGATTTAAAATCCACGTCCTTACTTCTCTCCCTTCCTTGGGCTAATAAGAGCTCTGTAAGCATGTGAAGTCTTTGCTTCACTCAGATAACTCTTCAGGTTTTTCTTCTAGGGAAGCAATGCCTGAGCTTTACTGCTCCCCTGGAGCTGAGGTGCTCTGAGATGCACATGCTACCCCAGATGGAGATGTTCCAGACTATACCCCCGGTGGCTTTTCCTGGGAGAGGCTGTTTTGGGATGGAAGGGCTGAGAGCAACATGTGGGATAGCTTGGAAAGAGGAACCCCTTGAAAATATTCTGTTGTGTTCTGTTCTTCTGTGCTGTCCTGTCCTATCCTATCCTATTCTTTCTTCCCACCCCATCCCTGGAGGCCTGGGTCTCATTCACTTCCCTCTCCATCCTACAGACACATTCACCTGCTCTCCTGAGGGAACCTGGGTGGATCGAGATGGCCAGATGAAGATTCCTGCCTGTTTGCCAGGTCAGTAAAAAACTCTGACTTTGGTGTTTACTGATCCATGCTTACAGTCAGCACAAAGCCAGGACAAAATGCAGGGAGGGGAATGAGGACAATGGTGTCAGTGAGGGAGGACAGGGAAATCTATCCAGGAAGGCAAAAATAAGGTGAAATCAAACAGTGGTGGTAGGAAGGAGAGAGACAAGCCAGGGCAACAGAGGGTGTCATCATCTCCTTGCGTTTCTTCACAGTGTGCGGGAAGCCGGTCAACCCCGTTACTGAAGTCCAGCGGATCTTGGGTGGCAAGTCGGCAAAGACAGGCAACTTCCCTTGGCAGGCTCTGACTGGCATCCACGGGCGAGGGGGCGGCGCGCTCCTGGGCGACCGCTGGATCCTGACTGCCGCCCACACCATCTTCCCCAAAGGGGCTGGGGGGAGCAATGTCAGCCTGGAGCAGCTGGCAGAGGAGGCTAACATTTTCCTCGGCCACGAGAAGGTAGAAGAGCTCCACAAGATGGGTAACCACCCTGTACGTAGGATCTTTATCCATCCAGATTACAACCCCAGTGATGAGTACAACTTCAATGGGGACATAGCCCTGCTGGAGCTGAAACACCCAGTGACCCTGGGCCCTACCGTACTGCCCATCTGTCTCCCAGATACCACCAACACCACGTTCTACGTGCATGGGCACATGGGCTATGTGAGCGGGTTTGGTGTGGAAAAAAATTTCATTTCAAATCATTTGAAGTATGTGAGCCTGCCAGCTGTTGCTCGAGAGGAGTGTCAGAGGTGGCTGGACAGTAAGAAGGGACATGTACCTATGGTTTTTTCTGAGAACATGTTCTGTGCTGGCTTCCTCAGAGACAAGCGAGACACCTGCCAGGGGGACAGTGGGAGTGTCTACACGGTGCTAGATGCAGGAAGTGGTCGCTGGGTGGCTACCGGTATTGTTTCTTGGGGTATCGGCTGTGCTGAAGGTTATGGCTTCTACACCAAGATCCTCAACTACTTGGACTGGATCAAAGGGATAGCAGGGGAGGACAGGCTCTAGACACTGCTCTGTCCTGCTAGCTGAAGAATCACCAACAACATGTAAATTTCCAGACACAGAAAATCCTATCTAAAGCTTTGGATGATGTACCAAAAGCTTTCCAAACACACAGACTATGTCTGAAAGCCACCACACTGTTTGATAAATTTTTGGTGGCACCATCAAAACTTACCAAAGCTGTTGTACCACTGGCGGCCTGTGGGATGCCTCTGAGGATGCTCTCGTTCTTCCAGATCTTATTACTGGATGAAGCCTTAATAATATCATGAAATCTCAGGACAGCAAACCTATTCTTGTTTGAAGCGCTCACGATACCATCAGATTGCTGCAATCTACTGCTGTACTCTGTGGTGTGGGAGGGCTGCAGGGCAGCAGACTTTCCTGAAGGATGTGGCTCTTTGTGCCGAGTACAGCATACATATGCCCATTGGCATCAGTGAGTTTCTACAAATATTAAAATCATTGCTGGAGAAACCAGGTGTGCTGTGGTTTTCTGTCTTTGCTTTTAGCAACTAGTAAACATTCCCCATCACTGAAAGCAACCTATGGAGTTTATACAGGGATCGCTTTACCTGCCACTAAAACGTTTCCAGTTCTTTAACGGCACGTGGCATTTAGTCACCTGTCACAAAACTACCATTAGATTACCTGGTCTGAAACTCCAGGTGGCTTCAACGGAGGCAAAAATAAGTTGTCTGTGTGATGCCACATTCAAAAGACAGGGAAGACGACAACCAGTCTCATGGAGAAAAGAGCCCAGGAACCGTTACTGATCAGAATTTGGGGATGAATTTTTTTATACTCTACAAAATAAGGCCCTGACTGCAGGACAGCAGCTCTGAAATGATGCCAACTCAGAGAGGAGGTGACACCTCTTGTGTTGTGGGTATTCTCTGGAGTTCTTGACTAGTTTTGCTGCTGCAGAACAGCCTGCCTTTTTCTGATGAGTCATTGAGAGAACTGAGGTCTGCGACAGCCTGGCAGGAACTCGGGGGGGCAAGGTCATAGCTGCCTTCTCGCACTGTTTTCTGTGAGATCCAGCTGTGGATCTCCTCAGGTGTCAGTATGTCTCATTTGCTTTTGAGATAACATACCCTGGGGAGCGAGCTGCGAAATTGCACATCTGATACAAGTTCACCCATGATCTCCAGGGTTGGAATTCTGTTGATCTTTCCCATTTGTGTGGGCAAGAGAGGAGCAGGAGAGACAACAGGAGCATGGTAAAACAAGGTGCCCAGTTTTACAGGAGCAATGGATAAAACCTGGTCTGGGGGAGGGAAGGGAGGATGCAGAATATGCAGCTGGGGGAGTATTCCAGGTGAAGAACAGGGAATTTCTGAGATGTTCAGTGAGTACAGGTGGCAAGGACAGAAAAATACCCAACTCTTCGGTCCTTGTAAAAATTGAGAAAAATTACAGAGAAGGCATCTTAAAGGATCTCCTACTTTGCAGGAGACTAGGAAACTTCAGGAAACTGAGGCATGGAGAACAGATGATTTGCCTCAAAACCCCAGTGGAACCTGTGACCCCCCTAGGAACAGCAATCCCAGCTAAGCGAGTTGCTTTCCTGTCTCCTGCTCTTCGACCATTCAGCCACGTTTCTGTTTCTCTTCTCCTTGGCTGTCCTGAATTGATTTCAGCAGTTTGCCTTCCCTTGCTTTTGAGAAAGACTGGAGTTCATCAGCAGGTTGGTGAGTAATCACGCGATGCTGCTTGCCTGAGTGGCTTTGTGGGCAGAGGAGTTGAGGAAATGTCTTACCTTAGTTTGAAGGTCACTTTTCAGAACTTAAAATGGATTAATTTTCCCCAAATCATACTTTGTTGAGCTGTTCCTACTGCTGAAGTATCCATCACATAGCCAAGGCAGAAGCTTCCTAACAGCCAGACACAGCAGGCTGTAAGATTTCTAGTGGCTTTCGCTCATGATTACCCCAGATGTTTGGCCTTGTCTGTATAATTTGTAAAATTCTAATACATACTGTGAAGCTATAAAAAATTGTCACCACGGCACCACTGCATCGTTGTTTCTTTGCCAGTATGCAGTCACCTCTTTGCCCAAGAGGGACACGAGCTAAATTTGCAGCCGCGACTGGATACCAGGGCTGGACACCTGCCTTTGGCGCTCCGTGAGGATGCCAGGAAAGCTGGGATGAGTCCACCTACTTAGCCACAAGAAGGGATGACTATAAAACTTCATACAAGATTCAAGCTTGACACATACAGATATAAAAGTAAAAAGCATTCAGTGTCCTGTGGGTCCAGTTCCTCAGGAATGTGGTGTAAGATCCTTGGTTACCAGCCCAATGACAAAATAACCTTTTGCTGGTTACTCAAACCTGAAGGTGCTTGCACTGAGTGTGGGAATCTGTGGAATCTCCCAAGAGCTGCACACCTCCTCCTCCTCACCATTTCCCCGACTCTCAGAAAAACTTTGGCTGGAAGAGGAGGTCTCTAGTCCAACGCGCTGCTGACAGCAGTACTTCAGAGCTTCAGGGCCTCGTCTGGGCAAGTTATGGAGATTCCCGGGATCCCGCAGTGTTATGGTACTTGTTCCAGTTTTGACCCCCGCCCTGGGAAAAATCCCAACTGAAAATTTCACGATTGCAATTCATGTCTGCTGCCTTTTGTCCTGTCACCAGAGCCTTGCTCTGTGTACTCCCCAGCCCTCCTTTAGGTGTCTGACAGCAGCTAGATCCCCATCTTGGCTTCCTCCTTTTTCCAGCTGAACAAACCCAGCTTCCTCCGTCTCTCACCATATGCCACCTGCGCCAGTTCACTGACCACCTCAGCGGAAGGACAGCTGATCCAGGACTTTCTGGAGCAGGAGACACCACTAACACATATCAGGTAATCTTCTTTCACAACGCTACCTTGCCTAAATCAAGCAAGATTTATTTCTTATCTAACACAATAAAGTTTGGAAAATAAAGCCCTGAGGACAGGGGAATGAAAGGATTTTGAAGATGTCTCTTCTGCTCAGCTTGTCTCAGAAGCCAGAAATCCTCATTGCTGGTCACGGTTGGTCAATGAGATGCAATCGTTTCAGAAGAGCTTCATGAAGATTTAGGTAGAGCAAGTTACAGCTTGACAAAAACTGGCAGCGTAGTGAATCAAAATGTGATTAGACCCTTGGTTGAGGGAGTTTCAGGGAGAACTAGGTCTGGACCGAGAAGAAGAAAGGTAGCACATACACAGCAGCACATTGCACAAAAGGCGATTTGGACATTCTTTAATGCTGTTAGAGATTCTGAACAATACAGGAAACATATAAATCCAAACCCAGGCTCTGAACCTACCCTGGGAACCAACAATTATTCTCTCTTATTTTCACTGAAATCTCCCTGTCAGGTGGGGCATTTCTAGGTCTTCTCCAGGTGGGAAATAATGGGATAGAAAAATACGGGAAGAAGCGGAAGGAGCCTGCACTCAGCACAGACACAATGCGTTCCATCCACCGAGTGAGCAGGACCACAGCCAGCCTGAGCACGTAACCATCGTGTTCAGGAAGGGTGGCTGCACTGGAAGGAGAAAGAGCTAATCCTGCCAAGTTTATTCATCCTCATGCTGGCTCATTGTCTCTGCAATCCAGTCCAAATAACGCACTACCTTAGTGTAAAGACCAAAGGTACCACAACGTGGTCCCCAGGAGATCAGCCCGGCCACATAGTACCGTCTGTCATCAAGAGGATCTTGGATAGCGTAGGCTCCGCCACTGTCCCCCTTGCAGCTGTCCTTGCCCCCACCAGCACAGATCATATTGTCGGTGAATCGGTACGCACTGGAATCGGCAGAGCCCTCTGGTTTCACAGATCGGCACTTATCCATGCCCACCACGGGAATCAGTGCCTTCCACAGATAGATGGGCAGCCTTCCGCTCTCCCTCTGGCCCCAGCCAGCAATGTAGCCCAGCGTCCCCTCCTCCAGCTCGTACTCGGGTGATTTACCAGGAAGGCAGAGGGGCGAGATGTTTGGGCCCATCCTCACAGGTTCCCTCAGCTTCAGTAGCGCAATATCATTATCAAAATCGGTCCTGGTGTCAGCGGGCTGATTCTTCCAGCCCGGGTGGATGAATGAGGCCTCTGCGATCAGCTGCTGGCCCTCCCGGCTCAGAGGTCCTTCAGCGACATTGGTTGCCCCGGCATACATGTTGGGCCTTTCGTACCCCTCCAGCACATGAGCTGCAGTCATTACCCATCGCTCAGAGATTAACACACCGGCTCCTCTTGGGTGTTTGAAATACACCTGCCAGGGAAAGTTGCCCTTTTCTGCAAGGGTGCCTCCAATGATCTTTGCTTTCTCCTTAATGGGATTGCTAGGCACCCCACACACTGGAAAGAAAAGAAAAAAAAGAGGAACCAGATGGGATAATTCGCAGTTAGAAACAGGGGCTCTCTGGTACCAGCTTGCCGAGTTGCAAACCAGGGGTTCTTTGGTACTGCTAAAAAGCCCATACCCATCCCTGCGACGCCTGCTAAATCATTTTTGATTCTGAGTAACCAATGTTTATATTCCATGTCATAGAATTTGCAACTATTATTTAGAGAGAAATTAAAGAAAATTCGAGCAAAACTACTACCAACGTTCGATTTAGGCTAAAAATACTCATTCTCAAATTCTTGTTCTGGAAAGGAGTTGTCACCCCGCCAGTGCTGGGTATGTCAATTTTCACAATTTAACTGCATTCTAGTTAGCATTTTTCCTTTGCTGAATTATAGCCTGTAGGTGAAGTGATTGTCTTTGGAAAAAATATTTAAGTTCTTAGAAACACGATGCTGGTCTTTAAAAATTTATCTTTTTTTTTGTGAACTCCAGATAGTGTCAGGTTATGTGTTGTTTTAACCGTTGTTTTACCATTTTTTCTCTCCATTCTTTTAGAATGTAAAATCTTAAGCAGTGGGTCAATGGAGATCTTGTCTGTGGGTCTATCTCTGTGCAGAGATGCTCCCTGCTCTTTGGCCAAGGTGTTCTGTAACGTTTTGCAGAATGTGGGCACTAAGGGCATAAATGCAGCTGGCCGTTCTGCTGTAGCTAGGAAATCGATTTCTTATCACATTGCCTTGTTTACATTGAGCCCTTAGTCACAGAGTCACAGATTAAGGAACTATACCCAGTAGGTAGTCATAGAAAGATTGAGGCTGGAAGGTACCTCTCGATGGCTCCAGCTCCACCTGCTCGTCCCTAACTGCCCTTCCCCTGCTCCACCCAGGTTGCTCAGAAGCTTTCACACCTGACTTCTGACCATCTCCAAGGGTGGTGATTAGCTGGCCTCTCTGGACACCAGTTCCAGTGCTGGGGTGGGTGGGGGAATGGGATATTTTTCCTTAAATGTAGCCAGAATTTTGTTTCTGCCCATTGCCTGTCACTGTCTTTTGCTGCTGCGTCCTGTCGAGAAGAGTCTGGCTTCATGTTCTTGCATTCATGTCCTGCCTCCCAGGCAGTACATCCTGAGCTGTATCCCACAATTTGCCTTTTGCACTGTGCACTTGCACAGTCCGAGCAGTCAGCTGAGCTGGCCCTTCAGAGGCTGTGTCACCTTCAGCTGTGTCTTGTGCTTTGCCCACGATGGTTTGGGGGTTTGGAGTAATGAATAGGCATCATGTACGATTAGCCCTAAGCACGATGCCTCTTCAAAGAGGGTAAGGTGGACAGCGTGCAGAATACATAGGATCTAAAATTCTCTCTTTCAGCTGGAAGTTAAGACCCAGCCATAACTACCAGCAGTCAGGAGCAGGAGCAGTGCCTACTAGCTTCCCTCCTCAGTGTCCCCCAAAACCACAAAGAGAGGGTGTGAAGGTCCTTGACAGGGATCTTGCTCGAGCCTTCAGACATAGTAAGTGTAGCTGAAGGACCCATTAAACCATAAGGGTTTAGGCTGTGACTTCCAGTGAGCAGTGAAAGACCTTTCCCTGTAGTGCTGCGTCTGTAGTGCCCAGCGGGCAGCTGAGCACTGCCCACAGCAGAGGTCTGACGAGAAGCTACATCTCTCAGTGCAGTTTGGGAGGGACTGAAGACAGAGAGGTCCATCATTGCCAGATGCCTCTTTTGACCTGTCAGTCTTTTTGCTACCTGTGATGCAGACAGAGATCTAAAGCACTGAACAACTTGAGAACGCACACACTTGAAGGTGGGGAACCTGGTGTGGAAACACACAGCGGTACTTGAAGAGGTCCTGTTATACCAGCTGTCTTATTACGTTGCCCACTTTTGTTTCCAGTTTCTTTTCTGCTGCCTCATCTGACCCTCCTTTGGGGCCCCCAGCTTTTAGAAATACCCTGTCCAATGTGATTCAAACAACATAGGATGGATCAACTGCACTTTCAGGC
Organism: Falco punctatus; assembly: GCF_963210335.1. Taxonomy (NCBI): domain Eukaryota; kingdom Metazoa; phylum Chordata; class Aves; order Falconiformes; family Falconidae; genus Falco; species Falco punctatus. The sequence continues at coordinate 694,027 of NC_137585.1, forward strand.
TTAAATATTTAAAAACAGAGAGGTGAAAGAAGCAGTGGTCTTTATATGCCGCGTGTACATGTACACAGTTTTTGGTAGTACCTGGGACACATTTTGGTAGCTTTGTTCCCATGTCTTCGTTGACCCATTCTCCACTGGCTGAGCACTGATACACCGCTTGGAAAACACAAGAAAAAAGAGTGCCATAAGGATACAACCAGGATGAAGAGGGGGGTAAGCAGCGTTACTGTATAAGATGATGTATTAACCTTCTCATTCCCAGAGCAAGCACAGCTTGGTAAACATTGCTGAGATCTCCCTCCAAGTACACAACCCCACAAGGACGCTTCTGCCCCTGTTTTGGAGGGACCTCATCTAACAGATTTCTTGAGTCCTTTACTTCTCCAGCGGAACTGTGCGCTAGATGTGACAAAAGTCTCCATGGTTCACACACCAGACAAATGGAGAGAGGACTTGCTAATGCATTTAGGTCAACAGTCCAAGTGCTGACATTATTAGAGTGTATTAAACACAAAGGCAACGCAAATCAACTGCCTGCCACCCCACACCAATACGAGTTTTTTTCCCAGTCTTGACATGATGGAATATAATCCCAGCCCCATGATGATGCCAGCACCATTTCTCAGGCCTTTGCTCAAAGAAGCATGTCTGTGTAGCAGAGGCAATGCTCACCATCTTCCTTGTCTTTTAGGGTATAGTAAGGAGCATCACACTGATACCGGAAAGCAGCTTTGTACAGAGGCTCGTGAAGCTCGGAGACGTACACGGCTTGAGCATTGTCAATAGGAGTGGGATCACCGCAGTTGACAGCTGTAGAGAAGAAACAAAACCGATGAAATATAATCAAAGAGGCATTCTCACCTAACAATATGATTATTGTGTGAGGAGGAACCACTCAGCTACTCTGGTCCCTGTATGGTCATCAGTGCTCACATCCTCTGTCCTTTCAGCCTGCTCACATCCCAGTCCTTCAGCGTTCTCCTTGTCTGGAGATACAGTGGATCTAGAGCCTAAAGGCTCTGCTTCCAGTCTGCTTCCCACAGTACAGAGACAGGTCACTTACGAACACAGCGGAGATGGGAGTTGCTCCATTCACCATTTTCCTGACAGCTGGAGTGAAAAGTCACGATGCTGTCTCGTTGCTAGGGAAAAGAACACAGGATCCATGTGAGCCACTGGCCATGAAATGTGTCTGACACAGGCACTCCAGTGGAGGGTCCTCAGAACACTGCCGTGGCTGGAAGAAGTTTCCACTTACTACAGCTGTGGTGAAAACTTCTGAGTCCCCACAGGTGCTCAGGGCACCTGATGCGAAATGGCATCAGGAGGCTGCTGAGGGGGCCACAGGGGATATATGCTGGTTTATGTAACTTACCCTCACAATTTCATAGCCTTCCATGCAGGTCACCTTCACACTGTCCTTGAAGACGTACTTGTCCTTCTGCGGCTCAAGAACAGAGTTCGGAATGATGCTCAGGGGACAGGTTATGGCTTTGAAGAGATAGGTGGAATTCAGTGATTAACTGCTTCAAGATTTGCTCTCCTTCCAGCTCCCAAATTCTTTCTCCCCAGTGATTATTTTCCCTCTGGAATACGTAAACGGGCATCTCTGTTTACTCAAAACCAGCTGGTGTCAACAAGTCAACCTGCTCTTGTACCATGAATCTGACCCGGGACAAACCTTCTCCTTAACTCAGCACCCGAGGGAACGTTTTCCCAAGTATTTACTCACAATCCTCATAGTAGCGTATTTTCCAGCCTTTGTGCTGGTTTTTGTGGTCTGTCTGGAAGATTATGTCAAGAACGTTGCTCCTAGTTTTGATTTCAGGAGGACCTGAGAATTTGCTGCCACAATAGGGACCAAAACGCTGCTTTCCAGAGACAAACTGGGAAAATAACAAACCAGAAGAAATGAGAAATATCAAATGTATTCAGTGAGAGTGAGTCAAATATATATTCAATATATACATATTCAAATGTATTCCCAAGAACTTCAGAAGGCAACGTGGTTAGAAAGAAAGTGAAGCGGTCAGAGTGTCTTCTGAATATGAGAAGACTGAGGGGAGATCCAGAGCATCCCGACTCCCTCCCCAAGCCCCACACCTACTGTCAAGCTGTCGTGGCAACTCCCTGTGGGGTCGGCTGGTTCCAGGTCGAAGTCCCCACTATTTATGGTCAACGCCACGAAGTAGCCCGGCCTCAGAGCCACCCGGTACTCGCACCGCGAGTTCTCTGGGTACTGGTTGGGGTAGTTGGGGCTGGCAATCTCCCCTGACGGCTCCGTGAAGACATTCCCGCTGCAGTTCACTGGGATTAAGGAAGGAACACAGGTAGGATTCAGAAGGAAAATGGTCCAGGTATGAAGCCCACAGGCTTTCCCTCTTCCACCACATCTCCAGTCTCCTCAGACACCTGCACTAACCATGCCATTGACATGGCATCTCCCCAAGGAACTGAAGCCAGGGCCGATCTCTATCCAATCACCCAGGGACTTGAACTTCTAGTGGCCTTTCCTTTTACCTTCCACCTGTGATTCAAGCCCCCTTCCCTCACGCCCGGGTCCTCACACGACACTCCTTTCAACATGCACCATCTGTGACTTTGCCATTTTTTGATTCAAGCCAAGCAGCCCCTGGGGCATTTTTGTCTCTTGATTGAACTGCCCTGTTTTGTCAGAGATTAAAAGATTCACAGCAGTACGCTAAGAAGGGTCTCCATCACAGTCTTTAAAGAACCTCATTTAGTAGTTTCTTAAACAAAAAATAATGTTAAGAATATGTTAATAGAAATTCCCCAAATCAGGCCTACTGCCAGTTCAGATTTGCACTGGGACAGTTTTTCCCCCAAATATACCTGCCACAACTGGCTGAGAAGGTTGATAGAGCAGGTCTTCCGTGCACAGTATCTCACTTGGCCTAAATTAGCTGTTACTGTTGAGCACAGCTAATGTAGATCTCTTACCTCCACATGTTTTCTCATCCTCATAGAGGAAATAATCCGGTGGACAGGTACAGAAGTAACCTCCAATGTAATTATTACAGTAATGACTGCAAGGTTCCTCCACAAAATCCGTGCACTCATCCAAGTCTGCAAGCATGAAAAGATGAATCAGCCAAGATTAGGAGAAGGCTCTAGGGGCAGGAGGAAGGTGAGAAAGTGAAGCAAGCACTGGTGGACAACAAGGAAAAGGCATCTCTAAGACAGCATTTATACTGGCTGTATTGGAAAGCAGTCCTGTCTGCTGGGATGCCTTTTAAATCAGACATTCTTGTAAGGCAAACCCTTCTGTCAGCTTTCCTCCTCACCTAGCCTGGACACTACAAAGATTCAGAGGAGGCTGGTTTAACCTTACCCACTGCAACGTAGTAGGCTGCAAAACCAGTGAAACGCTCCTCGTTGGAAAAATCTGATTGGAAGTGCATGGTGAGTGTGTTATAAGGGACATGAAATTCCTCCACAATCGAAGAGCCAGGGGTACGAGGTTTCTTCCGCCCACAGAGCACACCTTCAACTTCGTCACCAGACAGGATCTGCAGAACAATGCAGAGTGGTCTTACCTCATTACTGGAAGGTGCGTAATTACCAACAACTTGAGTCTTTCAAGTAATAGATGGCTAGCCAAAGGCTCCTAAATTGCACGCATTTCTCACAATGCTTGGGCAGATCTCCCCGGGTGCAGCTATGTCACACGCTAGCAGGACAGACCCAGGCTTCTGCCCAGCTGGCCAAGAGCAGAAGACAGCCAGCTAAGGTGTAGCTGAACGGAGCCCCCAGACAACCAGTTTCATGACATTTGTAAGACACTTGAGGAGTGTTCCCTCCTACAGACTTCCTAGCTGTGAAGTAGCTGTCTTAATTTCTCAGATACAAATTAATCCAGAAAGTGCTCTGTTAACATCCTTCCCTGCCCACTTGTACAAAAAAAATCAACAGCATGGTTCAAAACGGCAAAACCCATCACTGAGGGTCTGCAGAGCAGTCTGACAGGTTCATCGGTTTGTTGCAAAAGGCCACGTGTTATGGCAGCTCCAGCAGAGCACATCTACCCTACCGTCCCACCTTGGTTCTTCTCCAAGGTCCCCTTCTGGCACTGCACCGGCTCGCACAGCCCCTTTTCACACTGAGCTATTGCGGGAGAGGGTGGTGTTGCTTCTGTCTATTTGTGTGGAAACACCTGATCTTTTGTGCCCTGTGAGACAACGTCGAGCAGACTAGTGGGTCTCTACATTTTAAGAAGTCTGTGGTGCACAGATCATAGAAAACTGCGGTGCAATGCAGCACAGCACTTCACGGGAGTGCCTGCTACCACATGCAGATCTCTTGATTGTTTTTAACCTTCATCATTTCCAATCAGTTTCTGATTGCATTAAATCACCTATGTCCACTCACGGATTAATTCTGAACAATTTCAGGGACAGAAAAGCAATGCCCTAAGGAAATGGCCCTTTTATTCATTGGCCTTGCAACAGGGAGGTGTCGGTGAAGGCTGAGAAGGCTTTCCCTATGGGTATAGGTGAGACATGGGGAGCAGGCATAGATGGGGCACTCAGTTGGCAGACAATGCTCGTGTGGTTACAGGGCAAACTCAGATCAATTTAGTGACCGCTGGTGCAGACGCATGCAGTCATTTGGGCTTCCTGGAGCTCAGAAAAGCAAGAAAGTGTCTATCTCCTCTTCCAGTCCTGAGCTTTGTACACAGCTTTGACGTTCTGTGCTCTAACCCGCCTTCTTGTCTTTTTCTCACTTGAGGACGAGGACAGTACCTTTACAAAGTCATATTCACAGTTCTGCGATGGTTCGAGATCCATATGTGTGAAATAAAGGCGAATGCCGAATCCCAGAGGGACCTGGATTTCCCAGGATTCCTGCACATCATTAGGATACACCTGAGGATAATTGGGTGACAAGATCTCACCGTACATGGAGGCTGCGTCAGCCCAGGTCGGGAGGCAGAGGAAGACAAGGTACCTGGGAAAAGAGGAAGGAAGACGCCATGGCAGCAGCCTGCTCTGCCTGCCTGCGCACACTGTCAGTGGAAACACCAGCCCTGGGCTGCACGCAGCTGCCGGCTTTAGCATTCTAATGAGCAATGCTGTAGCTGTCTGGAGCTTATCTTTCTCCCTTTCACACAGAAAGAGTACAACCTCAGTCTTGCCCTCCACTCCTCTCCAGCTCTCTAAGAGCTGGTAGTGCTGCAGGAGTTGAAGACAAGGGTCTTAAATGCTATTCCCTACTTCACTGCCTTGTTCTGAAGGCTGCTTGGGCTATAGATACATTCAGATTTGAGAATCAGTACAGTACTACAGGAAAAACACCTAATTTATAACATGAAATCATTACTAAACCTGAGTTCCCGTTGGAGATTCAATAACTCACCACATCTGGAAAAAGCAGATCTTCCTTTCTGAAAACTTTCACCAATTGGACTTTGGAGTTATGGTCTGAGACAAAAAACAGCATGATTGATTAATGTCACCTGTGCTTCTGTGTGTCTGCTGGGCAGGTCAAAGACCCCAGGCCTCAGCTTGTGGAGGACACATCAATATTTTGCCTCAAAAGCATGTTTATATCCCTGTTCCCTCTTGCATAGGCAACCCCAAGCATCAAGAAGGGATGCTAGGTCCACACTGACAAAACGAAGAGGTGATCTCCGCCTTGGTGCTCCTGGCACTCGGGTTCCCCCCCTTCGGACCATCGGTGTCTCCAAACACCGTGCTGAGGCACCTCCCGCCCGGGACACCCAGTCCGCTCTTCCCAGCACCTCCAGAATTACCTTCCCAGCACCTCCAGAATTACAGGGCTGGAGAGTGGCTTGTCCTGACTCTTCCAGCTGTCGGACTGCGCCGCTCAGAAATATCTTCCTGTCTCATTTCTAACGCTTGCAATATTTACCTTCTCTCCCTAGTTCGTGTCTGCTTGCCTCCTCTCTTCCCTTCTCTTTCTTTCTCTTTTTCTCCCCCCGCCGCGCCCCGGGCTGGGGCTGGCCGCGCTCCGGTCCGCAGCCCCGCAGCTCCCTCTGCGGGCGGCCGCCGCTCCCAGACCCCGGCCCGGCAGGGATGCTCGCCTGGCCGGCTCCCGGCAGGGAGGGCAATTTCCAGAACAAGTTGCACAATCCTGTTGGCTCAGGCTGCGCAGATATGGTCCGTATTAGGGATTTTCGGGAAATCAGATGACTTTTGGGAAAAGGGAGGGGAACAGCACTTTCGGCTGCCTCTCCTTTCTTCCTCTTCCCCCTCCCTTTTGTCCCTAAAGTTAGGAACAAAATCCAAAGGCTGTAGAAAGGGGAGAGTCCCTGTGAGGACTGGTCCAATGATTTTGCATGGAAAAAACCTGTTGGCTCACCCCATCCAGAGTCCAGTTTGCTGAAGCCCACTCTGTTCCTGCAGCCTGGTGGCTGTAGGGCTGCTGCTGCTCCTCACCTGATGCTGCAGAGACTCTTTTTTAGGGAACAAAAAAAGAAAGGAAATGATAGTGGCCTATCTGATGTGCCACTCCAAGGCTACCAGCAGGAGTAAGTAAGCAACCCATTGCTTTGCTGGGTTTTGTTATGGCAACAACTCCTGTAAGTAAAAATTTGACTAAGAACTCGTAACTACCTCTTTATTTACCAAGTGAACTTCATGTAAGAGCAACTGTTCATCAGACTTAGCCCTGGAGCAACTTGAGATCTAAGACCCTTACGGAAAGGAGTTTCAAGGCTTATGCCGAGTAGGACCCTTAATCCAGCCAGGGCCCACAAGCTACAACCAAAATACCACCATACAAGCTAAAAGACCTGTCACTAACACGCTAGACACCCCACCCCCACCCCACCCCCTCCTCCTCACAAACCAGCTGCACTGGGACTGGGCTATAAATGAAAATGCAAAACTCCATTACAAGCCCTACCCTTTACAATCAGTGCTGCACCGTCCACAGCTTGTTTTCAGCAGGAAAAGAATGATTCAAGTTTCAACAGGCCATAGGCAAAGTGTGTTAGCAAAGCCCAGCTGAAAGCCTCCTTTATACTGTCAAGGGAGAGAAACACCTACAGATGAATCATCGCTGACTTCATTGTAGTCAGGATAAAGGTTCTACTTGAAGAACATGCCTAGTCTGTTTTCTTTGTCAAACCGAGAACGGATAGCGAAAGAAAACAGCATGACATTCAACTTCTGATGTCTCTTGGGAGAACAGCTTGATGTTTCTAACCAGAATTTTGAAAATCAGGAAAACAGTGATGAAAGATACACAACAAATCATGTGGAGATGTCTTCTCCTCCAAACTGGGCAAACCAAAGACCCTGCCAGTGACTACTGAAGTCACAATCATATTCTAAAATGGGCACGGCAGAAGTAAAATGAGTGTGGGCTGATATAATACACATGTCATTTCATCACAAGGAAACTGTATATTTTCATATAAACCCTACTCAACTTGTCTGTAGCAGTGGTAAATTAATATGTGTGTGAATACTAATAATTCTGTAGAAATATAGCTATTAATTAAGAAAAAGATTGCTGAAGTTAGTTAAATAAGAAAGTAGCTGCATTTTATCTGGGCACATATCTGCATAATGCTGACTATTTCTGCAGAAGACCGATGACACTGATGTATATGTTTACACAGAATACACATACAGCGTTTGATTGCATTTGCCTAGGTCTGTATTGTTTTTACAATTCATAAGATGAAACAGCTAGGTAATATATTTTACAGTTCACTGAAACTATGTCAGAAGTTGTATTAAAGTAATAATTTAAAAGAGGCAAAATCATGCCATTAAGGTTAATAAATGATAATGTTAAGTTTGCCAATGCAATGTAATTCTCCTCAGAGGCACATGCGTTCTCTTAAATTCCTAAATTACATGACCACAGACTACTTTTCCCAAATTGCATAAGACAAATCTTTTCTTGAGATGTCTCAGAGTTGCATAGCTGTAACCTTTCCACCAGATGTTATGAGAAGCAATAGTCTTCCAGCTTTCATAAAATCACCATCTAAAACAGGCTTGACTGGCTTGTCTTCCCCCAGGAAGTTGGAAGCAAAAAAAAGCTTTTCCCAAGTTCTTAAGAAAAGCTACATTTCCCCATCTGGAAACACTGAGTCATAAAACAAAGGGAGCAAATATCAAAAGAGAAAATATCACATTAGCTAGGTGAAATCCATCAGCAGGCAGTCAAGGTGGTGTAAGCAGCAAGTGACATATCCTTGATCTACCAAGACCTTGACAGCAATGTGCCTGTTTCCCATCCTACCAGAATAAGAGGACTGGGTGGGTTTCTTGCACGCCGCACTCCCCTGCCTTCCCCTGTCACCCAGGCCGGTTTTGTTGCCAGGGGTTAAACCCAGAGCCTTGGGTCAGCCCCAGGAAAACCTGCTCATGTGCTGGATCCGAATGTTCGGTATAACCTGCTGACTTCCACCTCTGTGTCCTGCACAAGGGCGATTTTCACCAGAGTCTGTTCAGCTCTTTTACTCCCTCCAGCATCAAGTCTGAATGAATGCAAAGCTCCCACAGCCTCCCAGCAAAACCTGGGGATCAGGACCATTCTGCTCCATACACTATACCACACCGGCATGCCTGCTGCCTCCTGGACTCCCTTCCCCCCCAGCCTGGTGTAGCTCCAGGCGGGACTGTCGAGTGCGGGCGATGCACAGTGTTCCTGCAGCCAGGAGCCCGCAGCCTTGTCCACAGCCTTTTCCCTGTGGGCGAGGGGCTCTGACTTACAGGTACCCCACTGCAGGATAACTGCTGTGCATTCTGCCCTGACCTTCCTCGGGACGTCCATCCCCACCGCACATGTGGGTGGCTTCACGGCGGCTGAAGAGTGGTTTAGTGTTCACCTATTACAGCAAAGCGTTTCTCAACACTTTGGCTCATTTTAAACCACAACGAAGTGTGGTGGCGGAGCAGCTGCTGTGGGAGGAAACGTGACATTTCTGCAGAAGGGCCAGGGGACCGCAATGAGCATGGCTCCATGGCCCCCTCAGCCTGTAGGTAGGGTCGGGGTCCCCAGCCTGTTACCCCAGCCTGAAGCTAACAGCGGAGTCCCTCTCACCTGCCGCAGCCGGTCCTGGGGGCTGCCCTGCCCACCCCTCCCAGCAACAATACGGGTCTCAGCGAGCGCCCCGTGTGCTGGTCACACTGTGCCCGAGGTCACCTGCAGGTGACACAAACTGCAGCTCCCCAGTTCTGTGGAGAGGAGCCAGGGAACGGAGCCAGTGATGTCTGAGACAGGCTCTGGCATCACATCTATTTGTGCAATAATTCCACCACCAAATAAGTGAGTTGTTTTCAAGCATGCCACTCCCTCCCCATCTCGGACATCCACCGAGTCCCGATTTCTTCAACTGTCTCTGGTTTGTCACTCACCTGCTCCTCATTTTTTTCCCTACTGGCCCCAAGGCCTCCTATTCTTCCTTCTAATGAAAACTTACTTTCAAGTTATTCCAAGCAGTCATCCTTTTCCCTCCATGCTCCATCTCTTGCTAGTGGTTATTTCTTTCTCCACCCTCCCTGTGCTCTTTCCTTGCTCTGTGCTCTTTCCTTGACACAGTGATTCTCTGCTACAGACTTCAGCCAGATTTAATTTTATTCTAACTCTTGCTTTTCCAGAATTTTCCTCCTCCCAGTCAGTGTTCCACCCTAAACTGCAGTCCCATCCTCTCTCCAGACGGTCACCTTGCCCCTGTAGAACAGTAGCCTGCTCCTCTCCCATGGCCACTTCAACCAGGATAGGGTCTTGTGCCTGCCTGGGAGAAGAGGCACTGGCAAGACAGGGCACAAGATTCCTGTTTCAGTTCCTCAGTCCAGAGGAAATGGTCCTGGGAGGAAGGTCCTGTGACTTGAAGAACGATGTGGGGCCTTGGGCAGCAGTGATCTGTGGGAAAGCTGTGCGAACCACTCGAACACAGTCAATACAATGAATTTGCAGAAGCTTCAGCAGCTACATTGCCATGTTGCCACACTGAGCTAATGCAAACTTCAAGTTTCACACTAATACCCGTGTAATGTCATGAAACCACCATATAGCTCCAGGACCTCAAATAAAGATTTTTTTGTTACACCACCTCCTCCCAAGCATGGCACTGCCCTGGTTATTAAAAATAATAATCATACTGAAAAATAACTGCACTCATCGTGATCTGAGTCTCAAAAACAGCCACTATGCTCTGACCCAAAGTGGCTGTCTAGCATTTAATCTAGTCAAATATAGCAACATTTCAAGCAACTGAAAACAGAATCTGGCAATGGAAACTGTTAGGCAACCTCAGGAGCAGATGCTGCTTCTGAAACCCTTCTCTGACAATAGTAAATTACAGAATGAAAGAAGTAAAAGTTCGTACACATGATGTTTCACTATACCTGTAGCTGACTGATCATAAGTGTATTTAAATACTACAGGATTTTTCAAATTTATTTTACAAACAGTCAACATTTCAAATAAGTTAATCTTTGCACAAAAGGAATGTGTCATGGGTTTGTTTCCTGAGCTATTCCAGAACACAAAGGACCTAGACCAGAATTTTGTCCAGCATACAGCCTCTAACTCTCCCTATTTCTGCAGCCTCAGGTCAGAGCTGTGGAAGGACTGCTGGAGGTCTACAGGATGACACCACTTGAGAGAGACAGCGGTCCAAAGCCATATTTGCTGCTACAAACATGGCCTCCAAAACCAGATGGAGCACCTTGACTTTTCAAAAGCAGGAGGAGTCTGAGTCTGACAGGGGTCTACTGGGCAGGAGATGCACCAGCGCACGTGGAAAGCTAAGCCCAGTGCTGTAAGCCTTTGTGGCAATCCCAACAGAGTACCAGTGGCCACAGCAACAGTGGCATCATTGGTGCCAGGTTACAGTCCGACCTTCAAAGCAAGACCACTGTCCACAGAGTCTAATCCAGGTATGATCTAAATTTTTATAGAAAGGGGATGAGAAGTGAAGGGGAAGGATGAGGGAAGGGGAAGCCAGATGTGGAGGTTAAAGGAAGGAGGAAAGTGTATGGTGTATTTCCCTGGTATATTCTCCCGTTTTTGGCTATCTAAAAGAGACTTACTGAGCGAGAAGTTGTATCTGTATCTTACTGTTTACGTGTCCTCAGTGGACATGAATGTTGCCATCACGTTCTTAACTCATTCATGGACTTGCAACAAAATGCTAACAATGATCCCCTGTCAGACCACAGCATAGTCAAGCAGGATAGAGACTTTAACAGAAGTGTTAAATCTGTGGGATAATTTCATTGTATCAAACACGGGAGGAAACTTGATTATGGAGTGGATTCCTCCAGCGGTGATGCTAGAAGGCCTCTGTCCCCAGCCTGGTTCTCTGTTTTCATGAAACTTCTACAAGCATAGCAATTTGAGATGCCCGTTCCTTGTCAAACATGACTGGGGGAGGGATGGAGGGTCAGCACACTCACATGCACTTCATTTACTTGGGAAACTGCCCTAAACACCAGAAACACCCAATTAAACATGGAAATGAGAGATTGATATTCAGTCAGTCCTTGGACTTCGCAAAAAGTTTGGCAGTGACCGGTCAGGGTGAACCAATACTGTAACGTATTTGTAAAGTCTAGCCTGATGGTGGCAGCTATCCAGGAGGGTTTTTAAACCCCTTCTGTCTGGGCCTGGCACTCTGCACCTTACGCTGCCTTCAGGGGACTTCTGGAGGTCAAGGCCAAGGTCTCCCCTTCTTCGTGTGCTTCCTTACTGCACCAATTACTCTTCAATTCCATTTTTCTCACTTGCTGTGAGCCTTGGGGCCTTACCCAGTCATCTTCTGAACATCTCCAGGGCTGGAGATCTCCCGGCCTCTCAAAGCGCCTGCTCCTATGGTGAACCATCCTTCTGTCCAGGTAGCATTTCCTTTGTGGCAGCTTGAGACCATGGCTTCTTGCTGTTTCACTGTGGAACTCTGATGTGACTGGCTCAGTTCTTCCTGATCCCCACGTTAAGCCACACATTATGTCGGGTGCATTTCCTTTTCTGAACTTTGTGAGGTTTCTGTCAAACCATTCCTTCTTTCTTTTAATTCCTTATCTGCTCTCTGCACTCTCTCTGTCTTCTGCTGTGCTGCCCAATGTGCAGTTAAACTGCTCTTTGAAAGAGTATTTCCTCTTCCTTGCCTGGATCTGTGCTTTTGCCACTGTGGGGCAGGGAAAGGAAGACAGAAATAAAAACATATAATTTAAATTGAAACCCATGCCCACCAAGGCCCGCCCCAGCAGGTGAGCCTACTCCACAGCCGCACTGTAACCTCATGGTCAGAGCTGCACCTAAGGCAGCGTAATCCTATGTGCCAGCACCGCCTGGGAGACAACGGGCTAAGGAGCAGCTCAGCAGAAAACATCCTGGGGATCCTGGCACACCAGCCTGTGATGCACCTCTGTGGCAGTGAAAGCTAACAGCATGCTGGGTGGCACAAATGACAGCACAGTCAACAGAAGGGGAGGAGTGATTATCTCGCTCTGCATGGCACAGATAAAGTTGGTTTGGGTATGCTGTGCCCATTACGGGCTCACCAGTGCAAGAGGTGTGAACAGAATGGACAGAGCCCAGTGGAGGACCACTGGATAGGTAACTAGGGCATTGATACTGAGGAATCTGGATTTGTTTGGCCTGTGAAAAGAGAAGGGCAAGGTGAGGCAAGGTTTTTAGCCTGGTCTCCTAAGTAAATGAGGTCTACGTGGGCATGTTGCCCCTCAGTCCCTCTCCCAGACTTAACAAGAAATGGAATCTAATTAAAGTGCTACTGCCTAAAAGGTAGTTATAAAGAGGATGGAGTCAGACCCTTCCCAGGACGAGGCAATGCGCATGTGACAACAGAGGCAATTCAGAGTATAATCCGGAAAAAAACACCTCCCCCAAAGCATGGTTCAGCACTGGCTCAGGTGCCCGGGGAGGCTGGAAGCACTCCACTAAGGGAAATGTAAAGCAATTGCCTGGGCAATGCCCTGAGCAAAGTGATCCAGCTTTGAAACCCTGCTTGTGTGCAGGGGTTTGGATCAGAGACCTCTAAAGGTTCCTTTTCATACAAACCTTTGTGTGAGCGAGTGCTTCCCCCTCCAGCTAAGTCAGGGCAATGCCACCCGCCTGAACAACACACCAGGAATATGGTAACACAAACAAGGGGAAGAGGATCGCGTCCATTGCACCTGAAGCACTTGCTGAGGAGAACCTGGGGTGCACTGATGGACATCTGCATGAAGGGACACACCTAGAAGGCCCTCCAGTGGATGAGTTATGAGGAGGCTGTGTAGGCAGAGCTGCTCAGTGACTACAGAGCTGGAGGCCACAGTGACACGGTGAGGGGTGGTGCTGCCATAATGCCTGGTATGGGAAACAAGTCAATGTGGGCTGCAAACGCCAAGCACCGACAGCCTGTCTGCCACAGCCCAGCGGGGTGGCGGGACCCAGCAGTGCCGGGGAGGCTCAGCAGTGTGCCTTGTCCCCGGCCAGCAGCGCAGCACCCCATGCTGAGGCCCAGGCCCAGCCTCGCTCCCGTGACCGTTGCCCCCACGCGCCCTCACCGCGCGCCTCGTGCCCGCGAGTAACCCCACTCCGCCCCGCCTCCCCCCCCCCTCCGCGGCTCTCTCCTGTCCCGCCGCAGCCAATGGGGAGGCGGGGGCTCCGCCTCCCTCGTCCGGCCCCGCCCCCCATCGCCCTCGCCGAGCCCCGCCCCCGGCAGCGCTGCCTCCAATCATTGGCCAGCGGGAAGAGCCCGCGGCACCGCCCCCTCCGCGGGGTAACCTTTGCCTTAGTGAGCGCAGGGCCCGCCCCGCTGCCACCCGAAGCCCAATCGGAGGCGCTCTGGGGGCGTGGCCGGCGCGGCGCAGCCAATGGGCGTGGAGGGGGCCGCGAGCGGTGCGGGGGCCGCGGTGGCTGGTGCCGCTGCCGGGTGCGAGGGGCGGCCGGCCGGCGGGGTGGCCGGCGGGGAAGATGGCGGTGGCGGGGTCCGGCTGGGGCCTGGCCCAGCTGGCCGAGGCCCTGGGCTCCTCGGAGCAGGCGCTGCGCCTCATCGTGTCCATCCTGATGGGTAAGGGCAGGGCAGAGGGCGCGGCGGTGGCGGGGAAGGGGGCGGACTGGTCTGGCGCCCCGGACAGGGCGCTTCGCCCGCCGCGGGACCGGGCGACCCCTCCGGGCCGGGCCGGGCCGCGTCGGGGCCGGGCAGCGCCTTGCCGGTGCGGAGCAGCACCTGTGGCAGCGCCGCCGGGCCAGGCCACGTGTGCGCAGAGCCGGTGGGCGACCCCCCGGCCCGGCCCGGGGCCCGGCTGGTGTCCCCGGGACGTGGCGCGCAGCAGCTGCCCGGGGGGAGCCCTGGGCGACCCTCCGGCCGTGCCGGTGGCGGGGCGGGACGTGCTCGGGGGCCAACGGGTCTCCCCGCAGGAGGCCGGGGCGCGGCCGGGGAGGGCAGCCCTGGGGGGCAGGCATCCCCCCGGGGGCCTGGGGGGCAGGCAGCCTTGGGCTGGGGAGTAGGCAGGCTGGGGGGCAAGCACCCTGGAGCTGGGGAGCAGGCAGGCATCTGGGGGGCTGGGGGATAGGCACCGGGGGGACAGGCTGCGGGGCAGGCAGGCAGCTTCGGTCTGGGGGTCAGCCTGCAGGGTTGGGGGCAGGCACCCTGGGGCTGGAGGGCAGGCACCCCGCACCCCGAGGCTGCGGGGCAGAGCCCGCTGGTGTGACCTGCGGAGCCAGCTGCTGGGTGCTGCGAAACGAGCCCGGGCCTGGTCCCCATCCTGAGCTGTGTTTTGGGCACGGGAACTTTGCCTGCAGTTGTCTCTCCGGGAGCACCAGGTGCTGCCTGTGCAGCCTGTGGCTGGGGGTGTGTGCTCAGGAAGCCCCTCAGCCCCTCTGGGATGTTGCCGTCTCCAAGCATGGGCAGGTCTCTGCCAAGAGCCATTACTAGCGTCTGTGGCAATCCTGGAACTGTGCAAGGACGGCATGTCATCATGGGCACTGCCAGGTAGGGCCAGCAAAGCCAGCGAGCCAAGCAGCCAGAAGAGCCGGGATGTTGTGGGTTCTCCACCTGCGATGCGAAGCATCTTCCAAAAGATGCACTGCTTGTGCTTATCCAGACATGAGGGAGCAAAGTCAGATGTAACATGGTTAAGGCAGGGCTAGAGTCATGGTGCGGGCTAACAACTGAGGGGGAAGTTATAGCTCCCAAAACATTAATTCAAGTGTTTGTATACATGCTATCTACATCTCTGCAGACACCCAATGAAACTTGGGCTTTTGAAAGCTTTTGGTGGTGCAGTCACCTAGCAGAGGCATTAAAAGCTTTCCTCTGAACCTAAAAGTATATTTGAAATGATACAGCTGCTGTTGTGTGATCTGTCAGAGTTGCTTTGGCTAATTAGAAGTATAGTTTTTAAAAAGAGGTGCAAGAAAAGTTTGTCACTTAATAACTGTGGCCCAGACCAGTCTTATTTCTGCCTGGTTTAATCTATGATGTGTAAGGTCAAACTGAACCAAAACATTCTTTGCGTCAAGGGTAGATATAGGGGACTAAACTTAGTATCATTTTGAACTTCACTTAGAAGTTAATTAAACCAAACTTCTATAAAGAAAAAAAGTTAAGTAATGGGAAACATATACAGGGCACACACATAAGTCAGTGTGAATTAATCTTGCAGCTCCCACAGCTGAATGGGAAAAGTCCTGTTTTCTTTTCTCCCACGTCTGCCACTGGGACTTTAATTGCAGTCTGGTTGAATTGACTTGCCTGGCAGAAACGTAAACCAGAAAAAGCTGATAGTTTACTACCAGCTTAGTTAACTGAACCAACCAAGGAACTAGTCTGACAAGTGCTGATGCAGAAAAGGTGTCAGAAAGTGTATGTGGAGGCAGGCGTCTGCAGTAGGGCAATGCCATTGCTGAATGCACCCAGAATGTACTCTCAGAGTTCCTTCTTACTAGTGGTAAGCTAGAACATGACATTGGAAGGCTAGTTGCTGCTTGGCGCCTTACGGGTGAGCAAAACCACTTCTTTGAAATGAACAGCAGATAATTATCATCTTAATGGTAAGAGGTGCCCATTGGAGCCAGTAGATTCGTTAAGTGTGAGATTTGTGTGTGTCATTACAAATGGTTCACTTACAGTATTGTCACTAAGCCACCGAGACAAGGCAGTGTCCCTTCCTGAGTTAGGCCACTCACTATTTTGCGTAAAGTCTTAAAGGATCTTTATAATTTGTGTTAAAATTCTGGGAATCGGGGACTGGGAACCCACTTGCATCTATTTCCCCTGCATACCTGAAATGTGTTACCAAACCAGGAGGCTGGAGCTGCACATTTCCCAGCCCTTTCTCCCTAGCTCAGTATCTCTTAATTACATGCAACTGAAGGCGTAAAGTCAGCTCAAAGGCATGCAAAACAGCCTTGCCTGTTGCTTGGTGCTCTTGCAGGTTGTGTAGATGGAGCCACTCAGGCAGAGGGGATTTACTCCAACTTTCCTGCTTAATGTATAGGTAGTAAAGCATTATACCATTATGTTAAAAGGGAAAGCCAAGCACCACCCTAGAGCAGCGAGAGAGGAGAGTGGGAGGAGTTCCCTAACCCAGCAGCAGCAAAGAAATGTTCAGCATGGCCCAGCAATGCGTGCTCGCAGCCCAGAAAGCCCCCCGAGCCCTGGGCTGCATCCCCAGCGACGTGGTCGAGGGAGGGGGCTCTGCCCCTCTGTCCCGCTCAGGTGAGGCCCCCGGCAGCGCTGCCTCCAGCTCGGGGCACCCAGTATAAGGACCCATCGGAGCGGGTCCAGAGGAGGCCACGAGGATGCTCAGGGGGCTGGAGTCCTCTGCTGTGCAGACAGGCTGAGCGCTGGGGGTGTTCAGCCCGGAGAAGGCTCCGGGAGACCGTGGGGCACCTTCCAGTGCCTGAAAGAGCCGGCAAGAAAGCTGGAGAGGGGCTTTTTTTCAAGGGCATGTAGCAACAGGACGAGGGGGAACAGTTTTAAACTAAAAGAAGGGAGATTTAGATTAGGTATCAGGAATAAATTCTTCACTGTGAAGGTGGTGAGACACTGGCCCAGGCTGCCCAGAGCAGCTGTGGGTGCCCCATCCCTGGCAGGGCTCAGGGCCAGGTTGGACGGGGCTGGGAGCGACCTGGGCTGGTGGGGGGTGTCCCTGCCTGTGACAGGGGTTGGAAGTAGAGGATCTTTAATGTCCCTTCCAACCCAAACCATCCTATGATTCTGTTATTTAATTGCAGCTTAGCTTACAATCCTTTTAATGTGACTGAAAGCCTTAAGCTGGTTGGTAATGCAACTAGCACTGATGACCACTGCCTGGGGTGGCATGGAGTATAACTGAAAGGCATTTCTAAAAGCTGGAAATGGCACTGGGACAGGGAAGGTTTGGCTTTTCCTTCCCTTCCTACATTTCAGGCATTGGAATAGATTCAGGACAAAAACTGTTTTTGTTGGCTGCATCTAATGCTGCTGAATTATTTCAGAACAAGACCATGTGGATGAAGCGCGGTACTCTGTTCCAAAAATGGATTAAAAAGTTGTTGCTAAGTTCTCCCTCTGTGTTGCAGTTTACCATCTAGACTGTGCAGTTCTACTGTGACAACTGTTTCTAGGGTTTTGCTGTTCAGGAGATCACCAGAAAGTGGTAAAAATAGCCTTCTGAAAAAGAGGAAGAATCGCAAAAGACTTTGTAACTTCTTACGTTAATTTCCAGAGAAAGCTGTATTATTGTTGAAAAAGTAGTCTGAATGGACTTTTCTTGATGCAGAGTAAGTGTGTTCACTTAGTCATGATCTGAAATAGCCAAAAGAAGTAATTTAAAACTGTTGACATTCTGCCACTACTGAAAAAAAAAAAAAAAAAAAAAGTATAGGGGAAAACGAGAGGAGAAAGGAGGAAAGAAGAGCAACCAAGAACAGAAATTGGAGTAGTCCTACAGGGTGCCGCGGAGACTGTAACAGCACATTGCTGAGCAAGTTACAGGATTTTAATTACAGCTCTGTATTTAAATCTGAGACACCTTCTATACATCCTGCAATTTTCAAGCAAAGAATATGAGAATAAGAGTCCGTTACTCATGTTGTACAAGATAAAAAACTTACTTCAACGTTCCCATATGTGGAAATTTGCCTAAACAACCTTTGAAGAAATGAGGCTGCAGTTTGGCGGTATTAGCAACAGCAGTAATGCTAGCACAGATCTGGACCCTGTCATTTTAAAAAAATTGTGGTGTGACTCAGGTCTGTCAATCATACAAAAATGTCTTCGGAGAGGTGTACTCTACCTGGCATTCTTCAGTAGGTCCAGGGCTCCCTGTTCATCCCGGAGAAGCTCTGTCTTTAGGTCCACATGGAAGACACTGGTGGCCTTGGCTCCATACCTACAGTTACCTTCCAGCTGCCGGAGAAAGCAGCCTGAACCAGCGCTGTCCTGGCCCCATGGCGGAGGGAGCTGGGGAGCCCCTCCGGCGGTGCAAAGGAGAGGAGGGGGTTTCTGTCCTGCTGCTCTTGTCCTCCCATGGTGGGAGACAGATTTCTTTCCTGCTGTCACCACTCAAAGCATAAGCCAGGATACAGGAGGCCTCCTGGCACTATATATTTAAGACTTTAGGTTGACCTTTTGTGTGGCTGTATGATCCGATCCCAAAGAATTAAAGACACTTACCTGGCCGTGCTGTTCCACAGTGGCTGGCCAGCTACCTGGTGTGCTCTGCTGCATGGTAGAGAGGGGCCAACAGAGTGCTTACAGCCTGGAGCCAGAGCTGACCCTGCTGCTCTGCCCAGACCTGCCAGGAAAAGCGCCGGGAAGCGTTCCCTCACCTACAGACGTGGCCGTGGCTGCAGGGAGTTACGCGCTCCTACTGAACGGGTGCCAGAAGCCAGCTGCTTTGCTGGCAAGTGGTTTTATCTCCTCTTCTACCTCTCACCAATTCTTTTACATCCTCTGCTTATTCCTGCTGTCTGCATCCTGAAGGTTTTTATGCTAAGTGGACTTCTCCCTGCGGTCACCCGTAGCTGATGGCTTATCCCAAACCAAGTTCCCTGCAGGTCAGCCGGGTGGGAGCTTACTGAAGGGAGGCAAACAGCTGGGCGTAACCGGTAAGAGGTGGGAGAAGTTTTAAGAGGCAGCACTGTCCTGTCACAGAGCGCTCTTGATGTTTGAACTCTTAACTTCAAACATGTCTTATTCCTTAAATAACTAGAATAAAAAATAGAAGAGGGTGCTGCGTAGTGCTACACACTGTGCCTATACCAGCAGTAAACGGTGCAGTAGGAGCAGATCTGTAGAGCAGGCTTGTCTGTGTGCAGCACCTGACGGCTTTGGAGCACTTACACTGGATTTGCTTCAGTCTGGCCGTACAGACCGAGCGCCTGGCAGAGCATTTTCAGTTCAGTTTCACCTGAAAAGGGTCCTGTTCACGTGCTTGGCAGCAGTCTTGCTATGCAAGCTAAAGCACCGTCAGTGCACTTTAAAAGTACGCTCCTGGGCTGAATTAAAGTACTCATGTATATGCGCCCAGTGTTGAACAAGGTGTGGGACTTTTGCAGTATTATAGGGAGAAAGGGAATACTTTTGAAGTCAGAGTATTAGGTAAGGCTTATATTTTAACATGTCTTTTTCCTGTTGTCCCTTTCCTTTTAGATTTAGCACTTTTACAAGAAAATGAAGTCAGTTGATCTGCTAGATGTTAACAAAGGTGGAGTTAACTGATCAGTAAAAGGGAGAAGAGGAAAAATAGTCTGATCGGCGCTCTTGAAGATGAAACAGAGCTACTGCATATGAAAGGGGAAATAATGGGAGCAGAGATGAAAAGAATGTTTCTGGTGTTCTTATTTGCAGCTTTATCTCTGGGAAAAGACAGGCATCTTCACCACCCGTTCCAGAAGATGGCAAACTTGACAGTGCTATTTTTGCTCAGAATTAGAACTTTCCTCCTGCCTAATCCAGACTTTTGATCATTTACGTCTTTTGCTTGGTTAGATTCCTGTATCTGTGGTCAACCTGGGCATTGTGCAGTGGTCCATTACCCTCCTAAATGGCTCTGATCAAGAAGCTGACCTTGTGCTTTCCTTCCAGCACTGGGGTTCTCTTAACCAGAGATCATCCTCTTGTTTCTGTGAGGTTAAAAAAAAAAGGAAGGAATTTATCAGCAGCAGCACGTCTCAGCTAGTTTATCCCTTTTATATCAGTTACTAATTCCCTTCTATAGAAAGTCTGTCTAGAGGCAAGAATCAACTCTGTATGCAGGCTGCTTTTCAAGCCCATGGTGCATAGAGAAGGAGAATTACTTCGGATCAGGGGGTCACCTTCTGTTTTCTCTAGGGGCGTTCCAGCCGGTTCGCTGCCTGAGGGAGCTGCGAAAGGGGGGTTCAGCAGCCGGGAGCTGCCGTGCAGGGTCCCTCCGCAGCAGGGAGCAGGGGCTCCGAGTCTCTTGCTGCTGAATGGCGATGGCCGAGCAGTGCGGCGGCGTGCCGCCACCATCCTAAATGTGCCAGCGGGCTTGCCAGGAGGCAACGACAACTTCCAAAAGCGCTCTCCTGCTTTTGCTGCCCTAATTCAAGCTGCTTCAAGAGCACCATTGTGGGGCGGGAGTACTGCCGTTCTTATTTAATAGGTGGTTTATGAGTGTTCGGAAGGGCGCAGCCCGCCGCTGATACATGGCACCTGCTGCCATTTGGGGTTAACGTTTGTATCTGCAGAGTGCGGCTGGCCCAGTTGTAAAACTGAGATCAGCGGGTGTGCAGCAGAGCTGTAAGCAGATTGCAGTCCAGAGTACTAGCAGGTTGCTCCAGCTATCAGGATTTAGGCTGATGTTGTGACTTTTGAACTGGAACAGCACTCGCGTAGTGCAAGACCACTATTTAAATCTGTGGCTTTCTAAAAATATATTCTCTGTCTGCAAGGGCTTGTAATGCTTTTTCCTTCAGAGCAGCGTTAGCCAAGCCACGGTAGGATCGCCCATGTAGAGCCAAAAAGGAGCGTGCCTGGCAGGTGAGGCAGGGCTTTGAAAGAGTAGGAACGCTGGTTGGGGATGGGAGAAAATAGCTAAAATTTCTGGGGTTTAGAAATTTAAGGTACATTATAGTATCCAGGCATAATTTAATTCTGTCTGCAGAAATGGCTAGAGCCAAAAAAACAGATATTTTTTCCCCCGATAAAAACATAATGTTTTGCAAGATTATATTGATTTTTGAGAGCAGGAAACCCTTGAAAAGGTGGGTTTGAGACCATGTGTGTCAATGAACAGCAATAAACTGCTTTACATGTATTTCTGACCTGATTTCTCTCCCCTTGCTCAAAAGGGGGAAACAGCTTTCTACAGTAAACCTCAGTACTTTAACTTTTGATCTAAATGGATGGTAACACTTTAGATATTTTTTTTTACCAGTTTCCATGTCACAAAGCCAATTATATGTTAATATGTATATATGTTAATGTCTTTATTAAACTTCAGCAGGAAAATTGGCACATGAAAAAAGAATCCCTGCCTGTGTCCGAGTAGAAGGCTGGTAGGCGATACTATGGTTTTGGTGGGTTTGTGGGGTTTTTTAAGTGACGTGAATTGCTCTAACCCCTTGAGTCACTCCTGCATCCCCTGGGAGCCGGTGCGGCGGGCTGTCCTTGCCAGTTCCTTTCCCCCTCGGCTGGTGCTGGGGAGGCAGTGGGCGAGGGGACAGCACTGCGCACAGGGCTGAGGGGCAGGAGCATGTGCGGGGGCACCCGGCCGCTGCGGTGGGAGGGTGGGTGGGTGGGTGGGTGGGCAGCGGCGGGGTTGCCAGGCTCGGCGGCTGAAGGGCCATGGCATGTGGGGCTGGCCAGGTGCTTGGGTTGAGAAAGCTCCCTGTGGCGTGGAAACCGGCGTGGGACACAAAGGGAGGAAGGAACAGGAGCAAGGACACAGGGAGACCGAAAGGGTGGCAAGAGGCTGGGGAAATGGGTTCCAGGCAGCAGCAGGCACACCTCTGGGCTCAGCAGGGCGTGCTGCCGTCCTGGGTCTAGAAGTTACCCCAGAAGTTCCAGACTGGGATGTTGGGGACGGAGGGGACCCTCGAACAGCTCCAGTCACACCCCAGCCTGTTCGCACCGCCGCAGCACCAGGCATGTTGCATTTTACATAACGTGACAGAGTTTCTCGCCTCTTGAGCAGCCACTAGGTCTGGCCTTGCTTGATGGAAACCTTCCACCCATCAAACACTTCTTGGCAAAATGCACGTTTCATCACCTTTTATTACTGCTCTGTGTAACGCATGACTGCCTGCTGCTGCTGTTACTCCATTAGTGCAAGCAGCAGGGACCTGACTACCGCCACGGATTCAGCTAGGCTCACAGGTGGTGTGGATGCCAGTATTGTGGTACATGATGTATTTCCCTTTTTTTTTTTTTTTCCCCTAGAAGAGATTTGTTTGTTTTGGTTTTAATCAGGATAAAAGAACACAGCTTGCAAAATAAAGTCATAAGTTACAAAATGCCAGAATTAAAATCGCTTTTGCTATCTCAGTTAAGCTTGTTGTACGCATTCTCACACTAATTGCATGAACAGACTTCACATACTACTCACAAGATGGACAATGCTTGCTGTGTCAATATGTATTAAAACGTAATACAATTATTGTCTGATATGTGGCAATTTTGTTGCATGCTATGTGAACCTCGCCTAGACAAGAGCATGTAGTTTACTCAGGGGTTTCTGTGTGGCAGCTCTCACCGTACTACCAGAGTGCTTCAGTAATGTTTGCTTCTCGCTAGAGACACAGGTGAATAATCTGGAGGCATTCCTAAATTAGACTAGGAGCTAACACACAGAAAATGCAAGACACTCCTTCCACTTATCTTAGCTGTTCCAGAGGAAGTGCTTCTGACTTTGATTTTTTTTTTTCTTTTCACAAATATTGCATGTGTACTCCCAGTGAATTTTAGTTATGGCTTTGTGTGCCCAGCAGTTCACAAATCAGATGCAAATCTGAAGTTGGAGAGTTAGAAAAGAAAGTGTGTTCTGCTGGAGGTCACTTGAGGAACTGTGGGATTAAAGCTGTTCATCGTCTTGTAAGAACTTAGTGAGGTGGGAGTGTAGACTGAATTGTTTAGGACAAAGTAATGGTATTAACCATAAAATTTCCCCCCTCCCCCCCCCCCTTTTTTTTTTAATCTAGCTTCTTGCCACGTTCACTGTATTTGTCACAGAATATGGAAATGAGTCAGAGGCTAAAGTGTGATTCATGTATTTCAGCATTATCCATCTCATGTATTGAATGAGGCCAGAAAAGGTAATGCTGAAATTTCTTGCACTTCAGTGTCAGCTTTGATATAATTATGTTCCTTTTCTTCTGTATGATATTACAGAGTAATTCATCTGGCATCTGTTCCCGAGATGGAAATACAGTATCAGGAACATACGCTGTGACCTGTGTTGATGATGTATCTATGCAAAGTACAAAGTTCCTAATAGCATGTTCAGGAAAGCTGTCATCTGGACCATTACAAATGCTTGTCTACACTGGTTTACAACTCTTCCATCTTTTTTTTTCTCTCCTCTGCTCAGGATATCCTTTTGCCTTGTTCCAGCGCTATTTCCTCTTCCAGAAGGAGACCTACCTCATTCATCTCTACAATGTGTTCACAGGACTCTCAATTGCTTACTTCAATTTTGGTAAGATGAGTTTGGGAGGAGAGCGCTGCCTGGCCCAGAGCATGCTGCAGTTTGGGAGGAGACCTGTAGTGGGAAAATGTAATTTCTACTTCATTTCTCTCTCTCTTTCCCGTCCCACAGGGATGCAGTTCTTTCACTCCCTGCTATGTGTCCTAATCCAGTTCCTCATACTGAGACTAATGGGTCGCACAATCACTGCCGTCTTCACCACGTTCTTCTTTCAGATGGTAAAATTCTCTTTCTTACTGTCTCGGTTGGTAGAAAGGAGTCCTCTGTTCAGTTTTGCACTTCCCAGTAGCAACTGTGGGTGGAAAAGTGGAGACAGATCAAAACCAGCTGGAGGAATTAGTTTGAATAACCCAAACAATGGTTTCTTTCAGACATACCTTATGGCCGGGTATTACTTCACAGCCACAGAACATTATGACATCAAGTGGACAATGCCACATTGTGTCTTGACGCTCAAGTTGATCGGTGAGTGACACCTCCCTCCTATCTCTTGCACTGCAAGCCATGCCTCTGGGAAGAGAGGACCACTTGCTTGTTCAGCCCAACCAGTCCATCCCAGGGCTCCAGACAGTTGTTTCTCACCTCTAGGTCTGGCCATCGATTACTATGATGGAGGAAAAGATCTGGTGAGTAAGACACTGTTTCTCCTTCGTTCCTCCTTCCCTATTCCGAGCCATTACTGTGAGCTAGAGGTCAGAAAATCAAGCTCGAAAGATGCGGGTTAGCAAGCTGCATTCATTGTTTGGTAAAAGCTGTAGCTGAGAGGGGGACTTCTGTGAGTGCCTGAAGGAGGGCGCTGAATTCTGGAGTGGAAAGAAATTGTTTGAAACAGAGACAGTAGTGATTAGAGTTGGACAAAAGTTGTTTCAGTCACGTCAGAATATTACTCTGCCCCTTCCAAATTCCCTATCATCTCCTTCCCCCAAGTCCGCTGCTTTAGATCCCTAATCCCCAACACTCTGTGTCTTGTGAGTAGCGTACCTTTCACTTCCAGACCGTCAGCACTGGATCTCAGTTCCCATCTTCCTTCCCTTCGTTTAGTCACACCATATCCTTGTGAATCATTGCCCTTTACTGTTTGTTAGGGCCCTGGTTTTAGAGCAGATGAAATAGTGAGAGAAGTTGCACAGCATAACGTGTGGGAGAGAGCAGAACACTTGCTGCAGCCTCTTAATCCTGCTTCAAGTACCTGCCTTCCCTGTCTCCTGTTTGGGGCCAGCCCGAGTCTTTAGCACCCACAGAATCACTGCTGACTGTGAGCAAACAAGGCTGAGCTGAAATTTCCTATGCTGAAGTTTCAAGTATTTAAAGACAGTGAATTGTTGCATCAAGAAGTAGGAATTGTAGGATGATAAGGCCTCGGAAGCATACATGCAACTGCAGTCAGGGACGGGAATAGGTCAGATGCGGGGCTTTCACTACACCTGCTACGCTGGTGGGGGTGCGTGTCAATAGATCCTGTCCATGTTTTGAGCTTATTTGGGAAAAGAGATCAGTGCAACTGGTCTCCACCATTGGATCTTGCTGCTGTTTGGAAGGGGTGTGGACAGGGGGGGCTGGGGAGGGGAATGGACGTGAAGTACAAAGTGGAAGGTCCTGTATACATGGAGAGCACAAACTGAGACCATTAGGGCTGAGAACGTAACGTCCAGAGCTAGTGTGAGATCCCCTAGGATGATGTTAACGCCACTCCCTTTGGTGCAGGAGTTCCTGACCCCTGAGCAGCGGCGATTTGCTGTCCGGGGAGTTCCTACCTTGCTGGAGGTCTCAGGATTCTCTTATTTCTATGGTGCCTTCATGGTGGGGCCTCAGTTCTCCATGACAGACTATCAGAAACTGGCAAGGGGTGAGATGACTGACGTTCAAGGCCAGAGACCCAATAG
Source organism: Falco punctatus (assembly GCF_963210335.1). NCBI lineage: Eukaryota > Metazoa > Chordata > Aves > Falconiformes > Falconidae > Falco > Falco punctatus. Next base: position 719,519 of record NC_137585.1, read on the forward strand.
GTAATAAAAAGCCACTTAGCTCCTCTCACCTTCCTAAGATCCCAGAATGCTGAATCCTCCACATGTTCCCTGCAGCAGAGTGCCTTCTCACCTGGACACTAAAGTACTGTGACCAAAAGTGATTCATAATAGAAGTCAGTCTTTCAAAAGTAGCGCGTAACTCTCTGTTTAATGCCCTAGCATTGTTCCAGGGCATGAACGCCAACAACCATTTGACATCTTTAGTACAGATCCGGTCCCAACCCCAGACCATTAGCATCCCAGCCTCCAAACAGAGGCATCTGCTGCTGCAGCGGAACATGGTGACTCCCTACTGCTATCTTCCCTACCTCCTCTTCTCCACTTTTTGAAGTGTTTTAAAAATTGTGAGTTTGACAGACTCTTTCAAAGGCTTTTCTTTAACCTTCATCTTTTCCTTTCTCAGTTTTGTGCCTGCTCTCAAGCGCCTGAGTCTGGGTCTCTTGTTTCTAGTAACCTATACCTTGTCAAGCCTGTACGTCTCTGATGAATACCTCATCTCAGATGATTATATGGTAAGTATTCATTTGGCAGTTCTGAAGAATTCCACTTCTCTGGTGGGCACTGGATCTACAAGAGTGGGTTATTTAGGTTTTTTTAGTTCTGCCTCTATTTAGAATAAGTCAGCGACCAGTGATAAGCTTTTCCATGACTGATTTGGCTTTACAGCCTGTCCCGTGGGTTCCAGTTGATGCAGAACAGTAATGTGTTAAGCTGAACTGAACCAGATGAAAACTTTGGCAAATAAGAATTAATCTTAGATGCTACTGTTTTTGGAAACATAATGTATCTATTTGTGACTTAATGACCTTCCATTTAACCATGACATGCAAAGAACTTCACTAGAGTAACTTGCAAGGCTTACCAGAATCTTTGAGGTTCTTAGAAAACTCCTAACAAGTAATTCCTACCTGCAGATGATCAGTGTTTCTGTGTCAGTATGAATAAATGAAGGTGTGAATTGCGCACTGATTATGCGAATCCCAGAGTCTCCCCAAAGTACCCATTTCAGTGCAGCCAAATACTACCAAAGGGAGGAGAGTGAGGTGTAAATTTGCCTAAGACAGTAGCCTAGCAGTCCAGTCCATACAGCTGTCCCAACACGTACATCAGATCAAAACGAAAGACAGTGAAGAGATTTAATCCATCTTATCTCATTATTGCCACTCAGCTCCGGTTTTTATTTGTATTCTATTTCACTCTTATCTCTGCAGGAGAAGCCTTTCTGGTTCCGCTGTGGTTACATATTGATCTGGGGCAAAATTATACTCTACAAATATGTAACTTGCTGGCTTGTTACGGTGAGTCTAGATGTCATTCCAGAAATAAATGACAAATGAACAAAGATTGTACCTTTGCAGCTACCTGGTATGCTCTTGGACTTAGTACTAAATGGGAGTAATCCAAATATCTGGCGACCAGTACAGGTCAGTTTAGCTTGCTTTAAGTTAGCAAAGGCTAGCAATTAAAAAGCAGGTTTTAATCCATTTTTTCCACCTGCAGTGGTGCGCTCTCCACTCAACACTGCATGTCTGAGCTTCCCCAGCTCTGCCTTTCCTAAAAAAGGGGGCAATGTTTTTTTTCCTCATCTTTCTTGTGAATCTTTTTCCATAGGAAGGTGTCTGCATCCTTGTTGGTCTGGGGTACAATGGGAAGGACCAGAATGGAAAGCCTTTGTGGAACGCCTGTGCCAACATGAAGGTCTGGCTGTATGAGACAACACCTTTGTTCACAGGGACCATTGCATCTTTCAACATCAACACCAATGCTTGGGTGGCCCGGTGAGCAGGACAAAATTCTGCTTCTATAATGTGTTGGTAACATTTGTGTCAACGGAACAAAGATCCTGGGCTGAGAGGGAGCATTAGAGGAAGAATCTGCCAGTTTTCAGTTCTTAGACTTTTCTTCCACATTTTGCTGCTGTGCCATTTGAAAAAGTTTACTTGGTTAGACAGATCTTTTCGTTTAGTCCAAAAGAGTAGCTCATTAATATAGGCGAGCAGTTGACAGCACCAGGAGGGCAGAGGCTAGAATGGGGCTACAGCGAGCCCCTCAGCCTGCCTGGTCAAGCAGCCACGGAACTGCTCTGGTTCCTGCTCCTGCGCAACGACTGAACCAGGCTTTGGTTTGGCACCTGCCGGGACACACAGCTGAATTGTGAAGTATTATTTCTGTGTGTTGTCAGATGAACTGCTTCTCCCCACCCACTGGGGTTTCTTTAAGATGAGGGGCGATGCACATTTTGCCCTGGGAAGGGGAACTGTCCTGCTGTTTGTCACCACAGGGTGCACAAAGGCACACAGTCCCCTGGGCCCTGCATCTCTGACCTGGAGAGGGGAGGACACAATAAACCAGAAGCATTCTTGAGTTTGTTTCTTTTCTGCTCTAGCTACATCTTCAAGCGCCTGAAGTTCCTGGGTAACAAACTGCTGTCACAGGCGCTGGCCCTGTTATTCCTGGCTGTTTGGCACGGGCTGCACTCTGGCTACCTGGTGTGCTTTCAGATGGAGCTGCTTATAGTCATCGTTGAAAGACAGGTGCGTTTTGTCTGACGTACCAGCCTGTGTTAGCCTTTCCCTGCAAGACTGGAAACGGCCACGCTGAAGGCTTTACTTGGATTAAATATGAAAAATGGCTGCTCACTTTGGAACTGGTTTTCAAACATGATACAGCTCTGTTCTCAAGAGTGCAGTAGGTTGCTCGCTTCTGCGTGGACAAGCCATAAATTTATTGCAGAAGCCAATGGGAAGAGACGGGGAGAACTTGGCACATGAGTGCAACTTCAGTGTATGGCAGGGGAAAGGCTGGAAGACAAGCACATGAGATGAACACCTCCGCTAAATCTCTCAGTACCGAGAACAATAGTCCATATTTAAACTGTCAGTTTAAATAAAAAAAACCAACTTGGTGCAGGTTAGGGGACTTAGTCTAAAAAAGTAGTTAACTGCTTAACAAAATTCATTTTACACAGCTAGATAGATAGTTTTGGCCCCAGAGCCTGCACGTGTAGCCACAGAACACCCAGCTGATGAGAACTCTGCTGCTTTTTCCTTTAAATTAGGTCATAAACCTTGTCCAGGACAGTCCTCTCCTAAGCACTCTAGCCTCCATCACTGCCTTGCAGCCCCTCTTCTACGTGCTGCAGCAGGCTAACCACTGGATGTTTATGGGTTACTCTCTGGTGCCATTTTGCCTTTTCACCTGGGACAAATGGATGAAGGTATTTAGTAGCCCCAAACAGAACCCCCACAACCACCCCTTTCCCTCCCTCCATCAGCTGCTTGCTGATCCTTAATCCTGCCTTTCTCTTTACAGGTGTACAGGTCTATTTATTTCTTTGGCCATGTGTTGTTCCTCACCTTATTATTGGTGTTGCCTTACATTCGCAGAGCAATTGTGCCACGAAAAGAAAAGCTAAAAAAAGCAGAGTAGCAGCCAAAAGGTAAGGCTGTACGAGGTAGAGAATCCCACACTTGGACTAGGAGGTGAAGTGGGGTGGCAGCATTACATCCCACAGTAAAGGCAAACATAAAAATTAACCAAAACAAGCACTTTTCTGTTTTTCAGATTGTACCACCTGTGCATTCATAGGAGTTGATTTAACACTCCAGAAGCAAAGCATCACCTGCCAAGTTTGCTGTGTTGAAGTACAACTTTTTTCAACGTGAGGAGGGGGAAAGAGAAAGCACAGGGTCAGAGACCCGCCAGGAGGGGAATGGAGTAAGCCTCCTTCCAGATCCTCCACCTTCTGTATGTTGCCTTATCTCTCTGCCACCCCTCCAGTTGGCACTTGTGTCTCTCAGCTGATACCAGATGATTGTAACACACTCAAGGCAGGCACTGTACTGGATTGGATGGGAGCCACCTTCTGACTTTTCTACGTTTGTCATCCAAGATAAAAATTGCTCCTGGTCTTTTTCATACCGGCTTCAGCTCCTTTCCTCTTGGGTACCTTGGTGCAGGAGTGTGAGCTGTCGCATGCCACTGAGCAAGGTGGTTCTACAGGACTGAGCAACATCAGCTGCAGGGGGAGCAGGGCATGGCTCAGAATTTCAGTTCCATGACAAATTTGGGCCGAGCCCCTGCTATAAAGGGATGAAACCTGCCCACATACAAAACACGAGAAAGTAAAATACAGAAGCACTCTTACCAAAAGTGACCTTTAATAGGAAAAAAGGAGGGTCAGTGGGGCAGTCCACTTAAATTCTCATTGCTCCAGAAGCTACAAGGACAAAATTGAAGCCTCCTTTCCTGGAGCCCAAAGTTGCACCAGGTCCACACCTGAGTCAAAGAGCCTCTCCAGAACGTGGAGTCACTGTATAGAAGTCCATCACAACAGCAGTAGCAGCAGGAGCTCATACCACGCCCCAGACTTCCTCAAAGGCAGTAGTAATTTTAGCACACGTCAGGGCAGCCGAGAGGGGATAGTTGCTGATTGAGACCATCTTTTCTGTATAGTCAACATTGACCTGGGGGAAGAGAGAAAAATCAAGCTGCAAGTTTTCACTTAGTGTCATCCATCTCCCTTGGCTGGAGGGACACAGTATTTCTCCAGCAAGAGAACTGCTAGCCCTCACTACTCGCTGGGAGGGAGAAAAGCCCCGAGTGTTGCAACATTGGGCCTTTTTTTGACAAGCCCAGCTGGGGGGGGAAAAAGCAGGGGGGTGGGATGGGGGCACTGAGCCAAAAAAAAAAAAAAAACAAACACAGAAGAAAAAACCCCATACTCAGAACAAGACTGACACCTATGCTGATGCGGATTTTTCCAACTCTAAATAAAAAGGGATACACGTACTTACCGAACCGTGGGCAAAAGCTCCCACAACAATGGCAACTGGCTCTGCTGTAGGAACCAGTTTACGCAGATCTGATACCTTTGGAACCGCAAAAGAGGTACCTATCTTCATACAGCCCACAGGGAGGTGATCACTGACTGGATTTTTAATCACCTACAGAAAGCTGAAAGTTAATAGGGGTGTAGAGGTAGGAGACCATGCTGTATAGCCAAGCCTGTTGTTTGTACACTAATAATCCCAAATGCATAACACCCACAAAAAAAAAACCAACACTCCTACATTGCTAGCTGCAAAGGAGGAATGTCGCAACATTACCCGTTAGCAGTGAAAGAACATTTACCTTCAGCAACTTCTGAGGCCCATCAGCTGCTCGAACACTGAGCTTATGCAGCAACTGAACTGATGAGAGAAGAAAGGTACTTAAGCAGTCTGTTGTTTTGTTGGAGGAATCTTATCCTCTACCTAGCAATCAGAGCTGAAGCAGACAAAAAGTCCATCCCTAAGAGCTCTCAGCATTGTCTAAAGCAGCTATAAGTAATGCTGATCAGTGAGTTATTTTGCTGCTAGTACAGTCTTGTGCAGGTACCACCACCATGCTAAGGAACACACAGCTGGATCCCTGAACTCACTGTCATTTCTCTGCTCTCCTCACTTTCACGTTTTTAAGGTTGGTGCAACCTTTTGACTCTTCCTAAGAGTTCTTCCTAACTTCCTCTTAATCACCTTCCTGCGTTATTTTGTGTCTGGTATAAAATTTCAATCACTTACCCATGAGACCGCAGAATCGATCAAAGGTTCTCGGGATTCTGGTTTGGGGGTTGACTTCAATTAGAACATTCTTCTGGGTGTGGATATAAACCTGCAGGAGACCAGCCCGATTCAGCGGGCTGTCCATGAGCATCAAGAGACTCTGAAATAGAATGGCACACAAGAGGGAGGTCTGCTGGAAAAGACGAGGGTTAGGCCCCATGAACACAGGGACCAGTGCCGAGGCAGAAAGGAGTTCGCCTAGCTGTAACGCCGAGAGAAAGCAACCCCACACCGAAATAAAGGCCACACAGGTAGAGGGCAGGGGCACGGCGGGTCAGGCCCAGCCCGCCCCCAGCCCCAGCGGCCGCCGCCCGGGCCACCCGGTACCTGGTGGGCGATGTCGGGCCGCGCCTCCGCAGGGTCCCGGCCGTTCCGCAGCAGCAGCGCCTTGTGCTTGTCGCAGTTGAGGAGCTCAAACGTCTTCCCCACCTATGGCCAAAGCGCGGACAGGTGGGCGCGAGCACCCACGGCCGCCCCCGGCCCGGCCCCACCACTCGCACCTTCACGGTCTCTAGGCTCGCCCCCTCCAGCACCACCAAGAGCCGCCGCTGCCCGCGGGGCCGCTTGGCCTCCAACGAGACATCCACAGCTGCTACTTCTTCTTCCTCCTCCTCACGAGGCCGCCTGGGCGCCGCCATTTTGTTTCCACCGCCCCGCGCGGCACCGGAAGCCCCGCCCCCGCCCCGCCCCCAAGATGGCGGCCGGGGCGCCCCCGCTGTCCGGGCCCGGCCGGGCCCGCTTCCGGCGGGAGGTGGCAGGGCTGGAAGAGGCGGCGGCGGCGGTCGGGCCGCGGTTCCCCGCCGGAATACATCGGCGGCGGCACCTTCCGGTGTCCTTCCCGGCGGGGAGCGCGGCGCGGCGCGGCCATGGCGCAGAACCTGAAGGACCTGGCGGGCCGGCTGCCGGCCGGGCCCCGTGGCGTCGGCACGGCCCTCAAGCTGCTGCTGGGCGCCGGCGCCCTGGCCTACGGCGTCCGCGAGTCCGTCTTCATCGGTGAGTGCCAGCCACCCCCCCGCCCCTTCCGCCGCCTCCCGCGCTGACCGTGCCCCTTCTCCCCTCAGTGGAAGGCGGCCAGCGGGCCATCTTCTTCAACCGCATCGGCGGCGTGCAGCAGGACACCATCCTTGCCGAGGGGCTGCACTTCAGGTAGGCCCAGCTGCCCCCACCCCCCGAGCCCGGCCCCGCGAGCCCGACCCCAGGTGCGGGGCCGTAACGCGGCTGTCGGCCCCGCAGGATCCCCTGGTTCCAGTACCCCATCATCTACGACATCCGAGCGCGGCCGCGGAAGATCTCGTCCCCCACCGGCTCCAAAGGTGAGCGCGGCCCCGCGGGCCGCGGCGGGGGGGGCCCGGCTGCAGTGCTGGCCCCGCTCACGCCCCGGCCCCCCCCGTTCAGACCTGCAGATGGTGAACATCTCGCTGCGCGTCCTGACGCGCCCCAACGCTGCGGAGCTGCCCAGCATGTACCAGCGTCTGGGCCTGGACTACGAGGAGCGCGTCCTGCCTTCCATCGTCAATGAAGTGCTCAAGAGCGTGGTGGCCAAGTTTAATGCTTCACAGCTCATCACTCAGAGGGCCCAGGTAAACACTTCGGGAGGTGCCTGGTGCTCCTTAGAAAGAAACAGCTGAGCCGCGGATGCAGGGAATGTCGTAACAGATAAATACACTAGACTAGTAGATGGTGCACCCAGATGAAACAGGTATGTAACTGTATCCCGGTGACAGTTTGATTCCTGTACAGATGCAAACACTGAGGCTGTCTCGCTAGCTTCTGAGGAGAAAACTGCAATCGCTGGTATATGGAGTGCAAAACCACGCCATAATGTAATGAGGGGGGAAGGTGAGCAGATTTATGTTGCAGTCCACAGGTAGCAATACAACTGGTTTTAGAAAAAAAATCATCTGGCCCTTCACATGTCTCAGAAGAGTTGTCAGAGCAAATTAAACGGTCTTAAAGGGGTTAAGAAGTGAAGTGGATGAGCAATTAACAAAGCAGTAAGGTTTCAGCAATGGATGCTACAGAAGGGTAGCAAATATTTCTGTTTATAAAAAGATTAGAGGGTAATCTGGAAGAGGGTGTGCATTAAAAAATAATTGATATATTTAGCTTTAAAGAGCCGAAATCTGAAAGTTTGTGTTCTGGTAATTTGACTGCTAGGGATTCTGAGAGTATTCATCGCCTGTCACAGTTAAGGGAGAGAGAAGTTGCTGGTCGTCTTTTGAAAGGCTTTAGAGGAGACCCTCCATGAGACAGTAAAGGGGATAAGTTGTCAGATGAAATACAGAGCATCTCAACTAGTTTCTGATCCATGACAAGAAAAAAAAGAGGGAAAGAGTAGAACTAAGTGTCCAGGTCTTGTGGGGACTTCAGGGCTTTGTGGTAGGCCATGTGGCATGCTCTGAAGGGGGTTGTTAACAATCTCGTGTAGAAAGAATGAGTGGAAAGGGAGGATGTGACAGCAAAGAAACAATGTCTGCAAGGGATCTAGGTTTAGCAGAAGCAAAGACGGCTGATAAGTATCTAATTGCTGAACGAACTGAATTGAATTTGCTGTGTTGTATATTTATCTAGCGTTCGTTACTGTAAAGTGATGCATATTGAAGTGGTTGATAATCAGAAGAAAACGAAGTGACTTTAGGTAGTTAGGCACTCGCAGTTCACACAGTAAAGGTTTCTGGCATCATGCTGGAATTCTGCTTGGAAGCAGCTGCAGTAAAAGTAAAAGCAAACGCTGGACTGGCCAAGCATGTGATACTCTAGCAATAATTTCTATTTAAGTCAATATTTGTTGCAGGACTTATCAGCCTGCGTGAAAAAAGTACTGTAAAGTTAAGGTAGAATAAACCAAAATATCTACCAACAGCAGTCATCCAAAGAGGCTAAAAAAAGTGGAGTAGCCACACTAGACGAGCAGCTACAGTAATTACAAGATGTCTTACATGGTAAAAAAGATTACGTGGTAATTTTTTTTCCTGCATCTGAATACAAACATGTATTCAGTCAAACTGCAAACAGTGGCAAATTCAAGGTGAAGGAGGAAATAATTACTGCCAAAACGAGTGTGGGAACTGTGGAACTAGATGTGGTAGGGTGTGAAAGCGAAAAAAAACTTTGAAGAATGTTTTTTTTATTTTTGCAGTATTAATTGTGTAGTATAGTTAAGAAATAACTATAAATAAGCTGTAATGTATTTTTGAAAAAGCAGTATATAACTCTGGATATGCAGCATTAATTAAAGGCAGCAGATTCAGTGATGGTATTGGTGTCCACAGTTCGGGGTTTGGTTTAGATACTGTCTTTCTTGGGCCTGATGCGAACAAGCTGTGAGGAGCTGTTGTGCTTCACTTCTGGAGTGCACAGGGAGTGAGAAATGGCCTGTGTTTGATACTCTTGCTATATTTGTGTTTCAGGTGTCTCTGCTCATTAGGCGAGAGCTGACAGAGCGAGCCAAGGATTTCAGCCTCATCCTGGATGATGTGGCTATCACAGAACTTAGTTTCAGTCGTGAATACACAGCAGCTGTGGAGGCAAAGCAAGTGGGTGAGTTCAGTTTGTGCCAGAAAAGGGTGAATTGCCTTTGCCTTGTCACTGAATTCTCAGGCAAGGAAGCAGAATTTGGGCTAGTGTGCTGCTGCTTTTGCACCAATGCAGCTACAGAGTGATAAATCTCAGCCACCTTAGCAATGGAGCTAAAGAGGTTATTTTACAAGTGTTATCAGAAAACTTCGGGTCATAGCTAATGGGGCATACCATCGGAGGTAGGAGTTCCCAGGACTAGGGCTCCTGTTCAGACTGGGACTCTTGCCCTTTTTAAGAAAAAGTAAAGTGCACTCGGGTACATTCTGTATTTGTGGCTGTGGCCCCAGAATGCTGTCAGTTCTGTCGGAAGCAGAGCCCGGAGGCCTCAGCTCTAGGGTTCTGGTGGGCTCAGAAGAGGGGACCTGCTTCCAATGCTGTTGTCCATTCTCTCTGCAGCCCAGCAGGAGGCACAGCGTGCACAGTTCCTGGTGGAGAAGGCCAAGCAGGAGCAGAAGCAGAAGATTGTTCAAGCTGAAGGGGAAGCTACAGCTGCCAAGATGATATCCTGCTTAGGGAGGTTTTGTGGGATGTGGCTTGTGAGCTTGACAGTCCCAAGAATCTGTCACATTGGGTGCACTTAGGAGTGACGCTTAGGAGGCGACCGTTATCAGTAGCTTCAAGCAGATCACTGCCATTTATTTCCCCCCCTCACAGCTGGCCAGAGTGATGTTTGTCTGAGGTTACAGGTCAGAGCAGAGAAGGCCATGAGCCTTCAGTCTGTTGTGAGGTTTAATTTTTATTGGCTGTGTGTGACCATACATTGTTCTTGATTTGGGGAAGTGAAAATATGCCTGCCTAGAGGGCCAGGTTACTGGGATAGAGATTGCTTTTTCCCTCTGAGATGTTTGATGATGCGGCTCAGGAAGAATTCCTTGAGTGTGGACGGATTCTGTTAGCAGGTTTTTCCTTAACTTTTGCTCCCCTGTACCTCGGTGAAGCTCTGAGCAGGAATCCTGGCTACATCAAGCTACGCAAGATCCGAGCTGCTCAAAACATCTCAAAAACGGTGAGCATTGGGGTGTGGGATTTCCTTTGTTGTTTTGCAGTCCTTGTGCTGTCCTCCCAGCCCAGTCGCCACATGATGAATTTAAGGCGAATGTGACCTGCCCTGTCGTGATCTTTGTTCCTGCCCAGCCCTTCTCTGCTCAAGTAGAGTTTAAGATCTAGCTGCCAATGATCGGCAATCAGATGTGAGGCTAGGAGTTCACGCCCTGCATGTGACAAGGCCAGATCCACATCAGATTCCATCACCCACACTCAGCTGCAGCCACCGAAAGCTCCAGGTTTCCTGCAGGCTGAGGAAGGGGGACAGATAAGCGTGGGATCAAAGGTCTTTCTGACAGAGAGACAGAATGAGCACTTCTTTTAGAAAGTCTGATGGCACTGGGATGGCAGGTCGGGAAGTGTGGATGGGGCTCTGGGCAACCTGATCTCGCTGAAGGTGTCCCTGCTCGTTGCCGGGGGCTGGACTAGATGGCCTTTAAAGGTCCCTTCCCACCCAAACCATGCTATGATTCTATGAACCGCATGGATTTAACAGAGGTGTAAAGTGAATGAAACAAGGGTGCTGTGTCTGGAGGGGGAGATGGGTTCTTTATTAGTGCTGTTCCTCCGTGTGCATTTATGCTCCGTTATGCCACCTCTGTAATGGATTTCTTTTTCCAGATCGCTGGCTCACAAAACCGCGTGTATCTCACAGCAGATAACTTGGTACTGAACCTGCAGGATGAGGGCTTCACCAGGTAAAGGGGCCAGGTGGGTGGGTTATCTGCACCCTACCTGGGCAGCTGGTCCCCTTTTTGGGCTCTCTTGGGACCTTTTCTCTTGAGAGGAGCCTGATGCCAGAGGACACAGCCAAGTAGGGAGAGTCTTTCTTTACTGTGGAAATTGAGTTTTTGTTAAAACTCATCAATTTACTCATTTTTCTTCCTTTCCCACCCACCCCCCAACTGCATCTCCTGACACGCAGAGGAAGGTAAGGCACTGTTTATTTTGATCCTTCCATTAGTACTTGGAACAAGGGTGTTGGTGTTTGCCTGGTACCTGGGGGTGGTTCTGGCTTAGCCTTTCTGGCCACAGGCAGTTTATTCCATCTTCACCTCAGTTCCCATGTGTGATACCAATGTTGAAGCCTTCCCTGCAGGGGCTGCACAAACATCTGCATCAAGTAGGGCATACTCAGTAACTGGAGCTCGGTGTGTGTCCCACAAGGAACCTCACATGGGAAAGGCAGCAGTAACAGAGGAGCGAGCTCTGATGTGTCCAGCCTACGCTGGGCATCCTGCCTGCATGGCAGAGGGCTGTAAGAAAGCAGTCATGGTCATAGGAATTTCTGTTGTTTTGGGGTGACAATCTCTAGGAAAGAAGCTGCGGTTGTTCTCCAAAAGCTTTCCAGTCCATGCTAGAAAACCCCATTCCCTGCTTTCAGAGCTGGCAGGAGTTTGGTGGCTTTGCCTCATCTGTACAGTGCTCACTGGACCAGGCACGCCAGCTGAGCCGACAGCACGTAGCTAACTCAGATTTCTTGGAAACAGGAAAGGAAGCCAGAGCTGGTATCTTTTCTCTGATTGTAAGATCCTTCCTTATCTCTGACCAGATTCTGTCATACTTATCGCAGAAGGGTTAGGGGCTTTGAAAATAGTACATAGTAGCATAGGTGTACCTATTACACCAATATTTTAAATATATTTTTAATACATATATTTTTTTAATATTGGGGGGTTAATATGTGTACATGTATATATAGAGAGAGAAAATTACACCCATAGGTGTACCAATACCTACCAATGTACCTATTCCTATTCCTGCCTGCCTGGCTTGGAAGTCAAGATCCTTTGGGTGTGACACCGTGCACCCTCAAGTCTCTAGTGAGGATCTGGTTCAGCTGTGCTTGTGCTTTCTGGACTAATGACTCCTGTCTCCATTTCAGTGACAGTCTCCTACTCAAACAAGGGAAGAAATGAAAGAAACTAAAGAAACTCCTAGAACCAGCAGTGCTGACCAGCAGAAGATACGAATGAGGAGCTTCAAACTCCCTCCGCTAGCGTTTTTTGCCCTCACTTTGAAGTTGTTAATCCAGTAGCCAGATTTGGTTCCCATGCCCCTGCTCCATCTGTGGTGATCCATTTAGGGGACTGGGCTCTGCCTCTAGGCAGCTACAATTCTTTCCAGTTAAATCTGGGGAGGGGGCAAGGAGGCATACCGGTATTAACTCATGGATATAGTAATTCACCTCTAATCTTCATTAATCTTTAGACTTCTGTAGGGTGAAATTGGAATTCTTTTTTTTTGGCCAAGTGAAAGAGTTCTGCTGCCATCAGCACCAGGCTTTTTTTCCTAGTAAATTTTGTTTCTCTTTCAGTCTTAATCCCAAGAGAACCTGGGACTGAATTCAGGAAAACGTTATTCATTGGGTGCCTGTCACTGCTGGAGTACCTTTGGGTCACTGTCTGCTCAGTGATTCTTTCAAACATTTGTAAAAATTAAAAAACCCAAAATTTATACGGTGTTTAAGTGTGCTTAGTGCCTGAAAAAGAGGTGGTTTTGGTGGAGGGGGTGGAACGGAGCTTTGATTTGGCTGAAGACAGAATCAGGATGTGTGGGGAAAGGAGCAAGAGAAATACCCTCCTGCTGACTGAGTGGCCCTGAGGTGGGGAGAGGGTGAGCAGGTGTGGGCGCTGTCACAGCTGCCTGGGTCACCAGGGCCAGCTTCTCCGCTGCCTGCAGGTGCTGGAGGTGAGCAGAGGTTTTCCTGCAGCACGTATGTATGTAGTGTCTGTCCTCACCTCCCTGCTGCACCTTGCGTTTTTTCCCCCCAGCTTTCCTGGCCAAAAGCACAGAAGTCTTCCTGTCTTCCTCCACTGTCTAAACTTCCTTCTGTGCTTGGGTTTTGAAGGTAAAATCTTGTCTGCTTCAGGAGTTAGCTTTTTGCCTGTCTCACCAGGCTGCCCTGTAGTAGGTTTAGGACTTGGAGATTTCACCAAATCATGGAATGTCCCAAGTTGGAAGGGAGCCACAAGGAGCATGGAGTCCAGCTCCTCGCTGCACACAGGGCAACCTAGAAGTGAAACCATGGAGAAGAGCATTGTCTAAACATGTCTTGAACAGGGACAGACTTGGGGCTGCGACCGCGTCCCTGGGGAGGTAGACGGCAATCTGAGCTTCCCCGATGCAGCTGTAAGCCATTGCTTGTGTCCTGGACACCAAGGAGAAGAGGTCAGCACCTCCCTCTGCTTCCACTCGTGAGGAAGTTGTAGACAGCAATGAGGTCAGCCCTCACTCTCCTCCAAGTTGAACAAACCTAGTGTCCTTAGCTGCTCCTTGTAAGTAAGTTGCCTTCTTTCACCATCTTTGTTGCCCGCCTTTGGACACATTCTAATATTTGTATATCCTCATATTGTGAAGCCCCAAACTGCACACAGCACTCAAGGTGAGGCTGGAGTGGGGCCATACTGGTTTTGACTGGTTAACTGTGCTGTGCCTAATGCGCCCCAGGGTAACACTGGCCCTTCTGCCTGGTGGGGCATGTTGTTGACTCAGAGCGTGCCATCAAGCAGAGCGCCCAGAGCCCTCTCTGCCCGGCTGCGCTCCAGCCTCTTCCCCCGCAGTCTATACATACGTTCAGGATTGCACCATTCCAGGTGGAGAATCTGGCATTTGTGCCTGTTAAACCTCCTATGGCTGGTGGCTGCGCAGCACTAATCTAGTGAGATCTGTGTAACACCTCTTGTCCCTTCAATGAAGTCAGCAGCTCCTAAATTTAGTGTTGTCAGCAAGCTTAGCACGCACGCAGCTCCTGTGGCTAAGGTCATTGGTCAAGGCTTCGAAGAGAAGCGGCCCTAAACTCGAGCCCTGGGGGACACAGCTAGTGACGGGCCACCAGCGGGACGTTACCCCTCCGCTGCAGCTCTTTGAGCCTGACCCTTCGGTCAGTTGTTCACCTGCTGTATCGTGTGTGTGTCTGCCCGTGTGTGGGACACTCTCCAGAAGGATACTGTGAGAGACTGTATCAAAAGCTTTGCTAAAAGCAAAAAAAAAAACATTTGCTGCCTTCCCTTTGTCCACTGCCAGGCACATTGTCAGGAAAGATCATTAAGTTAGTAAGGCGTGACTTCCCCTTCGTGAACCCCTGCTGGCTTTGACCGATGGCTGCTTCGTCTTTTAAGTCTTTCTCAATAACTCCCGGAATAATCTCCGTAATTTTACCAGGCACCGGAGCAGAACTGACAGGCCTCTCATCATCAGGGTAATTTTTCTTGCCCTTCTTGAAAATTCGGACATTTGCCAGCTTCCAGTCAACCGGGAACACTCCAGGCTCCCCGGACTGTTGCTAGATAACAGAGGGGTCTCCCAGTAACATCGGCCAGCTCCTCAGTGCCCCGGGATGAATCCCGCTGGGCCCCATAGACTCGTGTGCATTCAGCTGCAACAGCAAATCCTGTACAGGTTCAAAGTCGACTGGGGGCTTCTCACCCACTGAGTTGTGGTCCTCCAGCCCAGGGCTCCAGGCAGCCCAGGGCCCTTCACTGGCATCAGAGACAGAGGCGAAGGCGGCATTAAATGTCTTTGCTTTATCTTCATCCCTGTTTGGGGATAAGGTGACCAACATAATCGAGTAAAAGACCCGTGTTTTCTTTGGTCTTCCCTTTGCTATTAACATATTTTAAAAAAAGCCTTTTTTGTTACCCACTACAGTACCAGCCAGCTTCAACTCCAGCTGAGCTTGGGCCATACAAATGTTCTCCCTACAGCGGTGAATGTCTGCAGGCCTCCTGTGTCCTGTCCTTGCTTCCAAAGCCCGTCTGCCGCCTTTTCCCCATCTAAGGTGCAGAAGGAGATTGCTATTCAGCCAAGCCAGCCTTCCACCTTGCTTGACGTCTGGCCCATTGAATTGCCTGCTGCTGTCCTCTTGAAAGAAGGCCCTTAAAAAGTGAGCAGCATTTATGTTCCCCAGAAGCAGCCTCCGTGGGGACTTTACTAAGTGGTTCCTTGCGCAGCCTGAACTCTGCTCTCCCAAAGGCCAGGGTAGCTCTGCTGACAGTTTTTCTCATATCACCAAAGATTTTAAACTCGACTATTTCATTATCACAATGGCCAAGGCAGCCACCCACGAGACCCTCTCTATTCACAGACAGCTCCACCTCAAGCTCCCCAGTGAAGAAGAGGGGCCTTTAGGGACCTCTTACTGGGGCGAAAAAGAGCACAAGATGTTTGAAGGAACAGAAACAATCTGTGGATTCCTGGTTTTACAACTCCTCACTGGAAATCAGAGCCATAACTAATACCCATATGGCTTGACTGGCAACATCAAGGAAGCACCACTTTTCTGAACCAGCTTTGAAAATGCATTCTGAAACTGCCACCCAGAAGTAATCTGTGTGTAACAGCGCCTCAGCGTAAAGCAGAGTAGATGGCTTACTTCAGTGCTGCATTTCTTGATGTACAATCATGAAAGTTCTCGTTCAGTCTGTATTCTTTGCAGGCAGTGGATATTAGGGACACACTGAGCTCTGGAATTTAAACACAAATGAGGTTCTTGGGGCACCCCAAGCTTGCTCCACGAGATGCCTTCAGTTTCACGCTTCGGGTAGAGTTTACGCTGGCCATGGCCATGCCTTGCTTTAGGCTGTGGCAGCTTTTTAAGAAGGAAGTGGCTTGGAGGCTGCCAAGGGCAGGGGTTTCGTTAGAGCAGGTCTTCAGCCCCCTGGGGGTTTGGGTGGATTTTTCTACCTCCCAAACACTTCCAACCATTTCTTGCCACATCAAATGACAGCAAGCAGTGTCCTTCCTCCCAGTGTGTTGTGCGTCAGGTTATGTGTCTTTATCCCAGGCAGCTTTCTTGGCCAGAACCAGCTGCTGAACTCAAAAAGGATGGGATTGCTGCCATGGCATTGCTTCTGCCTTGGCTTGCTTGAGGCAGTTTGCAGCTAAGGGGCAGAGCACCCCCGGTACATGCTGGACAGCACATGGCACTCACCCTTGGTGCTGTGATTTGTCCCTCGTAAGCTCGCCTGGTGCCTGGACTTAGGGGGAAGTTGTTTTTTCTAACAGGGTGAGTTCTTTCATCTTGGACGTACATTATTGCTGTACCTGTGCCATGCAGTGTGGGCCTGGGGAACGCTGCTGTCGTGCTAGCATGGCTGAAATCACTACAGCACCCTCGGAGCCTGCCCACTCCTTTGTGCACTGTCCAACCTTGCCTTGGCTCTTTTTACACATTTGGCACCAGATCGAAGCAGGGAACTTAGCTGAAGTTGCCTACATCATCCTGCGGCTGCCTTGCCGATGGGGTTCCTGCTTCCTCCCGCAGAGTGCGTGGGGGTGGCATGTCCTCGGGCAGGGGCAGTTACAGGGATGCAGCGCCTGCTCCTACAGGCTGGTGGCCGCTTGCCCCTGCTGGCTCCCGGGCAGGTACCTCACCTTGCAGGCACGTTGCCGCTCTGTTAGAAGCTACAGGGAGCAGAGTTCAAGGTACATCTCATTCCTTCTCTTTTCTACCCCTTCCCCCCTCTGGATTTGTACTCTAAACCGAGAGGAGAGAGCCCGGTCCTAAATCCCCGCGCCAAAGCAGGAGATGGTTACAGCTGGACTCCTAAGGTGCTCAGTACGATGCTGTGCCGGACAGCTGACAGTGACTGCAGTTACCTGCCCACACAGGGCCAGATCTGGCTCAGACCAGACCAAATTCCCTGTCCCACACTCCCAAGCATTCTTGGTCTGGATCCTCGGTCACGTTGTGACCTAGCTCAGACTTTTCCCTCAGTGGGCCTGAGCTCCTGCCACCAGCTCTGACCAGATCCCCGCCCAGCACCCCTGAGTCATCTTTTCCTTTGAGCAGCAAATGCCCACAGCCTGAGCAGTACCCGTACCTGTAAACTCTGCGATTTAAGCCAGCTGCCACAGAGGTTCAGGTCTGCACTCCTCAGCTGTGGCTTTATCCAAACTCTCCCAGCATTTTCCCACATGGTTCCTAGGTACAGTTCACAGGCTAGGGCCTAGTTTTAACCGACAAGACTTCAAAAACCACAAGGATAGGGTCCAGCACTGAAGAATGCTCTCTGGCATTTGCAGAATGAGATAAATAGTGGTGGGAAGGGACCTCTGCTCCAGGCTGCTGCTTCAAGTGGCACCATTACCGGCACTAGGTCAGATCAGCTCTGGCTTTGTCTTCAAGTATTGAAAACCTGCAAGGACGGAACTGCCCCACCGAACATCCGTTTGAATGTTGTCTGATAAAACCTGTCTTAGCACTCACCTGAACCTCCCAAGCTGCAATCTGGGACCACTGCCTCTGGTTTTATTATCTGCCACTACTACCATCATCTCACCGCCCCACAGTGTAGCTGTAGATTTACCCCTCAGCCTCCTCTTCACCAGACTAAACAACCCAGCTCCCTTAGCCCCTCCTAGGTGGCCAGCTAGTATCTGTGAAGCCACAGCGTGGCCATGCTCTGCTCTACCTTCTCCCTAAAGATGAAATTTCATTTCTACCCAGCGATACCTAGGAAGGAGCAGTCAAGCACTACCCTGTTCGCTGAAGCATCCCCTATGACTCAGGTTAGACACCACCAAAGACAGATGACAAAATGACTAATGATTCGGGGGCACAAGGACGACTTTTCCAAATACCAGAACTGAATGGCAAAAGCCTGCGTCTGAGTTTGTCACAGCCAACTTTCTGTGCTCAGACTTACCTGGCAACTACCATCACCCATGCCTCACGGCAGGGAGCCACCACAATCGGTCACAGCTTCTGTTCAGGAGTCTGAAGGCTTCAGGAAATGATGAAAGCTAAGCTAGAGCCATTCTTGCAAGTCTTTGCAGGGCTGCAAGTGAAGCCAGGAGTACAGCTATACTCAAGGAGAAATCATAGGGAAAACATTTTTTGGGATTCAGCATCCAAACAAATAGAAGTTTTATTTACAAAGGAGAAAACACAGCCATCGCCTCAAATTCTGGTATATTACAGCATCCAGTTGAAGGACCAAGTAGAAAAGGGACCACAGGGCACAAGGTTGGTGTTGAGAGGAAGTTTCCTGTTGAATTGCGGAGGAGCTGAGCTGAAACAGGCCAAAACCTCCACACTTCGAACACCGAGGCTGAGGGAAGGCTGCCAGGCTGCACGCTAACTCTCAGTGGTGGGCAGAGGGGCAGCCCCTGCAAAGAGCTTCCTCAGCTCCTCCTCAGGGAGGCCTGAGGCTGGCACAGGGACGAGAAGGCAGAATACACAAGGGCGAGATGGGCAGGATTTCATCCTGTTAATGAATGATGAAGGGGCAGCAGGAGACTTGGCTGGCCTGTGCAGGCAAGGGGCAATGGAGTCGGTCAACGGAGCTTTGGTTGAGGGCACTGAATGGTGGCAGGAAGAGAAGGGGAAGGCCTAGTTCCAGTCAAGAGCAAGGCATGCAAGACAGGCCAGCCTGGACACGAGCTGAAGTCACGCACCCCAGGTTCAAAACCCCATAGGGCTACCTGCAACGTACACTTATTTTTTCTTCAGTGAGCCTTTCAGTTTCTTCTCTGAGGAACGCTGTTTCCGCACCTTCTCCTCCTTTTTCCCCAAGTTCTCATAAACTGTGGACTCCTCTTTCTGCCTGTAAGACCAGGGAAAAACAAGGGAAAAAGTGAGCAAGAGGAAAAACACAGCTTTTTTTCCAGCAGGGAGACTATTGGCAGTGGCAATGGCTTAGGTGGGCTCTTACTTGGAGGATTTTCGCGAAGCCTTGGCATGCACATTCCTCACTGCGGGGGGGTAGGCAATGTTCCCGTACTCAGACTCGTTTGGCTTGCCTTTCTGAGACTACAGGAGAGAAAAACCAAGCTGAGAAGAGCATGGTCTGGGAGAAGCACATGAGGCATCACGGATGAGTTCTAGCTGTTAAACCTCGCTTCGTGCTAGGACCGCAGTGGGGGCTGGTGAGCTGCTGAAGCCCCCAGGCTTAGCACGCTCTGTGAGCAGCAGGGATACAAATGCATCCTTGTACAGGGGTGAACAGTGAGGCAGCAAATTCCTGGAGGCAGTGGAATGCTCCAGAGTACCACATGTCAGCTAAAGAATATTAAACAAATAGCAGCAGCTACTGGATGCTGCTAGAGGCTTCAAGAAGATAAAAGATGCCACTTATCAGCTAGTAGGAGAAAATCCTGCAGCTGCAAAACCAGGATGGAAAAGACAAAGAGGAAAGGAGAGGACAAAGTCTTTGCCTGTCCTAGATTCAGCTTGTAACAAAACAGCACTTGGTGGAGTTGTTATGTAGAATGTAGTTGAAATAGCTGCACTAAACCTTACTGCCGTTCAGCAGCTCAGGAGTGGTTGGTACATGAGTTGCTAATGTCATCTCCTGAATTTTAAAGAGAGGAACAGCGACTCAGATCATGGTACCCCACTGTAGTCTATGCAAGTCCCAGTGTGAGCTTAAAGGTTGGAAAACAGAGCGTGTGGGCTCAGAAGCCAGCACGTGCAGGGCCTAGGCTCACGGGACGGACAGGAGAGTCCCCTTTCTCTCACCTGGATAACTTCCAGCTTTTTCTTGGTTGTCTCTATGAACTGGCAGATGGCCATGTAGATGAACTTGTACTGAGCCTCCGTCTGCACCATCCCTGAGCGCTGGGCCCTCACCATCTGGATGGTCTTCTGGATATCAATGTCACAGTCCAGCCCTAGCAAGGGGCACCAGAAAAGCTTATGGACATGCTCACTGCCTCCCTCTCCCAATTCTCCACCAAAAGCAGTCACAGTATGGAAGTTTCCACCTCCCTCCATACTCTTTCCTCCTCTATCCTTCCTTCCTGCTCAGCATCTTTCAAGTCTGGCCCCAGAGGAAGAGCCCAAGCTCGGGGAAGGCTGCAGCCACAGTTCAGTGGATACAATGCAGAGATCCAGCAGCTGCCACACAGCAAGGAGAGCAGCACAGCCTTCTCAGGGCTGCGCCAGCATCTCTGCCATTGACACCTGGTAGTTTTCATCCATTTGCAGCTGGACTTAAGGGCACAGCCCTACCGGGCAGGCCAGTTCGCTTCAAGATATTTGGGGTCCTCTTACCCTTGGTGGAGATTGTATCCACTATCATATCGATGACGATGATAGTCCCAGTGCGGCCGATCCCGGCACTGCAAGGGGAGGACAAGCAGAGGTCAGAGCCATACAGCTCCTGAAACCAAACGCAGCTGCTGCTGGGGAAGGATGTGGCACTTGCAGCAGCTGTTCAGCAACGCCACAAGAGTCACGGATCCAACAGGCAGTTTGGTTTGGGGGCATCAAAGAGGAAAAAGCAACTATTGGGGCTGGCATACGCTTCACTCACAGGTCCCAGGGAACAGCTGGTGCCGCAGGACAGACTTCCTACAGCCCTCCCTAGATAAGGGATGGAGAACGCTTCGAACGCCAGCCTCCATACCAACCTGCAATGCACCAGAATAGGCCCTGCATCGGGGATGCTCTCTTGCTTCTGGTTTATTTGGTCAAGGAAGCTGAGCACTCCTCCGGGCTCACTGGGTACCCCGTGGTCAGGCCAGCTCAGGTACTGGTAGTGCCAGATCTCGCGCGCAGCCTTACCCTGTCAATAACAAAACACTCCACTGGTAAAACCGCAACATAGTCCTCCCCTGACCTCTGTCCCAGGGAAGGTAGGTCTGAAGCCAGAGGGAATCTCTGTCTCCTGTGCACTTCTTGGTGATCTCACCCAGTGTGATTTCAGCCCAAACCAGGCTGGGAACAGCACCCCCAAGAATGATACAACAGCAGCGTCACCGCAGCACCTAGCAGTTCCCAGCCTCAGACGTACAGTGACAGATGCACAGCGACCATTAGACTTCGACCAGGCACACTCACGTTATCCATCGGACACACACAGAGGTGCCGGAGTTTGTACTCCAATGCATCGTGCTCTCCTGTGGTCTCCACAAGGTAGGGACCATATTCCTTCGTGCTGCCCACCTCTGGCCAGTAAGGAACACATTTGTTCTGTGTGGGCAGAAAGGACAGGGTGAGGATAGGCAGAAGACAGGAAAGAGAGAAAAAAAGCAGAGCTGCGGTTGAAGCAGAAAAGGGCAGCTCTGAGACACCTACAAACTGCTACTTACCCGCCCTTTTTCTACTTCCCGTGTAGTCATCACAATAATGCGCGTGTTCTCCTGCCACACCATTTGCCAGAAGTCATTGACTGTGGCATCTAGGCAACCCTGGCTAGCGATGTAGGTCTTGGTGCACTCATCCGGGCTGATGAGGTTGTTCTGAGTGTGAACAGGGGAAGATCAGGAGGGCTGCAGGAGCAGCCAGGCTTCCCCCGTTTTGGACATGCAGCCATCTTCTGAGAGTCTCACCTTGACATAGTTGGCATTGATATAGTCAGATCCAGGTATATTTGGGTCCCTTCCTTGGAGGATGACTCTGGAGTGATCAACTGGGGATGCAATGAAAGAATAAACTGAGCAATGAGATACTCTGTGCCAAGCCACATGAAGCTCCTTCGCTGCCTCCCCGCCCCCAGCCACCTCATTGATGCTACCCAGTGCGTGCAACATGCCCCATATTTTCACCTCTCCTTCTTTGGGATCAGACCAACCTCACCCCATCCTCCCATCTGCCCACCCCTATGACAGACCATCAGAAGCTAATGAGTCTGATGCAATTCTCCCTCCTTCAAGGACACGAAAAGGCTGTAACCTCTCTCATCAGCTCTTACATCCTCAATGCCGCACACCTTGTAACCCGCTTTGGAGGACAGAGCGGGCTGAGGCAGGGCCAGGGATGACTTGGACCACATTTCATTGCCCGTCTGTATCTATTTGGTATTTTTTTTTATAGTGGAGAAGCAAGACTCACAGGGCAAGATGTTCTTGTATCGGTTCTTGCTCTTGTTTTCAGGTCTCTGACCCTCGTGACGGTCAAACAGGTGCTTGGCTTCCTGTTTTTGCAGGCTCTGAGAGTAGAAGACAGAACAGTCATGGCAAGTCACAGGGAGGTGGGCACTCAGAGGAACACTGGTGAATCTGGGGACACATGGGCATGCTTGTGGGGCAGCAGAGAAGTGAAAAGCAAACCTAGACTTGAAAAATCCAAGGTTCATGCCCTTACTGTCTTGATGACTCATTCTCCCAACCATGAAAAAGCACATTTCTGCCTCAGTGGGTTTACTTAAAGATGACGCTCACCCCCCAGAGGAATGGGTTCCAGACACAGACTTCTTCCAGAGATGAACCAACAAGAATTTACAAGACACCTGAGAAGTTTGTGTCCAGGAAGAAGTCAAGGATGGAGGATGAGGAGGTGCACAGGGACTTCCTAAAAAGCCAGAATAATGTCCCCCAGCAGTTTCTTACATCAAATTCCTCCCAGAATCCAGCCTTGGACGTCTCCTCAGAGACACTCTTCTTGTTCAGTTCCTGCACCCTATTCTCAATGTCGGCAGCATTCACCCTCGTAGCGTAGTAGGGCTGGGGATGGGAAAACACAATGGGTTGGGCAAGAGAGGCGCACTGCCGGAGAGCAGCCCTATGGAGAAAAGGAGGAGAGGGACACAAAGCAGAAAACAGCGAACGGGTCCTTCCAAAGGATCCCTAAGAAACAGAGGAAACTGGATTTACCTGCTTCAGATACACAAAGGAGCCAGACACCTCCTCAATTCCAGTCTTCTTGAAGTGCTCCACCAGATCTGCCAAGCTGTCAAACGTCTCAGCACCTCCAACTGTGTAGCGTCCATTCTAAATGAAGGAAGAATGTGTAACGTCCCACTCAACGTTCCTACAGACAAAGCTCCTAACACTCAGGGAAAAAGTAACACCGGGGTGCAAAGCCACAGTCACCACCCTGTGCCATCCCAAAAAACATTTCCTCTGGCAGAGAGGTCAGTGGTAGCTTGCCCCGGGAACATGAGGTTCACAGCATGGTGAACTGACTCCTGTTCTCAGGGGACGAAAGCCCACGGAAGGTATATTGCCCCCAGCTCTCATTTAAGGTCAGTTGCTTTCTGTCCTTGAACTATCCCTCTGCTCCCTGCATCATCCCACAAGAAAGAAACAGAACTTGTGACAGCCAGGTTGGTGACATCCTTCAAACTAGGTGTGGAGGTCTTGCCAGATGCCCCTCCTCCTCCTCCTCCAAGGGCTTTTAGCTCTTTTGACAAATTCATAACTAGACTGTGAATCCTCCTCTCTCTTTCACCACGAACTCACTGTACCGGAGTTCTCGGTCCCACCGAGCCCTGCTTCCCCCTGTGTCTCAGCACCCCGCACTGCCCACGGCCACCCAGGCTGCGGCAAGGACACAGGAACCTGCAAGGTGACAGCACTTTGATCCAAAGTCAGCAACACTGCTGGTGACAATCAAGTTGACAGGGCCCACGCTTTTGAGGACATCATCAGCAAAGACCTTTTCCACTGCCTCTCCCTTTGCCCTCCCAGCTGCTCACCTCACACATGATCTTGATGTGCGTGACTTTGAGCCGGGCCCCAGAGGCACTGCTTGCCCCAGCTGGTGCAGCATCAGACCCAGGTTTAAGCTGGTCAGTGAGGACAGACAAGACAAAATCCCCGGGTTTGCTGAGGCTCTCCCGCACCAAGAAGGTCCAAGGGGTGGCTTTGGCCTGGAGAAGTGACTCAGCTGCAGGGCCTGACAGATGCCCATGGTACCACCTAGGACAAAACAAGGGAGGGTCAGAAGAGAGGTGGAGATGCAGGTAAGCGAATGCCCTTGAGCTGATGAGCGAAAGACAGCAACACTGGGGATGGGTGAGGGAGGAAGAAAGGAAGAGGGAGACAGAGGGGAAGGAAACCAAGGGAGGAGCAGGATCTTGGGAAAAGCAGATACAGAAAGAAGTAGAGAGATGGCAAGAAGAGGAAAGAGCAAGGGATGAGGTGGAGGTAGAAGGGACCTGGGGAACAGAATGCTGGTACCAGAGGACACAGTGGGAAAGCACCAAGTGTGATCTAGTTGTGTGATACACACAAACACAGGTAAGCAATGCTTGCTGGCTTGCGGGAGGGTGGTCTGTGGGTTTCAGCACCTCCCAACGTTACTGGGATTGTAGCCTTACAAAGCAAGGTGCTTTGGAAACTCAAACGTCAGGGAAACAAAAACAAACCCCCACTGAGTCAGAAACTCTCCCATCAGTTAGCTGCACGCAGATGGCTGTGCTGAGATCAGATCCATTACAGAACCGTCCCATCGACACCTCTTTCTGAAACTCAGTCGCCTCTTCAATCAAAGAATAATCCCGGTTCTCCGGGCACATCGCACCGCAGCAATCAGCCTAGCCAGTGACGTGAACACCACAAGCCACCTGGAGCCCATATTCTGCTCCTGCTGCTTACCACTGTTCTTGATCAACGTGCACATTCCTGTCCTCAGCACAAACACCCAGTCAGCAGCTCCTTCTCTCCTCTCGGCACACAGTGAAGGGCACCCGCACCTGACCCGCTCTCTGCCTTGCTGCCGGGCTGGGTGCAGCCCGTGCGGGGCTGTACGGAGCACAGCTCTGTTCCGCTGCCTCAGTGGCTGAAGGCGCAGCCACCTGGGCCATCTCCCCTGGCCAGCAGCATTTCAAAAGCAGGTAGCTGTTGCATCAGCCTGACTTGCAGCGCCCCTCCCTGCTCCCGCTCGTCCAGGTACCGCAAAGAGCACCAGCCACGCTCTGCGCATCAGCACGCACACCATGCCCACCGCCGGCCAGGCCAGGCCAGCACTCAGGAGTCGAGCCAGTGTGTTTAGAGCTGTGGGAGCAGGTTTGCAAAGAGGCCTGGGGTGGTACTGGTGTCATGGTGAACTTCACGTCGTTAGGCCTGTCTGTTCCCAGGAACTGAAGTGTGGTCCAGGAGGCCATGCCCATCACAGAAGCAGCTGGGGCACTCATTTACCCCTGCGTCTGGCCAGCACAACACATTCCTCTACACAGCAGCTGGGTACTAGTCTGATGGCAAGATGTGGCAGAAAGTTATTGTGCCTTGGCAAGTAACTTCTGCTGATCCGATCCTCACGCACTGCGAGAGGAGTGCTGGTGACTCCCACTGCACGGCAGCCGCTAACCTCCAAACCTCCTCCTAAAGAAGTGTTCAGCTGCCACGTGCCAGTGCTCAGATGCCCCTGGGGAATGGCTGACTCCTCCTGTTCATCGAAGAGGTCTCCTGGCCTCCCCTCCACAGGTAAGAGGAGGTCAATGGGTCCTGTTCCCCGCTCCCTTCCCCCAGTAGAGCCCAGCTCTTCAAAGCCACGTGATGGAAAATCACTTGGGGAGAGAGTGAGAGCAGCTTTCGTAAGAGCCCGGGGGGGGGGGGGGGGGGGGGAAGTTTCCAACCGCAGAGAGGAAAGGAGGAAACTGCAGGGCCACAACCCAACGGCCCTGAGCGGAGAGGCCAGGGGGCGAGCAGGCACTGGCCCCTCTGCAGCCTTACCCCGGCCTAAGCAGGGCCCTACCCAGGTGCTTTGCCCAGGGCATCTTTGCTCCCTGTCTCCAGGTGCGCAAGGAGGACCTGTCCAGCCCACAGCATGGTGTGATTGCTCCCCCAGCAGCATCAAAGAGCCTGAAAACACAACGCAAGGGCAAAAAAACGCCTGATTTGATTTAGGAACTTGGTGTCAGAGACATATGCAAAGCAGAGACAGGAAGGAGACTAAGCGGGCTAGGAATAGCAGGGGAACATGGTCCTGCTCTCAGCTACGTGAGTCACTCAGGCCTGGAATAACCAAGGAGGTCTGGGGCAAGAGTAAGGACTTCCACATAACATGTCACTCTGTGGACCACTGCACTCCCATCACTAACACCACAACCTTTGCTTTTAGAAATAGTACATAAATAGCAAAGGCAACAGGAAACCAGAAGTAAAAATAGAGCCCTGTTAGGTCTGCTGTGATGAGTCAAGGTATGTCCAGCTGTTTCTGGGGATGCTGCCCCCGTGGAAGCACAGGAGGCTACCAGGGGCAGGAGACACTTTTTTTGCAGGGTTTGCCCTGGGGATGTAGGCAGGGCAGAAAGGTGGCCACAAATCACAGAGGAGGTCTCATCACAGACACACCGGCTGCTTTGCTTTCTCTGTACCTCTCTGTAGTGGGGTCAGAACAGTTGAGTGGGTATCGCAAGTCGATGATGGTTCCATCTTTGTCCTGCAGTGAGCCCTGTTGCTGCGTGTAGTACTCCACCAGTTCTGACAAGGTGGCAAACTTCTCCCCTCCATACAGGTCATAGAAATCCCCAGTATTCTGGATGCGGATGTGGGTTACCTGATCGCCAACCCTGTGGGATGATGCACAGAGCAGTCCGGTGAGGCGGTTGGAAAAGAGACAGAAAATGTTCTGTGTTGCCTCCTGCCATGGAACCAGAGCAAACCATCCCAGTGAAAGGAGATGACTGGAAAGAGAAGCTCCTGGGGCAACTCAAGGGAGGGTCTTGAAGATGGTGGGAAGCTGAGGTTCTTTTACAGCTTGGAAAGAACTCAAAGGAATAAGGACAGGATGAAGGTGACCCCACAGGACATGTAAGGATCTAAGCATTCTGCGTATGTAACCCTCGCAAGATAGAAGCTGGGGTCCAAGTTACTTACCGGACTGAAAGAGAAAAATCCCCTTGATTCTTCCGACTGGGTCTGGCCAGAAAGCTCCCATGGACACCTCGTCCCTTCAGTAAGGCTTCAGCTTCCAGCCCACTCAGGTCACGGTGAAACCACCTAACAGAGGAGATAAACACAAGACCAAGTGAATAAAAAAGGCCAGGCACTACTGTGGAGATATGTCCCCAGTCAGCATCCCTGAGATCCCATACAGGTGACAGCCAGCAGCAGCATCCCTTCCCACCTGATGCCTCCCCCAGACTATGAGAGGTTTCCATTGAGATACGGCTTCCAGGATGATACCCGCTTTGATCTGTCCTACTTTCTGGTCCCCCTCCTTACACACCCACACACACTTCCCAGCCCCTCTTACCTCACCATCTTGGAGGGCGAAAGAAGAAGGGGCCAAGTGGCTCCCAACAAAGCAACTCAAAAAATACAGAGGAAAAATCAGTTTGTGATGGCAAGAAAAGGGAAGTCGGAGGTCTGTGCTGGAGCACCCAACGCCAAGCTGCTCCTGCACCTCTTGGGAGCTGGCCATGTATCTCTCCTGGTGTCTGCCGTCAGTCCATGCAGACCTTCTCCATCCACCTGTTTCTGGATACGTGCCTTGCTGTCTGCCCTGCTGCGCAGTGCTGTTGGGCACAGGCAGGCGCAAGCCCGTGCGCAGCCGGGCACGCGCGGCTCCAGGAACAGGAAGCACCCTGAGCCATCAGCACCCCAGCCCCAAGCTGCTTTGCACACACTTCTGCTTCTCCTTTCGTGTCTTTCCTCCCCATCCCCCCTGTTATTCTTGGGTCCCTTTCTTTTTCGCACAGTGGGGTTGACTCTATGAGTGCATCTTGGATCTGGCCGTGCTCACAAAATTCAGCTCTGTGTGTCCTCTGCTCCCCTTCTTCCCCAAAAGGCCAGCAAGAGGCATGAGTGCTGCCCACCCCCAAGCCCTTGCTGTGGTGCCAAGGGGACCACAGCTGTCTGGGGTCACCCGCATGCCCACAAGGCTGAAGCAGGTACCCCCTGCTAGCTATGCAGTTAGGAAGCCACGGAGCAACAAAGCACCCCCCAGCATGTGACGACCACCCAGCCACTGCTTGGCTCTGCTGGGCCACCCTCAGCTACGCAGCTGAAACCTCCCTGCTCCAGCTCGCTGGTGAGCACTCCGGGCAGGTAAACATCCGACCTGCTCTGTACAGCCGCAGGGGGAATCTGTGCAAACCCAGAGCTAGGGACGCCGAGGTCCAGGCTAGCACCCCAAGCAGAGTGCTGCCCTCCTGAAGCGGCCTGCCCGCAGGGACGGGTGGGAGGCGATGCTGAAGCTGCCAGGAAAGCAGGCAGAGAGCAGGACAACAGCTGCCACGTCCCGTGGGCCCACACAGCACCAGGAGAGCTTAGCCCAGGGCCTTCAAGATCCCCATACAGCATCCTGAGGCCAAAGCCGTCAACGTAGACAACTGGATATAAAGGAGGAAAAGGAATTGTTCCCAGTTACCTAGCCACCTCCAGCCACCGCCTGTGACCGCCCTTTTCCATAGCACTGGTTTCAAGGTCAGAACAGGAGCTAAGTGGTGGCCTAAGAGGGCAATCCAGCAAAGGGGCCTGACTTTTCCCTGGGGTCACCTCAGCTACCCCACGTGGTGGCGTGGGCAGCGGAACAGCAAGAGACTTGCTCATTGCAGTACCAGCAGCTGCAGGATTCGCTGCACCACCAGGCTGGGAAAGCCTGCAGAAAGCTGAACAGGCTGCTAGCAACGTGGTCAAGAGAGAAACTAACAACAAAGGGAAGTGTGGGAGAGACCAGCGGGAAGCTAAACTTCATTGCTAGAAAGGCAACACAAGCACCTACAACAGCTTCCTTTGAAATGTTTCCAGTTTCACACACATGATGAGCCCAGATGTGATGAGCTGCAGGGATGCAGCTGCACTGACCCAAAACTGGTATTAAAAAACCTGAGACTTTAAAGGCACAAAGACCCCCTGGCTCAAGGGAAACAACTTCTACACAAAGTTGTAGAATTCACACCTAAAAAACTGCACCTAAATGAGAGCCAGTCTAGCACTGGCACAGGAAAGAAATATTGTGCAGTGGTAGGAGAGAAACGACAGGAACTTCTGGGCAGAAGTCCCAAAAGACAATTCAACAATTCCTGATACCAAAAGAATATTAGATTATGTAGGGTCAATATGAAGCCAAGACAGACAAAAAATAAAACCTAGGCATTCCTATGCCTTATGAACAGATGAAGGAGAAAATCTGTCTGAGGAAGAGAACATTAGTGGGAAGAGGGGAACAGGGAAAGAACACGGCAGCAAAGAGCTCGGATCAGAATATAAAAGGTGAGTTAGCACTAAACCCACGTTAATTCAGCATCTTCCAGTAGGACAAGCCACAGGCTGCAGTGTAACTCACATGTCACAGTATTTGTGGGGATACAAATCCCAGATCACATGATTTGCAGGACGAATTTATACTTCTGGTTGCTTTGAGCTCAGGAAAGGACTGGACACACACGGCTGCCTTGGCGCCTTTGATCTGGGCCATTAATTAAAAACTACCAGGGAGGAGCTCCTGCTGGTAAGGGAGGGAAATACCACAGCAGAGAAGCAATTGGTTGGTATCTTTGAGGTTGCTCTCCCAAATAGCTGCAGGATGGAACAGCAGACTATAACTGAGCCTCTAAAATACTTTCTTAATATAATTAACAGGTCAAGAGATTTCAGCAAAGAGACTACTCTTATGCTGCTGTTCGGCTTTCAGTACATGTGGTAGAACCTCATCTTGTAAATCCTTTGTGGAGCCAACCCACAGCTAGCATGCAAACAAATTTAGAGAAGATAAATGAAATAGCTAATTAAAAAGACACCCACATCTGGACTGCTGTAAAAAAACCCCAAACAAACAAACTAAAAAACCACTGAGAAACTGGACAGAATCCTGCATAAGGCCACTAGGGCAGTGAGGAAAGAGCCTGGAGCACAGCAGAGACGGAGGAAGCTGGGCTTGTTCAGCTTGGAGAAAAGATGCTTAATGAGGGATTTAACAGCCATTTGAGAGTACCTAAAAGGGGACGGGGATGGGGACAGGGGGTGTTAAGAGACGATGGGACAGATTCTTCTTGGTGTGATACAGCAAAAGGACAAGAGGCAATAGGCATAACTGGCAACAAGGCAATTCTGATTAGGTATCAGGAAAAATTACACTCACGCCCCCCCCTCAAGGGCAGTTCAGCCATCGCCCCAGGTCCCCAGCAAGGCTGGGGGGTCTCCGCTACTGGAGATGTCCAGGGTCCACCTGAACAAGGCCTGGAGCAGCCTGATCTAGCTGTGGGGTTAGCTCTGCTGTGAGCAGGAGGTTGGATGAGATGATCCAGAGGTCAAAATGATCGTCAAAGGAAGAGTCTAGAGGAAGAGGTTATGTACAGTGTTTCTTCTGCCCCTGCATTCCACTCCCTAAGCCTCTATTTGCTATTTGCAGCTGCTTGTTGAGTCAACCATCAAATCTATAACAAACGCAGCATCCTTCGGCAGAGTTCCACTGCTCAGCTACAGAAACACCTCCTCCTTTGTCTTGCTTATAACCTGCTCCCTGCCTCATTTTTAATAACACCTGGTTGTTGTGAAGCAAGAAAAGCTAATGACCGATTCTTGACTCCTATTCACCCCTGCAAGGCGTGATGCAGACCTGCACTGCCCATACCCTTCCTCAGCTCTTTGCCAGGCTGAAGACTCCAACCCTATTAAGGTGTTCTTCGTACAGAACTATTCTCCACCTCCGATCACCTTTGCTCTCTGTCTCTGAGATGTTTCCAACTCCGGTGTACTGTTTGAGATAGGAGTGAAGGGTGACACACAACTGCAGCGTTCAAGATGCTAGTGAGTCATGGACACATACAGAGACGGTGATTTCTGCTACTATTTCACCACAACTGAGCGTTAATGTAACAACTGCATGGACTTATATATGCTAACAGTCTTTGTCCAGAGAGCTTATGATTATTTCACAGTTCATTGGTTTATATGTATTTTTTAAATTATTTTTCTGCATGAACATTGTTTTACATATGCCTATACGGAATTTCATCTGCTGTTCTGTTGCCCACGCATTCACTATCCTACGGTCCTTCTGCAATCATTCACAATCAAGTCCCACCCTATTATCCTGAGTAACTTTCTACCATCAGCCAGTTTTCTCACCTCACCAAGCTCCATTTCTAACCAAGCTCCGTTTCCAGGTCACTCGGGAATACACTGAACAGCACATATTTCAGGTTAGGGCCCTGTGACCTGACCACTGGTGACTTCCCTTCGCTGTAAAAACTGGATGTTTATTTCCACTCTCCATTTCCTATTTTCTACTAATTTTTACCCAATAAAAATCTAATCTTCTCCCTTACACCATATCTTTACTCTTATTCAAAGACTTTGATGAGAAAGTCTTGTCATTTTTTTGAAATCCAAGGAAACCATATCAGCCAGACCTGCCTTATCCACAAGCCTGCCAAGTCCAGCAAAACCCCTCGCTTTACAAGACAGGGTGACAGGTTTGCCTTTACAAAAGCAGACGTTGACCCTTTCTTTAATATCACACTCATTGCTTTCTTCATTATACTGCCTACCCTCTTGCCCAGATAGCAACTTTATCTGTGCTTCCCTTGTGTTTGGGGGATCTCCTTTGGAGCCCCTTTTTGAGAACCAGCACTGCAGTTGTTACTTCCAATTCTCAGTACCAAGATGATTTCAGACAGGAGGTTTTGCCACTCTACCCAGAACCGCACTGCAGCTCAGTTAGTGCAGAGCGAAGCCACCTGGGCTTGGGGAATGGGCAGATGGACCATCTCTTCTTGTGACCTGCTCAAGCCAGATGCCCTCTGCCAGGCCATAGGACCCCAGAACAGTGCTGGACCCCCATGGTTACCCGGATCCTTACCACAGAGTAATGATGATGCAAATCCCATTTCCTTACACCACGCCACTGCAGCCTCCAGGACAAATCACCCACTTGGACTGACCATGAAGATTTTATGTCCTGCTGTTCCATGAAAGGCTAGAAAAACTGCAGGGAATCAGGGAATAACCAGGATGTAAAAGGCCAGCCACCAGACCACTCCCTGTACCAAAACAAAGATGCTGCAGCTGAGGGGCTGGCACAGTAATTGGACTGGACTGGGCACGGCAGACCCTGCTTGCTCTTCATCACAGTGAGAAGGAGCAACAACACCCATCTAAAGCACCGGGAGCTCCAGTTCCCAGGCTATCTTGTAGCTCCCATTAGAAGGTGGGGTTTTTTTTTTCCCTTCTGTGCCAGATTCCTACTGCCAGTATTGTTAGTTTTCTCACCAATAACTCTTGTTTGCTTCCCACAACGAGCATTCACAGCACTCACCCACAGGATGGCATCAGGACCTTGACCCTCAGCCCCCCCCCGCTGCTGGAGGGCTGACAGCAGCTGGTGGAAGAAGTACCACAGCCTGTAACCAGGGGTTCCTACTAAAGAAAATAAAGCAATGTTGGAATTACCAAGACAGTATCTGGAGATGGACTCGGGAAAGAGGTCAAAGACCTTGACAGAGGAGGGGTGGACCCGCACCCTCCTGACAGGGCTGGATGCTCAGGGCAGCAAGTGCCAGGGCTCTGGAAGAGCAGCTGGCACTGCAGCTCCCCCCATGACTCACCTGTGTCTGATCCGCACCAGCACAGTCCCAAACCCCGCCTGTTCCCGGGCAGACTGAGAAGGAGGCAGCTCCAGGTCAGGTGAGCCACAAGGCCTCAAGCAGAGGGCTTAATTTTCACCATTTGCAAAGCTCTTCCTAAGCTGCAGTTAATAAATAATTAGAGGGGTGGGGGAAGGCCAAGGCCAAGCTGGGAGAGGTAGATGGAGACGGAAGGGACTGACTGCTCTTCCTGCCTCCCATCCACTAAGCTCACGCCCTCGCTGGCTGCATTCCTGCCTGGTTCGTAACCAAGAGGCACAGAAGGCAAAACCGGACGCAGCACAGTCACACCTGGCTCGCAGCTCCCTGCCCTCCCAGGCCTGACTCCGCACCCCAGCCCTGGCCCCCACTGCCCTCCCCAAAGGCCTCAACACTTCGAAGGGCAACAGGCAGGTGAGTCTAGGAGGCTACAAGCAGACACACCTGACCTCCCTTCAGCTGCATAGTCAGACACAAGGCACCATGCTGGTGCACCGCTAGGTTTGCCTCTCCTCAGTCCCAGAAGACACCAAGTAAAATTTGATATTGTTCTAATCCAAGCTGCAGCCCAGCCCACCCACCCAAGCTGCCTTCTTCGTTAAGGCCAACACATTTGATTGCACATTCAGCCAGAAAACAACGCAGCCACCAGCACACCGGCGGTAGGAGCAAGGTAGCTGCACTGACTCTGCTGGGGACAGGAGTCTCAGTGGCATTTATGACACCTGCCAAACAGCACCTGGTTGTGTTTAGGGATCCATGACCTCATACATTTCAAATAGCATGTTTGTGAATGCTTGCTCTTAGACGTGACAGCACCTCTAACATTTACAAGAATTACATCACTTTGATGTCAAGTCCTAGGGCTTCACACTAAGGTTTTGCATAAACCAATTACCTTTTGCAGAACATGGTATATAGTGTACCCCTGAAAAAACTAGCACAGGTTTCATCAGGCATGAGGTGGGCACTGTGGGAACCACCTTTTCACCAAGGAGAAACGCTGTGCCTGAGCAGCAGTGCCGAGCCCACGTTCATTCATATAACAAGGGGCATTTTTAAGATATTTTTTATTCACCAGCAGACACACAAGCAGGCACAAAGCACCCCGTTCCTTTCAGGTCAGCATCTCCCACGTTCAAAAGCTCCATTCTGGGGGCCGAAGGGATGCACACCCGGGAAGGAGGGCACCAGTCAGGCACCGAACACGGCAGGACAGGTCCACGGTCTCAAGAGGTTGCCACTCCACCGGTGCTGGCCCCGTGCGGCGGCAGCGTCATGGGTGGCAGGAACATAGCCTTGAGCTTGCCCGACATGCTAGCGATCTCCGGGTCCTGCGACTCGTAGGACTTGATCAACCGGGCGAACTTGAGGACCCCTGGCAAGAAAAGGGGGTGGGGAGTAGGCGCCCGTCCGCCGCCGCTCCCCCGGCGGACACCAACCCACCTTCGCCGTCGTTGCTGAAGCCGTAGGCTTTGATCACGTCCTGCTGGATCTGGGTGGCCACGGGCAGCAGGAACTGCAGCATCTTGCCCATGTCATTGCAGGCGTTATCCCGCGCCTCCTCCATTCGCTGCGCGTTCTCCGCCGCCCCGAACGCCTTGATGACCTCCGCCAGCACGGCTGCGGGCACAGGACAGCGGACGGGGCGCTCCGCCGCCGGCCCGCCCGCCGTCCCCCTGCCCACTGCACTCACCCTTGGCCTGCTCCGCGCTCAGCGCCGCCGCGGGGCCCTGCGCCGCCGCCATGGCCCCGCCCGCCCCCTCCCCCCCAGCGCCGCACGCCGGCACGGCACCGCCCGCCCCCTCCCCCCCAGCGCCGCGCGCCGGCGCGGCCCCGCCTGCCGTTACACCCCACGCGAGGCTTCCCGCTCAGCGGGAAACCTACTGGACAAATACTAAAAGAGCTGAAATCACTG
Source organism: Falco punctatus (assembly GCF_963210335.1). Lineage (NCBI taxonomy): Eukaryota > Metazoa > Chordata > Aves > Falconiformes > Falconidae > Falco > Falco punctatus. The sequence goes on from NC_137585.1 coordinate 753,865, forward strand.
TGCGGCCCCCGCCCCGCGCCGCGCCCCCTCCAGTCCGACGCTCCCCGAGGTGAGGGCGAGGGTCGCGGCGACCGCTCCCGCCCCGTGCTGCCTCCCGCCTCCCCTCCCCCGTCCCGGCCTCCCGGCCTCCCGCTCCCGCCGCCCCGCGCTGGCCACCGCCCCCGCGAAACCCGGCCCCGCCGCGGCCACCGGGGCGGTATGCAGATACAGCGTTTCCCATTGGTGCCGCGGCGTGCACGCCCCGCCCCGCGCGGGCCGCGGGGTCTGCTGGGAGGCGAGCTGCGTGGGGCTGCGCGCCGCCCACTCCTTGCCCTGTGCTGGGCCGTGGCTGCCCCGCGCCGCCCCGTTCAGCCCCTGCCCGGGAGCGCCCGCTCCCCCGGCCGGCCGCGGCCCTGCACGGCCCGGCCCTGGCCAGAAGAAATGAACACAACGCAGTCCGTATCTGGAAGGGTTTTGTTTGTTTGTTTTCCCTTTTTAAGAGCTTCATATATATATTTATATATATAAATTATTAGAATGTGTGTTGGGGCTCAGGAGTGCGTGGGGAACTTTGGGTGTTTCTCCATAGCTGGGTTGTTAGTTTTCTTTTCCTTTTAATGGTTAAGTAAATATATATATGGGGACCAATCGAGAAATACAACTGTGAAATCAGACACGCACACGGGGCAAGGGGGTCACAAGTTGCTACATAAAACTGCCACGTCTAATAGGATGTGCATGAGTTAAAGTACATCAATTAGAATGGGTGAGGGGAAAGGGGCAGCCGCCACCTTACAGCCAGTCCTAGGACGAAGTCGTGCGTGGCCACGCCGGCTCTCCCCGCAGGGCTTGTGGTGGTCATTGCAGGCTTGGAAATGGTCTCCTGGTGCTTCGCACCCCGTGGCTGTGCCCGATCCCATCAGCCGTGGAAGGCACAGCCACCACCTTGCAAACAGTCTTGCGGTGCTTTGCACCCCGATGGCTGGGAGCCGTCCCCCCACGGGCAGGAGCCGCTGCTGGCTGCCCAGCGGGTCCCCTCATGCATTGTTTGCATCGGAAGGGATGCTGGAGCATGGGAAGCCACTCATGGCTAATCTGGAAAGAGTTCCACGTTGCTTTTCTGTATCGCTAAGCAGTATCTTACACCTAAAGGGGGGTGGGGTGTGAGGAGGTGTCTCGAAAAAAGGCTCTTTTGGGTTTTGAGTTACTTCTTGGCTGTACCTCCTCCTTGCAGAAGCAGAAAAGGCAGCAGCATCGTGTACATGAAGTCCTGCAATGCTCTGCACTTTTTATTTAATGCAACTGTTCCCCCAAAACAAAGGATGGAGCTGCTGCCACCCTGAATTCACATCAGTCTTTGTCTTTTTGAGCTCTGTGCAGTCAATGCGGATTCTGGTTCCTTCAGAGCTCTGCTGAAATCACGTACCAATCATTTCATGTCTGTTAGTGGTGTTCCAGTCCCTCCCCACTTTCTCTCCTCCACTTTCTGCTCCCAGGATGCCATCCTATACTTTTCGTCCACCTTCTCTTGCACTCTACTGCATGGTGGGATCAGATGTGTCATTCTGCAGCTTCCCCTCCCCCGGGATTTGGTTGATTGATTGCTCCTCAAGAGAAAGACATGATGATGTCACCTTGACAGGAGAAGTCCCATTTAAAGGGGTTTGTCACTTTCTTTCTTCAGGTGGCTAGAATAAAGAGGAACAAGGCAATTGTGAGAGAGAAAACGGCAGTTTAGTATCTTACACTGCCTTTTGTTAGTCTAGACCCACACGACGCTGCTGGCTTTGAAAGTTTTGAAAATCCTTGAAGCAGGAGATGCTATTGAAAAGGTACAACACATCCCTCTCTTTGCCAGTGTGCTTCCCCATGCACTTGTGAAAGCCTCGTCTCGGCAAAAGCACCCAATCCTTGCGCATGTTTGGTATTGTGGCAGCGGTATGAGTCGTAATCGTGTTAGCATGTGTGAAACACTCAAGTTTACCCCCCCCTCACCCCAGAGGAAAGGAGCAGAGACGCCACATGAGATCAGCCACCAAAGACCCACTTGCCAAGAACAACCTTGCTGGTGGCCCAGCCACAGCTGTGCCCCAGTGTCCTGCGTCCAGGTGTGGGCTCAGGCCGTGTCACCCATTTCAGGAGCAACGCCTCCCTGTCCCCACTGCCCCTGCCACCCCCGGGCCAAGGCTGGGCCTAGGTATGTATTTGTGAGGCCAGAGCGGTCTGTGTGCCTCGCGCCACGGAGAAGAGCAGCTCCATGCACCTGTAGTAATCCTCCTGCGTCGGGAGCGGCACGCCGTGCAGAGGGTGATGGGCATGCAGCCACTGCTGCTGTTCCAGGGCCAGGCGCTGCAGCTCAGCCGACTGCGCATGCATGGCCTGGAGCTGATGTGCTGCGGACATGGGCGCAGAGAGCGAGCCCGGCAGGTCCCTGTAGGGTGCAGCTGCAACCAAAGGCAAACAGGGAATAAACAACGTTAACAGCTCCATCCTCGCCCACAGCCCCATAGCGCAGTCAAGACTTTCCTGCGCTTCCCTTTCCCAGCCTGGCACGACCACCCTGCCCCTTGCAGCTCAGCTGATACTCTTTCACAGTCCCTGTGAGCACCTTACCAAAGAGCTGGTGGCGCAGGACTTCGTTCTCATGTAGAGGGTGAGGCAGGAGAGGGTTGGGGATGGTTCCAGCTGGATATGGTATCCGGGTGAGGTGTGATCCCGAGGCAAGTGGGTCAATAAGAGGGTGAACAGAGGCTGAGGCTGGGAAGAAAAGACACAAGGTAATTGTCCCATGCTTTGTAAGAGGTAACACAGAAAAAGGCGCCAGGCACAACAAAACGGACACGGGGAAGGTTGGTGTGTGTTAGGGATGGAATGATTTCAAGGCTGGACCACACAATACTATGTCCTTCTGGTGTTATTCTTTCTGTCTGCACTGAATTTCACGTAAACCAGTCTGGCACAGCTCTGCCCCTACACTCCTCAGGGAGAAGTATACTGCTCCTTCGAGTCAATTCTGCAAGTACCTGCTCTGCAGTCATGTCTGTACCCAGTATCACGCCCATCTGCCACCCTGGCTGTCATTCACAGGCATACTCATGTTGGGTGCTTTCATTTCCAGGTCTCATCCAGCACAGATGCTCGGTGCCAGGCACTCAAGTCTGCAAGCACTACCTAAGGCTGAAATGCAAGATACTATTTATACAAAACCTGCTCTTTTCAGCGTTTTGCACTCACTGCCAGAGTGCGGGCTGCAGATTCCCTACTATGGAACATGGAGGAATGGACATTCACTGGTACTCGATGCCACCTCCAAGCAGTGGCAGCTGCTTAGCGTGGGTGTCTGTCTGTGACTGCCGCCACAGCCCACAGACTGCTCAAAGTACCTGAGCAGGCTCAGCACTTTTTCCTATTGTACTGTAGTTTGGGCTTTGCTTCCCAGAGATTTTAGTCCCTGAACTTCTTTTTACTTTGCTTTCCTGTAGGATGTGGAAATGGAAGGCACCATCACTCAGTTCTGAAGGACAACAGCCTCCAGTTCCTTACAACTAGCCCATCTTCTCTCCCAACCTATCCCACCACCTGCAGCAAGAGCCAGAGGAGCAAACCAGAGAACAAACATCTCATTAATCCTAAGGACACTGTCAAAGCTGGGTTAGCAGGGCTCCCGCTCCCTCCGCAGACCAGCGGGAGGGATGCAGGCCACAGCACCACCACCCTGGTAGCCAGCGGGACCCCAGCACTCGTACTGCGTCCCCAGAGATTCAGAGCTACAGGACATGGTGCAAGCAGCTCTGCTCGCCACTAAGACATCCCAGTAACTTCCAACAGGTGTCAGGGTCTTTGGTGGGACAGAAGTGAGGGCAAGGCTCAGTGACCATGATGTTGACCTCTTCTGGCCGAAGAGGTGGACCCGGGGCCTCAAAGTCTTGTCTCAGCAGCTTTTGTGCTTGCCCAGTGTCAGAGGGAGGGAGCGCAAGGAGGGTGCTGCAGGAGGGAGAGCCAGGCTTCCTGCAGGGCACCGCCACCACAGGGTCCCTACCTGCGTGTATGGCGTCCTGCTGGTGGAGATGGAGGTGGGAGTGGATGTGGGAATGCTGATGGTGATGAGGTGTCACATTGAGCATCTGCAGCCGGGCCAGAGGATCATTGCTGAGAGCAGCCACTCGCTCGGCGTGCTGGCGCTCGGCTGCCAAGCGCTCGGCGTAGGACATGTCAGGACGAAGGGTCGGGCCAGCTGCCAGCGCCAGCCTCTCCCGCTCCAAGTGGCCCAGCCCTGGGTGGAAGGGAAAAGCAGGATGAAGGCCAGGGGCCGTCTGCAGACTCAGCCCGCCATGGCGTGGGAACGGATCCATGGCAGCAGCCGGCACGGCGTGGAGCTGCTCCAGCTCGGCCGGCTTGACTTCAAAACCGGGCTTGAGACGTTCACGCAGGTCCCGGTCCCTCAGGTCACGTTCGCGGGCTTCCCGCTCCCTCAGCTCTCGCTCCCGTGTCGCCGGATCGCTGCTGTAGATGGCCGGCACGTTGTACCCCAGCAAGCCTGGATCAACAGCACCCAGCGGCACGTAGAAAGGGTGGTTGCGGTTGCTGGGGGACATGACATGGGGCCGTGCATATTCGCTGAGGGTGCGCAAAGCTGGGGTGTCGGGGCCCAGGTACGGGGGAACAGTCGCTACAGCACTGCCCTGCTCGAAGGAGGGGCGGTGGGGCACTGGCCCAAGGGACGAGCACTCAACCGGCCGGCCCTCCTGGGCCATCTTCTGCAAGAGAGCAGAGAAACCAGCATCAGGGTCCCAGCAGGCAGTGGCCGAGGGGCTCCTCGAGCATCCACCCCAGCTGTGCTGCAGCAGTGGGACCCCCACACCTACCACGCTCCTCTCCAGCTCCCGCTCCTTCTCCCGCTCCCGCTCCTTCTCTCGCTCCCGCTCCCTTTCCCGCTCCTTTTCCTCCCGCGCCTTCTGCTCAGCCTCTCGCCGCACTTTCTCCACCAGATCTGCCCTTTTCTTGGCCAGCTTGGAGCCATCGAGGGGCACAAAGTACAGGTCTGTGCGGGAGCAGGAGTTGAAGCCACGGTCCAGGTGTTTGTTGAATCTGGGGGTGACAGACAAAGCCAGTCAGTGCAGAAGGGGCTGGAGGGCAGGGATGGGGATAGGGACGGGGACAAGGACAGGGATGCGGACAGGGACAGGGGCAGGTGAAGCTGAGCCCAGCACCATGGGAAAAGGGCTGGGTGTCATGGGCAAGGCAAAAGGGCACAGCTGCACCCCATACTTGGGGTGACCTCCCCTTCCCTGCCCCATATGTCCCCCAACAAGCCTGGGGACGCCCCCAGAGCCCCCCCCCCACCTCACCTGGCTGACTGGCTGGCGTGGCTTGGCACATCCACCACCTTGGGGGGCGGCGAGGGGCTGCGAGCAGGTGGCACAGGGCTCTCAGGGGGCTCATACTCCTCTGACGGCTCCTGCTTGATCTGTGCGGCACTGAGGGGCAGCGGGGGTGGTGGGGGGGCCGGGGTGGCCATGCTCCCCGGCAGGGGTGGTGGAGCAGAGGGGGCGGGCGAGGGGGCTTTGTAGCCCCCAGCCACGGGGGAGGAGGCCACCCGGTAGCTGGGAGGGGTGGCTGCCCGGAAAGGGGGGGCTGAGGAAGCAGGGGGTGAGCCCGGCTTGTAGGGGGCCGGGGGCTGGAAGGTGGGGCCAGGGGAGGCCGCCCGCTTCCCGTAAGAGGCCACGGCTGAGGGGGGTACCGGGGGTGAGACCGTCTTGTAGGGGGCCGTGGAGGGGGAGGCCATGGTGGCAATGACAGTGGAGAGGGTGGTGGCAGCGGAGGTGACCGGGGGTCCGGCCCCATGTGCAGGGGAGGGGGGCGGCGGCGGGGGAAAGGTGTAGGTGGCAGGGCTCTGCCCCGGGGGGTGAGCGCACATGCCAGGGTAGCTCCCCTGGGAAGAGGTAGCAGAGGAGGACGAGGAAGAGGAGGAAGAGGACGAGGAGGACGAGGAAGAGGAGGAGGAAGAGGAGGAGGGGGCAGCGGCCGCCGGGGGAGCCTGGCTGTAGGCAGCCTGGCTGTGGGGAGGGTACAGGCGCAGGCTGTAGGTGGCATGGGAAGGGTGATGGCTGTTGGACTCCAAGCCATGGGAGTAACCCCCGGGGGGCTGGGGGGGAGCTGCGGCTGCCGGGGAGACGCCCCCGCCGCTCCCGTGGCCATGGTGGTGCTGCTGGGGTGGCTGCTGGTGATGGGGCGGCTGGCCAGGGAAGGGGGCGGCAGGGTGGGAGCCAGTGTTGCCCAGGGGGCGGCTGTAGGGGGGTGGTCCCTGGCTCCAGACGGGCTGGGAGGGCAGGGAGGGCTGGGTGTACTTGGGGGGCTGGCTGGACACCGAGAGCCCGCTGGGCGGTGGGAAGGAATGGCCGTAGGAGGCACTGTAACTGGGCAGGGGCTGTGCTGGGGAGGGCTGGGGGTACTGGGCAGAGGAGCTGGAGGGCGGCAGCGGCGGTGGGGCGTAGGGGTAGCGGGAGGGGGCCAGGGCCGGTGCCTTGTCCTGCCCCATCCCATGGGGCGAGGGAAGGTGGCCACTCAGGGCCTGCCCCACCATCCCTGGGGAGCTGGAGGTGGCCACCGCGTTGTTGAGCGGGCGCAGGGCCGGGGGAGGAGGCAGGTTGGCAGAGACATGGGGGAAGGAAGGGGCCGAGGCTGGGGCTGCGGCCGGAGGGTTGGCTGGAGGCGTCTTTTGAGGGGGAAGCCCCCCTACTACTGATGCCAGCGAGATGGGAGTGGTGGGGGGTGGGTTGTGCTTGGCACCGAGGGTCTGCTCACGACCCCCTGATGCTGGGAGCCCCCCAACTCCACCAGCAATTTTGGCCCCGACCTGGACCACATTGGCCGTAGGGTAAAGAGGAGCGTGGGAAGAGGAGGAGGAGGAAGAGGAGGAGGAAGAGGAGGAAGGGGGAGCAGGAGGGGCCGCAACAGCAGAGGAGGAGGAGGTGGGTGTCTGCGGGGCTTGAGCTTGGAAAATGCGGGAGGGCTGGCCCTCCAGCTGGGAATGGTAGCTCCCAGGGGGGGGTCCCTGGGGGTGCACCTCACCGGGGAGCCCAAAGCTGGGCTCGGGTGGACGGGCCAGGCTGTCAGGAGCAGGAGCTACTGGCGGGCTCTGGGGGAAGAGCGGAGGGTGGTGGTACGAGTGAGATGGCCCCTGGGACAGCACGGAGGAAGAATCAGAGTCATTCTCCACACTGCCAGGGCTGTAGACGCTGGGCGAGGTGCTCCTGTTATCCTGGTCAATGTCCCGCGGGTCACTGCTCATCTCATCATTGAAGCTGTGGCCATCAAGGCTGTCAACATCGGATGGGGATGGAGGACAGGGCAACTCCTGGAGTAGGAAGGAGGACAGTGGTGTTATGCAGCTCCCCAGATCATGCACGATGCATTTCAAGTTCCCAGAGGACTCGCTTTCCAACTTTCTCTGCCAGCCCCAGCACTAGGAAACCCCTCAGAGGGAAGGAGACATTGTCTGGCAAGGGAGAACCAACAAGTCCTCCTGCCCCTGCCCTCCAGTGCTCTCAGGTCCTTCATGAGCATCCCACGCTCAGGAAGGACGTAGCAGTAAGTACCTTGTAGACAGAGGTAGCAAGGGAGGGCAGGGAACTGCTGCAGACCAGGCTGAGTGAATAGATGCTAATGGTCCCAGCACCACCACCGCTGCGATGGGCCACTGCCCAGGGCATGACACCAGCAGGGGACACAGAGCAGCACGCAGTGCAGAGCTCCAGCACAGCCCACAGACCCAAAAATCACTCTTCTTGCTCCTGCAGGGTTCTCCCTGGATGAGACTCGCTCTCCTCCAGCCCATTCTTGCCACCCCACTCACCTCCCTGAGCCCCCCTGCGCTCCCCAACCCCTGCCCCCCCCCCTCCCCTCAGGTAATTAAGCCTCAGTGATTAAGCAGTTAGCACAGACAATTAGTAAGCGACACTCTGGAGCCTCGGGGCTTACCAGGGAGGCTAAGCTGAAAAAAGACCACTGTTGAGCTAAAGAGTGTCCGTGTGGAGAGATGACATCGGTGCAAGCACAGCGGTTTAGTTACAGTGACCTCCTAAGGGCAGCAAACAGCCCCCCGAGCACATGCCTCCAGGGGCTGTTCCCTCAGCAGGTAACGGGGAACTGTGAAGCCCAAGAGCTGAGTCTTGCTCCGACCACCCAACCCACCGATCCAGCCCAGTGCCGTCGGCACTTCGGCAAAGCCCTGCCAGCACAAGCTGGCACAACACACACGAGTCGCTTTTGCACGACTGTCACCTAGAACCTGGCAGGACTCACACACCTCCTCTTGGTGCTGCTCTGGGGGAGCAGGAGAGGCTGAGCACAACCCAGCGGGTGCCCATGCACCCAGCTTGGCTCTGGCCGCTGCGCCGGGAAGGCAGGGCACGTGCCCAGCCCCAAGAATGTGGCGGTCCCCTGCAGAGGGCAAAAGAGACGGAGAGCCTCCGCCTGCTCAGTCCCGCCGGTGCTCTTGTAGCCAGGCAGGTGCCACTGGGTTGGGAGAGCCGCAGTGCAAAGCCCGAGATGCCAGGGCTCCCGAGCAGCAGGGACCTCAGGCTGGGTGGGCACGAGCGGCACAGAGCACGGGAGACTCCTCCGCCCTGGACCAGGGACATGCCAGCCACCACAGCAGGGAAAACTCACCTCGGTTTTGGTTTTTTTGGGAGCATTCGTGTCCTCCCCTTCACTCTCTGAGATCTCTTCTGTTCGGCCCTGCTTGCTGCCCTTGGGGGTGCAGGATTCCTCCACCCGGCCTTTCTGCAAGGGAGAGGAGAGCAGGGAGGTGGGGGGCCACGGACAAACTTCCCACCCTGACAGGCCTGCACAGCCACCACAGCGTGTGTGTTGAAGACCTCAGCAGACCAGCACTGAGCCAGGATATGTCAGAAATTAGCACTGAAAAGGGCTGGTGAGGCTGAAGGCCAGCCGCTGGGGGACGGCGGGCAGTGCAAGATGCTGAGGAAGAGAGGAAAGATCCCGCCTGCTCTGGAGAGCTAACCCAGCACGGGCTCCTTGGTGGATCCCTTCTGGTCTGTGTCCCTGAAATCTCCAAAGGGATCCTACCCAGCCTGGACAGTCCTTGGGCACCCCCCACTCGTGCATTAGCTTATACTACCTTTGTTGCTTGCCGGGATTTCTCAGCCTTGCCATCACTGCTGGAGGTGCTGACGCCCCCAGGAGAAGCTCGACCCCGCGACCGGAGCTCCTCTCGGGGCCCTGGAGTCTCTTTCTTCCGTCCGCTCCGCATTGACATCTAAGAAAGAGGCCACTGGATCAGTCCTGCTTTGCATCCCCCCCGAGTCCAGAGCCCTGACACTCTGCTGTGCCAAACTCACGTGCGCTGCGAGCCCCTGTCCCAGCCCACAGCTCCAGCCTGGTGCTGCTGTCCCACCCCCCTCTCCCATCTCACGTACTGAGTCCTTGTTCTGTCGTGTCTTCATTCTTTTGGGTGTGGGACCCCCATTCTCCTTGGCCCGGTTTGATGAAAACATAAATTTTTATCACTCCGCACCCCCCTTCGGCTGTTCCTGGGGAGATGGAGACAGGCCAGAGCAGTTCTGCTGGAACTGGGGCTTACAGCAGCCACGCAACAAGGTCCCGGTGAATCCTGCAAGGCAGGCAAGCAGAGGAGAGGGGAGAAAGGCTCAGTGGACTGCAGGACATCCTTTTGTGGCTTGCTGTAGAAATATGACAGAATTATTCTTGTTTGCTTATTATTTACAGACGCAAGGATCTCTACCAAGAATGCGATGAACTTTCCCATCAGTGGGGGAAAAGTTCTGGCTGCTGGCGCAGCTGATTTCCCAGGAGCGATACCCACACAGCACAAGGCAGCCAGCACCCAGCCATACTCCTCGGGAGGTAGCAGGGGGAACGGCTATCAGAACACTGGCTGTTCTCTGAAATCATTTCATTATTTTCATTTCCTTGTTTATTCCATCTTCAGAGAGAGAGGAAAAAATAACGGGACAGGACTTTAAAATGTTTCTGGTGACAATTTTTCTGACTGCCTAAGTTCCTCTTGGCACTTAGTGCTGCAGGTTACACTGCCCATAACTGGCCACGTGCGGTCGTTAGTTGGCTCTGCGTAACGAGCCCCCAGTGGCCCTTGCTGAAGGGGGGTTACACAGCCCTGCCCACCCAGAGCACAAGCACCCACACACCAGCATGTCAGGCAGAAAATATGACAAGCCTTGCTTAGGCTGTTCCATGCCCCAGGTACACAAACAGGTGCAAGAAAACGCATTTAGCTTTGATTTTGGACGATGCAAACAGAATCAGCTCCCTTTAACTTGGAGTGCCTGCCCAGGTCTCCCTCCTCTCCGCAGGCAGGACCGTTCCCGGCGTTCCGCAGTCCTGCCCAGAGATGCAGAGTACATCCCAAACGCTGTGAATACATTTACAGCTTTGTGCCGTGTCCAAAAGCACCGCTAAGACACTTAGCACCCTGTTATGCCACTGAGTGCCTGGGTTGGAGTACGAAAGCACCATGACTGCGTTAGCCTGGGAACTGGACTGAAGCGATTCAGGGATGCTGCTCCTGAAACTCGTTTCCTTGGCTCCATCCAGCTTAAGATTTTTTGCACTGCACAGACATAACCAAAAAGCAACTGCTCTACCCCAACCTGCCACCCCAGCTCCTGTACTTGGGCCTCCGTCACGGACAACCTGCAAGACACAAAAATGTGCCCCGTGGCTGAGGCATCAGGAGAAAAGAGCCACATCTCCTAGGTTATATTCTCTGAGCTGGAAGCACTGCGTTTTGTGAATAAGACAACTTCAGATCTGGGACTCCTAAAGGGCACCCCAGACCTGGAAAGATCAGCTTCCAGCTGGCCAGTGCAGGAGCAGCCTGGGTGCACTCTCACCTCTCCGAGAAGGCAGCTGAAACCAGGGATCAGAGCAAAGGCACCAGAGAGGAGAACTCTTGCCCCCCATGCAGCCCTGCTGCTGGACCACACTGCCCCGGGTCGCTGCCTCCCTCTGCCTCCATCTCCCTGCCTGTGACAAGCAGGTAAGGACACTGGCCTCTGTTCTGAGTCCCCGCATCTCCCCTGACCAACGCTTAAAGAAACCCACCCAGAAGGTACTTGGGAAGAACAGGGGATTTGTTTGTTTTAATTTCATTAATATTTTATTTGACCCTCATTATGAAAGCCACAGGGGACTCGTCCAGCATTAATTCCCACACACAGCAATTCATTAACTGAGATCTCTTCTTTAATAGAGAAGTAGCTTACGATGGTTTATAACTGACCTAATAGAGGCAGAGCACTCTCCTAATCCCTACCAGCTGACACGTTGTACAGCCTCACATTTCTGTCATACTTTGGCCTTCGGTTGCTCATTCAGCCAGTTACACCGATGCTATTCCAGATAAGTATCTAGAATTAACATTGCTCGCATGAAGCAAGCGTGGGGAGTAAGGCGATCCTAACGCAACCCGCGCTCAGCACGCGCCGTGCGCAAGCAACAGCTCAGCCCTGAGCGCGCAGCAGCACAGTGCATCCCCAGCCTGCTGCTGCTCTGCCACGCAGCGGGGATGCACCCACACCTCCCACACCACAGAACCTGACATCACTCAACGCACAGGTCTCGCTTCAGCTTCCCAGCAACCCTGTAATGACGATTTTTTAGTCTTCTACCCAAAGAAGTAAGTCAGAGAAGTAAGAGGCAGGCAAGTTCACACTGAAACTTCCCTTTTTTAAGAGATACTGACTTGGTACTTACGCCGGCCACTGAGTATGTGGTACCAAACAAAGCCAGCAGCAAGCGGGTATGTTTCAGTAGATGTAATTAACCACCAGGGCAGAAGTTTCTACACTTGGAGAGTGAAAACTTTTCTAAAATATGTAACAAGAGTTGATGCACACACATTATTAGGCACAATACAGCAGCCATTACAGCACAGGCCAGGTGAGAGGATCACACCACCACCTTCTAATTTTAACATCCATGAAATAAAAGCTTGCAGCATGAGCCTTGACAATTAACAAAGTTACACCTAACCCTTCCCATCACCAAAGATCCCTGTAAATAAATGTCTCGGAAGAGTTCTTAGGGCTCTGTGGTTTTGGAAAGGAAATGAGCCATTTGGCAGGGCTGCTGCCGAAGGGATAACCTTCTCCTGGCCCTGTGAAGCCCTTTCCAGGTTTGACAGAGTTACGAGGCACTGCAAATTGCTATTTTCTGTTTGCGTTTCATACAGCCCAGCTTGGCTTGGCTTACTGCCCAAACCCCTCCATGTTCTCGCGTAAGCCCTGGTGCAGTCTCCTGCGACCAACGCACACTCAACAGGCATCCCCACGTGGGATCCAAAATGGATCCCGCTCCTCCTCCTCCTCCTCCCCAGCCCCCAGGTCATTCTCCTTTCCCAGAGAAGTATCGTCCTGCACAGGCAGCCAAGAAATCAGGGGCTCCAGCCCCCTTCTACCGAAGGATGCAGGTATGCTCCCTCCTTCCCAGGCTGCAGCGCAGGGTTACTCTTCACAGGTAACAAACGCGGAACCAGGTCCATTGCAGATGAGACGCACTCAAATTTTACCTACTTCAGTATGCGCCCGTGGTCTCCCAGGAAGTCCAGTGAATGTTTGCCCTGGGCTCAGTAGAGCATGTACACGTTAGACTGGGGGTTTGAGAAAATAAACCCTCCTAGATGGCAAAAGAGGTAGAGGGAAACAGGAGCAGGGCAGAGCCGCCTGGGATGGCGTCTGGTGGCCGGGCCGGGCTGTGAACGGCAAACGGGCCACACGAGGCTCGTGCCTGTCGGGGCTGCGCGCGCAGCTACGTCCCAGCAGCAGTGAGGCAGTTCCCAGTGACGGGCAAGCCTGGGAAGTGCCTCCGAGCCCAGCAGCGGGCTGAAGGGCTCTGTCACTTCAGCTGATGCTCAGTGGCACAGCAGGACAGGCTGGCAAGTCCGGGGCCCCAGGCTCCCTGGGAAGGTCACAGGCAGCCAGGGTCCAGCCAGCCTCCCTGGGCTAGTGCAAGAGGAGGGAGCTGGAGGCTCCCAGCACCCACACCACCGAAGAGCCAACGCCACCACTTCAGCAGCATTTCTTCAGCTAGCAGACATTGAAGGCCTGACCCAGTCCTCACTGAGATTAGCTGCTGGCACTCAGTTCTCAGCAGTTACCGTGGTCCCTTCCCCTTCTTTTGTACTACTCCTCTCTCAGGGGAAAAATAAAACATCTGCTTGGTTTTATTACCTTCTACCCTTGATCTTCTCGAACTGTAACGCCCCATAAGCTCAGGTGGATTCCAGCCTGGTCCCAGCAGGAGGGGAGGTGCAGCAGGCAGGAGGGGACACAGGAGCCCACCCTGAGCTACCCCACCATGATCTGGGGTGGAGGGAACAGCATGGACGGAGCCCCTCTCCCCACCAAGGCTCTGCTTGGGCACTGCCTGGTGGGACACGCACGAGAGGGAGGCACCGAGGGCAAAGACAGAGAGGTGCACGGCTGCCTCTCAGTCTCAAAGAAGAAATTAATTAAAAGCTCTGCTGCCCATCAGGCCCACAAATGCTGCAAGAAGGGGCAATGTGACAGCATCTCTGCTTTTAAACAAAAAGGGACAGTGCCTGTCCTCTGGTCCCAGGGGTGACTGGCATCACACAGCTTGCATCTGGATGGCAGAATTCCCCCACCCTCCCCTAAGGGGGACGGACGCATCTAGCCTGGCCACTGGCCATCAGCAAGCTGCTACACCAGCTCCCAAACCACACTTGGGCATCATCTGGGAGAGCACGCGCTGGCACAGGCCAAAGACCGTACCAAGGAACACCATCCCAAATGGACAGACGGTGCTGTGCACCAGTGCTGGGCCCGTGCAGTTCCTACCGACACAGCCAGCACTGTCTTCCACTAGATGCTAAGCCCATGGAAAATAAGTTTGAAGTAAGGAACCAGTGAAGTTCCTCCTTTAGTCTAAGTATAGATGCTCTGAAGTTCAAACCTCTCGTTTGCTTCAGTTGGGAACTGTTGAAAGTACACAGTGACTATTCCTCAAGTCATTTTTTGAAATGTAAGGACTGCATCCAAAATCCTTTGTGAAATCAAAGGCATTTGGCATGCAAAGGCAGGGACTCAGAAGTCAGAAGATGTGAGAATTAAATGGAGTCTGCTTCTCTGCAATTCATTAGCTCTGTGTTCCCATCCTGGTTTTTCTCTTCCCCCTTCTGCAAAGGGATGGGTTAGGACTGGAGGGAGGAACCCGGGCAGCAAAATGAACACAGCTGCTTTCTAACATGTCGTAGATGCTGGGAAGCGTCCTGAACGTAAAATGAGATGACAACTGATGGGTCCCCCTGGACAGGTAAAGGTTGCTCAGAAGGGAGTGCCCACCCAAGCAGCACAGCCAGGGAACATGCACTGGGGGTGGCAGGTCAGAAGCTGGCACATAGATAGATATATATAGATATATGTATATATATGCACACACACAAACTGTCCAGTGAATGATGGTCCCAGGCACTTTTAATTCCTGTCTCCACCTCTTTCATTTTATAAAATGAAGGGAAAATTCCCAGAAATGTAATCAGGTTTAACAACTGTATAGCATCTTGGAAACATAAGGTTTCATCCAAAATCCTGCAATTAGACTATCCGAAGCTCAACATTTCCCAATGGCTAATTATCTGACTTCATGCTTGAACCCTGGCATCGTACCATCATCTGGTGGAGAAAGGGAGGGAAGGAGGGAGAAGAGCACTGTGTGCAGTGTTAGCAGTGAATGAACGTGTCAGGGTTCAGGTGGCATCTCACACTCTTATGGTATCTACATGTAGCGTGACATTACTGTAAGAGTGAAAATGATCGTGTGAGCAAAGGGATTAGGATGGCAAAATGGTTGAATACCAAGATGGCAGTGCCCGGACGCTTGTGGCCAGTATCATCATGGGTGTGAATAGTCCCATCACTTGCAGAATTTTTTACTCAGTAAATTTTGTTACAAAGAAATATATTTACAAGACACCAACCGAAAGGTAGTTTTGAAACACAGGCATTTTCCTGTCTCCTGCAAAATAATTACAAGACCAGGTGGATGCAGGGGCTGTGAACTTGGGCTAGAAGGGGGATTAATCAAGGAATAAGGCTACAAACCTGGTCAAATAATCACACTCCAGTCAAAACTCTTGCTGACCAAGTGGATGGAGCTTAACTACATCCTCCCTGCAATACTCAAGTGGAGCTGGAGGATTTCAGGGGACTGAAATACTCACGAGCCTGGGCTGAAGGCAGCGTTAGCTGAAGCTTTCCCTGGCTGCCTGCACCACTGCACACATGCACCCTGCCATTGGAGCACCCCCCATGCTGTGTGTGCGACAGGAGTATCCCACCAGCATCCCACCACCAGCAGCCGCTGGACATGGCCAGGAAGGGCTGAGACCTGCCCCGCTAGGGAGCCTTGGCAGCCCCATGTTACACGGCAAACCTAAGACAGAAATGCCTGCAACAAGTGAAAATGTCTATTACCGTGCAGAAATCAAAATATAAATTCAGTATAAAAATAGTTCAGTATAAAACCAGTGACAGTTGTCAATTTTTGTCATTTTCTATTAAAAAATTGATTCTGTGTTGGCAAGGTACTGGAATTTCATTGGAATCCTCTATCTTCAAAATATCGCATAAAATGGGTCACTATGAAATGTTTTAAAATAATCGATAAATGCAAACGTATGCACTTTCAGAAACTCCATTCTGTACTGAAGGGCAAACTACAGAGACTTTAATATACAAGCTGAATGAACTCTCTTGCTTTAGATCTACCTGTGTGTGTAAGTGAAAAGCAGATTCACGATCCCATCAGCACAACAGATCAGATTGGAGCTGAACACAGACAAGCCCACGGGACCCAGGGAGATACGTCCCGGGCTCCTGAGGGAACTGGCTGATGCAGCTGCCAAACCGCTCTCCATCATATTTTAAAAGTCACGGCAGTCAGGCAGTCTCCAGTGACTGGAGGAAGGGGAATACTGCACCCACTTCTGAACAGGGTAATAGGGAACCACCAACCGGTCAGCCTCACCAGTCTGTGGGCCCAGTGAGCTCACAGAGCAGATCCTCCTGGAAGGCATGTCAAAACATATGGAGGATACGGAGGTGATCAGAGACAGCCAACATGGCTCCACCAAGGGAAGTTGTGCCTGACAAACCTAGCGGTCTCCTATGACAGAGTAACTGCATCAGTGGACAAGGGAAGAGCTACGGACATCATCTACCTGGACTTCTCTTGGGCCTTTGATACAGTCCCCCACAACATTCTCACCACTAAATTGGAGAGATACAGGTTTGATGGATAAGGCATGGATGGATGGTCTTGTCCAAAGAGTTACAGTCAACAGCTCAATGTCCAAGTGGAAACCAATAACGAGTGGTGTCCCTCAAGGGTCCTTACTGGCACCAATACTATTTAATGTCTTCTCCAATGACACAGAGTGTGGGATGGAGCGCACCCTCAGCACATTTGCGGATGACACCAAGCCCAGTGGTGCAGCTGGTGTGCTGGAGGGGAGGGATGCTGCCCAGGGGGACCGTGAAGGGCTTGAGGAGTGGCCTCATGTGAACCCCAGGCAGTTCAACAAGGCCAAGTGCAAGGTCCTGCACCTGGGCTGGGGCAATCCGCAGGACCAGTGCAGACTGGAGGGGGGATGGACAGAGAGCAGCCCTGCCGAGAAGGACTTGGGAGCACTGGTGGATGAAAGAACAGACATGAGCTGCCCATGTGCATTCGCAGCCCAGAAAGCCCCCCGAGCCCTGGGCTGCATCCCCAGCAGCATGGCCAGCGGGGCGAGGGAGGGGGCTCTGCCACCTGCCCCGCTCAGATGAGACCCCCTGCAGCGCTGCCTCCAGCTTGGGGCACCCAGTATGAAGACCCGTCCAGAGGCGGCCATGAGGATGCTCAGGGGGCTGGAGTCCTCTGCTGTGCAGACAGGCTGAGCGCTGGGGGTGTTCAGCCCGGAGAAGGCTCCGGGAGACCTCACTGCAGCCTCTCAGTGCTTAAAGGTGCTTATCAGAAAGATGGAGAGACAGAGACACTTTTTACCAGGACCCACAGTGACAGGACAAGGAGCAACAGTTTTAAAAGGAAAGATGGTAAGTTTAGATTGGACATAAGGAAAAAAAAATTCTATGAGTGGCAAAACACTGGAGCAGGATGCCCAGAGAAACTGGGGATGCCCCATCAGTGAAGTTCAAGGTCAGGCTGGATGGGGCTTTGAGCAATCTGATCTAATGAAAGATGTCCCTGCTCATGGCAGGGGGGTTGGACTAGGTGATCGTTAAAGGTCCCTTCCAACCAAACAAAACTCTATGATCTATGCCTAAAATATCTCCCATGAGAAAAAGTGACCCAACCTGAGACAACAGCTTTAATCCTTTTCTTGTATGTACTTGTTGATTTACCTGTCAACGGTACTTGTTGACAAACTGACTTACCATGCTACCTCAGTGCTCCTTCCTCCCAGTACAATAACAATAAATAAAAACTAAAATGCTCACATTTCAGGAAGGGGTGCCAAGTAAGAGTACTAAAAATAAACCTGAAGAGCGCTGGCAGTCTTAGGAGATAAAGCCAGTTTATGTTTTATTAAGTTTATATTAATGTTTTCTTTTCTTAATTCTGCACAACCATGAGGAGTACGAACGTTACTTTGAGTGTGAAAGCTGTAATTCTGGAACCTCCATTCAATAAAAAACGTGTTTGAGAAAAAATATTTTCTGACGAGCAGAGTGAAATAAAAACAATTAGAGCTAAAGTGAGGTACTAAATAATAAAAACATTCATGCATTTAACAATAGCTTAATTTACAGCATAGAAGATATTAATTTTTGCAGAAGTGACTGAAAATAAAGTTTGATTCACTAAATGAAGGTTAGATGTACTAAAGAAGGTTACGTTAATCATAAAACGATTCCTGAGGGCACACTAAAATGACTGTAAGTAACAGATCTACTTTAAAATCTCAGAAGAATCACAGCGCCTCCCCGGAGGAGAGCCTCCAGATCTCATGGGGACGCAGGCTGGCAGCAGATCACACCACACTGGGCTTTCCCCTCCAGCAGTGGGATGAAGCCCCGGCCGTGTGATGCGGAGCAAGGACATGCCGCACTCTCCACGCTGGCTATGTCACGTTCTGGTTCTGTACTGGCAATGCCTGAGCACGCCTCACCTGGGGAGCTGCTAGGGGTTAACGGTCCACCACATACTCACACCCCTTTTTACACACAGAGGTCCCTGGCTAAGGGATGCAAAGCAAACTACTCCGAGGCAGCCCAGGTTGGCTGCCCAGAGACTCAAAGGGAGACGCCGGCATGGGATGCCTGCAGGGCTCTGCTCCAAGCTCCTGCGCACAGCAGACCTCAAGCTCTAGATGGGGTTGCTCAGGGGCTTCTCCAGGCGAGTCCCGGACATCTCCAAGAACTAAGCTTCTCCAGCTGACCTAGGACACCCACTCCAGTGCGGAAACACCCACAACTGCTTCTCATTTCCTCGTTACAACTTGCAACTGTGACTCCACGAACAGTGGCTCCTCATTGCTGTGGATGGCAGTTATCCACCTGTAAGCCCATCACGGTTCCAGACTTCTGGTGCAAGTCTTTACTGGGCGAGATTGCTGGCAACTCTGCAGCTGCAGGTCGTGGGCAAGAACACAGGAAACCAGAAGATGGATGCAAAGTCAGAGTGGCTGCATCACCTGTCACTCCCCTCAGCCACAGAGCAGCCAACAGCAAGCACAGCCACCCCTTTCCACCAGGACGTGTATCGTTCTGAAGCTGGCAGAGGCAGGCCGGGGCAAGGATGCAGCTCTGAGCAGAGCCCTCTGTCCTGCAGACTGGTCAGAGTGGAGAAAAGAACCAGAGGGACACTCAGCAGCTAGAAGGATCAAACTCTGCAAAGGGATCTGAACGACAAAGCGCTGAAAGCATGGCACTAGGGGGGAGAAAGCCTGCTGGGTCACCGCAGGATCCATGTCCTGCCTCCCAAGGGCATTAAGTAGGAGACACTGTCAGTATTGCAGATGATCACAATTTAAGAGAGAACTTAAGGGAATAAACCACTA
Source organism: Falco punctatus (assembly GCF_963210335.1). Classification (NCBI taxonomy): domain Eukaryota; kingdom Metazoa; phylum Chordata; class Aves; order Falconiformes; family Falconidae; genus Falco; species Falco punctatus. The sequence continues at coordinate 772,928 of NC_137585.1, forward strand.
AAGAAGCAAAATCAGGATGGCTATAGAAAAAGGGAAGACAATGTGGCTGACAGAAGTAAATTAATGAGGGTAATAATGAGGAACTAACTGAGGAGAACTGTAGAAGGACTTTCCAAGAGGAGTGACTGGGTGGTTAAATGGCACATGAACTTCCATCTAAATACAGAGCAATGCACACAGAGAAAAAAACCCAACTCCATCTCCACGTATAAAATGATGGACTCTGAGCTGACTGGTGCCACTCAAGAGTGATGCCCTTGGGATACAAGAGGCAGATCTATGAAAATGTCACCTTGGCATTCAGCAGCCATCAACAAAGTGAACCATGTGCTAGAAATTCTGAGAAAGGCACTGAAAACAAAACAGAGAATGCCATTATGCCCTTGCCCAAACCCATGGCTTTCCCACATCTTGAAACATGTATGCAGTTCTCTCCTTCCACAGGAACTAGACAGGGAAACGAAGAGGCATGGCTGAGTGGGTTGGACATCTCTGTCCAGAGACAAGGTTATTAAGTGAGGATGTGATCAAGGACTGTAAAACCATATATGAAAAGTAGACGTTGGGTAGGAAACCATTTTTCACTGTCTTTTCCAGTATAAGAACTGAGCACCATCAAATAACACGACAAAGAAACAAGTTCCAAACCAACAAGAAGACAGAGTTCTTGAAGCGGGTCACTGCAGAATTTCTAACCAAAGGACACTATGGGTGCTAGAAGCGCACATGCATTTGACCCAAGACTGGAGAGTTTAATGCAAGAGAGAATAACTGCCACTTTCTGAATAGACAGAAACCACATCCAGCTCTGGCAGACCCTCTGCTGGAAACAGCTGGAAGCTGTAGAAGTATCAGAGGAAGAGCATGAGAGCTTGCCTTCATTCACCCTCCTTCCCAGGGATCTGGTAGCAACTGCTGCTGCAGCCACGGACTCTGGACTAGATGGACCTAGGAGGGTCACTGGCACGTTTTTAACAAGTTCAATAGTACAAAGTGCCCAGTGACAAGCATGTCAGCCGTAAGATTCTGCTCATCAGTAGGGAGCACTGAGGAGCGGCATTCACTCATCACAGGACAGCTATGGGCACCATCGCTACTTCCAACACATCAGGCAAGGTATCATCAAGCAACAAGAAAAGGCATTAACGCCCCTGACCATTGCACTAGTCAGACATCCTCTGGCAGCCCACGTAATGCTTCAGTTTCCCAACATCAGGAAAGATCAAAGTAGATTGGAAAAGGTGCAGAAAGCTGTTTCCAGAACGCTGAGGGACACAAAGAGTCTCTCTGTTATGTATGGAACCTATAAAGACTTTACCTTTTTTTAACCTCACAAAATAAAAGCTGAGGTGATGTGATTACTGTCTGTAGAACACCAGAAACTAAACACAAAGGGGTCAGAAGGGGTATTTAAGCTAAAAAAGGAGGTTGGCATAAGAACAAGTGGGTATAAAAAAGCCACCAACAACTTGAAGATGGAGATATGAAGATTCCTGGCCACATGGGGCAGCCCCGGAACAGATGTCCCTGGAGCATAACCGGGGCAAAAGAAAATCATTATTAGTTACACGGACTTCACTATGTTTGCACAAGAAAGCAGGTGGCATGGTGCCCGAAGGGCCTGGGCGGCAGCCCTGCAGGGCAAAGGCGCCCAAGGAAGGCTGGGCATTCTTCAGGGACATTTTCAAGGGGCAGGAGCTGGCTGTCCCCACGTGTGGCAGAGAGAGCCACCGGCCTGGCTGAGCAGAGCGCTCTGGCTGGAACGCGGGGAAATAGGGGTGCATGAGCCCTGGCAGAAGGGGCAGGCCACTCGGGGGGACTACAGGGACATCGTGAGGTTATGCAGGGAGAAAATGAGAAGGGCCAAACCTCCACTAGAACTTCATCTGGCTACTGCCATAGAAGACAATTAAAAATGTTTCTATATAAGGGAGGGCTAAGGACAGCCTCCATCCTTTATTGGATGTGGGGGAAACATGGCGACAAAGGGTGATGAGAAGGCTGAGGTGCTTAATGCCACCTTCGCCTCAGTTGTTAATAGTAAGCCCAGTTGTTCCCGTGGCACCCGGCCCCTGGGCTGGAGGATAGGGACGGGGAGCAGAATGCGGCTCCCACAGTCCAAGGGGAACTGGCTGGTGACCTGCTGCACCACTCAGACACACACCAGGCTGCGGGACCAGGTGGGACCCCATGGGTGAGACCCCCCCAGCACACAGGGGGCTGGCAGAAGCACTCACCGAGCCGCTCTCCATCACGGCTCAGCAGCCCTGGCTGACGGGGGTCCCAGCTGAGCAGGGGTCTGCCAGTGTGATGCCCCTCTACAAGAAGGGCTGGAAAGAGGACGTGGGCCACCGCAGGCTGCCAGCCCAACCTCGGTGCCAGGGAAGGTTATGGAGCAGCTCTTCCCAAGTGCCATCACACGGCGTGTGCAGGACAGCTGGGGAGTGGGCCCAGCCAGCACGGGGCTGTGGAAGGCAGGTCCCACTTCGGTGGAAAGCAGGTCCTGCTTGGTGAACCTGATCTTCTAGGACAAGGTGACCCGCTCAGTGGATGGGGGACAGGCCGCGGGTGGTGTCTACCTGGACCTCAGCAAAGCCTTTGGCACCATCTCCCGCAGCATCTCCCAGAGACCCCGGCTGCCCCCGGCCGGGCCAGGGGGCTCTGCGCTGGGTGAGGAGCTGGATGATGGGCCCAGGCCAGTTGTACAAGGTTCAACAGGGCTCAGTGCCAGGCCCTGCCCGTGGGGCACACCAGCCCCACACAGCCCCACAGGCTGGGGCAGGGGGCTGGGAACTGCCCAGAGGAAAGGGCTGGGGGGTCTGGTTAACGGCCGGCTGGACATGAGCCTCCAGTGTGCCCAGGTGGCCAAGGCCAACAGCACCCTGGCTTGTGTCAGAGACGGTGTGGCCAGCAGGACCGGGGCAGTGACCGTCCCCCTGCACTCTGCACTGGTGGGACTGTACACCTCAAATCCTGTGTTCAGTTTGGGCCCCCTAGGGCAGGGGGGACACTGAGGGGCTGGAGCGTGTCCAGAGCTGGGGAGGGGGCTGGGGAAGGGGGCTGGGGCACAAGGCTATTGCAGGGCAGCTGGGGGGGGTCAGCCTGGAGGGGAGGGGGCTCGGGGCAGACCTGATTGCTCCCTACAGCTGCCTGGCAGGGGGCTGCAGCCAGGGGGGTCGGTCTCTGCTCCCAGGGAACAAGTGACAGGACAAGATGAAAGGGCCTCAAGCTGCGCCAGGGGAGGGTTAGGTGGGGGAGCAGGAAAAATTTCTTCACCAAAGGTGGTCAAGCACTGGGACAGGCTGCCCAGGGAGGTGGCAGAGTCACCATCCCTGGAGGCATTGAAAAGACGAGCAGGTGCGGTGCTCAGGGACGTGGTTCGGTGGTGGCCTTGGCAGTGCTGGGTTATCAGTTGGATCAATGACCTTAAAGGTCTTTTCCAACCCACGTGATTCTGTGATTCTGCCTTTGCAGCCAGTGACCCAAGGGACACCCTTTGGATTTTGTTTCTAGGGATTCACAGCTGACAGCAAAGCCAACGCGAGCGCCGTGCATGCAAAGGGCAAGTGCCCGGACAGGATGAAGATGGACAGACAGATCCAGAAGGAAAGGACAACTGGGGCCAGCGAGATGGAAACTGGGACAGCTGTACAGCAGACCTGGGCACTGATAAGCTTTGAGCCAATCCCTTGCTCAGGATCCTGCAGCTTTTCCTTGGTCTAGAGAACTGGCCAAGTGGGACAACCGTGCCCTCACCTCTGGGGCGGAAGGAAGGGAAACACAATGGTGCATCCAGGAAGGTTTACAGGGGAAGAGGTGGTGGGAGGTCTTCACTCAAACCCCCTGTTCACAGCAGACTGCAAAGCTAAAATGGGGTTGCCAGAGACACCTCAGCGAACAGAGCACCCTGGGGCCTGGGGGCCTGTGCTAGTGCCAATCCGCCCTCCAGAGGAAGGAGAGATTTGGCCTTAAAAACTTTACCAAGTTCGCAGTAAAGTATGATTTCAGTACTTATGCAATCAGAAAACATGACGCTTATGGTTAAATCAAGGTCTTCCCAGTCCTGATACAATAAAGGATTAAAAGCCACAAGTATCCAGAATTCTCCCTGACCCCAAGAGAATCCAAAGCAATTCTCAGCAAAGTGCTGAGACACCCGGACACCGAGCCCACCTCGCCACCGCAGCCACGGCCCCGCCACGCAGTGGGCACCCCAGCCCAGAGACTCCAGCCCAGAGACCCCAGCCCAGGCCCAGGCTGCTGGGAGAACAGGCACGATGGCCGGGTGAACACCCCGGCGGTTTAACCTCTGCCAAGCAGCATGTGACGGGCTGAAGGCTGCGGCACAGCTATGACCTGTCCCAGCAAGAAGACCCCACAGGTGGCCCTGCTGTCAGAAAATGAGCCCCCCAGAGCTCGCTGCGGCCAGGCAATGGCAGCCTGCCGTGGAACGTTGCCAGCAGTGGTGAAGGCACTGGCTGGACAAAGACTGCAGAAACACGGATGAAGTCTGCAGATGGCGCTGGGGCAGGTGAGAGAGAAAATGAAGAAATGGAAATTCCGGCACAGATCAGCTGGCAACAGGGTCATGCAGAAAGATAAGCATAATTATGGAAGATTTTTACACCAAGAATGGAAGAATGTACAGCGCTTTGAAGGATGAACATCCAAGGATACACCAAAGCTTGCAAAAGGCCTTGTAACGAACGGCTGATGGCAAACAAACAGGAGCTTGGCATGAGACCTCTAAGGGGGCTACTCCAGAATGAATGAAACCCACCAGTTCACAACAAGAGGAACACCTTCAAGAGCAGGAACAGAGAGATGGGTTTTTACCGGACTATACAGAGGGTTGGAGGGACCATGATGGGAGTAGCGTGTGCGGTTTTCTACCCGTGTACCCCAAAAAGGATGCTGACAAACTCAAAACTTCCAAAAAAAGAACAAGGAAGTCCAATAACTTCTCTCCCCCTTACAGTAAGGGCCTTAAGAAGCTCAAGATATTTATCTTATTGGAGAAAAGGTCAAAATGCAACTTGAAGGTGGCCTATGAGTACTACAAAGGGAGAAGATTCCTGACAGCAGAGAGGTCTCTTTAACCTACAAGACAACCTTCTAGCTGAAGCTAGACAAATTCCACACCGAAATAGTGCAAAATCTAAAGAGTGGGAAAAATCATCACTTGAAAAAACTGCATGGAGATCTCCCACATCACTGGAAATCTTAAAGCTTTTTTTTTCCATTTTATTCTACAATGAATACTCTTACCTGCAAAGACCGCCAGGTGACATTCCCTGCCACAGGCTGTGCAGGGCAGAGGACCAGCCAGTTGATCAGAACAGGTTTTTCAATACTAAAGTCATTAGCAGTCATAGAGAGGTTGGCCAAGAGGTGATGGGGTCTAGCTCCAGGTGAAAATGCACTTTGAAAGCAACGGTCTAGCAACGTATGAGGAAAGCTTAACGGATAATGGTAACTGGATAAACCACTCTTCACAGAGAGTGGGCCCTCTCCACATGCCTGGCAAACTGAATAATTCTGACAAAAATCACTTCATCTAGTGCACCACCTGAAAGAAAAACAGTACTATATCCAAAATACTGTACTACAGATAAATTTTATATCGATGCATATAGCATAGTGTATTGGACATAAAGTGTAATATAACATCATGTATTATATACGATACAGAATACTACATATATATATTGTGATATGTATGCACATACCTAAATATATATATACACAGTATATCTAATCCACTGTCCGCAGAGATGAAGGTTGCTCAAATGCAACCTTCGCTGAAGTGATCTATAACAGAGAGAGACTTTGTGGAAGGAGCAGGGCATCGCCAAGTGCCTTGCACGGCAGGGAAGTACAAGACTAAAATTTTTGAGCTAAACTGATCTATGATGAACAATGTCACCAGGGCAAGAGACATGAAGGAAGACTGAAAGCAAGCAGCGACCCTTCTTCATCGAGGCCCAGACAGACCATCATTGGCTGAAATTGCTCAGAGAAGATACTGCAGTTACCCTTTGGTTTATAGGTGAAAACACTGCCACAACAATCAATCAAACATTGGTATTTTTAAAGGGGACGGTAACAAATCCGTGTTTGCTGCCACAACAAGTGCAGAAAACAGGCTGTCATGGATTTCTGCAGGAGCACCATCACAACTGGAAGCCAGGCACCGCTTCCAAAGGGATCGCTTCCTCACAAAATTGACTTGTGTTAAACTTTTAACCTACCCCCACGTGCTGGAAGCTCACACTGGCCAACCAGCCCAAGGGAGAGAGGCAAAGCTCCAGCCCTGAGCTGGGGACATCCTCTTCCATCCCATCATCCTCCACACGCGTCTCCCTAAGGTCCCACCGCACCGCTGGCAGGACAGCAAGGGCTCCGGTGCTGAGCTCCGCATGACACAGAGCAGCGGGACGTGGACCTGGCCAGCCCGGCAGCACACACCTCAGCCATGGCTGCAGCCTCAGGAACGCGGGCAAGGCAGTGAGATGGAGCATCTCACCTTCACGCTGAACCGTCGGCTGCGACCAGACTTGGGCAGCGACCACATGAGCGGATTCTGCAGAGAATACGTGCCCTGGGTGTAGCTCACTTGGACGGGAGCATGACTCTTTCAAAGGTGCCTCCACCTTTAAACACACTCAGAGCTCGTGTCACCTTCTCCTTGGCCTTTCAGAAATTTGTAAAGCATGACTATTCAGCACTTCACAAGGAACCGTCCTCAAGAAGTACAGAGGGAAGAGACGAAGCAATAAACACAGGAAATACACCTCATGCTTCCATTGCATCTCCCAGTGGAGGGAGAAAGAGACCAGAAAATCCAATGGAGGTAGGAAATTAGTTTGTTTGTCCAAAAGAGAATGGGAGAAAGCGAAAACAGAGCTGGGAAAGATATGGCCTGGTGGAGGAGGAAAGCGGCTTACAGAAAAGACAGGCACCCAAAGAGGAAAAATATATGATTGGGTAAACATTCAGGTAGAGATTTAAGGAGGGGCACGGCTGAATAAATGCTCAGACCAACTCCAGAGACTACAATTGCAAAGGTATTACAGCCCAGATCTGGTAAATAAATAATCCTTCCCTAGTGCTCTGTATCCCACAGCGACTGCTCCCCTCGACTCCACACCCCACATCCCATCCCACCCCCCAACCCCCCCAAGAAAGGCTGACAAATGCGAGGGAGCTCCAGGAGGAATCAGGAAGGTATGCAAGGAGTGATGGAGGCTAAACTTTGGCAAGAGGAAAACCTGACCGATTCACTTTGGCTACAAATAGAAACAGAATGGAGTATTTCAGCTGGAAGGGACCTACAGCGACCATCTAGTCCCACTGGACGTGATGCTCCCCCTCTTGAAGGAAAACATGGAGCTGGTTGCTTTTAGTACAGTGATCCCACTACGCCACAGAATCGCAGCTCCTTGCACGCCAATCATTACTGCGGCACACAGGTATGCCCAGGAGAAACCTCCTGGCAACCCCTTGTGCAGGCAAGCCCGAAGGTGAGAGCGCGAGGCTCTTCCAGAGGCATCCAAGGGGGTACAGAATCTAGGGGAGGAGGTAAATGCGTATGAAGAGAGGTAAAGGCAGGCCACCGAAGCAGGTTAAACCTGTTAATCTTCTTCATTAGGATTCACAGCACATTTAATTTTCAAATGTTTGGAGGGTTTTTATCATTTCCAGCGAGAGCAGCGGCGCTGTATGTTCACTCCTCGGCCATACCTGAAAAGCTCCGCCGTAAAGCACAATTGGAAAAGTCTGGTTTGAAGGACCAGGTCATCCCCAAGAAGCTGGGGAAATACACAGCCGTCGTTGTACAGTCACCGATAACAAATATCAAAATAACAGCTTGGCCAAGAAACAGGGGAAAAAGGATGGAATTCATTCCGATGAGCAACCTGGCCATTCACATTTACAAGCTTCCCAGCCCCGGGTAGCGATCCCGGAGCTCCGTCCCCCCTCGGGGCTGCCCGTGCTGCACAGCGGTGATGTGCAACACCCTGGGCTCGGCAGAAAGGAGGGTCCCGCTTCCGCCTCCAGCAGCCACGGGGCTCGGCTGATGCACCGGCACCAACACACCGATCCTGGTGGGAAGTCAGGGCTGAGCTCCGATGCTTCAGGCACACAGGTGCATACCCACGCTCCCCCATCCCGGTGGGCACCAAGCGGATGGCATTCCCAACTCCTGCTCCTCCGCTCCCCTGCCACACACCTCAGCGTAACGGCCTCAGCGTAACGGCCCACTACTTTCTCCTCACTTTTTCAATGCTGGAAGCCATCAGAGCTCCTGCACAACCCACCCGATACAACCAGATGTAACAACAACAGGTCCTAGCGGCTGGAGCTTGGCAAGGGCACACTGCTCCTCGGGTGCCACTGCACTGCCAAACAGGCTCTGCAGACAAAAGCCGGGCAGATTCTTACAGTAGCCATCCTGGCAATTCAGGAAGTGGCCGCAGAACTCGAGGTGGCCACAGCAGCCAGAACCAACGCAAAGCCAGACGCTGCCGGCCTCAAAAGCAACTTTGGGAACATACAATAGCTATGGAGGCAGAACTCGACAGCAAGCAAAGGCAGCGCGTAAAGTAATGCCAGGGTGACCAAATGGCTGCCACTTCCACAGCGCAGCGGCCACTCGGCAAAATACAAGCAGCAATTTGCCAGGCAAGGGGAGACGAGGCGGTGGCAGGCAGCAGCGGGGGTGGCAGGGCCAGCAGGGCAGCAGGGGGACGCAGGGGCCACTCCTGCAAAAAGCCAAACAACGAAGGCGCGACCAGCCCTCCACAACGAGGGGTCTCAGCTGGCTCGGGGGAGCACGAACGCCACCCCCATGCACCCATGCCGGGGGGATCGTCTGCTCCCAGCTGGTCAAGTGGCAACCTAGGGGGTCAGAGCAGAGGGTCCCCAGGCTGGCGGTGGTGCCCGGGGGGGGGCGAGCCCCACCGTGCCTGGCACAGGAGCGCAGGGGGACGCCAGCACACTTCTTAGCGCGCGATTCCCCGGCCGGGTCCCGCTGGAACCGTCATTTCCCAACCCCCCGCCCGCACCTGGGCGCGGGGGGCGATGCGAGGCTCCCCGGCAGGATCGGGCCCCTTGGGGGGCAGCCTGGCCCCTCTAGCGCTGCTCGGCGTTCCCCCTCGCCCGGCGCCGGGCTGCCAGCTCCCAACTCCCGCCTCGCCGCGCCCCCCCCCCGCCCCGCACTGGACACCCCCTCGCCAAACCGAGCCCCCCCCGCCCCCGCCGAACTTTCTGCTGCACGGGAGGGGGGCTCCGCGGGCGCTGACGTCACACCGGGGGCGCGGCGGGGGGTGTCCCCGCCCCGGGACCCCCGCGGTGGCGCGGAGCCCCCCCCCGCCCCCTCGCCGCTTTCCGGAGGGAAGGCGCTCCGCTGCCGACCGAGGCGCAGCGGCCCCGGGCGGGCTGGGGCGGGCCGGGGCGGGCCGTGCCCCCCCGCGGTGATTTACGAGCGCTCCCAGCCGCGGCCGGGACCCGGGGAGCGGGATGGGGCTGCCCCCCGCCCCGCTCAGCCTCCGTGACCCGCGGCATCCCGAACCCCCCCCGGCGCGGGCACCGGCGAGGGGGCCTCCCGCAGCGCCGCGGGGGTTAACCACCATCCCCCCCCCTCCCGAAAACTTCGCCGTTCCCCACCAGCCTCGCCCCTCTCCCCACGGACGGCCCGAGGGGGGGAACCACCCGCGGAAGAATGCAGCGAGTGGGCGAGAATGACAAGCGGGGCGGGAGCGGCGGGGAGCGAGCGAGACTCACCGGCGGCTCCGGAGGGGAGGTCGAATGAAGGGAGGAATGGAGGCGGCGAGGAGCGGGGGGAAGGGATTTAAACGCTGCCCCCCCCCTTTTTTTTTTCCTCCCTTTCCTCCCTCCTCCTTTTCCGCGCTTCCTTCGTTTCCTCTCGCGTCTCCTCCGCGCCAGCCGGCCGGCGGCGGGGCAGCGGCGCGGGGGTGCGGCGGGCAGCGCCCCCCCCCCAGCCCCGCGGCTCTCTCGCCCCCTCTCCCGCCGCGCTCCGCCGCCGCCTCTGCCCCGCCGCCCCCCCGCTCCGGCCGCGGCCCGCCTTAGCCACCTCCCATTTCCGAAGAGCCCAGAACAAGCCCCCCTCCCCCGCCCCTCCGCTCTGCCGCCGCCCCTCCCCGCAGGGGCCCCGCGAAACACCCCCCGCCCACCCGAACCCACCCGAGACGGGCCCGCGGGGGGAGACCCCACGGGCAGCCAGCGCGGCCGCGCCCGGCTCGCCTCGCCGCCACAAAGGCCGGACCCTCTTGGCGGGGGGGGGGAGAACCTGGGGAGGGGGGGGCGCCTGCCCGGCGCTCATCAGCATGCAGCGTGGGGCGGGGGCGCGCCGCGGCAGCGCGCATCCCCCCACCGCACACCCCACTCCGCCGCCTCCCATCCCCCGCCCGGTTACCAGGCAACGGCACAAAGGCCGAGCCTTAGCGGGGGCCGTCCCGGGGACTGGGGGGGTCCCGGTGTCCCCGGCCCCCCCTAAAACGGCAGCGGTAGGGCTGCGGGGTGGGGGCAGGGTGGCTGGCGCGGGCCTGGCGCCGCATCCCCCCCCCTTCCCCCCCCCCGCGAAGGCTGCCTCAGCGTGAGGGAGGGGCTGCGGGGCACCCACGTGTTAAAAACGCGAACCGTGCCCCCCGGGTGTGCCCGGAGCGCTGCCGCCCCCCCAGCCCCGCCGCCGCCCGGCCCCACCGAGGGCGTGCGTGGCCATTTTGGAAAAGTTGCCGTCGAAGGAAGACTTTGGGGAGGGGGCGAGGGGGGGCCCCACTGGCTCTGCCACCTCGGGGGTCTGGCCGGACCCGGAGCCCCTTGCACCCCAAGGCTGCTCGTCCCGTTGCGGGGGCACCCCCCAGCTGTGCCCGGGCCGCCCGCGGGGCTGGAGGAGGGTCACCGGGTGGGCACGGGCAGGCCCCCACCGGGTGCCCCCTCGCCCCGGAGTGCAATGGCAAAGCAGCCCCGGGCGGCGGGCGGGGGGTGCCCCTGGGGGGCTGGGTTCGGTGAGTCTCATTGTCCGTGAACATGGCTCCGAGCGCTAGTTACTGTACAGCCATCCAAACGGCGCTGAGCAAGGCGTGTTCATCCCCCCGCGGGTTTTTCTGTAGCGCTGATCACCCAAACGCCTTAACAATGGTGACAACCATGTCCCCACACCACCTTCACTAGCCTGTGGCTCCCGGCACATTTGTCCCACACCCTTTTCCCAGGGGTTACGTGCCGTTCCAGGGCCTCCCTTCTTATTACCCTGGCTGTGCCATTGCTCTGGGTGCCTCTCGTCCCCGAGTCAGCTCTGCTGGCAAGCAGCACCCTGTTGCACAACATAAGCACACCCCACATCTCCAGCCCTCATGCGTTCCTTCATCCACCCTTCTCCCCAACCTGCCTCTTTGTTTTGACTCTTGCCAAGCACCTCAGCCCTGTCAGCAGCAATCCTGGAGTGCTGTCATTCCCTAGGACTCTCTGGTTTCCACCGGTGGAGCGGGAGATTGAAAAAAACACAGCTAACATTTGCAAAAACTCCCACTGATTTTGGGCGGTTGGGTCCGAATCGTTTCCCAATCCCATTTTGCAGAGGCACTGCATTGAAGAGAGCACCCTGCTGATGCTGAGCACAGGGGTAAGCATTATCCGCTCCACAATGTCTCACCAAGCTGAGCCCCAGAAAATGAGAAATAATGTTATTATTGCTCTAGAGGTAGTAGCGTTTTCGGTTGTCACGGCTGCTTCAAGCCGTTACCTTAGGAGTTGACAGCCTTGTGTCCCAAGCTCATAATGAGTGTGACACTTAGAGCCCAAAGTGATGATGCATGAAGGAGGAAGATCTTGTCAAAATCCCTGTTTCCTGGATGCTGAACAAAACATCCAGATCCCTAAGGTCTGCGATTTGGGGAAGAGCCTCCGTGAAAGCTGCAGCAACCAGTGTTGCTTCAGTCCCAGCGCCTGCTGGGCCAGTAACATGCAATACTGAGTTTGTTTAACCACAGCACCAAGCCCCCAGCAGTTCTCACATCATGGTCTCCCACAACCAGCTCAGCTGCCTGAGTTCAAAATTTTGACTCAAACAAACATTAGATTTATTATCAAGATTTTAGTGTCAATAATTATTTCCATAAGAGAGGTGGGCACCGCAATGCCTCATGAAGAATCTCCCTAGGTTTAGCGTTATTTCAAGAAGCCACGTGAAGGCGGCCTGCCTCCTCCGAAGCCTGCCGTCTTAGTTTATGAAAAAACATCAGAGGTGATTCAAAAAAGAAGCAGGACTGGGGGTGCGGGCAGGGCAACAGTTTGCATTTGTGTAATCCTGACTTCTGAGGGCTTGCTTGTGGGCAAAAAGCAGCATCTCCACTAATAAGGCTGAGGTTTTTGGCCAGCAGGATGAAAATGACAAGTGATTGAAGACAGTGCTGGTCAGGACTTCCCCTGGCTCTGCGGCTGGCTGAGGGCAGGATCCCTCCATGGAGGATGTGACCAGAAAGCTTACAGGGGGCTGCGAGGGGGGCTGACACAGGGGCTGTGCCGCAGCCTTCCCAAAGGTGACCCCTATTTTCCCCTTCCCACTCAGAAATCCACATGGCCAAGTCGCTGCTGGATAAAACCACGCTCCGCTCCAGTTCAGGGCGCTGGGCGTAAGCAGCAAATAGACACAAGAAACACAAGCGGTCCTCTGTGCTTGTGTGGAGAGACCAAGGCAGACTGTGCTGCAGAACATGGGAAATAATAAAATTATCTCACCTTTGAAATCAACAGATTGAAGACCTTGGGCAAGCCAAGAGCGCTGTTAGCTGTGTCTTCAGGACAGATAAATGACTCGGGGAGCCCGTGAGCCAGCTAGGCGGCTTGGCAAGCAGGTACCAAACTCACTGGTGTGCAGCTGGTCCTTCCTTGGAGCAGGGAGATGGGACGTGCCACCTCGTGAGGTCTCTGCAGCTGCATCATCCCTCTGCTCTCCAGTTCTGCCAGGGGACAGACAACAACATCCTGTGAAATGAGAGGCCTCGCCTGGGATGTCATCTTCCTACAGTAACAGGGCACAGAAGACAGATGCTGATGTAGCGGCATCTGTAGGATGTACATGATGTAGGAGTTTGGAGTGGAGAGCTCCGGACATCCCTTCCCATCTCAATTTTACTGTGAAACTGGGATGCTAAAAATGCACAGAGCCCCGCTTCCCCTCCCGACACACAGCACACAGTTATCTCCTTGATGACAAGACCAAGCAAGCCAGCCCTGTAGCCCGCATCGGGCCTGGGGAAAGGCTCTCCCCAAGCCAGAACTAGCCAGGGCCACCCAGGGTAGCTCCTCCCGGCTTGCTGTCCTAAACTCGGACAAATAACACCTGCAAACTGGTGTCCATGGGTAAATGAAACACTGAGAAAGTTGTAAACCTCCTCACCCATTCTCACCAGTCTGTCAGCAATGGCTGGCCACATGGCAAAGACAGCTCAGTGACTGGTAATGAACAATGAGCTGCCTCAGTTTACCACTTAATCTAGCTAATTGGGCCTGGGCTGCAGCTCAGGGAGGTGTTAATTGTGGAGGTTCATTCATGTGCCACTCTGACAGCCTGTAGAAGTGAGGGGCAAGGGTGGTAACCCCCATCACCCCAGTTTCGTTGTCCGCTATATGTGCCAGTGTGTTACAGTCACGCAGCTGATTTCCGAGGCATGGTGGGATGTGCTCTGTGCCAGCAGGGACCCCCAGGATATGCACGGGTTACCCCAAACTGTTGAACCTGCATCATTTACAGAGGTATTTTATCTCCCCTGTACATGGCATGGCACACAGTTACAGCTCCTTCCACACCGAGACGTGCAATGCTCTAGTAAGCTGATCTTTGCCCAGAGAGCAACCTTCGCTATGTCCTGGCAAGGCGTCCAAGCTGCCCATGTTTAGCCTTCCAGCAACAGGGCCACATGCTGTTCATTTGAGTAAGGCGCCCAGTGCCTTACAGGAATTACCCAGCACCCATATTTTTGGACCTCTTGTCAGATGTTCAGCAGAAGAGCGTCTCTGATGATGTTGGTTTCCCAAGGCTGAACACCACCCTATCGTTCTTGAGAGAGACAAAAAGATACCGGAGAAATTCAGTAGCTCTTCATCGTTAGGGCTTCCTGTGCACTCTAGAGGCAGCCCAGTCCAGTGGCACCTCCCCTTCCAGCTCCTTCATGGGCCCTGGCACCTAGGCAGGAACGAAGGAACGCTTCTGCAGGCGGCAGCAGGGGTGAGGTGGGGGCAGGTAAATTATCCCTTTAACAGCTGGACACGGATCTGAAAATGCCATCTAAACAGCGCGTGGTTGGAGAGTCGAAAGAAAACCAACCCAGCAAATGTTTCCCTTGACAGATATTGCCACATCCCCAGCCCACCTCGGGGCGGACTGGATGCATGTTGTAACGTGGCAATCTGATGGAGATGGCGGCTTGTCCAGCAGAAGGCCACAGGTGCAGGAAGAGTAGGTGCTTGGGCATTGCTGTCACAAAGGAACCACAACCACATCCCTGCCACCGAGGCACAAAGAAAGCAGCAAACATCTGATGCGTTGGCTAAGGATAAGTATTTGCAGCGACCCAAGCAAACATACCAGGGTCATATATTCCTTTTATACGTTGTGCCACCAGTGGCAAATTGATTTAGAAAAGGCACCAAGGTGAGGCACCCTTACGGTGCGATGCATTCACATCACCTCCGCGCTTCCACTAATCTTCCCTGACACAGGGATGTGGCAACACCTCACTGGCAAATTCTTGCCACAACGCAGGGGCATCTGCACCCGCTCCCTGATGTGGCAGCGCTGCTGCATTTCAGCGGGCAGCACCGGCCACCTCGGGCACCTGCTTCCCCTCCTCGCACAAAAAGTGACAAATGGAGGGGGAGATGCGCGAGATGCTCTTGGGAATATGAAAGCTGAGAAACTTTATTCCCGAAACCCGCCCTGCCGGCCGAGCCACAGCCGCGGCGTTTGCGAGATCCCGGCGCCCACAACAAAGGCGGGCGGGAGGGCAGCGCCCGCACCAGCGGCACCTCCCGCCGCAAAACCCCGCTGCTCGGGGCCGGGCTGGCCCGGGCCTGGCCGGGGGACTGGCAGCGGGGCTGGCTGCGGGGGCTGGCCGGGGGCTGGCTGCGGGGGCTGGCTGCGGGGGCTGGCCGGGGGCTGGCTGCGGGGGCTGGCCGGGGGCTGGCTGCGGGGGCTGGCTGCGAGGCTGGCTGCGTGGGCTGGCTGCGGGGCTGGCTGCGGGGGCTGGCCGGGGGCTGGCTGTGGGGGCTGGCTGCGGGGCTGGCTGCGCGGGCTGGCTGCGGGGGCTGGCCGGGGGCTGGCTGTGGGGGCTGGCTGCGGGGGCTGGCCGGGGGCTGGCCGGGGGCTGGCTGCGTGGGCTGGCTGCGCGGGCTGGCTGCGGGGGCTGGCCGGGGGCTGGCCGGGGGCTGGCTGCGGGGGCTGGCTGCGCGGGCTGGCTGCGGGGGCTGGCCGGGGGCTGGCCGGGGGCTGGCTGCGGGGGCTGGCTGCGCGGGCTGGCTGCGGGGGCTGGCTGCGGGGGCTGGCCGGGGGCTGGCTGCGGGGGCTGGCCGGGGGCTGGCTGCGGGGGCTGGCTGCGGGGGCTGGCCGGGGGCTGGCTGCGGGGGCTGGCCGGGGGCTGGCTGCGGGGGCTGGCTGCGGGGGCTGGCCGGGGGCTGGCCGGGGGCTGGCTGTGGGGGCTGGCTGCGCGGGCTGGCTGCGGGGGCTGGCCGGGGGCTGGCCGGGGGCTGGCCGGGGGCTGGCTGCGGGGGCTGGCTGCGGGGGCTGGCCGGGGGCTGGCTGCGGGGGCTGGCTGCGCGGGCTGGCTGCGGGGGCTGGCTGCGGGGGCTGGCCGGGGGCTGGCTGCGGGGGCTGGCCGGGGGCTGGCTGCGGGGGCTGGCTGCGGGGGCTGGCCGGGGGCTGGCTGCGGGGGCTGGCCGGGGGCTGGCTGCGGGGGCTGGCTGCGGGGCTGGCTGCGTGGGCTGGCTGCGGGGGCTGGCCGGGGGCTGGCCGGGGGCTGGCGGCGGGGCCGGGCCGGGGGGGCCGGGCCCTCTCCCCTGGCGGGGTCTCAGCGCCGGCGCGGCGGGGCCGGTGCGGGAAAATGGAGTGTTTCCCCGAGCAGCGCCCGGACTACAGCTCCCAGCGGCAGCCGCGGCCCCGCCGCCGTGCGGGGGTGGCAGCCGGCCCCCTGGCCCTCCCCGGCACCCCTGGCACCTCACAGTCCCCCTGGCACCCCACAGTGCCCACATTCCCTACCCCCAGTCCCCCCTTGGGGGTGTGAGCATCCTCCCGCGGTGCCCATCCTCGGTAGGGCCGGCAGCGGCTCCCCGGCCCCCCGCGCCCCCGGGGTAGCGTGGGGGTGTTCAGGCGTGGGGACGAGCGGTGCCGCTGGACACGCCAGCTGCCAGGGGCGGCTTTGAGTCTGGGGCAAGTTTTGCTGCGCCGCCCCCCTACCCCGGGAGGCTGATGGGGAGACTTCACGGAGAGCTGGGGGAGAGGCGGCTGGCAGCCGGGGCACAAGCTCCTCCTGGCCACCGAGATCTGCCCTGTAGCCACTGGCCACCCCCCAGAAACCCACCCTGCCTCCACCCTTGCATCCTCCCTCCCACTCTCCTGCCCATGCCAGGCATGTGTGCCATAGCCTTTGTCTTGCCACCCCGAACTAAATCCCTTCTCTGTGCTGCTTAGTAAGGAATCGGCAGTGCAATGCCGGTGTTTTAAAATGGTGTCTCTCGATTCAGAAGTCTGCACAAGGGGACAGGCGAGGGGGCTCGGGGCTTGCTGAGCAACCTCAGTCTGTCCCGTTGTTCCCTGCTCATCACAAAATGCAAGGCAGCATGCATGGCTTAAACCGGGTCTGGACAGTTTCTGCAGTGCAGCGGGGCAGGAGGTCTGCAGGACCTGCGCGTGCCCAGGTGCAGGCAGGGGTTACCAGCATGAACCAAGGATGGTGGGCAAGGCAGCTTTACCATTTATTCTCTTGTCAAAGCCTGAGTTGGATTTTGGCACCCCCCCAGCCTCCCGCCTATCGCTGGAGCCTGTCCAGAATTAACGGTGCTGAGCAGGCGCTGGGGCTCTGCTGGCACTCAGCCTGCTGGGGCCCTGGCTGAAGCATGGGCCGCCTTCCCCCGGCACCGCTGTGTTGCCTGCGTGAAACAAGATGGAGCTGAGAGAGACCGGCGTCCCACCAACTCCTCCATCCACCACTGTGCAAGCCCCGTTTTGGGGAGGAGATCAGCCTTTTCACCCCCAAAGCCTTGCTGTTCCAGTTCTCCATCACTCGAGCCCCATGGGCAGCTAGCCTGGGGCCCATCCTCAGGTCTTTACATCAGTGGAGGGCACAATTAAAATCCCTGTGCAGCAGCAGATCCTCATGTAATGTGGCTTGGTGGAGATGGCGGGGGGCAACTCCCATCCTCCCGCCTGCCTCCCCCTTGGTGTTCCCCAGCCAGGTGGCCAACAGCTGTCTGGTGGTGGGACCAGGCTGTAAAAGGATGGGGAGGGGCAGGGAGGGCAGTACCTGGGCATCTTCTTTGGCTGGTCCCCTCTGCTTGTTTTGGTTACATTTCTGTGTGAGCCTCTCCTGCTTTGATGGCAAAATGTCCCCATTTCCCAAAGGCTGGTGTGTAGAGAGAATTACGGGGCCAAGCCAGGCAACTCAGGTGTGAAATACATTTTAATTGAGTTTCGGGATCTGTAGTTTGTCTGTTGCTCGGCTGAGCATGGGCTGTCTAGAAGGTGAAGCAGACATTATGGGGCGGAGGAAAGGGTGAAGGAGTGCAGGAGGGAAGGGAACAAGAGAGAAAAGGTCACGAGAAGCAAATGAGAGCATGGGTTTGTTTACGGATGTGTTTTAATATATCGCCCCACAGTACTATTGTGCTGACCCGGAGACTGACACCACACGCACACACACACACACGTGCACACCCAGTGAGGGACAGCAGTGCATGTCAATGCTAAGCTGCTGGCAAGCACAGCCCAACACAGCACAGCACTCGCGGTGGAGGAAGGGCCACGTGGGGCCCCCTGGGGCTCAGGACGGACACACGCCTCGGGCACAGGGATGCCGTGGGCTGGTACACGTACACCTACGCATGCACAACGAGAGCGAGCCACTGGCGACACTCGTCCGGACACAGCTACGGGTGCGACACTTGCCCAAACACACCAGCCAACGACGCACAGATGTTCACCGTACATGCTTCGGTGTCTGAGGGAAACACACCCTGTGGGCAGCATGCTGCCTTAGTCTAACACGTGAACAGAGTGGCTCAGACGCAGCCCTGCACACAAAAACTCCAAACAAAAGACACACGATGCCTAGATCCAGAAATGCTTATGACCCCAAAGCAAGGGACAGGGTGCAGGCCTCTCTCTCATCCTTCACCTGGGTACATCTAGCCGGGGACACCTGAACTTGAGGGGTTTGAGGTGAGAGGGAACCAGGTGGCAGAGGGGGGAGAAAGAGCAAAAAAGGGAGCGGTAGAGGGAGGGGGCTTCAGAGTCTGTGAGGTGGGAAAGAGCAGCAGGGTGGCTGTGCCCTGGGGACAATGTTCAAAGAACACTTGGGTTGCGAAAGTTGTGTCCGGCAAAGCGTGCTTCGTCGCCCAGCTCTTCCTCAATCCTGCAGGAGAGAGAGAGACAGCACACATCAGGCCCTTGCTGCCCGGGAGCAGCGGTGCCGGTGGGACAGGGCACCAGCAGGGAGCTGACGCGGCCGGAGGAGCTCAGCTCCTGCCAGCTCCCACGCCTGTGGGGCTGCACCCCCATGCCGAGGCAGAGGGAAGGGGTCTGCTCCAGACACCTCCCGGGACCCCGTTGCCAGCTCCAGCCATGCCTTTGTAACATTTCTCCTGCAAGCCCCTGGGCTTGCAGCTTCTCCCGCTCCCATCAGTCACTACCCCATCCTCTCTTCTGCGTTCCTGTCCCTGGAGCCCCTTACCTCATGAGCTGGTTGTACTTAGCCAGGCGTTCAGACCTGCAGGGAGCACCCGTCTTTATCTGCAAAGCAATCCCCAAAACAAATGCTGTAAGAAACTGTTATGGCTTGCACCAGTTTACTGTGGTGGGGCAGGGGATTCTGTCTTAGCCCCTCTTTGCTTTCCTCCAGGCTTGTGCATGGCCCAGGTCTCACCTACCTGCCCAGTGCACAGTCCTACAACCAGGTCAGCAATGAAGGTGTCCTCGGTCTCCCCAGATCGATGGCTCACCATCACACCCCAGCCATTCTCCTGGGCCAGCTTGCAGCTGCCATGAGCAAGAAACGTGGTCAGGAGCTCCCACTCCTATAACCGCCGGCGGCACAGGGTGGGATCCCAGCACCCTCTCCTCCCACCCGCAGCACCCTACACTTGGGTGGAGACAAAAGCCTGCTCACCAGCGGGCAGCGTGACACCCTGCTGTGGCTCAGCACCAGCCCCTCCAGCGGACGACGAGGGCAGTGGGCTGGACTTACGCTTGGATGGCCTCCGTGACGGACCCAATCTGGTTGACTTTGAGCAGGAGGCAGTTGCAGGCCTTCTCTTCAACAGCTCTCTCGATGCGCTTAGGGTTTGTCACCGTCAGGTCATCTCCCACTATCTGAATCCCCACATTGGCTGTGAACTTGGACCAGGCCTCCCAGTCATCTTGGTCAAAAGGGTCCTCAATGGAGACCACTGAAGGGGCAACGTGAGAGACATGAGTCAAAGCTGCCTCCCTCCCCACCCCAAAACCAGAGGGTACGCGCCTGTGAAGTGTGTGACACCAGCACCAATTCCCTGCTGCCAGGCACGGAAGCTCACCTGGATAATCACGTACAAAGCTTTGATAGAGGTCGCCCAGCTCATCTGCAGAAATGTAGCGGCTTGGGTCATCTGGGGACTTGAAGTCCAGGTCGTATTTGCCATCACGGTAGAACTCGGAGGCTGCCACATCCATACCAATGACAATCTTGTCCGTGTAGCCTGCCTTGTCGATGGCTTCCTTGAGGAGCTCCAGAGCTGTGAGGAGGACAGCTGCATTCAGGAGGGCCAGCCCATGCAGACAGCTCTACCCTCCAGCGGGAACCTCCTCCGGGAGCGTTCTGAGAGCCTGGCGGTGCGACAGGGGAGGTGGAAGGGAGCCCAGAGTGCGACAGAGACATGCCAAGGAGCTGTGGGGGCCATGTCCAAAGGGACTAGGGAGAACTGAAGTACAATCCTGCGGCTTGTCTCTGAGCTGTGGGGAGGCCTTGGAAAAGCGTGCACATGCAGGAAAGTTTTGTATGGAGAGGCTGTAGCAGGCCAAGGCCACGCCATGGAGAAGGACCTTAGAAACCGCTGCCTAACACAGGGTCAATGACACTGAGGCATCGTATTTTGAAGCAATCTTTGGGGAGCGCTGTGAGCTGGGTATAGGAAGCCGGAGCACTGCAGTCAGGGGCACCCCACCTCTGCAGAGCTCTCACCTTCACTGTTTTCCAGGATGTTGGGGGCAAAGCCTCCCTCATCACCCACATTGGTAGCATCTTTGCCATACTTCTCCTTGATGACGCTCTTGAGGTTGTGATAGACTTCAGCCCCGATGCGCATGGCATCGCGGAAGCTCTCAGCCCCCACAGGCAGGATCATGAATTCCTGCATGGCCAGTTTGTTGCCTGCGTGGGAACCTCCATTGATCACGTTGAAAGCCTGGAAGAGTCAGTAAGTGATCAGAGCTGAAGGAACGGGCCCTGGCACCACCTAGAGGAGGCTCCCCAGCGAGCCAGCGTGCCCGTTCCTGCCACGTCCCACAGGGTGACGGAACGCATCAGCTACAATGCACCAGACCAAAGGTGTAAAAGCCCAGGGTCTTCCTCCCAACGGTGGCTCAAAGCAAATGGCTGGAGAGAACTTTCCCACCTGTTTCCCTCCCAGACATCTCCCGAACTATCCGTGTTTATCTGTGCTCTGTGTGTTTATCAGCAAAGCTGTCAGTCTCTCTTCCAGGACCTTCCTCCTCGACTCCAAGAAAATTCTGGCACCCACAACACCTGTTGTGAGGGAGTTTCACAGTGCAGCTACCCCGGCTATGAAGACCCGTGTGTTTTGAATTGTGCCCCAGAGGGTTCACATGACGCACTCTGGTTCTTGTGCCAAGAGCGAGATCCTCAGCCAACCCCCACCACAACCCCTGCCATGTCCTACTCCGGCCCCGCTTTTCTGTCTGGAAACCTGACAAATCTCAGGCCTTGACGAGTGCCATGCACTCAGCTGATGGTCAGCACTATGTCCCTTCCTGCTCTCCCTCCCAACACACCCTTTGAAGTTTCTTTTGGAGTTTCTGAAGGTGGGTGTCAAGGATGAAGGAACCTTACTGGCACAGGAAGGATGAGATCAGAGTTGCCAGCCAGGTCAGCAATGTGCCGGTACAGGGGGACATCCTTCTCCGCAGCTCCCGCCTTGCAGACGGCCAGCGAAACCCCCAGGATAGCATTGGCACCGAACTTGGCTGCAGGCAGAAGCAAGGAGGAGTTGGGCTTCTCAGGCAGCAACCCCCTGCCCAGCGGGTGCCCCTGCTCCAGCCCTGCCAGTGCTCCTGCTCCAGCCCTGCGCCCTCCCATGCTCTTTCCTCCCCAGGCCAAAAAAAAAAAAAAAAAAAGCATGAATTACATTTGTTCTCTGTGCCATCCATCTCAAGCATCAAATTGTCGATCTTCTCTTGATCCACAACAGAGAGGCCCTGCAAGGAAGAAACAGCTCCTGAGGAGGGGGGGCTGTGACGAGCTGCTGGCTCTGGTGTGCAAGGAAGGAGGCGCTGATGGAGAAGCTGGGGGTACAGGAACCTTTTTAGCTTGTGGGGGGACACATACACAGAAAGCTCTGGAAACGAGTGCCTCGCTATACGGTCAGGTAGGTGAGGTAACCACGACGATGTTGCTGCGGTGCAGTGTGGACATACCCATGCCGGAGGGGGGGCTCAGCTGCAGCCCCCCACCCCACCCCAGGGGCTCACCCAGCCTTCTGGCAGCTTCCAGGAAGCTTTGTGGTGCTGGGGCCACACAGAAGCTGGGCAGAACAACAATGCATGCTCAACCTCAAGCAAGTGCCTGTAGGCTGGATGGATCCATCCCCAGCAGCGAGGCAGAGAGCAGGATTAGCCCCCACACAGGCAGCCCACTACCAGGCCAGGTATTTTTATGGGGTGGAGAGAGCTGGGGTCTCAGCCAGACACCCCCCGTCCAGGAGCTGCACAGGGTCTAATGCGTGGCTTGACCTCGGCTCTCTTCAGAGCAGGCTCCAGGTACAACTGGGTTGCAGATGTGAGACCACTGACCCGCAAAGCCATGCTGGGGGGGCTGCCAGCCCTTGCACATCATGGTCATCGCTCATCCCACCATGACTGGTGGGTGGGACGAACGGGTGTGAGGCCACAGACATGTAGGGGAGACTCAGTGCTTGAGGAGGAGCACACCTGGAAGAGGCAGACAGCTCTACAGGGAGAGTTAAGGGGACTAGTTATGTGGTACGGATGCTGCGGTGGACCAGGTAGCATTAAATCCTTCCCACCCCAAGAAAAGATTGCTGTGGAGACACACAGGCATGGAGGGCAGGAGTGGAGTGCCCGTGGTCACAGAGAGCATCACTATGTCTGTTAACCCAGTGAGATGAAGAGAGGCAGAAACAGAGATCAGGGGACAGAGACAGACCAGAGTAAGCGTTGGACAAGGCAAAACAAAGAGAAATCCTTACAGAGCCCACGAGAGCTGGGGCGACAGTGCTGTTGATATGATCCACGGCCTGCAGGACCCCTAAAGAAGGGAAAAGACAGAGAGAAAGAGAGAGAGAGAGGGTGAGGCAAAGAGGAGAGTGGAAAGAGGGAGGGCGAGGACCGATAGAGAGACAGAGAAGGAGGCAGTGAGAGAAGATCGAGGCCTGATCTTTCACTTTACGCTAGGTCTGTGCCTCTGCTGTCTCCCTGAGGGCAGTGGGGCGCAGCCGTGTCATGCCAGCGGGTGAGTGGTACCCTCTGGTGGGGCCCTGCCCACAGCAGTGCTGGGGATGGGGTCGGCAGCATCTCCCCACCTTTCCCGAGGAAACGCGACTTGTCATTGTCTCGCAGCTCCAGCGCTTCATAGATGCCAGTGGACGCGCCGCTGGGGACCGCTGCTCGAAACATGCCTGGGAAACAGCAAAACATGGTGTGAGACAAGCGGAGGGTGAAGAGGGAAAGCCCTCAGGCACCAGTTGTGTCCTGCTTGTTTGGGGAAACGGTGGCAACCACTTGTGCAAATGTGTGGCCCCGCTGGCTGGCTGCTCCTGGCTGGTCTTCTCCGAGGTGCAGCACCAGGGTGGCAGAAATAAATGTACCCAGCACTTCCAGACTGAGAAACCTGGATCTCAGGCACCCAGAGGTCCCCACTGGTCCCTGAACTATGGGTGATGGGTAGAAGCCTGGCTCCTCAGCCCTCCTACTGGTTCCAGAGGCAGCCTGACCCACAGGAGAGGTAAATAAGAAGGTAAACAGATTTATGTTAATGAAACTTTCCATCCCTGCTACTAGCAGGCACGTGGCTTGAGTCACATACACAGCAGCCAGCTGTCTCGTCACGATGTGCCCAGTACACGTGTGGACTCGCTGAGCACAGGCACAAGCAGAGCCACAAGCAGAGCTGTGGTCGCTGCCTCCTGCCCCGGCTCCCTGGCTGCTGGAGAAGACCCTTCATCCTTCATCCTTCACGCTCTCGGGGTGTGTGCCAGGCTGCTGCGCAGTGCCAGCTCTGCCAGGGCAGGCAGGACCTTCCCCCCATCTCTTGTCCTCACCCACGTACCTTTGTGGGTATAGAGGTCCACCTCAACCGTGGGGTTCCCACGGGAGTCCAGGATCTCACGGGCATGGATCCTCTCCACTGCCATGGTGAGCCTGTGGATAGGGGAGGAAAGGGGAGGGGAAGGGGGATAGGGAGGGGGAGGGGGAGAGGGAGGGGGAGGGGGAGAGGAAGAAGGAGAGGTTCAGCTCTGATGAACACCCAAGACGTGGTGCTCACCCTTCTAATGTCTAGAGAAGACACCGACAGAGAGATGGCAGCTCAAGGAAGAGTGCCCTTAGGAGCTGGAGATAAAACTATTGCCTCAGGGAAATTTAGAAACTGCTGTTAAACCCCAGGTGTGGCAACCTACCCAAATTTTGTCCAGGAACCAGTCACCTATTAGAATTTATTCTGTCCCTTTGCTGCAGATGGCAGCCTCTCTCCCTGCACCAGGGCTGAGCGCTGCCCCTTCTCAGGGGTCCTCGCATGAGCATGGCTGCTGGAGACAGGGAGAGTGCTGGAGATGGAGGGTGCCGGAGATGGGGAGGGTGCTGGAGACAAGATGGGGAGGGTGCCGGAGATGGGGAGGGTTCTGGAGACAGGGAGGGTGCCACAGCACCCACCGGCAGCAGAGAGGGAGGGCGCAGCTGTTGCAGCCGGGAGCCGCCCCCAGCCCCAGTGCCAAGGACAGGGCATCAGCTCCCGGCGCCTCCCTTCTCCTTGCCAGCAGGCGAGGACGGTGCCCGCCAGGGCCAGGCAGCATGCAGCGCTCGGGCCAGCAGGCAGGGCGCCGGCTGAGCGTGGCAGCTGCTGGGGCAGGGCAGGGGGTGACTGACCTGCGGGGACCCTCTGCAGCCCATGGTGGGGGGAGCTGCCATCCCCTTGGCCGAGCGCCTGGCTCAGCCTTCCCGGTTCCCCCATCAGCCGCTGGGCAAGGCGCTGGGAGCGTGGCAGAGGCTGGCGGCCTGAGGAGCGTCTTGCTGAAGGCCACAGCGCCTCAGACATGGCGGAGAGGGCTCTGAAGGGACGGGGGGACTGGGTCAGTCCCTTCACTCTGCTTGGGGGAGTGGATGAGACCTGGAGGCATCTCTGTCAGATGGGGGAACCTGGCATTCTGGGGTGCCCAGCCAAACCTGGAGTGGGGAACAGGCTGGTGGGTGAGGAGGGCTGTCTGACACAGCTTCTCTTGCTTTGCTCTTGAGGGGGTGCAAAACAACTCATTCCCTCGCATCCCACCTTCCGCACGGGGCCACGTGATGGCGGGGAGCGGCACGTCCCTGGAGAGGGAGCAGCAGCGAGGGGCGGGTCGCCCCGTGCCCCCAGCCCCACCACGTTTTCCTCCCCTGGCTCCCACGGATGATTCACTCAAGCCTGAGCAGGGCCAGCCCCACGCAAAACTTTGTGCGGAGGCCAAGCCCGGGGTCAGACCCGTGCCGTGGTGCGTGTGAGAGTCTGGCGGGAGGGACGGCCAGCACGGGGGCTCAGCGCGGAGCCAGGGGCTGCAAATGGCACATCACGGCACTGAGAGCAGTGACGAAGCAGGCTGGGGGGCGTCAGAGTCAGCTCTTGGCCCTGTTGCCTCGGGTGGGTGGAAATCAGGCGGGTGTGAGGGAATTGCTCTGCTCTGAAGTTTCAGCAAGAGCTTCCCATACTGGGGAGTTTCTCAGCAACATCGGGGCTCTCTAGAGCCTGCGCAGGGCTCTCCACCATGTCCATCTGGGCTGGGATCCCCCGTCAGCCGCTTTGGCGGCGCTCCTCGCACCATCTGGCACACACCGCGGGAACTTCCTCCAGAGCCATGCCCGCGCAGATGCGAGCTTCCCTTGCGGCAGTGCCCCGGCCGTGCCCCAACAGCCTCCACGGGGAGCAAGGAACAGGACCCCACTAGTGATCTTTGACAGCAAGACCCATGCCTCTCTGCTTATGTGGTCATGGTGCCCGTGGTCACATCCACCTGCCCCTGTTGGGGCCAGCTTCGAGGAAGCCAAACAACACCCCCAAATCCAGCTTTGCCTGCCCCATCCCACCACTCCCTGGGTCTTTCCTCCCCTCTCAGACCTTTAAAACCCTCCCCTGCACTTGCGTTGCTGCCCCATGTCCCCCTGCATTTGCCCTCCTTCAAAAAGCACAAAGAACCATCCTGAAATCCCTGGCATCAGCTGCACTGTCCTGAAAGGAGGTCAGAGACGGATAAGCCAGGATAAAGGATTGGGATGGAGCCATAGGCAGGAGCTCGCGGACCACAGCGAGGAAGAGGAGCCAGGCTGGAGCTGGGCAGCCTCTCCCTGAGCAGGGGCTGGGCTGGGCACCCGGGGGAGGCTGGCGCTGCTGCAGTGCCTTCCTGTGGGCACTGCTCGTTGCGAGGGCATGGTCTCGCTGGGGCTGGCGCTGCAGCTATTCCCCCTCCCTGCCAGGCAGGCCGGCAGGGCGAAGCCCTCTCCCCCAGGCCACTGCCACCAGCCCCCTGTGCTGCTGCCACCCCCCCGGGCTGGGCACTGCTCCCGGGAAGCCCGCACTGCTGCAGTGTCGTGGCTGCTGCAGCTATTGCTTGCTTGGTTGCCACCTCCTCTCCCTGCTGCCCCCCCTCCCCTGGGTGGCGTGGGGTTGTGCGGACAGGAAAACATCCCTTCTCCTCCCTCCCTCCCCCCGGGAGCCGGCGAGCGCTTGTGCTTGTGCCAGCGCCTGGGGGGGCCCGGGGGGGCCGCTCTGCGCTGGGGCTGGGGCCTTTCCCCGGCAGTGCCCGGGCCAAGCTGTGCCTGCTCCCCACCACTGCCCGCCCGCAGGTAAGGGCTCCTCCCGGCAGTGCCCTTGGGAGCACCCCCTATGCTGGCTGCTCGCCCCCCGCCTGCAGTTCCCCTAGGTTCACATCTGACATGATGCTTGCCGGGGGTAGGGAAGGAGGGAGTACCTGAAATTAAAATATGAAAGAAAAGTGAGAAGGGTGGGGGTGAGGAGCAGGAGGTGGGAGGAGCAGGGGGAGGGAGTGAGGGGAGTTCGGTTGTTCGTGCCGCTCGCGGCGGTCCATCTCCGCAGGGACCCCAAAGTGCGTGTGGGGTTTGGAGGGCACAGGGTGCGGAGCAGAGCCCTGCCTGCGGGGAGGGGGTGCTGGCCCTCCCCGCCAGTAAGTGGGGAGACACTTACCTTCCCAGGGCAGGGGTGAACGGGAGACTGAGCAAATGCTGGCAGAAAGGAGAGAGGACGAAGCTGGAGAGGGATGCAGGACCTCAAGGGGAGATGATGTGTCCTCTAAGCCAGCGGCGGCGGCGGCAGGATGGAGACGCCCCTGATAGGGCCGGGACGGCAGCATGTGACCCAGAGCTGCGATGAGTCAGGATTTAGCAAAGCTTTGCAAACAGCACGTAGAGGATGGAGAGAGAAAGAGAGAGAGAGAGAGAGAGGCAGGGAACAGACACAGACAGACGAGGATGAGAAAGCCAGGGAATAGGAGTGGGTGGGCAGGATAAACAATGCCAGTCACTCCAGGCTCATTAATTATTTTTATTCAAAACAGAAAATCTTGTCAGATTTTTGGGAGCCATAAATCAAACCACAGAACCTGTAACTCTTCCCTTTCCCCTTTTCCCTCTTGGGCCTCTACCGAGAATAGAGCGTATGAGTTTAGTGACTGCAAAAACACTGCATTGCCTCAGGGCAACTTCCAGGACTGGGGTGGGCAGCCCTCCCCTCTTCTCCAGGGGCAAAATGAGGTGACAGTAGCTGCGGTACCTACAGCTCTCACTTCTCCCAGCTGCACACGTCAGGGAAGGCATCTCCAAATCTTGGCTGGCTCTGGGAACAGGTGTTAAAAACCAGGGTCACTCAGTCACATCTCCCTGGAGAGATCCTTCCATTTCCTGAAGAAGGAAAGAGGGAGAAGTTAGATGACTCTATCCCCAATTTCTTTTCCCCTTCTGCTGCTCACTTCTGCTAGTGGAGTCAGGAATGGCAATCGGGTTGCAATGCTGGCCATCACAATTGGGTTGTGAAGCCTGGTCTCTGTTTCAGGCTCCTCTGCCCTTGTGACTGATGTCCCTCAGCCTTCTCCTCAGGTTATCAACCTAGGGGAGGAAAGGCTTGATCAGTACATTTGGTCCTCTCTCCCTTCACTTTTTTCTCCCCCCACCTCTCCCGCCATGGTGTTCTCACCTATTCTTCTTCCTGCCTTTTCTGACGGATTTTGTTTGCCTCTGCCCGCTCATCTTGCTCAAAAAATTCCTTGTCGAGGCGTTGCAGGTGTGGCAGCAGGACCAGGACCTCCAACCTGTAATCAGGTTCATCAGAGCATGGATTGTCCAACAGCACCAGTGCCTGCAGCATGGGGAGGACCTGCAGTTTTGCCACCTCCTGAAAGCTGCTGATTCCATTGTTCCTGGAGAAAGGACAGAAAGCAGGGGAAAGAGACACATGCAAGTAGTGAGATCCCTTTGGAACAGTAAGCTGACAAGACAGACAAGGCAAAACTTGGCAGCATGATAAACCATAGACCACAGACCTGCGATCTAAGATGCAGATTTGTCTGCAGCTCCCCAGAATGAGGGGTAAAAAGGACATTGCTCCGGGTTTCTCTGTGCTAGACAGTCCATTGAACTGTGTGACATGGCCATCGCCCTGTGTGGCAAATGCTGAGAAGGGCACCTGCAGTCACGTCCAGCACACAGGGAACACGCTTAGAGGGATCCAAAGGAATTATGGCAAGGAATAAAAAGTGTGAGGCAGGGTATGGGAGTGACTGGGGAGGCAGATCTTTTCTGAGAAGCCCAGGAAAGGCCCCGGCTGTTATATTCCCAGGCAGCTGAGTGCTGAACACCAGTTAAGGACAGAAAAGATCAACCCATCCCCATCAGGTCTTCAACTTCCAAAGAAACCAGAAAATCCTAACGGTCTTAATGGGAGCACAGCCTGATGAAGGGGTCTCCAGTCCCAACGCAGAGCAGGGAGGACCCACCGTAGATTGAGGTACTGCAAGCACTTCATGCTACTGCAGAATCCATCCAGGGTCTCAATGTGGTTGTCACGCAGGTGCAGAGTAGTCAGCTGCCCTAGCTCCTCAAGGCCTTCTAGGCTCCAAATGGCGTTCTGGGCCTGAGCACCAGGGAGGCAGGAAGAGAGAAGGAAAAAGGGGACACACAGAAGAGGGAACAGCCGTCATTTCTGGCCTTCACAGCTCTTTCTACCCTTCAGGCTCCCTACCGCTCATAACACAGCCTTCTCTGAGGAAGCTAGATCAGGTTGCTCAGGGTCTTGGCCAAATGAGTTCTAAGTATTCAGATTCAAGGACCAAAAGTTTGCTGAAAAAGTGTTTCCTGTAGCATCACTTGGTGACTGAGACAAAGCCACCCCACATGAACACCCTACTGCCAGCCCAGCATCCCCTCACATGGCAGTGCCAAATCTATGTCCCTAAGGCCTCAGAGAGCAGGTGCGGTGAGGAAAGCATGGACCTGAGCCTGGAACAGGTGTATTTAAAGGACGAATAACCAGCCCCTCTCAGTCACATAGTCTACATACACATACTACACACACATATACACGCAGCGCAGGGATCTTCCAGTGTCAGCTGCTTCTCTTGTGAGGGAAATCTACTACCAAGAAATCTACTCCTCCAGGAGCAGAAGCAGGCTGCCTGTTCCTGAGGGAGGTTGCAGGGGGCCGGAGGTTGTTGGCTGGTTTAATTTTAAGCTTTTCCAGGCGTAATTGTTGTTGTCCATCTGTAGATGCACCTTCTTGCAGCAAATCTGACAATCTTATGGCAGGGAGTTCAAAATTCCCCATCACCAAATTTCATTCACTTCATTGTGAGGCAGGTTATGAGGTGGGGAAATACCAAGGCCTGAGTTCCAACAACAGTTTCACAGCAGGATTCCGGCTGGAAAAGGCCGCTAGAGGCCTCCTGCCCAAGCCCGTGCTCACCGCGGCGCTAGCAGCAGCACCGGGTCAGGCTGCTCACCGCACTGCGCAGCCAGCAACTACAACCTCCATGTTGCCTTCCCCAGCCTGGAGCGGAGCAGGGCTGCACTTGCGGCGGTGGCTCAGGGCTGCAGCCTCCAAGGATGCAGGCACTTGAGCGGGAAATGGGAAGAGAGCTGCTGTTGTGCTCTGCTCCTTGTTGGTACCCAGGTGGTCACGTGGCCACTGCCTGAGACTAATAAAAGGGGCACATGCTGAACTGGTGGGACTGGAGAACAGTTTAGGACTGGGACACTCAGGAAAAGGACATTTTGTAGAAAAGGAGAATTTTAATGGGAACTGGACAAAGGAGAGTCTAGACCAGCTGGGCCAAGTAAAGCGAGTGACACAAGGACAAAAAGAGGAAAGCTGGAGATTTAGCGAAGGCCGTGTGAACAGATTTAACGGTCAGGAAGGATCAGTACATTGAACCCCAGAGGAAATCAGGAGCTGGTGTGGGAAACAGAGTGGGGAGATCACAGACCACTGGTCTGTAAAATGGATTCTAACGTCCCATCACTCTCACTTTCTTTATTACGGCAGCATGAATAGTCTTAATAGTTCTGGCCCTGCAAGCACTAAAGGACAATGCAGAATGGACTTTGTTCAGGGTTGTAGGTTTTTTTCCCCATAAATCAAATAACATTCCATATGACACCTTTAATTAAATGATCGCATCATCACCTTACCTTTAGATACCAGTTCTTCACATAGATGTGATGCCGCCATTTCTTATGGAAAGCTACTGTAACATGTTGCCCATGATTCCCTCTCCCCTTCCTGCACACCCGGTCTCACTCTAGCCAGCCTTTCTCACTGCTGCTGCACAAGGACCAAGAACCAACACAGCCTTGCTGACCGCAGTGATCCTTAAACTGATACAAGTGCCATGTGGTACACAGCCTGCTCATAGCCTTCCTGCTAGTAGGCGTAACTTTTTCAATGTTAAATTTCATCTGCAGCTGCGTCATACATTAACCAAATTCTGTTCAGTTCCTTTAAATTGAATCCTTTGTCTTGAATCGTGTCCTTGAGGCATCAGCTGTGTCTGCCCCGCGGCTCAAGTAATACCAAAATCTTTATACAGAAAGCAAGGCACTCCTGGGAGAGAGCCCACTCCAAAATTATTTAATGAGCCAGGCAGGCATGGGAGACAAATTCAAGCCCCAATGAGAATATGAGTCAGTTGTTCTAGTTTCAATAATCACGTGTTGCAATTTGCCCACTTCATATGTGCGGCTCAGAAATCCCCTCAATTGTGCCAGGAAACTTCCTTAAAACTAGTGCTGTGTTTGCTTCCCTCCAATCATGCACTAAAGTGGCTGGTTTTACTTTTAAATGCTGTATTGTATCTAGTGACTTATCCACTTCATCCCTTCTTTGAGCACCTCTAGTCCTAAAATCTGTTTTCTACCAGAAAAGTGCAGGCAATACCAGCAAGCAACCTCCTCAAGTGTCTTCTGTCAGGGAGTCTTGATGAAAAGAAAGCATATAGCCTTTCAAAGCCTTTATCTTAATTGCTTTTTAGGAGGTAGTGACTCAGGACTACTATGTAGTCTTTGCAAGCTGTAGCACTGCATGATGCTTGGGACTAAGCCTTCCTTCACTTGCATCTCTTGGAGTAAATGTT
The DNA here is from genome assembly GCF_963210335.1 of Falco punctatus. Lineage (NCBI taxonomy): Eukaryota > Metazoa > Chordata > Aves > Falconiformes > Falconidae > Falco > Falco punctatus. Next base: position 804,275 of record NC_137585.1, read on the forward strand.
CCCTGAAACAGTTGTTTATGATATTAGGAAATTGCTTCTCCTATGTTAGTTCCACTGCAATGTTCCATCAGTTTCTTCTGTGGCAGCTGAAGGTGTGAATCATGTAATTGTGCTGGTTTAAAATCAGCATTTGATTAGGCCCATCAGGGAGGAGAAAGGGGCATCATCTCCCCCTGTCACTCAGAGCAAATCTCTTGCTTTCCCCACTTGACCTCCGGGGGTCCCAGGACACACCAAATACCACCTCCTGTAACACTGCCAGGAGAGAATACCGCTGCTCTCCCGTAGGAGGCCAGGAGGGAAGAATCCGATGCACTGAACAATGCCAGCCCCTCTGCTCTCTGCAGAGCAATTACTGGTCAATGGCTATTCCCTTTGCACTCTCTGCGCAGACAGCGTAGAAGGAGCAACCTCAAAGAAGTGGTTTTGTCTCTTTAGCTCTCTGAAATCTGTTCCTCTCTTGGGCTGAGAAGATTGAACTGAACAGGCTAGCAGAACAACTATGTTGCTTTGAAGGGGACTGCGTATGCTTCCCCTCCCACTGACTGGAGGTGCTGCAGCAGCCCTGTCTCCCTCCCTAGGCTGGCTGATCTCTTACCAGGTAGAGGCTCTTGAGCATGGGAAGGCTGAGCCCTGCTGTGCTCTCTAGCTTGTTCCTTCGCAGCTCCAGGATTTGCAGGCTGAACAATCGGCCGTGACTCAGGCCCAGAGCTGTCTCAATTTTATTTCCTGAAGGACAGAGGGGGAAGAAACAATGAGTTAATTCGGCCCAAAGAGAGTGCCTTGTGGGCACAAGAATGAAGAGAGGTGGTCTGCATCACCTTTCAGGCTGAGGTTGGCTAAGCGGGGGTGAGTAATGCCCTCCATATCCTTGATGCGGTTGTGAGCAAAGCTGATGATCTGGAGGTAGGGCAGCTCCTGCATGCAGGCACTGGTAAGCAGATTCCCATCAACCTTCAGCCAAAGCAGGTGGGTTAGGCTGTTCAGTGGAGATAAATCTTGCAGCTTGTTCTCTGACAGATCCACATATCGCAGGTGAATGAAGCATTTGAGGAGGCTGATGTCTGTCAAGTCCCTGTGGGAGGGAGGATGTGAATAGTAAACGCCTCTCATTTCCCCCTGCTACCAGCTTTCAGCTTGCTCCTTGCCACTGCTGGAGGGAGGGCATCCTCCTTTCCCACTTCCCTGCTGTCCTGGGAAGTCTTCTGGAGAGAAGGAAGAAAAAGGCAGGTGATTGGGACAGGCTGAATAGTCTGTAAACAAGGCTGAATGGAGAAGATTGGAGCTGCTTTACTGGCACAGGGAGTATTTATTCCCATTGAATTGTATCTGTCAGGAGACAGAAGCAGAGCAGAAAAGAGGGTAAGCGTGGGGGGCAGTCTGTTAGAAGGTAGTGGCAACACCAAGGACCGTGTGGAAGCACTTTCCTAGTGAGAAAAAGCTGGCTGAGATACCTATGAAGCTGCTGTAAGACAGTCTTACTGAGGCCTGATGGGGCTGAGGCTCCAAATTGTTCCGAGGCCATTGAGGCACTGTACTTACAAGCACATGCCTTAAAGGTAAGAAGTTAACAGGAGGGATGCTTCATGGATGCCTCACAGTGCCTGTGGGGAAGTCACCCTGCCCAGGTGCCCCTCGGAGACCACAGTCCAGAGTGATGGGCAGGCTCCCCCCCACCTAGGGGGACACCGCTGTCCCCATCACCTGGCTACGGCAGAGGCAGTGCCCTGCTCTGGGCAGAGGCCAGACAGGCTATGCCGAGGCACAGACTGGGATCCTGAGGACATGGCCTGGGGACGCTCCTGCCTGCACTTGGCTGCTCTGCGGCCACATGGGTGACCAGGGAGGAGGGGGCCTTTTCCTGGGGGCGGGCAGGTGTCGCACACTCACTTGTATTTCGCTTCAAACTTCACATAGGCGTGGGCCAGGCCGTCGCCTGTCTTACCGAGGAGCGAGAGGCCCTCCCTCAGGGCGGCCTCCGTCAGGGGCCGCGGGGCCGGCACCTGGGGGGGAGAAGGAGAGAACACAACCAGCGCCGGGCTAGCCGCAGCCACAGCGTGCCGCGGCCCCCTCCCTTACCTGTCCTTCCTCCTCCTCCTCCTCCTGCTCCCCCTCCTCCCCAGGAAGGCCGCGCTCGCCCCGCTCCATGCCCGCAGGCCCGCGGGCGGCAGCCCCCTCAGCCCGGCGGCCTCCCGCGCTGTGCGGGCCGCGCCGCCCGCTGCCATGGAAACGGGGGCGGTGCCCGGCGGCGCTGTCATGGCAACGGCACTGAGTGACAGCGCGGAGTGGGCGGGGCCAGCTGCGGGGTGCTGGGGGCTCCTGAGGGGTCTTGTTGGGGTGCAGCGGGGTGCTGGGGTGTCTTGCAGGGCGGCTGCAGGGCCCTGGGGGGTGCAGTGGTGCCCTAAGAGGTCCTGGGGGGTCCTGCAGGGTGGCTGCAGGGTCCTGAGGGGTGCTGTGGGGTGCTGCAGCATCTTGTGCAGTGCTGGGGGGGGCTGTGGGGGACTGCAGGGTGCTGCGGGGTGCTGCGTGCTCCTGAGGAGCCCTGCGGGGTGCTGGGGGTCGCTGTGGGGTGCTGCGTGGTGCTGTGGGCACCCTTTGCTTCAGCCACGCGGCCTCATCCCTGGGCTTTCCCAGAGACACCCCTTCTCCCGCCAGCGGTACCGTCGCCCCCGCGGATCTGGGCCTTTCTGCTGCCTCGGGCAGGGCAAACATGGCATCCAACATCTCATCGGCCCTGAGCAAACCCCCCAAAAAAGAGACTTCCCGTGTTTTACAAGAGGGTTCCGGAAGCACATCATGCAGCTGGCGCCTGTCGGCTTCCATCGCGCGCTGGTGGTGGTGCTCCCCCCAAGCCAGGCACTTGCATGCATGTACTGCTCTGGCTGCAATAGCTTGTCATCTTGGGTAGTAAATTCCCCGTGGGAAGCTCAGAGCGTGTCTTGCCTTCAGCAGAAGCACTTTGTGATCCTACTCTGCCTTCCTAAGCGCTCCTGGCCCTTCCTAGCTGGGTGACATCCACAATTATTAGGAGTGTAGCCAGAGATTGGAGGATCATTCCAGTGGGAAGGGACCACCGGAGTCGTCCCATCCACCCCGCTGCTGAAAACGGGGTTCAGAGTGAGATGGGGCTGTGCAGGGTGGTGGTCACTCAGCTGGGGAGTGTCTCTGAGGAAAGACATTCCCTCTGCTAGATGTTTAATTAACATGTTGGGCAGAATCAGGCCCAGGCTTTGCAGGAAACCTTGCATGGTGTGATCTCTGGGATGCCAGGATGCTTTGGGGCACGGTGTCCCAATGTACCGCAGTTGCTGCTGCTTCGGCCAGACCCTTGGGGCTGGGGAGCCAGGGGAGCTCAGCTCGGCAGAGCCCGGCAGATGCCAGCAGCGCCCGCCCGGCTTCGGCACCTGCAGGCGGGTGGGTGGCTGTGCAGAGCGGAGCCGGGTATTTACAGGCTGGGATTGCTGCTCGGAGCTGACGGCCACCAGTGCTTGGGGTTAGTACCAAAGTCCAAGGCCCTGTTCCCTTTCCCTCCGGTGCACTTTGCTCCTTTGCGGCCCCCCGGGCGATGTCAGCGTTAGATAATGGAGCCCGAGCTGAGCTGGACGCACACCCGGCACACACCAGCCTCAGGCGCTCACGGTGCATGTGCCAGCCATCACCCCTAGTGCGAAGCACCATCCTGTGCCCAGGGCTGCACAGCCAGCTGCTGCCCATGTCCCCAGCCTCGTTCCGCTTGGATCCCTGCTGCCAGTCTCTCCTGTGCTGCACTTGCCCCTCCTGAATTCACCCCCTGGGCAGGTACCTCCATATGATGAGCATTTCCACTGTATCCCCTGAACCCCCTCCCCATACACATAAAGCACCCTGGCTCCTCTTGCCTTTGCTTTCCAAGGCTCTAAAGAGCCCTTCAGCAAATCGGTGCTGGAGAAAAAGGAATGACATGGTTTTCTTCTCATCCCTTTATGCTGAAGAACAGACTGGGAGAAGTCATGTGTGCTTCTATGCATGTGTTCTATATGGTCTTAAAACAGGACCATATGGCTCAAGTGCCTTGTTTCTAGATGACCAAAAAACTTCCAAGAAACCAGAGAAAATGTACAAGGAAACCAAAATCTTCAAAAGAAAGAAATTGTACAGGTTTTGTATATTTATTATATATATAACACCTATATTTTAAATATAGATAACATTTTTTCGGTTATATATCTTTATAAAACCCCAAACCTAACTATACTGATCGTTAAGGGGGAAGGCCATCAAGGCTCTTCAGCAGGAGGAGGAGCCCAGTGCCCTGCCGGGCTGCTCCCAGCCCCATCCCAGGAGCCACCAGCCCACCAAACGCCCATCTTGGGGAGCACCGGGGCACGAGGGGGGGGGACAAAATCAGGGGCTCCGGGCCCCTTCCAAGGGAGCCTCGGCCCCAGAGCACCTTTAGGGCTGGGGGGGTCACTGCCTTCAAGGGTGTGGGACACTCGATGGGATGCGGAGGAGGAGCCTTTGGGGATTGCACAGGACTCATTAGGGGATGTCTAGTGGAGGAACTGAGGGCAGGAAAGGGAGGGATCCAGGTGATCTGTGGAGGAACAAGTGTGGGAGAACGGAGGGATACAGGAATAAAAAGGGCTGGTGGTGTAGAAATGGTTTGTGATGGTTTGGCCGTGCCCTGCACCAGGCCAGCGCAGCCTGTCCCATCTTCTCATTAAACACCTTTTACACTTTGCCTGGGTGAGGGGCTCTCATTGTCCTGTGCAGGGGGTGTGTGGGGGTCTGGAGGCCAGCAGCTGGGGTCATGCCCATGGGGCAGCACTGGTGCGCAGCGTGCGAGCGGCAGCAAGGGTGCAGCTGGACCAGCCGGTGAGGGGGTGTGAGAGGGGGCTGCGAGGGAGGATCCAGCTGCCAGGGGGACCAGGAGAGCCCCATCCAGCTGCCAAAGAGGCTGAGGGGCCTGGGGTCCCAAGCACCACAGGGGGTCTGGCTACTGGATGATCAGAGAGTGGGATGGAAGGGCAGCTACCGGGCAGACTGAGCCCAGCTGCTGGAGAGAGCCATGCTGTACTTATGTGTATACATATACATATTATATAAATACACATATATATATATTCCTGCTTACTAGCGTATTTCCATCCTGCTCAGCCAGAGGAGGGGTGGGATGTGGCTGCTGATGCTGTGATCGCATGAGTGCTCTGCGTGGCCGGCTGTATGATCTGTGCAGCCATCCGTGCATACATGTTTAAGTGGGGTGTGTGGGTGGGTGCCTGCTGCGCATACAAGCTCAGCCCTGGCTACCAGCTGGGTCTGAGGACACGGAGCTGCAGAAGCCCATCTCAGGCTGTTACATCTGGCACAATGGATCTTTCCCAACAGCAACCTGTTTAAGATCCAACTGCTACAATTTGCAGCGAGGATCTGGCAGTATTTCCACTCCACAGAGACATGGTCCTGCCAGAAAGCAGACGAAAAGAAAACCAAGATCTGTCATTCTGGCCAACATAGAAATTATTTTCTGTGAGTTTATTTCTCATTAAACAAAAGCTTTCATGCCTCTGTATTCTCCTCAAAGCAGCAAGATCAATGCTCACTTCCATCTGCTTTTTTCTATGTAGGTCACTCTCCTGGCTCTTGCCTGGCTCTGTGGGCAGGAGCGGGAAGCGACAGTGGAGCTGCAGCTGCGGCCGCTCCCTGTGAGCAACCCCAGCAGCCTCCAGCACAGCCCGTGTCCCCGCCAAGCCACCACCGTGCTGACCCCAAGGCACCAAGCTACAGCTGTACCTCAAACACTTACTCTGGTTTAGAAACCAGAGTTGCCAGGGTTTTTTTTGCTGTTGTTGCCTTTGAAGTATCCTTCTCTCCACATCACTCCACATGCACCGAGCACCAGTAGCTATCATCTCAGGCCCTCACATCTTTCCCTCTTTGATGGGTTGGTTTCCATCACGAGGCTCCCAGCAGTCGTGCTGCTACGCCCAGGGCCCACCACCCTGTGCTTCCTGACAGCGGTTACCCCACCGCTGCTCTCCATGCCATTTTAACGCAGGCTGCCCCGGCCCTGCCCACCCTCCCTACTCCCGGAGGGTCTGCAGCCACCCCTCACCCGAAAGGCTTCTGCTGAGGAAGGGGCAGGACAGGGGCTGGATTTCTGCTCCCAGGCTGGGAAGCAGATGCCCACTGATGGGCTGGGGGCTCTTCTCTCCCATCCCTTCCAGCCAGGAGGGGCGAGCCCCTTCAGCAGTGTGTTAGCAGAGCAGGCAGACCTAGAGCATGAGTGGGCTTCCTAAGATTTTTCTCCTCCTCTGTGCAGCAGCACCTGCTTTCCATCCCCCAGGTGATGCTGGCAGAGCAACACACTGGTGGCTGGAGTGGCAGCGGAGGCACACGCCACAGCCGCAAAAGCTGCAGACCAGAAACACAAAATGGGAGAGCTGCACGTTAATAGCCGAGTACCTCTTTATACGCCTGCTCCGTACCAGAGCGCTGCCCATAGGCTCCCGGGGACACACAGCCTCACTGCTAAGCTCCTCCTTGCCAGGCACTTCCTTCTTCGTTACCCTTAGTACAGCCTAAAAACCTCCTCACTGGTGCAGCAGCCAGGAAATAATGTCTAGTCTTGCTTTCTCATCCATCAGCACACAGCTGAAAGCAGGCAGCAAGCACAGCCTCAGCACATGGCCTAAAAACCCCTCCCCGCACGAAGAGAGCTGCTGTGCTCCACGTTTAACGAGCAGCAAATTCAGTTACTAGTCCCCACAGGCAAGGAGCAGGGATGAGCACATTACCCAGCCTGCCTGGGAAGATCAGCTCGCTAGTGGGACTGCCAGGTGCTCCAGCAGCTACTGCAATAGAGATGCACATGGAAAAGATACACACAAACCAAATCACCATGGGCCCTAAAAGCTGTGACATGAGAAGCAAAATGCTCCAGGTGTGCTGCAGGTGAAACCTACAGTAGTAGCAAGGTTGAACCTTGGCAACACCTACTCTGGGTCCTCCAAGAAAAGCCCACAAAAACCACACCACCCTCTCTGCAACCAGCTACCTCCAGAAGACGCAAGATCTGTATGCTGCTCATCCCCAGCTGCTTCCCAGTAACATCCAGGACACACCTTTGCTTTTTCTTTCTTTCATTTATTGTTCAGTATGGGACATAGGTAAGACATCTCACAAGGGTCTAAGCCGACAGGCTCCTTGCTGACAAGAGCTGAAGGATGCAGGAGACTGTAGATTCTTTTTCCTTTCCCCAGCACCAGTAGCCCTCTCTCTCCCTTCAGCACTGCAGGGAAAGGGGGAGGCACTAGCCAGGTTGACTGTGGGCTCTTACAGGTCAACAGGCAACGAGGATTTTGCCAATTCAGAGAGGAGGCTGTCAAGACTCTGCCAGGACAGGCTCCCACTAACAGGACTCCAACGTGTGTGGGGGTGGTTAGCAGCACAGCTAGAACAATGACTGTGGAGGGGGAAAGCCTCAGAGGAGGCTTCTGTACTGAGATGTGTGCCACAAAAGGTCCCTTCTTGCTTCCATTTCTTGCTCTCAACCACAAGGGACTGCTCCTCACAGGCTGCTTCAGTGTTTGGCGTTGATAATATCCACAAACTCTGGCTTGAGAGAAGCTCCACCAACAAGGAAGCCATCCACATCATGCTGAGAGGCCAACTCCTTACAGTTGCTGCCAGTGACGGAACCTGAGGAGGGAGCAGTATTTTAAGGTCAGATGTGGCCAGCTCTAAAAGATAGGGCCAAGGCAAAGGCAAGACCTGCAAACTACTCGCCACCTGTTACTATGCAAGCAGTAATACTGTCTCCCATTTACCTGAGCAAGCTAGCAGGCAGTTCTTCATGCTCTGACAATCTCGTTTCCTCACCAGCAGAGCATGCTGTACAACTGCAGCTACAAGCAGAGAAACTAAGCGCTTCCTGCACTAAGAAGGGGCTTCAGAGTCACTTACCTCCATAGATGATCCTAGTTGACTGAGCAACAGCATCAGACACGTGGCTTTTCAGCCACCCCCGCAGCTTCTCATGAACTTCCTGAGCCTGCAATGGAATAGAAAGTGTCCCACTGAGGGCTGAGCCATTCCACATGCAATTCCCTTCCAAAGAGATGGGAGGATCTTCAGAGATTCACTAAGTCTTTAGAGAGAATCTCTGGGAAGATCCTTTGAGTGGAAAGGGTCAGCTGGTCATTTAGGCTTCCACTTTTCCCCTGCTCGTACCTGTTGGGGAGTTGCAGTTTTACCAGTTCCAATAGCCCAAACTGGCTCGTAGGCAAGAACCACTTTACTCCAGTCCTTCACGTTATCTGGGGAGAAGGCACATGTAAGCACAGTACCCCACACAGGGAAGGGCAGAGCTAGAAAAAAATTCCGGAACGTGCAGGCCTTTTACTAACATGTTAGTGTTAATACTGTGTGTGAACATTTGCAGCAAGGTATCTGCAAACCTCACAAGGAAGGCCAGGATAGTCATTTCCCAAGTGTCCAAAGCAGAAGAAGTGCACCTGTTTTCTTCCCTTACCAGCAATGGCCTTGGTCTGTTCAAAAACCACCTTCTCGGTTATGCCAGCTTCTCTCTCGTCCAGCTTCTCCCCAATGCAGGCAATAACTCCGAGGCCCTCAGCCAGAGCATGAGCCACCTTCTGCCCAATCAGCTGGGAATGGAAGAGAAACAAAGCCACAGGCAGGTCATGTTTTAACTGCTTACTCCTCCAGCCTTCGCAGGGACCTCCGAGCTCTCCATTCCAGGGGAACTCACCTCATCAGACTCCCCAAAAACATGCCGTCGTTCCGAGTGGCCCAGGATCACCCACGCGGCTCCAATGTCTTTTATCATGGCAGGGCTGGGGAGAAAGGAGACTACTCGCACTCCTGGAGGAAGCCCCAGTCCCAGAGGCACTGCGGCCTGGCCGCCCCGCGGGCCCACCTGATCTCTCCTGTGAAGGCGCCCTTCGGCACCTTGTAGCAGTTCTGTGCTGCAACCCCAATCTTCGCATCCAGCTTCTGACGGGCAAAGTCCAGGTAGATGGAGGGGGCTCCGCAGACCACCTCTGTGAGGCAAGGGGGTCGTCACCCTTGGGATGGGGCAGGGGCAGAAACTGCTGCCAGCCCCCAGCCCAGGGGTCACCGCTGCCCCCGCACCCAGGAGGGCTCAGCCTGCCCACCCTGGCAACTTTGAGGACCCCCTACCCCCATCCGATGACTCCACAGCGGGGGGGCAGCCCACCTGGATCAGGCTGGTGGCCAGTTCCCGCCGATCGCCTGGCCCGGGGGACACACACTGGGGGCGGGGGGGGAGGGGGGCTGAGGCAGAGCCCGGAAACAAACATACGGGGGGGGGGGGGGGGGGGGGGGGATGGGTTGCGCAGGGCCCGGGGACACACACACACCGGGGGGTGGGGGGATGGGCTGCGCAGGGCCCGGGGACACACACCGCGGGGGTTGGGCTGAGGCAGGGCTCGGGCCGCCCGCCCCCCCGGGGCCTGCTGGGGGGAGGCCGACCCCGGCCCCGCCGCCCTGGAGATGGCCGCCCGCGCCCCGCGGGCCCCGATCCGGTGTCGCGGGTATATTTAGCCCCGGCCTCGGGTTATATTTAGGCCCGGCCGCCCTCTGGCATTTGCCGCCGCCCGCCCGGGCCCCGCCGGGCCGCCAGGCGACGTGCGCTACGTGCGGCCGCGCGCTCACCGGTGTCGGCGGAGAGCTTGGCGCCGTTCAGCGTGTGGATCAGCTCGCCCAGGCTCTTCTTGTCGCCGTTCATCTTCCAGTTGCCCCCCACGAAGAACTTCCTGGGCGCCATGACGGGAGCGGGCAGCTGCCGGCACCCGAGGAGACGCGAAGGTCAGCGGCAGCGCGCGGACGCCGGCGCACGCTTTTATAGCACGAGGCCCCGCCCCCAGCCCCGCCCCTCCGGCTCAGGACCGCCCGCCCGGCTCCCGCTGGCGCGGCCGCTGCTCCGGCTTTCGCCCCGCTCCAGCTCCCGGTGGCCCCGGCTCTCGCCCGGTCCCAGCTCCTGGCGGGCCCGGCTCCGGTTCCCAGCTCCCGGTGAGCCCGGCCCCGGCCCCTCGCTGGCCCCGGCTCCCCGTGTCCCCCTGCCCCTCGGTGGGCCCGGCCCCGCGACAGAGGGCTCTGCTGCGCCGCCAGTGTCCCCCCCCCCCCCCCGTCACGTCCCCCCCGCCCGGGGGCCCGAGCGACGCAGGACGCGGGTCCGGGCACAAACCCGCGCGGTATTTTCAACTTTTATTTTGTCCCTCGTGTATTTTGGCATGTAAAGGGCACACAAGGCGGGGGGAGCTCTGCTCGGGGCCCACCCTGCTGCTCGCCCCTCGCCCGGCAGGGCAGGCAGGAGGACCCCCCCATACACAAGCCACACATACACACGAGCCCCCTCCTCCCCTTCGGACAAGGAGGTGGCATCACCCCCCCCAAGCAGCAAAGCACTAGGGCTGTGTGTCACAGGGTAGGGACAGTGAGGACATTTCCTACAGAGAGATATTTCCCACCCCCCCCCCGGACCCCCTTTGCTCATGGCCATGGAGGCTCCAGCCCCCGGTCTGTTAGTCAGGGACCTTCCCCACGTGTCTCTGCAGAGGCCACGATGCGACAAGTGGGGAAAAGAGAAGAACCCTGCTCTCATCCTCACTGCCCCCACCCCTTGCCCCCACGCCACCAGCCCGCTCTCCCCCCACCACACACAGCAAGAGGATGTTCTAGCTGGGAATCCGTTGATAGAAGTAGATGTAGCCCAAGTCCTTGGGGGGCTTCTCAGAAGCACAGACTTTCTGGTCGTTGTAGATCACCCACCTGCAACAGGCAGAAGGAGCTCAGGGACACCATTCTGTGGCTAAGGTACCACTCAACTCCCCCGCCTGCTCCCATCCCTGACCCCCAAGACCTCTGAAAGAACAGGGGTGGACAGTGATTTAAAGCTCCTGCTCAGAGCCCCCATAACACTTTGAAAGCCCCTCTTACCTGCCATCTTTCTTGATGTGACAAACGTAGTGTCCACACATAGTTGAAGTGCCCATGTGGCTGATGAAGGCAAATAGCTGATATTCTTGAGAGGAGAAAGGAAAAGAGGATCGTCGGGGAAAAAGGAAAGGCATCTTACCCCTGCGCAAGGCCCTCCTCTAGGGAAGGCTCCCTGGAGGAAGCCCTGCTAGGTAATAATTTAGAATTGGTTCCCCATCAAGTGTAACTGTGAGTGGTTTAAGGCCAAATGTGCAGGGAAATAGGAGACGGTAACTTCAATTTAGCCTTCTCTCTTCCAACTGTTTATCTGTCCCATGGATGCCGGACAGGTAACGGCAGGGATTCCCCCTCCCTGTGGCACCCGGCAGCTGAGCAGCACTGGCACCAGTTCTGCACACAGACTGGAACCTGTTTTTTCAATGGAAGCCTAAAGAGCAGAAAAGCCTTCTGGGACAACTGGGAAAACGCAACACAGCCCTTCCCATCTTTCACCTGACGGCACTCCCCCTGCCCCTCTCTCATTGGCTTCAGGTAATCCCCAGCCTGAAGACCCTACTTTGCCATCCCTCTCCTTTTCCTCCCTGCTTCTACCTCAAGCAGACCAGCTCTGTGGCAGCTGCTGCTGCTGCAACTGGTGGTACTGCACGGAGATTCGGGAGGATAAAGCCGTGCTGAGCCTGCATCCCAAAATCCACATTCCTACTGCTTGGAACTCACTTCCAGGCCCATCGCGCACTTTAGGACCCACAGGGACAGATTCAGAGATGGACTCGGCTGCCGAGCGCCCCTCTGAGATGTCCATAGCAGCTTCTGCATCAAGGTCATCAATGTGACTAAAGATCCAATCCACAGCACGCTCCAGACTGTTGTTCTGGAAGGAAGAAGAGAAGACTGCGAACTCGGGAATCCCTGTTCCTGAGAATATCCTTTCACTCTCATGCCACCCATGCCTCTCACCGTGGCTCTAAGAGCTTTCATAGCCTGGTCCCGGGAGAAGCCCATGGAGACAATGGTGGCCACGCTGTCTTCTGAAGGAGGGTCTGGGCAGGCAATAGTTGACCCTGGTCCACTGGATCCAGGGAGAACCAACGGGTTAGCGAAGTCTGCAGCAGGAAACACAGGACAGCTCAGAGCCACCAGATCTCTCCAGGAGGGATACAGTCCGAGTCCAGACTACAGCTTTCCACTGCAGTAGTGGGACAGGAAGAAAAACGGCCCAAGTGCTAAAAGCTTCCCCGTGGCCATGCAGCCTCATACCTGGATCATCCATATGTGACATGACCCAGTTCATGGCAGCCTCAGCCCCACTGTTCCCTGTGTAATACACAGCTTTGCGGCAGGCATCCATGGGAAAGCCCATCTCCACTAGCTGGATTATCACCGACTCATCCAACATGGGTGCTGTGGGGAGACAGAGATTAAAGCCACCCACTCCCACCCATCCCTGCCTGCTCCGTTCTCTGCAGTGTCACACAGCCTCCCTGGCCACCATTTCCTGGCTTCATTTCACACAGAGTTCCACCTCTCTGCTCTTCCCATCCTTTACTGCCTTTTGTCTTCAGAAGGCGCAGTCTCACACACAGGCAACCCAGGGAACAAAAGAATTCAACTCATGAACTCAAGAGCACTGGCCCTTCTGTGGCCTCCAAAGCCTACCTCACGCTGTGGCTTGTGAAAATAAAATACCTCTGCTAGTTAAGTCTTTTACACATCCCAGCTCTGCCTCCCCTAAACGCACTAGGCATGCCACCTCCCAGTCTTCCACGGAACAGGAATCAACAAACTCCCTTGCATAACAGGCATGCAAGGGAGGCAGCCGGCATTTGCTGACAGATGAACAGGGAAAGTCTGAGCAAGTGGGAAACCGCTAGCATGGGAGACAAGGCAAGGAGAGCAAGGAAATGAGTCAGGCATCAGGAAGAGAGGAGAATCACTAACATGTCGGAGAGGAGAAGTGAGGGGAGCAGAAGGAGTCGTCGTCCTCGTTGCCATAGAACCCCAGGCTACCTTTGGGCTCATCTGGTGTCACCAGTGGGGGTGCAATGTCTGGCATTTCTTCTTCTCCATCTTGCAGCCCTGTTCCCTGCAGTGCAGAGATATCCAGCTCTTCTGGCATTTCAATGGAGACATCTGCAAGATATAGTCTTGCTCAGCCTCCCCACAGGGGCAGAGCCAAGGACTTGGCTGGGATATGTAGAAAGGTAAGTCCCTGGGGATGAGATACACTGCAGCCTGCAGCTCCTTTTGGGATAGTTACGTTCTTTTTTGCAGTAATGACCACAATACCCATATGTGACTCCCAATATCTATATGTTCCGTGCTTCTCATCCTCCTTACCAAGCTTTTTGGGCACCCAGTCCAGACCGAAAGTGAATTTCTTGATTTGGATCACCAGATAATCTGGGAAAGAGGCGAACCGTGTTGTTCTGGAAAAAGACAAATAATACTTTCAAATACTTTGTCAGCGATGACTGAAGGCACCTAGCTGATTCAAGAAATCACCAAGTGGAGACGTGTCCACAGCAGGGGATGCACACATCTGTGCAGCTCTCCTATGCTGAGCTTAAAGCTCCTCAAACACAGAACCTTTTCTAAAGAAGATGCTCGGACAAGAGAAGATGGAACGCAACATTTATAAAATCCTGGGGTATGAGGAAAAGTAGCACCCATTCTCTACGTTCCAATCCTGTATTTTCAAGCCTCCTCAGATTTTAGTATTTAATTAGAAGTCTAACCTTTAAGCAATGTAGAGGAAATAACATATTAGACTGACAGATACAGCTGTGGGAACTGACAAGCTTTCAAGTACAAGAGCACTTCTTTGGATACGAAGCAGGAGCAGTGAATTTTAAGCTAACTGAATTTGATTGAACATTATTTGGTTAAGACAATTTGACAAAGAGGGTGTCTGGAATCTATGAAATAGAGGGGAATGTTTGCGAAGGGAGAAGCAGTAGTAAGAGAGACAGATACTTATTATGGGGGGTAATTGTAACATGCCGTAAAATTAATTTAAGCAATGGTATATGTTCAATGCTAATTCTTACAAAGTGTTTGAACACAACTCACTACTTAAAAGCAAAACAGAACATTGCTTTTCAATGTGATTGTGTTACTGTCTGTTTATAGTAGCTATTGCTTAATAGTAGAGTATTTGTTAGAAAACCACTTCCAATTCTTTGAGGACTACTCTCATTGTAGAGGAACAGTCAGTAGCATCACAGCAGGAAGGTGCTTACGTTTGTAATCTCACTACTCAGCTGCACTGTTGCATGTGCTGCAGGCAGTGAGACACATTAAAGCCATTTTTTAAACCTTGCTATTAGCATTTAAGTTAGCATTCTTTAGAATAACTCTAGGCCTTATAAATACATGCCATCAAGAATCTGTTAGACTCAGTGTTTTGCTCAAAATCTAATGGCTAAAAACTTCCTTCAAAGAAATTTTAGAGAACATGCAAGACCAGTGTTGCCATACTGTCAGTACTGATTTTAAAGCTAAATTTTGAATTTAGAATAAAAGCTGCTAATTTTCTTGGAATGTCACTGTATTTTCATAGGCCCTCAGCAACCAAAATCTGATGGTAAGGACTTCCCTAGCACTGCTGTTCTGCCCACTGTAATTAATCCCTTGAGGGCAATCACTCCAGCACTGATGGACTGGTTCCTCCTCTGCCTCTGTGTTCTGTGGGTCCAGGGTGTGGAGGACTACAGTGCTTTGGTAACGCTTCTTCCCTAAGCAACTAAAAGAAGTCCCCAAAGAGGCAGCTACTACCAGCTAGGCTATGATGAACCGGCAACTCACACACACTCACTTGAGAGCCACAGACTTGGCCTGCAAGGCTGTGCTCCAGAAATCATCCACCTGCTCTGGAGCTCCATAGGCCTCCAGGCAGGAGCTGAAAGGCACCTTGGCTCGCACCAGCTCAGGCAGTGGCTGCTTCTCCTCCTCTGCCTGCCTCTTCTTCTCCTCATATTCCAGTAGTTCATCTAGAGAACAAAGCAGGGGAATCAAGCACCATCATCAGTTACTTACAAAGCAGCTGGTGTAAGCTACACCCAGAGGCAGCACAGGACTTAGAGATACACGCCATCAAGAATGGAGCACAAAAGTAGACAATGCCTTCCAGAGCACTGCTCTGCTGCTGAATCCCAGCTCAGCTTGTGGTGTCACAGGGAAGGGCTCTAGAGGGACATCACCGTGCCACACCACCTCTGAAGAAATCAGCCTGATCCCACAAAAGCAGGTAAAGGATCTGGCTTCAGAAGTGGCAAAGTTCCTTTCTCCTTTAAGGAGTTCTGCAAGAATATTACAATATCTAAACATAGTTTTTGCTACTGTTCTGGCCTTGGCACATCACTGACCTTTGTTGAGCGCAGCATCCATGGGCACAGGCAGCTGCATAATATAGTCCACACGCTGGGTATATTTCACCTTTTCTGTGGCCAGGCACTTCAGCTTCTCCTCCACCAGAAAACGGAAGACCTCATTAGGATTCTCCGAGCTGCGGCAGTTCCTCTGCAGGAGGGGTTAGAAGGATGCATGTAACATCAGAATGGTATAAATTAGTATCTGCAGTAGCAGTGGTTCCACGTGGGACGTGGCTAAAAGAGTATTCACTTCGGTACCCAACCCACCGGAAAAGATGGCAAAGAGTAAACTAGAGCCAACTTCTCTGCCCCAGGAACCCACGCCATTCCTGCTCCTAAAGAAGGCCATTTCCATCTCCAGCTGTGCCATTCCCAAGAGATTCCCCCAAGGAATCGGCCCTGAAAACACGGCCAAGCATCCCTTCCCCTCTGCTCCCGCAGGTGCTAGCCAGCCCATTTCCCTGCCTTCTCTCCCTCTCTCTGCTCTGACTGCCAGCTTCTCCCTGCCCTTCCTCCCTGCCCTGCTGTGGGGAGAAAACAAAGCTGGGCTTTTCTCCATGATTTGATAGATAGACTCAACCATTACCTCCACCATGTTGATGAAGTGCAGAAAGAATTCCTGGGCGTCCTGCTGTCGGTTAGTGGAGAATTCTGGGTGCCCCTTTCCAATGAGGGATTTAAACATGCGTGGAGCAATGCCGTTTTGCATGCCCTGCAAATAACAAGGTGGAAGAGGGAGGTGGTCAGAATTTGCCAAGCATGATTCCTAGCATGTAGCACTCAGCTATGCTTTTCTTCAGGTGACAGGGCCCTGGAATGAGCCCCAGGACAAGTCTTCGGACAGGGTTCTCCCTCCTCTCCCATGTAACACACACAACACCTCATGCAACAGACATGCTGTGAGGATGCCATATCCAAGTCTCACCTTCTGATCGGGCTGCTGCTCCCCATCTGCAGAAGCTGGCTTTGAATACTCCCCAGAAAGCAGTCCGTGGCCCAGCTTGGCTCTGGAATGGTGAAGAAGTCACTGTTAGCATTGCAATGGTTTCTTCAGTCCCACATACTCCAGGAGCCACATCAACCCATCCAGCTTTAACCCTGCCACAGACTGTCCATCTTGCAGAGATCGGCTTTCCCTGCTGCACCAGCCAAGACCATCGTATCTTGCTCTGCTCTCTGGTCCCATGAGACATTGTGGACTTGCAAGTTACCAGGACTTCTGGGCACCAATCTCAACCGGTGCTCACACGTTGGGCAGGACATCAAGCAACAGCTGCTTTTTCCCTGCAGAAGGGCAGCTGGTGCTGAACCACACAACTGCTGCGTAAGAGCCAAACCAGGCTGCAGCCTGCCGCGGGTAAATAGCAGCGTGCCTGCCTGCCTGTGCAGGAGGCACAGGGCAGAGTGAAATGGTCTGAGCCAGAAATAGCACTGCTGCGAGCAGACTGATTGCATTTTCCCAGGGGAACGATTAAGAATGACTGCATGAGGCACTTGATGGACAACAGTGGTGTTCAGCAACTTCCTCTTATGCTCAGACTCTCCTGCTGTTCCAGTTCACTCCAGTCCTTCCCCATGCCTGCTTGCCATTTGTCTGGAACCAAACCCTACCAATCCTCCCTTTGCCCAGGCAACAATCTTTCTGGCTGTCTCAACTTAATCCCCTCCTCAGTGAACACCTCACTCCAAGCTGTCCAAATCTAGAATCTTCCCTAACCACTGAACTCCCTTCCACAAAAACCACCTTCCAATCTTCCACCCCACCCCTCCATACACTGCTTTCCTCTTTTAGAGCAGACATACCACAGAACTGATGTACTTAAAAACGCAACACTCCCCCAAATCTTGCATGCCTTCTTCTGTAGATATTTGCCTGCAACTGCTCACACAAAACCTCTTGCAGGAAGCCTCTTTAAGCATATATAAATTAACCCCTGAGAATGAAGTTGCCTAAATCTACGTATTTCTTTGCTTTTAGCCATCTTCATTGCAGACAGCAAGCAGCTTTTTGGTGTTACACAGACAGAATACACCCCCCAGAAAGCCCCCCGTGGCAGCAGATGGCACTGTGTGCCCCACATAACACCATAAGCGCCTCTCATGAACAGAGGTGCACTCTGGCCTCTCCATCTACAGCATTCGGATAAACTTTTTTGGCTTAGATCTTTAGTGATGACTGAGGATCAGTGTCTCTGGTAGTGGACACAGAAACAGAGAGTCAAGGCTCGAGGGAGAAACCTGCAGCAAGGCACACGGTAGCAGCACAGAGGGGACGCACCCAGGCAGCCTCAGCTTTCCTTCTCTCACCAAAACTCTACGTACACTTGTGTGCTGAAGTCCTGTGTGGGGTCCGAAGGTGCACTTTGGAATATCTTCTCCAACTTGTCCACATACCTGCAAAGCAAACCGGAGCAATCTAAGGGGCAAATGGGTTCATCTAGTAAAGACATAGTTCTGAGTCTGATTACTGTCAACAGAAGCTCCCAGCTCTAGGAGACCTTTGTACTGATCCCAGGGCATCCCAGGCTAATGGAAAGGAGTCATTAAGCTCACTTACTTTCTCTGGAAGTCTGGGATACTGAACAGCACCTGCATCACAGAATTGAGGTAGCAACTGTTGCCCAGGTTACGGATACCAGTGTACCCAGGCCCATAGAGGGGCTTGAGCTGCACGCCGGACTCCTGGATGAGCTCCCACTCCCCAATGCGCTGGTTCATGTCTATTTCCAGTTCTGTCATTGTCTTGTCTGTCTGTGGAGGGAAAGAACAGGAAAAACCACCAAAGAAGGCTCAAGGGAACATCAAAAGTGTGAAAAGTACAATGCTGTAGAGAAACACAGAATCAAAACCATTCTATTTTATTAAATTAGAAGAGGAGGAAGATACAAGAATTGTTTTCAGATATCTGAATACATGGGACAGAGAGAGGAATAAGAAGAAACATGGGAGAAACCTGGACCATTCCCTGTAAAAAGGCATGGAAATCACACACTAACACTGAATCTAGGGAACAAAGCTCAGTGCCTGGGAACCTCCCTGCTCACAGTACCAACACAGAACCCCAAGGAAATACAACTTGAGGGGCAAGGAAGAAAGGCAGAGAAGGCAATGAAAGAGGCAGACAACTCTGCCTGACAAGAAACAGGGTTTCTTGACCAGGAATGGTTCTACATAGCCACAGAAAACTGGATCCCAGCTGAGACACCTTAGAGTTGCTTCTCTCCCTCTCTGGGCCTATGGAGGACCTGCACCCCCCCCCCTCACCTTCTGCATCTTGAGCATGTCAATCCCAAAGTGAGCAAGGTGTTCTGCCAGGTTGGGATCCAACACCATATCATCCTCGTCGTAGGAGTAGACATCTGTGCAGGAACACAGAAGGAAAAGAAGAGACTTGTAATGCCTTGTGATCTAAAATTTGCCACCGGATGAAAAGAACAGAGCACTCAGGAGTGGGAGTTTTGGCAAACTGAGCAGCTGGGGTTTCTCTCCTTTCTCAGGAGAGTAGCACAACAGCTGGAACATTGAGATTCCTCCAAAACATGTGACAAGAAAACAAACTTTGTCATTGATCAAGGTAGAGGGATACATGTACACCTGGAGTGAGGAAAGTGGGTTCTGTACCATATACTCTCTGCTCAGAGTATTCTTTGATAAACATCCCACCACAGAAAATAAGATGGCAACCTGGATAACGATTCTAAACCCCTCAAATTAAAAGGGAAGGGAGGAGGAAGGCAAGGTTTTATCAGCTGGTTCTTTGCCTGCTACAAGAAGCAGGTCATAGTGGGTGTCCTGGTTTCAGCTGGGATAGAGTTAATTTTCTTCTCAGTAGCTGGTGCAGTGCTGTGTTTTGGATTTGGTGTGAAAATAATGTTGATAACACACGGATGTTTTAGCTGTTGCTGGGTGATGTTTATACTAAGTCAAGGATTCTTCAGTTGATTAGGCCCTGCCAGGGAGAGGGCTGGAGAGGCACAGGAAATTGGGAGGAGGCACAGCCAGGACAGCTGACCCAAACTAGCCAAAGGGACATTTCACACCACAGAATGTCCTGCTCGGTATATGAACTGGGGGTGTGTGGGGTGGCTGGGGCCTGCTAGTTGCTGCTCGGGGACTGGCTCGGCATCGCTCAGCAGGTAGTGAGCAACTGTGTTGTGCATCACTTGTTTTCTTTACTCCCTTCCCTTTGGATTTTATTCCTCTCCCTTTCTCCCTCATTTTCATTATAATTTTTAGCGTTATTATTATTGGTTTTGGCTTATTTTATTTTCATCATTTAATTGTTCTTATCTCAACCCTCACGTTTTACATTCCTTCCCGATTCTCCTCCTCATCCCTCTGCAAGGGGGTGGGTGGGTGAGTGAGTGGCTGCGTGGCACTTAGTTACCGGCTGGGGTTAAACCATACCAGTGGGAAGGTTCACAACAGGATGACACCTATTACCATTCCAGGTAATAAGATGGGCAACACCAGCCTGATACCTGGAAACCTTCCCTGATTTGCCCTGTCAGAGACCCCAGCCAGCCCAAGTGGTGCCTGGCACAGCTATAATTCTTAGGGGGTCCCCCTTCTCACCAGCCCCATCAGGAGTAATTGTTCCCAGTTTCACAGCCAGTGGGTAGCCAGTTTCCCGGTAATGCTCGACTGCGTGATTGTTGCCACCGCTGCCATCAAAATAGCGCCGACCGCAGAGGATGGCTCCGTCGGTCATGTTCAGCCACAGGTTCTCTCTCATGTCACACTTGCTGCACTTCCAGCCACTACGGACAAAGAACAGGGAAAAAGAGATTAGGGTGAAAACCTTCAGGTTCTGCCTCCCAAGCCCTTTCCATTACTACCCACTGACCATAGTGTAAGCACTCTCATTCCTCTTTTACTTCAGAACACTGAGCATCCTGAAGTAACACCTTAGTTTGCCACTTCCCCTGAATTTACTATGACAAGGCACACTCAGAGACTCACAAAAGAAGTCTCGTCTGCTGCTGCAGTCCAGGACAGGAGAAGGTGGTGACGGGGATGGGTTTGGGGTACAGAGCAATAGAGCTAGTTTCAGTACTGTGCTCACCATGGTGGGATGCGGACATCATTCTGAAGTTGGTGCAGGGAAAAAGCATGTTTGGAAACACGTCGAACCTCCCCATCCCAAGCCTGCACCTCCTGCTTCCGTGAGGCTGAATCTGCTGTCAGGATAGCCTCAACCGCACTGGCAATCTGGAATTAGGACAGCAGGAAAAAAAAATATGAAGGGCAGAAGGGAAGAAGCTTCCAGTGCCACAACACTCCACATTTAGCTTCAGATTGGCAAGTCAGTTGTGCTAGGGCAGCATTCAGGAGGCTCGGTCGTAAGCCAGGATTCTGTAATATAAAGCACTGTGTAAGTGCAGGGCAATCCTGCTTATTGCAGGCTGAGACTTCACAGCAGCTCTGCAGGATCCCTTTTACAGGACAGCGGTTCCTTGTCTGTAACGGTGCATTTCCTTCTTGCCAATAGAAAACAGCCCTCTGCCCAAACATACCCTGTCTCTGACCAGGTCTGGTAGTCCCTCCAGCCCATCACGAGGAATATCCAAATGCTCTGGGAAAATTACTATTTTTACATCTTCGTCATATTCAAACTTTTCCTCTGTGATGTCAAATCCACCTTCTACACCTATAGGAACGAAAAACATTGCAGTAATGGGTAAAACCTGTGGATAACTGGCTAGCTGAAAAAGGTCTCATAGACATAGTCCAGCTGGCTGCACAAAAATGCACATCGCTCTCAGCTTATCTGAAGTAAAGCGAAAATACACTGTCTTTGGCTGTTCTTGTTACACAATAACAGGAAGATTTCGGTGGGAAAAGAATGTTGCAGGTGGGAACAGATAACTACAGAAGAGAAACTAGGGGCGGGCTTGGTATTTAGGCAACTAACCGATAATGAGCTTAACTTTTGTAATATGTATGAGCTAATTATAACAAGGCATAAAAGGTGACTGTAAGAGACAATAAACAAAGTCTGCTGATCACTCATATTGAGTGACTGTGTCTTCCCTCCATCGCAACAAAACCCAAACAGCTTGCAATGCTGCTTTGCCCGTAGCCTACATGAAATAAGGCACCAGGACTAAGACAAAGTTCTTGATCAATGATCCACAATCCTTCTTCCACTTCTGGATACCAAAGTTTCTGCTGGTGGTGTGGACTTCACAGGAGCAAATATAAGCCTAGCAACAATAGGTTTGCTTTTCCCAGCTCTTTTTTTTTTTTTTACAGATGCTTAGGAGGAATCTCCAGACCCCGAGTACAACCAAAAAAAAGACCTGCTCTAAAGAGACACTGGCCAGAACAGAGCCATGACAAAGCACTGCTGTTCATCCTTCAGAGTATATCCAAGACGACGGATGGTGACATGCACAAAGTGGTCACATTCTAACCCAGTGCAAAGGTCTAGTCTACCAGCATCTTTAAGGAGCCTGGCTCTGCTTCTTGCCTCTTCCAGGAAGGACAGTTCAGAGTCCTGAACTTGGGAAAGGAGAACCAGGAGTTCCTCTGGAACCAGAATATCCTGAATTACAGAAAAAGTCTTAGGAGAGGTACAGTGCTAGTAGTTTCTCATGCCCACCTAGCCGTGCTTTCCAGAGGTTGCAACAGAAATGGGAGTTCCACACATAAAAGGTTATTTGCCCGATGACAAGGGTAATGGACACTCACCCAAAACATCTGCAGTGCAGGGAGCAGTTTCTGATTTATGAAGGCACTCAGGGAAAAACCTTGGCCCTTCCCGTTCTCCAGGCATTCACATCTTACATCCCAGAGGAAACAGGCAGAAGACACATTGCTTACTAGCAGCCTTAATTCCCTACGTTTTTTTAACTTAATTTCCTTTATTTCTTTAAAAATGGCATGCTGCGACTGCAACAGATCTTGGGAGATCTG
Organism: Falco punctatus; assembly: GCF_963210335.1. NCBI lineage: Eukaryota > Metazoa > Chordata > Aves > Falconiformes > Falconidae > Falco > Falco punctatus. Next base: position 826,522 of record NC_137585.1, read on the forward strand.
TAGCTGCAACAAACCTGTGAAAGGAATACGAGGTTTTTCTGTTTAGTGTCTCTGCCTCAAGAATCCTGTGCGTGACACAGTCCCAGTAACCATTACTGCATTTGGTTAAAACATTATTGACAAAAATACCCGTTTCCTGTGATCTCCTGCAACCCTCTCATTAGATACCTACAATTTTTAGGCTATGCACAAACTGCTACATATGAATACAGGCACTGCAAGCCTGAGTGATTTTAGAAATACCTGAAAACAGTCACCAGCATCATGCAACAACATACCCAGATAACCCTCTTGGTGGCTCTTCAGCACATCCCAGAGATCTCCTGTCACCACTTCAGAGTAAAGCAATACACAGTCCCTCAGGGTATTTATTACGCAATTCCTGAACTCTAAACAGACTAAACCAGACTGGTGAGGTCCCCTCAGGTGCTTATGTGAACTTTCTGAGGCTGCAGATGAGGAAGAAGGTCTTCAGCCAGCAGACTGCCTTCTAGCCCTTCTTTCCCTCCATACAGCCAAAAGCTTGCCACAAAGTACACTATCTCCCTCCCCACAGCTGTATCTAAGCACCACAGACTCCAAAAGCCATCCAACTGACACATGGGCATGGGAAGCAAGCACTACAAGGTTTTTTCCCCCGTGGAGAGGGAAGGTGAGGTACACAGGGATCAAGGGCCACATTTTGCAGCCAATGACATTTTGCTCCTAAGTCCTTCTAGTAATTTAAAAAAGTCTCCCATGTTAGGATTCAATAAACCACCACAGTTTAGCTTAAAAAAAAATCGGGGGGTGGGGGGGGAATCTCTCCTGGATTTAACATCACTGCCTCACGGGGCTAATACTTTCTTTTATTCTCTCCTGCTCCACCCATGCCGCTAGGCTGTTATCACAAGCACGTATTTGCTGCCCCAGTGACAACACTTGCCTCAAGACCTTTGTAGAATTGAGGATGCAGAAAGAAGTCATAATGCAGACTGCGGAGAGACTCATCTCTCCAAAAGTAGCATAATCATATACATAAAAGCACTGGCTACCTGAAGAAACATAGATTTTTAGTCTCAGTTTTGCTAGAAGTGACCTTTGGGACTCCATTCACCTCACCACAAAAACAGGGAGCAACTGAACGTCTTAATACTGGTGTTTGTGCTGTGGCAGCAGTGGAGTTACTGGGCATCTGTTACACAATGGCACAGCCAGGGAAAAAGTGAGCAAAAAGCAAGACGTGTACGGCTCAGGTTCTGCATTTCCCTCTAGTGGTCAGCTTCCAGCAAGCCAAGAACCTATCTCTACTAAAATAATGTCCCTACCTTCTGCTTTATAGATCTCCATAACGGTTCACAAATTACTAGCTGAGACTGCTCCAAATGAGAAAACGTCATTGATTGCCATGACAGCCTTCTCAGTAAGTGCAAGAGAGTAATGGAACACCAGCCATGTTTTTCAAAAAAAGGGCTTGTTTTTAATATTTTAAATGTGCACATGTATTTCCTTCAGTATCAGTCTGGTATTTCAAAGACCTACAGAGCCAAAAACATTAAGACGGCATTTACCAGTAATTTCTTCCCCACCTATATATGTAACACTAGTTCAATACCTGAGGAGTTTAAAAAGCAGTTTTTCTGTCAGAAACTTCAAACTTAGAGTTTCTCAAACTTCCTTCAGCCCTGCACTGGACACATTTGCATTAAGCAACAGCCCCATACTGGTTACAGCCACACCAAGGTGAGTCAGACATAAGGAGTTACGAGAGGATGCAAAACATATTTATCTACAGAAAACACAATGCAGCTTTAAACACAGAACAAAACTACCACCTCAACAACTGTTCTGCAGAAACTGCCCATCTAAGACTCACTAGAAAACACAAAGTTTGAATTCGGTTGGGGATGCTAGCTTCAACTAGCCCAGAAGAGGAAAGGCAAAAGAGACTGGCCACAACGCCAGGCAGCTCCAGGACTGGCTCAAAACAAGGATGATATGGTACACAAGTACTTTCTTACCAATGGCCAAGCGAGTTGGTTTCTTCCTTGGGGGATCCCCCGCACTGGAGTTGGTGTCTTCTTCCTTCTGTTGGGTCGAGAAGAAATAGGGAATTAGCGTTCAGGGGGACAGGCAAGCTGTGGCAAGCCTTAAAGATTGAAATTAAGCTACTTTGAACACAGAAAGAGACCAGGCAGAAACAGCGTGGGCAATCCATGCAACAATCAGCATAAGCAGAGCTGGAGAACTGGAGCCCACCCCAGTTCACCAAGAACAGTATCAGTTACATTATATAGAGAGAAAACTCTGTATCTGACTGAACACAGAGACACAGCCCAGCTCTCAACTTTAGAACAGGTTTGACTGGACATCTTTTTATTTTTTACCAGTTTACGTGTTCTTTTGAGGTGCAGGTAGACCCGCTGGCCTGTTTTCTGGTAGTGCTTTTCCACATATTGCTTCCCAAAGCCCAGGAACGTATTCATGCAGATATACAAGCCGCCATCTGACTCCTGGAAGGACAGAAAGATAAAAGCTGAAGGGAGGTGGTAAAGAACGCCATTCTAGCTGCCAGGATAGGCACAGACTTACCTCTAGGAACACTACTCATTACTGATTAAATCATGGCTACATTCCTACGCACCAGCCACTTGGTAGGCTAGTCAGACAGCCACTTGGTAGGCTAGTCAGAAATAAGACGGCAAGCCCCAGCCTGGCTGTCCCAGGAGAACAGGTACTCCTGTTGAGACGATGTATTTGAAAACCTATTTGCCTGTTCATTTATGGCAGGATGCTACCAACTCAGGAAAGCCCAAGCTTCCTTAGAAGCTCATCTCGCAAAAGGCCCTCAGCATGCACAGTTGACAAGTTCAGAGTGTGGTACAATCACTGCCAACAAACCCATGCACTGTCTGAAAGCACAGTAATCCCCAGTGCCGCAGGGAGCGTTGCCAGACGACAGCGTGGGGAAGGTTAACAGACCACTCTTGGATTTTCTGCTGCTGCGTTCAAAGGCTTGTGAGTGGCTTCGACAGGGCTCCAGAGCCAGCCCTCGCCATCCCACTGGCACCTGGGAAACCCCACGCCGGTTCAGCAGAGCGAGCCCTCTGAAGCCAACGGGGCCCGGCCCCACAGGCAGGCAGGCTGGGGCAGGGGGCACTGCCTGGGCCCCCATCCCGATCCCCACTGCGGAGCAGCGGGAGAGGGGCAGAGCAGGGGCTGCGGGGCCAGGCCCGCCGCGGGCAGCCAGGGGGGCCAGGCCGCCGGCTGCTGCTCCCTCGCAGGCCGCCCATCTCCCAGCCGCTGCCCGGTCCTTCTGGCGCGCCCGAGGAGGGGGCCTCGCTCCCCCGCCGCCCGGGCCCCCCCCGGCCAGGCGCGGGCAGGGAAGGAGGCGCAGCGATGCCGCGGGGTGGGGAAGAGACCACTGCCATCTTAATGACACAGCACCGACTGCCCCCCGCCTGCCGGGCCGCGCCACGCGGTGAGGCCAGGGGGGCTGCTCGCCCCCGGTTAGGGCGGGACCCCGGCCCGCCCCCCGGCTCTGCAGGGCCCGGCAAGCCTCCGCAGAACGCGGGGGAGGGGGGGGGGGAGGGGGGCTGGGGGGGCACACGCTACCCCGGCGCCCGGAGCCGGGCCGGGCCGCCACCGAGCGGGGCGAGCGAGTTGCCCACGCCCGCTGAGGCCCCGGGACTACAGCCCCCAGCGCGGCGCGGGCGGGGGAGCGCGGCCCAGGGCACGCCGGGCCCTGTAGTCCCCGAGGCCCCGCGCTCCGCTCGGCCGCGGCCCGCTCCGGCCGCCTGGGGACCACAAGTCCCATCGCGCCGCGGGAGGGCGGCTCGGTGGCGAGCGGGCGGGCCGGGAGCGGGCCGGAGCGGGGCGGCGCGGGCGGGCAGGCGAGCCGGTGGCAGGCCGCGCTTACCGGCGTGTCGAAGGAGAAGGCGCACTCGTCCTTGTGGACCCGGTCGCCGGCCTTGGGCACCCGGATGGACGGTAACACCGAGAGCAGCGCCTCGCTCAGCTCCGCCATGACAGCGGCTCACTGCGGCACCGCCCACAACCCCACCCTGACCAATCGGAGCGCGGTGTGGGCAGCCGCTCTCTGGCCAATCCCGCGCCCGGTAGCGAGGTGGGGGGCGGGGCACGCAGCACTGCCTGAGCGGCTCGTTCAATCGCAGACAGCTTCCCTCCGTCACGGGAGGCGGAGCCGGACTACTCCACCAATCGCCACGTCGAGCGGGGCGGAGGAGCTTACCCAAGATTGACAGCGTGTCGGAGGCGGGACGTGCCGGGCGGGGACTGCGAGGTGGCCCCGGCGGGAGATGGGCGGGGCGAGGCTGCCCCGGGGGTGGGGCGAGGTGGGCACTGCCTCCTCTCGCGGACCAATGGGGCCGCGCTGCCCGGGGCGCGGGAGATTTGAATCGCGGCGACGGGTGGGCCTGGCAGCTGCGCGGCACGGCGCCCGCCGCCATGGGGGTCTCCGGCAGCGCCCCGGCCAGCCCCGCCGCCCCGCTCTGCCGCCCCTCGGCCCACGTCAGCGACCCCCGCTCCCCCAGCGCCGGCATCTTGCGCACCCCCATCGAGGTAGGCGCCCCCCCGCCGGCCGGCCGCCCGTCGGCCCTCGGCGGCCTGGGCCCACCGCCCCGACGTGTGCCCTCTCCTCAGGTGCTGAGCTCCCCGCTGGGCAGCCCGCAGGCCGGGCCCGCCGAGCCGCTGCCGGGCACCGGCCAGGGCCGGGACCCGCGCTCGCCCACGCCTGGCATCTTCCGCACGCCCGTGAGGACCCTGTCGAGCGGTGAGTGAGGCCGCCGCGGGAGGGCGGGGGGGGCGGCCCCGTGGGACCCGTTGCCTCACCCCTGGCCCGGCCCTACCTCCCTGGCAGGCAGCCTGGACAGCCTGGTGAAGCAGCTCAGCGAGGCCTTCGGCGTCGGGGCCGCGGCCCCGGGGCCGGCGCCGCCGGGAGAGGCCTGCCCCGCCGCGGAGTCGGCCAGGCGGAGCTCCCTGCCCGCCGGCGGCCCGAGGCCGCCCGCCTGCCTGGGTGCCGAGGCGGGCAGGCCGCCTTCCCCCAGCACCGTCGCGGTCTGGCAGCCCCGCCTGGCCGGGCCTGGCTTCTCCTCGGGTAAGTGCTCGGTGCGGGGGTGGTGCCCGTGCCTCCCCCGGCCTGCTCGCTTACAGACACTCCCCGGCCCCCATCCCCCAGTGCCCCTGCCCGCCCCCGGGGCTCTGCGGCAGGCCCCCCGGGACTGCCGTTCTACCAGCTGGTGTTGAAAAGCAGCCCTTGCGACTCGCAGCCAACGCGAAGGGGTAAATGTACGGCTCTGAGAGGTAAATGGTAGCTCTTCCTCCCTGGGACGGGTTTGTGACTGGGGGGGCTGGGCCGGGGTACCTTCCCTCCGGGGAGCCAGGCTGGGGAGCACATCCAGGTGCTGACAGAGCTGGTGCCTCAGGGAGCTCTGTGCTGGACATTCCTCCCAGCAGGAGGAGAGGCAGGGAGCTGGGATGCTTCAGCCTGGAGGGGAGGAGGCTCAGGGGAGACTTCACCAACACATGTAAATACCTGGAGGGAGAGCCAGGATCTTTCCAGTGGTGGGACCAGAGGCAATGGGCCCAAGTAGAACACAGGAGGCTCCATCCGAACACCAGCAAACACTTTTTTTCCACTGTGAGGATGACTGAGAGGTTATGGCGTCTCTGTTCTTGGAGATGATCAAAAGCCATCAGGATGTGGTCCTGGAGGGCAGCTGGCTCCAGGTGGCCCTGCTAGAGTGGGGCAGGTTGGGCTAGATGTCCTCCAGAACTTACTTTGACCTCAGCCTTTCTGTGATCCCTGTACCTGGGAGCCCTGGGGTAACAGTCTCTGCTGTGCAGGCAAGCAAGCTAGGTCATAGAGGCCAAGAGGCATTTAAAATCAGGGACACTCTAGCCTTGTCATGACACACTGATGTGTTTCCTCCTGTTACTAGGGGGCAAGCCTGTAAGACGCAAAACCAACAACAAAATCATGGCAACATCTGGTGGAAATGGCCGTTCTCCCCTCAGCATCCTGCAAGATGATAATTCCCCCAGTGCTACTGCCCCTCGCCAGGTAAAGCTTAATGGCTCGTACTGTGGGAGGGAGAATGGGCTGACACGCTACCCCCCACCCCCCCCACCCCCCCCCAAATTCTCAGATTTCTGTATTTTGTAGGGCCCCAGTTTGGAACTGTAGCTTCCTATGCCTGTAGAGCCTGGTGACTTCATGGTATTTTTCTGTTGGTCAGTCTTGCCCCTGGATGCCTCCAAGTCTCGTTCACTGTCTGTACCTCTGGCCTTACCGTGATGTTGCCTGCTTTGGTGCATGCTTCCCCTTTAGGCTCTAGAACAAAGTCCATCACTCCTAAACATTGTTACAAGAGATCCAAAATTGAATGGCCTGAAAATGGGCTAGGTGTTTGACTGGGAATTGGGTAACCCTCAATTAACTTCTGTTTTACATTGAATGTTTGTGGGTTTTTTCTGCTTCTCTAGGGTAAGAGGCATGTGTTGGGAGAGAACCTTGGGGAGAAGAAGGAAGTGACAGTGGATCTGAGCAGGAGCCTCAAATCTGGGAACTGTGCTTGGAATGACTTGAACAAAGAGAACCAGCAGTGTCCTTTTGTGGAGAACTAGAGATTTCCTTTTCCAGGATCTTGCTGTAACTTGCTTCTATGTTTTGGGAGCCTTCTGGGGTGAGAAATCCTGCAACAGACTGAAACTCCAGACTTGAGGTTATTCTTGACTGTCTCTGTTGGGGAAAAGAACGCTCTCCTGGCTTTGCATGTCTTATGTATAGTACAGGCTTCGGCTCTTCTATTGTATATTGGCCGTATTGACTTACTGTAGAGTTCTTATCTGTAGCAAATAAATTTGTGTTGAACCTTTGCTGGCTGTATCTGTCCTGATAGGACAGTAGGTGACCCCCTCACACACACACTTGCCCAGTACAACGTTTTTGTTGGTGACAAGGGTACAGGAACAAATAATTCAGCCTTCCATTAGCCCTAAAACTCAGCGTGTTACAGGCAGGGAACAGAGCTGTGGTGGAGCTGTGCTGGGAAGGGTCTGACCTTGAACCCATGTGCTACAGAGTGGGCTGGGGAGCTGCAGCTCTGTGGGAGCCTGATGTATCTAGCGTAACTTCTGGAGTTCTGCACCTGTGCTGGACTGAAGCTAACATATGCAGAGGACTGTAGCCTGTTGCAAGGGTCTGGTACGGAGGGTGAGTTCTAAACCAAGATAAGATAGTATTGTCCATTAATATCTTGACCTTCTGTTAAGTTGCTACACCTTGTGGACCTTCAACTCTTCCTAGCAGAGCCCTGGCACCCCAGGATGTTGCTATGAGGCAGCAAGTGGCAGAGAGTCTGAATATAATGGCTGTGACCTGTAATTGAGCTCAAACCTCTCAGGTTTGCAAGGATGCATTTTTCAGCTCTCTGTTCCCACTCCTGGGCAGCAAGGCTTAGGGCTAACGGCCTCTCCTCAACTAAAATACAGGTGGGGAGTGCACTCCCCGGGGGGGTTCGAGGCAGAGCAGGGCCTGTGGGTGAGATGTTCTCTGGACAGGACTAGCAGGCAGCGTTCATGGGAGGGGAGTTACGTTTGCAGTAGCTCATAGCAATGCTGGAAAGAACACAGCCTGCGGTGCTTATGTGAGCTTTCTTTATTTGCCTGGGCTATGAAGTTCTATAACAGGCTCGGAAAGAGGGGCTGATGGCTACTGGTTTAGACAGGGTCACCGCACAATGCAGGAGTGAGGCAAAAAGAGAAGGAACAGCAAGAAGCAGACAGTAAGTAAGAATAATATATTCCCTGGTACGCTGGCAAGTCTGAGGGCTACCTCTCCCCCATTTATGCATAGACAAGACTTTGAGCTAAGTCTTCCCCAATGGAAAATGAGCCCAATTTACATTAACTTTTTGTCTGAGGTTGCATAATAGAAATCTCAAGCCCAGTATCTCTCTGAGGTTGTCTGCAGGGCTATGGGACAGCTGCACAGAGAAGCTGGCTGGAGTTAAATCAGGGACAGAGCTTAGCCTGGGACAGAGGTGTTGGATGAAGGGTCCTCTGAAGGATGGCCATCAAGGTGGGTAGAGATGTTTGAAGGAAAATGCAGGGTGTCTGAACTGCACTGTAAAATCCTGAGACATAATGAACAATGTCTTGCAGGTCTTCAAGCCTGCACCAGGCTGGAAACTGCTGGTTAGAGGTGGAGAGAAGGGCCAGCACATGTGCGCTCCTGCTCCCCAGCTCCCTCTGCTCCTGCTCCCCAGCCTCTCCTTTCCCTTTCACTCTGGGAGACCCCTACAAGTGACCTGTGTCTAGAGACAAGCGGGAGTGGTAGGTAGGCATTTCTGTTGTGCTCAGCTGACGATGCTGCTTGCACGGGCTCAGGCTGCGGGCTGTGCTTCCGCTGCTTGTTCCCTCTCTGTCACCGGCCTCAGTTCCAAACCTTGAGGAAGCTGTCCCAGGAGCCGGTGGCAACAGCCATGCCATCTGCTGTCACCCCCAGGCAGCTCACTCTGTTGTCGTGGCCCGAAAGGATTCCTACAAGGTGGGAAGAAGAGAAGTCAGGAAAAGAAGTGGGGTCTGGGGAGACAAAAGGGTTAACTGTGCTGAGGACACACATGGTGTACCTGCTGTGTACCAACAGCCCTGTGCATCACGCTGTGTGCCCATACCTGTTGGCTAATGAAAGCAAAGGTGCAGAAGGGGTTTTGTGTGGGGCATGAACAACTGCCTGTGGGGCCAGCCAAAGCACGCTGGTGGGAAGGGCTGGCTGCATCCTCGCACCCTGGGGCACGGCAGGACTCGGCAGGGACGGCGTCCTTGCTAACACTGAGGAATAGCAATGCCATTGGGCTGTGCTATAGATTTTCAGAGGCGCTAGGGGCTACGTCTGAAAGAAAAATGGTGCTCAGGTGTAGTCTGTGTGTGAGCATCCCGGACTACCCAAAGATGCTGGATGGAAGCCCAGGTCCACGCTCAGCTCGGTGCCCGGCTGCCAAGTGGCACTGTGAGTAGCTGGAAGCCACCGTCCAGGCTAGGAGAAAGTTAGGAAATACTACTGGTGCTTACGAGTTTTAACTAATAGGAACCTTAATGCTCTTTCCCCCCATGAAACAATGATGTTGTTTAAAGGCTTGGCTTCCTTAACATTAAAACCAATAATTCTACACAAAAGAGTTATACTAGCTCTGGTGTGCTCCTTGAGTGTGAGGAAGCTCTGCTGGGTTTCAGTCAGTACAGGGTGTGTCCCTCGGAAAAAAAATAAAATCCTTTTTCTTGCCTTGGTAGGGACGGAAGACTTTGCAGGGAACAAAAGAGGGACCTCAGGAGCCACTCACCCACACGCTCTGCTTTCAGGGAGTCCCAGATGTTGCAGTTGAAATCATCGTATCCAGCAAGCAAGAGGCGCCCGCTGCGGGAGAAGGCGACTGATGTGATTCCGCAGATAATGCTCTCATGGGAGTACACGATGAGCTCCTGGTCTGCTCGGAGGTCGAAGAGACGGCAGGTGGCATCATCTGAGCCGGTGCAGATGGCTTCACCGTTCGGGAAGAACTGAGGAGGGCACACGCCGGATTTTAATTAGGTTGTGCCTTACAGCCTTCCTCAAGTCTTCACCTCCCTGCTAACCACCAGGAAGCCATGGAGGTAGGAAAACCCAGTGGGACAAGCCACTGGATCATAACATTTCAGTCTGCTGAAAGGGGAGACTGATGCTTCTCCTCAGACCTAGTAAACCCTGTCTACCTCAAGAAAGCCAGTGACCTAGGGGTTAGACCTACTGCAAGATGGCCCAGTGCTCAGGGAAGGTTTATTGTCTCTTTAGCTCCAGCTGTTAGTTTGGGGCTTGACAAGTGTCCACCCGTTGTCCCCCGATGGGGTCTGGCATGATTCAGAGCTGAGAGCTTGCCTCTGTTCGATCCTTACAACCCAGCCTTCTCACACCTTTTCTGTGTCCTGTGCTCTGAGGAGCAAAAGAGGCTGCTCAGGAGCAGGTATGGCAGAAAACCATAGGGCTGGCAGGGTGGCCAGGGGACAGGTGGGAAAAGCTGTGTTGACTGAAGGTGGTGGAGGGGGGCTGAAGCAGCAGACATTGCAGGAAGCTGGCAGGCTCATTTGGCTCCCTGTGCTGTGTCAAGCCAGCACATTTCTTGTCCTGCCACCTGTAGGGCTCCCAGTTTGGATCCCTGCCGCCGAGGAGGATAGTGCCCCCAGATGCCTGTGCTGCCCTCTGTGGAGATTTCACCCCATGATCCCAAGTTCCCAACTCTGCTGCCCGGAGCTGACTAAGACTGAGTTAGGGATTCCTGCTGCCTGGCTTGCAGCTTGCGGCAGGGCTCCTGGAGCGTGCCTGGAGCGTGGCTCCCGCTGGGAACAAAGCTGCACCAGCTCCCGTGTCAGGGCGCTGAGCCCCGCAGACCATGGTGCGCGGGCCATGGCCAAGCAGTGCTTTGAGTCAGGCCTGGGTGCTCTGGTGCCCGGGAAGAGCCAGCCTCCTTCAGGGAGCTCAGGCCCTCCCCGCTTCAGGCTGGATCATAGGGCCAGGGTCTCCCAAGACCCTCGCTCCCCACGTGACTGTGACTTCTTCCAACCTTGCCCCCAGACCCTGTTTTGGAGCTGGTCTACCCTCCGTTTCCCTTGCCCGCCCAGCATGCGGACAGCATACGCACGCAGATGGCGTTGATATCGGACTCGTGCCCTGCGAAGGTCTGGCGGCAGGTGCCCTCCCGCACGTCCCACAGTTTGGCAGTAGCATCGCAAGCCCCAGAGATGAAGAGTTTGAAGTCCGGGGAGACGGCCAGGCTCATGCAGTCTCCAGTGTGACCCATGAACACAGTCTTCTGCTGCCCCGTCTCAATGTCCCAGAGCGCGCTGTGGGGAAGGAGAGGATCAGAGCCAGGCCAGGCAGAGCAAACCCGCCACTGGGCTGAGACCTGTCCCCCCCAGCAAGAGGAGAGGAGCCGGGGCCTGGGTACAGCACGGGGAGAAGGGGGAGCAGGGCAGAGCATCGCTGTGTCAGCTGGGAGCAGCAGGCGGCACCTGCTCGGCTGCTGCTGCTGTTTCCTCTGCTATAGCAGAGGCAGGCTGAGGCTGCGGGTGCGTCGGTTTGGCTGCGTTCCCGTAACCCCTACGACTGAAGGGAATGTTGAGAGAAGGTAAGAGGGACCCGCAGGCGAATGGCTGAAAAAGGTTCTGCCCTGACCCGCGCCCGTAGGGTGCACGGGCTGTGCTTGCTGGGATCCCACATGGCAGCCAGGCAAATGAGCCCCGTTAAGCCTGATCTTTGATGGAAGCGCCACATCCTGACCCGTCCTTAGCCGAGAGGTTCTTCCAAAGGAGGTGCTGGGGTTGGGGGGTGGGTAAGGGCAGCGCTTGGGGTCCCAGCACTGTGAAAGCCAGGAGCCAAAGGTTCCAGGCACTGGCTCTGCAGGTGTCCCTTGCACAGTGGTCAAGACCTGAGATGTGGAACTCGTACGTGGGCTCCACATAAATCTGTGATGTTTTCTGTCCCGGGGTAAGTGACTCTGTGCTTTGTGAGAGCTGACAACGTGGTCCCTACTGCTCCACCCACAGACCCGCGTCTTGACCTGGCCTCAGCTGGGAGAAGAAGCCCCTGTTCTGCCATGGGAGGAAGAACAGATCCGGCTGCCTGAGGCGCTCGCTGCGGCCTCCCCGTGCAGAAGCAACTCGTCCTTAGCAGCGGCGTGCTGCAGAGCGAGAGGACTGCGCCTGCTGCTGCGCCTCCGCGAGCCGGGGGTCATGTCACCAGGATGCAGAAGATAACACTCACCATGTGGTATCTCCGGAGCTAGTCACAATATTGTTATCATCAAGAAATCGGCAGCAGGAGAGGTAACCTGGGAAGCGGGAACAGGCAGATGTGAGGAACGGGGCAGGGCTGGAGGAGGGAGGCTCGGAAGCAGAGGGTGCGCGGGCTGTTGGCAGGCAACGCGCACCTGTATGGGCCGAGAGCTCCCTGCTCACTTTGACGTTGCCTTCACGAGTCTTGAGGTTGTAGATGGAGCACATGTTGTCGAGGCCCCCGCAGGCCACAAAATTGCCTGAGGGGGCATAGGCACAGGTCATGACCCAGGACGAACGCAAAGGGATGGCATGAACCTGGGAGGACAAGAAAGCACGTTGGGACTCTGGCAGCAGAGAGGGTGGGGCAGGGGTGCCAGCGCCCAGGGGACCCCCTCCAGCACCCCGCTGCTGACGCCCACCTTGTTAGTTGTGTACGTGTCCCACACAATCAGCTTCCCATCTTGTGAGGCACTGACCAGAAGTCTGCAAGAGAGGAACAAGATGCTGTTAGCAGCTCTCTTCTCATCAGAGCCTCCTGGCCCCTCGCACCCCTGTGCTGCTGCCCCACCGGTCAGCAACATCTTTCTCACTTGGAGTCTGTGGACCAGTGCATGGCGTAGATCTTGGCCAGGTGCCCACGCAGGGTCCTTCGGGTCCGCATCTGGATGCGGCCAACAACCTCCATTCCAGACACAATCTAAGGAAAGAGCCGGGGGAGAGAAAGAATTAATCTTGGACTGGCAGGAGCTTTACTGTGCCCCACATCTCTGCCCCCTAACTCCACTTCCCAACTGGAGAGAGTTCCCCTGGCAGTGGTGCTAGCTGACCCCCCCCCACGGTCACTGCCCAGCCTGCCCTGCCCCTCACCTGAGCGAGCGTTGTGTCTGCGCACGCTTTCCGGGCATCCTGGAGAAGAGACAAGAGCAGATGAGACACAAAAAGCTGCGTGTTGCAGTCAATGGCAAGCGAACCTCAGGGGCGTAGCCTGGGGGCTGCTAGAAGTAGGAACTGTGGCTCCACCGTGTTTGGACTGTGGCCAACATGGGGGCTCCTGGTCTGTGACTAGGGCACCTGGGCACCACTCAGACATGGGGAGGGTGAGCCAAAAGCTGCCCAGCAGCCAGTTCCCCATGCCTCACCCTTTCCATGGATCCTCCTGTCTGGCAGAACACCAGACGGGGGGGTCCTGGGGACACACTGCACTCTTTGTCCCCCTGCAGACACGACACCAGTGGCCGCTTCTTACCAGTGCCCGCTCTTCTCTTCCTTCCCCTCCCACTGCTCCCCCACCCCCAGCGAAGATCTCCATTGGCATTTAAAGGGCTGTGCAGAACTGCAGAGGGCTCCAAGGATGTAGGTGGAGAAAGATCAGCTCCCAGGTTGTGGCTGAGGAGGAAAGCCTGGGCACGGGCGGGGGTAGACGCTCTCTCAGCAGTTTCATGACTGTTGCCAGCATTACCGCAATCTGCTTCTTCAGCTGCTCAGCCTCCTGCTTCATCTGTTCCATTTCCCCCATCTTTCTGACCTAGGGGTGGCTCCTCCACGTGGGGCAGCCTTGGTTCTGGGGAGACAAACCAAAGGAAGAGGAGTGAGGTGGGAAGGGCACTAATACAGCTGCTCAGTTATGCAGACATAGGCATCTCTGATAAAGGCTTGAACCGCTTTAAGCTATTCAATAACCAGCTATCAAATAGCTGATTAAGGCTTGGTAATATCATGCTGTAGCTGGTCAAAACCCTCAGCACTGGGGAAGATCGTACCGGGCCTGATCAAAGGTCCATTTAGGTTTGGATCCTGCTTACACGTACCCTGGGAAGCTGAAGACCTCCAGAGCCTCTTGCTGAGATTCTGGCCACACTTGTTACTTCATCTCTTTATTTTTCAATCTCCCTATTCCAATTCCTAGCAAATCCCTGGGTCGTCTTCATTGGCTTCTCCCTGTCCATGGCCAAGCTGTCCACCTCGGCTCTGGGAGGAGGAAACATGGCAGGGGGAGCCCAGCGACTATTTCCTATGATTTGTCCTAGGCAAAGCATCACCAGGCAGTGCTTACTGCCTCTTTGACCATCAAGGAAATCTGAGGGCTGCTGAGGTGCTCTGTCAGGGTTCCCTTCATGTTTCTCATTAAAAAAAAAAAAAAAAAAAAAAAAAAAGGAAAAAAGAAGTGGATGTCTAGGGAAGGATCTAAGAACATAACCAGGTAATGGTGCTTCAACTTTCCTGGCCCCAGCTTTTCACTGACATCCAAAGCCAGAGGCAGTGTTACTATATGCAAGTCCTTGACGGACTTTTCCTCTGTGCATTCATCCACACAGCTTTTGTGCCCATGTCAAAGTTTAGCATCCTCGATGCCCCATGGTGGTGACTTCCACAGCTTAGTGGCAGCTCTGCAGAGAAGTTCCTGTTTCTGTTACTCCCAAATGGCACTAGTTCCACTTGGTGGTCCCTAGCTTCTTAGGGGGAAGAAAGGGCAAATGACTGGTCTGTACTCACCCTAGCATTGTGCAGTATTTTACCAATCTTTGTCATATCCATCCTCATCCATCTCTTTTCCAGACTGCAGACCACACTTAGTTATTCCTCCCATGTAAGCCATTATATTCTACTACCTCTGTTGTTCTCTAAGCCCTTTTGACTTGTTTATAGAGTATAGAGGATTGTGGAGAGAGCAGTGAACCAGAACTGTAATCCATATTCAAGATACAGGTGCACCATACGATTATACAGCATCTCTGTTTTTGTTCTCTTTTTTCTCATTACATACACTTAAAACGTCACTAGTGATTCTGGCTTCTCCCACTCCTGTAGACAGATCTGGTCTTTCATTGCTTCAATCCTTCTCCCAGGTAGGTGTGAGTGTCCAGATGTGCCCCAGGTGTTGTTCTTCATTAAAACCAGCGCTTTGCCTCAAGGCCAAGAAGTGCTCCAGCAGCTTCTGCAGAATTTCTCCTAGTCCCTGTGGGTCATGTCGCCTCCATCCCCTCTGGCCTTTTTGCTCAAAGGCTTCGTTTCCTCCAGCCAAGAGGGCTCTGGGTCCTTCCATGCTAGGGGCAATCACAGGCAGATCGCTCCCAGGCCCCACCTTTGCTCGCTGCTTTGTAGAGCAATTTGGGTTTTCCCTCCAGGACCTCTTCCCCTGAGCATCCCCGTGGCCTCCAGGCAGAGCGAGCTCCTGCTTGGTCAGTGACTCCTGTGGCGTGGCTTTGTGTGTAGCAAAGGACAGGGAGACACAGGTTCCCCCTGGGCCCTGGGAGGCAGAGCTTGCTGCAGGGGGAGGCTAGTTCAGGCTGTACTTTGCAGGGGAAGAGCAGTACCTGCTGCCTGCCAGCCTGGACGGAGCCGCAGCGCTGCTGCCTCCTCCTTGCCCCCTGCCCATGGGCTGGACCCGGTGCTGGCCCGGTCTGCTGGCCCCTGCACGTGGTGAGGGACCTGCAGGGGAGCCCGGGGACTACCAGAGCCCACAGGCATGTGCCACAGCAGTGGCCTGGGGCTGCCAGCCTCGGCTATGCAGAAGGATGAGGACAGAGCAGCACCTGAGCTGGGCCCTTTCCACTTTTTTTCCCTTCTCTTGTTTTGGCAGAACAGTGATGACCATTGTTCCTAGCAAGGCTGTGCCTGGCTGGGCGATGCTGGCCATGAAAGCTGCCTGCCTGAGCTTCTCCATCTCTCAGCTGACCGACAGAGTGGGGAGATGCTGGGGAGGCCTGGCAGCTTTCAGCAGGAGGCTGCATGCCCTCCTCACCCTGTGGCACGTGCCCCCGGTTTCGGTGCGCAGTCAAGCTGTGGAGACCACGTCCCGCTCCGGTCGCTGCCTACCAGCACACCAAGCAGCAGCTCTGAACTTCCAGCCACCCTGCGGAGACCAGCCCTACCGCTGTGGTCACACCTTCCCCTTTCTCAGTTTTCCCTAGGACTGATCCTACCTCCCCTCCATCAGCCATGGGCGTCAGATCGCCTTTTCCTGCAGGGCCACCTCTTCCCTCCAGCTCTCTCCTTCCAGTCTCCTCAGCTCAGTCCCCAGGCTGTTCTTTCACATTTGGCCATCTGAGACCACTGTCCCTCCAGCCACCCTACTCTGTCTCTGTGGACTTCTGTTTCTGCCCACCCAGACCTGCGTGGAGATGGAAGCCTCATTCTCTCTTCCAGCTGCTGCCCCAGGTGAAGCCAGCTGCACATGTCCTCCTTGTTACCCATCAGACCCCCAGTCTTCCTGGCAGCTCTCCTCCTGCTTTTTCACTATTCTCTTCCCTTCCCCGGGTGTTTCTTTCTCAACTCTGGCCCTAGCACGGCAGCAATGGTTCCCAGGTGGTGAAGTTGCACAACCAGATGAGGGGCTTTCGGAGCCGGCAGGCAGATCAAATGGCAGGGGCACAATGTCGGGGACGGATAAAAAGGGCTAAATATAGAGAAGGTGCAGCTCAGGTTCAGGACTCTGTCCGAACCTTTAAATCCCTTAGAGGCAACACTCTAAATGAAGTTGGGAATTGTTCTCATCCTCAGAAGGACAAGGAGCCATAGATAAGTGATAATAATAGCTCCAGCTTCGCCTGTCGCCTCCACCAGGCATGTCCCAGTGCAATTTGTGGAGAGTGAGTTACCTGGTCCCCAGTGGAGAGCAGTGCCTCCCAGGAGGACCACGGTGGGCTTGCAAAAGAGCAGCTCATCATGGCCATGTAAATTTAGGACAGGAAATGGGGGAACCAAATGTGGAGGAACAGAGGAAAGGGGAACGGACTTTGGGAGTCTGGCCAAGGCGTATTCCTGCTGTGACCAGCGGAGCCTTAGGGATACACATTTCTTGTGGATCCACGGATCAGCTCACAGTTGCTCGTGGTAGTGGCCCAGCCTGGTTTTAATGGGAAAGGCTTATAACTGGTGCATGCTCAGTGCTTTCTGGAAGCAAGGGCTCTTCCAGGTGGATGCTACGCAGTAGAGGAAATCAGTCCTTAGGTACCTTTGCAAAAGCAATTCACCACCACAAGCCCAGCACTGCAAAGAGCTACTGACAGGAGGACCCTGGCACCAGCACCAGTCTAGAGTTGTGCATCCTACGAGCATCACTGAGGAGCATGGCGCAGCCAGAGCCTGGGCTTAGTCGGTTCACGCCAGCCCTCTTCTGAGCTCTGCCTGGTCTGAGCTCACCCAAGTTCACAGTTCTTGGCTTTTGAGACCATGTTTCATTTCTTCTGCTCTCCAACATGACAGTTCTTCCCCCTCCTGCCTTTTCTGACAAGCTTTCTGGAGGCACCTGCTCTAGCATTCCTGCCTGTGGGCAACCAGAGCTCTCCCGACCCCCCGGGTGTCTGCCCATGGCAGACCCAGCGCCTCTAGGGACCTGGGATCATCTGCCTTCTGCCTTTTGCTGCCACACAGTGACTTTTCAGGGCAGTGGCTGTCCCCCTTGCCCCATGCCATGGCAGGGGCCCAGCCTTCACCCCAGGGACTATCTTACCAAGCCACCTTGTAGGGACTGGGACGCAAGTGGTGGGTGGGAACAAAGCCAGGGTGAAGCCCTTTCTTTCCTATCCTCCAGGTAGCTTCCCACGCACGGGGGAGGGAGTGACCCCCCTGTGGGATACAAGGAGAGGGCTGGAAATAGAAAAGGGAAAGAAAGGTGCAGGAGGGAGGACAGAGTATTAATAGGCAGCATCCTTGGGTCTCTGTAATCCCTGGCTGGCTTCGTATGCTTGCCCTGGTCACCCTGGGCTCCTTGCAGAGCCGGATACAGAGATGATCCCCCTCTCCTGCGACGGAGATCAAAGGCCAAGGTAAAATTATCCTGCTCTGCTCCTTGCTTTCTGAGGGCGCCTTCTCCATCCAGAAAAGGAGCCAGCTGTGGAGGAGTGTGCACAGGGGCACACCAGGAGTGCGGGACTGTGCCTGGTCCCACAGGGGAGGTGTTACCCTCCTCTTCCAGTCTGGGGAGATCTACCTGCCAAGGATTGAACCAGCAACCCCATCCCAGTCCAAAGCCCCTCATCATTGTAAAGACATCTCAGCGCTAACCCCAATTCCTTCCTCACCGCTATCTTGCCTCCCCCATCCCCTGATGGGATCAGCCCTCGTACAAAGGCTTCCCGTAGGCTCACACCAAGAAACTCAGGGTCCCAAGTACCAGGCTCACCAAGGTGACCTGAGGTACCACAACAAGGCAGCATCCTTACCAGGATCCGTAGAGCGAGGTGTGCTGCAGTCCCCCCTGGATGGGACCCTCACAGCCTTCCTCCCCAGCCGAGAACAGCTCCCCGCCAGCCAGAAGCCCCTCGTCCCTGCGTGGCCTCCAGTCAGTCCTGTCTGTCCACCCGGCGAGTCCCTTGCTCCCTCTCTGCTCCTCAGCCTCTCCCAGGACTGATCTCCCCATGGGGAGCTGGAAGGCTGTGGACGGGAGGGGTTGGGGGAGGGCTGATTCCAGGAGCAGCGTCAGGCAAATTAAATCAGACACCAGAGACTTGGGGAAATCGGATTGGGACGTAATGCAAAGCAGGTGGATGGGGAGGGGTGAAAAAAAAGAGTAGCACGCTGCTCCTGAAGGGAAAGAAACCATCACAGTTGGATTTGACTCACTCTGTTTATATCAGCAACAAACTAATAAAGCAAAGATTAGCCAGAACAGGCTAGGATTATCAGCCACTGGGGCAGGGCTTGCTGCACCTCACAGTCCACAGGAATTCCTGTTTTCCTGGGGACAGCATGCCACTCGTGTCCTGGGCAGAGCGGGAAGAGGGATGGTGCTACCCACGGTGGCTCTGCCGAGGGAAAACCAGTGGCAGAGCTGGGGTCACACCCCCCGCAGCAACAAACTGGGCTCTGCATGGGGGAAACCGAACTGGGCACAGGGGCCAGGGGTGGCAAAAGATTTGGTGGCATGCCTTTTGGCAGCCACTTTAGTGGGATGCTCTGAGGGGATTATCTTGGCCTCAATCTCTTTTAATCTCTCCCACGGCTTTGGCCCAAGCCCGAGATAAATACCTTTTAACGGATCTCATCTGACGTCAGGAGGCCATCAGTCTAATCACCCCAGCCACCTCTGGGCAAAGCAAGCCAGAGATGTGGACAGTGACCCCTCACCCAACACATCCTCGTCAAGCAGGAACTGTCCAGCACCCCCACGTAAATCATCAGGATGGACCCACGAGCGCTGGGATGTGATGGACCTCTCGCCAGGGACAGGGAATTTGAAATGCACCCATCAAATTGCCTTTTTCTGCCATGACCCTGGGGAGGACAGGGGCCAAAAAGGGTTGCCAATGCAGACTACTTCCCAAGCTTGCGCGTTAAGGAAGCGCTGGGAAAAAGGAAGCACTGAGGAAAGACTTCCCTTTCCATGGAGCAGGGGCCCTGTGCCAACAGTGATGAGGGGAATCATTCACCCACCTCTTACACCACTGGCCCTGACCCTACAGATTTCTTCCACCTGAACTGCTGTTGGGGTCTCCACGCACAACTCTCATCAAGGCCTGATGTATGTCATGACCACAGATTGATCTCTGGCTCTAATGCTTCCCAGGAAAAGGGTCAGTGCTCTTTTTGATACTCCATATCCACCCCATTCAATTCCTGTTTGGCTACAATATAATCCCATCTCGGACACTAATCCCCTGTGCAGTGACAGCAGGGTGGAAAATGATAAACAAAATATCTCTTCTGTTTTCAGGGGCAGTTTGGTGCACGGGAAGGGAGGGGGGGGAAAAAAAAGAGGCCCTGCTGCGGGGACACATGAGCATACAGTGTTTTTTCATAACAGCACTCCCCACCCTATCCAGGGCAAAGTCATGGCAGTGCTCTCCCCCACTGGAAGTAGCTGGCGTTTGGGCAAACACTTCATTTTCTTTCACTGAAGGCTCAATCTCTTTCCATAATTGGTTAATTAAATTTCCATCAGCAACAAGTGTGCATGTCTCCCTCCTGGTGTACAGACTCAAGCTCCCACCAACATCTGTGTCCAAAATTTTGCTTTTATTCCATATATTCACAGTCCCTCACCTTCCCTCCCTCAGACCAGTTGTGAGGTTCTGGAGTTTACAGGCGCTTAGGAAATGCAGAGGCTTCCGTTATGAGTTCTTTAACGTGAGACAGCCCTCGCTGAAAGACCCCAGGCTCCTCCTCCCCCTCAGGTTTGGCCCTGGCTGACAGAGAAGCTGGCACTCAGAGGAGTCGGGTGAGGAGACCCGATCTTCTCACTTCTGAGTGAGACAGACACATTGGTGAGGCAGGGAAGGAAGTTCCTGGTGTCACCGACTTTCATACTCTGTCCCTGCACCCATTTTTCAGCTGCTGGGATGTCACAGAGAAGAAAGCTGCATCCCTCCCCATCGCTACAGCTCTAGCATGCTAATACACTGCGCTACGGCCTCCGTGGTCCCGGTGCTACCACAGCCCACCAGGCCATGGTGTGTGCCAGTCCTGCCCCTGGGGCCCCATGTGCTCAGAACTCATCTCTGGCCCGCAGCTCCTTGGGTTGCTGTGTCCCGCCCGAGCCAGGCTTCTGTCTCTGGCTCGTGGGCCTGGCTCCGCCGCTGGGAACAGGAGGCTCTGCGGAGGATCTGCCGCTGCGACCAGCCCCCCGACGCTCTCCATCAGGCCGGTCCTGCTCCACAGCCCTCTGCTCCATCAGCTTCTCCGCCTTCACCCGTTCCTGCATAGACAGATATGACTACTAGAATCTTGGCTCTGCCTGCAGGGGCTGACAAGACACATCTCATCTTTGCCACATCCATCCAAGCCCCTCAGAGCCTGTTCTCCTTTGCAGGACCCATCACAGGCTGGCCCCTCCACCCAGCACCTGGTCAGAGGACGGCCCCCCGCTGCTGCACTAGCCCCTGCCCCACGGGAAAGCCCACAAGCCATTCCTCAGGGTGATCTGTTCTTGCTTGGAGGTACTCATATCCATTTCTTCAGCATGGTCCTTTACCTGCTCAGCATGCTCCTGGGAGTGCGTGTACCACAGAGCAATGGCGCAGCGCCTTCCACGGCTCACTGCCCACACGCCATGGGGGTTCTCCTTGCCAGAGCTGAAGGCTACCAGCCTCCCACACTTAGGTTGCACCTTAGCCTGCCAGGAGAGAAGAGACAATGAAGCCAGTAGCCCCCCTGCTCTGGGGTACACAGTCCTACAGAGGTCACACTGCCTCTGGGAACATGGAAGAGCAGACAGCTGCTAGGCACCCACTGCCAGTCTATAAGCAAGGCAGACCTTGGGGACAGAGAGAGAATCAAAGGGACAACGCAGGTCACAGACACCCACAGACTGCAAGAGGCTGGAACATCTCAGCTGGGAAGGAGTTAACCTCTCCTCTGTCTGTGGTTTGCCTCAATTTGCCTTTAGCTGCCACTATTTGAATCTGCCACAGCACCAGCACTGGACTGTTTTTTTTGGAGTGGTGGTATCCAATAACCAACTGGTTTCCTTCCACCCAGACTGTCTCACCCTCAGTCCTCTCTCCTTCTTTTGGCCAGTCCCAGACTTACTGTGACAGTCACA
Source organism: Falco punctatus (assembly GCF_963210335.1). NCBI lineage: Eukaryota > Metazoa > Chordata > Aves > Falconiformes > Falconidae > Falco > Falco punctatus. The sequence continues at coordinate 847,811 of NC_137585.1, forward strand.
GTGTCCATTTCAGTGAAGAAAAGGCCCCCACCTTGGAAGTCATCATTGAGGTAGAGAATGCCACTGTGGACGAAAAGGAAGAGGACATAAAGACAGTGAAGGTCATTCCTCCCAGGTGTCTCCCCACACTTCTTGTCACAGGAGGCTGTGGATACCAGTGGTTCAAAAATCGAGTAGACCAGTTAACAGAATCAATTTGAAGTACAGCAGCACCTAGCTCAGAGGAGGCTGTGAGCTGCAAGCCACAGAAGGCGAGGAGAGCGTACCAGGTAGTTAGCTCTACACTCCTGTCCTGGTTTGGTTTGGTTTGGTTTTAATCCTCTGCAGCATGCATCTGTGGCATTGTTGTGACAATGCCCTGGGCTAGGCAGACTTTGGTTCTGACCTGGTATGACGCCGTCTATGTTTTGAGATTGGAAATAATCCAAAGCCTGGAAAAGGAGGCTGATCAGCAAAGAAGGCCATGTCTTAAGAGTCAGGGAATTTCAGGGTAACACAAGAATGGTCAAAAAGAGGCTCAGTGCATGCAAAAAAGAAAATTAAACCAAGACATTTCTTTACTAATATGTTAGACTAAAAAAGAAGTACTGAAGCAACTGTGTAGTGCATGCGAGACCACAGTCAACCAGGTGAAAGAATGGACCACAGACTACTTGAGTTCCTCTTGGTATTCAATTAAGTTGATAGAAAATGTCAGAGGAGCAAGAGAGGCTCATTAATGGGACTGGGAGAAAGAAACAGAAATCAATACTGTGGCTGCTGAAACAAAACGTTAAGGACAGCAAGAGGATTACCAACCCTGAAACCCAGGAAGTTATAGCTCTTCTGCCACAGGGTTTTAGTAAGACTCTGAAGTGTGGTAACACGACTGGAGAAAAGCAAGGGCAGCTCTCACACGCCCGAAGGGGCAGCAGGGCTGAAGCATAAACAGGCCTGTTAGCCTGACCTCAGGAGTCTGCTGGGCTTTAGACTCCATTTCTGAGGAGAAGGGTAACTGAAGGACAAGAGGTAAATAGAGAACAGTCTTAAAATGTAATGTGGGGTTACTAAAAGCAGATTGGGCTAGCCACACAATCTTTGACAAAACAGTTATTTCCCAAGGAAGGACAACATGCTTGATCTTCAGCAGTTTGGACTCCGGTAAAAGTACTCAAAACAGTTCCACTAAACAAATTACTAAGGAATACAGAGAAGGTGAAAAAGAGCACGTGAACAGCACACAGTGACTAGTGCACCACTGGCACCGAAAGGAGTACTGTTCGCTTGGAGGAGCAGCACTCGGACTCTTGGACGCCTGGGCCCAATCCTGTTCAATAGTTTCATTAATGACCATAGCACAAATACAAAGAAGAAATCCAGGAAGCCCAGAGCACAAGGATCTCTTTCAAAAGGACGCTGGAATTGCTCGGCCCTTGTGAGCTGGCTGGTCACTCACAAATCATTCTGCAAGAGGACATGAATACTCCTGGAAATAGGTCAGTGGCACAGATGCCAGGAAGATATTTTAACATACATTTGAGCAGAAGTTAGAGAAGCCCACTACCCAGGGAGGAACGAGGTGGCAGGACAGCTTTCCCACAGAAGGGGCAGAGATCTAACCAGTTACATGACAGAGCCTGGTAACTTTGTAATCTGACTATACCAACTCAGTATCAGAAGGGAAATGGACTCAAGGATACTGGAATTCCCTCCAAGTCCCACACCCTTACCATAGGCTGTTCAGAAAGGATTTCTGCTCAAGGTACAGCTACCACTCAAAGAAAAGGCAAAGAAGATTCCTGGATGCCCAGAGATGGGATGGTAAATAGGAGGAATCAACTGCGGTGAACTGACCTCACTTAGCTACAGCATGCAACAATTGTCAACATCTTTAAAATATATTTCAGGTTCTTTCACAGAAGAGTAACAAAACCTGCCACAGGCTGGAAAAGAACTCTCACATGGAATGGAAAAACCCAACACAAAGCACTGGCAGTGAACCCAGTGAACCTTGAGACAGATGAACGGAGAGAATAGTCAAAGTACACTGACTGCTCAAACAAAGGAAATCCAAGGAGCCTGGTTGTCTCTCTCCTGCAGTGCATGGAAAACCATGGAAGACAGAACTCGAATAGAAGAAACAAGACTGTCATAAGGGCTGGCAGTGGACTGTAGTAGTGTGGTTGACCCACAAGGCAATGATCTGTTATCATGGTTCTAGTCTGTGCAGCCTCCCAGCCTCATTCTGCTCTCTGTTAACGCTGACTGTGAGAAGGGAGAAAGGGCAGATCATCTCCCCAACCTAGGGAAGGTGTTTCACACCTCATTCTCAAGCCACTGGTGCAGCCTCTGCCTGATGCTACAGTCCTGGCTGGCTTTGAGCCAACAACCCATCACCTCATTTCTATAAGCTGAGCTCATTCTCTGATGGGGCCAGGGAGGCGTTCTGATCTCCACATGATCTAATGCAGGTGCCCTTCTCTTACCTGTAGTCCCTGTACACATAGGCAGGTGGCTCTCTCCAGCACTCTTGCCCCTCAGGATCCAAGAGACAATTATCAGCATGGACAGGGTGACTAAGATCCATGCGGCCTTCCTGCTCCTCTGAAAAGGGAAGTTACAAAAAAGAATACCGGCATTTTCAGTTTCAAGAAAGAATAAAGCAGAGAGAAAGGGGCACAGTGAGAGTAAAAGGGAAGAGACACTCCTGAGAGCACGTGGCTGGGACTGAGGATACTCTCCAGGAGACAGGGACTAACAGGGTGAAACTGTTACCGTCTACAGCCGTCCGGCACACAAGGTGTGTGAATGAGAAATGGAGTTTCTTTCCAGGAGTAAAATAGGACTCTATGATTCTCCGCGACTTCTCACTCGCCTGCAGAAGCAATTTGGCATCTCTCCAGTCCACGTCCCCATTCTGGGCCAGCTGCAAGTGAAAACCAAGCCTGTAAGAATACTTACATACAAAGATACTCTTAAGAAATGATACATGTATGCAGTACAGGAGAGAGCTGTGTAAATTCCTCTGGTCACACATGCAAGAACAGAACATGTTTTCTCATGTAAATACAAGGCAGGAGTACAGCAATTCTTTCCTTCTACTCAGCACATGAAGCCACATCTGGAATGCAGCATCATTTTGGGTATGCAAGGGACACTAACAAACTGGAGTTGAGTCTTCAGTGAAGAGCCTTAAGATGGCAGGGGTGTTGGAGCACGACCTAGAAAAAGAGGCTGGAAGAGCTGGGTTTCTCCAGCCTAGAGAAGGCCAAAGGAGGATGTAACAACAGTCTCCTGTCACCTAAAAGAGGGTTATACAGAGGATGGAGACAGTCTCTCCTCAGAGGGACATGCTGAAAAGACGAGAGGTGACAGGCAAAAGCTGCAGCAGGGGAAATTTTAGCTACATATAAAGAAAAATTTCATTGTCCCAAGAGAGGTAGGTACATCACTGAAACAGGTGCCCAGAGAGGCTGGGGAATTTCCACCCTTGGGGATATTCCAGACTTGCCTGCGCAATGCCTTGAGGAATCTCATCTGGCTTTGGAATTAGCCATGCTGTGAGCAGGAGGTCAGACTAGACAGCTCCAGAGGCTCCTTCCACCTTTATTCTCCAGTTCTAAGCTAAGCTTGTCTGTAAGACCACTGCTAAGGGACAAGTAGCAATCCCAAAACCCTGTCTCACAGAAGAGAAAGCACTTGTCAGGCCCACCGTGTACAACGTGCCCACATGTGATCATGGAGGATGAGGGGTGGGGAGACCACACATGTGCTTGCAAGGAAGATAACACCCCCATGACCTCATCCAGCATACACTTCACAGAGAAAAACGTGCGGGTGGCAAACACTCTTTCTGGACCATCAAGAAGGCAGCAGTCTCACAGAACCGCTTACCTGTGCGGCCTTCAAAACAGTTAAGCCTTCAAATCTCTCATGTGGGGTGTGAGGCGACCGTCTCGCCCGGAAGCCATCTCCTGCTTCTCCTGCTGCCTGGAACAGGATACAAATGGCACACATGAGGCTGCCACCCGTCCTCCATGGAAACACTGCAACCCTGCCTGCTGAGGAGGAAAGTATGCACACAGGAGCTCCTACAAGACCCAGGTCTCACCTTTGTCAGCCGCAGAAGGTCCTCGCACTCAGACTCCGTCAGCACTCTGTCAAATACGACCCTCTGGGTCCCATTCATCTGGCGGGAATCCATCGTGACAGCAATACTCTCAAAAGGCAAAGGACCTGTCAAGAAGCAAGTACAGATGAATATAAGGAAACTTTGGATGAGAAGCCCTCAGACATCCACCCCCAGCCTGAATAAAGAAGTGGAGAGACACTATACATTCTCTGAGAAGATAGGACAGTCCCCCAGAAGTGCCCACTCCTCGCAGACCTGGGCCACTTGCACCCCTCACATGCTTCAGGGGAACCAGAGCATCAGCTGAGGAAGCTGGCCTACAGCGAGTGCTTCAGGAGCCAGCGGAAACTTTGGGCTTGCTGGGAGAGCAGCAGGGAGCTGGGGAAAGTTGAGTGCACTGTGGATCGCAGCAGCAGAACAGGTCCAGCCTACTGGGGTGAGGCTCTGGAGAAAAGAAGCAGGTAAACACCTCCATCAACTCTCCTTTCAATCACACATCTTATCGCAGGATTATCTCCAGTGAATCTATTTTCTTCAGCCCCAAAGAGAAGCAAAGGATATTAGTTGGTGATTTGGTCTTTGGCCTTTTTACCCCCCTGCCTCTGACCCCTGGATGGTCAGGAATGCCAAGGCACTCAGGCCCTCAGAACGACCTGCTCCCCCACGTGTCACAGCAGAGGACCACCTGGGGTCACTTCAAGCAAAGCCTCCAGGAAAGAGCCCTGCAAGAGGCTGCTTGTCCGCACCTAAGAACAGAGGACCAGCAAGAACACGGGACACTGCGCTGCAGTCTATAGCATTCAGCCACAAACTATTTGGACTTGTCTTTTTTGGGGAAAGACATGCCCAAGCCGAATAGCCTATTTCCAGTTTCTATTCCCCAGCCCCGTCTCCTTGTCTCCTTCACAAAAAACTGTTGTTTGAAGTCGAGCTAGTGGAGTTGAACCAGGTTTGGTGTAGACATGCCTGCCACACTGAACAGGGATCTGCATGTCCACAGGCACGTCACGTATTCAGGCATCACTGCTCTCAGCTTCTCCAGCCACAGTGCTCTTTGAAATCTCATCCCAGACATGTATGCAGTGAGATTTTGCAAGACTACACATGCACCGAAGAAGGAGAAAAGAAACAGTGAGAAGACCTGCTGAGCCATTCGAGTCAGTCTGCATCTAGCATTCAAATGTCTGAGGATGGAAGAAAAGACAGTACTTAGTCTGACTAAGCCTGGCTGACTGAATCCCAGTCCTTCTCCAAGCTCTTTTACTTACCCCTCTTCTCCCACTCTTCCACATCCAGAGTTTGCTGCTTTTGCTTCTCCTGATCCTCTCTCGGAAGCAAAGGAAAAAACAGAGACCAGGCCTGTCAGCGCACAGAGCTATACCTAACCCTCCTCTGCGGTAGCATTTCACATCCTTCCTGTTCCTGTTTTGACCATTCCTCAGCAGGTGTATTGTACCACCCCCTACTTCCAACACTTATATTTCAGTTCCAGATGACTTGGCCAACCTTACCTGTGTTTTCCCTTGAGGTTTTCAGGAATCAGGTCATCTGGAGTCCAAAGATCCTGTAGGAACAAATGCAGATGGTTCAATACACAACAAACTTGTCCCACACTGGTTCATGTCAAACGGCCAGCTCCTTGTCCCACTTCTCCAGTGACTACCAGACCACCGGTTCTGGCCTGCTTCTGACAAGAGCCAGATTGGGCTAATGGATATGGTTACAGCAGCAGTTTCAAACTAACTTCAGTCTTTGAGCAGCAAAAAGGCCTTAAAGGTCCACCTCATAAGGACTTGGGGGACCTTCTCATCAGCATCTGATCCCTTCTGGATCAGGTGCTACTGACGTGAATTCTGGCAACTGTCTTGGTGAAATCAGGGCAGGAAGATTAAGATGATACTGTTACTTACAGGGTCGTTAAACGCTCCTCCTAGATGCTCCACTGCATAATAAATCAACTTCTTCTCCATCAGAGATCTCTGCACATAATGTTCAATATTCTAAGGAAGGAAAGAGCCTGTCAAACTATGCCACAAAAGACAATCCCATCCCTCTCCACGGCAGAAACCTGCCCCAACACACTGCTGTGCACGATGAAAGCCCAGTTCTGTCCTGAAGAGCCTGGTATAGAAGTAAACTCAGGCTCGTTCCTTCAGTCCTGGGCTTGACATGCATCTACAGTGAAACATGTTTCCTTTTTTGTCTCCTGGACTGTGATCCTGTTGTATGGGACAGGAGAGGGCCAAAAAGTACAGACCTGGGGTTGTAACTACCTGTCTGGCTGTGATAGCTGTGTCTTCTCCCAGTTCTGTGCGATACTCTCTCATTTTCTCCAACATCAGCTCATCCGTGGGATAGAAGAGCAAGTAGGAAGCAGCACATTCAGCAGCCAGTGTCTGGTTCCCAACTTGGGCAGGGACAGAACAGAACAAACAAGTAAGTCTCTCAAAGCTTGATGTTAGCAGCAAATGCGTTTAGCCCAGCAGCACCCAATGCCCCAGCTGGGATCCAGTAGCAGGAGGCCTTACACCGAGCACACATCAATCCCTGCCTAGTTGGGAGTCTACCCAACGATGGGCAGAGAATACAGGGAATGACCCTGGTGAAGAATGGGCTCACTTTATAAACACTTATTGGGAACTTGTTCAAAGGAGACAGAGAAAAAGTATGTATGTGTTTGAAAGAAAGATGGTCCCACTTCCCCCACCCGACAGACATGATGAGGGGTCTTTCGGATACAAGTTTTACCAATGGTCTGACAGAGGAGATGAGACAGCTGGGTCAGCATGGGATGGAGCAGAAGCATTCAAGAGAACTGAGGGACATGTGAAAGTGACAGGGTGACAGGACGACCAGTGTCACAACAGGCCATCAGTTCAGTGAGGGCAGGCAGAGCTGACTCAGAAGGAATACCACTGTTGAGATGAGATGCACGCACATGCTCTAGCTAGGAAGTGGGGATCTGGTCTGGAGCCACGTACTGAAAAGGAGGGTATAAAATACACAGCAGATGGACGGAGCAAGGGCTTGAAATGGGGCGTGCTGAAGGAAAGAAGTAGCAGCAGCCACCCATCACAGAAGCTGCACAGGGAGACTGAAGTGGATCACAAGGGACCTCTCCCAGGGTGGCCACAGGCTTGAGCAAGAGAAGAGAGATTCTGGGAAGAGCTGGGGAGCAGACAGGGGTAGAGAGAGGTAAGGCACAGGTCAGTGTGCCACTTGTCCCCATGACATGCTGCCCTCCAGGTCCAGAGGCAAAGGGCAAGTTTAGGGATACCACAGCATAACCTGCTGGGTCGTGGCTCTGCTCACCTTGATCATAGGCAAACTGCAGTAAATCAAGATGAGAGGGTATGAAATCTTCTGTGGCAGAAATCCGCCCTGGCTTTGTGGCAATTTCAAGGACGCATTGCTGCCTGCACTTCAAAACCTGAATATAATGGGCTGCAAGAGAGAGGAGCAAGAAAGGCAGTAGCTCACACTTCTTCCAGACAGGAGCACAGGGAAATTGGGCATATCCAGTGTGGGGCACATGGCCTTCCTACCCAACCCTCTGTGCCTCTCACGCTACCTGCAATGGCTTCGTACAGGCCAGGCTGCATCTCCTCCTCCTCCTCGACCTCATCCTCCCAAGGCCCTTCACACAGGGCACGACACTCTTCCAGTGCTGACAGTGCTTCTGTGAGTGACTCCTCCAGCCTGGCCACAGCCTGCACGTACTCATCTGCGTTGTAGTGCTGCACCCCAGCCTCATATGCTTCCTGCAAAGGACAGACCCAGGTCCCCCATCGGTGTGGGTGACACCAAAGGATGCCCTGAGACTCTGAGTTGCTCACAGGGTAGTGCTGACATCTAGGGGCCTGCCTGATCATCCACAGCCCACCACGCAGTGACAGCAAATCTTCTGGACTTAAGCCAAATATTCTTCTCCAAGGCCCTGCAGCCTGCCGTAACTGTCACCAGAAAGTCTCTCTATCACACTTGCAATGGTCTGTCCTCGCCCTGAAGAGAAGGCTTCAAGGAGACCTTCTTGCAGCTTTTAAAATATAAAGGGGGCTTATAAGAAAGACTGAGTGAGACTTCTGACCAAGGCCCGTAACGACCAGACAAGGGGCAATGGTTTTAAACTGGAAGAGGGTAGATTTATATCAGTGTTAAGGAAGACACTTGTTGTGTCGAGGGTGGTGAGACACTGGAGCAGGTTGCCCAGAGAAGCAGTGGGTGCCCCATCCTTGTAAGAGCTCAAGGCCAGGCTGGACAGGGCTGGGAGCGACCCGGGCTGGTGGGAGGTGTCCCTGTCCATGGCAGGGCATCGGAACTAGGCGATCTTTAAGGTCCCTTCCAGTCGAAATCACTCGATTCTATGTATGGGAGCCCTGTCTTGAGCCATGGACCTTATATGGGAAGACATCAGGGTCCCAGACTGGTCGCTAGGATGGGATAAGCGCTGCTGATGCCCAGCTCTGCATCGAACCCTCACCCAGTGTGGTGTGGCCTCCAGGTCCCGGAAATTGTCTGACTTCACCCCTGACATACGACGGTACTTCTCTATGTCCTCCCGCATTTGGAGGTGCTGGGGGTTGGCGACGAAGAAGGTGTGAGCGGCGGACACTGCCTGATCCAGCTTCTTCAGCTGCGGAGAAAAGGCAGCGGCGCCTGTCACACCGCTGTGTGCCCTCTTCCCTTCACACCCCCCAACCCAGATGCTCCTGGATGCACCCACAAGGCACCTGTTCCCCACGCTGCCCTGAGAGCCCCTGTGTGGGCTGGTGAGCCCCCTGCCCACCACCTCACCCAGCCTCCAGCAGAGCCCCCTGCCTACCCCCCTCTCTCAGCCTCCAAGAGAGCCCCCTGCCCAACCCCCCCTCGGCCCTCCAAGAGAGCCCCCTGCCCACCCCCTCTCCAGCCTCCAGCAGAGCCCCCTGCCCCTCCCACCCCCCAGCCCTCCAGCAGAGCCCCCGGCCCACCCTCGCAGCCGGCAGCCCCCGGCTCGGGCCTCCACAGCCCCTCGGGGCCTGCCCAGCGCCCGGGGCAGCGCCCACCGCGGGACGCCCCCGGCCCCTACCTGGAAGAAGGCGACCTGGAGGTAGTTGTAGGGCTCCCGCTGCTGGAAGTCGCGGCGGATGGCGAGGCTGGCGCGGTGGGCGGAGGGCGCGGCGCCCAGCCGCCGGCCCAGGCAGTGCTGCAGGCAGTCGGCGCGCTGCAGCACCCGCCCGAAGAGCGCGGCCTCCCAGGGCCCGCTGCCCGCCGGCGGCCCGCCGAGGAAGGCCGCCTCCCGGCGGCAGGCAGCGCGGCAGGCGCGGCGGGCCGCCCGCAGCCCCGCGTAGCTGTGCAGGGCGCGCTGCAGCAGCTCGGCCGCCCGGCCCCAGTCCCGGGCGAAGTACGCCCGCACGCCGTCCGCGTACAGCAGGTCGTAGGGGACTAGGCGGCCCGGCGACGTGGCGGCGGCGGCGGCGAGGAGCAGCCCCAGGCCGAGCAGGGACGCCATGGCCGCGGAGGCGGGGGGCGGCAGCCTGGCGAGCCGCGGGCTGAGCCCACCCCGGGGGCCGGGCCGGGGCCGCGGTGGGCGGGAGGCCGGCCGCCCCTGGGCGGGGGCGGGGGCCGGGGCCGAGGCCCCCTCCGGGCCGGCAGGCCCTGCCGCCGTTGCCGGGGGTCGGGGCGGGCCCAGCACTGCCCGGCACGGTCCTGCAGGCCGGTGTGTGCCAGGCGGCCCCCGCGCTGCCCCCCGGGTCCCCGGGCCCAGCGCGGTGCCCCCCGGCGGCTGTGGCTGGCCCCTCCGCCGGTGCGGGCGCGGCCTGACCGTCCCCTCGCATGGGGAAGCGCTTTGGAGGCGAAGGGCTGCCCGCCGACAGCCGAGCCGCGGCCCCTGGCTGGAACGGCAGCCGGCACCGGGCGGGACAGGGCCCGGCCGCCGCTCGCTACCCTGCAGCGCCCTGCCAGCAGGGTTTGGCGGCCAGGAGCCCGCTCCAGACCTCACCGCTCCCGGCTTCGGCGGCGTGGGCGGCTGGGGGCTTCCCCCGGAAGGCTCTGCCACCCTTCCCGTCTGGGTGAGAAGTGTGGGCCGCCGTGTTCCCATGCAGTGTTCCCACTGGAACCAACAGCTGGCACTGGTGAAAGGAGGTGTTATGGCTCCGGGTCTTTTTGGAGAGAATTTAATTATTTTCAAGCCTTTGCCTCAAAGCAATACCTTTTGCTGAGCAGTATCAGAAAACACAGAGGCCGCTCCTGCGTAGCTGTAGGCAGCCCGAGTGTCCCCTGAAATGGCCAGGGAAAACCTTTCACCCAGACTCCCGTGACAGCTCCTCCACGCGCTTCGTTCCCTTCCTTGGGCTGCTGAGCATCTGCTGCCTTCCAATGCACTGACAAGAAAGGGAAGGAGAGGGAGGAAAGGAGCCTCGCACATTCCGCCTTTCCCTTCCAGAAGCCTGTGAAGAAGCTTCATTAAACACTGGGACAGTCATTTTGTTTCTATGGAAACAAAATTATTACTAATATATTATTTTTAAAACAGACACACGATTGACACTCCAAATATAGAATTTTAATACCATTCTGTGTCTGCCTTGTCTCTTCGGGCAGAGCGGATGCGAGGGTGTGGAGTTCATGAAAGGATGGGACTGGTGAGGGTGCCAGGTGGTGGTGGTGGTGGTTGATGTATTTGTAACCTGAGAGCAGGCACAGGCTGTCTGTCCGTCAGTCGAGCCACCTTCTGTGGGTCTGTCCCACTTCTTTTTCCCCCACCAGCATGGGGTGCCATGCTTCCTGCCTGCTGGCAAGAAAGATGAGAATGCAAATTAGTGATCGGGTCCCAGGACAAAGGGAACACTTGAAGTTTTATTTAAAAATTGTGATGGCACTGAATGTTTTTGATGCGATCTCTTATAGTTTGGGATCCTGGAAGGTCTGTGGCTCGCAGGCCTCAAGGGTCCTTTCGCGCGGTGCCTGCTCTCCATCTGGCAGATGCCAGGCTTCGTTGCCAGCCAAGGAGCAGCGCCGTGGCCGGTCGGTGTTCTCCTCCTCTCTGCTGCCGAGGGAGAGGCGGCGATCGCGGCGTGATGCGAGCAAGAGACGGGAGTGCCGTGGGCTGCAGGCTGGGGTGGGTTGCGGCGTCTCGTCAATGAACGTTGTGATCTCATCTCGGAAGAAGCAGGCGCTGGAGCTGGAGCCCCGGGGCATCAGCCCCCCCTCCAAAAACTGCCGTAGGGTTGTCAGCTCATCTTCTGGGGGCCGCCGGCGGTGCTGGTAGTCATGCAGCTGAGGAGGCAAGAAGCCGGGGCTTCCAGGCTTGCGGGGGGGGGAAATGCGGATATCGTCAGAAGAAGACCACTTGTGTAGGAAGGATGGAGCGGACCGGTGGGAGGAGAAGATGTTAGTCTCATCATGTGACATTCTCCGGGAGATAGGGACCTGGAAAACAGAGAAGGAGGCAGGTGACGGAAGACTCAAAGAGACAGAACCGGAGGGGAGTAGCTGGGGCTTTCTCAAGAGGAGAGGCTCAAGAGGACACAAGGCACGGGAGACTGACAGGGAAGGACATGTGTTGTGGGGCTGCCCCTGCCAGCTCTCGGCTCACCTGCAGATAGTGCACCTTGTCCTGGGGCAACAACATGTGGTGCATGGGTAGCAGCTTGATATCCCGGGAGTCCCGCTTCACAGCTGCCGCACCATTCGCATCAAATCTTACTTTGCAGATCCTGCCGTCGCCATAATCATCGCACGCCCCATCTGATGGCAAAGAGGAGAACAGCAGTCAACACTTTTCAGCCAGCAGAGGGTTATCGGGGCATCTATTATATGGACGCCATCCTAATGCTTGTCTGACTTCTGCTGCCCTCCCTACAGCCCCTCAGGACTCACCTCTGAACAAGGACCTCGTCTTTCTGCTTGCAGCAGCACTAAAGCACCCAGGGACTGCCCTGTTTCTTCCGCTTCGCTTTTGAATCGCTTGCTGCCAGAACTTGGACCTTTGGATCAGTGAGTTGGGCTGAAGCCCAGCGTGTCACTTTCGCTGTGGTTTGGCAGCTGTACACATCGTCTCTACTCTTGGCATCTACTGTGAAGGATGTTGCGCTAATTTTTCCTGGATGCTAGTGAGTCCTAAGGCAGCAAGCAAGTGGCAGAGCCTTCTCCAGAATAAATTTTCTTATGGTTGCCAACTCCAAGCTGTAACACAAATCCCACCTAGCCACCCACACCACCGCTCCGAGTGCCGTCAAGTCCTTTTCCCAAGGCAGACCCCTCTTTCCTCTGCTGTGGTCTTTTGAGGAGGGAGTTAGTGAAGAAAGGGTGGCAAGGAGCTTACCATCGTCTCCGTCTTCCTCAGACATGATAGCCACACACTGCTCCCAGACAGTGCGGAGATCTGCTCGGTAGCGCTCACAGGACCAGATGAAGGAGGGGAGCAGCAGGGTCTGCACCATGGAGCACCAGAGCACAGCCAGGACCATCCAGGTGGGGGCCGTATCATAGCGCAGGCTAAAAAAGCTCACGACCTTCAAGGTAAGAGAGAGAAACAATGATGAGAAGGAAGACAGAAGTGGGGATGGAGGGAGAAAGATAATGGGAGTCAATTCTGTAGTAGAATGTAATCTGTCTGTAAAGGATTTTCCAAGTCGTCACCCCATGCCCCTTTGAAATGCTGTTCCTGGGGTGTTGTCCCAGGTTTGATGGACCATATTCCAAGCTGTCACATCTGTAGCGTAAGACCTGGTGCTAGCATCCCTTCTTCCCTCCCTGTGTTCATTATGAGCTGGAGCTAAATAGGTGCTGACAAAGGACACAGCCACTGGAAAGAAAAGCTGTGACTAAGCCTCTGTTCTCTTAATGATTCCCTTTAAGAACTTCCTCAGCTCTCCAGTTTCGCAGAGAATCAACCAGCCAGCCGAAACCTGAATGCTGACTACAACCGTACAAGCAGAAGGGAAAAAAACTCTCTGCAACAGCTTTTAAAGCTGGTGTATCTGTTCTCCAGCAGCAAATTGGAGAAATGGAAATCTCATCGTTTTTACAGAGGTAGAGCCCCCTGTAAGTTTGCACAGTAATTCCCTCTCCTCTCAGACACTTAAAAACTTCCACAGTGGTTTTAGCTGTGTGGTGTGTATTCCCCAGGCTTAGATTTGTCTTAAGAAAATGCCACTGCGGAAGGATGAGAGAATTACTGCAATCTTTTTAAAACTGGTTCTCAGAATAACACCGATTCAGATGCAGCAGCTCTGCGGCTGGTGGACAGAGGACAAAGTTTCTTCTCTAAAAGTTGAGAGGAAGGGAAATCTAGTTTAACTGCAGACTCTGAAGGGAAAGGGAGAACTCGCTGCTTACCAAGATAGGCACCCCAGTGAGTGTGTCATACAGGAAGACAATAGCGCTGATGAGGTTGGTCATCTGCAAGGAGGTCTTGGCTGACTCAGAGCCATCCAGTGAAGACCTCCTTTTGCCTCGTACGTCCTCCACTACAATGGCCGGCACATTGAATGTGGTGTGTGCTGATGAAGAGCAGGATGATGCTTCCTCCGGTCTCTGATGGCGGCACCGCTGGCGTCTTCTGTGTGCCCACAGGGTCTGGTAGAACGTGATACCCACGCACACCAAGCCCATGACGATTCCTCCAAGCAGCAGGAGGCTAAAGCAGACACCGAAGCCCAGCCCGATCTTGCTGACAATGAACTGGCAGCCACGGGCATAGTAGCGCTCGCCGTTGTTGTGCCAGCCGATGGAGGGCAGGGTGGAGAGGATGAATGATACCATCCAGATACCCATGACTGCATGCAGAGCCTGCTTCTTGGCATTGCTCAGCCGGTAGTTGACTGGCCATCTCACCATCCACATTCGGTGGTAGGAAAGGGAGGCCACTGTGAAGCAGGTGGCCAGTGCCAGGGTGTAGTATGTGGAAACAAAGACCTTGCAGATGCTTTCGTTCCAGTCGTAGTCAGAGGACTCACGCCGCAGCTGCACCACAGCATACGTGGTGAGGGGTACTGCTGCCATAAGGATGTGGGTCCCAGCAAGGAAGCATAGCAGGAGCTCCAGGGGCTTGTGTTTCTGTTGTTTGGCCGTGATGCTGAGGATAATCCAAGAGTTTGCCAACAGGGCTAACATCCCACATGCCAGCCACCACAGCGAGTTGTTGTGCAAGGTGGACTCTGATTCAGAGTCCCCCATGCTGCCACTCCTGCTAGGCTGCACCCTGTCCCTGCCGCTGGGGTTTTGTAAGAGGGCAAGGGGGACTCCGCACTGGGGGAGCCACGTCCCTCCTCATCTGCTGCTGCCGCTGCTGTGATGCAAGGCGTATGCACGCTGAAGGGGTTCCTCAAGGCATTGCCACCAGGGGCGAGGCAGAACAGCCATCAGCTCTGTCTCACTTTCAGTCCTCCCTTCCCGTTCTGTTTGATTATATTTCTTTCCCTTGTTCTAACTTTTCCACCTGTTTTTCCCCTTGTTCTCTTCCTTTTTCTTTCTTCCACCTTCTTTCTCTCTCCTTCTCATGAACACTTGCCAGTGCTTCTTCCCTCACTCGCTTGGGCTCACTTTTTCCCCCCCTCCCCATCTATTTCATCCCCCTCCTCCGCTCTTCCCCCAAAGAAAAAGCTCTCCTTACTTCACATGCCCACCAGGCACCTTCTGCCTCAGGGACCACCTTCTGCTGGGACTGGTGAAGGCCACACGCAGCCAGGGACTGCTGGGGACTCCAAACAGTTTGGTAGTAGCAAGTGCCTGCTGCCCAGAGTCCTAGCAAGTGAGGAGCTAGCCAAGAGTTTCAGAGGTGGTGGGAGGCAGGACAAAGGTCCCACAGAAATGGCAAGGGTGGCACGTACACCATGTGTGATCCCCCTCACCAAATGCCACGCTCGTGGGCAGGTAGAGTTTCCTGCCAAGGCTGTCAGCTATCCACGGAGAGTGAAGGGTGAGGAACAAGATTCAGAGGGTTCCCTATCCAAGACCTCACGGCACCCTCACTAGGTTGTCCTTTTTGCTGTCTGCCAGGGTTCAGCCTTTCAAGCTTTCCTGCACTGTGCGGGGCAGAGCTGGCAAACAGTAAGGAGACGGCGGGGAGGGGATGGTCCTTTTCGAAGGTTCCCTTGGAGATTCAGGGCATGAGGTTCACTGGAGAAGAGAGAAAAGAGAGAAAGTAATTTAAGATCATTCTGTCTCCCCAGATCTCTCTCTCTCCTTGCCCACACAAACACCTTATCAGGATTTAGGCTGCGCAGAGCATTCCCTGTGTCTTTCAGGAAACAGAAGAGCCAGATCTGCACCAGCCCCTGGGTACCTCAGGTTGGACTCTGGCTCCCAGCGTGCTGCTCCTTCCAGTGCTGCTGGGACAAGGCTGTGCTCCCTGCCCTTCCAGCCCGAGGCTCCCTGCCCAAAGCACTGCTAATGCCCTTTCTGTAATGAAAGGCCTGATCTGCATTGCTCCTCACCATTCCCATCCTGCCTCCCCACCTGCGCCCACCGCGACACTCCTTGCTCCTGCCGCATGGCTCCCACCACTCCGCCAGCCTTGCCCCCCCGGTTTTCTCTGCCATCGCTCTGGATTTTAACCTGCTGCTCCCGTCCCATCTGCGTGCGGGCACGTGCCACCACTCCAGCAATGCACTGCCATCCCGCAGCCTTGAACCACGAGCCCCTGGGCCACGCACCTCACCCTCCGAGCTTGTCCCTGCTAGAGCAGCTCTGGTCTCCAGACACCCCATGGTTACAAACCCAGTGAAGGAGGCTGCTAAGCCAGCCCTGAGGCAACTCGCCTTTGCCAGTGAGCCCTGCTCCTGCCAGCTCAGACCCCCTCTCCTGTCCTCATCTAAAGGGGATGCCCAAGCAGTACGTCCCGGGAAGGTACCGCCCTGCTCTGTGCCTTCACCAGAGCAGATGTACGCTTCACCTTTCTGCGGATGGCTCAGTGCCCCCCTAGCCTGAGCTAGAAGCTCAGTTCCCACCCAGCCCCTGCCCTTCCTTCTGCCTCTACGGATCTTCTCACCCTCCCCGTTGCCACCTGCGGCTCTTCCCCCTCCCGCCCGGCCTGCAGTGGTTTGCCATGGCGGGACTGGCCACCCTGCCCCGGCTCATCTGTCTCCCCAGTGCCAGCGCTCCCGCAGTTAGGCCTGTGGCCTCTGGAGACAGCTACGGAGCCAGCCGGCCCTGGTAATCCCAGGGGAACGGATTTCCTTGCAGCATCCCCTTCTGCCGCCCTTCCCACCCGGCTGTTCTGGTGGCCCACGCTGTTCCCCAGCCGCGGAAGGAACCCTCCCGCCCCTGCTGGCCTGGGGGCCCGATTCCGATCCGAGCTGCGGGCCTCCCGCCCCCAACGAGGGGAGAGTCCCGGAGCTGATGCCGGCTGGCCAGCGCGGAGACACCCCCCACCACCACCACCCCCCGCCTAGCTCTGCTCCCCGGCCGGAGCCCCCCGCCCATCCCACCAGCGGGGAGAGCGGAGTCCCCCGCGGCCGGTGACTCAGGGGAAGGCGAGGGCGGGGGTCTGCGGGGGAGATGACCCAGAATAACAGCAAGGGAGCAACCCGCGGCGCGAGGGGGATGCGGGGCTGCCTCCGCCGCCCCCTCCCTCTGCCCCCCCGGGGTCGCCCCGAGCCTCGCCCGGCGGCGGAGCGCAGCGGGGGCCGCGGGGTCGGCGGGACCCCCCGGGCGCGGCCCTGCCCGCCGGCGCGCAGCGGAGCGCAGCGGGGGCCGGTGGCGGCGGAGCGGAGCGGGGGCCGATCGCGGCGGCGGGGGCCGGAGGGACCCATCTTACCTCTCGCCGGAGCAAGCGCTGCCATGGCGACGGGCGCCCCGCGCGGCTGTGCGCGCCTCTGCCCGGCCCCGGCGGCCCCGGCCCCGGCCGCCGCAGCGGACGCCGCAGGCAGCCGCCCCGGCCCCGCGCTCCGGCCACCCGCCAGGCGGGGCGACGGCGAGGGGCGAGGGGCGGGGAGCGGCGGCGGGAGACGGCGGCGGGAGCACCGCCGGCCCGAGCAGCCAGGGGGCGGGACGGACGGACGGCCACGGGAGCCGCCGCCCCAGTCCCGGCACCGGCCCTCGGCCCCCGCCCCGCCGCCCCGGCCACAGCCCCGGCGGCGGTCCCAGCCCCAGCTCCAGCCCCGGCCCCGGCGGCGGTCCCAGCCCCAGCTCCAGCCCCGGCTCCGACCCCGGTCCCAGCTCCTGCCCCAGCCCCGGCCTCGGCCCCTGCCCCGGTACCAGCCCCGGCGGCGGTGCCGGCGCCGACCCATCCCCGGTCCCAGCTCCATCCCCATCCCCATCCCTGACACTGGGCCCAGCCCCGGCCCCTGCTCCAGCCCCGACCCCAGTACGAGCCCCGGCCCCAGCCCCAGCCTCGGTCCCGGTGCCGGTGCCGGTGCCGGTGCCGGTGCCGGTCCCGGTCCCAGTCCCAGTCCTGGCCCTGGCCCCGGTCCCGGTCCCTCCCGGCGCGGGATCCCGGGGCAGGCTGCGCCCGGCTGCGCCGGGTCCTTGCGGCTCCCGGGGCTGCGCTCAGCCAGGGCCCGGGCCAGGGGCTGCTGCAGCTGGCGCCCCTCGCACGCACCCCGGCCCTGGAGTGCAAGCTGCAGGACAAGGCGGCGCTGGGCTCCTATTCCCAGAGCGGGGGCGGTGAGGAGGCACCCACCGCGTAGGGGATGCCGGGGGCTGGGTGCTGGTGCGGGGCAGAGGCGAAGGGCCGGGGCTCGCAGAGGGGTGCTCGGAGGGCGGCGTGCCCCGAGCTGCCCTGGGCGAGTAGAGCCCACCCGTGGCTCAGCTGCTGTGGTGGCCTCTGCCATCAGCAGCCGGCAGCGCCGTCCCACAGTCAGGGGAAGGGGACCAGAGGGAAGGAGACAAGCGGGAGCAGTGTGCAGGGGAGTGGGTCGGTCATGTCAGAGGGGTAAATCTCCCCCTCCAGCTGTCTCCCCTTGGCGAGGGCAATCCTGGCTAGAAAATCTTCACAAGACATCTCATTTCCCTGTTAGTGCCTTGCTGCTGAAGTGAAGGCACCAACACCTTCCTTGTCTTTTTCCTTTTGGGACCTGATATCCACCAAATCTCTACATTCCTTTCCTCCATCAGAATAGGGGGGTGGGATGGGAGTCCCTGTTTCTGGGCAGTCAGGGTGCAGCTGCGTTAGCACCACTGTCTGGATCAGGAGAACATGAACAATTTAGCTGAAAGGACCTTCAAGACGTGCAATGAATGTGCCCTGAGGACTATGAGTACTCAGCTTTGCTTTGGGCTAGGGTTAGCCTGAAGGAAGCCCCCAGATACCTACAGCACGGCCACTAAGTCCTCAGCATCAGTGTTTTCCCCATGGATCTGCTCCTGCTGCATCACCCTGTTTGCTGAAGCGGACCTGACCGTATGAGTTCAGGGCCTGCTCAGCTTTATCACCCCCTCTGACAGGGCAGATTTCATACATCATCCTGAATATCAGCCAAGGCGATCTCAAGTGACTTGGACACCAAGGAATTTAATCTGGGCCTTGTACGGGTCGGCAGGAGAGGCTCCTGAGCCGGACAGCTGGAGGTGCTGCTGGTTCCCAGGGCAGTTCCAGAGGTACAAAAGCCATCCCTCTGAGCCCAGCCCCGCGTGTGTGGCACTGGCTGCTGTGGCTGGGGCCTGGCCTAGAGGCAGTGAGCAGAACCAGGACTGACGGAACAGGTCCGGCTTTCTGCTGGGGAGTGGTGAGGGATGTCTCTGAGGGAGGTGGGTGATGATGCCGCTGCCTTGCTCTGGCTATTCTTTGGCACGCAGGAGCTGCCGCGTGGGAGTGGCCCAGGGCTGGTTCATCTCAGTGGTCAGTCCAGTAACGGCCGGAGCCAGAGACGTGCGAAGGGACAATTACAGCCCCCTTCAGTCGTTTCTTTTCAACTCCCATAATTTGCAGGAGGTTTATGCCTTGAAGTGAGGTCTATATCCACAAATATAAACATTTGGGCAGCTCCAGTCGTGTCATTTGTATGAATTACTTAATGTGATAACTTCCACATTACCACCCTCTTCTGATTCAGAAGCTGAGTCTCCTTAGCGTGAGTTGTTAGCTTGCCTGCGTGGGTGAATAAATCCTCTTGTTATCTCACAGCAAACCAAGCTCCTGACACTTTCGGTGCTGCCTGCCTGCCCCAGCTCCGCTCTGGGAGGGACATCCTGCAGCCCAGCACCTCTTCACGGCTTGGGCTACCCCTGGCAGAGAGTGGTGAGCAGAGCTGGGGGCAGCCCCTCATATCTCGACGAGGCTTCTTGTGTTTGCAGACGTGGCTGGGTTCTTCATTTGAATGAAAGTGCAAAATCAAGGATTCACTGTGAAGTGGAAAGAACTCTGTGGGAAGGAGAGCTTTTACCCTAAGGCTGTCATACTCCCAAGCAGGTGCTTGTCCATCCATCCATCTCATCTAAATGGATTTCAAAGACTCTCTTTATTTGCCCAAGATTTCCAGACACCTGGTTTTATTAGTTTTGATAAGAAGGGGGTCGCAACTGTGTATATGCTGCACGTTGGCAGGACATGTGCAAAGGAGCACCAATGCTTGGATCTGGAAATCCTGAAGGCCCATCACGGTGCAGGGTTCTCTGGGATCTAGCAAGTCCAGGCTACAAGTGAGACACCACCCCCCCTGCTCATATCTTAGAAAGAGCTGGGAGCGATTTTTCATTCCTACAGAGCCAGACTGGGCTCTGACCAGCGATACACTGCCTAAAGGCTCAGCCACTCGCTATAATACCCTTGGGCATCCAGGCCCAAAGAAACACCACTGTTACAGTGTCAGGGTAAGAAATCTTTTCTGGACAGCAGCTCTGCAGGCCCAGGGAAATGCTCTTCCTGCAGGTGCCCTGGATTCTTCAAGGAACAGAGCTCATTGACCGAGAAACAAACATCAGAATCCCCAAAGCAAAAGCACTGATGGAGCAGCCAGCGCCGCTTCACGGGGCTGTGGTGGTTTGCAGGTCTTGCTCAGGACTTGGGCAGTGACCATGGGAGCTTTCATGCGTGTTTCTCCTTGCCGATCAGGGATGTGATTAAATCCGCCCTGGTGGCCCCAGCCCCGGCGTGAGGCTACACCGGTGTGCTCGCCGCGGGCTCCTGGCACCCCTCCTGGCTCCGGAGCAGGGTGCGTTAATGGCTGGCAAGAACCCAGCCAAACAGATACACTGGCGTGTTCCTTCAGAAAAGGCAGTGACTGCAATGTAGATTTGTCATATCCAAAACTCACATTCTATTTCTAGCACCTTAACACAAAGATTTAGTGAGATTTCCTGGACAAATTGTCTACAAAATGGGCAAGTGGTAGTAGCTTGGCATGAGGGGACAGACAACTGACCATGTTGGTCATGAGCACACAGAAATACAAAGGGCTTGCAAGGTAAAAACTGGGTTTTGAACTTGTGAATGTTTGTTTACAGCTGAATGTTTTTCCTTACACAACTGGGCACCTTCTAAAAGATTTTTTTTCCCTCTGTCACATACATAAGTATTTGTATAAGGTATTTTCCTTGAGAAAAGGAAGAGCCAGGGTAGGCTTGTCAAATACGTGGTTGTTACGCCGCCGCATGCCGTTTAGCAGAGGTGGATTTATCCTCCTGCTTCCCCCACCACCCTACCTGCCCAATGCGATGCTTTGCATCTTCTCTTCTGTCTGGGCTCTACCAACCCCTTTTTATCCCTTCTGCCCTTGTGGCATCACTGAAATCCCAGTGCAGTGAGTTCCAGTCTGTGAAGGATGTAAAAATGTCATTTCAGAATTTAATTATACCACTTTCCAAAATTACTGAACACTTACTTGCTTGTTCTCATGCACAGAAAGGATAATTAGGAGCTCTTGAATCATTAATCTGGGAACCTATGATGTCTGGAAGGAGCTGAAATGATTTCTTTTCTTTGGATGTGTAACACAGCATTGCAATTTTCATTTTACCACCTGTTCCCCTAGCTTGTCTAGGTATGCCTGAGGTTTCTCAAGACTGGAACAACTTTTCTTAATGTAAAAATAGGCTCAGACTTCAGAAGCACCGCTGACATGCTGGATGCAGCCGGCCTGGGCCAGGGAAGCTCTCTGGCTCCCCTCATTCTTCCAGCTGGTGTGGTGGCCCCTTTGGAGCCATGGTCCTCACAAAGCCAGCGTCACTGCTACTGCTGTTCATCTCCAGGACCTCACCTGCACACAGCACACAGGCAAGCTCAGAGGAGGGACTTCTCAGTGCCGGGGCCTGAAACAGGCGCTCTGACACCAGCCAGCTGGTGCCGAAGCGCTGAGGAACTGGGATTTCTCCTCTCTTCCCTTTCGATTCCTTGCCAGTGAGGCAGTCTCTGCCACCACCTCTTATTCTGCTGTTCTCTAATTCTCCAGATCTGGAAGCACCTCTAAGGCTTGGCCAAGCTGGCTAGAAACTAAACCGGAGGAGAGCCAAAGGCTTCTGCAGGGGGGTGCTGGGGAAAGATGCTGACACGCATGAGGCAAAGGCAGCCTGCCATAGTTTGGAGGTGTTGCTCAGATGTGAGACCACTAATGAATCCTCCTAGTAAACACGTACTTGGAAATACTCTCAAAAAGGAACCAGACCAGAGCTGAGAGCATCTGCAAGAACCTGGTGCTCCTGCTCTACCTTAACCTCTGAGAAGGGAGGATGGGAGCTACCCTCTCTCTGCAGCAGCGCTGGCCTGATGAGCCACCCAAATGGATGCTGAAAACTGTTCCTTTATTCCCCCCTGAGATAAAAAGAAATTAGAAGAGGCTGAAGTGCACAGCTTCCTCCCTTCCAGACCTTGGGAACATGCAAAGACACACACAGGGTCATTTGGCTCTGAAGGCTGAGGGATGCGAGCGCTTCCTGCAGAGCCTGCGGGGAGCATGAGTCACATCGACTGCCTCAGCAGATCCGGGCTGACAGCATCCACGAGTTGCTGCCTCGCGTTGCACTCAGAGGGCAGAAATAAACTGGGAAGCAGGAGGGGCTTGGGGAGGTAGAGCTACGGGCTGGGTTATTTCAGCCCACACGTTCCCAGTTCAGCAGAACTGGGCAGGGCAGTATACCTTCAGCTGTGTCCAAGCCCCTTCCTCCACTTGAGCGAGCAGCTCTGTGGGTCCTGACAGGATCGTGCGCTGGAGGTGGGTCCAAAGGACTGAAACGTGCTTTTTCCCTTTTGCAGCCCAGAACTGTGGGGAAGTATAGTGCCACAAAGACTAACACGTTAGGGGAAACCAGCACTTCTCAGTTTTTTTCTAAACTCTTGCTTTCTGTGATGTTTCCACATCACTGCACAGAGCTCTTGCTATCATTGTCATCTTGTAAGTATTGCCATGCACGCCCTTCTGAGTCCTGCCATCATCTCAGGGCCACTCTGATGAGCTGTCACCACAAGATAAAATATGCCTGTCATTGTGTTTGCTGCTTTGTAGAGCTGTATATCGCCATGCTTCATGTTGTGCAAGAGGCATTATTCCATTGCATAGTGCAGGTATGTCCCCGTCACACCTAGCAAAGGGAGGAGCCCTCAGCGCCTCCTGAGAAGGACCAGGATACATGCAGCACACCCCTGGGATGCCACAAGGAAGGGACCACACAAAAGTGGCTCTGAAGGCAGTGTGCTGTGTCAGGATGGGAGCATGCTGTGGCATTACTGCACCCCAGGCCTGGGCAAGATGTTCCTGCAGTCCACTCCAGCTGGGGACTCATCAGGTGCATTTACATCAACACTGATATTTGTGATACCTATGTATTATTCTTCTCTGGTCTGAGCCTCCACCTCCATACTGCCTTGAAGCCCACACTGAAGCTTTCAGTGTTGCTCTCATATGGAAAGCAAAGCCCATCTAGGACTCGCTCTGTGGATGCCTTTTCTCTCAGTCAGGGTGGTCTGTGCACCTAGGGCACAAAGGAGGTCATCGTGTGAAAACATACAGACAGGAGAGCTGCCAAAAAAAGATTTATGAGATTGGAGCCTAGAGCGGTTTGGACTTGTAGGTGAGTTTCAAGTAGAGCAGGGCAGGGTCATGACAGCTGAGATCAGGAGACCTGCTGAGGAAAGGTGCGGTGTTGAGGAAGGCTTACCATTTTTGTTACGCTCATCGAGATGGGACAACTGGAAGCTGTGCGTCTGTGGACATGGCCGTGCATCCCAGTGGCATCCCAGTGGCACCATCATGTCCGCTGTAATGCCAGGCATGCATCCACACGGTGCCACTCCTCACCCCAGGAAAGGACCAGCCTGGGCTTGGGGACTGCTGATGCCTGCTAGCACGAGATCAGGGCTGGCTGGGGCAGCCTTCCAGAGCCGCAGGCAGCGCAGGCACCGCTGTGCTCCCCGAGCCACCCGTGCGGGCACCTCTGCTACCAAGGCATGTCATCCTGGGCAGGACGGGTTTGGTGGACTCAGTGCTGGAGGCCAGGCAGAACCTGTCAGCTTAGTCTTTTTTTTTTTTTTTTTTTTTTTTTTGTCAGGCTGATTGACTCACCGAAAAAGAGAAAGCTCGTGGTTTTAGGTACAGGGGTGGTCGGTTCAGCTGCCAGAGCCTCAGGTGAGCAGCTGAACGGCTGGAGGTGGCTGCAGTGCCGGAGGAGACCGTGGTGGATGCTCACCCAAGGTGCTACTCTGTCCCACCCGGGGATCAGGTGGTGCAGGATCAATCCCTCTGCTCTGGACACCCATGTGAGTAGAAAGAGAAGCAAAACTGGGTACTCAAGCAGTTATTTAAGGAGAAGGGTCTGGACTGCAGGAGCAGGGTTTGGTTTTGGTTGAGGGGACTATGCCCCCACTTTGTCATGATGGTTGTATTGACTGCCACGGACCCTGCACTCATTTTCCCTCATACAGCACCCAAACTTGGCCTCTTCTTAAGCCCTGGTGATGACTTGTTGAGCAGACTGATGGGCTTCAGACAGCTCCCAAGGTACGCTGGCCATCAGGGACAGGGCAGGAGCAGGAGTGACTGCAAGCACCGGGATATGGACCAAGGCTTTTTTCAAAATTACTGTCATGTTTTGTGCACAAGCTATGGGAAGGAAAACAGCATTAGCGCCAGCCTTTGTCGCTCCTGTTTGTGTGAGGATGATGGTGGAGAAGCAAGCATGAGAGCAGTGGTGCCCCACACCTGCTGCCACAGCCACCTGGGGCTGCGTCCCCACTCCAGGGGAGAGGTGGGGACACACACATGCATGACACTGTTTCCCCTGGCTCGCAGATGTTGTCGCTGCTGTTGTTGCCACCTGTCCTTTCTCTGCCAGTAACGGTGATGCTGGTGTGACTGCTACAGAGAAACCCCCTCCTCCAGCACCGGGCATCCTGCGGGAGGGTCTGTGCCATGTGGAGTCCTTCCCACAGCTCAGCCCCCGCTGCCCCCCCAGCCAGCCCAGTGCAGCCGAGCAGACCTGGACCGCAGCCGGTGGCAGCTGTGGGACCCCAAGGGCTTTGTGACCTGCCACTAGCAGATGGCAGAATAACTTCTATAAACACAAGGCTTCTGTGTACATATTTTACCAGAATTTTTCTTTCAGGACATTCTGGCATCTCAGCAACACACTTTTACTTTCATCCTAAATTCCCTGGGCTTTCCACTCCCTTTTCCCATCTCCTTGAGCCCGCAGAGAGTCATTTTGGTGAGAACCATTTTTAGTGGCTTTCGCAGAGGTGCCTGCTCTCTCTGCTCTGTGGGCTTGCTCAGTCCAAGGCTGGTTTGTTCTCCTCGGAAATGACTTTGCCACCCCCTTCCCAAACTTACCTTCTAGATCAACATTCACAACTTCTTCAGGCTCTGATTTCCAGAAGCTATTGCTCTCTTGAACTGCCTTTCTGACACAGTAAGTCCCCAGTTACCCCACTGCCCACGGCATTTCCACCTGTGCACTGGTGTGTTGTGGGAGAGGGGAAGGCTACGGGCTGAGGGATGGGACTGGGGGTGTCGCAGGGCTCAGACCACCCAGGAGAGGGGAATGAGGACTGACAGGTTTCACAGAGAGCAGAGGGCATGAAGGAAAGCTCATGGCAGCCAGGGGCGTGGGAGACAGTGAGAATCAGGATTCCACATCCTAGCAGGAAAGGGAGAAACGTGAATTTGAACCAGACAAGCGTGCCTCACAAAAAATTTAGTTCAGCAGCAAAAAAAACCCACCACCCAACCCTGAAGTAATTTATTGTCTCTCAGGCAGATAAAAGCAGTGCATAAAATTAGTTCCACAAGAAGGTCAAATTAAGTGCATGAGCATGATGCAGGCACATATATATATATGTATATATCTCTCCCTTCTGCTCAGTGTCTCTCATTATAGAAGTGGGGATCAATCATAACTCTTAAGGGTTTCTTGACTTGTCTGTCGGCTGCTAGCCAGACAGCAACCCTCCACGGCATTAGACTGAGGGAATGATGAAGGAATCCAGAATTACATCAAAACAGGAGAAAGGGAGATGGATGCACAGAGCACTATGGGCTGGCAGGTGTTTTGGTACAGGCAGAGACTTCATCAGTCCTTCTGACTCCAGTGCTGCAATACTACTTATTCAGCTGGCTGCAAGAGAAAAGTGTTACATGAGTACCAGTACTGTAGAGGTGAAAAGCTTCACTCAGATACCTCGAAGCCAGCCAGCCTCCCACTTTGTTGCACAGTGTAGAGGATGCCTGCCTGCCTCAGTAGCTGCGGATGCAGATAGTTACTTCTGCATCCACGTGGCTGCAGTTCAGGTTTCAGTTACACTGAGCTGCTTACTTGGCAAAGAGAGTTAAGGAACAACTGTATCAGCACTTGTATTCCACAGATTTATCTAGGTTTGGATGTAGCTGTATGAGCTTTGTCCTCTCCTTAAGGGGATTTTTTTTTAACCTTGACAAAATGGAGGTGATGAGGTGAATTCTTTGGCACATGGTATGCTAAGCAGCTCTTCACCAAATACACATCCTAGCTATAACGCGGTATTTGCCCTAAACACCCTCACTGAAAAAAAGTAGGTGAAACCATCACAGTGTGCCACTGTCACCAGTGAAAATTAAGCAGAAGTCCAGTTCTGTACCTCTACATTCATTCAACTTGTTCATGCAATATTTATGCTGTCCTTGGCTCTCCACTCCCAGTGACAGAACAGCTGTGAGCGTTTCTCCACAGCTGCTTCTGATGCCTGATACCCTGTCAGCCTAAAGGGCTGGAAAAGGGCAGCTGCTCTGCTGAGAAACCCTCGCTCCTGAAAAGGGTCAGGACTATTTCACATCACACAGGACCTTTGGGAGAGGGCATGGTTCACAGTGTTCTGTGATTTTCTCTTCTCTTTCCTCACTCCCTGGAGTTTACTGGCAATTTTCACAGGTTGAAGTCCAGCACTGTGCTAGCAGAGCTGGAATTACATTATGGACATCACACATTTTCAAAATCTGGGTTTCATCCTTGGGCTTGGCTGTGCGCCTTCTGCCTCCACAGCCTTGATATCCAGGTCCCAGACCCACTGTGGAACCTACCAAAGGGCTCTGGAACTTCTGCTTGGGTTTGGCTAACACCTCTCTGCTCGACAGTTTCCTAGCAGAGTGCTACCATGGGTTTGGGGCATAACAGGACATTCATTAAACATAGCTCATAACGCTTGCACATGACTTAACGTGGGTAAGAGCTGAAGACGCTGAGCTGCAGCCGTGCTGTAGCACCAAGCAGGCTCAAGCTCCACTTGTCCCCACTCAGCCGTCTGGCTCTCCCACCTTGGAACAGGAGTCTGCCCCTTCTGGGTGCCCTTGTTGTCACTTACTGTTGGCACTGACATGTCTTGTTTTCCAGCAAGTATTGTCTTGCTCGTGCCATCCTTTTTGCCCGTTGCTGCCAGGAGAGAAGGGATAAAGAAGGATAATTTTATGCTTCAAATGCTTTCCTCTGAAGTAGTAGTAAGGTACTGCCTGACGTCTGCAGGCTGTCCATCTCTAATCATTTGCTCTGAGTCTATGGACTGACCCTTTGTTCTGCCCCACACCCAGAGAGAAAATCGGACTCATCCTGTGCCCTGGGGACACTGCCATCTCTTTGCCCATCACAGGGACCAGGGCACTCACCCTTCTCCGCTGCCAGCTTATGCCGTTGATGATGCACAGGCACGCAAGGCCAAACACCAATATGCTGCCTCCGACGCTTGCTCCGATTGCCATATAGCTAATCCAACCAGGAGCTTCCTCTGTGGAAGGAGAAAAATATCCAGACACAGAAACAAAGAGAATTTTAAGGCTTTTGTGTGGAGGCAGGAAGGTGATGCTGGTTTCCATACCCACGAGGTAGTGAAGGCTGATCTTCCTCTCGTTGTCTTCCATGAGGTGACAGTTCCACAGCCCTGCAGCACTGACGTTCACCTCCACCTCCATTTCGTGCTGCTTTGACTTCTTGACGTCCACCTGAGTCCCGTTCACACGTTCCCAGAGCAAGTGGGCATTGGGTGGGAGCGGACTGGAGACCTGGCAGGTGAGGGTCACCTCGGCCCTGCTGGGGAGCGGCCCAGCAGGGTCAGCCGAGACTGTGAGGGTAAGAAAAGGACACGTGAGTGGGAGGATGGGAAGATGGGTCCACACGTACTCTTGTGGCTTCCAGGTTTCTGCAGCTCCTCATCTCTTGATCCGCTTCTCTCTCACCTTTCATCACCAGCAGCTCTATCTGGCTCTGTGTGCACCTCCTGCTGTACGCCAGCCGGCACCAGTACTGCCCGGAGTGGCTGAAATGGACTTTGGGGATTTTCACTTCTATGGCACTTTGAGGTTTGCTTTCAGGTATCTCAAACCGCAAGGGGCTGCTTTTTTTGGTCTCATGCTGCTCTCCTCGTGCCGTGATGTTGAAATCAAGCAGCTCATGAGCAGTCGCACTTTCCTTTTGCTTCCAGCTCAGCTGGCCTGTGAAACCTTCTTGCCATTTTACCTTCTGGAAGTTCAGACGCCATGACAAGGTGACAGTGCTATCGACAGCTGCATACTTTCTTTCCAAATCTGGATTCTGAAAACCTGAATTCAATAGAGACAGGGAATACAGAGGCAAGGAAAGCCACAGCTACACTTCTCGGTGTCCTCCCTTGCTCTGCAGAGACACAGGCTGTGCTCGGTTGAAAGAGGACGTGGAGAAAAACTGAGATACTCCAGGAAGGTTGAACGGTTAGTGTCTGAGGAGAGGTTTAAAGAGCCAAAGCACCCAAGCTCACCAGAGCTGAGAAGAACAGACCCCAGGGAGAGGAGAATCCTCTCCTTACAAAGCCTGGAGAGGAAAATGGGAGCAAGTGTGGAACAGAGCTCAGGCAGCAGAGCCATCGCCAAGCTGCAGTGCTGGAAGCTGTGGGAGATCAGCCCTGGAGCACCATTGCTTGGGGTGCTGGAAAGCAAAAGCTTGGCTCACGAGCTGGAGGGAGCAATGGTTCTTGAGCCTGTGTGAGTTGCATTTTGGCTGTTGCATACCTAATACCTTCACATCAAAGGTGATGTTGTGATCAATCAATGGAGAGTCTGAATGGACATGACACGTCCAGGTCCCGTTGTCCGTAGCCTTCAGTTGCTTTAACATCAGTATGTATTTTTGAGGGGTCTTGTTTTGTAGTTGTGGTGTCACGGTGTGATTGTTACTGTCAAACAATGTGATGCTGAGGTGGGGTAGAGGATGGGATGAATTTTGCATTAAAATCAGCTCGGGGACCTCTTTTGGTAGGAAGTGTCCGTCCAGAGAGATCGTCACTGTAAAAAGGAAAAGCACAGCCAGTAACTCAACTCCTCTTCCAGCCAGAAAGGGACGAGTGTCACAGCAAAGAGAACACGGGGACACTGTGCCCTGCAGCTGGAGGAGAAATGAACTACCATAGCCCAGGCCAGAGAAACGGCAGCCTGGATAAGGAATCCCAGAGAGACGCCTCTCTGAGCCCCGCGGTCCCCAGCCCCCTTGCCCCCTCGTGGATCAAAGCCCTCTGGTCACTCACGTTGAAAGACATGCAGTGAGATACTGACTGTGCGAGAGCCAGAGTCACAGGTGTAGACGCCAGCATCGGAGAGCTTCAGGTCCCACACCTTCAGGTGCTTACTGGTGGAGCTGATTTCAGATCGATCCGTCATGGCGGCTTTGCCTTTTGTTAAAATAAGCTTTGTTAGGAAGGGAGAGGTTTCTTAGCCGTGTACTGGGGAGAAGGGGTGATGAATTGGGAGCCTTACCTCTCAAATGGTTACTTTTAAACTGCCTTACAACAAGCCTGTAGTACCTCCAGGTCACCCCTGTGTCGTGAGGTATGCCTCTGCAGCTCAGGGTCACCGTCTGTCCTGCAACCCCAACCTGCAGTTCACTTTGCTGAGCCATGACGGGGACCAGACCTGCAAGCCGATGCCCACTGAGAAAGGCAGATGTTCACTGCCCGAAGGCTGCCTCAGCGAACACTTCCCGCCCCTCCAGAAAGACGCATGTATTTCTCCTCACTTTCCAGATACTGGGAAGATTATCCTCAATTTCTGAATTTTTCACACCTTTGCCTCATCACTCAACCAGCCCTTTTCTTTTCAGCTTCCCCCTGGGGCCCTTCTCCTGGCTCTCGGCTATTCTGTTTCACATGTATTCAGAAATGGGGAAAATACCGGTGGTTCTTCTGGATTCACCATCATTCACAATTTTGAGATGTCAACAGTTTTACTGAAACGACCCTTTCCCACTGGACGAGATTTAGTTGTTGTACTGGTGGAAAAGGCCGCACAGCGTGCGCCAGCCCTGCTTCACTCCCCAGTCAAGACTTGCAGCAGCACTGGCAAATCTGCTCACCCCTTCTTTCAGTTTTTGCATGGAGCAAGACTGGAAGCCCAGGAAAACGGAAGGATAAAGTAAAACAGAAAGAAAGAAGGCTGGCCTAACGGTGGGTTCCTGTGCTTGGGTGAGGGCTATGTGACAGTGAAAGCAGGAGGATGTACAACATGGAGGAACATTAGGAGCAGTTTCTCGGAAGAACTGCTTCCCTTCCTTCGCTGGGAAGAGGGTTTCTGCAGGAGACCATAAGAAGCAGATGGAGTTGCCGAGGACATGAGTTGCTGGGAATGAGGGGGCTGTGGTCTCCTGCCTCACTGCTGGTGAGCCCTCAGTGCTGCCTAGCCTGCAGGTCCCCCAGGTGACCCTAGTGCTAGGGAGCCACAGAAGTGCAAAATAAAAAGTTTCTGTGAGTTTAACAGAGGGTTTTCCACAAGTTACGTATTCCTCCAAGGGCATAGGCAATCCGCAACATTGCCAGTACAGATTTTCAATAATCACATATCAGACCACAGAAAATGACAATTTTGTCTTAAACTGTGAAATTATGTTATTAATAAGAAAGGGTAATTTTTGCTTTGCTTGAAAGGTAAATCTTTATACTTTTGCATAAAAGATTTCCAATCTTTCCTCTGCAACCAGAGGAATCAAAGCTGAGTATCTGAGAAATGCAGGCTTGGCCTTACTCGGTCGCCTTCCTTTCTTGGGAAATAAGCACTGAAAGGGCCACCAGACTGTGTAACATCAGCAGTCAAGCCAAGGAAGCTGGTACCATCACACTGGTAAGGGCAGATCTGTGGCGAGGAGCATGTGGTTCTGCCCCGACAGCTGGAGGCAGCTTTGGTGGGAACCCCACTGCTGCATCCCTGCGGGGCTTTGGTGGGAACCCCACTGCTGCATCCCTGCGGGGCTTTGGTGGGAACCCCACTGCTGCATCCCTGCGGGGCTTTGGGGGGAACCCCACTGCTGCATCCCTGCGGGGCAGCTCCCTGAGCCTGCTGGTGCCCAGACACCCCAGTTTCACTGGCAGGCTCAGCCAAATGGGGCTGGGAACAACCTGAGGCCCAAAGCCTGAGCTGTCCATGCTGCCTCTGAAATAGCAGGACATGGATGCAGGGAGCCTCCCAGCTTCCAGCCCCGCTGCCCGAACCTCCAGAGCGCTGCTGGGCAGGGCAGCAGTGGGCAGGCGAGGCAAGCGGCTGCTGCCGCAGCTTCCTGGCTGGAAGGAGCCTGCTCTGAACAGGTACGTTACATGGCAAACTGCAAGGAGCCTAAACCTACCCCAGATGTCGCTAAGGCTTGTGGAAAGGCTGTAAGAACCGGGGGGAGTTGCTGAGCCGAGGACTCACCCAGATGCGGAACCAAGACGGCAAGCACGGCAAGCACGCTACCCACCACCGTGCCCAAAGTCTCCATCGCTGCAGGGACACGCCTCACTGCTGCAGGCTGCGGCGCTGGAAGTGCTCTCCTTCCCCAGGGGTGCTGGCCTGGAAGACCCAAACGCTCCGTTAATAACGCTTGGTTTTCAGACTTGGGTGGATGGGATCCATGTTCCCGGTCAGTACCCACCACCCGTCAGTGCAGCAACGTGGAAACTGATCGGTGAAGTCACCAGAGCCCTGTGTTTCAGCAAAGAATCCAGCTGCAGTGTTGCCCCTGGTGTTTGGTATTAAACATCCCTAGGTATTCCTTGGCCTTCCTTGGACTGCAGGTGCTCGTGCTGCCAAGAGGTCTGTGCTTTTTCACTTCTCCATGGTGGGTTATCATCGCTCCCGCAGCGATTAAGGCAAACGACATACAGGGCTCAGTTAGCAGGAAGACAGCCAGCAGGCTGAGGGAAGTAATTATTTCCCTCTGTTTGGCCCACCTGAGGTGTCATCTAGGACACAGGGTCCACTTTAGGGCCCCCAGTATAAGGCAGATGCCAATAAACTGGACAGAGCCCAATGGAGGGGTACTGGGATGGTGAAGAGGTTAGGGAGTGACAGAAAGCTGGGTTTGGAGGGGAGAGGAAGGGGAGCCAAGGTGGGATCTCATTTCAGTCTCCCATTATCTAAAGGATGCTACCTGGAAGAAGCAGCAACTGTCTTCTCAGAGAGGCACGGGAGAGGAGCAGGAGGCAGCAGCCAGAGGTTGCAGCAAGGAACTGTTGGCTAGATATAAGGAAGAATTCTCTTGCTGCTGAAGGTGGTGCAGCACTGGAATAGATGCCGAGCGATGCCAGGCAATCTGCGCCCTTGGAGATGTCCACAGGTTCCCTGGATGAGGCCCTGAGCAAGGTGCTGCCGTTTTAGGGTCAGCCCAGCTGTGAGCAGGAAGTTGGACCCGAGGCCTCCGGAGGTCCCTTGCCATCTAAATATTTCTGTGTGATTTTGTGTCTATGATTGAGGCCACCTTTAGGCTGTTATTAATATTTTTCTTTAGTTTGTTTTTTTGCCTGCTTATTTCTTACCTTAAAAATCTCAATAACCACCAGGTCTGGTGGCATTGGAAAGACTTGCTGGAATCCTTAGGGCTGTTCAACAGAAAGTTTGGGGAGAAGGGAGGAATGAGGTGGGAAAGAAGAAGTTGCGTTGACGGTAACAGAGCCTGAAGTGGGAACTGGGAGCTAGTTACGGTGTTGGGTTTTCAGATCAGATGAAGTATCTGACTGTAGCAGAGACTGAGCGCTGGCATCAGCTGCAGCTGGGTGGACTGACAAGGTGAAGGGGACCATGGCTGCTGGCGCGAGGAGACTGCCAAGCTCTCCATCCCTAATCCAAGGCGTATGTTGCAACAAGGAAGCCAAGCAGGTTGACTGGTTGGAGCAAGCAAAACCAGTGAGGCAACCTCACTTCTTGGAGAGCAGGGGGTCCCCATGCCAAGAGAGTGACAGACGGAAGGCTGGAATTATAACAGGAGTGAACTCAAACAAAATGCAAGAATAATTTTGTACTGTATTTATATGTATGGTGTGCACTATTAAGTATAATATATTCTGTTAGAGGACACTTGAATATTGAAATTAATTTAAATTATCAGAGCACATGAAGCTATCAAAGAGTAGATGAAAACATCAGTGCTACATTTACATGGGGATCAAGTCAGTGTGACTGGCACTCTGACGGCCAGGCAGATGCACACGTGTGCATGTATGCAAAGTGCAGGTGCAAGAGCAAGGCAGCAGCCACGTGCGCCATCAGAAGCAGAATAATGGCAAAGGCACAGTCAGAGAAGATTTGTGGGTTGCCTCGTGTAAGTCAAAAACCCAGCCCAGCCCCAGAGAATATTTGCATGAGCTGTTTTGTGCGAAACAAGTACAACAAAGGAGCCGGTGCATGCGGCTGGAGACCACTTCTAGCAAGATGCAGCAGCAGCGATGAAGCAGTTTGCTGGGCTATGCTGCAGAATAAAGACGGGGGCAACAGCAAGGCATCTGTATGCATCTCACTGCAAAGAAACATCTATAACCGAGAACTGGCGTAGGGCCCTAGGAGCTGCTCCTGAGACGACCGGAGAAACCTCATCCCCGCTGTGAATACTGGCGTCGCCTGTCCCAGCGGCACCAGTGGGAAAAGCCAGCCCTGGCTCTAACGCGGTACCTGCACATCAACGGGGTCAGTGCTGGATTTCAAATATTTTCAAGTCATTAAACTTTATATAAAACCTGAAGGTAATAGAACAGGTAAAAATGAAATCGCTGAGTCACACCCCATCATTCTGTTTTGGCCAGGAATCTCTATTTTCTGTCATCTTCTGGCTTCGGTTTGTTCTTCGCCTTCTTGCTGCCCAGTTTTGAGCAAACCCACACTGCCAGGGCGCGCGGGGCCGGTGAACCGCTGCCCCTGTGCTGCTTGGTGAGGGCAGATCGAGACATCTTTGCTTTTCTGTTTCTTCTTGTGGTTTCACATCTTGTGCATTCCTACTTCATTCTCACTAACCTTTGCCTTTCTGTGGCAGACCCCACAGCACGGTGTGTGCCACCTACATGCCGCCAGCCAGCGGGCAGTGCGCGTTGCCCTCAGCTAGCATTTTTCACACACTTTTCTTGCTCTCCCTGTTTATCTCTGCTGCTCACCCATGCCACTTCCTATTTTTCCCCCGAGTCTTTCTATCACCTTCTGCATCCCTCCAGGCCAGACGAGAAGCAACGCTGCTCCGGAGTTTAGGGATGGGAGGGAGCGAGGCTCTGCGGTGTTAAGCGAGCGAGCGGGCAGCAGACCCCCAGCCTCCTGACAGACAGCCCCGCTGTATCTTACCCTGCTGCTGGTAAATTAACTGGTGTCAGGGAATGTCCCCAGGCGCTGGAACACACTCATCAGTCCTGTTAAATTGCTAGAACAATTCCTGACACATTTTTGGCCCAGGACAACTCTCACTCTCCCGAGCAGCTCCTGGGATGCATTTAGGTGTTAGCGTGGGCCAGGGACCACTCCGTTAGGTGGCTGGCTTGTAGCCAGTTCATTCTGGAGATTGAGTGAGTTTAATAGCCCAGACCATCTCATGCCGGTTGGCCTCTGTGCCAGAATCGGTCCAGGCACACTTGATTTATTAGCACGTCCAGTGACAGAGGAGCAGGGCTCCCTCCCAAGTGAACATTGATTTCCATTTCATTTTAACTTCTCCCTCTTATTAAACTGGTTTAATTTCCTTCTTGACTTATTTTAATGATCCCTGCCTCTCTGAGGGATAGGGAAAGGAGGTAGCGAGCGGTCTTCCCCAGGGGCATGATGCCTGCAGGAGGAAGCCTGGCCGGCAGAACATCTGCTTGGGAGAGCGGCTGGCAGCCCCCTGCTCCCTCTGGCCCCCAGCCCCACGGCTGGCACCTGAGACAAGCTGTCCCCCCGCCTGGCACGGGCTGGTGCAGGAGGAAACTGAAATAAAAAACAGCTCAGCAACTGCTTCTGATGCAGAGCGGGCCGTCTCCCTCTCTTGGTGTGTTCCTGTGCCTCTTTCATGCAGTGTGGTTTTCTTGTTTTCCTCTCTTGCTCTTGCTTGTGGCTGTGCTTTTGATCTGGCAGCAGCTCGCTCTGCTGGGGCCGGGGGGCCTCCCAGCCCCCCCCCCCCGCCCCCCTCCGTACTGGGCTCCCTGCCGCAGCTGCTGCTGCTGCGCCTCCCTTTGCCGCTGCCTCACGCCCTGCACACCGGCTGGCCGTGGCTCCGGGGCACGGGGCTGCAGCCGATCACCTCGCTTTTTCCCAGTTCAAACATCCAAAGCGAAGCTGGTCTGGCTCTTGGAGCAGCGGTTTCCTTGGAATTACTTATTAACGTTAAAGCAAACGTATGGGAGTGGCAGGCAGGGTAAGAGAGCAAAGGCAACAGAAATAGCCAGCAGAGAGCAAAGACGCGATAGCAGTGAAGGTTATTTCACGGGCCCCGCTGTCCCCGTGCGACTGGCCGACCCTGCCTCGGTTTCCCCTTGTGCACCTCTGGCCGGCCAGGGGAGCAGCCGCGAAAGGGACCTGCTGGAGCCGGGGCTGGGGGCCAGGCTGGCCTCCTGCCCATCCCCCCTGAGAGATGTCCCACTGTCAGGACACGGCCGGGTGGCCGGGCCACCGGCCCAGCTCTCTGGCCATAACATGCCCCTGGCCAAGGCGGGTGCCCCGACCCAGGCGGGTGCCCTGGGAGGCAGCTCCATGGCCACAGCCCTGGCTGCTCCCTCCAGCCTCTGGCAGCCGAAGGGGAACCCCAGACCTGCCCTTGCCTCACGGGTGCTGCAGCACCGGCTTTCTGAGCTTCCCCCCAGCTCCCAGCCCTGCTTCTTTCCCCCTAACCCTCCTCTTTGCTCCACAAGCCACCTTTTGCCCTGCAGTCCACAGCTGCAGCCCAACGGTGACTTTCTAAAGCCACGGCGGACTGTGACTAGCCAAAGTGCCGAGATGCCCTCTGAAGGCAGGCTCTCCATCGCCCTGCCGAGCCATGTGCACGCTTGGGATGATGTTCAGGTACCGTTAAGGCAGCTGCCAAAGCAGGGACAGCGAGAGCTTACCACACAGTTGGCTTGATGTACAGCCCAGGCAGGGTCAGGGTCTATACACATACTGATAGGGTCAGCACAGCAAAACGGCGTGTTTCTGCCCGTTCCCAGCAAAAACGCATCCCTCCTTTATTTTTCCCTAGTGAATACAGAGTCCTCACGTGAGGCTGCAGTGGATCGGGTGGGCACCATCCCTGGGTGCCCGAGAGCGGTGAGTGGGAACAGGAGGGATGCTCAGTTTGGATGAGGCAAGCCCGGCCGCAGCGCAGGCAGCTTTGGCAGCCATGTTCGTGGGTAGGATACCCACTGGTAGGATAAAGGAAAACCCTGTGAATCGATTTGAGACTAAAATGCAGCCGGGACTGCAGAGGACTGTCCTGTTTCTAGCAAAGAACACTAAGTAGTGTCCTGAGCTCAGCCCTGATGCGCCATGGAGAGGGATACCTGAGGGGGCTGGCGGAGGCTGGGCAGGATGCACCACCTGAAAGTTGAAAAATTCAACCAGAAATGAAACTCTGGTTTTCAACAGTGCGGTGGCCCATGGAAGAGGAAGGCAAGGCTCTTTTCTGGTGTCCTTAAATTGAAAGGACCCCTCTTTCCCCAAGAAATGTGGCTCGCTCAGCCCCGAGCTAGTGGATCGGGCTGCACCGGCAGCCGGTGCCGGGCAGGGAGCCAGTCAGCTCGGATTAGCAGAGCGGAGCCCTCTGGCCTCAGCACATACAGATGTCAGCAGACATCCCTCCTCAGCCAGAGACTGGCATCTTCTTATTTTTCAGGCTTTTTTTAGCATAAAGTTCCCTTCCCTGGAGGGCATGTAGAGAAGGTGATAGCAAGTGGCAGCTGGTGGAAGGCTGCTCCCCAGTGCATTTCCAGTCCTTGGCAATACACGGTCACCAGAGACAGACCCCTCGTAGTGGACATTTTTCTCTATATGTGGGTTTAAAAGACCTGTGAGATCCCCAGGCTCCAAGGCATGGTGAGCTTTTTGTAGCCCCCTCCTTTTTGCCCTCTTCAGGGAAACATCTAGGGCGGCAAACACTTCTCAGTTAAAACTAAAAGGCCTCGGAGAGTCGCACAGCAGAAAGTCAAAGGTTCAAGATGGTTTTACATCAGACCTATAAGTGGGGCAAACCCAGTCCCATCAGAGCTGAAACAGCAACTTGCGTGGAATAGTAAAAGTTCATAACATTAAAAAACCCGAAAACATATTGGCCTCTTTTCTCAGAGAAATAAAGAAAGAAAGTTTCCTTACCTCTTCTCCTTCCTCTCTGCCTCTGCGTTTCTGTCTCCTTGTGTTTGTCACCTGCCGTAATTGATCTCACTCAGCTACAGCTGAAACAAAAGAAGAATGAAGTCGATGTTCAGAAAGCAGCTCAACAAACGTGGGCCTTGATGTCTCCTCCTCTCCAGCTGGAGCGTCAGCAAGGTCTTGCTGCTGGTCCGGCTTCTGCTGACATCCGCCAGCTTCTCTCGGCAGATGGTGGATTTCCAGGCGCATGTGATTTTGACTTGGTGTGAACAGAGATGGAGACCATAACGGAAGGCGATGTATGGCAGCGCCTGGGCAGAATGAGTGTGAAACAGAGAGAGCCTATTGGCCATATGGCGGCTGATGGGATGCCGTGACGGGGCTGGAACTTAAAAGCAAACAGTTGGAAACTGGTTCTGCTCTACTGGCAAAGAAAGCTCGCAGATGAAGGTATCAGCTGAGCAGATCCGGACCCAGCCCGCCTCTGACAGTGTCTAAGAGCCAGCTGACCTCCGTTCCCCAGCCTGCCTCCTGCATCACCCGAAAAGGAGGCACCTCTGTGGCGCGAGCCGGGGACCTGAGCCCAGGAGTAGCGTGGGGATGATAATAGAAGAAGGGATCCCTGGCGATGTTAGAGGTACCTGTCTGTGGAGGATGGCTGAGATCTGGGGTGAGATGACAGAATTTAATTTTTTTTTATAGCAGTGGCAGGTTGACCTCAGCTGGCTGCCAGCTGCCCACGCAGCCACTCTCCCTCACCCTCCTCAGCGGGGCAGGGGAAGAAGATAAGAGCAAAGATCTCTCATGGGTATCTTGTCAAGAGAAGGACAGGGACATGGCTTACCAGTTACCATCACGGGCAAAACGGATTTGACTTGGGGAAAGGTTAATTTAATTTATGGCCCATTAAAAACAGAGTAGGGTAGTGAGGAATGAAAACAAAAGTAAAAACACCTTCCTTCCCCCACCCGCCTTTCCTTCACCGGCCCAGCTTCACCCCTGACCCTTCTGCCCCTCTTTCCTCCCCCCGCGTGTCACAGGGGGACAGGTTGTGAGCGCTGTGGTCCGCTCATAGCACTGCCTCAGCCGCTCCTTCCTGCTCGTGCTGGTACCCTGCTCCGACGTGGGGTCCTTCATGATGTGCTCCAGTGCAGGTCCTTCCTATGGGCTGCAGTTCTTCTGTTCATCTTGACGTAAGAAAGACATTTTTTCCAGTGAGAAAGACCATTCACCAGAGCAACCTCCTGAGAGATGTGGCAGAGTCCCCATCGCTGGGGCCTTTCAAGATAGTGTACAAGATCTTGTACAGGGTGCTAGATAATCCCATCTGGGGTTTCCCACGAAAGGCTGGACCAGATGGTCTTTCCAGGTCCTGCCCAGACTGGGCTGTTCTATGATTTGATGATTCTAACTGCTCCAGATGGGCTACTGCCCTTCGGGAACAGGCTGCTCCAGCATGGGTCCTCCACAGGCCACAGCTCCTGCCAGTGAACCTGCTCCAGCACTGGCTCCTCTCCACAAGCCCCAGATCCTGCCAGGAGCTGCTCCAACATGGACTCTGCGTGGGCTGCAGGTGGATATCTGCTCCAGAGCCTGGATGGAGCACCTGTCCCCTCCTGCACTGATCTTGGTGTCTGCAGAGCCGTTTCTCACATTTTCTCCTCTCTCTCATGGCTGCTGTGCAGTGGTTTATATCCTTTCTTAAATATGTTACCACAGAGGCACCCCCAGTGTTGTCGGTTGGCTCAGTTTGGCCCACGGTGGGTCTGGCCTGGACACAGCTGTGATTGACTTGGGGCCAGCTCCTCCTCACCTCTCACCGAAGCCACCCATGCAGCCCCTCTGCTACCAAAACCTTGCCATGCAAACCCGCTGCAAGGTTGCTCTTGGGTTACCTGCACCGCTACTGAATCTCAGCTGTTTCCCTTCTCTGTAGGGCGGAGGAGGGGGCTTTTGTGGTTTTCCACCCACATTTGGTCTCTCTCTCTCTGAATCCCAGCCTCAGTCAAGACGGCGGAAACCCACTGAGCCCCAGACATGGCTGAGATTTCATCTCTGTGCCACCCACTCTCCTCCTGGCAGCCACTTGCCCCTTTGTCTGGAGGATGGGGGTGTGAGACCCCCAAAGCAACCAGGCTTTGGAGGAGCAGGGACAGACAAACACAGCACGGAGGTTCCTAATGTGCCACCAGGTGTGAAAGGAACAGCACGGATCAGGCCTTGAGCACACCAAGTCGTCCATTGCTTTGTCTTTGGAGAAAGGTGAAGCCATCCCATCACAGTGAAAGCTGTGAGACAGGAGCTTCCCAGTGTGGGATACAGGTGATGGGATGGGATGGGGTGATGGGATGGGATGGGATGGGACGGGATGGGATGGGATGGGACGGGATGGGATGGGATGGGACGGGACGGGACGGGATGGGACGGGACGGGACGGGATGGGATGGGACGGGATGGGATGGGATGGGACGGGACGGGATGGGATGGGACGGGACGGGATGGGATGTGACGGGACGAGACGGGATGGGGCGGGACGGGATGGGATGGGATGGGATGGGA
The DNA here is from genome assembly GCF_963210335.1 of Falco punctatus. Lineage (NCBI taxonomy): Eukaryota > Metazoa > Chordata > Aves > Falconiformes > Falconidae > Falco > Falco punctatus. The sequence goes on from NC_137585.1 coordinate 887,354, forward strand.
TGGGATAGCTGCCTGCTTTGCCAATGTCCAGAGCCTGTGAAAGCCCCATTCTGAGCCATGGCTCTCCTGCGAGAGACTACCACATCACACCAGCATCTTCAAAATGCTCTCGCATGCCTGCAAATAGTAAATGTCCATTTTGGATCCTAGCTGCCAGAGAGGGGCTGTCCTGGGAAAAGAAGAGCTGGCAAAAGTCAGGTTGGGATTGTAAGAGCCTGGCGGCTTGGGGCTCGGGGCTCTGGGGCATTGCGCTGTTCCAGCTCACATGGATTTTGGCTTGCATTTTGTGTCCCCAGCATGCTGTAATGTAGAAACACTGGCTTGTTTTTAAACAGTTGGTTTATGTCACTGCAAATATCTACCAGAAATAGCATTCCCTGAAGGGGTGAAGCTTCCAAAACACACTTGAACTTGCTGCAGAGTTGCAAGGAGAAGCAGGGCTGTGGGCCTGAGGGGACGAAGCTGCTGGCTTGGCCCACACACAGACCCATTCTCCCCCCAGGGAAGGGATTCAGGAGGGAACCTCATCTCTCCCAGCTGCTGCAGCTCTGTGGCGAGCAGGTACCTCTGGGACCGAGGGTCACGGCACACAGTGACGTGTTTGTAGCGCTTTCATCCAAGCATCTCAAAGCACTTTGCAAGCATTAATTAAACATCAGAATCCAAGAGGGATGAATAATATTAGCCAGACAGACTCTCTTCTGAATGTAATATTTCTCATAAATATTTAACTGCTTTTTAAATTCCGTGTGAGTCTGGTTCTCACCTTGCTGGGACAGTTGCTGCACTGCACCCCTGGGGAACGCGGGGCTTATCCAGCACCACATGCTGACCTCGCGCCAGAGCAGGACCAGCACTACGCACCGCTCCCCCCAGCCAAGCCTGCAGCTGTCACGTTTCCCTGCTTTCTCCCCTGCAGAGACCCTCCCCAGTCCTTGTTTGCTCTAATCCCATCACCAGCAATGTTTTTGCAAACTGGGGTTGGCGGGTGACAGATTCTTGCAGACCTCAGCAGAAGAGGAGGCTCCCAGGGTACTCTGGGTGCAGGGACACAAAACCTCTCCAGAGAAATGTGAAAAGGGAAGAAAAGGGTCTCAGAAATCAGGTGTAGAGATGGACGTGTGACTGACTCCAGTGGAAAGCTGAGAAACCTCCAGAGATGCTGAAATGTGAAAAGGGAAGAAAAGGGTCTCAGAAATCAGGTGTAGAGATGGACGTGTGACCGACTCCAGTGGAAAGCCGAGAAACCTCCAGAGATGCTTTCCTTAAAAGCATGTTCCCTGCATGTCGGTGAGGGCAAGGAATGTTCCTGTGGGCTGTGATGGGTAAAGGGCACCCAGATGTATTGGAAAATTTGCGATGGCTCCACGGTGGTGGAGAGAAGGTAGGACGAGCGTTGAACACAGCATGAAACACATGAAACCTCGAGGCACCCGGGTGGCAGCACCTTCGAAGGCCGGGCGCTGTCTCGTAACAGAATTGCTGACGCCTGTGGAGCTGGCTGAGGGGCACAGCTGACACAGACGGGGAGAGCTAGAAGCAGGCAGCTGTCTGGCGAGGGGGCTCGGTGATTTGCCCCCCCAGCTTTGCACCTTGGAAAGGAGACCCCCGGCTGCGCTGGGGGGAGATGCCTCCCTGCCACGCTGGGCGCCTGGCTGCTGCTGCTGGGGCTGGGGACCGAGGGTTCTCGAGTGTAGGGGTTCATTTGCAGATCACAGAGGAGAGTCCGGAATTCTCCAGGGGTGTCCCTCGCCAGCAGGGTCCCCTGTGTTTTGGCAGGCGTGGAGGCTGGCTAAGGGCTCAGCAGATGTGCCGGGGCCAGGGGCTGCTCTGGGGCACCGCAGAGGGGGGGACCCCAGAACCACCGGCTGGAAACGCCTGTCACCCCAGAAGCAGCAGGGGCCGAAGCGAGCCAACAAACCATGTTAAGATGTGCCAGCAGTGCAACGGGCAGGCAGGGGGTGGTGGTGGGAGACTCTAGGACCCACGTTGGATGGATATTCCTTCCTACCTTACAGCAATGACCTCGGCGAGAGGAAAGGGGAGAAGCTGGTGACAGTGCTTGGTGCGACACCCGACTGGGGGGGCTCTGTCAGCACCGGGGGTCTGGAGATGCCGTGGGGAGCAGCCTGGGGCTCGCAGCAGCAGCAGCCGCAGGGTTTTGCTTCGGAGCAGTTACTGTAGGAAGTGGTGGCTGTGGCTTCCTTAGCTGACAGCCGAGGGACGGGCGGGCTGAGGGCTCACCGGGCTGAGCACGGGGCGAGCAAATGACGGGGGTCCCGGTGATGCGAGCGCGGGTGGGCGGGGGATTCCTGTCACGGCGGACACTAGATGGCGGCACAGGCCCGGGCCAGGCAGCCGAGGGGCCGGGGGGACGCTGAGCCCCCCCCTCCCGCCCGGGGCACAGCGCCGGGACCCCGTGGGCCCTCGGTTGGGGATGGAGGCGCAAGGCTTTGGCACGGCGGAGCTGCGGGGTGCCCGGGCGGTGGGGCGGGGGGGGAACTCCTCGGGGGGGACCCCTCGGGGGGACCCTCTGGGTGCCTGCGCTCACCTGGGCGTGAGATTTCAAAGGGCTGGGGGATGCCTGAGCCCAGGGCCCCCGCCAAGCTTCTGCCGCCCCCCAAAAGGCTTGTTGGGGACACTGCCAGTGCCGCCTCCTGGGGCCGAAAGCCGATGCTGTTTTCCCACGGAAAAGGGAGATGCTGACCTGGTGGCAGGAGGGGAAGACGCCCAGTGCTTGTAAAAGAAGAGGAGTGTGAGCAACCTCAGTAAGAAGGAGAATTAACAAGTCCTTCCAAAGGCTGCCCTTGTGCACCCCCTCCCACCGTTTTCCCTGGGCAGAGTGTCCTGCCCTGGATCCTCTTGCTGTAAGACCCCCTGAAACGCACGCCCAGGCGGGAGGGACACCCACCTCGGAGCTGGGACGGGCAGGCCAGCAGGATGGAAACCTGGTGGTAGGAGCCATGAGCACGATGGAGTCAACAGTGACGTGTCCCAGGGTCTCAGCGGGCAGCACAAGATGCAGAACCTACAACAACAGAGTTCCCTGAAGGAGCTCGGTTTGAGGGAACCTTGGGAAGACAAAATGAAGGACCCCGTATATTTTAGTTTTATTCACTGATGCATCAAGGTGTTGAAGAAATCCAAGCAGAGTAGTAAGGCATGGGTGTTTTGTTTTGTTCTGTTTTGTTTTGTTTTTTCAGAATTGGTGCTGGTATTGTTCACACAGGTTTGCCAAGCAGGTACAAAACTCATTGTGCCTTAATGTCCTAGATAATTCGAGATCTGGTTCTAATTTTTAATTATTTTTAAAAGGCTGTGCAGAATGTGCCAACACCACAATAGGTGTGCTGTTTATAATTGCTTCTTTGTCAGATTACACTATTTGCTAGCACTTAGCTTTTCACTTGAAATCCCTCAGAAGTCTTGGATGCAGAATATCTGGACCTAGCTCTGATTTTTTCTTCTGACAGTGCTTGTCTGTCTTATAAAAAAAGAATAATTTAGGATTAAAGATCCTCTTCCCATTCTTTTTGGAGGGGTTGGATGCAAAGGAATTTGCATGCATAACACTTTCTTTGCGTTCCTTTACTGCTCCCCTCTGAAAAAAGGGAACCCACTGGATTCCCTGTGTTTTTCTCAAACTTTCTACTTCTGTCTGTGGGTTTGCATGGCAAGGGTTTGGTAGTGGGGGGGCTGCAGTGGGGGCTTCAGTGAGGAGCTGCCAGAAGGTTCCCCCGTGTCCGACAGAGCCCACACCAGCCGGCTCCCAGCCGGACCCGCCGCTGGCCAAGGCTGAGCCCAGCAGTGACAGCGGCAGCACCTCAGGGGTGACGGATTTAAGAATAAGGGGGAAAACCTGCAGCGGGAGAGAGGAGTGAGGCTGTGTGAGAGCAGCAGCCCTGCAGCCCCCCGGGCCGGGGCAGGAGGAGGCAGGAGGGGCTCCAGGTGCTGCAGCAGATCCCCCCCGGCAGCCCGTGATGAAGCCCACGGTGAGGCAGGTGTGCCCCCAGCCCATGGAGCCCACGGGGAGCAGATCCCCCCCGCCCCAGTCCATGCAAGACCCCACGCTGGGGTAGGGCAGCCAAGAGACAGGGGTTTTTTGGTTTGTTTGTTTTTTTTTTTTTCCTTATATTTATTATTTCATGTATTATATTTATTTTAATATTATTATCTTCTGAAAGCAGCAAGCTTTCAATTCAAAACTGATGAAGAACCATTTTTACAGAATGAACAAGCCGACCCGAGAACCGATGGCCAGAGGAGGTCAGGGAGTACAAGAAAACAGGAAGGTGAGAGGCAGATGGGGCACACGTCTCGGCAATGAGAGCAGCCAGGTGGGGAGGAGGCGATGCTAACAGCATTACCTACAGGAGCAGAGGGCATCCCACCCTGTGCGAGGAGGGAGCACAAACCTCTGTCGGGCACTGGGAGAATATGCTGGGGTCCTGCTGGACACTGGCTGGCCCCTTAGCCCCGTGGGGGCTCACCCACCTTTTCTCTCTCCAAAGCCTCTGGCAGAGAGGAAGCTCAGCTGGACCGGTTACTCCAGCCTGCAGAAATCGCAGGACGCTGATTCCCCTGGGACGATGCCCAGTACCAGGTGGAAGGTCCTGCTCATGCCGGCCCTGCTCCAGCGTCCGCCTGGAACGGCGTGGGACAGCTGAAGCAGGCAAGCCTGCCTCGCACCTCCGCTGCATCGCCCTCGGTGCAGGAGTGGGCATCATTTTCAGTGAAAGACGTGGCTAGCTGAGGAGCTGGGGGGCTGTGGAGGTCAGACGCCCCCCGGGGCGGGCCAGCTGTGACTTTGGGTGCAGCTCGGCTCCCTGCAGCCCGAGATCCCAGGGTGCAGTCGCTGCCATCTGCCTGAGCCTCGGCGGGACGGGCAGTGCCACGCAGCAAGAAGGCCTCTGTGTGCCTGCTTAAATAACGGAAACTGGCAGCGGCGCCCGCTACTCAGGGCAAGAGAATCTGCCACCCTAAACGTCGAGACCTTGAATTTTGTACCGCCGCCTCCTCGAGCAGCTGCAGCCTGGGGACCCAGGTGGGAGAAACCGCACGTGTGACTCTCCTTACTAGTGAGGTTTTCTTCTGGGTGGCGTGGAGTGACAGTTCCAGAGCAGCACTGCTGTCCTCCATGGCTGCTCAGAGAGGAGGGGAAGAGCATTCTCTGACTACATGAAACCTAAAAACATTGAAGGTCTTGAGAGATGGGACCTGGCGGACTCGCGCTTACATTACTAAGTACGTCCTTACCAGGAGGAGAGCGACAGAGAGCCCTAACATCAATTGAAGGCCTATCAGGAAAATGTGAGGACTGAAGGAATAAATGAGTGAGTGAACAGGGACAGCCAGACGGGGGAAGGGGGGGGGGAAGCCTCTGAAGTACAGCAAAAAGGAGACTGAACCTGTGATTCTTTCTTCTCTAGTGGCATTTGATTTCCTCTACCCCACTGTGAAAATGGCAGAAATGAACAGGCAGCTTCAGTAGAACAGAACTGAAAGAGAAAGAGCAGGGAGCAAAATCCTTAGAACCTGCCCCACGCAGGCAGAGGTGCACTGGCACCGTCAACAGGCACCGTCCTCCACAAGCACACATCGGGGCTAGCAGGTTGTTTTGTTAGACAGATTTATTTTAGGTTCTAAACCAAATTTCTGATAAAATAAAATGCTCAAAGTGTGCAACGTGCAGTCCTCTGCGGTGTCCCCTCTGCCACTGGGTGGGTGCAGGAGCAGGGCGATGCGGGGAGAGGGTGAGGAGAGCGGGCAGGGGGGAGAAAATGCCATCGGGCTGCAGGTAGGTGGGCTCAAGCCATTGCCCGCATCTGAGCATCCCACTGGTGCGAGACTGTGAGAGAGGCTGAAGGAGGTGCAGAGGATGGGCAGGAGAAGTGGCACTGAAGCAGGCAATAGCTACTGGCTCAAATACTCCCAACAGCTCCGAAGCGCCTGCGCTGCCTGCCACCTTGGTGCAGCGGTGAGTCTCGCCTTGCCCTGGTACGCAGCTTCCAGCCCCTCTGCAGGTACAGAGCTCCCACAGCCTCACGGTTTGTGCCATCCCTAGACCGTCCTGAGAGGTCTGCATGGTGCCCATCTCTCTGCAGCATGGCACGCAGAGTTTCATCCTCCCAAGCAGATGAGCCCGCTGTCCCTGCTCCCATCAGCACTTGGTTTGCTGGATCTTCTCTTTCTGGTTTTCCTCCACCTCCTTCTTCCTTGGCACCATGACTGCAACCATCCCTTCCAGTGCTGGGAAGGCAGGAGACCGCTTCTGAAAGGGAAGAAAATGGCAATATCAGGCATGGAAGGTAGACTGACAGGCACAGGTCCGGGCTTCTGCCTGCCATGGAAAACGTGGCCCTACTGCTTGCAACCGCAAGGCTCCCATTCCCTGCCAGAGCCAGTGAGCAGCCCCAGCCCCACTCTCCGAGACATGCACTTTCTTCTCAGGAGGGCTGGCTCAACACTGTCCTCTGTGGTGTCATGGCCATAAGGAATAATAAAGACAGGACACGTTTAAGAGAGAGCAAAGAGCAACATGGCAATGGCCAGGGCATTGCCAGGTTCGATGGTATGCCAGATTTTACAACACCTTTTCGGAGAGAATAATTAAAGGCATGAGGTTTCATCCAAAATGAGATAAGAACAGATTAAAGACAGAACCACTTTCCCATCTGGCTTTAACAAGTGACTTTCTAGACAATAGAGAAGACGCAGATCTCAGGGCTCCTGATAACGGTAAAGCATACTGTGACACACAGACAATCAATACAGTGAGACGGGATGAGTGGAATGGCATGGTGGGTGATCTTAGCTAGGAGGAAGGGACTGGGATTCTGCTGGCAGGTTTCTGTCAGGCTGTAGAGAAATGATAAGCACAAGCCTTCAAAGATCAGTTGTGGGACCAGTCGTTAATGGCACAAGGAGTGTGAAAGTGCTAATGAGTTGTGTAGCTGATAAGGCTGAGGAGCCTTACTTGGAAAAAAGAGGATGAAAACGTCACCCAGGACCCAGATATCTGAGGAGAACGGAGCAGTAAGCTGAATGACAGGGGGAGTGAAGTACCGACTGCACATCGGTAGGCTCAGGGCACTGGGGCAGAAATTCCTGATGTGCAGGCATCAAGGGGTACCGGCGAGCAGCCCGTGTTCGATCAGCGCAAAAGCAATGTAATCTCCTAGGATGCCAGCAGAGAGAGGGAGAGAGCAAGAGAAGCGCTGACATCCTGCTCAGTACCTCACCTGCACTCGCAGAGGGTGAGCCCCCTGGGGAGGCTGCGCAGAGCAGAGCTCGAGGACCACGCGTGGAGGGAGGCCCTGGGCTGCCACAGAGGAGGCTGGCTTGCTTGGCGAAGCACATGCAAATGCTTCGGGGTGGTAAATAACCTGGCTGAGTTAGAGCTGCTTCACCTGTCAGCTGGACGCCCAGGTGTCCTCTTTCCTGCTAGCCAAGGCTTTACAGTTACACTGGTCCAGGGATTCCTGCCCGAGGGCTTGGGCCAGAAAGGTGGTGCTGAGCGTCTTGTCCTGGGCTGGCTCAGACTGAGAGAGTCATCTAGAAACTGCAGATTTCTGCATCAGATTATCCTTTACCATCAGTGTTGATTAAGGACCCGTGACGAAGAACCAGCCATGAGTCGCTCTAGTGCTACCCGCAGTGTTTTTTTTAAAGTGCTTGTCTTGCTTCTGTTTTGATGCTGCCCACCTTCAGTCTCCAGCCACCAGGATTTGCTCAGAATTCACATCAGTGCTGTCACATCCCTTGTCTTCAGCTCAAGGCAGGTTCAAAGCACCCAGCTCTTTCACCAGGGCCAGCTCTCCCAACCTGAGATTGCTCTGAGCCCCTGGCCCCTTCTGCACTGGAAGGGGATTTTCACCGTGGGCCCTTTCCAACAAGCTAAGGAGTGTCCTTAAACAACTACATCACTGCTACTCACGAAGGGCGTCCCTTGTCAGCCAAGGGAAGCCCTGAAGGAAGGATTTGCCCTGTAATTAAATGGCAGAGAAGCAGTGTGAAAACTGCAGAGAAATGGTCTGGCTTGGTTGCACGGTTTTCCCCAGTGGCATGCTACCGAGGGGTCACTCCTGGCCTGCTCTCTGGGATGACGAAGGCAAGGCAGAGTTTTTCAGAAGATGAGCTACTGCAAGAAGCTGAGCAAACGCAGGGCAGCAAGTTGCCAGAAGCAGACAGCTGAGGTGCGAGGGCTGAACCAGCCACGGCAGACCCGCATTGAGATCAGCAAGATCAGCGTCTGGGGACCAGCAGGCATTTGTATGAAACAGGAGACTCTTACATCAAAGCATCCAGATAAGAAATAAGAGAAAGGACACTTACAAAAGCCTGGAAATTAACCCTCCAATATTACAGCATGGCTTGATCTCTGGGAGAGTAAACAAGAGGCTTTTCAAGGCTGGGATGTGATGGTCTCCCAGGGGGTTTTACCCCTCCCCTGAAAGCTCTGAGCTGCCCCCAGTCGAGTGCCTGCTGATGCCCAGTTTGCAGTTTTCACTGCGAGTCCATGACACCTTCAGCCAGCCACCTGGGCCCTGTTCTCCCTCTGGCTGCTGTGTCCCTGGGACAGCTCACTGTCCCTAGGGTACCCAAGGGAAGGGTGAACAAGGGCTGATGTAGGGGAAAACTAACAGAAATGGGGTGATGGACACTTACCCTTTTTTGTAGGGCCAGGGCCAGAATACAGACCACAAGCAGGAGGAAGAGGGTGAGTGTGAGCCCAAAAGTAACCTGCCCGCTGAAGATGGTGGGAGGGCTGGAGACCTGGGCACCTGGGAGGGGGAACCGCAGTTAGGAAGGAGGGGAAGGCTGATTGTGCACTGGGGCAAGGCTGGGACTGCACAAAGACAGGTAACCTGGAAAAGGGTGCAGGGAAGCGGAAGGAGCAGCAGGAGGAACTGCTGGAGAGCTCAGAGAGGGTGACAGCAAGATGGGATCCAAGTGGTCAAAGGGGAGAGGGACAGGGTGATGCTGAGAGAGGAAAGGGCACCAGGGAACCAAGTAGGGCAAGAAGAAGGGGTCGGTTACAGATCCATGGGGGACAGAGTACCTGTGACCTGCAGCCCATACTCCACTGCTCCCAGCCTGCCTTCTGGGCCGTGTACACTGCATTCCCACATGCCCGTATCCGCCTGTGACACCCGGAGTATTTCCAGGGTAGGGCCCATATGGGGTGCGTGGCCTTGCTGGTGCTGGGAAGCGGCCACAGCCAGCTTGCTGTTAGCAGGGGCTGCGTCGAGATGCTTCCACTGGAAACGTTCATGGCCCCGGGGGTGTGTGAGGCTGCAGAAGAGCAGCAAGTGACACCCCTCAGAAACCGGTCCTTGGATGCTCGGAGTGACTGCAGCAAAAGAAAAAAATACTCTCAGGGAGACTACAGGCAGGTCTACAGCTCTTCCTCATCTCTCCTTCTTCTATTACACCCCTCCTTTGTTACTTCCTCTGATTTATTTTCTTTGTCTTCCTCAGTCTTAAGGAGAATAATGAAGTTACCCAGGAAAAGCCCTGCTTTCAGCAGTTGGGTGCAGTGCAATGCCCTGAACAGAGACCTCGCTTCCTGCCCTGGGGTGGGAACCTGTGAGCAGGAGCGACCCAGACTCGCTGCACTGGCATGCAGGGAGGTTTACCTGCCAGCAGTGGGGGACCCCAATGGGTTACGCACCCCCTATCTCTCCTCTCACCTGTAATCACCGCCAAGGTCATGTCCCTGCTGGTTGTCTTGCTGCCAGCAGAGACAGCACAGCGGTACTGCCCTGCGTCAGCTGGCCCCACCGCTGGGAGGTGGAGGGGGAAGTTTCTGCTGCTCAAATTCTGGGGGATGCCCCAGCCTTGCAAGTGTCCTCCTGTGAGGCGGCTCCAGTGGGCTGTCACCGTGCTGCTCCCAAAGGCACTGGGAAGGTAGCTCAGGGTGCATGGTAGCTCAGCTGCAGAGCCGCTGGCAGCGTAGACCACAGGGTTGGCTGGGCCATCAAAACCTGAGCCAGAGAGAGGACGATGTGGGGTGGGGGCTGGAGGGAGCTCTGCAGGGGGCGGGGGGGGACTGGCCTGGGAAGCGAGGAAAGGCTGGGAGCTGGGAAGCCAAAGCCATTGGGGATGGTCAGTCACATCAAAGGGAGAAACCTGGGGATGCTGGAGCAGCAAGGCAGAGGCTGAGCTCACCTAGAATTTGCAGGTTGTACGTGGCTGAAATGATCTCGTTGTCGGAGTATCTGAGCTGGCAGCCCCAGGAGCCGGCATCACTGATGGCTGGGTGGAGGATGGAAAGGGCCCCGTGCAAGGAGCAGAAGGTCGCGGAGGTGGGGACCAGGCGCCCGTTGTGGAACCAGCGCGTCTCCACAAGGCTGGCCCGGTGGCTGGAGTTGCAGCTCAACACGAGCGGCTCATTTTCTAGCACAGGGCTGGGTGGGCTGAGGGTTACTGCAAGAAATAGGAAGTGTTGGGGAAGCCAAGGTCACAGCGGGACTACCAGCCCACCGCTTTGTGCCCCTCCATCCTAGCTCTGTCCCTCAGGCAGCCGGGAGCAGGTGGCAGGGGCTGCGTGCTTTTGGGAGGCTGCCGCCTGTACCCTAACTGGCAAACACGGCAGTCCCACCCCATCCCACCCTTACAACCTCAAATCAACCTTCTCCAGGATTTCCATCTTCTCCTACCTGTCATCACCCCCAGCTCCACCCGGCAGCTGCGGACCTCCACGCCGTACACCACCTGTGCCTCGTACAGCCCAGCATCCTCACTCCGGACCGGGTCGATTCGCAGGGAGAAGTTGCCGTTGCGTAAGGCAGAGTCCTGGAGTGACACCCGGGGTCTCATGGGCAGCGCTGTCTTGCAGAGGCCCGAGTAGCCCACCTCCAGCACCATGTGTGGCTCCTGGTGGGCACTGGGAGTGGGACACGTGAGCGGCTCGTGCCAGTGGCGAGGGAGAGATCAGGGGCAGGATGGAGGGAATGTGGGGAAGGAGAAAGGGGGCTCAAAGTGCCTCCCACCCTCCCCAGTCCTCCCCCACAAGGACACAGATCTGTCTTGGTGCTGGCATACCTTCCCCCATGCCGCTTCCACAGCACAGATGTCTTGCCGGGCAGCTGCTTCCAGCTCTTCCCCACCTTCCCGGGGCTCCGGTGGCAGGGCAGCACGGCCGGGCTCCCCGCTGTTGCCCACACTTTCTGCTCCCTGCCTTCCCCCTCTGCCACTGCCGGCAGGACGTGGCCAGCTGCAATGAGATGGAGGGTTGAGCAGAGGGACTCATGGAACAAAGGGCAACAGCTGACCATCTTCAGTGGGGTTAGAAGGGCACAAATTCTCCCTTCCAGACCTGCCAGGGACTGAGTAACATCCCGGCTCAGCCCTCCCTGACACATTCAGCCCCTCTTACCACTGAACACCAGCAGAGTGATGGTGAGGAGCGGCACCAGGGACACCGGCCTCATGGTGGCATCCAGGTGAAGCGAGGGGCTGTGTCTTCCCACTCAGGTCTGGGCTTGATCAGGTCCGAGGCTTTAGGAGCTCAGCAAAAATGAGGCATAGGCAAAGAAGGTGTTGGAGCGGGTGGCTGAAGCAAGCGGGGGTCAGCTGGGTGTGCTTGCTCTCATGCTGCCTCTCCTTCTGATCAATGTATTTCCCTCGATGCCCTTATATTGCAGGTGGGCAGCCACTTTCCTCGTATCACTAAGAAGATGCGTCACGACCAAGAAACCAGTCTACGTCTGAGGCACGTGAAGGCAGAGCTGAAGCCAGAGAGAGAGGAGGGAGGGACCAGAGACACTGCTCTAAGCATCTTTTAGTGGAAATTCTTTGGGTTGCTGTTGTTTTTCTTACAAGTTTCGCTTCTACATAGACAGTGGAAAAAGTGTAGAAGACACTTCCCAGCAAGTGCCCTTCATGTTTTTCTTTCATCTCTTACCTTTTTTGGTTTGATCTTTCCGTCTCTTACAGCTTCTTTCTAATTGTTTCAGGGCTTTTAAGAATATGCTGGTCTTTTTTCTGCTGTTCTTTCTTTTTGATGTTTTTGTTGTTGTTGTTTCTCACACACACACACACACACACACCCCTCCCCACCCCCTTTAATCCTTCAAATGTGCTGATTTCTCAGCTTTTTCTTATAGGTCACTTCACAGCACGAGGAAAGGGTCTGTGGTGAGCTCCAGCCAGGGCACATGTGCCCCATCAGCCCGGAGTGCGGGGGCAATATGGGACAAAGCTCAGGGGGTCTGAGGGGGCAGAGGAGCACCTGGGAGAAGCAACTGGCACTGAGAAGAGGGGCTGTGCTCTGTGGCACTGCGAGGGGTGTGAGGAAGGGACCCTCCTGCTCCAGCAGCACTGGGGACCCCCCACACCCTGAGCGCGTGTGTTGAGAGGGCTCGTCCTAGCCCCCATGTAGCTGCTGAGCTTTGCGTAGGGCAACACATTTCCATCCATGTGCCTCATCCTGGGGCCCCTTCTGCCTCAGAGAACCCCCACTTGTGGCTCACACTTTCCAGCAACCCACTGGCTCTGACTCTTTCGGACTTAATCAGCCCTTCGTGACAGGTGTCAGACACCCAAGCCCCTCGGCAGCGCACGCCCCGAGGGCTGGGCTGGGGCTTTTCCAGGGGGGTGAGGGAAGGGGGGTGACTCACAACGGCCATGTCTTCACTGTGGAGGGGTCCTTGCTTGCTCTCTAGTTTTCCTCAGCTGGCTGGGGAGGGTGGAGGATGAAAGAGAGCAAGCGGTAAGCCTCCCTGCAGCAGCCGGCTGCTGTGGTGGCAGCTCCTGTCCCTTATCACACAGGGCTCTTCAGCCCCGCGAGGAGAGGGGTGGGTGTGTGGGAGCCTGGTGCAGCCCTGGGTGCCTCGCTGTCCCTGGGGCACTGCTCTGTAGTGGCCCTTCATGCCCTCTGTGTCACACAGCCCATGGGATCACCTGAGAGAGGAAGAGAGAAGACGGGGGAGAACCTGTGACGGTTGGCAGGAGGTGTTTTTTTCCTCCTGTTGAAGAAAAACAGTTTACGGTGCCCAGTCCAAGCAGAAAGCATCAGTCTCTCTTTCCCCTGCATCAGCAGTGCGAGAATGGTGTGAGCGTGTGGGTGAAGGTGAGAGAGAGAGAGAGGGGCGATGGGACTGCGGTGGGCAGACACACGGCTCCGCAGCCCGGTGTTACCCACTGCCCATCCCCTGGCTTCGCCCGCGGACACACGGAGCTCGCTGCTGTGCCCCTCCACCCGACCCGCTCTGCTGCTCAGCCTGAGTGCCCTGGCACTGTGCCGCTCCAGCTCCCAAAGCCACCCCCAGCCCAACCCGTGCTCTAGGAGATGCTTCGTCTGTAAGGAGCGGCCAAGGGGGGGGAGGCGTACTCCCACCCTGCTCCTGCTCCCCGAGGGCGGTCACGGGGACCAGCGGCGAGCCCAGGAGCTGCCTGGCACCGAGGGGCCTTTGGGGCTGGGGGTGCTGTGCTGAGCCTGGCACCGAGGGGCCTTTGGGGCTGGGGGTGCTGTGCTGAGCAAGCATGTTGTGAAATGAAGGGTTTGGAGGCACCGTTTTACTCAGCACCAGGCTATCTTTAGCAAAGACACCTGTGACGTTTCTTTCTAACGACCCATTTTAAATGCTGACTCCCTCGAATGGCGTTTTCGTCATCTCCCAGAACAGGACCCTGCGGCAGCCGTAACAGAGAGGAGCAGGGTCAGCACTGTGGCACCTCCCTGGAGCTGCCCGCCTGGGCCCCAGGCAGAGGGGTGACCGGGGCGCCTGGGACCCTGGCAGCGCCACGGGGAGCAAGGGGCTGGCTACCACAGGGGTAGCCCAGGGCAGGGACACGGAAGCCCGGCTCGCTGAATGCTCCTTTGTCTGTGCTGGGCATTAGCTGGCTTCAGCTGGGCTCTGGGCTTACCCGCAGCCATCACCTTGTGCACAGCCTTAGCACATTGCTTTTCTTGTCTCTCTTGGCAAGCCCTACACATGCAAACTACACTTACCAAGAAAAATAGGAATAGAAAACACTATTCTGCAGTATCATTGAGTTAGTCTTGCTGAAGGAATTTTCCGTTGCGTTTCCAGATTTCTGCGATACCATGTTTTTCTCTGAGTGATTCCACTTTCATGTTTTGGTCCTTGCAGCATCTAGTCACAATCTTCTGCTTCATGCTAACTTTTTGAGACGCTCTATAATTTATTTGCATAATTTTTTAAATAACATGTTTGCATATAATTTAACTGACCTGAGAAATTGTGCCCTGACTTGAAGGCTGGGTTATCAGCCACACAACTTGAGCTCGGCTGGTCTGGGTGTTCCTGAGGTAGGGTGCTCACCAAAAGGACTTTATGCAAAACATCCTAATCGCTGTTTGCCCAGAGCTAAAGCAAACACAGCAAGGAAAAAGAAGTTACTAATAAGAGATAACTAATAACTCTGCGGCAAGGGACTGTAAACAGAGAGCAGCCACGCCTGGGGAGACAGAAGGGAAAGTCTGGCAGGGGATGGAGGGTGAGCAAGAGCTGCTGGGCAGGGTGATGGTCAACAGGCGCCTGGACAGGCAACTGGGTTTGCAGGGGTCAGACTGGGATTAACTGTGAAACTTCTGGCACTGCCTGGGAGCTCAGGGAGCTGCCACAGACCGAAGCTCACCTCCAGCGGGGAAGGAGCAGAGCTGCCTCTCTCAGGACAGCGGCTCCTGAGCCAGCACCTCGTGGCTGCGGAGGGACCAAGAGCAGGTCCCTGCACCAGCAGAGCAGTGCCCGCAGCTTGGCAGGCTTTGTGCCAGATGCACGGTGTGGAACTGCGCTGAACTAGGCACCCCTGAGGCAGAGGGATGCTGGCCACTCTTTCCTCACAAAGGGCCATGATGGTTTCTACCAAGGTGCCAACCTGAGGCCAGTTGTGTGTATGAAATCGCTCAGCTTTGCTAAGTCCGGGTGGGTACCAAGTCTGTGTCCTTCCTCACGGGAGGAAGCAGTTGCTCCAGACTTCTGTCCCTCCACGGTGCCTGGAAGGAGCATGTTATCTTCCCAGGCACACCACGCATCAGAGAGTGGTCTTGGAGGAAAGACCCATTTATCTGACGTGACAGATCCCAAAAAGGGACCCAGGAGGGGAGGATTAGAAAAGAGAAAGTTCACATCTGCCCAGTAGATCTGGGCAAAACCGAAACGTGCCTCTGCAGAAGTGCTGGAAGGAGGAAGAGTGGCTGCCTGCCTGATATTTATTGGGAGGCTTTTTTGAAAAGGTCTTTTTTAGAGGATATGCTGAATGGGCAGTGCCGGAGCCACCACAGGTCTCTGATGTGGAGCCGAGGAGAGTTTAGAGGTGACCTGCTCCCTGGAATCCCACGGGAACACCCCTTTAGGAAAACATAGATTCATGTCATCTTTGGACAAATCTGAAGCCTCTTTACAATGCTAAAAGGAGAGTGACCTTTGTACGGCAATCCTCAGCAGGTAGCTGAACATCCCAGAGAAACCCAAATTAGAAAGTCAGGAACAACACCGGGGGGAGGCGGGGGGGGTGGGGGGGGTTGTCTGTGACTGAAGCTGTGGGCTGCATTTCTGCTAAAAAACTGGTGAGTTAATCACTGAGAGAACCTGCAGCATTCATGGGTGTATTTGTCAGCTGACATCTCGTATGTGGCCAGCATTAGCTCTAGAGAAATGTGTAACTGTTCTCTTTCAAAAAGCATCCCGGTCCTTCCTGGGGGAGCGATGGGATGCCACAGCATCCTCTTCAGGCATTCACAGCCACCAGTGGAGATGGTGATGGATATCAGCACCTTGGCCAATATCTAGTTAAGTGATGCCTTTGATGCCAGAGGATGTCTTTGATGCCATAGCCTCTGTGTTTTGCAACACAGAGGGCGAGGTGAATCAGCTACAAAAACCCTTGCAGCAAGCTCGGTTACATTCTGACTCACTTTTCACAGCAGCGTTCGTGCCATGCCTTTAATCCAATGGAAAAATATGTGATGGCCTCCCATATGTCCCAGGGCTGCAGTGACTGTTCTGGAGAGCAAAGAGGTACCCAGGAGCCCAAGGCATGCGAGGGCTGGGAGCCACATGTCTGCTGCAAGGAGAAAGCTCTGAGTTACAGTGAGCTGACAGCAAGGTGAGGGAGTCAGGGACTGACACAACGTGCCACATGTCGCTGAGGGGCTGGGGTCACAGCAGAGTGGTCCTGAAAGATTCCCGTGGCTCGAGCGTGGGCTGGAAGCAGCTGAGGAGCGCTCTGATGGGAGCTGAACCTTGCTCTGAGCGCAGGGCTCACAAAACGTGGTTCTGTTGGGGGTAGCTGGAGAGAAAGGGTCCGACCACCCACGGGTCCCTGGGCCCTGGCGGGCTGGAAGCCCGGTGCCGGCAGCAGGGCTGGGTGACAGATGGGTGCCCAACATCAGGGTAGCCCAGGAGCGGGTGAGCGCTGGCAGAAGTGGCCGGCAAACAAGACCTCTGTCAGCGCCAAGACTGTGGTAAGACTGGTGTCGTGGTGGGCTGGGCGGGTGATGCTGGACACATAGTGAAACCAGGGCGCCCAGATTCCCCAGCAGATCACACACAAGCCCCTTCTTAGCCTTCTCCAGGTTGTCAGTCTCTCTACAGTTTTGCAGGGTGACCGTGTGACTACTTGTCCTGAGAGATGCTTTGGCCTGGGGGATCTCCAGAACAGGTGTGGCTTGTGTCTGCTGGTGTAAGACCTTCCAGCAGCTGATCCAGGGGAATACCAACTTTCTCCTGGGGGCCGAGGGGGAGAGACGCTGATCCACAGGTGCGAGGCTCACACCTCCATCGCTGCTTTTGCTCTCAACTGACAATACAGCATGTATCCCCTCAAAGGAAAACTGCCGCAGCAGGACGTGCCTTCTGCTCATGGGGCTCAGATCCTCTCTGCGTCCTGCTCCTGGCCGCAGCGTGGGTGTCTCTGACACAGGAGAGGTACCTCGGATGTGTTTCAGACGCTGGGGGTGAGCGTTGCACAGGGCACAGAGGGGTCTGGCTCAGGGCTGCGTTGCCTGTGCCCTCAGGAATAGTGAAAAAGCAGACCTGGTCTGTGTCCTGTGTTTTCATGGTGCCTCATGGCAGGAGGACATGAGCCCATATTTTATGAGCTCTGGAAGCTACTTATTATATATACTTAAGAGCAAATACTTATTAATAAAGAATATGCTATTTCTTTCTTAGTGGGAAAGCTAGATATAAAAAGTAGAGGGTAACTAAAGGAGCATGTGATGCTATGAGAAATCATTTGGAGAAGAACACAATCCCTGGGAAGGTTCATGTGGATGATGGCACAGTGAGGAAGGGGACAGCAGTGCTCCCAAATACTCCTGAAGAGAATAAAGTCTCTGATTTGGTGATCCCAAACTGGTGATGCGCAAATCATTTTGCTTTGAACAAAAATTGCGAGGGATGGTGCATTTTTATACTGAAAGGGCTCATTGTAAATCAAAATGGTTTTATTTCTTTACAATTTAGTTTTCAGCTGGATCAATTCTCTGATGCTCATCAGTGTTGACAAAAGAGAGGCAGCAGGAGAGTTGAAAGGGAAGATGGGATTGCCCCTTTCTGCACCACCACACGTTCATGCTGGATTATTGTGATGGTGGGATAGACTGCAATTCAGAGTGTAGTGGCAGCTGAGCTGGGTGTTTTTTCTGAATTCCTCTCCATTTGGCACCTCACGGCAGGTAGCAGCCTGCATCATTTTGTAAGGTAGCATCTACTGCCTCACTAACAAAAAACGCAAAAACCACTAAACCCACTCGTTACCCACAGCATCACGGGGACCTTCGGGGTCTCCACTCCATCCCTCTGCTCACAGCAGGGTGACTCCCAAACAGACCGGATCGCTCAGGGCTTGGCCCAGGCAAATCCTGAACACCTGCAATTGTGGAGACTCTCCAGTCTCTGAAAACCTGTTCCGCTGCTGAAACAGGGGAGGCTTTTCCTTGTGTCCCGTAGGAAGTTCATGTGTTGCAACTTGCGTTCCTTGTCCTGTGCCCTTTCCCTGTGCCCCTGTGAGAGGGTTCTGACTCTGTCTCCTCTCCAAGTCCCTTTGGGTAGGAGCAGGCAGCAGCTGGATCCCCCCTTTTCCTCAGGTTGAACAAATGCCCCCTGTCCTGTGTCATGTTCTCTGTCCCACAGCCATCGCAGAGCCTTTTGTCAGACTTGCTCCAGTGTGCCAGCATCCCACAGTGTTGCAATGTGGCTTTTCATCCTGAAGACAGGATTAGTCACTGTGTTCTTGCTAATGAACGCCTGGCTAGCCTTCAGTGCTGCAAAGAGACCCTCCTGGCTCTGGAGGTGCCCCCGTTGTCACCATGCTGGAAGGTGACTAGCTGTTGCTGTTGGCACGGGCAACAGGCTTTGCTGCTGTAAGGGCTGGTGCCCGTTTACCCTCGAAGGAAGCTGGGACCAAAGTCATGGAACTACACCTCTGTGTAGAGGGGCTTTGAAGTTCCCAAGGGGTGGGACCTCCCGTGTCACAGTGCAGGCTGGGAGAGATCCGGATTCCAAAGATGGAGATCCCACAAACTAAATGTTAGGAAGCTTTGCCAGTAGTCGGTCACTGGGGTGCAATAAAGGCCACATGGGGAAAACATGGGTGTAAGCTCGATTTTTTTGGTTTGGTGCCATTTTTAATTTTTCCTGGTTCTAAGAAGTCTCTGCTTGCAAATGTCAGGTCTCGTTCTCCAGGAGGCGAAGGGGCCACGCTGAGCAGCACTCTCCCTCTCCACTGTAACAGGCGCCTCTGCCAGGTTTTTCTCATAAAGCCCCCAAAGACCAAAGGACCCTCTCTAGCTGCACAGGATACGTCAGAGCAGAAGATAAAGCTGCTAATGCTTTTGTGCCCTGGGTAAATACGATGAAAGTGTCGCAGAAATTCAGGCTCTGTGAGCTTCCAGTGCCAGGGTGCCACACAGCTTGTTCAACATCCGACTGCTTCCTGGTGTTCACGGCTGCCTTAGGCTGCCAGGATGTGGTTCGGGGGGCTCCGCGGCTCCGCAGGCGCGCTGTCCTGCCTGGCACGGCCCACCGTGTTTGGCAAGGTTAGTGGGAAGCCACCGCCTCCTGAGACCCCCTTAATTCACACTTAGGATTAAAATGTAAGGTTATATGTCAAGGAACAAAGTATGTGGATCACACTTCCAGAACAGAATACAGTGTCCTGGGAAGACAAGGCTCCAGGGAGGGAGGTGCGTGGCAGCGTGCTGTACGAGATGGGATCTCAAAGAGCGAACAGATTGTGTTACCTCTGTTTACAGCCCAAGTTACTGGAACGTGTCCATGATTCGAAAAAGGATGTGGAAAAATGGAAACGGATTTAGAAGAGCAGAACAAAACCCCCTGACTTGTGGCCTGGACATCTTGCTTCCGAATGTACAGAACGTGAGGTGTTCGATCTGTTTTACCTAATCCGAAGGAAACAGCGGAGGGCTCAGGTGGCAATTTTGTGGCAAACAAAAGGAAATTTGTTTGACATGTCATGAAGATGGTAGGATCATTGTTAGAGGATGTTGCAGAGACCAGGAGCATAAATGAGTTCAAACAAGGATTAGGTGGTTTGTGGAGGATCAGTTCCTCACTGGCTTTAGAATAGGATGGCCCGGGTGTGACTGCCAGCTCAGGATGTCCTTGGCTCTTGTTTTCAGAAAGCTTCTATATGATGCCTCAGCTCTCAGTGCCTTTCCTTAGGGATCTTGCATTGGCCAGAGCAGAGCTTCAGGCTAAAAAGACCATTGGTACCACCATTTGTGGTACATTCAAAATCTGGCTTTGATATTTTCTCACCATCAGAAGCTGTGAACAAGAGGCAGGTTCTCTGCTTTTGTAGAGGAGCATAAGGATGACCGGTGGCTGGAAATTAAACCCAAAATCTGGCTGGTGATGAGGCACATGTTTTTCACAGCAAGGCTCTGACACAGGAAGGATTGTGGTGGCCTCTTCACCACCTGCAGGCTGTTGATGTGAAAAATGGTTGATGGCATCCTCTTTCTCAGCCCTGGGACACAGGTGCTCTGCAGGAACAAGGAAGCCAAGCCATCTGATCTCCATGATGAGAATAAAACACACGCCAGTCTTATTTCCCCCGGCTTTTCCCTTACTCGCAGCCCTGACCAGAGGCTTCCCCAGGAGTGCATGTGGGCCCTTTGTGAGACTCGGGGAAAAGCCCACTGGTCTTGCTCCACAAGGAAACCCCAGCGCAGGGCTGGGGAGCGGCAGGGGAGCAGGGCTGCTGAGCCAAGGCACAGAACGTGCAGGGAAAAGGAAGGAAAAGGCTCCTGGACTCAAATGAGCTGAGGTGGTGGTGGCATGTGGGTGTGGGGGCTTTCCCCTGAGTTTAGCAGGGACCCGCTGTTTTTTCCCTAGCTATGGGTGGTCGGCAAGCTCACTTGTTCCAGACTTGAAGGAGATGTAGAGGTTTCTCTTTTTTTCATGTTTTTTTTTTTTTTCCCCAATTACTGTTATTTTCTTCTGTGTGATGCTTATTAAGTCAAAATAAGTCATTCTGAAAGACTGGTCCCCTCAAGGGTCCTGTGAGCCCCCTGCCTGAACTGTAAGGCCAGATCAGCTTGTGCAGAGGAGGAAATATGGACAGAAGGGTCCAGTCACGAGCCAAAGAGAAGTTCAGAAGCCTTATTAATGGAAAAGGAAGCTACACTCAAAATACTGGCTCAAGGGTAGTTATTTAACAGGAAAAAAAACCCAAAAAAACCCCAAACCCAACCAAGACTAACAGCATTTCCTGCCTTGCTCTGTGAAAAACAAATGTTTGGGGTGGATATAAAAACCAGAGAAGTCCTCGAGGTGAAGGGGCATGCTCACTGAAGGGTTGGAAGGTGACCTGGAAGCCTTCCCAGGTGCCTGAGGGTGGGATTCCACCTTGCACCTGCTCTCACAAGGAAACTGGCCCAAGAGACTCTTCCAGGCTTGCCTTGCTGTCTCTGTGCCACCAGGAATGTGCCTGTGGCTATGGGCTCGCCCCCTGTGTCTGGGTGGTGACAACATGGCCCTTCACGGGGCTGTGAGCCAGAGCCGTGCCAACGTGCTGTTTGAAAGGAGGAGCAGGAGAAAAGGTGGGTGTGTAATTAGCACAGGGAATAACTAGATGACTTCCACAGCAGGTCCCTCCAGCCAGCTGCCCTAGCACGACCGAGTAGATGAGAAACTGTGCTGAGGACTAGAAAGGACAGAAAACTCTTAAAATGCCATTGTTGACATGTGGAATTATACTGGCTGGCTGATACCTGCAAGTGGCTCTGGGGGAAGTGGGCTATCCAAGCAGCATCTGAAACCTAAACCTGACAGGTTTTAAGTTACCCTGAGCAGTTGCTGTGGTTGCCTGGGGACTTGTGGACCTCTCAGCTAAATCCAGAATTTTGTTTCCCCAAGAAAATTCTGCAACTGAAAATCTAAATCAGGTTCTCCAGAAAGCTGCAGTGATCTCAGGTACTGGCTCTGCTGTTGGGCATCCGACAGAGCTCGATAACCAACTGGTGTTGTAGGCAATGAGAAAAAGAGGCCTCTGTCCCCCTAAGGTGGGACAGTCAAACTCCAGGGCTCTACCTAAGGGATCCAATAAGGGAGGGAACCCCACTGGGAGCAGGTCCAGAATCAGCTAGGCATGAACATGTATGTGCCTTTCTACTGGAGGTCCCTAGACCTGCCCTGGGCTCTTTAGGCAGAAGGACCCTTTCTTCTGCAAGCCAGAGAGACACCTCTGTGTGTTCACATCAACCTCTGGACACCCAGGCGAGACAGATCGATGCTGACTGACCAGGCAGGGACTACTCCGTTCTCCAGGTCTGAGTTAGGCCTCTCACAGCACTGGCAGCGTGTGAGCAGAGCCATTCCTGGTTCCTCTGCACCAAGAGACAGCTCACAGCCTGCTCTGCACCCGGCATTTTGGGCACAGAGAAACTCAGATGAAGACAGCTCACAATTTTTCAGTCAAGTATTTACAGACATGTCAATTCTGGTGCCACCAGGGGCCCTTGAGGCAGGAAAGCTGCAGACCTGAGCTTAAACGACTCCAGCAACTCCTCTCCCAGCAATAAATCAATTTGAGAGGATCAAGAAAAGCAATATAAAGTCCACCCCCCAAGCTGAAAGAGGTAGCGGTCTGAGCTACGTTTGGTTGTGCTGCCTGTTATTGCAGAGTGCTGCTCTTTCCCAGCACAAGCAAAGGTCTTGGAAAGAAGAGCTGGGGCTTAGCCTTTGTGTCCCAGGTTATGCAGGAGGTCTTGGTCCAGCTGGAGGTCCCCTTGGAGTCTTCATCAATAAGAGCATGTACAGCATGGAGGTGTTCTGCTGTATAGCCGTTGGGATGCCACACATGTCACTGCAGTATCCCAGTTCCTCCTGGTCTGCTGTCTGGGATCCCATCAGCTATCTGCAGGCTTCTCACCTGTGGAAGTAAAAGAAAAGCAGCACTGGGGGATACTGGGAACACCTGTAGGAATCCTGCCACTGATGGGAGATCTTAAGTCAGGATTGGTTCTCGAAACCTTTTAAAACACAGAGAAACTGAGGTGGAACGGGATCCTCTCCCAGAGACAAACTACAGTCAACACGACACACTGTTAGCAGTGCCCTACAAGAATGCTTATTTCTACAGCTATGAAAAGTGATTAACAGGCCCTGAAGCAGTTTGTATTTTCTCTATTTATGAGCAAAACCTCATGACTCATGTGAATTACAAGGTTGGCTTTCCCAAACTTTTCTGCTGAATCTTCTGTAAAATTTACCTTTTTGTAGTGGAAAACTGACAAATTCCCGGCTCAAATCTGGGTCCATAGCTACAGGGCTGCTGCTTCCCTGGAAGCTCAGGATGCTTTGTCAGAGCTATATATGACAGCCTCATCTGGATCTGAGACTGGATCTGAGATAGGAAAAAATTTAGGCGTACCATTTAAGAAAACATCCTCCACATAAGAAAACAGCAACCAGCTGTACATTTTCAGATAGGATTTCTGATGGGCTTATGGATGAGCCCAGCAGAGCTCGTGCTGCGGAGTGCTGTCTGGCAAAGACCTTTTTGTGAAGTCCTTTGGCTGTGCAACAACTGAAAAGCCACTGAAGGATGCTTCAGGTAAGGGGCTTGGAAAATTTGCATTTCGAATTATTATGTAGCCTAGTAAAGACATCCTAAAATGACAGATGAATTGCTGTAAGAAGTGGGAAAGCCTAAGACGTGCCGGAGAGGTACAGGTAGATATATGTAATCACAGAGCTCTGGAAGCTGGCTACTTTTGCTCCATCTTACAGCTTTTGCTAGTTTTAGGATCTTCCACCTTGGATGCATGAATACCCAGTAACATCTTTGATTTAGGGACAAGATTCTTCATTGCAGGACATGCGGCCAAACACCCTGCTGACATGACACCTCTTCATGGATTAAGCACCTAAAACTGAGAATAAAGTGCCTTGAACCCCACTAGGACATTGGAAACACCGAACTGGACTTTTTGAGACTTTTTGTTTAAGATACAAGGTAGAGCATGGGAACAATAAACGTCATGACAAAACCCACAGGTCTATAGAACATGCGGCTCCTGCAGCCCCCTGGTGACCGGTAGCACCAGCTGGGTATCACCCACAGCACACACGTGGCTCGCATGCTCTTCCATCCTCTTTAACTTGCCGCAAGTGGCCCAGCCAGCCAGCACAGCCTGCCTGCGCAGGTACGCCTGGCGAGGTGGAGCTGGTCTGCTCCCACACCCCAGTACCCTGTGGCTCAGCTGAGGAACTACTGCTGTGCGGAGATACCTCCAGCTGGGACTGGGGCTGCTGAGCGGCCTGAGATGGGCAACCACAGCCTCTCCGGTGTCTGGTAGGAAATGCCTCCCACAAGAGTGAAGCTGTGGCTGATGGCACCACGCTTGGTCCATAGACTGCCTTGTGTGGCTGAGATCCTGCACTACTGACCCCTTAGGTCTCTTCTCACCCCTGTGACTGTCCCTGTTTTGCTAAAACTGTAAAAACTCACCAGGACACTGTATTGGGTTTGTGTGGCAAAGGTTTAGTAGTGGGGGGGCTGCAGTGGGGGCTTCAGTGAGGAGCTGCCAGAAGGTTCCCCCGTGTCCGACAGAGCCCACACCAGCCGGCTCCCAGCCGGACCCGCCGCTGGCCAAGGCTGAGCCCAGCGGTGACAGCGGCAGCACCTCAGGGGTGACGGATTTAAGAATAAGGGGGAAAACCTGCAGCGGGAGAGAGGAGTGAGGCTGTGTGAGAGCAGCAGCCCTGCAGCCCCCCGGGCCGGGGCAGGAGGAGGCAGGAGGGGCTCCAGGTGCTGCAGCAGATCCCCCCCGGCAGCCCGTGATGAAGCCCACGGTGAGGCAGGTGTGCCCCCAGCCCATGGAGCCCACGGGGAGCAGATCCCCCCCCCAGCCCATGCAGGACCCCACGCTGGGGCAGGGCAGGGTGTGAGGACCCTCCCCATGAGGGGGAAGCAGCAGCAGCGACAGCGTGGGAGGGACTGGCCGCAGCCCCAGCCCCATCCTGTGCTGCCCAGGGCGTGGGGGGAGAGACGTCGGGAGTAAAGTTGAGCCTGGGATGATGAGAGGAGTGGGGGAAAGTGTTTGAAGATTTTGTTTTATTTTCTCATCATCCTACTGTGATTTGATTGGTAATAAATTCAAAGTCGAGTCAGTTCTGCCTGTGATGGTGACGAGCCAGTGATCTCTCCCTGTCCTTATCTCAACTCGCGAGCCATTTGTTACATTTTCTCTCCCCTGTCCAGCTGAGGAGGGAGTGATGGAGTGGCTTTGGTGGGCACCTGGCACCCAGCCAGGGCCAACCCACCACAGAAACAAACCCCAAACTCATCCACTGATGACACACTCCAGTCCTGTCCATCTGCAATATGTCCCCAGTTGGAGCCCACAGATGTAAACACAGATTTCTTCCCCGAGAAAACACACAGACTGGATCAGCCATGAGCATGTCTGCCTTTGACTCCACTCTTGAAATAAGGGAGAAAGGTGGGAGGGAAAAGTACACGGGCTTCTTAAGGATCTGGGAAGGCTTGTTTCAGTTTCCCATATGGTGTATGGGAAGCAGCTGAGCAATGCTGGTTTCCTAACCAGAGGGCCTAAAGAAGCCCCTGATCCCAGAGGAATGGCGTGGAAGGTGGGGGGAGAAGTAATTAATCTTTGCTATTTTTTTCAAGCTAGTACAGCAGAGTGATTACGGACTTCCCTGAAGCAAGAAGGGTTTTCCTCCCAGACCAGCAGTGGCTGGAGGGCTCACTTTTTCCAGGTCTGAAGGAGGGTTCACAATTCTGCACATGCGATGGCTCTGATTACACCAGCCTTCTTTCACTTATTGGCTTAAAACCGATGTGAAAGGCCAAAGAGGCTGGGCGGAGGGGATCATTTGCCTGTGGGGGAACGAGGAGGTGATGGCTACAAGATGCAAAGAGCATTCATTTCTGGGCTTAGCACTTCAAAATATCTCCAGACTCAGCTCAAACTTTCCATGGCAGGCCACGATTTCTTCGTGTATCGCAGAAAGATGTAGGTGGGTAGGGACCTCTGGAGACCTCTAGCCTAAGCGCCTTGGCTGCAGCACAGCTGGGTCACACTGCTCTGCTAAACCAGAAGCGTTAACTGGTTTTATTCCCCCAGCATGGAGATTAGCTGCCTCCTCTCATGCTTGCCATCTGCAAGCCAGAGCAGCAGCCTGCGCCTACATGGTCACGCAACGAGGGGCAGCTTGCATCCCACCAGCGCTGCCTCGGCAGGCTGGGCACGCCACGGCCACAGCCATTCTGGAGGTGGGCTCACCATCCCGGAGGGTCCAGGTCCCAATCGTTCAGTGAAGCCTGCCAAGGAGCCAGGGGTCACTCACTTGCCTGAGCTAGGACAGGGACACAGCTAAGACTTTGCAGGTGGCTTTACTTGCTCTCTGCTCTGGCATCTGATTTTCTAAAGCACACAAAAAGGCCACCAGAAGCAGCAACCGCCAGTCCAGAGGGAAGTCTAGCAGAGCCTGCAAGAGCATGACTGTGCCACCTCCACAGCTCTCCAAGCAAGCAGCCCTGGGGGAGGATGAGAAAGAAGGAAACCTCTGGTGCCGCTCGAGCGGCAGGACCGAAGCTGCTGGAAGCTTGGAGCAGGTGCTGTGGGAAGCGAGGAAGGGACGGCTGAGGGAGCTCTGCCCTGAGCTGATGAGGTCAACAGATGGTCACAGGAATTACATGAAATGGGTGGAGAATTAGCACTGAGCCAAGAAAGGCGAATAAGGCCCCAGAGTGGTATCATTACTTCTGAGGAATCCTTGGTGAAAGATGGGCTTTGTTCTTACCTTGCTGACACCAGCATGACATGGTTGATCTTGCTGTGGAAGAAGAATTAGGCTGAATGGTAAAAAGCACCTGCAGGTTCAGATATAAATCAAGCACAAGCAGGCCTGATGTGCAGCACAAAACACTGCATCCTCAACTTTTTCTGGAAGTCTACGCAACTTCTCACTGTGATCATCTTGTCAGCTAAAATCCCACCAGATACAGCATGGATTTTTGCAGGCCAAAGGACAGGAAAGAAACTCTGTGAATTTCCATTGCATTATCTGTAGCCCTTACCTCAAGTCAGTGATGATGTCCTGCAGGTCACTG
Source organism: Falco punctatus (assembly GCF_963210335.1). Taxonomy (NCBI): domain Eukaryota; kingdom Metazoa; phylum Chordata; class Aves; order Falconiformes; family Falconidae; genus Falco; species Falco punctatus. Next base: position 913,934 of record NC_137585.1, read on the forward strand.
AGATGAATAAAATACCAAAGCAGATATTCTATTTCTGTATCTGTAGCTGTATATTCCAACTATCCATAGATGATGACAAAGGTGCGCAATGAAATTGAATAAGACGGAGGAGCTAGCAGGAGATGTGGAGTCGAGGGCCCCACAGAGACATGGAGAACCTGGCTGGCAGCCTTTTGTCACTTCCCTCTGTCCTGCAGCATGTCCCTCAGAGGAAACGAGGGATGGCTGCACACATCTCTGGTGCTGACCTAGCGAGCAGGTCCTGCCTCACTGCCTGCTGGGTGACGGGCTGGGTAGCACCAGAGGTACTGGCGTTGCACCCACACAGGAAGCGGAGGTGGAGTTCTCTCTCCACAACTTCTCATTGGCAAGGACATTCTGCACTACTCATGGTCAGGCACTGCTGTAGCGGTGGAGAAGGAGCGTGAAAACTGTAATCAGCCTCTGCAGAGATTGTATCATCTGCTAATAATTCAACTTCAGTACGGAACAGTAAAAGGTGACTGGTCAGCAGAAAGTCTGGGGGAGTCCTGAGGACTTGCTCCAATGTGCAAGTATCTCAGAGACTAGAATCCATAATTTTGTAAAATGGAGCAATAGCAGGAATACAAAATTGCCAAAGCACAACTAAAAGATAGATGCCAGCTGAAGCAGCACATTGATCACAGCAGCCAAGGCGGGTGGGAGCAGGAGAGGTGCTGCAAGTCAATCCCCGGCAGCAGCAGCTACCTGCTCTTGAAATGCGGTCTAGGTGCTGCAAAGACCCCTGAATGCAGAGCCCAGCACAAGGTCACAGCTGGGGCCAGGGATGTCCCTGGAGCAGGGAGGCCTCTCCAAACCAGACCCATCCCTGCTGGAGGAGAAGGGCCCTGACACTACACGGGGAAGGAGTGAAGCGGCTGAGGCAGGAGCACCAGGGCTGTGGCGGCCCCTGGGCTGGGATGGGTGCAGACCCAGCAAAGGCTCTGCTGGCAGCTGGGTGCTGGGGCAGCAGTGCACCCACACCCAGCCGCACAGCCGTGTCCTATTAGGCAGGCACATTCCGGGTGGGAAGTGGCTTGGCAGCAGCTGCGCTGCTCACACCACCCCCTCTGCACCCAGCCAAGCACAGGCATCTGGAAAAAACGATGGTCGATGGCTTTGCCCTTCCAGAGACAAGCAGCTGTTGGCGCTTCCAGTACCTGATCTGTTGCTGCGGCTGGACAAGCATAAAGCCGCTGACACTCCGACAAAAGTTGGCATTATGTGCAGCTCTTGGCAGCTCGTTGCATGATTGCCAAAATTCTAATAGGAAAAAACACTTACAGCAGCTTTAAAGGTCTGCAAAGATAAAAGGACAAGCGCTGGACAGATCTCTCCCAGGCAGCTGGTGGGACAAGAATGATGCTCCTGCCTCACACAAGGCTCCCCGGCTGCTGTGAGCGCCAGGCCGCAGGGCAGCGTGCACTTTGCCCAAGGCGCAGCCATGTCTCAGGATCCCCAGCCCCTCCTGCCCCATGCCAAGGCCTGCTGGCAGCTTCACGAGCTTCCCAGTAGCTCTGGAACTTCCCATTAACCTTTGTGCCACAGCCATAGCAGCTGGCAGAGGGAGCAGGACCCCAGCACACTGGTTCCACTTGAATAACTAAGATAGGTCTTTGGGGTAATGCAGGGCTCCCCTCTCTAAGGCTGGTCAAGCCACCCCATCTTCCTGCAAATCAACTTCTACCGCAGCAATCAGGAGGTAATGCGAGATGTACAGCCATGACCATCCACACAAGCTGTCTGAAATACTTTTAAACGCTTTTATTTACAGTGCTAGTTGAAAACAATATATATATTTATATCTATCATCCTCGTGATGTCTGTGCCATAGAAAATGCTGTGGCTGTATTGCCTTTAATTTACAAAAACTGGTCACAAGAAAATCTGAAGGGAAAAAAAATGGAATTGAAAGTTTGGTCCCCAATTGTTTCTCTCTTGATTTCTTTTAAAAAAGCCTCCAAATTAGAAAAATATGCAATTCAGGTGAAATTCATATATAAAAACAACGCTTATCTTCTGAAAAATTCACGAGGGCCAGCTTGCTGTCATGTAAACTTGGGAAAAAAAAAAGCAAGCTTAAAATAAATTCTGTATCCACGTATGGTTTAACAGAACCATTATTTGCTTGTAATAATTCTTTTTTCTTTGTCTCTCAGGGTTCAGTGGGAAAGCAGATGAGAGGAGGCCTAGAACTGGAAAATGCACCATGAGATGTGTGCCCGCAGCCTCCTGGACTCAGGGAGGACCTCTGACAGCAGTACGCCTGGGGAGCAGAAGCCATCAAGAATCTCATTTGCACTAGTGACAAAAAAAGAGGGGCAAGCGGGAAGGGGAGGACGGGTGCCGGCTGCAGGAGGAGCCTGGCACACAGGCCTGGTAAGGGGACATACTGGGCCAGAGGAAACGATGAGATTCTTGAGGGGAGAGGATCCCTTGTCAGTGGGGCACAGCGGAAGGGATGGGGGGACTGGAATAGTTTCAGCTGGGGGATGTCACAGGTAGGCGAGGAGGAAACTGCTGTCTTCTCTGTTTGAGAGCATTTCTAATCTTCCCTCATCTGAGATTGTGTGAAGCCGGAGGCTAACGGACAGTGCAAGCACAGGCTGGAATGGAGGAGGAGAGATGGACGGAACAGAGGAGATGGGAGGGGAGGACTCAAGCTGAAGACCCGTTTTCTGTCTTCTGTCTCTTTGGATCCACTTCATCCTACACAGGACACAGGGGGTGGGGGGTAGGAGAAAAAAAAAAAAAAAGGTTGCCATCAGCCACCACACCAAGGTACATCCTTTCTCCACAAAGTTCTTACTGCTGCTCTTTCCTCCACGTGGAAATCTGTTTGACCCACCCTAGGCCCACTCCTCTTTGAAGCAACCCTGAGTGCCTGACAGCTGTCCTGCTGACTGTCATGGTTAAGACCCGGACGGCTCCATTGGGAGGGGCTCCCACGCTGTTCCTTTTGGGAGGTGTACGAAGCCCTGGCTCACATCGCTTCAGGGGTCATTGCCCAGCATCATCTCAAGCACCTTGACTCTCAAATGCTCAGCACTGTGACTGCTAGCGGAGGGACCTAGATCCTACCGTGAGCCCACAGGGGGTTATTATCCCCTTGCCACAACAGATTTGTTTACCCATCTGCTGCTGAAGCAACTAGACCCGAGGCCGATTTGATATTCAGCAGCAGCATCCACATGGATTTGATCAGCACATAGCAGGTAACCTAATTCTTTCTCACTGTCATTTACTCTCACACCATCACTCACCTCTTCCTCCTCTGCAGATCGTTTTTCTGCATGACCATCCTGCTCTTGCCCATTCTCGTCTCCTTCTAAGCAGAAGGAAGAGAGGAAGTAATTTTTGGAAGTAGCATTTAAGGGAACATAGTCGCACAGTCAGAGGGCTCAGAGAAGGAAATTCCCTCCCTGATCTGCTACTCCCCCACAGCCCGATTCCTCCCCATTCTCCCTATACCAATTATTCCTACCTTCATCCTCATCACCACCTTCTTCATCCACATCATCAGGATTCTCTTCCTCATCTTCTTCAGCTCCATTTTCTTCATCCTGAATGAAACAAATTGGTCAGAGCAGATACTGGCACCAGGGTGATACTTCCATGTGCTCTTTGGTGCAAGTGCAAGAGCAGAGCTCCAGCTACTTCAGACTCCATCCTCAGACGTGCATCAAGTGGTCTCTGCAGTGTTACCAAGACCAGTTATTCCCACCATCCCAGCTGAAACCCTCCTCCCAACCATCCTTCTTCACAAAACCAATTTTTCCAGTACCTGCCCACCAATATGAACTCCCCTTAGCTTCCACAGGCTTACAACCCCGACAAGCTGCAGCCATTCCATCCCAACAAACAGAACATCTCTCTGGCTACAGGCTAATGATTTAGCCTATGCTCGTAGTACACCTGCTTCCTGATCCCTTCTGACCTTCACCAGTCTGTCCATTTCCTCACTGTTCCTTCCCCTCACCTTCTTCAACTTACGCACCTCAGGGTACTTCACCGGGTGCAGCACCACATCTCCTGTGCCACTTTCTCCTAACTCCTTCTTGCTCGTCTCCACTCCCTTCTTTGATCTTTTTTCTTCTCACTGGGCCATGCCCAGTCCTTCAAGGCTCATTCTCCGTAATTATCCTATAGCTCGCTCTTCATTTGCCTCTCTCCCTCGTGAGCTCCCTGGGCCTGCCCCCCTTCTTAATCTCCCGTACTTCTTTAGTGTTCATTACTCAGAGCGAGCCTGGCTAAACATCTCATATAACACCCCTAAATTCATCCCTCACAAGGGCCTCACCTCTACTACCTCCTTCTTCTTTTCTTTGTGAACCGTTTTTTCCTCAAGTTTGTCCTTCTTTTCTTTCATTTCCTATTCGTGAGGTGAGGGGGGAAAAAAAAAATAATTCCAGTGGTTAACGGCAAGAAAAGACTGGAATGCTTGAACAAAGAGGGTTTAGAGGAGACACAGAATAAAACATATTAGACGTTAAATCCGCCCGCCCTAGCAAAAAAAAAAAAAAAAAAAAAGGAGCGAAAACACGTCAGACCTACTTTTAGACCACACACATATGGAAACCAGCAGTACGGAAGAGTCTTAATTTTTTTTTTTTTTTTTTTTTTAAAAAGAACCTTGTCCGTAGGATCGAGGCGTTTCCCCCCCCTCCCTCCCCAAGGCCCGCACTTTGTGTCCACAGTACTTTTCGCCCGGGGTTCCGCCGCCGTTAAACCGTTCTCTTAACGGCTGCCGGCCCTGAGGGGAGACCGGCCGGCGCGTAACCCGCGCTGCGCACGACCGCAACGCGCGCGCCGCCCGGCCAATGGGGGGGGGGCGGGGGCGGGGCGGGGGGCGCGCAGAGCCCGCGCGCCCCCCGCCCCGCCCCCGCCCCCCCATTGGCCGGCCGGCGCGAGGAGCCCGCGAGCGCCCCCCACCATTGGCCAGACGCCGCGAAAAGGGCCAACGAGCGCCCCCCTGCGGTCGGGCACCTCAAAGACCGCGCTGCCGTTCCGCCACCCACCCCCGGTGAGGTGAGCGGGGCCGCTGTTCCCCGTTCCCCGTCGGGACCGGACCTGCTGGCGAGGGGCCGGGGGGGTGGCGGGGGGGGTGGGGTGGGGTGGGTGTCTCACCTTAGCGCTCAGCTCCGCCGGCGCCTCCTCGACGCGTTTTTCCGACATCCTGACCCGGGTTGCGAAGGGAAGAGGCTGGTGGGAACCGTGTGAGGGGGCCCCACGAGGGGGGAAAAGCGGTCAGCAAAGTCCCGGCGGTCCGGAGGCAGCAGGCTCCCGCCCCGGGGGCCAAAGTACCAGGGTCTCCCGCGGTGGGGGGATACGCCGGGGAAGGGGATTTATACACTGCTCGGTGACGAGGGAAGGAGGGACCTGCAGAGGGAGGGGAGAGGGACGGGAGGCGGAGGAGGGAGGGGAGAGGGACGGGCTGCGCCGCGGGGAGCCCGGCCGGCAGAACAATGTGCGCTCGCCGCTCCACCACAGCCGGCGCAGCGCCCGGCGGCGGGGGCACACGGCAGCCCCCACCCGGCCCGTCGAGGCAAGACGGGGGCGCGAAGCCCACAAGCCCCGCTCTTCCCGCCGAGCCGCCACACCAAGGCACTGCCCCAGGGACCCCAGCCCTTTGCCAGCCGCCCCTGCAGCTCAGCCCAGGGAGGCGGAGGGGGACAGCCGCCCGTACAGCCTGGCCGTCCCTTCAGGAGGAACCCGCGGTGGGCGAGGAGCTGTTGTGCGGGTCCGTGTGGGTGGGCAGCGCTGGCGACGGCCGGGCTCACGCGGCCTCCTGCCTGGAATTTTCCACTCCAGCTGCCCGCCCGCCTTCCCTCCCGCTGGAAGAGCTCCCGGCGGCAGGGCCCCTCCCTCCCTGCGGCCCAGCCCCAGCCCGCCCCCCCCTCCCTCCCTCCCTGCGGCCCGGCCCCGGCCCCAGCCCCCCGCCCCCCCCCCCCCCCTTCCCCTCCGCTAGGCCCCGCGCGGGAACGCGCTGAGTGGGGGCGGGAGCGAGGCCGCTTTTCCCGCGCTCTGCCCGCGGCGGCGAGGGGCGGGGGAGCGGAGGTTTAGGCAGCGCATCCCGCTTCCCCATATAAGGAGGGAACTAATGGCTAGACGCCTGATTGGGACATTCAAATGAGACGTCTGCCTGGCAACAGGTTTACTATTGGCTGCCGGCGGTAGGCTGGCTGGTGGGGGTGGGGGGCCCAGGGAGCGTTGCTGCAGGGAGGCGGGAGGGGCCCCTGGCACGTGGGGCGGTGGGGCCGGCGGGCGAGGGCCTGAGGCGGCGGCGAGCGGCGGCGGGGACGTGGTGCGCCGCGGGTGGCTGCCCGCTCCAGGGCTGCCCGCTCCCTGGCTGCCCCTCTGCGGGGCTGGGGCGCCTGGTGAGGCTGGAGGTTTTTCTGGAGGCAGCGCCGCTCCGCCGCTTCAGGTGGGGGAGAGCCCTCGGAGGCGAGGGAGGCCACTGCCCGCAGTCCTGTGTGGTGCGACGCGGCGGGTGTTGGGGCTGGGCCTGCCCCCCCGGCCCGGTGCCGCGGCGGATGGCCGTGCCCCGTTGGCGCTCGGCCCGGCGGCGGCTCGGCTGGGCAGCGTGCGGCGGCCAACACTGACCCCTGCCGCCTGCCGCAGCGCTGCGCCCGGGAAGGCGGGCTCTGCCGGTGCCTCCGGGCAGGGGGCGGCCCGCCCAGGGCCGCTGGCCGGCGCTCAGTCTGCCTTTAAGCCGAAGGCCTTTCAGCAGAACGGCAGGTTGTGTCTTGCAGCTGCAGGGGATTTGTGGTTAACCGAACAGATGTGCTTCAGAGCGTTGTTTATCAGCCTGGGCAGACGGGGATGACTAAATTCCCTTTACCTTTCCCTGAAGATTTGTATTGTCACACTCTTAGTCACAGGCAAGTGCAAAAAATTCTGCATGCATTTGCAAGCCTACTTACAAAACCGAGCCTGCAAGTGAGTACGTATGGATGTACACAGCCATTCTCACAGGTACAAGGCAAGGTTATTAATCATCTGGTTGGAAAATGTATTTAGGTGTGTCAGCCCTTCTTGTCCTGATACAAACTCAGTAAACCTCCATGTGAAGTCAGGATCCAGAACTTGAGTTTAATCAAATGTGTTTCAGTTTGAGCATTTAATAGAAAAAGTGATTGGTACTTGTGGAACAGAGAAGGCAATAAGTACACATCTCCTGAAGTAAAGTATGAAAGAGATTGGATAAATTATATCTGTGTGACAGGGAGGCAGGAGATCCCCACCTTGTCATCTTGTCTCCTCTGCAGCTACAGCTGCTTCTCTCATGATCTGACTAATTTACATTCTTCCTAGCTACACATAGTGCCTGCCCCAAAGAAATTGTCATGTAACCCAGACACGCTGATCTAGACTAGTACCAAAATAACAAATCATGAAAATGTATGCATTAATTATTTTCTGCCCCCTTCCCGTTTCACAAAGCCCCTCTGGCCAACTTCACAGGTCTAGCTGCTATCAGCATTCAAGTCCTGGTTTGGTTCAGGTACCCTTCTTTCATCCTTCTCTTGTATGAGAAGAAAATCATAATTTCTGGAGCTACAGGTGAAAGGGAGAGCTAAAACCCCCCCATATTATAAAGTGGCCAGATGTTGTTCCTCTCTGCTTTTGCTTGTCAGAAGATGCATGGCTCTATCTGCTGTTCCCTTCACCAGTTCAGGTTTTTTACTCTTTCTTAAGCGTGCTCAACTGTTGAAAATGCAGAACGGTACCAACACGCATCCCTTGGCAGAGACATTTTCACATTAATGCACAAGCAGGCCTTGACACACCATCCTAGATAGGAGAAAGTGAGAATTATATTTGGTGATGTTGCTGTGCTCCAGCTTCTTGTTGACACAGACAGCACACCTACGGATGCAAACAGACAGGCACCTCTTTGTGGAAGGGAAGCATGTTTCCAGCAACCTGTGGGTTGGGGCTGTTTGGTCAGCTCTACAAACTGGTGTGCCACCTGTCCCTTCCCCCCTTAGCATCTGCAGTGTGCAGCCTCACATTTTGCTTTCCACACTCCCCACCATATCTATCTCTGTGATTTTTGCCTCCTCTGTTGCTTCTCAGCTTCTGCCTTCTAACTGTATCCTTGGCAGCATTCTTCCTGCGCCCCTCTTCCTGGCTTCTCTTTGCAACATCCTTTATCCCACGTACAAAATTTGTTTCACATCCCCCCTTCATTTTCCACGTGTCCTGTTTTGCCCAGCATGCCTATATCAGCTATGTTTTTTTCCCTTAAACCTGATGTGAAACTCTTCTTCATACCTTGTGACATGCCTGTTTCTGCATCCCAGCTCTTCCTGCCCTTCAGATCCCGATGGTGAGAGTCTCTTGGCTTCTAGCACGCAGCTGCTTTGCTCAAGCCCTGAGGGCATCTCTGAATTGTCTCACCTAACTCTTCCCTGTGTCTTCTGCTCCTCCTTCTGATTTGTGCTACTCTGCATTTCATCTGCTGGATCAATTTGTGACTTTTCTCTGCGCTCTTCTCCCATCTGTGTTTTTCCTTTTGTTGCAAATGCGAGTGTACTTACTGCACGGTCTGCAGATGCGAGTCCCTTTTCGGTATGTTCTGTAATCTTTGCCTGAAGTGGCTTTGCCAACTCAGCAGAATATATTCCATCCTTTTTGGAGTCTTATGTCCTTAGACAGTATGAGGGAGGTGCAGAAGTTAGATTATGCATCATTTTTTGGGAAGATAGATGCTGTGCGCATCTGTCTGTAGCCTGGGCATTGATATGAATGCAGTTTGCTCTGTACAATAAGTGCCAGTTTTTGTGCTGTACCCTGTTTGTGCTTTGTGTTTATGCAGGTGCATGCATGTATTTAGATGCAGTACATACCTCTTTGTGTACAGTGGTGATATTTTCTCTCCGTTACATGTGTTTTACTTTTGTGAGTACAGAACGTATGGTGCTTTTCTACTGAGGCATGTGTTAAGCTTGCAGGTGTGTGTCTTCATAAGTGAGCACGTGCTTGCACGTGTGTCTGGGCTTTCATGTGTGGTACGTAGTCTTCTGCTTGTAGCATATGCAGGGTGCATGCACCTAGAAGCAGATGCTTATGCTTTTTGTTTTAATACCTTGCTAGACTTGTCACTGTGTTCTCTTGGGGGATGTGGGGGCTTTTATTTATGTTGAAGGCTGAACTAACTCTGAGCAAAAGAAAAACACAATACTGGGTATTTCAAGAATTTTATTTGGTGAACTAACTCGTAAGTGGTTCCAAAACTCTTCCAAACTGTTTTGCTGAACAGCAAAAGAGCAGAAGGTTGTGTATTTGCATTAACGTTTCTTAGATTTACATAAATTCAGACACAGAGGGCTCTCTTTCCTTTCGCTTACAGTGAAACTAGCAAAATCTCAGTGTGTTGGAGGGTACATGTTTGAATGCATTTATGTATTTAATCCACACTATTCATCTTCTGGTCCTGCATCCATTAAAAAATACAGGCAGATAATTAGTTTTGTTCTTCTTTCATGATGCTGTATATCCTGAAGTCAAGAGGAAATACCCAAGAATTCAACCACCAGCCAACTTTGCATTGGGAAATGGCTTCCTGAGAGGCAACACATTTGAATAAGCACTGCGGAGGGCTGGGAAGCAGGGTAGGTAACATGGCAAGAGGAAGCAAGAGGAGTAGAAGGGAGTGACGAGGGGTGACACAGCCTGTGAGAAGATTGGAAAGAGGAGGGAGATTTTCAGTCATGATTTCTGTGAACCTCTCTTTGCTAACACAGCACAGATGGAGGTCGTGGTTCTCACTCACAGTGCGACAGACACATTCTTAACACAAGCAAAATAATCTGAAAGTAATTGCTGCTGCGCAGTGCAAGCTGCAGCCACCACAAGCTGGCTCTAGCATCCCAAATACAAATTGTTACGTTTGAGGATCAAATCAGAGCTGTCCTTCACGCAGGGTGCCCTTCATCTGAGGTCAGAGTTAGTTGTTGGGTGAGGATTATGTAAAAGGCACAGACGAAGGGAACCAATGAGGAAATGGCAGTGGGTAGCTCTGACTTCTGTTAACGAGGATTTCTTTGTCTTACAGGCGTCCACAGGGGCCCTGGAACATTTGGACGCATTAAGAAGCTGTTTCTGTCTTCCTGGCCAAAATGATCAGTCCCTGGAAGCAGCAGGTAACAAGGCATGATTTTTCAGTGTACTGTTTGTTTACCTTCATCACGTGATGCTCAGTTTACTTTTAAAATGCTTCCGCTGTGGCTGCCCCTTTGGCTGACCGCACACGAAGCGCAATGGGGATGCTGGGGGGAGGCTGCCTGGCAGCAGCCGGCAGTAGGCGGGAGAAGGTGGAGTTGAGGGCAGCAGTACCATTCATCCTTCTTCCATTTTGCCCTTCACTTGCCTTCTCCCGGCTGCCTGCTGAGCTCCTTCTTCCTCCCCTTCCCCCCCATCTTCCACCGCCTCCAGCACAACTTGGGCAGCTTAAAAAAAGGAAAGGAAGGAAACAGAGAGATGTAGTTAATGGCTTTTATTCATGACGAATACAGAAGCAACCTGAGTATAGAGAATGTAACTGGAGCAAGATGGGAGTCTTGCTTTTCCCTCGCACCCCCACGTGCTTCGTTATTCTAACCCAGAAAATGGCCATCCCCTCAGTGCGCGTTAGACACAACGTGCCAAGCACTATACAGAAACCTCTGTCCTACAAATAGCGCAGTAACACAGTGTCTGCATTCCTCAGAACTGTGGGCTTGTCCACGTTCCAGAAAAAGGTTGCATTTCCAATTCCTCCTTCCAGGGTCTCACCCAGCACTTGCCACCAGCGCGATTCTTTGCAAGCTGGATTCCCTCAAGATTTGCTGAACTGGTAGTACCACTGGGAACGTAGTCTTGGGTAACACAGGTTCACCAAGCATAAGGACTGCCTGCGAGGCTACAGAAATACCCCATGAGCCCCACAGCCTCAGCCCCCAGTCTCAGCAACACAGCCCTTTGTGTCACCGGCCACTTGCAGAGGAGCAGCATTAGGGACAGAAAAAGGATCTGCAAAGCAGTACTTGTTCCAGACTCCATTCTGTTCCTTCCCTGTCCCTCTTGTTTGGAAGGCAGCAATGCCTGACTTAGCATATGGGAAAAACTGAGGGAGTCCTATCATCTCTAGGACATTCCAGGAGTGGGAGGATCACTGGTATCTGGGGGACAGCCAGTTGTTTTATCCCAGCTCTGAGGAAAAAAAAAGAAAACAAAAAAAAAGAAGAAGAAAAAAAAAGAGAGAGATACTTATTTTATTGCCCAAGAACCTCTTTACCTGCCTTTGAGTCCTGCCACGCGAGGTCAGCTGCCACACACTAATCAAACACCAGGAGAGCCTGAAAGCAAAAGGAAAACATACTGGACAGGAAAGGCTTTCCAGACCAGAGGTGTCTGAGGGATGATTCAGGGTTGCAAAAGCAGTGGCAGGGAGGCTGAGGCAGCGTTAGCAGAGGCTCTGTATGAACTTCAGTGCTCACAGAGAAGCTCCAAGCTGGTGGCAGGAGAGTGTTCCAGCACTCCCGAAGGAGTGCTGCCCGAGGTCTGTCACCACTGCACCCATGCTCTGCCCGTAGGATGTCTCCACCTCGCCGTTCTGCACCATTGTGCTCTCCACAGCTTCTAGGTTGTGGGTGTTAGTTTCAGCCTCCGTGAAACGCACTTACTAGACACAGGGACACCTGAAGTGCCTTCTGCGTGCATGCAGGCACGGGACTCTGGTGAGAAGTCACCTTTCTGGACACCGTGCGGGTTTGAGACCTGCTGTAGCAAGAAGCATTGCCAAATCCCCTGTGCATCCCCCCGCGTAAACCGCGCTGCCAGGTCATTTTCCTCGGTCAGACTCCAAAATCCAAGGACATGGCTCCTGCCGCAACCCAGGAGTTTGATTTCTCAACCGCATCTTGCAACCTGCCTATTTCCAGTCCTCTGGTAGGGGTTTGGTCTGGCTCCCGCACATAGTGGGCAGGATACAGCAGTTAGCAGCCCCCCCAAGGAAGTGTGTCCAGTCCCCAGCCCGCTGTCCATCCAGCAGAGCCGGCGGTAGCGGGAGGCAGCCAGCGCTCCCCAGGGACGGTGACACAGGCTGTCACCCACGGATTTGTGGGGGTTCCCCTGCACACCGAGTACCTGTGCAGCTGCCCGGGGTCCAGCGGCAACCCGCAGCTGACTGATGGCACACCCTCCCCGTTCCTGCCAGGCCGAGCACCCAGGTGCAAATGCTGCCGGTGCTCTCGGTATGGGCAATCTGTCGGTACGCCCGATGCGCTGGCACCGCGCAGGATGCCTGGGCCGGGTGCTGTCACCACAGTGGCCCAAGCACGGCTGCGAGCTCGGACCGCTGGGTTGTGGCTACTGCGAGCTGCCAGGTGGCAACCTCCATCGCTGCGGTACCTGTCCCCTGGCCGGTGCCCCGCTCCCTCTCACCTCCGGTTTACCGAGGCCAGCAGCACCCCCGGTGCCTATCGGGCACCACCTCTGCCCGGGGAACAGCGGCCCCTGTGAGTGCGGCGCGTTTGCAGCGGCCGGGCCGGGGCCGGGCCCCCTCCCGGGGCGTTCTGTACGGGGCGGCCCCTGGGGCTGCGGGCCGGTTCCTGGGCTGCGGGGGTGGCGGCCCCCGGGGCTGCGGGCCGGTCCCTGGGCTGCGGGGGTGGCGGCCCCCGGGGCTGCGGGCCGGTCCTTGAGCTCCGGGGGCTGCGAGGGTGGCAGTCTCCGGCCACCCGCGGCGCGGCGGGGAGCGGCTGCCGCCAGGGGGCGCTGTGCTGAGCGGCCCCGGCCGGGCTACAGGGTGACGCCGGCGAGGGGCGGCGCCCCAGCCGCGCGCGGGGCGCATGCGCGGGGCGAGCCGGCTGGGGCGGGCGGGGTGCAGGGCGAGCGCGGTACCGGGCCGCGATGGCCGCGGAGGCGTGAGCGTCCCGCCGTGCTGCTGCCGCGGAACCGGAGGGGCAGCGCCCGCCGCTCGGCACCCACCGGCGCGCCGGCAGGCAGGGCACGGGGCGGGGCAGGGCGGGCGGGGGCGCGGCCCGGCGGCGGGAGGGCCGCGGCGGCGGGGAGGGGGGCGCGGCCTGGGGCGGCCGTCACCTGCCCGGAACGGGGCCGCTGCCCGCGCTCACCCCCCTCTCCCCCGCAGAGGCCGCCCCCGCCCGAGGGAAGCATGTTCCGGCTGATGAGGGATGGCGAGCCGGAGGACCCCATGTTTGCCATGTGAGTCGGGCCGGGCGTCCGCCGGGGGGGGCTGCGGCACTGAGCCGGGGGGGGGGGGGGGCGGTATGCCCGGCCTTCCCCCCCGGGGCTGGCCGGGGGCGCCTGGGCCGCGGGGGCAGCGCGGCGGCTGCCGGGGGAGCGTACGGGGGGGGGGGGTCGGGCAGCGCAGGGAATAACCTGGTTCGCGTTGGGCTGATTCCTGCAGTGAGGAGCCTGGCCGTGCAGGAAGGCGTGATTAAGTAAAGTAGGCCGAAAGGCTTTGCAGCCGGCTGAGGAAGAGGGGGCTGGCGTACCTGACCTTTTTCTGCGGGGAAGGATTTGGGGTTTTTTCTTACGCAAAGTAGGATTTCAGTTCAGACAGGTAAAATCAGCTGTTCCCTCCGGTGCTTGTTGCTGTTCAGCACAGGAAATCGTTACTGGAGCTGGAGAAGACTGCTAAAGGAGTTGTCAAGTTGTAAGGAGCTAAGTAAAGAGAAGACAACAAGAACTTTTGAAATAGGAGTTTTGGAACCTAACAAAGGTCACGATGGGATTCCTTGTACTGAACATCTTTGATTCTGGCCACAGTCCAGAAATTGGATGCTATTGATAAGTTTTGGCAGCAAAACTAAGTTGGCAGTTCTTGCCAAAGCGGATGAGGAATAGACAGTAATACCTTGAGAATTTGATTATGTTAATAAGCATGGCGCTGCTAGAAACTTGGTGGAATTAATTTATGTGGAAGAATAAAGTCTGGTTTTTGCTTATAAAATTGGTAATAAGCAGGAATTTGACCAGCTCTAAACAGATTAGCAGGAGAGGAGACCTTGAGGCCCCAGTTAGTCACAGAATGACTGCTCTCATTGATGTGGCAGGTATGAGTCTGGCCTTTATTATGGGATGCATTTCCAGTAGAGACAGAAAAGTATTGGTTTGTAGTAGGTGCTTTTGTGATCTCAGGGGTATTCTAGGCAGCTGAGGTTATTCATGCTCAAGAAGGGTAAGCACAGACTCTTAAGATGTGCAGAGTAATGCTGTGGTATTTCCTTGATTTTTTTTTTTTTTACTGCATCTACTGTATTCGCTTACAGTTTGTCCTTATTCTTCTTTTTTCCCTTCCTTGCTCCCCCACCATGTGTGAATGTGTACAGCCCTCAAAGTGGAGGTTGCAAAAGAAGGAAAAGAAAGGAAGGAAAACCAGTTAGGGACCCCAGTTACTGTTACCTTTCCCTCAACTCTGCAAAAGCTGCATGTGGTCTCAAGCTCTTAGCAGGCGTACACATAACATGTAGCAAAATAGCAGGTGAAGATTACTTGGGGCAGAGGGTTGTCACAGGGTGTCAGGCCATACGGTCCTCTCTGGAGGTTTCAGTCTTGGATTTGAGTGTGTGTGTCTGTGTGTGTGTCTGCGTGTGTGTCACGGTTTAACCCCGGCCAGCAGCTAAGCACTGCACAGCTGCTTGCTCACTTCGCGTGTGTCAGGATGGGGGAAAGAATCAGAAGAGTAAAAGTGGGAAAACTTGTGGGCTGAGATAAAGACAGTTTAACAGGTAAAGCAAAAGCCGCATGCACAAGCAAAGCAAAACAAGGAATTCATTCACCACTTCCCTTTGTCAGGCAGGTGCTCAGCCGTCGCCAGGACAGCAGGGCTGCATCACGTTTAACGGTTGGGAGGACAAATGGCATCATTCAAATGTCACCCCCTTCCTCCTTCTTCCTCCAGTTTATATACTGAGCATGACATCATGTGGTGAGGAATATCCCTTTGCCCAGTTGGGGTCAGCTGTCCTGACTGTGTCCCCTCCCAATTTCTTGTGCCCCTCCAGGCCTCTTCCCTGAGAAACTGAAAAGACCTTGACTTAGTATAAACATTACCCAGCAACAACTAAAACCATCCACGTGCTATTAGCATTATTCTTGCACCAAATCCAAAACACAGCACTGCACCAGCTACTGAGAAGAAAAACAACTCTATCCCAGCTGAAACCAGGGCAATGTGTGTGTGGAGGGGTGAGAGGATGGTATCTGGGATCACATGCTCTCTGGTCCCATTAAGTGCAGACCTCTATTTGCAGCTGGGAGAGTCTTCATGCACCTCCCTGCAAAACAAAGAACTGCTCTTCTAGAAGGGTTTGATTGTTTAGCAGAGCTGTTAATGTAAAGGGGTTTGATGGCACAAGAGGAAATGAGTATGAAAGGGTGGTACCTGGGCTGTGGATCTGAGAAGTGGCTTTCATTTGTTAGGGCGGTGAGGTTGTGGAGTGCCTCAGCCATGCTTGGCCCTAAAGCGTTAGTGGGAGCAGAACACCAAACTGTCTAAATAGATACCGGTTAGTGCCTGAGAGGAATTCTGTGGTAGAATATCTTCTATTGCAAGAAATAAGATGGGATTCAGAGGTCCCTTCCAGCCCCAAGGATCACCATAAGCAACAGTGAGTTCTTGGGATTCTGGATTTTCAGCTTGAAAAAGAATGTACGGTTATGTAAGAGACACTCAAAGTCAGAACAGGTGGGTTATGTGGGGCTTTGTCTTCTGTCATCCCTTCCTCACCATTGTTCTCCTGATCTTTCCGAAAGGGACCCTTTTGCCATCCACCGGCAGCACATGAACCGCATGCTTTCTGGAAGTTTCGGGTTCGGCCCGCTCCTTGGCATCACTGATGGGACCGCGCCTGGGGCTCGCCAGGCTGGCCGTAGGATGCAGGTAAGTGAGGCGCTGAGTACAGGACAGCGTTTGTTAGCTTGAACTGCCTTGTTAGCTCCTGTCTGCTGCCGTTACTGGCATGGCGCATCCCTTGCCCTCGCACGCTTGGTGGGTGCAGAATTAATCTCTAATAAAACAGTGGGTTTGCTTGTCCTTTTCTTTACTTTGCGTGCATTAATACATGGAACGCAACTGTGTTCTGGGTTGAATGGGGGGAAGGGAAGAAATAAGTGCGATTTCTCAAGGAGTTAAATCAACATAACTGGGGGAAACTTATGAGCATTGCCTTCTGTCTGGTTTGCTAGAGGCGATCTGGTTTGAACTGCCATGGGTCTGCGGGGCAGTTCCTTCATCTGTCTGTCGGGCCTGAGTGTTCCCAGTTCTGTTTCTGAGAAGTATGAGGGTGTTCTGAGGAGGATCTTGGTGTCTGGTTGTTGGAAGGTCATTCTCTGTTCTGTTTTTCTGTTGTCCTGGCAGGCAGGAGCTGTTTCACCCTTTGGGATGCTCGGCATGGTAAGTTCTCTGTTTTTCTCCGTCAGATCAGAGGCTTTCCAAGTAGTGGCTCCACGCTGAGATTCATCAGCAGTGCGTGCAACCAGTGCTAAAATGTAGCCATCTGTGAGCAAGACCATCTATCCTAAGGGGTAGTGAGGGTGGGAGGGTGTGAAGAGACTAGAACCAGCTCTGGATTTATATGCAGTACAGGAGAGGGTATTGAACCGAAACTGGAGGCAGCTGGTTTCTCTTGGACCTCATTGAGTTGCTGTATGACTTCAGGCCTTCCCCTTGTTTCCCCTCTAATGTTTTAATCTAGGCTGTGAGCTGTTTTGGAGGAGAGATTCTAACTGTTTATATGGGGAGGTTGCATTTGCACATTGACCAGAGAAGACCCCTAAAGCTGTCACAGCACAATATTTCATAGGAATTGGGACAGTTAATACTCAGGAAGAGCAGATAGTCTTTTAATAACCTCATATGTCTGAAAAGAAGCAGTGGATCTGTTTGGAGGTAATAGAGGAACTGTGACGTGAGGATAAGACTTGGCCATCAGTAGGCAGAGGTGATTATTGAACCTCCTTTGCCAGGGGTGGCGGATGGAGAAGCCAGCTGAATGCTTCAACTGAACAGGACTGGAATGAGAATGGCTGTGTGTATGTGAGAACGCCGTGCTTGGAGTGTGCTGATCTCCGTCAACTACTAAAATAATGCAGTGGAAATAGGTTATTCCAGATCCAGCAACTTTAGCTGCCTTGCTCTGCAGGATTGCCTTGGTGAAAGAGACTACGCGTCCTGGAATTATCGTAGCTCAGAGAAGGATTAATAAGAGTACAAACAGATAGACTTCAAAGGATAACATTGTGTGTGAGCACTGCTCTGCTGGAAACGAGAACAAGAAGCTACTCAAGGAAACAAAAAAATCAGCAAGTTTAAATGGACATAGTAATTTTGTTTACACATTGCACAATTAACCTGTGAGACCTGCTGGCCCAGTATATTGCTGTAGCCTTTAGGTTTACAGGATTAAAAAGTCGGGTGTTTGTAGGGAAAATAAGAAAACTTGTAATTATGTTAGAAAGAACACAATCAATGGAAACTTCCTTGCAGTTTAAATTAAGAGTTGACAGTGATGAGGTGAAAACGTGCTTGAAGGATGACTGTCTTATGGTTTAGATCACTGTTAGTGCACATCTGAGATTTCTTCTCTTAGCTTTGCTGAGCGCCTCAACTCGCAAGCCCCAGTGCATTGGGAGTCAGACCCAAACTAAAAGAACAACCTTCGCCATATCCAGAGATCTGAAGAGCCAGAACACTTGAGCAACCCAACCTGAGAGAATGCAGAGAACAACAACCCCAAATCCTGTCTGTTTGGGGCAGGGGATTCTGCACTACTGAAAGAAAGGGAAAATAGCAAGGTTTTTCTTCCTAGGCAGCAGGTTTTTGTCCCTTGCAGACAGTTTTTTGTTCTTTCCTCCTGTATCTTTCCAAACTGACTATTCTTGTGTTCTCTTTTTCTTTTTATCAGGCAGGTGGCTTTATAGATATGTTTGGGATGATGAACGACATGATTGGAAACATGGTAAGAACCCTCCCGTAAACCAGTCTGTATTGAGAGGAGTGCTCCTGCCATTGTCCCCTCTGTCTCCATCTTACTGCGCCGCTTTGCTGTGGGCTGTGCTCAAGCTGCTGTCAGCCTTGCTCCGTGACCAGGAATCGGTGATTGAGACCTCGCTCCTGAGGCGTACCCTCTGAGAGCAGGGAGGGGAGGTGGGTGAGGAAGGAAGTGTGGGGGTAGGCTTGCTTAGCGAGAAACAAGCATTAATTTAACAGGAAGATGGATTCTCCAGAAAGATGGACCCACGGGGATTATATTCCTCCTATTGTAATTTCTTCCTGCTTCACTGTAGGGAGGGAGAATTAACTGCCATCTCTTCTTCCCTCCCTTTCCTTCTTTATACCATTCCCCATTTCTTCTTGCAGGAGCATATGACAAGTGGTGCTAACTGCCAGACATTTACCTCCTCAACTGTCATCTCCTATTCCAACCTGGGTGATGGACCCAAAGTGTATCAGGAGACCTCAGAGATGCGTTCAGCACCTGGCGGGGTAAGGAGGAGGCTGCAGTGTGCCTTCCCAGCGCGAGGCTGCTGGGTTTGCTGTGGGTGGATAGACTTCGCTTGGTGGCTCAGTGCCGGCCACCCACAGCACTGCTGCTTTGCAGTCACTTGCAGTTCGAGGAGCACGCTGTGACTCACTGAACCATGCTGAGGGCCACTGGGAGGGGATGGGAAGCACTGGGAGTGGGGGAATCCATTTTTCCCCTCTTCATTATGTTGGTGTCTGACATGCTGGGAGTGGTGGCAGTGCAATTTACCGTGGGCAAGAGTCAGAGTGTCTTGCGGGGCTGGGAGAATGAATTGAAACGTTGATCCTACATGGGAATCTGCCCTCAGATCCGCGAGACCAGGCGGACTGTAAGGGACTCTGACAGCGGCTTGGAACAAATGTCAATTGGACACCACATCAGGGAGCGGGCCCACATCATGCAGCGGTCCCGGAACCATCGCACGGGTGACCAGGAGGAGAGGCAGGACTACATCAACATGGATGAAAGTGAGTAGCGCCCTTGTCCTCCTCCCAGCAAAACCAGGCGCCGCTTCCCCACCTCCTCCCCATCTGAGCTTGTTCTTTCCTGACACAGGTGATGCAGCCGCATTCGATGACGAGTGGAGGCGAGAGACGTCCCGGTTCCGGCCGCAGCGGGGGCTGGAATACCGGCGTCACGAAGGCAGCGGCGGCCGTCGGGCTGAAGGGACTCGCCTTGCGATCCAGGGCCCTGAGGATTCTCCCTCTAGACAGTCCCGTCGGTATGACTGGTGAACTCAGAGCAGACCTGGTGGGGGGTGCAGCGTGGCCACCCCCAAATCTACCTACACACTCTTGTAAGTCTTAACAAGCTCTTTACCTCGTCTTCTGCTGTGCAGTTGCCTCTTAGCCACAGGATTACTTTCTTTCATTGCCCCAGTCTTGCCTTATTTTGATGTGTTGGTTGGAAATGGGTTTTCCCATTTAGTCTAGAGAGCAGGGGAAGATGCAAATTTTGAGAAAATACTGTTCCAGCCGGGAAGGTGGAAGCTGTTGAAGTTAGCTTTGTCATCAACAAAGAAAGTGTGGTGTCAGCCCTAACTGATGGTTGAAATGGTATGAAACGATGTAGGATCACAATCTGTAGAGTGTGCTGTCACTGTATAGAACTTAAGAGACCTTTTGCTGTCAATCCAGTCTGAAATCCAAGTAAGTGCTGGTGTCTGCTGTGTTTTGAATAGGGTTCACTTAGGATGTGTTCTAGTGCTTAAAAAGGGACTTTTCCCCCCATTTTTTTTTTACATCAGATTTAAACACGTTTATCTGTCTTCTGCGCTGCTTTCTAGCCACTGCTTACTCTCTTTTTATGTTCTCTGTTTCCCTTCCTCCCAGGTACAGACAGTTGAAACTCTGAAGCCCCTTCAAAACACTACTTGGACCCTCCTCAAATTTAGTATTAACCTCCCTCCCACTTAAGAATTGAAACAAAGCAACTAATCTTCTGCATTGCTCTTTTTTGCCCCATTTGGGTGCTGCAGTGGGGCATGGGGAATCTCATGATGTGCAAGGAACGCATTAATTGCCCATTCCCTTTCTGCTCTCCTTTGGTTCTGTTCTTTCTGCCAGTAGTGGTGGGCATGAGGAGCTGCCACCTTGCCTCTTCCATCCTTCCCACTCTTTCTGTGCTGGGTTGGGCTGGTTCTGATGTTTGTGTTTAGTCCCCTGTGAAAGAAATATGAGGGAATTCTGCTGGAACCTTGTGTCGGTCCCCTCACCGGGACAGAGGCTTCGATTCCCCTCCTGCTCCTTGGTGCAGCTGTGGCGAAGCAGAAGGATGTGTGCGTTAGAGAAGGGAGGAGCTGAGCAAAAGCTGGATCAGCCTGTGGGCCCCCTCCCCGACCCCTCTTCAATCAGCTCCCCCACTTTTTTAATTTGTGAAACTTGTAACTAGATGTTTACTGAATAAAGAAACAAACTGTAAAGAATCGTTGGATCCGTCTTTACCTTCAGCTGACCTAATTGTACCTGCTGTGCAATTAAGTAAACATTTTTTGTATCCTTGGGAAGTTGCTGAGGGAAAACATGGTGTTAAATTGTAAGGCTTTATTTTAGTACAGAAAATAGCCTTATGGCCTTCCCCTGTAGTTACGAAGTGAGACGATGCTCCACACGGAAATGGTGAAAGATGGCCCGAGAACCCACCCTTTGCAAAATATACCCTTTAATTGCTGTAGTTCTGCTGTGCACGCAGGGGAGATGGGTTGGTCTTTCTTGCTGCCTGGTGAGCTGTGCAGCCCTCCAGTGGGCCCCTGGGATTCTGCACGGCCCGGGAATGTTTTCATTATCTCATTATTTCTCTGCGACTGCGGCTGACGTTACAAATTACCTTTTCTTAACTTCTTTGCTATTAGGTGAAACTTGAGCGACGTTAGCAATACAGGACTAGGGAAGATCTCCAAGGTTCTTGGGCCAGTTTCCCGCTCCAGCATGCACCCTTAAGTAAACCTTGCTGTTAACTCATTTGGGAGGGAAGGTGGGAAATGGAAGCGTGACTCGCCCTTGGAAGCGGTGTGCCGGGACCTTGCTGCACACCCCCGGGTTGTAAGTAGGGCGCTAGCAGCGGGACAGACGCCTCGCTGAGATCTGTCTTGCCCTGAAAGAGGGATGCAGAATGCAGCCCCCAGAAGCTTGGGGCAGCGGCATGTGCTGTGCCCCTGGTAGGGCCTGGGCTGCGGGCGGGCTCCATCCACGTTCCCCTGCGCCACCTTGTCCCGTAGCAGCCCCCCACCAGCGCCCTGGCCTTGGGGAGCCAGCTCAGCGCGGGTGCAGGTGTGAGGTCTCCGGCAGCGCGAAGGGACACACCTGGGCTGAGAGGGTGAGGTGGATCGGAGGGGGCTGGGCTGGCTGCCCTGGGAGCGGGCTGAGCTTCGGCAAATGCCAGTCGAGGCAGGCCCTGAGGAGAGCGAGGGTGAAGGAAGAGCGACGCAGAACTAAGCGAGGCCGAAGGAGGAGTGACACAGAACAAAGCAGGGCTTGGGAGAGGCGTCATGGAAGACAAGCCATCTTGGGGCTGCCAGACTTCAGGAGGAGGAACTGGAGCGAGAGCAGCCCTCGTCTCCGTGGCAGTGTTGAGCTGGCACGAGGTGTGGGGCCCGATGGTTTGATCCCAGCAACGAACCGGCTGAGCTCAGGAAGGTGCTCAGCGGTGAGATGGTGGTACCCAGCAGCCAAGTCCTGGGCAATCTTTAAGGCAATGTGTGGGAAAGGGCAGGGAGATGGGCACGGGGCGGGGGGATTAACGTGGACCTTCAAGTTGTGAGGATCCCTTCCTCTTTGGGCATGGAATGCCTACCCTTGACCCAGTCCCTAGTCTGTGTTCCTGCGTTCAGCCTCTGCGCCCCGTTGGGTGCTGCTGTGCTAGCAGACCTGGGACCCTTGGTGCTCCTCCGCTCTGACGGGGTGGGATTTGCCCGGCTGCTGCGCAGCCGTTCCAAGGCGTCGGCCTTCTCCGGCGTGGCATGGCTCTGGTGGTCTGGGGAGAGGCAGAAGAGGTTCAGTTCGAGAAGGACCTTGTGTTAAGTCTGGGAAGCAGAGGCAGGAGCCCAGCAGGGACTTTCAGAGATCGCAAACCAAAAAAGTAAGTACGAGAAGTGTATGGGGAGCCTGTCCCGAGCCTACCACGGTACGTTAACCTCTGACTTCGAAAAGCAGGAGGTTTTTTTCCCCCAAGGAACGGAAGGAACCTCCTTTGACTGCTCCAGTCCCAGGCGGCTGTTCTTCACCTGCTGCCCCAGGTTCTGCTGAAGAAGCCACCTCAGCCACTCCAGGCTGGCACTAACCCGGGCACGATGGTGCTTTTCAGTCAGTGGCTTGAGGGGCTCTGGAGGAGTATGTGAAGGCAAGGAGGGCAGAGCCGTACCCCAGTGGGAGCAAGAAGCGCTGCTGCTGGTGTTTTTTGACAAGTGACTGCAAGTCGTGCTTGGGGCTCTCTCTTTCGCTGACACCCCAGTTTGATGAGAATTCGCTTGCTGATGTAGGTTATCCCATGGAGGAGCACGCAGAGAATTGCACGGAGGCAACAAACAGGTACGTGTGTGCAACCTGTGATTTACTGCTCCAGACAAGTGGCGAGGAGCTGTAAGTTGCTATTAGCAGGTGCCCGGGGGCATGTGTGGCGCCGCTCAAAGTGAGCAGCCTGGGAACAAGAAGACCAGCACAGTCAGAAAGCCCACCTCTGTTACACCACCTTGCTTCGGCATCCAGACCACACCTGCGTCTGCCTCAGTTTTTCCTACTAGTTACATCTCAGGTGCAAAGGTTTCCTGCTAAAAGCAGTTTGGGGCAAGGGGAAGGCCTGGGATGAGTCTCTTGCACTCGAGGTGTCTGTGACCCTCTGCCAGCAGGATGGAGTAAGAACAGGTTGGACGTTCCCAACATGAAAGTCAAGCAGTGCGTATCCAACTCACCCACCTGACAGAGGCAAAATCCCTTCTCCTTCCTTCTCCCACAGCCATTACCCTCAAACAGGACCACTGCAGCAGCAAAGCAGCGCGGGTCACTGGTACTTCAGCATCCTCCCAAGGAGCAAGCGGGGCACCTGGAGTGTGACAGAGGGGCTCTGCCCTGCTCAGATTGGGGCAAGGGGGGCAGAATGCGGTGGAGAGTGGCTGGAAACACTGGTAGAGAGATGGATGACATAACCTGGGATCAGAGTGTGTTAGCTACGCATGAATAGAATAGAAATGTCAGGGGATTTGTTTTATATGTTCAGTTTTCTGTATTTGAAAATGTATCATGAAAATAAGCCATTAAAGCTGGTGGGAACTTGGTCCTGAAGGGTTTTGTTGGCAGCCCTGAAGCTCTGCGCCTTTCACTGCGCTGCTTTGAGCGTTGCAGAGCCACAGGGAAACGCAGCGAGCCTAGGGAAGTTTGCAAACAGTAAATGAGATGGTATCCACAGCTGTAAACCAGGGAAACTGACATTAAGTCAAGGTAGAGATGGAAAATGCATTACATTTTTTAAAAATACTGTATATCAGTTTTTATAATGTTCCCAGTCTCACTTTCTTTAAATTGTTCTTGTCCAACAGCCGTAATATTTTCTGATGAAGTCATGGGTTGGGTTAACAAAGGCACTACAGCACCATAAAGTTAAAGGTTACAGTAGCGCGAGGTGTCTGAGCCACCCAGGAGTCTGCTCTGATTTACAATACATAAATAAGTATTAAAACAACAAAAGGGATGATACTGTAAATTTTCGTTCACTGACAGATTTCAAGTAATGAGGAGAACAAGAGACCCCAGAATATGAAATTATTCCTAGCTGTATACTAGAAACTAATGCTCATTAGTAACTTGATTAATGATCTGAGAGAAGATACTGCACCGGTGCTGATGAAGCTTTCAGAGGACCCAAGGAATGATGAAAGTGATAAACAAGGGAAGAAGATGAGATGTGCGGAGCAGCCCCAGACTCGGTGTGGGGTTTATTCACAAACAGTGAGCAGTTTGGGCTGCACGGAAAGCAGCAGGATGTTCATCCAGGAGCATGAACGTAGTCTCTGCTCTTTCAAGATGGAGAATAGTTTTCTGGAAACTCTGGAGGGACTCCGGAAAGAATTAGGGGATTGGGAGATAACCAGGTGAATGGTACTTGCATAATTCTTTGCGGATGCAGGTTACGCCTGGATGCGTCAGTCTGCACTCCCCAAACAGGGAGGTAAAGCTGCTCCCCTATAGCACAGTAGTGAACCCATTGTGTGAAATCTGGATATGTGACATTAAAAAGGACACTAAAGGTTAGAATCACAGAATCACATGGGTTGGAAAAGACCTTTAAGATCATTGATCCAACTGATAACCCAGCACTGCCAAGGCCACCACCGAACCACGTCCCTGAGCACCGCACCTGCACGTCTTTTCAATGCCTCCAGGGATGGTGACTCTGCCACCTCCCTGGGCAGCCTGTCCCAGTGCTTGACCACCTTTGGTGAAGAAATTTTTCCTGCTCCCCCACCTAACCCTCCCCTGGCGCAGCTTGAGGCCCTTTCATCTTGTCCTGTCACTTGTTCCCTGGGAGCAGAGACCGACCCCCCTGGCTGCAGCCCCCTGCCAGGCAGCTGTAGGGAGCAATCAGGTCTGCCCCGAGCCCCCTCCCCTCCAGGCTGACCCCCCCCAGCTGCCCTGCAATAGCCTTGTGCCCCAGCCCCCTTCCCCAGCCCCCTCCCCAGCTCTGGACACGCTCCAGCCCCTCAGTGTCCCCCCTGCCCTAGGGGGCCCAAACTGAACACAGGATTTGAGGTGTACAGTCCCACCAGTGCAGAGTGCAGGGGGACGGTCACTGCCCCGGTCCTGCTGGCCACACCGTCTCTGACACAAGCCAGGGTGCTGTTGGCCTTGGCCACCTGGGCACACTGGAGGCTCATGTCCAGCCGGCCGTTAACCAGACCCCCCAGCCTTTTCCTCTGGGCAGTTCCCAGCCCCCTGCCCCTGCCCGGGGGGCTGCAGCCCCAGCACAGAAGGAAGGGGCGACAGGTGCCACATGAAGCCTGGGACCACTGACCGGCCCCGCAGGACAACAGCGTGCCTGAACCCGCTCCAGCGTGGAGGCAGACAGCTCTCCAGCCCCGCAGGAAACCCGCCACTGCTGGCCATGGAAGGGCACCCCAGTGGCGCCTCCGAGAGCCCCCCAGCACCCACTGGGAGGCTCCAGCTCACCCTGCGCCAACCCTGGGTGGGTGCCCGAGGAGACGCTGGCCAGTGGGCACAGGGATGGGCTGCGGTGGCTCTTGGCCACATGAGCAGCCAGGTGACACGGTTGTACCGGTCCCTTTGGGCTGGACAAACCTGTGACCCGCGGAGGAGAGCGGAGGGGGGGGTGCTGGGGGCTGCGGAGCACGCAGGACCACAGTGTGTGTAGGCACGGCAGCTCGTTGGGGAGCCACGCACGGGTGGCGGGGAGGTGTAAGGTCCTGCAGTAAGTGCTGCTCCCACAGCACCGGCACCGGCCTTGGGAGAACAACAGGATTTAAAACAGACCTCGCTGCAGGGGCCAGGTTAAAATCACTTGTTTGGTTTTGCAACATTTTTCTGCTTTCCAAAACACTCTAAAAAAATAAATAATGAAGGCTTGATACTACTTTTCAGCCCCGTCTTTAATGTAGCTGGTTTTTTCCTCCTAGAAATTTTCTGTTTTAAAGACACTACTTCAAAAAATGCCCCCACGGGGAAACACCACTCAGGTGATTACCGCTTCCGCAGCTCTCACACCCGACGGTTTTGTCCGGCTGGGTTTATAAATTCTGAGGGCACTTAACACAAACTACAAACTTCAGGGGGGGCGGGGGGGGAAGGAGATACAAAAGGAGGGGTGTGGAATAAACATTACCTGCCTCCAGCTGCAGGCGCCGGAACCATCAGAGGTAGGAAGCAGAGGTACTAGCCTCGTCACAGCCATCCCTTTCTAATAAGGGAAAAGGAGAACAAAGATTGCAACAAAATAAGTACGTGAGTAAATAAAACCCAGGGCCACTGCCAAATTGCATGGGGGTATCACACAGGAGGGCACAGGTGGGCTTGAAGGCATCAGTAACGGCACAGGGACTAAAGTCAGTAGCATGAAGCACAAGGGGGGAGGCACACAGGAGCAAAAATCAAGACTTTCTTAGCTGTGAACAGGAGCATCTTCATAAGCAGCACCCAAGACAACGGAGCCAGGATCACCAGCACCTCATGTAACCACTGCAAGGAGCTGCTGGGCACTGGGGGAGGCGGGCGCTGGCAGGGGTGTCGGGCAGCTGGAGCAAGCGATGCCCTTCTGCTGCTGCACGAGGTGCCAACCAGCCCTTTCACCCGTGCAAGAGACCACGCACATTCGCAGCCAAGAGAGCCGAATTTGAGGCGGGTAGGAGCGTGCTGGCCCGAGGGCTGACCGGCTGCAGAGAACTGAACGCATGCGGGGCCGGTTGGGGTGGTTAAGCAACCCGCAGTCCATACTGCAGGGAAATAAACTCCAGGGAGGAAGAACAGCTTCAGCTGGAGCCGCGCTGGCACGAGGGAATACAAACTGGCTGTGAATTCATTTCAGCTGGAAATTAGAAAAACTTCCTAATCACTGCAGCAGTCGGGTTCTGGGGCAGCCTGCCAAGGGGACTAGTGGGGACAATAAAATCAACCAGTTCTTGGGTGGCACTTGAGAAGCTTTTGCAAGGAATTATGAGATGGTACCAGTAAGAGATCACACTCACCCCAGGAGCATCCTCCTCCTCACTTCTGCTCCCGCCAAGCACATCATCCATCTTCCTGCATCCCGAAGCCAGTGCTAAATGCTTCTCAGGCAGATGCAGGGAAACCTGCAGGAGACAGGGAAAAAGCCTCCCCAGAAACACCTTCTCTTGAGCCAAAGGGGCTGAGACTTCACTTGTGCCTCAAAGCAGGAGGGTGCAGAGTTGCTTTTAGTAAACGCACAAGTGCTACAGTGATTCTGGATGTTCTCGTTACCCACAAAAGGGTCACGGCTCTTGAGGCCGTCTGACGTTTCAGTATCTATAGACTTCATCACAACAACAAGTATAATTGCATATTGCACAAAGATTTTTCGCAGAGGAGCTCCTTTCCCTGGCAGCGGCAGAGCCTGGCCACCAGCAGAGGCGGCAGACAAAAAACCAGCCCAGTTCCACATTGCACTGGCAGGGATGTTCCCGGAAAACTGCAGCAGCCCCAAAGAGAAACAACCAAAAGGTGGGTGGCTGAGGAACCAGTGGAGAAAGCAGGTGTTTTTTTCTGGGTATTGCAGCTAAGCGGTGACTAGTACCAGGCAAAAAGATGAGGAAAGAGGAGCCCTGCAGGTGGGAACACAGGCAGACACCGGTGGAGAGGCCGGCAAAGAGGGAAAGGGGCCGCAGATCAAAACTGAGCAGCTGCTCTGGGGCATAAAAAGGAGAAAAAAAGGATGTCAGAGATCCAAGCGATGCATTTGCAGCTGCTAACATGGCCAGTGGGATTCCTCCAACTCCTCTGCCTTGCTCTGGCTGTAGTCCTGCAGAGCCAGGCCCTCAGCCCAGCGGCTGGTCCGGCCGTGGCAGGAGGCAGGCACAGCCCTCGGGGCTGCCGCTGCCAGGGAGCCCTTTCCAGGCGGCGGCAGAGCGGGACACCCCCTGGCCTGCGCCAGTTCACCCAGCACACCAGCCTGACAGGCACCCACTTTCCACACAAAGCCTTCAGAGAGGAGCTGACCCACGGGCACGCTGGTGCGGAGGCAAAGCGTCCCCACCTGACGCTCTGGGGGACCATGCTGCCGTGTGAGCATCCTGTAGACCTGCAAACACAAGCCAGCCGGCCTCACCGTGACCTCTGCAGCATCCCCATGGGATGAGCATCACCTGCTCCTCAGCTGGCACCAGGGCCCCACAGGAGGACGGAGGCAGCAGGCCAGGGTGGCCCAGTTTGACAGCTACTTTGATACCCACCAGCCCATTTGTTCATCAAAAACCAATCAACTCCCCACCCCCCATCATGTCTCATTTGGGGAACAGAGGTGAGGGCGGCCTCAGCAACCCCATTAAACAAAACGCTGCCTCCCTTTGCGGGGTCGTAAGCACCAGGACCAGCCCCACATCCCAAGGTCCCTCGGCACAAAGCACTGGAGGCTGGGGAGAACCTCGGGCAGGTCCCACGGGGTGCTCGTTACGCCTCTTCCCACTCACTGGGCACAGACGGGCACCGCTGCTGGTGGTGGGCTGCTGGCAGCACGGTGTCCGACACCCTGCCACCTTTGGGAAGGGGAGCAGCAAGCTCCCAAGAAAAAATTGTGCCCCCAGTAATGCAGTAAGAAGAATTACCATCATTAACGCCAATTCCTAATAAGAATCCATGGTTACCTCTTGGCACAGGGTGGCTGGAGGCAGCTCGCAAAAGTCAGATATTGGTGGCAGAGCCATTCAGGTCCCATCCTGCCTCCTCCCTTTTCTGAATCCAGACGTGAAAGCCTTCGTATAATACCCAAAGAGGGGATTGCAACGAATCATTGCACAAGAGCCGTTACACTTCCCGCGGTAGGGCTGGCAGGTCTCCTGCTCCTAAAGCTGGGACTAACGCCTCTCCACATCCTCTCTCTTACAATCCCCTAAACCTCACTCGCTTGCCAGGGCTTAGGGTGTCGCATGTCCAGGAACTTCTGTCCTGCTCCACTCAGGGTCTGTTTTCTCAGTCTTTTCTTTGGGAAAAAAACGGGGTTCAAACACAAAGACATTTAAAATTAAAATGAAAACTTACAATAATAATGTTCAGTACTTATCTCACTTTTGCCACCTTCAAAGCGATTTACAAATGTTAACCAATTAATTAGCCTTCACATCTTCTCCGGCTGAAATTCAGAGTCACGGCTGAAGTGAGCAGGAAAATAAAAAGCGCCGTTTTCAGGTGAAGGGCAAAGGGAAACTTACACTCCTGCCCTTTGTTTGCCAGCCAGAAAGGCAATTTGCAGCAATATTTCCATTCTGCACTGCACACCTCTCATTTATTTTTCAGTCATTTCAAAGGTCTGGAGTAATTTCGTACACTGCCTTCTGCTTCCTTTCTCTTAGTGGAGGTCTGCAAAGGTGTTCCCTTTGAGAAGGAAACAGAATGGAAGACTTTCAGGGCTGTGCAGACGCCTCAATCAAATACGTTGAATCCCAAACTCTTCTGAAACCCACACCACCAGCAGCCTCGAGAGGGGCACGTAGGGAAACGGGCGGGGGGAGCCAGGGCTGCGGCTGCGCTTGGCAAGCGCCACTACCGGGGAGCGGAGCCGAGCCCCGGCGCGGGGACCAGCCACAGCACAAGGGCGCAGGCAGACGGGCACCAGCTGCGATTTAGCCATGAGGGGCCAAGCCTGGGGCTCCAGTACAGCCTTGGGTCAGCGTGGCGAGGCCCCCCTGGACCCCACACTGGTCCACGCTCCGGCTGCTGTTACCTGTGCGTGGGTTGTTGTGCTCACGAGGCTGATGGCAGCGTGCGCAGGGAGCGCAGGTGACGCTCCTTGCCGAGTGCCGCGCACATGGGAGCGTGAGATGTGGCCAGCGCAGACTCCCGGTGCTGGCTCAGGGATGCTTCCAGCTCCGCTCCTGGGATCTGCAGCCTGGATTGAAACTGTGGATTCAGGGTGTTTAAAAAGACCCTTCATACCTAATAACCACAGCACAGTTAAAGAGAGCAAAGCCCAAGAGGTTGGAGAGGAGACACTTGGGACAAGGAGCTGGTTTGGGCTGCTCAGCAAGACCCCTGCGGGGCACGGAGCTCCTCCTCCACTATCGCTAACTTCAGCTCTCCCCGCAGGTGCCACCGCTCCAGCCCAGCTCCTGCTGGACCTCGGCCAGCAACTCGGGCACACACCTCGTACAGCTGCTCAGCTCCATCCCCAGCTCGTTCTTCTCGCTCCTTCGCATCACATGCAGCGTCTCTTTCAAAGGGTGTGGGGTGCCAGACGTTCAGCAGGTCCCACCTCCCCTGCTGGCACCTGGGTCCCGGGCTGCCCTCCCCAGGGAGCGGGAATCTGGTGCACGTGGACGTTCTTGCTTCCCCCAGTCGCAAACGCAGTGAGCAGAGCACATCGACTTTCCTCACTGGGAGGAGCAGAAGGTGGTGACGTGATGCCGAGGAAGGCTCAAGGCAATTCAAAGAAAAGCTGGAAGCGTTGTCACAACCCCTCCCCTATGGAAAACAGGACCTGTCAAGTAGTCTCCTCAGTGCTGCGAATTAGTCAGAGGGTTCGGAGCCCTCCGGGTGGGCTGGGACGACCCTGGTGCAGCTGCCCCACCACGCGCCCCTGCAGCCAGATTTGCATCTCTGGGCTTGTCCTGCCTCTCCTACTTGGCACTTCTGTGCCCGACGACCACAGCCAAGGGGCTTTACGCCTCAGGGCACAGAATGGGGGAAAGGTATGGGGCTGCCCCAGCTCTTGGAGACCCCAGCTGGTGACAGCAGCCCCCCAGGACAGCCAGCTGGTGTGCCCTGCCCTGTCACCTTACACCCAGGGAAAGAAGCTGCTGGGAATTTTTATGCGTTCACGGGTCTGGGCAACAGAGCTCCCACTGAAAGGTAGTGCTGTGTTACAGCAGCCCAGAATGAGTGCAACAGCAATACTGCACAAACCAGCACTTTGTGGTGTTTGAGTACTGAGGTGGCATCGCACATTGCTACCACCGTAACACGCACGGTCTCCCCTCCCTTCCCCACCCCTGAACGAGGCTTGCTCCCACCTACGCGCCTCAGCTCCAGCTCTCGCCTGCCTGCACGAGGAGCTGACCCAGCAGAACACTCACTCAGGCCAGTGAATCGGAACAGCCTCCACGCAGACAAAGAGCGCGGCTTTCCCTTGTTGGATTAACTTTTCAGCGGTTTGCTCAGGCACAGAAACCCAGGCTCAGGGAATCCCATTTCAGCATTGGCACAGAGGGGCAGAACCGAGCCAGGGCAGGAGTCACAGCGTCAACTTACATTTACATCAGCGGACACTGTCGCGTGTGGAACAGCAGTGCGACTCTTGCATCCCTCTGACTCTGCTTCAAGCCCATCTCGAGGATACATCCCCTGCAGCATCTGATGGGGTTTTTTTCTGGGCATCAAACAGGAGTCTATTTCATTAAAAGTTTGTTTTTTTCTTTTTTTCAACCAGACTCATCTGCCAACTCTGCCTCATCACCCAAGAATGGCTTCAGCAGCACGTACACTACAAAAACTCACACAGACGGGCGTCAACTGTGTTACTTTCAACTCTGTCAGACAAGTCCCCACATCACGTTCCATTTTGTCCAGAATCACTGGGCACATAGTACTGACACACACCTCTCCCTCAGTCTCTGTGCCTTCCTCTGAGATTACCTGAAAAAAAACTCTTTTGAACGTTCCAGATGAAAATCAATCACACAAGAAACTCTTTAAATAAGATTTATGATTCATTCCTGCTTTGCGGACTCTTGTCCCCATAGAGCTACTGTGGCACTACCCTCTGGAAAGGAAAGTGAGTATTTTGAGGATATTTCACCCAGAAATGGGACAGAGGCTCTCAATATCAAGACTTATTTTGGAACATCCAGAATCTGTATATGAGAAAAAGAGACACCACCACAGGAGCACCAGTTTGTATAGATATGTCCATAGATCTGTATTTTTATTGGTTTATATATATTTATAATATATTTATATATTTTTAAAATAATCCCTTCAAAATCTACCCTCCCACCTAGTAAAACAAAGATTAAACAATCAAAGATGGCAGCTGCATCCTGGAGCAGAGTATCCCAGGGGTCACATAGAGCCAAAATGATTGCTGAGCACACTCTTTCCAAGGTTCTGTGACGCCCTGTGGGCGCAGAGGTGATGGACACAGTTTTATGGCTCTTTAAATTGACCTGTCAAAAAGACAGGGACAGAGAGAGAGAGAGAAAAACACACGGCCGTGGCGATGGGGGCTTGAATGGTAGGGGAAGCAGCAACACATACAGCTGGAAGCTTAAGAGTGTGAAATGCTGGGACGGAAAGGAGGGAGACACTGTCTGTAAAGTTAGTAAGAAAGGTAGGAAAGAGAAGAAACATGCAGGAGAATTAGTTGGCAAGATGGATCTCAGAGAAGAGCTCAGAAGCATCACACTTGGGACCCTTGCTACCCCTCCATCCCCTAAATCTCCTCCTCTCACCCTCCCAGATGTGAAGGGAGATCCAACTAGTTTGATTTAGACCAAATCTTCGCGCTGCCCCGGAGCCTGTAGAGAGAGGTGAAGAAAAAAAAAAAAAAGGAAGAAAAAATTAGAGTGGAAACTCAAGCTGATCTCCAACTTTCTTTTCTAAACGCACACAAGGAAGAGCAGCTGTTCTTTGCTAGAGAACAGAAGGAAGGCTTATGAACTCTGCTTCAGATCAAGGGCCACAAAGATTTCCCCTCAACACGGCAGGAGAAAAGCTCAGGCGGGGCTGCATCTCTGACCAACCCTTGTGCAGGGTCAGCACCCTCACCGCTCCGAAACAGAGAGCTCCCCTCAGTGCACCTCCTGCACACACCCACAGCACGGCTCTGTCCGTTTGCCCCCATTCCTCACCCTTTGGCTTTGGAAGTTTTCTTGCTCGCCTGGCGCTGGTTGGTGCCAGGGGCCGGCTCCCTGAGCTCTGTTAGGTGCTGTTCTGGGTCTTGGGATGTGGCTGCTGCAGCGGCTGCTGTCGTCACTTTTATTGTCTTCTTCAGGTTTGCCACCTGCAACAGTGGAAAAGCAAGAAGCAAGGAATTTCCCAAGGTTTTTAGCTTGGTTTGGTTGGATTTTTAAGTTTGTTTCATTGCTTGGCTGGTTTTTTTTAAAGCGAGCCTTGGAGTTAAGAGCTGCAAGCTCAGGTCAAACAAAAGAGCCAACAGCTGTCCAGACCCCGGCACTACAGAGCAGCATTAAGCTGATTTAGGGCTCTTCTGCAGGCACAACCCCCTGCGGGGTCTGGCCTAGGAAAAAGGTAATGCCTTACTCGAGCAAAGACCGTACCAACTGTGGGGCACTGTTTCTAGTCGCTTTAAAGTAAGGGGCACCAGCTGCCTCCTCCTCGGCCCACTCACCTCGCTCTCTATCTGCTGCTTAAGTGCAAGCTGTTGCTCTTTATGTTGGTTGGCCCGGCTAACCTGTTCTTCAATGCCTGACAAGACAACCTCGCAGCCGTGGCACCTGGAGAGAAGACGCAGAACTGAAGGCCAGGTAATTTACAGAGCACAGAATGAAATGTGAACGATGACAGATTTCAACTCTAGAGGCCAGGAGGACCAGAAGGCGACAGCTACACAAGGCAGGAAAGACACAGGAGCAGTTCAATGTAATAACGCAGCAACGTTATTACCTGGGAGGGGGACAAATACAGTGACATTAGGTTAGGAACTACAGATATATGCTCAGGAAGCCTCCAGCCAGCAGCCAGGACTGTGCAAAGGTTGCTGCAGTCTCATCCCTGCTCCAGCAACAAACAGGAGAATGTGGAAAACTATTTTTGGAAAATTACTTTCCGTTGGAGTATGGGAAAGGGGATCAAGAAAGCCACCTCACAACACTACCCCCAGCGACACACAGAGGATCTGGGGAAGCCACCAGCCACTCCTGCAACCTTTTTTGGGTGTTAGTATCGGGGGCTTCCTCCTCACCACTCCTGCAATGTGCGGGTGATGGTGCTTAGCTCCTCCCTCCGGATGTCCCTCCCAATGCTGTAATCCACCTCCAGGCGCTGGTTCCGCTGATCCAAGCTCCCTCGCAGCACATCTGCGTACACCGCCTCAATCACGAGGTCCTCCAGTTGCCGAACATTCTTCAGCTGTAACTGCTCCAGCAGCACGGAGTAGGGGATGCACTGTGGAAACAGGAGGGTAACTAGCATCAGGCAACCCCAGCGAAAGGAGTATGCCAGGGAGGAAAACAGGGGCACTACCTTGATCTTGGCAGCCAGAGTGACGACCGACAGGTGCCTCAGTTTGTTCTTCTGAGCCTCTGTCAAGGGAGGGAGGTTTGCTGCTTCAGCTGTTGTCAGGGGAAAGAACCGGCTGTAAGAATTTATGCCTCATTTTCCATTTCCCAGCCCCGCATCGGTGCACCTACACCATCCCTGTTCCTTAAAGCACCTGCACGCCAATCCCCAAGCGATGCTTGTCTCGCCAAGCTATCCCCGTTAACTCTCTGCTCAAATGTCCCTTTCAGAGCAGCCTCCCCCCCGGCCTCAACCCACCCCCGGGCTGTCTCCTGCCTCATTTCTGCAGCCCGGCCGGCCACAGCGGCCGTCCGCACCCGGCCCCTCGCCCCTCGCCCGCCTGTGCCACGGGCTCTCGGCGCTGCCGCGGCTGGCACGGGGGCAGCCCGCCACCGCCCGCGGCCCCAGGCCCGGCCCGCAGCGGGGGCACCGGCGGGGCCGCGTCGTGCGGGGGGAAGGGCCCGGGCCCCGCCTCACCCAGGTAGTCCGCGTAGGTGCCGTAGGCGAAGATGGTCAGGAGGCGGAACACGGGGGAGAACTCGCTGTCGGCCAGCTGCGGGGACACACCGTCAGGCCCCGCTGCCCTCCGCCAGGCCTCCCGGCCGGGGGGCGCCGCGGGGCCGGGCGGGCCGCGCTCACCTCCCGCACGGCGGGCATGTCCAGCAGCTCCCCGAACACGTAGATACCCGGGGCCTCCAGCACCTGGTGGATGAGGCTGGCGAGGGCGGCGCCGCGGGCCGCCTTGGCCAGCAGCAGGAACTGCTCCTGGCTCTGCCCCGTCACCTTCCCCTCAGCCGCCATGGCGCTGCCGCCGTCCCCCGCGGGGCTCCGCGCCCCGCCGCGCCGTCCCTCCCGTAGGCCCCGGCCTCGCCGCCGGCAGCCACCGGAGCCGGCTCAGCCGCCTCCTCGCCCCGCCACGGCTCCTCTGTGGTACCGCCGGCATAGAACGGCCACTTCCGGGTGCCGCGCCGCCCCGCCCTGCCGCCCTGCGCCCGCCTCCTACTGGGGGAGGCCGCCGCAAAGCCCGCCCCCGCCGCTTTCCCATTGGCCGGCCACAGAGCCGAGCTGCGGGTCGCTCCCGCCGCAAGTGCGCCCCCCGCCGGCTCGGAGGGGCGCCGCCTGCCGGAGCCGCGTCTGTCGGGCTCACCGGGCCGCCGCCCGGGCTGCCCCTGGCCCCTCCGGCCCCTCCCGGCCCCTCCCGGCCCCGGGGTCCGGCGGGCACAGGCCCACGCCGGGTGCCCGCTGCCGCCCCGCCCCGTGGGGCCCGAGGCGCGGCCCGGCCTGAGGCGGCAGGAGAGGCCCGGGCAGGGGGGCCGTCTGCCGAGGCGCGGCTGGGAGCGTCGCACCGCGCTCCCGCGGGGCCCCGACAGCGCCGCTGCCCACGGAGCCGCCCCCCGCGGCCCCGGCACGGTGGAGCTCGGGGCCCGGGGCCTCAAGGGGCAGCAGGGCCCGTCCGGGCTGGGCCTGGGCCGTGCAGGGACTGGGCTGCGGGGGGGTTATATGGGGTGCGGGGGGCTGCCTGTGGTGCAGGGGCTGGGGTGTGTGTTGTTCCCGGGGGTGCGGGGGCTCCCTGGGGTACGGGGGGTTCCCTGGGGTGCAGGGGGTTCCAGGGGTGCAGGTGTTCCCTGGAGTGCAGCCTCCACCTGGCCTGCGGTGGCCACAGGCACCAGCCAGCCATTATCTCTTGCTCTCCACCAGCTTCATTCCCTGCCCGCTCGCGGCTTTCCCGTTCCTCGCCACCCATCGCCTGTCAAACCCTCCCCTGAGCCGCCCAGTTGTACCAAAATGTGTCCCAACAGGCTGCAGCTGGCGTAACGGCCACAGCGCCACCTGAATGTACATGTATTTATGGGTCTTCCTGTACATTTTGGTGAAAATCTGCTCTTCATCACTACAATAAGTACATTAAAATAACTGATGAGGAAACAGATACACTGCTATATGCACAGTATTTTTCATATTTCAATGATAATATTCTATAAGTACCATGCCCGAATTAAAAGAGATGCATAGCCTACCGTGTGCGTGCCTACACATCACTCTCATCTTTGCTCTGCTTTCACACCATTAAGATCTCACTATTTGGGGCAGTGGTTTGGGGATATGTAAATGTAAAAGATCTTATGTTGCAAAGCACTGTACTTATGTATTTAAACTGTGCGTTTCTTAAATCCCTGCATGCACCCCCTCCTCTACTGCATCAATTTTTACAAAAAAAACGCTTTACTATCTGCTGAATCATTAACCATCACACTTGTCAAGAAATGCATCCCTGATGCAGGCAGGGTATGGCCATAAAAAGATAGTTTAAACACTCTACAAGGATAGAAATGTTTATGGTGTGCTTTAAGTATCTCTTCATGGGCAAATGAGTTAGTGTAATGCGATCAGGAGGCATCACTGAGGGCACGCTTCCCTGTGCTAGGTGAAAGAGCTGTTTTTGCAATGATTGGAATAAAAAGTGAGGGTCATTTTGGAAAAAAAAAAACACAACTCTTCATAGCTCTTCTTGTCTTGTGTAAATCGTGTGGTAGGCAGAGGTGAGCTGTGAGGGGGATGGGAAGGACAGCAGTCAGCAAACACTAATTTCAGTGACCAGTATTAAGCTGTTTGGCCAAGAATTTCCAGTCCAGCACCAATGTCCTCATGGCTGGCTCCTTTAGAAATCAGCGATGATTTTCTGTGAAAGCAAAGGAGGCAACAAAATGGTGGGAGCCCAGTATAGTCTGTGCAGGCAACATGGTTTTAGCATATTAAAATCTTGGTGCTGCCAGGGCAAGTTTGTGCTCCGACACGTGACTGCCAGCAAGAGAACCTGTATTCAGCTTGATCAGTTCAGCACGTATTAAAGGCAGCTGATTGTGCTTTGATGGACTTCTGTGAGTGTAATATCTTGAACTCTTCATCTGGGTAAAGTCTAAGTTTGTTAAGGTTTTACTTGCCAGTATCAACGACCCTTCCCTCATCACTTGCTTTGACTCTAGTTCTTCTCACACAGCTGCTGGTGCTGAGTCATGGACAAGGCTCCTTTGGGGTACTGTACTGCTCCAAACACAATTTTAGAGCTAGAAAATACAACCTGTGGCTGCCTTGGGGAGTTAGATCATTGTGTCTCCCTGTGAGAAGTTGCTCCAAGCTCATTCAAATGGCCATATGTACCATCCTACCCCTTCTCGGGGTCCCTTCAGTCCCTGAGGCCCCTTCAGCGCTTGGTCTCTGCACTGAAGCTACTGACAGAAGGGAGAGGTGTGGCAAGCGATGGTCAGTGTGGAAAACTGAACTTCTAACATTGATGGTCGTGCCACGGGAATTAGGTGGGCATCACTCAGAAGTAATTCCAGACAGAAGGAGCAAAGCAGCTCAGTGCCTGGGCCAGGGAGGCAAAGAGGGGCCCTAGCAGGGGAAGGTACCCAGCCTTGTTCTGGCAGAGCATGGTTTTGTTTTTGTGCTCTGATGCCCCCTGAGCTTTGGGATGTCTCAGGTTCATTTGCCTCAAAAATCTGGAGCAGAACCAAGAGGCTTCTCTGGTCAGCTGCCGTTGGTATGTACCCGTGTACCCGAACCCACCTGCTCAGGGCATCGCCAGCAGCTGTCCTGCCCCAGCTCCTCGGGAGCGCGGCGGTAAGGAGCATCTCCTGCACTCTATTGGGCAAAATGTCACCGAGACGCGTTTTACCCAACAGATGCATCTTCAGGACAGGCTGAAGATCATGGTGGCCCAGGGAAGCAGGGAAAGGTTATCAGCCTGTGTTCTCGAGCTGGCAACATCTGGGCTTCTCCATATATCAGGATTAAGGGAGAAGCAGGGCTTGTAAGGTTGGGTCAGAGCTGTGAAGGCAGGTTACAGGGAGGTATTAACATGAGGACTATCTCCTTCCTACTTTTCCCTCTCTGTTTCTGTATTTAAGTCTCATCCACCGTAGCCTTACACCTGCTCTATTCACTTACACCACCGCCCAGTGCATTCAAATCAGGTTCAAACGTAACCCTGCTGATTTGTAGTGTTTTATTACTCTCTTCCCCACCCCCTCACCAGCTTCTTCCATCTCGGTTTTATCTCCCTATCGATCTGCTTCTCTCACACTCCCTGACATGCTTGCTGCCTTTCATTATTAGTCAGATAAAGCCAGGCAGCCCGAGCATCCCAGCTACGCGGTGCTCTCTGTCCTCCTCCTCTGCTCCGACTCCTGGGTCCCGCGCCCTGTGCTGGCTCCCCGCCGTTTGTCTGCTCCTTCTGCATCCCACATGGAGCTAAAACAAGGGCAAAGACCAGAAAGTCCTTTGAATGAATGGGATCCTGAGCTCTCCAAATGAGAAGATTGTCATTTTCCTAAAATAGGCAAACTCTCGTGAGAGCGCGTCGTGGGAACATCCCTGCAACCTAGCAAAGCCTTTGCCTCGTCCCTAGGTCAAGCTGCTGGCTGTTGAGATTAAATTCCAGGCTCCCAGAGTCATTAGCTCTCATGCTTCCACTTCGTTCACAAAGCAAACGCCTATCTTTACGGTCACAGGGAAACTGTGAAATGTGATTTTCATGTAACCTAAAGAGTCTCAAGTAGGAGGCAAAGAGTGCAGGCAAAAGCAAGTCTTTACAACATTCCATAATATTAAGATAAATCTCATGACACGGGGAGGTTCTGCGTTGTTATTTCTGAATGTCTGCAATTTCTAATCCTTGCTGTAACCACCCCTCGCATCATCCTTCTCTTCTGATCTCACTCTGATCTTCCCAGAAAGAAACCTCCATGCTCTTTGCGCTGTAGATCCACCTTCTTCCCTATGCGCTCGCTGTCCCACTTTAAAGCCCGTAGAGCCGTACTGGCTCATTCTAGGTTGTTTCTCTCTTCACCACCGCAGAATCCAAATAACTTGTCAAAACACTGATGATATTTTTTCCCCAGTCCTCTTCCAAACATAGCTAGGGTCACATCTTCTGAGACTATTTTTCATAACTGTGTGTAGCACAGACTCCGAGACAAAAAACACTGTAAGAACAAAGGAGGCTGGGGTGCATCGCTCAGGTACCAACATGATCCAGAAGGTTTTTAACCCTGTAACGTGTGCTGCCCTAACGCACACAGGGTCATAAGACCTCTACCTTGGTGCACCTAAAGGTACCTGACAGCAGCTGCTTACAGGAGTTTAAAAGAGTGTAACTGGACGGTAACTCTCCCTCCGACCCGCGCTCGCAGCCCGCAGGATTTTGCAGACCAGGAATCAGCTTCCAGACAGGCCTCCAGTTGTGATTCAAAGACTCCAGAAGAGAGAGAGGATCTTGCACTTCACTTGGTAGCTTGTTTCCGTGATTAATCACTCTCCAGTGGCTGGCTCTTGTTATTCTCTGCCAAAATACCTGGTAGACTTTTCCCCAGGAAGGAAGCGATACTGCAAGCAAGTCATGTCTCGTTCTGCTTTTTGATACATTAAACAGGTTGACCTCTTTAAATTACTGAGATATCCAGCCTTCGGATCACCTTTGATTCAAAGTTATTTTTAAAATATGGAGCATGAAGCGGTGCAGTTTTCCAGCATGGGACTTACCCAGATACAGGGAGAGGCTTGATCATCCCCGCACTGCTCTTCCTTCCTTCTGTCTGCACAGCCAGGGATCACTTAGATCCATTGCTGCAGCCTGGCCTCAGGTGGGCTTTTCTGCCAGTTAGGATCACTAAATCCTTTTCAGATCACCTCTTTTCAGGGTGGGAAATTGTTCTCTGTAGATACGGACATTTTTTCTGCTCACGGCCATACAATTTGCTCTCGACTATCTGAGGAGACGTTTTATGAGAATGACCACCTTACCGAGTGCAGTAGGTCATTCTGTGCTGGTCCTATCCTCATTATTTTTAACACTCCAGCAATATTTGTGTCCTCAGTAAATTGTGTCAGAATGAACTGTACCTGCTCACCAAGCACTGAATAAAATGGTGAGTCATACCTGACCCAGGACTCGTTCCTGGGCATCCATGTAAGGAACACTGCTGCTCCATGGTGGGTTTTCAGGGATGAGCTCCTTGGCGTCTGCAGGCCATTAAATGGAGTTAACCAGCCCACTTAACCTCCTGCATTGCATAACGCTACTTTTTTCTCATCAGCATGCTTTCAGATATTAATGCTACCAGAAGCCTGGATAGATCTAAGCCATCATCTTTTCCAAACAAATCTGTAGTCACATCAAAGACCGGCAAGAACAAAACAAGTTTATGCAGCAAGATTGGTTTCCTCCAAATCAGGCTGATTGGCATTAACTGGAGAATCTCATATCAGCTCTTTTCTGCTTTGCCTAGAAAGTTTCAGGTCTTCTGTTCGCTCTTTTCAAATATTGGCAGGGCACAGCTCTCTGCCAGTCTTCTGGGGTGTCTCTGATACGCCAGAGCTTATTAACCAGTTGCTTGGTGAGCAGCGGGGCCGAGGAAACTGGGTTCTCGATGGACTTGTTTCCTATATATTCTATACTTCCCACTACCACACCTTCAACTGGGGTATCTCAATGACACCCTTTACACTGTTGGCCACATCTGAGTTCTTTCCTCTTGGTCTACAGCCTGTGTTGCCGGGCTTCTCCTCCACCGATCTCTAACATACGCAGCTTTCCCAGTATTTTCTGCTTAATTATTTTGGCTTGCTGGCTGCGCTGCTCCGACCTGTGGGGTGCTGCCCGGCAACATGGCTATGGATTCTCTTCCAGTGCAGGCACCGATAGCGTCTCTCTCCTCTGTCAGGCTGACAGTTTTCATACAACTTCTTGGTGCTTATTTACCTTTTTAGACTCTGGTTCTTGTGTCCAACCCGTGGCGACTAACAGAGACCAAGTTCTGCAGATAGCAGGGCAACCACATGGGTCTCTCTGCCCTTCAGAACCAATGCTAAGAGCAGCAGGAGCGGGCCACTTGGCCCCAGGACTCTTGGGTGTAGGTGATCTGCATGTGGTGATTTAGAAGTGACTCCGCCAGACAGAAATAGCAGCCTCATATCCTTCCCAGGTGTGGCTGGGCAGGGAGGTACTTCATGGTCCTCATATGCTGACTCCTCATTTGAATCCTGGGCAGAGATAATTTTTACATCTCCGTCTTCTTTCCATCACCACATCACTCTCACGTTAACATTTTCAGTGTAATACTTTATACTAGATGTCACGCTCATATCCTCCTTCCGCAGCTACCCAACTGCTCCCCTGTCAGCCCACCTGGTTCCACCTCTCCCCTCAAGTTTCCCTGCAATTTTACATTTACATCACTCTGTGCCCAGCCCATCCGGAGTACCTCCTGTTGCCACCCTGCTTCTCTAAACCTATGCTCCGAAACAAGCAAGCCATTCCCTTTGTAGCACGTACGAGGGATATGAGTGCCATCAGCCCTTGTGCCCCCTGTTCTGTCACCTCGATGGCTTTCCTGACCCCCTCCCACCATCTCCCAGGGTTTCCTTGGTCCCTGCATCCTCGTTCTCTCTCATCTCTCTGGCTTCTTTGACTTCCTTCTGTAGTTTTGCTCGTCAGGGGATTTTCAGTGTTTGCATCATTTGGATTTTCACCCTTTAACTGACCTTTCCCTGGTTGAAATTTCTCATCTGTTTTGTGCTTCCCAATTATACTAAACACATTTGTCAGGACTTGAAAAGGTCAGAAAGAGCCCGCATGGCTGATGTAGCCCCTTCCAGAGCCTTCTACCCTCTGCTACTCCCGGGTGAGAAAGCAGGAGGAGAAGCACAGAAGGCAAGGCAAGAGGAATGCCGCCTCATGCCACACCGCCACATCCCCGGCCGTGTCTGTACAGGTGGTTTCTTGGGATGCACGTGCGAGAGCTTGCTGAGCGAGCTCTGCGCACATCATTTGTACAAGTCCCGGGAGGGCTGGAGATGAAAAGGCTGTAGAATGTGACAGAAGCCTGGATAATCTCTGACATAAAGCCTCGTGTACATGAAGAGGACAAAAGCTGGGG
The DNA here is from genome assembly GCF_963210335.1 of Falco punctatus. Lineage (NCBI taxonomy): Eukaryota > Metazoa > Chordata > Aves > Falconiformes > Falconidae > Falco > Falco punctatus. The sequence continues at coordinate 955,829 of NC_137585.1, forward strand.
GGCTCAGCCATGTGCGTGCCTGTTGACACACCATGGCACCGTGTCTCACACAGACCCAGATAGCGACGTGACATGACATTCCCCCACCCCACCAGCACCGTCCTCCCAGGCCACAACCTCCCAGCGACCATATGCCTTAACACAACTGCATCCCCCTGCCGATGCGCCCAAACACACCCCAGTGTTACTCTCAAACACGTGAAAAACCTGTTGACTCTCCCAAACACGTGCAAAACTCGGAACATCCCAACATGGGAAATCTTGGATCAGCCTGGTTTGTTAGCACGGGAGCTCTGGGAGGCCTGATGGAGAACAATGGACTCTGTCCGAAGTTGCCATGACCTGCCGCAGGCATCCTGCTGTGCTCAGGACTGGTGCTGTGTCCATTTGTCACAGTGCCCGCTCCCGAGGCAACGGCAGGTTGGTTTACAGCTCGGTGCTGTCTCTACTATTTCTTTCTGTTTTTTCCCAGGGTCAGTCGCAGTCTTTCCTCGTTGCTTTATGATGAAAAGTTTGATTGTTTCTGAGGATCTGAGGAAATTACTTTTTTGCTTCCTCATATTTCAGACCCTGGAGTGGAAACTGTCTTTCTGTCATTGACTTTCTTCTCTCGCCTGTTGGTTGCTGAGCTGCTCCCTTCTGATTTGGACTGTGCTCTCTGTCTGGTACTTGATGGTGGAGGGAGATTTTCCCCATGAAATACCCGGCCCCTCAAAGGCAAATCAGCTTCGTTACTTTCGCTGTCACATCCCTGCCATTTCCAGACACATCCCATCCATCCCCGGCATAAAACACGCTTGGGGACACGTTCAAACGACCTGGGTGATCCCTCAACGGGGAAACCCACCTTGGACAGACACACACCCACACCCCCCGTTGCTCCCCACAGCACCCATGTGTCCCACCCGGCCCACGCGTGGGCGGCTCTGGGCGCTGCCCGTGAGCCTCGGCCAGCCCCCGCCGCCCACCCGCCGGGCAGCCGCCCCGGTACGGCGGCGCCAAGCCCGGGGATGATGGATGCGGGGACGGGGGCGACGGGGGGGCGGGACCGGCGGCCGGGGGGTGGCATCTCCCCGAGGGGGCTGCTGCGGGGCGGGGAGGGGGCGGCGGGGGGGTGAACCCGGGGGGCGGCCCGGGGGAGGGGGATCCCGGGGCGGGGGGCCTCCGCCCCCAAGGACGGACCCGTCCGGGGGTGGCATTCGCTGGAGCGAGCTGGAGCGACGGGTCCCTTGGAGACACCTCTCTCCATGGCAACCTAATCGCTTCCTGTGAAGATCCCGAAATAACCGACGAGCTGGGGGAGCGGGGCCGGGCCGGGCCGGGCCGAGCCGTGCCGTGCCGTGCCGAGCCGTGCCGTGCCGTGCCGAGCCGAGCCGAGCCGAGCCGGGCTGAGCGGGCAGCGGCGGGAGGCGGCGGGGGGCAGGTCCGGCGGGCGGCGGGGGTGGCGGGAGCGCAGCGCGGGCGGCAGCGGCAGGAGCCGTCGCAGGCGGGGCAGGGGGCTCCCGGGCCGGGGGGGGACACGCGGTGCCCCCCGCCCGGCTCCCCCGCCCGGCTCCCCGGGCTGCAGCGGGGGGCACGGTGCCGGACGCGCCCGTGCCAGCAGCCATGGGGTTAACGGCAGGCAGCGAGCGAGAGAGACAGAGACGGAGAGAGAGAAAGAGGGGCTGGACCAGTCCTCGGCAGCTGTTTATTTCAAGGCATCTCTCGCTCCCTCTCCCTCAGCCAGGGCTCAGCCTCATCAAACCTTCCTCCTCCTCCTCCTCCTCCTCCTCCTCCTCCTCTCCTTCCTTCGTCCTGGCCATGAGAGGCACCGGCAGCAGCAGCTGTGCTCCCCCAGCCCCCTGCTCCGCCGCCCCGGCTGCGCCCCACTCGGCTCCCCGCAAGGTAAGTTCATCCTCCCAGCCCGGGCTTGGGGACGGGGCGGCGATGGGGCTGCGGGGGCGAGGGGCAGGGAGGGATGCACGCCCGGCTCCAAGTCATCTTTCCCCGTCTCCTTCCCTGTGTCCTTTCTCCCCCGTTTTTCTTTTCCCTCTCCCCATCTAGGTGCTCTGTCTCCTTCTAGCCGGCTATCTCCTTCCTAACCACCCCCCACCCCCCACCCCCGCTCAGTCTGGGGCAGGGGGTGCCCGAGGGGCGGGGAGGGAGGGGGCACAGCCGAGGCATCGCTGCCTCTCGCCCTCCAGCTCTGGGCTCCATCACAAAACCTGTTGTGCTGGAGCACTGGAGCCTGCGCTGAGGAAGGCGACTTCAGCCAAATTGGCGCAGCTGGAGGAAGGAACCGGAGGGGTCAGTCCCTCCCCCGGCTGGCCGGGGGTGCACCGTGCCAGGGGGAGCCGCTCAGCCGTGGAGACTCAGCACCTGAAGCACTCGGATGCCCGGGAACAGTAGGAAACTGGGAGGCAGAAGATTGGCAGACTCATGACATGTATTGCAGGCAGGCACTAGATGGCAGGGGACCGGCATCCTAGAGTGCTGCTTGGAAAGGGGCCACACTCACAGTTCCCAAATGCAGGAGACTTGAGCTCAGAGGACCATTCATGGGCTTCACACGCTCATTCCCTCAGACGTCCAAATGCACCATCGCCCTTCCAGCCCCGGTTCTGCCCCAGCCCCGGATTTCCAGACCCAGCCCGTAAGTGCTCGCCTGGTGCCCTGGCACAGCAATTCCCACCGGCGGTCACCGAACGCTGCAGGACCCGCACTGACACAGGGCAAGCGGTGTCAGCCCCTCCGCGGTCCTGCCGGATCCTCCTGGGCGCTGCCACCAACCCTCTGAGCCTCAGATGCCAGGTAGAGCCTCCTGACGTGAGCCACTGCATTCAGGCTGCTATCCCCCAGCCCCAGCCCACTCGGCGCTGTCGCCCCCTGAACCCCACGCAGCGGGAACTCCTTCCCTGGGTGGCCTCGGTATCTCCCAGCCCAGGGCACCAGCATTCGGATTCCCGCTCCCAGCTGCCAAAACTCCTCCAAGGGCAGCAGAATTACCTCCCTGGGGTAGCTGTTCTGGGATTCCTCCCTTTCCCCGTCCCCACCCAGCCGAATACAGCAGGACATATATATAACCCCTTCTCGCCGGCACCGGGGTTCACGCTTCCAGCTACCAAACCAGAAATGCCTGCATCTCTGCCTCTTGGACCACCAGCTCTGGGATGTTCATGGCCACTGAGAAGAATATAGGCGTGGGGTGCCTGGGGCACCGGGCAGTGTGGAGGGGGGGGCTCACTGTGCCTAAACTTGCTCTGCTGGGTGCTTGGAGATAGCTGCTAGGTTCTACAGTCCCAGAGCACAGCCTAGTATCGGCAGCTGTCACCATAGCCCTTAATGCTGGCTGGGAGTTAAAAAATGACAACCAACCTAGCGTTCTTTCTCTGCGAGGAGGGCTGGGTCCTCCTCAGGTTTGTTTTGATTTTTTATCACTATTTTGAGTGGGATCATTGCTGGGGGGGGGGGAGCTGGGTGAAGGAAGGATTTGCATGAAGCTCTCGGTGCTGTGGGGTTGCTAATGGCGAGCGTTATTTCAGCCGGCAGTAAGTTTCATAATCTTGGCCCAGCTCTTGTGAATGTTCTGTTCCTCAGGGTCATAAGCCTCTTTCCCCTTCTTCCATCCCTTACCCCTCTCCCCAAACCGGTTGGCAATTTCATTGTTCCAGTGGAATATATCCGTCATGTGAGGTCATCGCTGCATAAGGAGAGGTGATTGATTGCTTAGGTCACTGGGGCCTGTCCCATGCTGGGCTTTGAATGCTGGCTTGGAGACCTTGGACCAGACTCTGTGCCCGAAGGTGATGCGATGTGGGGTGCAGAGAGGCATGGTGATGCGTTCCCGGCAGCTCGAGTCACCGAGCAAACAGACTGCTGCATTCTGAACTAGCTGGAGCGCTCGGAGAGCAGACAGCTTCATTCCTAGAGGCACAGTATCACAGCAGTCAAGCTCGAGATGTTACAAAAATACAGATAGATCATCATCTGCCAGCCGAGTCAGACAGAATCGGGTGCAACTCGTTTCCCATCCCCGGATGGAAGGAGACTCTACCCGCTCCTGGCTAACACGGCTTGTGTATGCTCGGCTTCATCCAATTGCTCTCCAGTCAGGGCTGATCTTGCCTAGGCAGCCAGAAAGCTGGGAGATTCTCAGATTTTAAGGCCGGAGGGACCATTTTGATCATCGAGCCTGACCTACAGCAGAGCACAGGCCAGAGAATTTCACCAATTTCATTTTCTGCATCAAGCCCATAACTTCTGATCGAACTGTAGCATCTCTTTTAGAAATACAGCCACGCGAAGGCTCCAGGCGGTAGGGAACACACCGCCTGCCTGGGCGCATTTGTGCTAGTGTATGACCCTCTTTATTAATAGTATTGTTCCTCATTTGAATTTGTCAAACTTCAGCATTTTGTAGCAGAAGGTTACAGATGGCATTTGATGCAAGGGATCTACGGTGTGGGTATTGCCTGCACACGGCCGGCACCTCAGCTCTGTTATTCCTGTGACGGCTTTTATGTTTGGAGAGGATTTATCTTTGGGACCACAGTATGCAAGAGTCCTGGCCACAGAGGAGTTATGGGCAGCAAGTCCTAGGGCTTCCCTGGGCGTGGTAGCCCCTGAACTCTGGAGCCCAGGGTGTCACATTCGGGGTTTAGTCTGTGCTCCCTGCCCAGAGCAGGGGCGCAGCAGGTTTTGCTCCTAGCCATCACTTAGCTTGTCAGTTCCCAGCCCCCTTGGTGAACTGGGTAACACGCTTTGGGGCATGGCTGCTGCGATCTGCTTTCTCACCTCCCAGCAGCGGCGGGTCTGTGCTGCGGGAGGCTTACAAAGAGGGAGGAAGCACAGCTGGGTCCCTGACGCTGGGGAACAGCAGCAGGATTCGTGCTTCCATCCTGCAAATGCAACAAGAGCGGCTCCTAATAGATTAGCCCCAGGGATCTCTGCTCTGGACCAGTAGTGGGATCCATATGCAGAAGCAAAGAGCAGTGTAATTCTTACTCACGGCTTTCAAGCACCAAGATTCACAAACTGAGCTCAATGAAGTGCCCTGGGGAAATAGCTTTGTCATTCACACTCTGTCATCTGTGCATCACAGGACTGGAACGCTGCAATGAAGGCTCTGTACCTAGAGTGAAAATACCCAGGTCTGTCTCTGGACCCTGGGCGTAGCCTTGTCCATTTTCATCACAATTAGACTTGGGAAACAGATCTGAAAACAAGAGCCATGCCATGTGGTACTGGTGCAGGAATCCAGTCTCTCTGCTCTGGCACACAAAGGCCCCTTGAACCCTTGAGGGTTGTGTGGATACTGGGGTTTATACATCCAGGTAGTGGAAGCATTGGCTTCTTCTCTCTGAGGAGCTACGGGTTTACTCAGCATCCGTACCGGGAGCTGCACACCGAGCTGACCCGCTTGCCCTCCAGCACAGCAGGGTCCGTGCCCGGGGCGCAATGCCCACTGCCGGCGGCTCACTGCAGGCTGCCGCAGACGCGCCTTGGCTGCTGCTTTGTCAACAAGCCGCTGGGACATCCACGCTACGTGTGCCGTGGAGTCCAGCCCGCGCTGGCTGGCATCTCCACCTGACACCTTCCTTCGCTCGCACGGCGTTCATGCTAGGGGAGACACCTCTGTGCTTCCCCCAGCTGCTCTCTGGCCACGAGATGATCAGCAACCCGGGGTGCGTTGACTGAGACTGACTGACGTGGCCTCGTTGGGGCACTCAGCTGGAGCCACCGTTGGGGTCGGGGCATGTGGGGCTCACCTGCCCCTCACCGTCAGCAGAAGGACCCATGCACAGCGACGCCTGGGGTCTGAGGGTGCCCGGCTGTCACTGCCACAGCATTACATGTACGCGAGGAGGCCGGCACTGGGGCTCGCTCCTTCCCCTCAGCTCCCGTTAGGGCCATTACGTGCTCGATAGGGCAGAAATTCAGACTACTGGGTGTGAAAGCAATTCAGGATTTGGCTCTGTAGGGTTGCTCATTCCGAGGCTTTTGGACCCTGGGAATCTATGGCCTGGGGTGCTGCTGCTGGGGCTCGCAACCTCAGCCAAGAGCTACAGCGAGGGCTTCATCATAAAACATCCCAACAGGCAGGAGGGAGGGGGCAGTGAGCTGGGTGACCCAACACGCCTTGCCCCTACACCCAGGCGCTGGTGGAGCCATCGCGTTAGGAGTACACCCCTGACGTACCGCGCTCCTCCATGGGGCTGGCACGCACAGGGGTCTGCCTGCACCCGGAGCAGATCTCCGCTCCAAGGCTGGCACTGCCGAGAGCCATGTCTCCTCTTGCCTGATGCAAAACAGCCCCCAGGACCGGAGCTGTAACGGAGAGTGCCATGCCACGAGCAGAGCAGGCTTTTCACCCCAGGGAGCTGCTGTCCCACGGTGAGTCCCAGGCATGGCCCCAGGCCACCTTGAGATCATTTGTGGCGTTTGGGTGCCCTCTAACCTGGGGACTCGCTTGAGGAGGTCCCTGATGCTTGGAATTCCCTCCTTTTCCGAAGTCCTAAAGGGATTCTGTCACGAATCTGTGTTGCCAGTCATGATCTTCCATGGCATCGTGACCATAATCCAGATGGCCAAGACCTCGCCAGCCTCTGGCCTGGGAAGAAACTTGCTCCATTCTGCTGCTTCTCTGCAGAGCTGCATTTTAATACTGAGCCCCCTCCACGGCTAAAGAGGTTCAGGAGCAAAGTACAAAGAAATGCTGAGAATAGCTGCTCTTTTCTCCTCATCTTCATCTCAGGATCCCTCCGGAGACTGATCTTGCCCTGGAGGGAAGGGCAGGGCACATTAGCTGACAATTCCTTTTTTTCCCTGTGAACTTTGTTTAAATATTTAACAGAAAGAAACTAAAAATATCCCCAGTTAATGCAGCAGGAGCTAGACAGCCACTCGCTCTTGGGTGCTGTTCCTCCCAGCCCCTATCCTCAGGTGGACAGCAGGGGCATGAGTCCCCTTACTACAGCAGGCGGGCTCTTCCCACAGCAAGGGGAAGCCCCCCGTCGGGGAGGGGCTGCGGTTTTGGATCAGGGCATGAGCCGGGCAGGAGGGGACGGCAGGAACCCCCGGGGAGGTGCGAGGTGCGGGCTTGCCCTCCACGTTGGCTGCCTCGGCCGAGCATCCCCGTTTCTGCAGCCCAGCAGCCACGGAAGAGCATGACCGTGGGCTGTCGGCATTCGTGCTTTCCCCTTCACGAGGAGGGAGCGAGCTGAATATCGTGAATGATTTCTGTGTGCGTGTGTGCATGCAGCCTTTGTTGCAGAGAGGATCCCAGGTCAGGCACACAATGGCTTGCAGGGAAGCGCTGGCACTGCGCTGTGCCCGGCCAAGGGAAGGGGCAGGCAGCATGAAGGGCAGCTGTGCCACTGCCGGACCGATGCCAAAGGGTGCCGGTGCAGAAATCCGGCCGGGGGGGACCAGCCCTCACTCCCTGTCCCCACTGCTGCCTAGTGCTGCTCGCCCTGGGGAGGTGGGAGAGAAGGGGGAGGAACAGCAGAGGAAGGGTGGGACAGGAGAGTGCGGAGGACACTAGGACAAGGAGTGTGGGAAGGTAATTCCATGTTAGCTAAGAGGAAAGTAAACACTAAATATTTGATAGGCGTATTTTTGCTCTTAAATTCTTTAGTAAGGCTGGACTTTTCTCGCTGATTCACTCTCTCAGTCGCCTTGGTTTATCACTCTCGTGCTTCCCCTCTCGCTCCCTCACTGGCACACAATGAAGAGGCTCTTTTTTAAATAAACGGATTACACGCTTTACACTATAAATAAACACAGGAATTAAGATTCCAACTTGGTCCAGCAATAAGCAAACAAAGATGCCGAATCCCCCTCTCGGCCCTCAGACGGGCGAGTCCCCACGGAAGCTGCGCATGTGCCTCCACACGTGTGCTCCAGAGATTGCTCCTCGCTTCCATGTGCACACGCTGACGCGCGTGCTGCTGCATGGTGCCGGGGTTGGGGGACGATGCACCTCTGCATGGCAGAGCGCGTGGGTGATGGGGGGCACGACGGGGGCACGTGCAGGTGCATGGGTGCCCAGCTGCTCCTCCCACTGGGGCCAGGAGCTTGCCCTTTTTTTGGAGGTGGCCTCCTCCAGGGAGACAGCGGTCACAGCCGGGTGAGGCGACGCTGACGCCTCCCCCTTTTGGTTCCCAGTGAAGAAGATGAGACGGGATCCTCGCTGAGCAAAGACGCTGTTGCATCTGAGATGGAGCCCAGTGCTTGGTAGGTTCACGGCTTCCCACATTCACTGGTGATGCGGGAAGATGACGGGAGCGTGGGTGGTGGGCTGCTCCCGGCTGCTCCGGGCTTGGCTTTTTGATGGGAGGGATGTCTCACGTAAGGCTCTCCTCTTCCTCCTCCCCACCCTGCAGCAGGATGCCTCCACTCCTCTCCTGCATCCACTCCCTGCAGCTTTGGCATCTCCTCCTCCTGGTCCTGGCCGTCCCTCCTCCTGGCGTCTGGTCTCTTCGTTCTCGGGGTCCAGCAGCCACTCGGCCTCTGTGCACCCGTCGGAGCCCCTCAGCCCCACGGTCCATTTGCATTTGGGACAGGACCTCGCTGCCGGAGAGGGATGCTCGCTTTGCCCTGCCACGCCAGCGGTCCCTGCCCCCCCGGGGGGGAGAGCTGCGGCACGTCGTGCGGCTGAGGCGCCAGGCAGCAGGAGTCCGCCCTGCCACCCCCTCTGGCTTTGAGGACGGCATGCCCTCCTCCCAGTACCCCTGGGCCATCGTCTGGGGTCCCACAGTGTCGGATGAGGATGGAGGGGACACCAATTCGGCCAACCCAGGCTTCCCACCGCTGGGATACACCTTTGTGTCACCACACGGGATGGCAACGGCGCAGCCCAACTCCCACTCGCTCCTGCACAATGCGGGACTCAACCTGCGGGAGACCCCGGCCACCCTACGGCCCTTCTTGTTTGGGCCCCGGGGGGAAGGTATATCTGCCCTTTGCTCCTTTTGCCCCCAGTCCCCGCAGGAGCAGCTCCTTCTGCAGAAATTCACAAGAGCCCTGGCAGCAACCTCCCCTTGCACTGCTGCTCTCCGGGGACTGGTGGGGGTGGCCGTCACACCCCCCTCTCCTCCTCTGTCTCACAGGTGTGGACCCCCAGCTGTACGTCACCATCACCATCTCCATCATCATTGTCCTAGTTGCCACCGGGATTATATTCAAATTCTGGTGAGTGGGGGCTGGCCCGGTGGAGGGTGTCACCACGCCAGTGCCTGCATGTGTCTGGGCAGGAGGGCCAGTGGGTTTGGGAGCCGCTTGCCCCAGGGATGCAGGTCTGGTGCCACGAACCCTTGCGAAGTTTGGCACATGGCGAGCTGGGCTCTCGGGCCAAGCATAGCGGGATCCCACAAACCTCTCTGCTGCGCGCACTGCTGCTTGCCCAAGTGGGCACTCTGCCTCACCCCTGGTCTCTCTCCGAAGCTGGGACCGTAACCAGAAGCGCCGGCGTCACTCGGGGCAGCAGAGCGGTGGGAGGCAGCAGGAGAGCCAGCAGCCCCTCACGGACCTCTCCCCCACCACCGTCAGCATCCTGGGACCCTACGGAGACTCTCTGGCCCCCACACCTGAGCAGGAGGAGTCCAGGCAGGGCCAGGAGAAACTGGGGGGCCATGGGAAGAGCACGGCTTTCCAGCTCAACCGGTGAGTGGCCGGTGAGCCGGGGCGGCGGGGATGGGCGGGCTGGGGCAGGCCAGAGGAGCCAGCCGGTTAACGGGGGCAGTGTGGCAGTGTGAGCACCCGTTGCTAATTGATTTCCAATTCCGTTTTGCCCCCAGAATCCCACTGGTGAACCTGTGATGCTCACGGGAGAAGCAGAGCTGGCTCCCCCCACCCTCCCGTCACAGCCAGCGAGCACAGACTCCCGCCACCTCTGCTACCCCAGGAAAAAAAAGACCTCCTTGTGCCACGGCCCACCACCACCATTACTCACTCACTCCACCAGGACGTGCCTGGGCAAATGGATGGGCTGGTCCTTCAACCTGCTGGGGGAAGGTTGGGGACTCCCCCCCACCCCCACCCCAGCCCATGCAGAACAGGGTGATGAGAGAGCAGGATGGTGGGAGGGGAGGTGGCTGGTGGTGGTGTGACATCTTGCCCCCCAGCCCCTCTCCTAGCACACACGCAGACACACACGCTTGGATCTCTGTGACTCTCCCACCAGTGCATGCCTGACATCGGGGGTAGGCAAGGTGGAAAGGTGTACCCCTGTCCCCGTGGGCCCCAACCCCCTCTGTGTCCCTTCCCATGTCATGTGCTTTGAAGTGAGCGTTGGAGTTGGGTGCTGTAGGATTGCCTGCCGGGGCTGGGGCTCCCCTGAGCCGGGACTTGGGTAATGGCAGGTTCTTCTGCTCCCAAGGCGCTGGCCCTCCCGCGGGTCCCAAGTGGGGGTGAGGCTTGGGCAGAAGAGGCCTGCACAGCACCCGCCCCCCCCCAGCAACCCGTTTCCTTGAAGGAAATGTGACCTCCCCCCTAGACAGAAGATATTGACGGCTTTCCATTTTCTTCCTGCCTAACACTCTTCTGTTTTTTCTCTTCAGCTTGTATCTTTCTTCATCTCTCTGTCCCCAATTTTTTTTCTCTCGGTTACTCCCCTCCACCACTTCTCTTGCCAGTTAAAGTTGGAAAACGTTCCTTTAGCTTTCCAAATGTCTTGATCTCTTGGAAGCCTCCTTGCTGTCCCCCTCCACCCCGCCAGCCTGCTTCAGCAAGGTTTTTCTGGAGAACATCATTCTATGGTGATGTCCTTCAGAACATTCGAGGTGGACCCTCTGCCCATCACGTTACTCACCAAGCGTCCTGTGCATCGGGATGCTGCTGAAGCAGCTAAAGCATGGCACGCAGACACAGCTGGGCATGATGAACTCGAGTTTTGGCCAGGCTGAGGTAGGGAATTGTTTTCAGACGCTCATGCCGCAGGCAACAAGCAGCAGATGTGACTGTGCCTGGGATGACAAAGAGCAATTTTGAGTTGACCTTGGGAACGTTTGGAGGGCTGCCCCGTACTGCTGACAGGTCTCTCCTGGAAGGTGACTGGAGACCCCTGAGGCAGCACTTGCCAAGGGCATGAGAGAGGGTATATGGGGGGTGCCAACTTTTGTGAGTGTCTTGCTCCAGATGGCTGGGGACCAAAACCAATGGCACAGGTACGGGTGCACACCAGTTGTCTGAGCGTGTACTTCGGGGCTGCAGTGGTCCGTAGGGCAGGCGGCCGCACTGTCAGCTGTGTGGGTGAGCCAGATTAGCCCATCTCAACCTCTTCCTACATGTGGACCCCTGGGTGTCCCTTTGAGGAACTGCGAAATGGCAAATTTCAGCTTCATGACAGTCATTGCTCTCCATCAGCTTTTGTGGGCACCCTTGAAGCAATTCACAGATGCCACACCACGAGGCACTGAGCGGCAGCGATGCAGGCTTAGGGCAGGTTGTCCCTGCACCGTGCGACACCTGCAGCTGCTGGGCTCATGTGCCCAGAGTCAGGAGAGTCACCCACAATTTGAAGGCCCAAATGCACCATTCAAAGTCTCTGACAAAAGTCATCTTGGAGAGGAGGAAATGGCCCTTTCATCCTTTATCTCTTCAGCAAAAGCCTATTCTTTATAGGACAAAGCGCAGGGAATTTCATAAGAGTCCTGGTTCTGCCCATTTACCCAGCTGAACTATTGGGTGATCATGGGTCCCATCTGACTCACCGTGAAGGACATTTAAATGAGAGTGTAAATTGCCATAAGCTTCACAAAAAACAGTAGAGATTTGGAGAAAATGACAGGTCAAATAAAATTACTGGCTTATTAAAAGCAGCAAATGGCTGAAAGATGTAGGCGGAAAAGGACTCTGGAGGTCTCCAGTCTAAGTGCAGTTTGAGTCTCCGCTTATAGCAGGGTATATTATTGCTTTACCTTGGATCAATCTATTACCGAGCCTTTTCCTTACTCAGGCTCCGTTCAGGGCTCTGGCGGACGTTCAGCCCGCTGCCCCTGCCAACCGGGAGCAGCTCGGGGCTGTTGCCCCTCCGGCTGGCGCAGCCACACATGGGCTGCAAGGGGCTGCGCTGCTCAGCGCTGGCAGTTTACAATACAATGCCTTGAACTGGTTTAAATAATCTTCCAGACCAGATTAATTAGATTGCTCTTTGATCAATAGGGCTTGTTGAAAAATAAGGCCAGAGTTTAGACTCTACCACTTCAAGGGCTGTCCCTGGACTTTCCCTTCCCACGCGTGGCGTGCAGAGCAGGTCTGTAAGAAAGCGGCAGGGTGCTGCAGGAGATGCAGTGGAAATATTTTCCAACACTTGACGTGGGGAAGCCCTGCGCTCAGCTGGCCAGGCTTTTGTAAACTCTGCAAACAAATCAGATTTTGGTGGTTTGGGTTTTTTCCTCCGCTTTTAACGTGCCTCTGGTTTTGGTCAAAGCACCTCCAGGGAGCAAAGCTTTTCACGGATACTGTGGTAAGGGGGAAGCTGGAGAATGCAGTAGAGAAAACTATTCAAATGACAGGAGCTTGGATAAGCTGAACATCTTTTCCAAGACCAATTTTTCTAGCCAAACACGTTTTTAGAACAGTCATCCACTCTCTCACATGAAACAGGTTAGATACGGGAAACAACTTCATTGTCCTGCCCTGCTACATTTTGTCCCTGGAACAAAATGTTCAAAACACATGTGGGCACACAAACCTTCTTCCAGTCAATAAATAATCTCACTGGATCTGTTTTCTCCATGGCTGGAGCCTTAGAAACCATCTTCCCCACCACGGACTGGAGCCAGAGCGTGCCTGCAGCCCCTCGCCCTGGGCCAGGCTGACACTGCGAGATGCGCACATGGATGGGCTGACGGCACCAAGTTCCAAACCAGGGCAGAGGCCAGCACCTTCCCAGTCACAGCTTATCAGGTTTCCCTGCCTTCTAGGTGACTGGAAGAGAAAGGTTTGGATTCATTTTTTCCAGTGGGAATTTCACAGAGAGAGAAGTGGGTGGGGAAACCAATGGAAAATGTTCACAGCCTTGGGCTGAGCCTGCCTAACCTTTCTGCACAATTAAAAGGGAACATCCAGGTGGGTGGGTGAGCTGGAGGAACCATGTCTCTGCTCAGCTCCTTGAGGGTCCTGGCTTTGTTAGTGCAAAGGTGGTCTTTCCATGAGTGCAGTGGGAAGGTCTGGGGAAGGATCTCTCTCCTCTGCCTTGTACTGGTTTGGAGCAGACACTGGAGTCTCCCTCTGTTGACCCACCAGAGTGTATGACCAGAAGGCCAAATCCTGCTTGGGCTTTCCCATCTGGTTGGTGGTAACTGGTAGGCAACAGAAGGCACTGCTTCCACATCACTCCTCCGGTCCACTTCCCAGGGACTCGCATCCAGCTGAGCATCCCACAGCTTCAGAGAGGGTTATCTACCTCTTCCTCAACGGCACCTAAGTGCCCTTCCAAATCTGGCCCCTTCATTCCCCACTCCCTTTCCCAATAAGGAAAAACGTTTGGAAAGGAGCGGTTTGTTCATTCCCCACAAGTTCTCAAACACAACCACCTTCACACTGTTCTGAATTAAACTGCGGTTTTGGTTTTTCACTCTGACAAACCACGTCGATGGCACAGCCTTAGAGCCAAGTCCTGCAGCACAAAAGCCCCGGGCCAAATTCCAGCCCCCAGCTGCACCCCTGCTGATGTCTCCCCATAGTCCTGCCCCTACCTTGGGAAGACCATAGAGGGGGACCCCCTTCCTTCACCGACTGCCAGCTCTCTACTCCTTTTTTCCTGTTGTTTTCCCTCTCCCACTGTTTCCCCATTTCCCACTCCTGTCCTGCGCCACAGTCTCCCTCCCAGTTATTTCTCCTCTCCTACTGTTTCACTCTCCCCGCTCCTTTCTTGTTCTCCCTTTGCCACTTGGTCTCGTTCTGCTGCGGCTCCCATCCTCCCCTCCGTCCTCCCTCCTGCTTCCCCGCTCAGTCTCGCTCTTCCTCCTCCCCTGCCCTTGTGCGCTGTGATATATATTTTTGTAGGAATTCTCTTCTCCTTGTGGTGAAATATTCAATTCTTGTGGGATGTTAGTTTCAACATTTTTAAATAAACCTTTGCAAAATACTGGAAGCAGAGCACTTGCTGCTGTGGCAGAGGCCGTGACGGAGATGTCAGGGTGGGATGAGGGGGACTTCGCCCTGGGCAGACCGCAGTGGGCAGGGACTCAGGCATCTGGCATTTCACAGTCTCTCCTGGCGGGGGGTAGATGGGCCAGTTTGGCCCCACATCCATCTTGCCTTGGTCTCCTTGCTGGCCAAGGAGGCTCTTTGACCCTCTTCCTGCATTTCCATGGGAGGTGGCACCTGATGGAGGAGGCCTTGCACATCCCCTTCTCCACCAAGGGTGACTGTTCTACCTCCGGAGCTACTGCCTCCCAGCCACGCTTTGGGGCTGCTGGTCCCACACCAGCCTGTGCTGGGAGCCAGGATGGCCAGGAGAGGTGAGAGAAGCTGAGGGGAAGGGAGGGAGATGGAGTGATGCTGGCGCAGAAGCCTCCCTCGCTGTTCCCCGCGGCTGCCTCCGCAATTTCTATTTACAGCCCTGCTGCCTCCCCTCCTGGCCACAGTGCCGCTGCTGTTGCTGGTTTCCAGGGCTGCTCTGTAATTAAGCATCCTTGTCTCCTGCAACTCCCCCACTTCACAAGTCCCGGCTGTGCTGGGTGCTGGGGTGGGCACGGAGAGGGTCCTTGAGACCAGTACCGGGCATGGTGGCTGCCCTGAAGGGCGGCTCCCCAGCAATGGTAGGAGGATTTCTGGACGCTGGGGACGGTCCCCGCCCCCCCCCCCCCCCCCTTTGCCCGCTCACTGTCCGGGTCCTTCGGGCATCGGAGATGTCCCTGACCTGCTGCTTTACTGTCCGAGGAAGGAGCAGGCTCCCCCAGCCCTGACCTTGGACTCTGTCCTGGGGTCTCTGCCCACTGGAAGGACCCAGGACCACGTCCCGCCACAGGGCCAGACCCCTCCACATGACACCCTGTCCCCTGGACAGCATCTCTGTGGGCTGGAGGTGGCCCCGGGCCCATCGGAGGGCAGAGGTGCCTGCAGTGGCTGTCCCAGGGAAAGCACACATGGGAGGCTGGGCAGCACCTCTGCTGCCCCTGTGCCAAGTGTGGCAGGACGAAGCCCCTCACCCTTGTTGCTTTAGGTGGCTGGTCACCAGCTCCCTGCCCCCCCTGCTGATTCTGTCTAGTCAACCACATGGAGCGGCTCTGGGGCTGGGCAGCTGGAGAGACTTGACTGAGGAGGCGAGAGATTCTCACTGTGCTGAAATCACAGCCTCGTGTACTCATCAGCACAGTGGAACGTCTTGCACAAACCTCATCTGCTTCCAGCCAGAGCTTCAGCCTTTCTTGCTGACTCCTCTGTCATCAGGTGCTTTCCCTCCGGTGCCCTCTCGGCACAGGCTGAGGCTGCAGGCACTCAGTCAAACGGTCCCTTTCCTCACCAGGACTCGCCCTCTGCCTCACAGGAGGAGCTCCATGAGCTGCCCCATTTTCTTATGGATTCCTGAAAAGCTGTTCTAGTCCCTTCCCATCACCACTCCCCACTACATCACTCTTGCCCACCCACTCGTGTTGACTTCCCACCCTTCCAATCTGGTCCCAGCCCTACATCCTTCCCCAGCATCTCTCTCCCTTCCAGGTCTTCATCTTTGCCTGCTTCCCCAGCATCTCCCTACCTTCCAGGTCTCCAGCCTTGCCTCCTTCACCAGCATCTCTCACCCTTCCAGGTCTCCAGCCTTGCCTCCTTCCCCAGCATCTCCCTCCCTTCCCAGTCTCCAGCTTTGCCTCCTTCCCAGTGTCCAGCCTTGCTTCCTTCCCCAGCATCTCCCTTCCCAGTCTCCAGCTTTGCCTCCTTCACCAGCATCTCCCACCCTTCCAGTCTCCAGCCTTGCCTCTTTCCCCAGCATCTCCCTAGCATCTTGCTCTCCGACAGGGAGCTGGAATGGCAAGCTGCATGCAGAAGGAGGACAGGAGAGACAGGAGGAGTGGATGCAACCATTTAAATCAAAGAAAAAAACCTAAAAACTGTACAACCACATCAAGACACATGAAAATCACCCCAACAAGTGGTCAGAAACAAGCGTGAGGTATTGCTGACCGCTGTGATTTCCCAGGAAAGGGAGTACTTTAGAAAAACATTATGAAAACATCTCCCAAAGCTGGGATTCCCTCCAGCTGAGTGCCTTCTATAACCTGCAATAAATTATCCCATTATGAAAAAAAAAAAATAAAAAATCAGGCAACTGTCAGCTGGAAGCGCCTGTCAGTACGGGGATCTGGCAGCGAGCTAGAGCGCTCGCTTGCCTTCCCTGCTCAAGGAGCTTCTCCAGGGCTGGGGCTGGAAGTCAGGAGTCCACACAGCCCAGCTCTGCCCCGCTCCCCATGCCTGCCCTGTTGGTTGCCACCACTCTGTGTGCCTCCGCAGCGCACCCTGCGAGAGAGCCAGCACGATGCTGAGGGCGTGAGGGCCGTGGTGGGAGAGCACCCACGGAGCCCTGGGCATCACCTGCTCCTCAGGGCTGGGCACAGCAGCGTGGGCCAGCTGGGCTACCTCGGTGTAAGCCTCGGTGCGGAGGGCACAGGCAGCTTAAGTTAGAGGTACCTCCGCGCCCTGCTAAAGGGATGTGGCTCTGCAGATGGCCCTTTAATTAGGAGCAATGCACGACTGGAAACCGCCACGAAGAATCACCCTGAAACAAGCAACCGCTCATTTCAGCATCACGTAAAGGAGTTGAGTAGTTCCCTTGGTTCGTTCCTGCTTTGATCCTTGGAGGCAGAATTGAATCTTTATTGAGGCTGCTGTGTCTCCGAGTGCACATTGCACTTGGTGAATAATAGACCATTCAGTGACGCATTCCACATTGATCCAAAGCCCAGCTTTCTCTGGGAGTGACCAGAATACAAGCAAAACCATCTTCAACTTCAGATCAATCCCCACAAGGGATCTGGCAGGGAAACAAATGCCAGCCTCTGCTCTGGGGACCTGTCCTGCATCCCCGTGGCTCCCAGTTAGAGCTCCAGTGGCAGGAGAGCTCTAGGGCAGCCAGTCTAGTTTGAAGTCCAGACTCCGTCAACAGCTGGACATACCGCGAGGGTTCAGCAAACAAGCAGGCAAACAAGCCTGGGGTGACTCATCTTCTGAATGTCAGAGGAACATCGTTTGATGCCTCCAGCATGCACTGGTCAGTTCTGCTGCACAGCCTGGCCTGCTGAGGGGCGGCTGGCTTCCTGGGTGCTTTGCCTAAGGCAGGATGCTTGGGCAGGCGTTGTGCTTCTCCCAGGTACCAGCTGAGCCTTGGTGAGGTGACCCAGAAAGCAGGAGCTTCCCGAGCCCTTCCCAAACCAGGGGGCACTCAGTGGTGGCTGTCCCCAAGCACCAGGGAATCCAGCCTGGCGCACGGCAAACGCACGCAGCTTCAGCTGAACGTGTCCATCGTCCGAAACAGGAGCGCGATGCTTAAATACAGCTACAGTGGAGGTTTGTGCCAGTCTCGTTACATTGACACAGACCCGTCTGGCGACACCTGGATGAGTTATTGAAGCCTGAAATGGTTTCTCTCTGATGCCTTTTTTCTGCTTTGCAGATTCCTTTCCCGTGTGACATACCGCATGTGAGTGAGCGTCACGCCAGTGAAGTCCGAGGCGCTGCTTAGCCTTACCCTGCACTGGCTGGGCACGCAGCGGGAGTTGTAAGGGATGGTACAGAGGGGTCGTTCCCTCCTTTGTGATGATATTTCTCTCGTACCAAGCATCAGGGCCTCCATGACAAGACCAAAAAGGCTGCCCTGGCCAAACAGGGGGTCCCTGTAGCCACCCCGGTCGGCCAGCTTACTTGTAGCTGGCTGCACGGTGCAGTGATGCCGAGCGCAGCATGTGAGGAAGGGACAGATCTTCCCCGGGTACCTGCAGATTAGAGGAGGGCTGGGATGAAATGGTGACTCAGCATAACACTGCCTCTTTCAGAGGTTTGGTGGCAGTTGTTTGCCGATGCTCAGGCAGAGAAACAACTCACCTCACTCAAATACGAGGAGCTAAAGCTGCTGAGCAAAGGCCTAAAGAGAGTTACGAGCACGAAGGAGGGCAGGAAAAGGCAGGGTGAGAAGAGAACAGGCAGAGCCAGAAATTGCGGCTAGGATTAAAAGATGAGGGAAGTAGTGTCAGAGGAAGGGACCAGGATGGAAATTTAGAGATGGGGGGCTTGGAAACAACTGGCCAAATGAAGAGAAGTGGGTGAAGTGGAGGTCTGGGAGCTCACAGGTACCAGGGTGCTGCTGATGCTGAAGCCCTGGCTTAGCCTGGGCCCTCACCCAGCTCCCCTGATCCTTCCAGCTGTCTCAGGAGCAGCAGCCGGATCCTCCCCACCTGCCTCCTGGGGAGGGAAGGGGAAGCAGATGCGACTGTACATGCTCATGGCTCAGCCCTCAGAGCTCAGCCTCACTGCTGCAGTGCGGACCCAGCCCACGTGTCAGAGATGCAGGATTGTCATAAAATGTAGGTCAGGGGGTGAAAGTCCCTTGTGCAGGTTTGAAGGTCTCAGCCAGCCCTCCTGGTGTTCACTCTGAAGGATGATGCATTCCCACTTAAGGGATGTTGTTCCCTTTTCTTGCCAGCTTCCTTTTCTAACGTTAATTGTTGGGTCATAATTTTCCAGGAGCTGAGATGGAGGCCACATCATCTGATCTATGATCTCTAAGGTCCCTTCCAACCCAAACCATTCTGTGATTGAGTCTATGATCTACAGAGGCAACAAGAACTACGGCACAGGGACTGCACTCTGAACGTGCGCAGCACTGATAACCACCAAAAAATGAGGCTGCCAGTGTCTGCCCTTGGGTACCCAGAGCCAGTGTTGTGGCCTCTGGCCCCTGCCACTGAAGGGCAAGGACATTGCCACCTGCAGCGGCGCGTGGTGACAGAGTCGTCCCTCAGACTGGGAGATGAATGCACTAGGAAGCCCAGGGAGAATGACGCATGAGAAAAGCATTTTACAAAAATTAAGCGAAGAACGCAAACGTGAAGGAGCGAGTAGCAGCATATATCCAGCAAGCACCATCCCCTGCACCAGAAAGGTCTGGTGGAAAAGCAGCGCATCCTCATGCAATAATAATGTGCATCC
Source organism: Falco punctatus (assembly GCF_963210335.1). Lineage (NCBI taxonomy): Eukaryota > Metazoa > Chordata > Aves > Falconiformes > Falconidae > Falco > Falco punctatus. Next base: position 974,954 of record NC_137585.1, read on the forward strand.
AAGCATCTATCAGGATGGTGGATGAAGGAAGAGGCTGGTGTTTCACAACTTCTGAGCTGACTTTGCATCCTGGGTGGTTGCTGCCATTTGTTTCCTTCTTCTGTGATAATTGTACATCGTTTCTCTGCACGGTTCGCGGCACAAATGATTTCACGTACCCGCCCGAGCTGTGCTTTATTGTATTTTGTTTAAATATGCGAAATTGTATGCAACTCCATGTGACGTCTTATGCAAATTGCTTCTTGTGTTACTGCGCATATTTGAAATTAATTTGAGTATGATCACAACTCTGACTCTGAAGCCATTGTTTAGGCTCAGCACTCACCCAGCTCCCCTGATCCTTCCAGTTACCTCAGGAGCAGCAGCCTGAGCCTCCCCTGCCTGCCTCAGCCTTGATCCAGAGGCAACCTGCTCTGGAGGTGACGTGGCTTAGGTGAAGGTCACATTCCAGGCCACTGCTGACTGCCAGTCAGTTAAGAGCAGTCAGAGAGCGAGGACTTGATGGGGAAGCTGGAATCCCAAATTTGTGTCCCAGAATGGCCCACAGACATGCGCTCACGGGAGCGCTCTGTATCCCTGCCGGGCCCAGCCGGGCTCTGTACAGTGACGTGCCATCCAGTGGTTCAATAGCTGTCTGGGACGTCCAAAGGTATCTAGGCTCAGAAAAAAAGCCCTGGTGTTACAAAGTCAGGAATTAAAGTTGCTTTCTGGAGGAGCTTGTTTCTTAAAGATCTGCCCTGTCTGGCAGTGGAGCTGTAGATACAGGCAAATGCTCTACCCAGAGGTGCCCGTGTTCTTAGAAAGATCAGATTCCATTAAAAACATCTATTAAACACAGCAGCCATAACACAGGCAGCAATACAATATCTACACTGATCTCTGAACACACACACGCACAAGCCATTTCAGCAACATTCTTCATGCTAATTTTCCCTTCTCTCTTCTGCCTGGTTGTGAGTCAACAGCTGGGCTGGAAGCCCCTAACCTCCATCACCGAGCAGGGTGCAGGCATCGCGCCGGCAACGCCTTGATCTTCTACTAAAAAACCCAAAACTGAGTTTGCTGTAACTCCCATTCTATCCCCAGCTCGTACAATCCGCCAGGACCTGGCAGTGAAGTATTTCCCGCAGGATTTCTGCTCTGGGCAGGCAAGCACGGATGGATGCCGGGGGAGCAGGGGGGGCTGGGGCTGCGTGCCTGCTCCCAGGGCTGCTGGTGTCTGGGGCTGCTGGTGTCCAGGGCTGGTGGCCGGAGGGAGCGAGCCAGGAGATGCTCCAAGGCAGCTGCAGCTGGTTCACTAGCGCCCAGCCCTGGGAGAGCTGCTGCCATCTCTGCCCATGACAGCTGCTCCTGGGGCATCCCCTTCCCTCATCCCTTTTGCCATCCTGTGTCAAGCTGGTCACCTCCAGCTGACTGCCCTCTCTGGGAAAGGGCTGACCAGTGGGCCCTGGCTGGGTACTCAGCCCCCGTTAATGAAGATGAGTGAAGACGGGAAGATGAGCGAAGATGGCAGAGGAGCTGCTCCCCCCAGCCCCCAAGTACCCGGCTCACCAGAGTGCACACTCCCCTGGGCTGTGGCATGGGGGAGCCCTCTTCTGCTCATCAGAAATCCCCTCAGATCTGCAAGACACCCAGCCGCTACCTGAAGGCAATTTGTCCTGGGTCTGCCTGTCACATGCTGTCCCCTCCGATTCCCGTGCCTGCTCCTGGTGCGTCGGAGGCGGCCGGGATGCACATCCTGTGCTCCCTGGGGAACCGCAGCCCTACAGCACTGGCAGCACTGTCCCCAGGACACTGTCCCCATAGCCCCAAACAGCGCACACTGTGTCCTGGTGAGCCCCAGGCACCCGGTGGGGCTTGTGCTGCTTTAAGAGCAAAGTCGCCGTGAGAATGTCCTGCACCCCAAGCAGAGCAGGCTGGCAGCGATCCCTGGCCCGTGGCTGGCCGCCCCGTCGCATACTCTTACTCAGAGACTTCCAGTCCCCAAACAAGTCATGTCTCCTGGCCTCACGGCTGCTGTTGAAAGGCTGTTCCAGATCCTTGCACTGGCAGGTAGGAAGCTCCTTCTAATTTCCAACCTCAGCGTACCCACGGCCCAGCTTGTGATAATTCATTCTCGTGCCAGCATTGTCCTCAGGCTTCAACTCAATGTCAAACCCCTTTGTTAACACAGAGTTAATGTTGCTTGGTGAGAGCTCATTCCTTCCCAGAACATTATGTTCATCAAAATGCAAACTTGTGGAAAAACAGGACATTTAGAGTTAAAGTACATGTCCAGGCAACCTCACTTCTGCTCCTTCTGAGCTGGCAGCTGCCAGAGGGACTGCCAGCTCTCTGTCTGCATTAACTGCGTCAAGTATAAAGTGTTCTGCGATGAGCGATGAGCGGAGGGAGCGTTACCTGGACATTGCTGGAGCGTGAGGGGGTGAGCCAGTCCCCTGGGGCAGGCGGGGGGCATGCCGGGCTCCTCCCGCTGTGACGAAAGGCCAAGTGTTTCTGCCCATGGGGCACCCCAGAGCTTTCGGTGCAGCACTTTCAAGGACAGAAGGAGACGATTGGTGGTCAGGGTGTCCTGGGGTAAAGATTTCACCAGGCACTCTGTTCTGCAATACCAAAAGGAAAAACTTTCTGGCAGGTGTCAGCTCAAAAATGCTGCCGTGTGGCATCAGCGCTCTGGGGAGGCCACCACCGGCGGTCACCTCGAAAGCACGGCCCCACCTGCACTGCAGAGCCACTGGGGCGAGGGAGGGAGGGAGGGAGGGAGTGCCAACCCCAGCAGCGAGTTTAGCAGATTTGGCTCTGCCACAGCCAGGCACTCACGCAATTCCTGGCAGCAGCAAGCTCTTTGCCCTTATGTGCAGCTGCAGTCGTGTTGCTTCCACCAGAGAGGCTGCTGTGGCTAAGGCAAAGGATGCTTGGAGGTTGCCATGACCTTCAGCCCCATCCTGGGCTCTCCGTGCTAAGAGCAGGGAATCCAGGCCAGGATTGCCGGCAGGGCCACAGAGATGCACAGCGCACAGGGCTGAAAACTTCAGCAGTTTTAACATGCAGTGATTGCAGCAGCTTCAAGCACAGAAGCAAAGAATGGCCAGAGGGACTCCCTCTCCACACCCCTCCCCAATTATCCATGCTGCTGCCATTTCCAGCTCACCTTCCTCACTGCATTAAGCTGTTAGTGCTTTAGAAACTCCTAAGGTTTAAAAAAGTTTCTTACAGTCTTTGCTGCAGGGTATGTTTGCTGAGCAGTGCCTTACAGGAGTTCAGCCCAAAGTGGAGCCACAAATCTGGTCCTGCACTAGAAAGGTTGCTCAGCATCCTTCTGTCCAGCCAGGCATTGTGCTGGGCTCCCGATCTCCAGCAATTTTGGGGTGTCAAGCAGCATTTCTTTTTTTTTTTTGCCTCTTTGCTGTAGTTTTTTACATGTGGATTGTGCGCAGGGCCTCCCCCTGCCTAGAATGGTCCCCTTGCTGACCCAGAAGAGCCGCTGGCCGTGCCTGCCATGGCAAGGATGTGCACAGAATAGGAGCTGATCCGGGGAAGGCTAGTGCAGGCATCTGGCAAGCCTGAAGGGCTCCACTCCAGAAAAAGGAGAGAGGGAATAAACACGGAGCAATTTCTCAGGTGGCAGCTGCTCCCCAGACAGAGCCAAAGCTTCTGTGACAGATGCTCGCTCTGCCTGCAAGGCTGGAGGAAAAAAAGCCCCAGGTGACTGCGGTGCTGAGGGACTCCCTGGAAAACACAAGCATCCTTGCTAAAATGAGGCCCAGTGACGATGCAAAAGATTTTCTAGGAACTCTTGAGCATCTAAGTGAGACTGAGAACTGCCTGGAGGATGTGGAGATCATCACGCCAACCTGCCTGGGAGGAGGAGTTCAGGCAGCCGAGCAGGAGGGAGGCACTTGAACTTGCAGTGTGCTGCCTGCTGCAGCTCGGGGCTCGTCTGCCCTGACCGTGGGCTCACTGCTCCTGGCAAGGAACCGGACGGGAAATGTGTGTCCCTGCGTCCCACACCCCTCCAGGTGGAATAGCTGGCAACTTCTGAATTCCTTAAAGACATATTTAAAAGTTAGAGGTGCTTCCACCTGGGGAAATGGTTAATAATCTAGGAGCTCATCTTTTGAATCTGTCAAGTGGCCCCAGGAACAAATTTGCAACTCTTGTGTACTCAGCTTGAATAGTGGAAAACCCAGAAACCCGATGGCACTGTGGAGTGTGAGGAACATAAAGGTGGAGTGTACAAAATGAGAAGAGGACAGTGCTCTGTCAAATAGACAGAACACACAGATACAGGCAGCTGGACCCGCTTGCCTCCGGAACAGAACCACCAACCACATCAGATCGTGATGGGGTGCACCCACAGGTGCCGAGGGAGATGGCAGATGTCATTGTAAGGCCACTCTGGATAATCTGTAATTGATCACAGCACCTGGGAGAAGTACCTGAAGACTGGAGGAATGCAAACATCACTCCTATCTTCCAGAAGGGGAAGAAGGAAGACCCAGGAACTACAGACCAGTGAGCCTCAGCTTGATTCCTGGGAAGGTGGTGGAGCAGCTCGTCCTGGAAACCATCTGCAGGCACATGGACAACAAGAAAATCATCAGGAATGGTCAGCACAGATCCACCAAGGGGAAGTCATGCTGGACCAGCCTGATAACCTCCTACGATTAAGTGACTGGCCTGGTAGACAAGGGGTGAACTGTGGATATTGCTTACCTCGACTTCAGCAGGACCTTTGACACCGTCTCCCATAAGATCCTCACTGACAAGCTGTTGATGGAGGGGCTGGATGAGCAGGCAGTGAGGTGGGCTGAGACCTGGCTGAACGGCTGGGCCCAGGGGATGGGGAGCAGCGCTGCAAAGTCTAGTTGGAGGCCAGTACCTAGTACTGAGCCCCTGTAACCCAGGTGTCAATACTGGGTCTAGTCCTGTTCAACGCCTTCATCTCTGCCCCACCACATACAGGTGATGGGGCAGAGTGTACCCTCAATAATTTGCTGATGATACCATACTGGGAGGACTGGCGGATACACCAGAGGGTTGTGCTGCCATCCAGAGGAACATCAACAGGCTGAAGAACTGAGCTGACAGGGTACCCATGAAGCTCAAGAAGTGCAGAGCCCTGCACCTGGGGAGGAGCGACCCCCCCACACCAGTACAGGCTGGGGGCCACCAGCTGGGAGGCAGCCTGGCAGAGAAGGACCTGGGGGTGCTGGTGGCCACCTAGTTGAATGGAAGCCAGCAGTGTGCCCTTGCCACAAAGAAGACAAATGGTATCCTGGGATAAATTAGACAAAGTATTGCCAGCAGGTCAAGGGAGGGGGTGCTTCCCCTCTGCTCAGCTCTGGTGAGGCCAGGCCTGGAGTCCTGTGTCCAGTTCTGGGCTCCTCAGTGCAAGGGAGACATGGTAAGGTGATTAAGGTACTGGAGCATCTCTCCTATGAGAGAGCTCAGGGGGATCTTATCACTGCATACAGACACCTGAAGGGGGGTGCGAGGGGGAGGGCACCAGGCTTTGCTCAGCGGTCCCAGCGAGAGGCCCAGAGGCGGTGGGCACACAGACACACAGGGGGCTCCCCCTGAGCCCCTTTTCACCGGGAGGGCGATGGTGGCAGAGCACTGGCACAGGTTGCCCGGAGAGGTTGTGCAGTCTCCCTCCATGGAGATGCTCAAAAGCTGCCTGGACACGGTCCTGGACAAGTGGCTCTAGGTGGCCCCACTTGAGCAGAGGGAGGCTGGACCGGGTGAGCTCTAGGGCTCCCTTCCAATCCCAGCCACCCTGTGATTCCAAGAAGCCACTTACTGGGAACGGCCTCTGCAGTGTGCCACCCCTATCCGTGCCTGGGCTTTGCCTCAGGCGGTAGCTGGGTTGGGCTAAAGCCACCCCAGCAGTGTGATGGAATGGGTGACGGAATGGGTGATGGAATGGGTGATGGAATGGGTGATGGAACGGGTGACGGAATGGGTGATGGAATAGGTGATGGAATGGGTGATGGAACGGGTGACGGAATGGGTGGCTGCACCCTGTGCCCTCTGCGCTCTGTAGCACAAATGCAGCCACGGCTGCTGGGAGAGCACCCCAGGAGATGGCAGGCTGGGGCTGTCGCAGTTCTGTCTTCGTGCAACAAGGGCAGGGTGGCTTCCCATCCCAGGCAGAGATGGGATGAGGGAAGGATGGAGCTGGTATGGGGAAGAAGGACATGGTGGTGGGGAAAGTGTCTGTAACTCGCTCTGCTTCTCATCAGGAGCTGTCACCTCCTGCCATATGGCTACACGCCTTGCCTGCTGGGGAAAAAGAAGTGCCCAGGTATGTGATGTGGGTTGAGAAACTGTAGAGAGCTTGCAAGATGTGCTGTGACTAGGTAACACTACTGCTGCTGAGCTTAGCTCTTCGGGAACAACAGCATGAGGAGGACAATGAAGTAATCCTGGGAGATAAGCCGTCTGTGGTACAGTGGGAGGAAGCAAGGCAGCTGGTGAGTTTTCCCCGATGATGTAAACACATCTGAAAAATTACTTCCCTAAACATTATGCTTACCTGAAACTTGGGAGCCCTGCCCAACGGGATCTGCTCCAGGTGCTGAGAAAGCTCTGGGATACAATAAAGGGGCAAGAGCTGCTGAGAGCTGACAGCCTGCCCAGAGTGATGCAGCCCAAGTCTGCTACTCTGAAAACCTCTCAGTGTGTCTGAGTCCGTAATGAATTCCAGAGGGGTTCACGGTGCACAGGCTTGATGCATCCCTGATGTTACAGGCTATTAAAACACTTGTAGCAGACTGTCCTTCCACGCTCTTGGCGCTTACCCAAGGGGCTCTTGTTATCCCCAGAACCCCAACAGCAGAATACTTGTCTGGAACTGCATTTTATCCCAGCTGGATTTGCCCCCTGCCCCTTCAGCTTCCACAGCCCCAAGCCCTTCTCCCCCAGACCCTTTCTCATCACTGTCAGGCAGCTGTACGTATGAGCTAGCTTCTCCTCCAATGTGTGCTTCAAACCTAAAAAAAACTGCCTCCCATGTCAATTCATCAGGAAGATCATGTTAAGCCCATCTAACCTCGCTGCCTGACAGGCTAACTGCCCTAGCGGGCTGGGGGGATGCGGTGGATGTGATACATCTTGACTTCAAGGCTTTTGATGGAGCGAAAAGCATGAAGGTCTCATAAACAAACTATGGAAAAAACCTACAGTCAGAATTGCCAAAAGATGCATGCAATTGCCAAAAAGTAGATGCAGCTGGTTTGGGGAGACAGTTTGCAGTGTCAGAGAGGAAAGGCACTTTCCAGCGGGGCTGTGGAGATCAGCTTTTTAAGACTCGAGCAATAAAACGCTGGACCAGACTGGCCAGGGGAGCCCTGTCACTGGAGGCTGCTGAGAGCAGGTTTGACAAATATCTGCTAGGGATGAGTTGTGCTTACTTAATCCTGTCGCCGCGTCAGAAGGATGAATTAGATGACTGCCCAGGGTCCTGTCCCAATTCCATTTCCCCCAATTAAATTAAATAAACCCCAGAAATCATTGGCAGAGGCAAATCACAGCCACGTGTACTCACTGCATCCACCCCCAAGTCAGGCGTTGGATCAGCTCAAACCCCATCGAGGTGGAAACCAGATTCAGGACCCATCACTCATCCCCCTGATGCTGAAAATCAGCACGATGAAACCCTGTCAGCACTGCTGTCTGCACGGGGGATGGTGGTACATTTAGTTCTGATGGGCTTTTGCGCATTGCTCCAAAGAACCCAGCTTTTTCTGAGACACCGGGTTTTAAATGTCCTTCCTCGGAGGGCTTATGGGAGTGGGCACTGGGTGGGAGAAGCACCACGCTGTCCCCTGTTCAGAGAGTGCAAGGCTCTGGACTGACCTCTCAGCCTTTAAGGAAAAGCTCTTTGGGTGATGGAGAAGAACGTGGGCTTGCGGGCCTGTGTTCGGCACCTCTTTTCTTACAATGCTGCACTCGTGGTGCTAACCTGCTCTGCCTGCCAAGGAAGCTCAGCACACCGCAGGGAGAGGTAAATCTGTGCAGCCTTGGAAAGAGCCAAACTCTGAGGAGGAAGGGACTGCCCAACCCTGTCATGGCCGAGCTCCTTCCCTTCTGTAATGGCTCACCTTGCTGGGCACATCCCCCTGTATGAAATGGATTTCTAGGGAGAAGTTCACCCATCTCAGCCCCTTGCTGAGCTAAGGAAGCCAGCCCCTCTCCTCGTCTGCTCGCACAAAGAGCAGGGGGAGGCAGGACGACAGGCTCGGTTATTCTGGCTCCCCCACGCTGCTGCCAGCCCTGAGCCCCTTTCCAAACAGGTGACAAATTGTATATAGCGTCCTAAATAAGATTAACGTAATGATCTCTTTAAGGCTGTTGTCTTTGTGATCACATCACATCGGAGCTTCATAATCATCTTGTGAATGATGAATGCACCCAGATCTGTCTTTTCCTCTGTCATTTCTAACCAGTGAATCTGTGTGTGTAAAAGACATTCCTGTTAGCAGCAGTGAAGAACAGGACCTCACACTTCCCCGCTCCAGACTGTGAGTAATTCTTCTAAATGCATTTAATCAGCAAACTTCCTTTTCGTGATGCTTTTTGCTGAGCTAGAGCCATTACTGCAAGCAGAATTATTCCCAAGGCCAGTAACATTCCTCCATGGTGGTAGCTCCCTTTTGACTCCACATGTCACCTGCCTTTCCCCAGCATTTCACCCACCTAAAATTCTCCTACTAATTCCCTTCACTTCATCTTATCTAGCTGCCTTCCAGCCTCTACTGTATCAAATGCTCTACTGAAATCCAGCTAGGTTAGTTTTACCGATTTCTGGGTTTTTTTCATCCAGGTAAAAGAAAAAAAGGTAAAGAAAAGGATCGAGTTAAGGGCACACAGTGCTTTTGTTGATAAACCCATTCTCTATTTGATACCATTTTCCACTTACTGCTGTAGCTTTAATTTTGTTTTCCTTCTGTAATTTGTTCTTAACCTTATGCTCTATTGAGACTAGACTAATGGGTTTGCAGCTGCCCAGAGTACTTTGTTTTCTCTCTTCCTGAAATATAGCTCCTTTTTTCCAGCCCTGGCATGCTTACCCTGAATTTGATGGATATGCTGCAAATCTTTGCTCCCAAAACTGCAATTTCCTCAGCCAGTTTTGTAAAAAACACAAATATGGAGGTGAGCTGGCGAGCTCCAGTCTTGCTGCGATAAGGCTTCTCAAGTTTTGCTTGTGCCTTAATACAATAATTTACTGTTCACCCTTTCTTCTGTCCTCTTCTCCCACCTTTTTCAGCATCATCCTTCTTGCTGAGAAATGATACGAGGCACCTGTGAAGACCCAGAGGCGCTTCAGCAGCACTGTGGTGGGCGCTGAAGGTGGGGCGAGGGGTGCAGCAGCCACGCACCCACCCCCTGGCTCTCTCGGTGGACGGCACGCCCCGGTCCGGGCTGCCGAGAGGCGCGTTTCCCAGAGAGGGGGAACTCGCGAAGTGACTGTACAGCGTCCCGACGGGAGCAGGGACCCCCTGAAACTCCTCACAGATCCTCTGACTGCCCAGAAACATGCAGACACCGAAGCCAAGAATGTAAAGGAGTTTAGTTAAAGCTTCTCTGCTTCTGAAAAGGTGAAGGGAGGCGGGGAGAAACTCTTAAATGCTGCAGTTTAAGTTTTATATATATATATAAATGTAAATATATATGGTTTTAAATGACACTTGGGTGACTGCTGCTGTGCATGGATGTCACAGCTTAAGGAGTCACCCCCAAACCAACAAGGTCCTGCTGTCAGGAGATTCATCCGTACTTGGAACAGAGTAGGATGGGTCAGAGGGTGGCAAACCAGCTGGAGCAGGGGTGTCCGTGCAGAAGGGCTTTACAGGCGCCAACACTGCCATCAACACGGACCCATTTCCAGAGGGCCAAGCAAGCATACCCACCCTTTGGGCTTCCAGCACTATGAAGACACTGAACATCGGCTCATGGGAGATCAGCAGCATAGAAACACTGACCCGCAGAAAAAATCAGGTGGGAAGGGACCTCCAGAAGTCTCTAGTCCAGTTCCCTGCCCACAGCAGGGTTCCTCCAAAGCTAGACCATGTTGCCTGGGGCCTTGCTCACACAACTTCTGAACATCTCCAAGGATGGGGATTCCCCAGCCTTTCTAGGCACCTGTCCTGCTGCTGAACTGCCCTCAAGGGGAGGAAATTTTCCCTTACATGTTCAGAATTTCCCTTGCTGCAACTTGTGTCCACTGGTTCTTCTGCATTCACTGTGCTGTTTTCTCAGAGGCTGCCTCCATCTTCTCTACAACTTGCCTCTGGGTAGTAGCAGACAGCAATCAGACATCCCCTTGGCCTTTTCTCTTCAACCAACCCGGCTCCCCCAGCCTTCTACTTGTGCACTGTGCGCCCCAGCCCTCAGCCATGGGGCCCTCTTGCTGGCTGTGCTGCAGCCTGTCAAGGGCCACCTTGTACTAAGCAGCCAGCCCCGGGCACAGTCTTCCAGGTGGAGCCTCACATCTCTCAAGTGGATGGGAATAATAATTTCCCTTGAGCTGCTGCTGCTGCTTCTGCTAATGCAGCCCAGGCTGCAGGGATCCTTCATTGCTTGAAGGGCTCACCGCTGCATCATGTCCAAAGTGCTTCTTGAGACTTTTTGTGGTGATCTAATAAAATGCACTTTGGTTTGAGCCTGTTGGGGTTATTCCACAGAGAAGCTATCACCCCAGTGGAACAGGCATTGCCTGTGCACGCGCAGTGTGCTTTGGCTGTGACCACCATGCAAGAGAGATCCCCCTCAGGCACTTCTGATGTGCCTGTGATCTCTGCCCTCCACTGAGGGTCCGCAGGGACAGCCCCTCTGGACGTCTTGGCACATGCAGCAATAATTTTTCCTCCTTCCAAATTATGGCATTTGTATTCGTGGCCCATTGGCCAGCAGATTTAGCAACTAATAGCCCTTACTACAGCAACCAAATGAACTCGGTCTGTAGCTAAGGCTGATCAATCCCGGGTTACCATGTTCCTGCCCAACAGGGACCCCCACATCCCCAGTTCCAGAGCAACCTACTTCTCTCAGTGAAAAAGCATCAGATCGTTGTTGCGTATACTTCAAATCCCAAAGCGTATCCCAGGTGTGTGCTTTCTGCTCCTTGCCCTTAAGCGAGCCGATGCCATTCTAATGCAATGATTCAGGCAAGCAAGCATATGCAGGATAATGCACACTATATTTCTCCATTACCATGTATTTCTCCAACCTTAAACAACAACACTAAGCAGAGAAGTTACCAAGCAGGGGAAGATGCAATCTATTTCCATGCAGCGGAAAAAAAGGTAGGAATGACGTGCTGAAATGCTCTCTGCTGTGAGCTGCCAGGGGATTTAATCAGCCGATTGCCAAAGAGATGTCAGTTCCCTGAAAAAGTGAGGACAACACGCCTTGCTGAGAAATGTACTCACAAGATTAAAATACCAGCTTCAGGATAAACCTAATATTGTCCCACAAGCAGGTGAAAATTTGGGCAAGAATGAACAGCCTCCATCCTTACAAAGTGTGTCACTACATCAGCACACCTTCCAAGCCCATCTGTGCCTCTCTGCCCACTGGTCAGGTACCCCCAACAAATTCAGGTACCACTAGAGGCAGCTCACCGAACATGTCAGGCCAGGGTTAGCAGCCCTAGAAGCCAGCCAAGCAGGATCCCATGGCACAGAGCACCACCTGCATTTTGGGATGGTCACCATGAGCAGTGCAGTTCACATGCAGACAGCAGGCAAAAGGGGTTCAAGCACCGAGCGTACAGTGGGGCTCCATGAGCAGGTGGTCTGCAATCATTATTGAAGGTCCAGAGGTGGATGCCTTGTTGGGGTGGTGAGGAAGGAGAGAGATGAAGAAATCAGGCGAGCAGAAAAAGAAGGGAAGAGCTGAGGTGGCAACGTGACAGTCAGATGTGAGTGTGGAGGAGGTAACAAGGATGGGAGATGGAACAGGCAGCCAGCATGGAGGTGTGTGTTTGCCACCCTCCTGGGTCAAAGCTGTTGCAAGAAGAGCTTGTTACAAAGGTTGTAAGAGCAACTGCTGCGGTAACTTTGAGCTCAGCTGGCTTTCTCCACAAATTTTCTTTTCTGAGCTTGTCAGGAGCCGGTGCCCTCAGCGGGAGGTGGGCACCCAGCTGCGCTATTCGCACAGTTTTGCTCCCAGGAGGGGGGCCCCACTAACCTCCACCTACCACCCCCTCCAGGGCTCAGTTACCTCCTGCAGTCACTTTACGTGCTGCTGGTTTATTTTCTTGCTGCACAATTGTAAGCCCCGCTCAGTCACCCCCTTTCCAGCCACCAGCCCGGGCTGGCAGTGCTGCCAGGTGAACCCCCCGGCTGGTGCAGCGTGGCCGCCCCTCCTTGCACAGCTCCGAGCCCCGGGACGGCACTCTCTGAACAACAACTTCATTACAGACAGAGACTGTACCAAAACTGACTTTTCTAAAGAAATGAGCTGGTGTGGAAGCAGCCACTGGGCCTGGGGGTCTCCACTACGTGCATCATGCTACTCGCCCCGGGGCTGGCTCCTGGCCAAGCTGGCCCCTGTGCACAAGCATAATGGGGTAAGGCGGGCACCTCTTCATCCCCTGCTGCCTGCACCGCTCCTCCCACTCCCAGCACCAGCAATTATACCCAGGTTTTTAACCGCTGCAGCCCTCCGTTGAGCTCACCCAGTAGGTGTTGCGAAGTGCCAGAAGCCCTAAACACGTACATGTGGGACACAGGCATGCCTCCCTGGGGAGAAACCAGTGGCAGTGGCCTGGATGCTCTTCCCTGGTGTGGAAGAGCAAGGGCAGGCAAGATAAGTAAAGGGGAGCAACAGAGAGCTGGGAAAGAAGGTGAACAGATCAGCTGTACCCTCCAGAGACGCACACCGGTGGTTCTCTGATTTTGCCTACTCCTAAGGAAAGGAGATAAGAGAAATCAAGTGTCTGTGACAGATGTTAGTCACGCTGCCTCACGTGCTATTGAAGGGTGCTTGGCAGTGCAGGGCGGGAGGGGGAGCAGAAAACTCTAGGCACAGTAAGAAAAATTTAACCACTTTATCCCACTCCTCGGCTGGCAATTACCACTTTTCCTTGTCCGGTAGAGTGTTTTGACAAGCTCTCCCAGCTACCAAGGCCAGGCCAGCCCTCTTCTTGGAGGAGACTCTAGGTCTTATTTCTTTCTAGGCAACATACACAGAGGAAGGAGGAGAGCCGAGAGGCTGCAAGGGACTCTGGGGCAAAGAGGAGGCAAAAAAGACACCAGTGCCAGGCCACAGTGCCTCTTCCAAGGCATAAGATTGAATATATTTGCCGCGTTGCAGAACAAGGAGAGAAATGTCACCTTCAGAGGTGATCTGACAATCATAAAAATAAATTACACAGTGGAAGGGGGGAGAAAAGGTGAGCATTTGTGAATATTCATGAGCAAGTCAAAACCCCCAAATTAACAAGGAAATTAATTTCCAAACTGATTAGGCTGCCAACTCCTTTTATTTAAATAAATCAACAATTGCCTTCATGTGACTCCTGCTGAAGAACGCAGAGCTAATCCTGGCTCCTCCCAGGAGGCAGTTTTGTACTGCCTGGGATGACCAGTACCCCAACTCCTGGGGACCGACGGGTGCTGCGGCTCCAGCCGCCTGCCTCTGAGCCGCTGGGAGATTCCCCTTTGCCCGCTGCTCCGGATGTTGTGGTTTCATGATCGCCTGAGCCAATCTAACCGCTGGCTGCTATAGTTGTGCTCTCCCTGGTCCCACCCTCTTACTCATGCTGGCTCTGAAAAGCTGTTCCAGCATGCCAAGCTGGCAGAAAGCTCATACAACAATTAAAAAAAAAATTTCTCCCAAAACAGCTCTGCCAAATGCCCAGTGAGCAACACAGATGAGGAAGGTATCCTAACCTGACTTGGGAGGTCAGTCCAGTGCCAAATTTAGCCCTGCTACAAGTGGCAGAATTAAGCAGATGATACCTAAAGTCTCTTTTCACCTCAGTTTTAAGAGTCCAAGGCAGAACAGAGCTGCAACAGCCAGCTTGGCTCAGAGGTCTTGTGGGGTGTATCCAGTTCAGTGTGGGGTGATCAGCCAGCCTGGCTTAGCGACCTCGTGGAGTGCCTCTGCATTGCCTTCTCCAGAACAGCCTCTTGCATTCTCCTGTGCTATCAGCAAGGCTCAGGGGACTGCCTGCTGCTCCGGGCGCAGTAAGTCACACTGCACAGCAACACGCCTGGTGGTGCCTGTGCACGGGAGGCAGCGGAACCGCCAGCCAACACTTAGGTGGGCTGAATCTGTGAAACTGAATTCTCAATGAGTGAGGAGGGTGAGTTGTGGCCCCCTCTGGGGTCAAGTTGTGAATGGTTGCAAACAATAATTAGTATTTGGGTGTTGCATTGAGCCACTGGCTTGCAAGTGTGGAAAGAGGGTTGCCCAGCTCCTCTCTGCACCCGGCCTTGCTCTCTTGTCCCCTACAGCACCTGAGGTGGCCCGGTTTGCTGCCCCGCAGAACCACAGCCCTTTCTGCCGGGCTGGCGTGGCAGACGCGCGTAGCATTTGGCCAGGGAAGCGCCAAAGCCAGGCCAGGCGGCGGGGAAGGCCCCGCCGCTGGCCACCACCCTTCGGGCCGGCTCGCCCGCCGCAGCCGAGGCACGGCCGCCCCAGCGCTCCCTCCCGCGCTGCCGCTCCAGCCGGGCCCTCGGCGGGGCCACCCGGGGCACCGGTCCGAGGCGCGGTGCCGCCCCCGCCCGCTGGCAGGCCGCAGGCCCCGGAAGGCTGCGGGCAGCCCTGAGGCGGGGAGCGGGAGGAACGGAATGGGCCAGGCCCCCCCTCGCACCCGGCATAGGCCGCCTCAGGCGGGAGCCAGGCCCCGGGGCGCCCGCCCGCGGGTGGGCGGGGGGCTGAGAGCAATCGGCGGCCGAGTACTCCCGTGGCGGCTCATGAATATTCAATGGCGCGGCGGGCCCGCACCGCGCACGTCACGCCCGGCGGGCGGCTGGGCCGGAAGCGGCGCTGAGGCCGGGCTGGGGTCCGCCGCGCGCCCGCCGCCGCCACCGCCACTTCCGCGCAGCCGGGCTGCCCGCACTTCCGGTAAGCGCGCGCCCGCCGCCGCCCGCCCCGTCCCCCGCCGCCGCGCGCTAGTACCCCCCCTGCCCCCGCCTTGTGCTGAGGAAAACCTGCCCGGGGCCGGCGGCCTCCGCCGCTCCGCCTTTTTTTTTTTTTTTTTTTTTTTTTTTTCTTCCCCCGAGGGAAGCCGGCTCATGACGCCGTTCCGCTCCGCGCCCCGGAAGAGTTGAGGCGCGCTCCTCCCCCTGACCCGGAAGCGACTCGCCGCTCCTCTTTCCGGTGAGGAGGCCGCTGCCGCCGCTGGAGTCGGGGTCGGGGTCGCCGCTGGGGGGTGGTGCCCGGTAATCTGCTGGGGGGGGCGGCTGTGCGGGCGGGGGGGCCCGGGCCCGCGGGGCGACCGGGCCCGAGGCGATCCGGAAGCGGAAGCGGAGCGGGGCTGTCTGTCTGTCCGCCCGCCGGCCCGCCGGCCCGCTGGCGGGCGCGGAGCCGTCCCGGGGGCGCCGCCGCGAGGGAAGCGCGCTGCGGGCCGGCCCCGCGCTGCGGGGGGGGGCACCGGGGACGCGTCCCGGCCTCGGCCGCCGCCGTGTGTGCGCGGGGCCCCGCGCGGGGAGGCGGGTGCGGGCCACCCCTCCCGTCCCGGCCGGTTGCCGCGGGGAGCGCCCTCCCCCGCCCATGGCCGCGCCCGCGGGGGCTGGAGGCGGCCGGCGGGTCCGGGGGCCCTGCGCAGCGCCGCCCGCTGTCTTACAGGGCCCCGGGTACCCCCGTAACCCTGGCGGTTTGTTTGCAGAGACGGCCCTGGAAGGAGGAGAAATGCAAGAGGAGGGAGAGTGAGAGGGGTAAGGAGCTCCCGGAGCTGCGTGAGTGACCCTCGCCGCCGGGGGTGCGGGACGGGTGGGCCACGTGTTCTGGCGCTGGGGGCTTGGAGTCGCTTGAGCCTGGGGGTGCGGGCGAGGGGATCGCGCGCCTGGAAGGAGCCGAGGCGCAGGGTACCCCCCTGCCAGGCACCTGCTCCCACAGAGGCTCGGTCCGTGGGGGTGGGGGCTGTGCGTGTGTCGGGGAACGGCACTGAAGTTGGTGGAGCTCTGGTGTGCGGGTTTGGGGTTCGACACTTTGTCTAGCATGTTTTGGGGGTATTCCTGATGTGCATCCAGATGTGCCAGTTCTAAAGATGCAGCAGCGCTTGAACTTTTCAGTGCTTAAGAGCTTCCTGGAAGCATTTTTGCATTCGATCTAACAGCCTGTGTGGCCTTCAGCATCCTTTGTATTTTGCAGCAATTAAGCCTAAAAGCTCCTTGTTACTGAACAAAGATCTTGGGCAGACATAACACAACATTGTAAATTGTTCCTGAGTGTCGTACTGGGGGGCCCTTTGTCAGGTGAAAACTCTATACCAAATAGAAAATAAAAGCTAGGTATCTGGAGAATAAAGAAAGCCATATTAAAATTCAGCCTCTAAATACCTGTGTGTCCAACCTTGATTGTGCCTTCCAGAAATACAGCCTCAACCTCACTGTATAATTGCACGTTCTTTTATCTGTTTATGATTAAAGTCAAGACCTGCAAAGAAGTATTAAGTCCAGCACGTTAAGTATGTGATTCTATGAAGTTCTCTGAGATCTAAACTCCAGATTCCTTGTCCCTTGTGGGTTCCTCTGGTTCACTTGGTTGTTTATTTGGTGTATGTACATTTGTGGTCTGTACATAGAAGGTGTTTTTGGTTTATATCAGGAGGGTACGTTGACATCTGTCTGATACTAGACTGGTGAATAGGAAGAAGGTCCCATCTCTGGCCTGTTTGTGGAAGCTGGGATGATGAAGGCACTGCAGTGGGAACATGCTGTGGTACAGGGTTGAAGCTCCAGCCCATGTCTGGTAGTTATAGAACAATTGGAAGGGTTACGTGCAGAGTTCTGGTAAAGTAAGTGTGAGCAGCATTAAAGTGGGGGCTGTGAATAGGGGTGCATGTTTTCAAAATATCCTTTAGCCTAAAAGTGGGGTAGGGGAGGGACAGCTGTGGGCATCAGGGCAGTAGTTTGGTGGAGGAATCTTACCTTTGTTTTCTCCCTTTGGAAGACTGGCTTGCTAGTGAGATTGCATGAAAGCTTCAGCTCTTAAACCATTTCTCCTTTTCCTCCACATTCTTACAACTTCATCACACTTCAGCCTTTCAAGCCAAAAGTTTTGAGACCTGATACCATTCAAGCATGGAGATTTTTGGATGGGGAGGTGTGTACTAAAAGGGTTTAACAAAACCTGTGTAGTCATCTTTTGGGAATCAGTAAGTCTTATTTTGACTTGCTCAGTTTACAAAAAGCGTGCAAACAAAAGTTAGGTGCTCTGTGAAGTTCAGGTAGGGAACTAGATGGAGACAGGCAGCCGATGAATTACCGGGCCTGTGCTAGTCTGGATTTTGGAGTCTGGAAATGGAGTTGACTTTTGTTCCTTGTATTCTTTAAATAAGAAAGCTTTTGTGAGATTTTTTGTTTAAACTGGCATCATTCTGTTTGAACTCCTGAAGTTTGCAGTTGAATCCAAGGGAGTCTTGGACAATTACAAAGTTTATTTGGAAAATGCATCTGATTATTATATGAGACTTCATGTTTTTACAGAATTAGCTACGCTTTGATGTTTTTGATGTGGAAGCTAAGCAAATAAGGGCTTACTTATTTTAAAATAAAACAAACAAACAAACAAAACCCCCAAAAACACCAAACCCAAAGTTGACATTCCAAACAAAAAGCCCTTCTTGATCCTGGTGGTGCTTAATTGCCGGGAATGCATTATCTCTGCATGTGTGCCCATCCTGTGGAAGAAAAAAGTCACATAATTAAACGTTACATACATAGGGCCTTGCTGTGGGCAGTGTACTTAATAATTCATTTGGCTGAGAAAGGAAAGCAGAGGAAGGAAGGTAAGAGTCTTGCCCTATCAGATTCTGATTGAATCACAGCAATGTAAATCCAGAGTAATTCAGTCAGGCAGCTAGCAGTCTGACTGCATGCCATTGATGCAAGGTAAATAATTCATCCTTAAGTGTGTTTATTGGTTGATTTGTAGTGAGTGAGTGAGGCAAGAATACTTGGGTTTGCTGTTGCATGAGCGATTCATAAAAACAAAATTATCAGGTAATTTAGTTCATTTATACTGCTTCTCTACATAGAGGAAAATTATCTTTGCATTTTGGCTCACACGCAGCAATTCCACATGTATTTATTCTGCCCTAATACAGTTCTGGAAAGTAAGTGTTTTGTGCTACTCGGGGTCCTTCAGAAATAATATTTACTCATTAATTAGAGTACTGCGGCATCATAACAGGAATAGGAGTGGGACAGTTTGCAGGTAGCTGCATGAGGAACCTACAGTGCTTGCCTTCTGCAAGCAGCTCTCTCTGCCAGATGATCTCCGAGCATAGTTTTTATCACGTGTATTTTACATACTGGTTTTGCCATATTTGTTCTGGAATAGGTGTATCTTCTGCTTCAGGAAATACTCTTTTATTAATTTCTTTAGGTTTTGAATAGTATTTTCACAAGTGTGACAAACTTTGTCCGCTAATGCTGTTACACAGAGGAGTGTAAGGATTAGAAAGAGAAGGGGCTGCTTCAGCCAGGTGTTCCTAAAGAGGTTATGCTTCTGTCTTCAGGGGGCTGCCTTTTGGTGTCTTAACTGGTGCACGGGGACTTGAGACGGAGTGGTGGGCACTTGACTTGGGACAGAGCCCTGCAGAATCTTGTCCCAAAGACGGGAATGAGATGGGCAGTAGAGAGCTGTGACATGATCTCACTTGGAGACAGGGTATCCCAGGAGCAGGCGGTCAGGTTATTTTCCCGCTGCCTGGTCTCATTGGACGAGAGCAGAGGATCTTGTCTGTCAGGAATACTGAGTGATTCTTCTGGGTTGCTTTCGAGAGTGGGGCTGGGGTGGTCAGCGCGGTGGGCAGCAGGAAGTTAGGAGCCTTAATTTTGACTTCTTGGTCTGCTGTGGCTGTCTGTTATCTTGGGCAAGTTTTTTTCCCTCTCTCTGCCTGTCTTTCTTCCTGTGTAACATAATGCTAATGTCCCCTTGCTGCATCTGGGTCCTTCATGTTGAGCTGGGGTGAAGGGACAGGCAAGGTCCAAAATTTTCAATGCTTGTGGGGTCAGACTGTCTGAGACAGTGAAAAATGGCTTGCAGCAGTATTTGCCTGGTTGCAGATGGCGCGGAGTTCATCATTTATGCCATGCATTTGGGTGGATGATAATCGGGGAATTCTGAAGGTGTTCTGGGTTTGTAGTCAGTCCTGGTTTTTGCATGGAGGACTATTGGGCAAGAGGCGTTTGAGACTGACCCAAACCTGTGGGAATGTCAGACACCTTTTTCCCCTGAAAATAATTTTTGGATTTGGGCAGAGCTCAAAAGTGGGGAGAAGTTAACGGCTCAAGTAAAATGGGGCAGATTAAGGAACTGTCACAGCATTAGACTGAGTCAGTTCCATGTTGGAGTCTCCTTGGGTTTAATGTTCTTTTCGTGTGTGTGTCTGTCTGTCTGTCTTCCTTCTCCTCCATTCCTCTTCCCTTCCCCCTTCCTCTTCCCCCCTGTGCCCAGCTAGGATGGAAGAATCTCATTTCAACTCCTCCCCGTACTTCTGGCCGGCAGTGCCCACCGTCTCGGGACAGGTAAGACGTTTTTTCCAACCTATTACGCTGGTCTTGCTTCTTTTTAGAAGTTCATGCATGTTTCTGTTGCGCTTCTTGCCCAGCCAATTGCTGGGAGAAGCTGTGCTGGGGTATTCTAAAAGCTGTTCTTTCCATCCGTTCAGATTGAGAACACCATGTTTATTAACAAGATGAAGGAGCAGCTGTTGCCCACAGAGAAGGGCTGCAGCCTGGCTCCCCCCCACTACCCTGCCTTGCTGACAGTCCCCACCTCTGTGGCCCTACCCACTGGTATCTCCATGGACTCGGACACCAAGCCAGAGCAGCTGACGCCGCACAGCCAAGCCCCTGTGACTCAGAATATCACTGTGGTACCAGTGCAGTCTGCTGGGCTCATGACAGCAGGTAGGGGACTCCAAACACTTCAGCAGCTTGTGAAGGAGACTCGAGGATGGGGAGGACAGGGGGATCCTGGAGCATCCTTTCGGGCTGTAGGTTATTCCTAGCCTTATTGATGGTGTGGACCGCCATGGCATGCTTTCACCATGAATCTCTAGGCACTCCATACATCCACCCTCTGTGGAGATTTGACTTCCAGCGGTGGAGACTAGGAATGTGTGGGGGAGGGTGAGCTACTCTTCTATGTGTGTTGTAGTTAAAAATTAGGTGTATAGAGCATGTGTCTGTGAGATAAGGAGGTTGGACATAATTAGAGATGTAATAACTGACTTTCTCCATCTTTCTTCATTTGCAGGTCCTGGTCTGGTGATAACTTCCCCATCAGGTTCCCTGGTGACCACAGCCGCCTCTGCCCAAACCTTTCCCATCTCTGCTCCCATGATTGTCTCTGCGCTACCCCCTGGCTCCCAGGCAGCCCTCCAGGTGGTTCCTGACCTGTCCAAGAAAGGGACAACCACCCTTTCTGAAGGTGGTGGGGGTGGCGGGGGTGGGGGAGTTGCTCCCAAACCGCCCCGGGGCCGGAAGAAGAAACGATTGCAGGAGTCGGGGCTGCCAGAGATGAGCGACCCCTTTGTGTTGTCAAATGAGGATGATGAGGACCAGCACAAGGATGGCAAGACATACAGGTGGGGAGCGGAGTTAAACCTTGACTGTAATGTTGCATGGGGATGGGGGTCTATTTAATCCTTCAAAGGATTACATAGGGAAGAAGAGATCTCTGCCTTTTCCCTGTAGAGTCCCTGAGTAGAGAATCTTTCAGCTGCAGAAAGAGTTGAGTTTTCTCTCTAATCAGGAGTGTTTACAAGCTGGTGGGCTCGCCCAAAACTAAGTATCTCCTTCGTAGTGAACGAATTGATTTTCTGAATTTACAAATGTTAATGTTACTAGTTTAGTTAATGACAAGGATGTTTTGGCAGCTAAACCGTATCCTTGATGCCACAGCCAGGTAGTATGGCTGCTGTACTGCAGAATGCAGTAGTCTGGTACAGCTGGAGCACTTTTGGTGTAGCTGAGAGCCCTAGTGTACCTGGGTGCTCCCGAGCTAGGACTCCAGTCTGTCCAGGGTAAAGACTACAGACTGGAGGCACACAGGGCAGGAAGTGAACTGTGGTGATAGTGTCTGCTCCTGTGTGCATTGCCCCTTGTGATCTGCTATTTCAGCATTCCCAACAGACCAGGAAAAAAATAAGTGTTTCTGAATTATGTGTAAAGGTGTTCCCGAGCCCTAAGGGTATCACAGAAGAGGGGGGAGAGTTCTGAGCCCTGAGATTGGTTTTCTGAGCTTGGAGGGATGTGGTTTGAGTTTACATGTGAGTGGTGGGAAAGGGAGAGATTAACTAGGAGGGAATACTTAAACCAGAGGATAAGGAGTGTGGGTCTTTTAGAGAGGGTGGGAACCGGACAGAGCTGGCAAGTGCTAGGGAGGAAATGTGGTGGTCTGTCTTGGTTGAGAAGCAGGAGCACGTGTGAGTGATTTAACAATAGGTGTTTTGGGGGGATGATTAAGATCAATTGGGGCAAAGCAGTAGCCAGATGGAAACAGAAATAGAAGATGGTCCCTTGTTCTTCTTAGTTCCCTACTGTGTGGCCACGATCGTGTCTCCGTTTCCCTTTTACCATCCTAGACCCTTGTTTTGGGGTTTTTTTTTTGGTACAGGTTTAGTTCTGTTTCTGGAATTTGGTCATAACAATACAAAGGCATCTACACAGAATTAGTGCATCCACCCCAGGCACTGTTTCATTTTTAACTATAGCATTTTTCAAATGTTTACATTTTTAAGTCAATACAGTTGAATGGGTGCAAAACCAGATCTTGGATTGGCCTTTTTATTCTTTTATCCAATGTCCCAGTTCTTCCACTTTGAAAATATAATCAGCGTATGGCGAAGAGTGGTGGGAGTGTTAGGTGGCTTGCTATTTGTAATCCCACCATTTATTTTGGGCCATAGCCACAATTCCACACTACTCAAGCTGCTTACAGTCTGGGTTGCTAATTAGGTTGTTAAATATGTATTTACAGGGGACACAATTGGCAGTGAACACTAGAATTAAAGCTGAACCAAGGCTTTAATTATAGCTCCTTGTTTACTTGTAAGTTTGAAAAAAAAATGCCCAAGACCAGGTGGGGTGACTCAGCAGAAACTTTATGAACACGCATAGTCTGTGTAGCAGCTCATGCAAAAGACTTTGCAGGGAAAAAGCAAATGAGTTTATATGTAGGAACATGTGATCAGGAAGATTTCCTGTCTTCACATTTAGTCTGAGTGTGGTACCCTCTGCCTCTTCCTTCAGCCCCCATCCCGAGCAGGCCTTCCTCTGAGCAGTGCTAAGGTGCAGGGTAGCTAAACTGAGGTTTATTGAAGACCACCAAGGAGTACTTCTGCCCTCCTTGGGAGTCTCTCCTTTGGCTGATGCTTTCTATGTGCAAGTTTGGAATGGAAAATGATTGTTGCAAAAATAAAGGGGGATGGTATCTTCTCTTGGAGCCGTGGGAGAGAAAACCTCCGTGAAATACAGTTAATACTGTTTCTCCAAAATATACATATGAATAGACTTACAAGTTAAAACTTTGAGGAATCCTGTGTTCCTTCTGTATTCTAGAGGATGATTTGTGTAGTTCCCATTGCTACAGTATGTAGACATACCCTAGCTAAATTAAGACTGTGGGTGAGGTTCGTCTACTCCTGCTCCCTTCTCAGATTGGAGGAGCAATTGCTTGTGGTATTCGTATGTCTACATTTGTATGATTTCACTCATTCTTGTGATGATACACCAAGGACAATCTAGTCAGATGTCTGGAAGGAGTTGTACTGTATTGATCAATATGACTTTTTAATATTTTTTTTAATACTCAGTTCCTAAAGCCTGGGATTATTTTGTCACATTTAATTATTTTTTGGGTTTAAGTTTCTTTTTGCGCTTTGTGCTAAGTGCCTGGGCAGGTGGCTAATTTCCATAATTCCAGACTCCTAGCGTGTTAGTGAAGATGGAGTAAGGCCTTGAATGGGCAGCACAGCAAGGCAGACTTGGAAGGAATTGGAGCACAAATGTGATACGCATATTGCAGCTTATCCCATTCTCTACTGAATGTAGAAATTCCTGCTCCAGCAAATGGCAGCTGTTTTGCTGCTGTATCATCTCTGGAAGTGGATTAGTAGTCTGCTGTGAAAGTGGTGGAAGAATCTTTGTGACTAGCTTTTTCTTTGTAAGAAAAGGTGTGAGGCTTTTGCTAATGATCATGTTGCTTGCAGAACTTTGACATCTAGCCTTCGGATTAGTCTGGCAGAGTCGTTGGTGCTTTGCTTTGTGCTGTTAGAAGAATGCTTGCAGCTGCAGGGGACAGCATCTAACCCAGTCCTGTGAAGCATCTTCCTTCCTGAGTAATGTCACTTCAGTCTTGTCTGGATTCATTGTCAGCTCTTTGTTAATCTTCCCTGACATCTTCATAGAATTTACTTTGTAGAAAATGAGATCGGCATCAAGAGTCCTTCTAGTAAGATGCTGGCAGTGTGAAGCACGTAGCTTCTTTTCAGTACTTTAAAAGGTGCTGAGGAAGAGAGAGCAAGCACGGGTCCTGGAGAGAGTAGTATTGTTTCTTAGTGCTGTTTTGGTGCCTGTACCTGTACTTTTGGAAGTTCGTGGTGTGATACGATCAGTGGACAAGACTGATGAAGTGGTTCAACCTCTCTGGGACAGATCATCAGTTCTGTCTCCGACAAACAGTTGTCTAAGCAGTTTCTTCTTTGCAAGAGGAAGAGAGCTCTCTGTAGGCATTGCTTGGTTCCAATATTAAGTTTGTCAGGGCTAGGCCACATACCAGTTTACAGTCTGGAACGGTTTTGCAAGCTGTGCTTTGGAGCCTAGGATACCAGCAGAAGGGCTGTAGGCTTGAGAAGGGCCTTGCCATCATACTGTAACCAACAAGCTCTCTCTTCCCCACCACTAATTCTGAGGTTCCCTCCTTTCACTAGCTTGTGGGAGCAGTAGGCAGTTTGGGAGACAGTAAGCAGCAGAGGGACATGGGAAGCTTCTGAGGTGAGTCCAGGGTGCAGAAATATACGGAAGCCATTGAAGGCTTATCAAGAAGCAGGGCTGAGCTGTAGAAAGTGAAGAAGCTAGATGGAGGGCCCCATTTAGTGAGATTAGGTACACAAGGGGAGCCAGTAGTCTGAATACAGCAGGTGGGCATGTTCCTTGGCCATGTCTCATTTTAAGCCTTTTTTTCTGCCCTGTGCTGGGTTTAGCATTGCTGTTCGGTGAATTTCCCGTGGTTTTGAATAGATTAGAGATCCGGTGGCTGCTTTTTGTAAGCCACGTATATCTGTGAAAATACGGTCAAATTTGGCCAACTTGTAAGCTTGGAAAAAATCTGTTTTCTCTTTCTCTGAGTTGCTTTATAGTTTGGTAGTTGCAAATATTATATCCTCTCTGGTGTTTCTTGAGGCTTTGGATGACTGTGGGCACTGACCAGACTTGTCACAGAAGAGGTGAATACACTCGTAACTTCTCTCAGTTTCTTTTTGAGGCTGGACTACACGTGTACCCTCTCTGCAGCGATGAGCATCTTCTAGGCTGGCGCTGAAGGGCCAAACATGCTTTTCCTTCAGTCACAACTGCTCCTCCTTCTGCTTCAGAAGGGAGTCTTTTGAGCCTAGCATTGACAGTGACCTCTCCTCTCTGATGGGCGCAAAGGCAAGGTGTGAGAAAATGCTGCTTCGTTCACATGTAGTAGGCATGAGAATGAGATACGGGCAGCGCCTGGAGCTGGTTGTGTCCAGGGAGTCTGGAAACTTGGTAGAGCAGAGATGGAAATCGGAAAGGAGGAGAGACAAAATTGCCTACAAACTAGGGAATGTGGCAAAGGATGTGATGGGGAGCCTATTTGCAAGGGAGAGATGGCACAGAGAAAAGACACAAAGGGCCAAGACTGGGGGGAGGAGGAAAGAACCAGATCTGCTAGGGGCTGGGAATTGAGGAGATATACCTAGAATTAGCAGAACAGATGGGGACAAGAGCATGGGGTGTGGACAGATAGAAGCGTGGAGGAGAGGAGATGAATGTTACGTAGCTGAGGGAATGAAACAGTGCACAGCCACTGCAACAGAGGATAAAGGGGCTGGGGCATGTGGGTAAAGAGCTTGGGGCTGGGTCTTGGTGCAGGAGAGGGGGAATTATAACAGGCCAGAAGGATAAAGGCAAAAGGGGAATGAAGCTTGAAGTGTCAGGCAGAAAGCGTCACCACATTCCCTCCAAAGCCTAGAAATATTAAAGCCAGTATTTCTAAATTTTGCTGTGTGTCTGATATCAGCACAAGAATGTGACCATATCTGGCAAAGAACCTCACCCCCTCTAAGGCCAGAGGAAGGTGACACACTACTGTTGCTGTCATTTATCATCCTAGCTGCGGTGGCAGAGATCTGTGCAGTGGATCTTAAGATTGCTGATGACCAATGTGGGTGTCAGTATGATGCCACATGTTGGAATTTCTGTTTGCTTTTTTTAACAAGTAGTTCCGTGAGCAGCGGAACTAATGAAGCCTGGTTTCCAGCGGCTCTCTCCTGTGTGGATTCTCTGATGTCTAATCAAGGGTGAGCTTACTAGCCTTTCCCTCAGCAGGGGGCTCCAAGAGGGTCTCTCTTCTTTCCCCAGCTGCGTATTTTTATGAGACTTGTGATGATGTTAAGATCCTTACCGTTTCCCAGATTTGGTTGAAATTGGCTTATAATCTCAAAACTCTTAAGGAGGACAGGTGCACATGCACATCCACATGCACACGCAGTTTGTACACATAAGCTTTGCTTTTGTATATGAATGCTGTGCTTGGAGGTTAGCAAATGTCAGAATTAAGACTGACCACGTGCCTCAGGATATAATAAGGTAAAAACTTGCATTATGGTAAGTTCTCTCCCTTCTGCTGAGATGTTGTAACTGTGTATGTGTGCGTGTGCACTCTCAGCTCATCATAGTGCCAAGCAGGAGGAATTAACAGTGGAGTTCTCTAGTCATGAGTTTTAATTTTAGCACATGTTACTTGCATGTCAATGGAATGAGTGTGTGCAAGAGAATGAGGGAAGCAGTTACAGTTTCAGCTGGAGAGAGAGAGCTTCGAAACTATTCTGTTGCACCTCTTATCTGATCGTGCCTTAATTTGGCCCCATTGAGTCAATGCACTTTGATACTATCCTTGATTATGTGATTATGGTTATCGTGTACAGGATGGCCTGTCAGGGTCCTGCATGTTTACTCAAAGAACCTGAAAGGAGTATTCTATTTAAAAAAAAACACAAACAAACAACAACCAAAACCAAATAACAACCAAAACCAAATACATTGACATGGGGTTGCAGAATTGAGAAGGCCTATTTGGGGAATGCATTTGACTGCTAATCTGAGGAACAGTGGATTGTGTTGCCTCTGCCACAGATTTGCTGTGATATCCTGCAGCCGTGTGGTACAGGTCTGCAGATAATCTTGCCTCAAAGCGTGTGCAAATGCGAGTTAGATCTAGTCTTCAGTGGATTTGCATTTGCCGCAGGCTTAAAATGACCACAGGCAGTCATCCTGAAATAATTAACATTTGGTGTTCCCAAAACTGTAATGTCTTCTTAAGTATCGTTGAACAGTCCTCTGTTACATGTGAGATCCTGTTTTGCTTTGTAGAAAAGCATTGCATCTCATAGCTGTAGCGTAGAAATCTATAGGAGCTGTGATTTGAATGTATATTATATGAGTTTTCCTTTAAAGGCAATAGGTATCAGTTTGGGCACCCAGAATTGGTGGGTATGTCTTGTCTTACCGTGTTCTGCTCCTCTGTCTTTTGTCGCTCCCTTCCCTTAGAAAAAATAACCCAGGGACATGGTGGGGCTAGCTGAGCGCTTACGGAGCGCTGACACTTTGGTGGTGGGCACAACAGACGAGTGATTCTGCTTCATGAGGTTGGAATTGCGCGTGGTCGATGGGCTTTGAGGCTGCACACAGTGTGGTGGTGAAAATAACGGAACACTTGCTTGTTAAGTGTCTGTCTGTGCAACATAATAAGGCTGCGGTTCTGTGGGAGCAGTCAATAAGGCTGTATCAGAGCGTACCTGCATTGCGGAGCCAAATTATGGTGACATTGACAACCTTAATTCTGGCATTTCCAAATTTGCTAATGCATTCTCACAGACCTTTTGTATCATTTTGAATTTAGCTTTTGCATGTTATCACTATACTAGGAAACACCTTACTGTGTTTTATTGTTTTGTTGGTCTTTTTTGCTAACGGTGACTGATTTCAAAAATCAGCAGGCAGGGGTTTAGGCCTGATGTTCAATGATTTGGAGGTCAACAGAAAGTCACAGCTGATAATTTACATATAGAAGCAATATTGTTGGATAGCTAAAACAAAAAACCCAAACCATATATATGTATATAGAAGCTTTATGTTGTTGCTAAACTGAAGCTATTCAAGCAAAATTATTTTAATACAGCCCAATGGAAGACTTAGCCTTTTGGGTTGTACTGTGTGACTTCTCCAGCAGCCAGGGACTGAGGCCTAGGTGTTGGGACACAGTGGGAAATGCTGTCAGACAGAAGTGTCCTGTTGGATACCATTGAATGGTTTTGATCTAAAGATAAGGAATATGAAGAAACAGTATCCTGGAAAGCAATAACTCTGAAAAAGACTTTTAGGAATTAAGTGACATTATGTGCGCTCCTGGTGCAGGGCTGTGACAGAAGAGGGTAAAGGCGACTGTTGAAAGCCTAAATGCTGCAGTCATTAAAAGAAGACGGGCAACTTGTGCAGCATGCTGAAATACCACAAAATTCTGGGTCTGGTATTTTTAAGATCATTCAGAAAAACGGACAAAATGCAGGAATACTCTCAAATCTGAAAACTGGAAAAGTGCTTTATGGTGAGAGTGTTTAAAAACACTTGCTGCCTTGCCAGGGCAGTATGCTTTTGTGCAGCCTCATCAAGCCACCAAAATGACTGAAGGCGTGTGGAAATAAGATGACTGAGATCTCTGAGCATAGCTGATAGATTTGATAGCATACATGCCAGTAGTGTAAATTGGTAAGTGGAAGCATGGTGGTAACTTTTGAATCTGAGTTGATGCTGGGTGTGGAAGCAGAGGTACAATTCATATGCTTTCATTTGGCATCTTCATACTTGCTGGCTTTATTTAGGTCTTAACCTGAGTTTTCTAGCTGTGTATCTTGGATGTTAGTTCTGTCGCTTTCTGCCTTTACCAAAATCCTAGCCAGAAAATGTTTAACTTTGCCATTAAAAAAAAATCGGGGAATACGAGGGTTAAATTAGCATTTATCATGAACTGTGCATCCATTATTATGCTATGCTTGCATTAGTTACTTCATTAACTCTGCATTGCAAAGGCAGTACATTTCTTTCCTTGCTAAATGAACTGCTGACTCTGACAACCACAACCTAAACTTATTCTTATCATCAAGTTTAACTTCAGACCTTCCTGATTTGAATTTTTTTTAAAAAAAATTGTGGTCTAACTTGTATTTGTAGCCTAACAGAAGGAGCAAGGGCTCAATTAACTTCTAAAACTAATATCAGTAGATACTAGGAATTTGAATTCTCATAGCCGTGTAAAAGCTTACATAGTTTTCACAACTGTGATAGTGATTAATTAAGCACTTGACTGAAAAATGCTGTTAATCCACGTTAGGCAAATTTTACTATGAGTTGGTATTTCAGATGGTATTTTATCTCATAACATCATCTGATGAATGAGGCGGAACATTCCATGAAAAGTGGAAAAAAATATGGCACTGTGTGCCACAGAGCTGTAGTCTCGTTGCTATAAGCATCATTTTGTTTATGACTCATCATGATGACTTTCATATGGGAGCAGAATTAGAATTGTACATCCACCTTTTACTGGCATTTCATGATTTTTGAGGGTGTCTCTGTCTTCTAACACGAGCATTCTCTGAACGTCTTTATTTTCCTGTGGATTCCCTATGAAAAGAAAGGATTACAAACATTGGGAGGGGTTACTTTTGATTTCTGGCATATGGCTGGGTACTAAATTAACTATTTGTATGAACCTCTGTGTTATTACGAATATGTTCTCCTAGGCTGTCTAAATTTACAGTGCCATAACAAGCAGCTGTAGGGATGTTGTGTCACACAGTCAATGGGAATGCTGCAGTCATTTCCTGTAACTCGCTCTCAGAAAGAATACAGTGAAAGTAGTGGTAGTTTAGAAGCACAGTGGGGAGAAAAGATTAAAAATGGATATTAAACAGAGGGAAAAAAATCAATTATTTCATATAGCAGGTTTTGTTCATGGTTGGCAAGGAGCACTGCCAACTTTTCTTCTCCCTAGCCAGAAGAATTTCACTGAAGTAGAACAGTAAAATGCTGCTACTGTCAGATGCGGTGATCTCATTATCCATATAGATTTAACATTTTTTTGAATCCATATTTGCCCACTAGAGGGCTGATTGCTTCTTCCCCTTTAATATTTGATGTTGTCTGAGACAGAATGTGAAGCCCTTAATTAAATGGATCGTTTGTTCCCTTGAAAATGCCTGAGACCACACAATACAAAACTCTCTGAAATGCAGCTTTCTGCTGTATTCCAGGGCTGTTTTTAACTCATAAGGCTCATGAATTTCTTAATGCTACATAGCATTCCTGCCCTCTCAGGGCTGATGCTAATTAGATGATTGGAAAATGAGTCCTTACAAGACTTTTTTTTAAAAAAATGTTGTTTGAAAAACAATACTGGAACGTTTATAGCTGCTAAATTCAGACAAGAGGGGTTTGGTTTTAGGGGTGGGTGGGTTGGGGGGTTTGCTAACTGTCAGATTTATCTTCCATTTTTATGCAAGTGTCAGAGAGGTTTTGAAATACGTTCTTTGTAATTTTAATCCAAAACTGGAAAAGGACGCTCAGTCTGTTTCTCTTCATTAAAGTTTGTTTTTGGGAATTTCTGACCTGAAAGCAGGTACCTGACAGAGCAAATAAATACAGGAACGGTTGCACAGAAGTTATGGAAAGTAGATGGCTTTATGGCACTGCAGATCTAATGCATGGGACTGCTTAGATTTGATGACATAGTAAAGTTCATGAATTCTTCAGAACAGACTAAACTGTTTAAAATATATTGTCATGTGTACAGCACAGAAGAGATTAGTGCCCAGCATCGTATTTAAATGAGAGCAAGACTTTTGGAAAGGTACTTCTCTCAGAAAGGTAGCTGGATTCTCAGAATACTGATTGTAGGGGCCAAGTGATTGAGACCATACTATAGCCTCCGAGTATTGTTCCAAAGATGCATTATTCTCATGGTTGGAAAGATCCTGTTTCCCCTTGGATTTTTTAACTTCTACAGTCAGTTATTGTTTCTCATCATATACCTTTCTTTGCTCATAAAACAAGCCCCTAGTAATAGATATTTTTCTCCCTGCATAGATTTATATGGGTATTGACCAAGTTATCTTTTAAGCCTGTCTCCAAACCTAGACTGGGCTCAGTGAATCTTTACTGCAAAGCCGATTTTCCACATGCCATCATTCTTCAAGTTTGCTGAACTTGTCTGAGTTTTTCAATAATTGCTGACTATGTGGACTTTACAATTAGACATGCTGCTGCAAGAATAGTCGCACCATTCCAGTTTACAAAAATCATACCTGCTATTCCCCTTGATGGGGGGTTAGCTAATATGGTTAGCCGTGTTAGCACAGCATCGCACTGGGGGCTTGTTCTCAGTTGAGTGGTTTGTTATCGGAGGACCGACGGTGTCCTTGGACAACTGGAACAGAGTTCAGTTGAGTGTAATGGAAGGAAGCGTCTGCTGAGAAAGAGCTTGATAAGAGTCATGCGTGGGAGTGTGCCCTAATGGTGTGCATTAGCAGGGGACTGGACTTGGCGACTCAGAGGTATTTTTCAGTTCATATTCACCTCAAAGTTTTTTCTAACGTTGCTGCTTTCAAGGATACAATCCTTATCCCGTAAGTGTGACTTGTTAACTGCAAAATGCATACGCTGTATTCAGGTCTAGCTTTAAACATTTTGGAAAGTCTGGGACAAACTGTACAGGCGTTTGGAGATAGTTGGGTTTATAAACAAAGAGTGATTTTTTTAAAAAAGATGATTCTGATGTTCCTTTTGACTCCTTGCATCCCTAACAGACCTAGGGATAAACAGCCAAATTGCTTCTGTGTGTTGATTCCAGAAGGGATCGTTGTGCATGTGCAGGGACTTCATGTAAGGCTGTATCTAGTGTGCTTGTTCTGTTAAGGTTTGCGATTAAAGTGGATTAAGAGAAAGATGAAGATAGGAAACATGGGAGCAACCGTTAGAGACGATAATGATTGTAAAAGAACAGTGATGGAGAGGAAAGAATGTAGTGACAGGTGTGTGTTAGAGTGCTGGCTCGGGAGGCATGGCTTCCAGTTAAATGCTTTAAAATCAGGCTGTGGCTTGGAAGGGCCTGTGGAAGTTAAGGTAGGTGCTGGGTAAATATTACCTACATGACATACGCTAATCAGACTGCACACTTCATAAAGCTTCTGGCTCCAGCGTAAATAATCACAACAGCAGATGTAATGAAGTATCTTCCTGAAGACCAGGATCCATTCTTTGTGGCTTGTAATACCTGCAGAGGCTTTTGTCACTGAGCAGTTTTGTAAACACTTGTAAAACTTGAGGAAATTCCCAGACAAAAACATAAGTCAGCCTGCTGTGAAGGCTAAATTCATATCAGCCAGACTTCTGGGTGGCATTCTTTTGTTCAGATGTGGCCTTGGAAGTTCCAAGTGCAGGTTCAGTTTGGTCTTGTTTAATCAAAAAGTCTGCAAATGGAAGAACTAAGTTCAGAGAAACCTTAACTCTGCCCCTTGGTTGGCACATATGGGGGCGGGGGGGTGGGTGGGGAACAACCAAAAACAAACCAGCAAAACAGTCCGGTAACTTGGATGCAGCTTCTGTCTCTCTGTCAAATTATCAACCACAAAAGCTTTTACCATCTTGAATTGTGAAACAGTGCAAGCTTCTCTTAACAGCCTGGTGTCATGATGGAGGAACAGTTTTTAACAGCAGCATCCATAGCAGATAGATGCCAACTGCTTCTTCCTGTTCAAAGAGTCTGTGTTACCAAATACATTTCTGATCATTATGGGAACAGATGGATCCAAACTCCTAGACAAAACATTTTGCATCACATCAGTAAGGTTGAAATGATGAAAGCCCATTAGACCAGTGAAATACCACATTTAATATCCAGAGTGTCTTTGTGAGACCCACTAGGAAAGCAGCACTGCTGTTATTCTTGGCATTTTGTATTCTAAATACTCGAGTGTCTCCTCCAGAAATGGGAGCAGAGTTAAGTGGGTTTGGTCATAACTGCTTTTGCAGACTTTGCAGTACACGGAATTAACTTTTATTATGAAGATGAACCTTAACCTGGAACTTCCAGGTCTTCCAACTTTTTTTTTTTGACTGAAATAAATCACGGATGAACAAAGTGTTTTTTGTCTGGGAATTATTATTCCTGTCCCCTTCGGATCACTGTTGGAAAATTTCCAGAGCGCTGCCCTGTCTCCCTTGTAAGCCTAATAAATCAACATCTTTGGTTCTTCCAAAACCTTTACTTGTCTGGCTGCAAGGTATCGTTTGGTCTCTTCTGCCAGTTCCTAGCTTAAGTTTCTCCCCCCGGGACTGGAGTACTTGCAGCCAAGCACAGTGTCCTGGGTGAAACCTCCCCAGAACCACACAGTGAGGAAACATCCCTTCTTCACTCAGTGTGGCAGACCCCATCCAGTTAGTTGGTACCTGTTGGGGCTTGCCCCCGTGTGACACTGTCTCTTCCCCTCGCCCCGGTCCCAGGTGCCGGATGTGTTCGCTGACCTTCTACTCCAAGTCGGAGATGCAGATCCACTCCAAGTCCCATACGGAGACAAAGCCACACAAGTGTCCTCACTGCTCCAAGAGCTTCGCCAACAGCTCCTACCTGGCCCAGCACATTCGCATCCACTCAGGGGCCAAGCCCTACACGTGCAGCTACTGCCAGAAGGCCTTCCGCCAGCTCTCCCACCTGCAGCAGCACACACGGTAAGGGCCGGAGGAGGCTGGGGGCCCTCCGCACTGCATGTTGCTGTCGTCCCAGCATGCTGTGAGCACCCTCCGTGGGCGGCTGCCTGGGGACTTTTTTCCGCAGGCTGGTCAGGTCTCGTACACGACGAACCGGCAGTGGTGGTATCCGACGTGTGAGACTTGTCACTTGCTGTGAGGGGCTGGGTATGCACAGAGGTTAGCACTGCTCACCCTAAGGGGCGTCCGCAATGGAGTGACGCTTTCTGACGGAAGGTAGGGCTGGTTGTGTCAGTGTGAGAGTAGAGTGGGTGTAGGAGGACTGTTCCCTGTCACCCCAGCATAGTTCTGCCAAACGTCTCAGTCCAGGCTTGCAGCCCCACTGCTGTTTCAGCCGTAGGCTTCCCACACACAGCTCCGCCAATGCCCCTCAGTCCAGACTCTATAGTTCCTCTCTCTGGATCCTCCCCCGGTGCAGACAGACCATGGTCTCTTGAATCCAAGGGGAGCATGGTTTGAGACCGAGCGAGCTCGTGCCGTGTCTGGAGTTCCTCCATGTAGCAGATAGCGTGGTGCTGTCCCACCCCCTTTGTGCCCTCATTCCATCAGCACTAGCCAGATGGCGGTCATGTCCAACTGCTGCTGCTCCTCCTCCTCTTCGGCAGGATCCACTCCAAGCTCCACACGGCGATTGTCAAGCCGCACAAGTGTCCTCACTGCTCCAAGAGCTTCGCCAACACATCCTACCTGGCCCAGCACCTCCGCATCCACTCGGGGGCCAAGCCCTACACCTGCCGCTACTGCCAGAAGGCCTTCCGCCAGCTCTCCCACCTGCAGCAGCACACACGGTAAGGGCCAGAGGAGGCTGGGGGCCTGGCCCTGGCCCCCCCGCGCTGCCGGCATGCACCTGTGGAGCACGCGCGCCAAGCATGCGGGGGGCGGGCGGGGAATGCGGCCGGCTGCACCCTCAGAAGGAGGTGACCCACCAGAGTGGACGGAGTGGAGGCTGCGCAGGAGACACTGACCACGTCAGGGCTGAGGTGGGCACGTGCTGTCCCTGGGGATCCTTGGTCTTGCACCGCGGGGGGCACAGAGAGAGAGAGCGATAGAGAGAGAGGCATTGGCCGTAGGGGATCACAGCCTGGCACCACGGGGGTTGGACTGAGTGTGTGGAAGCTTCTCCTGGCATTGCAGGGGGACAGGGACAGATGAACACTGTAGGTGATCTCAGCCTGATGATGTAAAGGGAAGAGCATTGGTGTGTCTATCCTGAGAAGGAACCTGCTTGCTTGGTACTGCAGGAGCAAGAGAACAGACTCTTCTTGGTCATATGGGACTCCTGGGCTTGGAGCGGGGAGCCTGGACCTCCAGACCCCTTCCCAGCCCATTTTCAGGTGGCCCGTGTGCCAAGCTGGCCAGGCGTTCATAAGCTTTTGCTCCTCAGTCCTAGCCACTCTCTGAAATCTGCTTGACTGCCTGTCTTCTCTAACTTTTGTAGCTGGACACAGGAGCTGGGCAGAGCTCTCTTTGTCCAGATAGAACAGCATCTGGAGGCAACATCATCCCCTTCCCTGCTCTCCTGAGTGGCTGTGAGATTTGATCACAGCGTCAGGCCCTGGCAGTCTGCCCTGCCTGCCTGCTCACTGCCTCTCGTTTGTGCTCTTCCTCCTCAACAGTATCCACACCGGGGACCGACCCTACAAGTGCGCTCACCCTGGGTGTGAAAAGGCTTTCACCCAGCTCTCCAACTTGCAGGTAAGAGCCTGGACTTGTTCTGCTCGCTGGTGAGGGTGGCAAGGGTGGCTGTCAAGTGAGGGGAGAGGCTACTTGCCCTGTGGTGGAGGAGATGGAGAAATTGGGGCAGCTGGGAGGAGAGTGAAGGAATACAGAGAAGCTGTTGGAGCCCTGGGAAGAAGTGAGATTGCTGGCTTTTGTGGCACTAGTGATCCAAAGAAGTCGTGTAAACAGTCACATCCTGTAAAATTGTAAACTTGGCTTGAAAGCGGTGAGACCTTGGTAAAGTTCCTCCCATCTGTGCCGCAGAGTTTTTTAGCTTAGCTGGGGCCAGGCTTTTGCTAAAGATCATGCAGAGTGAAACCTGGATATCTGATTGCGGGTTTTGTTTGTTTTACAATGAAATGGAGGGCATAAGAGTAGGGATTTAGGGAAGCAGAGGTGGTGTGCCCTGTTGCAGTGTCCTGGAGGAGGGTGCGCCAAACGGCAGAGAGCTGTAAATGGCTGTGAGCAGTTAAAGCAGATCCTGCCCTGAAGGGCAGTGGCAGATGGGGGGAGCAAGCACGTGGTGAGGCAGAAGAGAGAAGAGGAAAAGACTGAGAAAGGATTGTGTGGAGACTGAGAAGATGGAGGTTGTGGAGCGTTAGGAGACTCTGCTCTTTATGTGCCTGGTATGCCTCAGACAGAAAGGCATCTGTGGGGAAGACGCGGTGGGCTGGAGGGAGAAGCTCTGTCCCCTACACCAGGAGCCAGGCATATCTCTCAGCAGGCAGGGGCACAGGGAGCTTGGAGCCGGGCTGGAAGGGGGTGTCGGAGGTAAAGCCTTCGCCAGTACTAATACTCGCTCCCTTCCCTGCACTTGCTTTTTCTCCACCCCCCTGCTGTCCCTCAGTCCCACAGACGGCAGCACAACAAAGACAAACCTTTCAAGTGCCACAACTGCCACCGTGCGTACACGGATGCTGCCTCGTTGGAGGTACACCTGGCTACACATACAGTGAAACACGCCAAGGTCTACACCTGCTCCATCTGCAGCCGGGCCTACACCTCGGTGAGTGTTTGCTGCGCTGGGGGGTAGCAGAAGCCGACGTGCTTCCACGGGAGTAGCTCCTCCAGATCCAACAGGAGCAGCCCCCTGAGCTGTTGTGTCCCTCCCTGTTGGTTTTGGCTCTTGAGAACGCCGTCCCCTCCTCTCACGCCGTTCTTCCCGTTGCAGGAGACGTATCTGATGAAGCACATGCGGAAACACAACATCCCTGACCCACAGCAGCAGGTGGTTCAGGCGCAAGCCCAGGCCTCTCAGCAGCAGCAGCACTTCCAGCCACAGGGTGGAGGGGCGGCAGGGGGCCCTTCTGGAGACACTAACCAACCCAACCCTCCTCCCCAGTGCTCCTTTGACCTGACTCCTTACAAGACTTCAGAGCATCACAAGGACATCTGCCTCACTGTCAGCACCAGCGCCATCCAAGTGGAGCACCTCTCCAGCTCCTAGAGAGACCTCAACCCAGGGAGCAGAAAGCCTCTTGTGCATAGCCTGCGCCCAGGGGCACCGCCTGCGCAGCGGCTCTCCTCGTGCAACAGTCTCCGGCCTCTCCTCCTGCAACAGCCTCTTCTGGCCGTGTAACCCTGTTCATGGCAGCCCCTTGAACAGCCTGTCTCAAGGGGGTGCTCCTTCTGTGCAACAGCCTGCCTGGTAGGAGGATGCTTCCTTGTGCAAGAGCCCCTTTCCTGTGCTGGGATCACTTCCTCATGCAAGAGCCCCCCTTTCAAACCCAAAGAAAGGCCCCGGTTTTGCCTTCTCTCACTGTAGGATGTGTATGAAGGGGGGGTGCGTGTCGAGCCACGCATGGTGGATGGGATGGAGAGACGGTCCTTGTACGTACAGGGGCTCGGACACATGTTTTCAGCAGGCCACAGAAGAAAGTGGCAGGGTTCACAGCTGGATGGGATTCTTTGAGGATTTTCTTGAGTGTCTAAGGGAGAAATATCCATTCCTGTCCCTCCTGCTTGTGAAAGGGAGGAGGGGTCGCTCGTCCTGCCCCAAGGACTGGATGGGAGAAACCTTCTCCCCAGTGGAAGGTGAGACCAGTGAGGGGGGAGAGGTGAGGCATGTTCTCTGGGCCGGACAGGTGCTTGCACTGCCCGAGGGCTGTGGAGTATTGCACTCTTTCTCCTCCCCTGGTGGAGAGCAATAGAGAGGAGTCTGTCTGAACTGGCTGCTGCCTCTCTCTCCCAGCTGTCTGAGCAGCACGATGGCCAAGGCCCCGTAGGAATGTGGGTTCCTGCTCATTGCTCTTCCTGCCTGTTGTGGATGATGTCCTAGCAGCTTGTACTCCTCCTTCTCTCCCTCCTGCTTCCCCCCCACCTCCTCAGAAAAGCCTGCAGGCATCAACAACAAACCAAAAAGCAACTGGAGGGAGGGTAAGAGACTGCCAAAATAATCATCACCTTTCTCTCTACTCCCTTTCCTGAAAGGCGGAACGACAGCAGTTCTGACTCTCACACACCTGTCCTGCCCCCAGTTTCCCAAAGGGAAGGAGGAGGAGGAATAGACGAGTCTTTTCAAGGAGCCGGCAGGAGGCAGGGAAAGGCTAGCTTCTCCTGCTCACCTCCCAGCAGAGCGCTCTCCCAGGCTCCCTCTTGCCAAGACGGGCTGGACTCACATGGCAGTGGTGGCCTCTTCTGGACCCTGGTCATGGGAGAGAATCCCCAAAAGGTGGACAGTGGAGAGAAGGGGATGAAGATCCCCACAGAGAGACCAATCTAATGAGAAGAGGGAGCCAACAAGAATAAACTGAAGGCCCCTTGAATTTATATATATATATATAAATATCTATTCCCCACCCCTGGCCCGCTCTGTCCTTGCTGTAACTGTTTCTATCTCTGTGTTTATAAAACGCATTATCCTGGCGAATTTTTATTTTCAATCTGTTTGTTTTTCCCTTTCTCTTCGTCTTCAATTCTCCTTCCCTTTTTATTTTATTGGTCCACATGACTACCAGTCTTGTGTGTCACTTGTTAGTTTCTTTGGATCATGGAGGCTGACTCGGAAGAGAATGAGAAGGCAAGGGAAAAAGCATGTGTTGTTGGGATTTAAAATCAATCACCCACCCAAAGCCTATAGAATCTCCCAGACTTCTGTATGAACAACCAATAGGGGCTTTTTTTTTTTAACCACCTTGTATAGAAATAAATTGGTGTAAAAGGCTCCCTGAAGGTGCTGCTGCAAGCACCCTGCCCCTGTGATGTGTGTTCCTTCCCCCTGCACCTGACCACGGCACGAGCATCGTGCTGCTGTGGGTCCCGAGCAGCTGTGCGGGCGGACACGAGGGTAGCACATCGAGGGTAGCACATTGCTGCCCCGGGGCAGACTTACGGTCGGTGCAAGGGAAGCGAGGAGCTCTGCCCTCTGTGCTCTGCCCTTGCGGAGCCTGTGGCAGAAACTTTATTTTCTTCTGCGTTTAGTCACCAGGGTTGGCTGCAAATGGTTGGAGTGTTCTGTAGATCCATAGGTTAGGTTAGAAGAAGCTGTCTGATCTGACTTCTGCTATTCACAGGTGACATTTCAACCCATTTATCCTATATTGAGCCCCAAGAATTAACATGTGTTTGATGTATGTGTTGACAAAATGCATTGGCTTGATTTTGAGGCACTGGGACACAGACAATCCCTTCCATTGGTAGCCCCCTGCAAGGGCTTCGTGTTCTCGCTGTTTAAATATTGAAACCTGATTTCTCCTTTGGATCTGTTTGGCTTTGGCTTCCAGTTTCTAGTTCTGGATATGTCCATCCCGCTGATAAAGAGAGCCTTAGAGCATAGTGTGGCTTTTTCCCCTGGACTGGTATTTAAACACTGTAATGTCACTTCTCAGTCCACTTTTTGACAAGCTAAATGGATGGAACTGCTTAAATCTTCCATTGTAAGGGATTTCCTCCAGCCCATGAATTATTCTTGTCTTTTCTTTCTACATCTTGTACAATTTTTCAGTATCTTGTAAAAATGTTCCTTTCAGAATTGAGTGTTCAAACCCCAGTGCCATGGACAAGGTCCCCCTGCCCTTTGCCTTAAGTCTGCAGAGGATTGCGTTCGTCCTTTTCTCGCAGCATTATACAGGAGCTCGCATTAGCTTCTTGTCTGGTGTGGCCCCTGGATCATCCGACGTCTCAGCTTTCCGTGATAGTAGTTCCCCCTTTCTACAGGTGTGGTCTGAGTTCTTGCTTCCTGGATACTTAATGTGAGGCTGTTTGAAGTCCAGTTTGTGTGAATGGACCTGGCTTCCTGATGGACCAGGTCACAACTCTTTCCCAGTTTTGTCGCCCACAAACTGTATCAGTTGTTATTTTTTACTTTGAGGTCCAAGTTGAAAATGCTATATTGCATCTGACCTACACTAACTTGAAAAGGATCATTCAGTGCAACTTTTTATTAGCTTCTTTTTGAGACTTGCAGGCTAGGCATTTCTTAATCCTCTTAGTATGTGATTATGTACAGTAAATCTTTTTGACTTATGGTGCTAGGTCAATGCCTTACAAAAATTTAAGTATGTTGCACCTATGCAGTCCCCTTTGTTAAACCAAATGTATAATGATGTCATCTAAGAATGAAATTAAGGTTTGGGGTTTTTCTTTCCTTTTTTTCTACAAAACCTCTATTTCATAAAATCTTTGGGTTAGAGGTTTTATTTTTCATTCACTAATTCTTCATCTCTACAGCTTTTCCATAATTTTGGCATCGAGTCATTTTATTTGCCTTTTGGGAATACTGTCATGAATGTCTTAAGGTATTTCTCTAATATCCCAAGTTTAATTAAAATTGGAATCAATGGGCTAGAGAGCTTGTTAGTGAACTCTTTTAGGATTCCTGTTTCTTTGCTGGCTTAAAAATATACATCCCTAGTAGACTGTCTGTTCTCCTGCTTTGATACTAAGGTACTGGATAGAAGTTGCTATTTTTGTCTGACTGCCACATCCCGTTTCTTTCTGAATATGGAATTGGAAGTATGTGTTGACTGATTTTCCTGTTCTGTGTCACTAGCATTTTCACCATTTGTGTCTAGTGATCAGTACTATGAGTAAGATTACTTCGTTTATTTTTTATTTAAAGAAAGGACGATCCAAAACCCCTTTCCTATTACCAGTAGTTCTGCTAGCCACAAAGATTTCCTTAACAGTTTTCTCTATTTTATAATGTCTAATTTATGTCAGTTGCTGTCTGGCCTTCCCCTTTTCCACATGTTAAGTTTCAGGGTTGGGTGTGTGTGTGGTGTTTTAATTGTTTCTTGCTCACACTTTCTCACTGAACCCAGGATGAGCTTTTACCAAAAGTTTTCCTCTTTCTTGATTGTGGAATTCGGGCTTTTTTGGCCACATAGTAAGTTTTTCTTACAGAAGACTTTAATTCACACGTTTCTGCCTTACTTCTTTTTTCTCATGGACAACCTGCTTAATAGTTTTGCTCACCTTGGAAATTAGCACAGACTCAGCACAGGTTTATTACTGCCTGTGGCTCTCCTCTGCGTGTCCATATTCTATATGGACAGCACAAAATTGCCAGTTTCACTCAAGTTATTATCTTGTCTTGTATCTATCACCTTGAAGTGTGAAAAGTTGACTTGTTTTAGGTGCAGTGTCTTGTATTAAGAAAGCTACAGTTTTAAAAGTTGGAAAGATGTTTTGCCGACTGGTTAAATTCCCTGGGGAATGGCTCACAAGTTAAAATTCCTTGCAGTGGTTTTTCATTTTGTATGTTAAAGGTGCTTGAAATCACCTTTCCTCATCCCGGGTTTGACGTGGTGTTTTCTAATGGCTGCTATCCTTCCCCTTCTTGGAATCTACTACCTAGCATGGGGATCCACATGTATTTTCAGGCTGTACAATTCTTGTGTTACCAGTTATTTCAAAGGTATTACTGCTTGTGTTTGTGCAGTTTGCTGCTGCTTCTATAGCTTTTACTGTTGCCCAGGAAGAAACTGATGTTTTTTCACTAAGGGACTTTCCCATCGAGTTTCAGAAATGCCACTTTGTTCCAGGCTTTTTTTTCTCATAATCAATGAGAATTTCTTACTTCTCTGTTCACCCAGAGTGCTGTTGCTGGTGTAGAAGTAATTGAAGATTGCTCTCATTATCTTTGACACTTATTTGAGTTTGGATTAGGTCTTCTGTTTGGATTCCCAAGGCTGTTTAACATATTCAGAATGCTTCAGGTGGTTTAAAAAGTATAGTTGCTACCTGCGGGATGCAAAGTGTTGTATCTGTACAAAATTCTTCCCTGTTGAGATGAAGCCCCAGGTTCCACAGCCTGCAGCTTTTCAGCTTTGTGCACTCGAGGCAACAATGGTTTAATTATTGAACTCCCACTCACAAGAGTGGAAGATCCTCTAACGAGATCCCATGGTCCTTCCTTTTCAGCTCCCTGAATTCTTTGACCCTGCATTTTCTTTGTGATGCCTGTCCATTTGTTTCCGTATGTCTGTACCCAAGGAGACTTGACAGCAACTTTGGAGTTTTGTATTAGGTTGCATCTTGTATCTTTGCTGGAAGGTGGTAGCGCTTTTTCTTCTTGTCCTTTACCAAATTGGTTGTCTGTTCTTAGCTGGATTTTGCAAATTGTTGTTGCTTTAAAAGGAAACATCACGTAGGCTGGAAATCATTTAGAAAAGTCGCCCGCAAACAGAACTGAATCTCAGCCGTGACTAATGATAGTATTGCTGGTCTATAATTCAGTTAAATCTTGAAGAAAGATTTAAGACTTTGATAATTTAAAGCCTTATGGTTAATCAGCCATGTCCCTTTTTAAGAGTTTGTTTTGTTGGTTATCACTGCCATGAAAACTGCCATTCTATTTTACTCCTTTTTTTTGTTGTTGTTTTAAATCCATAGGGTCTTGTTATAGCTTTGTTCAGTACATTAAAGTCTTCTGCTATAAGAACTCTTTTTTTCTCTTTTGTAATGAATTACAGGCCATGATCAAGTCACTGTATTCATCTTTCCAAACAGCTAAAATTAAATTCAGCTGGTTTAGGTGTCTCACAATAAGGCTTGGCTGCATCGTGTAGTCCTTACCTGTTGCCTTTCTTTTTCCCTTATGAACGGCCAGGCCAGGCTGTGTAGTGCTCAGCTGGGAGTCTCGCTGCGTCAGGCCTAGACGGTTATCTTGAGCCTCCAAACTTACATTGCCATAAAAGGGTATGTAGTTCTTCTAATGAGATCTTTTTCTTTAAATTAAACCAAATAGCATTATGTTTCTCTTCTTAGCTGAGTGCAACCCCGATCAATTACACTGTGATTTTACCAAACCAGTGTTAGGTTAACTGGCTTACAGCAACCTGGATGATCCCATTTACTTTTCAAATACTTTTTTTAAAGTATTTTCTGGTCTTCTGGAACACGTTCAGAGCTCCAAAGTTGTTTGGAAAAGAAAGCCCATTGCTTCCATCTGCTTGCCAGATAATTCTTTTAAAATTAATGATTGTCAGTTTCTAGCTATGCAACTCCTAGGATGTTTTATTGAATGGGTGGAACTAAACTTCTTCCTAAATCTCATTGGCAATAGGTAATATTTCATTATTTCACAGATTTGTCTACATCATCCAACTTTCTTCCTAATATAGAATATAATTATGAGATTCTGCCTGTCTTCTATATTTTTATTGATTATTTTATCATCTTTATATCAACTAAAGGATATATATCATGTTTAGGATTTTCTTCTAATACTTTGCAGGTAATGTACCCAAAAGCTGCCGAAGTTTACTAGTGCAGTTTCAGA
Organism: Falco punctatus; assembly: GCF_963210335.1. NCBI lineage: Eukaryota > Metazoa > Chordata > Aves > Falconiformes > Falconidae > Falco > Falco punctatus. The sequence goes on from NC_137585.1 coordinate 1,017,659, forward strand.
ACATAGAATGAAATTGCTCTGTACGCTTCCTTAACTACAAGATAGGTACCTGTTCAATCGTCATTTCAGGTACAACAGATTAAATTTGTGTGCATGGTTTCTTGTTTCTGTATAGTAGAACACCAAAGTACTAGAGAGATGTAGTAACTTGGTCCAACAAACATTTCGATTTCATGTAGTGTCTGTGTAATGAATGGAAAAAAAAAACTGCAAGAAAAGAAATCATGACACCAAAGAACTAGAGTCTATGCCTAGTTTTGCTCCTGAATTAGGGTATGTTGTTGGAATGTGGACACAGCTATAATTTGGGGCCTTTGGCATCCTTTTTCATTTATAAAGCTGATTAACCATCCTGGGGGCAAGTGCTGCAGATCAGTTGCTTGATGTTTGTAAGAATGAAGTGTGGGTACATCTAGTCTTTCCTGAAGAGAAGGAAATACAGAGCAGGCACCTCTGAATGGAGAATGTTAAAGGGTGGGAAGAGCTGAATTTGTATCTCTACAGCAAAAAGGGAACCAACAGGACTCTGAAGTTGTAAGCCTCCTGCTGGTGTACGTATAAGGATCCCTCCAAAAGCGCTGGCCTTAACCTTGTGGTCCTTGGACAACATTTTTAAGAGGTCTGTAAGGTAACTGAAAAGCTGGAGGCTTAAATTTGGTATGCAGATGTTTACATTTACAAGGGAAAATACACAGGCATCTGTAGATCAATAAAGGTTGAGAACCACTACTCTAGATGATGTGGTTTAACCCCAGCCGGCAAGAGCCCCACACAACCATTCGCTCACTCCCCCCGCAGTGAGATGGGGGAGAGGATCAGGAGGGTAAAATGGAGCTAACTCGTGGGTTGAGATAAAGACAGGTTTAATAGGTAAAACTAAAGCAAAGCAAACCAAGGAATTCATTCACCACTTCCCACCGCAGGCAGGTAACGCCATCACTCTGATTGTCCCCCCCTCCTGCTTCTTCCCCCAGCCTTATATGCTGCGGATGATGCCATATGGGGAGGATTTACCCCTGTGGTCAGCTGCCCCCACTGTGCCCCCTCCCAGTTTCTTGTGCCCCTCAGCCTACTTGCTGGCGGGGCAGCCTGAGGAGCAGAAAGGGCCTTGGCCCTGCGTAAGCGCTGCTCAGCAGTGACAGACATCCCTGTGTTACCAGCGCCGTTTCCAGCACAAATACAAACCACAGCCCCATACCAGCTATGGTGAAGAAAACGAACTACCCCAGGCAAAACCAGCACGTTAGACTGCTTCAGTAGGCTGTTCTGCTTCCCTTTGTGAGATGTGTAGACCTTCAGGGCAGTGCGTCCACTCATCAGTCGGGTCCTTCATCTAACTAGGAGGTACTTACTGGTTTAACAATAGGATGTAATGGAAGTAGCAAACTCCGGGGTGGCGGGTGGCATGTGACAACCGTTGGGGTTAGCGTATGTGGCTTTGTTACTACAGTAGTTACCCAAGTATCAATATATGAGGCTGGGGGAGAGGGGAGACCTAAATAGTCATCATGTAACTCTAAAGTATATGCCAGCTGGGGAAGCATCTTCCTGTACAATCATCTGCACCCATGCTAGGACTTTCACTTGCGGAAGTGTTTACTCTTAACAACTTTCACCAAATAACTGCCGTGGTAAAAAAAAAAGACAGCAAATGTACAGATTCAGAAACTAGGTTTTGCTGGACTGGAAGAGTTTCTACTGCGATGAGACCACACAGGTACGCAAAACTACCTCTGCTTTGTTTTCCAACTTTACAGTGGCAGTTAATGAAGTGAAAAGATACATTTGTACACTTTACTAAGGTTTACCATTTAGATTTTAAGCAAGTATCTCCTCTCTTCCCAATCTTTTGTATTGACAGTGGCAACAAGTCCAGAAGGAGCTTGTCTTTCCATTGCAGTGGTGTAGTATTTTGACATCTCCCTAGCCTGGGCTTGGAGGCTAAGATGGGTGGATAAGATAAGGTGGTCCCTTAACAAAATTGGTGGTGTAAGAGTACCTGTTTCTTAGTATTGGCTCCATAGCCATGGATCTTAGTATCAGCTCTGTACTGCCTGGTAGCTCCAAGCAGGATGCGTTTGGGGGATTCTGGTTTAGTACTGCGACAGGGTACACAGAGCAGATTTTTTTTGTATGTAACGGCCACATCCTTCCCCTTAATTAGAGTGGAGGGAAATTTATACAAGAATTTTGAAGTACTTTAAAAACAAAGTGGGGCTTAACAATAATGTTCAGCTAACTGAAGCCTGCTGCTTCACACAGGACCTGAAAAGAGTAAGAAATGTGTTTTGAATAATTAAAGATATGTCATAAAAATTGACTGTAGGAATAGGACTGGGAAACACTGCATCTTCAGAACACAGAGGATCTCTGAATTAACCAAATATTTTAAAAGCAAGATGGTTGATAGCGTAAACAGCTGCAGTTCATTTTTATAACCCCCCTCAGTCTTGCATTGCAGGCTGCTGCAACACTGAATCCCAGTATATCCATATAAATAAAGGCATTGGAAGATCTCTGAGAGGAAAGAAGAAACAAGCCCGGTCAGTTCTCCTCATAGCCAGAATCCAGCTGCGTGCAGTCTTGGGCATGACTGTCATTACACAGCCTATCAGGAAAATTGAGCAGCATAAGGTGAGCAGGCAGGAGAAAGGCAGATGAAACGTAACATTTGCCAAAAGAACCCTGTGCCTCCTGAACTGGATAGGATGCTAAATTAACGCTGGCCTCTTGAAACAATGATCCTGAATATTCTAGGCCTGAAGGACCAGAAGTAACGTAATTTTGTCTCAGTTTCTCCCTAACTGCGTGTGTCACCTCACGCTGCTGTCCTAGCCCAGTACTATATATACCGTGCATGTGCAATCACTAGCAAAGGGCAGTGGGGGGGGCGCAGCCAGGGGATCACTAACCCAGATGCGTCCCGTGGGATGTGGTCACCGAAGTGGCTCTGGCAAGATGGAGAAAAAGAGAGCATGGTCACATGTTTAACTTAATTTCCTTGCTTTGTTAGTTACGTTCAACTTGTATCATAGTCATTTTACAGCAAAGGCAGTCTCTGTTTATAATATAGCTGCAACTACTAGTCGCTGGCAAATTATATGTTGAACAGAGAGTGCTGCAACAGACTATCAGCGCTTCCTCACCCACATTACCCAGCGGGAGCGCCTAGCCAGGCTGTCGAAAATTATTTGAAGCCAGGAGAGACCTCCGTAGCCTCCAAAAAACGAAGCCCGGTTCCTTTAGCGCGGATATGAAGGCAGCAGGTATTCACCCTGGGGCCGCCGAGGGCGGTGGGCTCCGGGCCTGCTCCCCGCGCGGTGCCTGCGGCCGGGCCGGGCCCGCCCCGCTCCCCATCCCTCTCCCCCCCGCAGTCAGCAGTGGGCCCCGCCGGGTGGCCTCCCGCGGCCGGTGCTGCTGGGGCGGGGGGCGGGGGGGGCTGCCAGCAGAACCCTGAAGCGGCGGGCTCAGGGCGGGGGCAGCCCCGCACAGCCCAAAATGGCGGCAGAAGCGGAAGCGGCTTGGGCAGCCGGGCAGCGTCACTTCCGGTGGGAGGTGCCGGCGTGCGGCTCCCGCCGGAAGCTCCGGTGTGTGCGGGGCCCAAGATGGCGGCGGGGATGTACCTGGAGCACTACCTGGATAGTAAGAATCGCCGGGGACGGGGCCGAGGGGCCGTGGCTGGGGCCGTCCTGGCGGGGACCGGCACAGACAAGGACGGAGTGCGGCTCGGGCCGGGGGCCCAGCTCTGCCCGGGTGCTGACCGGTCCCTGGGGCCGCCCGCGGCCTGGTCCGGACCGCTCGGGCGGCAGCCTTGTCCGGCTGTCCCCGGCCCGGCCGTGGCGGCCCTGCTGCCGCCCGCTCCTGGCGCCGTCCTGAGAGGCCCGGCCCGCCGCGTAGAGGTCGCCTCGGGGCCTCCTGGAAACGGTGGCAGCGGCTCCGCCTGGGGTGCCGGTACGGGCTGCCCCCCTGCCGTGGGGCAAGGCTCGCCTGGGGCTCCTGGGGAGCCCGGGTCGGTGGCGCTGGCAGCGGCTGCGAGCGACCGGTGTGTCCCCGGAGGGAGGAGCCCGGTGCTGCTCCAGCCGGCAACTTGGCTGTTAGTGGCGTTCCCGGGACAAGCTGTAGGGCTGGTGAAACCCAGGCAAAGATAACTTTTGTGTCTGTAGGGAGGCAGTTTCGATAGCTCCCTCTGATGTCGTTTTACAAATGCAGCCCCGTTTGGCTGGTTGAAGAGAGCTCTGTAAATAAATACTGGTGGAGTTGGTAACATTATCAGAGCCCTCCTATGATACCATCCTGCCTGAAGGTGCTCGTAACTTTCAAACTCTGATCTTTGGGGCTAAGACTTTCAATGCGTCTTTTACCCTGTGTTCTTAAAATAGCCATGTAGGCTAATCAGAGGAGTTATTTTTGAAGGAACCTACCAGGTGGTTAAGATTTAGTAACTTGTTCTTTGATTAATGCTTGGTTTATGTTTTCTTTCTGATCTGGTGTCAGTACTAGAGACAGGGGAGGATGTTGATGGGGTGGTGTGTTTAAAGTGTGATAGCTCTGGTGATTCACTATACTTGGCCAAGTCAAATCTCTTGCTATCTGTCTGCATACGTTTGGAAACATTGGAGCTTGGTGCTTCAGAAATTTTGCTACACTAAGTTTCCTCCAGCACAGAGCTCTCTGGTGTTGATATGGAGACAAGGGGGTTCGTTCATTGTCTCTGCAGTGCTCCTTTTGTCATTAGGAGGGGAAGCCTTGTGAATTAAAATAAGAAAGTTCGAGAACCATAATAACTTTCAGTTAAAGCTGAAAAGAAGCTGGAAGTGAACAGGCAAGGATCTGGGAGCTGCAAGGAGGGGAGGGTGCAAAAAGCCAGGAAGAAGAGCTGGAAGAGGAGGCAAGTTGTTAGAGAGGAGCAAGGATTGCTGAGCAAAGATGTATGTAATTCTGCACTTCTCATTCTGTTGTGGAAGACCACTTGACTGAGGCTCCTCAGCAAAGGTGGCCAGGAGTTGGGGAGGACAGGGGCTGGACAAGAGAAGAAAGAGGCAACTGGATAAGGAGTGAGCGCATGGGGAGGATGCAGGGTTTTCCTGCTGGGAGAGCACCTGCATTTTGAGTAAGTGCTGCACTGCAGAGATAAAGGAGCGAAAGACTGGGGTTTGCAGATGGTAGGTGGAGATGAGAAAGGTGCAGCACTGAGTGTGGAGGGGTACGGTAGATATCAGGTTGAAGAGAAAGGAAGCTGTAGATGAGCTTGGTGGCCAGAGAGTGTTCCCACCAGAGTCAAACACTTCCGGGTCTCGTTGTCACAGTCAGCTAAAATCAATGAACCCCCTGGAAACTCTACTGTTCACCTCTACTACAAGCATACAGAGAAAAATTACAAATTCTTACTTCTCTCAGCTGAGATGTGTTGTCCTGCAATTGAATTAAAGATCTTTGTCCTGTTGAGGATGTATATTAACATGGTGGTGTAGGCTATTATTTTTAAGGTATCTTGCTTAAGAAAATCCAAAAAATAATGTGCACAGTCTAAAAGTACTTTAAAAAAATCCAACCTCAAATTTGTTAGGAAGAACAAAGCAAACTTTGGTGTGATGGTTTAGCCTTTTTTGCAAACTATTGGAGCTCTTAAGGCCTTATTCAATTTTGTCTGGTGTTCTGTGTAGTATATGCAACATCACTTCCCTTTGTTAGCTAATTATAAGGCAGCTGCTGTGCTTAATTTGGAGTTTCTTTCAGAAAAGCACATTGTATGAATTGTAATACTTACAGGCAAAGAGCATCCATTTCAGTCTTGAGTAAGTTAGTTTGCTGATAGGCTTTTCAGTCATGGTTTTGTGGCTTTTACCTGTAGTTAATTTTCATGGTTCCAATATTTAGTCATTGCACCAATAACACCTTTTACTTGTCATGTTGACATGTCCCCTTATTAAACGTTTCTTCCCTGTGTAGATTGTAATTGATCAAATCTTAACCTTCTTTCTGGAAACTTAAAAAGTATAATAATTGCCGGTGATAATATAGTTTTCCATTTTCTAATTACTTATATTGTTCTTCAAGCCTGCTCTGATCTTTTGACATCCTGCTTGAACTTCTGACTCTGAAAACGCATACGGTCTTTTAGTAACTAGTCTTCATGGTATTACCTAAAGAAGTCAGGTTATTGCTCTTCTGTTGGCTATGCCCTTTTCCCTCTTCACCATTGCGTTTCAGCTGGGAGCTCATATTCAGGTAACTATCTACTATGATATTGATATGATACAGTCTTCCTGTTTCTTAGAAATATGATCCAGCATCCTTTATCCATCACTTATATTGTTTGTTCCTAAATGTATTACTGTCTGTAAGACTTGATGGAAAGTATCTGTTTGCAGTCGGGCTGTCTCTTGCTGTCTCAGTGGTCTGTTCCTTCCATGCCCATTCTTCCAGTCTGCATCTCACTTCCTAATGACTAACTTTTGGTGGATCAAGAATTGCTTTTGTGTGATTTGCATGAGTGGTGCAGCCACTGCTGATAGTTCTCTATAATGCATTCTAAAGCCTTATGTAGCCGTTTAAAGTACTTTTAATATATCTTATGTTTGGTTTTTTCTTATTCTAGCTTGTTGTGCAAGATACTTTCTTGCATATGTACTACTTCTCATATTAAGACATCAAACTACATCAAGTTTTTAATGCAAGTTGTAGTTTAATAACTACAAAAAATTGTTTTCACTAATGAAACGTACATTCTTACCAAAAAAGGTCCAGTCAGGCAAGATTAACACTTAATCTATATTTTCACCCTTGACTAATTCTTTGCGATGGTGTCAAGTCAGCTATTCCATTTCTTTTTATGCCTGCCTGACAGCATTCAGTTTCCCCGTTGCTCCTTCCAAACCCTCTCCCCGCTCCTTTTTTTTTCTCCAGTAGTCCAGTAATTTAAAAACATTCAGTTCAGTTTTAAAGTAGTTCACTGATGTTCAAAAAACTTCCTGAAAATTGATACAATTGACTTTTGGTCAACTCTTCTCAAAATGTCTAATATTTACTTTTACTTATTGAAATTGAATTCTTTTAATATTATAGTGCTGATGCAGACAGTTTTCAGTTGAGTTTTTTTTTCCTCCCACAGAGATTCTCTTTCATATGGTTTACTGGCTGGATCTGCTCAGGGAGTGAATGAGGAATGTGTGATGAAAGAGGGCATTTGTTTGTAGGACCTCTTCATATCCTTGAAGAAAGGAAGGTGTATAATGAATTAAGTGAAGATTGTAGGAAGAAAAAAAGTGGCCTCATGTTTGAGGCAGTTGAATACCACTCTGACAAAGTGAGTGTGATGTTTTTGCTTATTTTGGGGGTCACACTTTTTACAGGTTGTCCTTGCATGGATTGTGCTTCTCTCAAAAATTAGTAGTGAGTGAAAATTTGTAGTCAGAGGAGCAGATATGCTTGTGGCTGCAACTGCAGTTTGGTTTGTACAGATAATTCTGAGAAGTCAGGCTAGGTAGCATTCTTAGACATTTCAAGAGGTGTGTTTGTAGTTAGCTGGCCTTCTTGCCTTTAATCTCTTTGCCTCAGTAAATCTATTGACCTTTGGTTTATTGATAAGGGAAGTGGGCTACTCCACAGCAGTTTTGTGAAAAAGCATTTTAGTGTCACAGTAATGAACACCTTGAAAAGGTGGTTACCAAGTCAGTTTTTTTCAGATTGGGTTTTGGGGTGTGTATGTGTGACTGTATTGAGCAAAAAAGAATAAAATAAAACTTTGAATCACCACTCAGTCACTGGGAATGAGAAACACCTCGTATGAAAATCTTGTGCAGTTATGTAATTAAAAACTATACATTAAAAGGTATGAGCGGTCTGACAAAGCTGTGCATACAGCCTTAGTTGTTTCAGTTCATAAATTTTGAGTCCTCCACTCTGGGCATCTAAAGCTCTTTTCCAGGAGATTTTTGTGGAATAGCCAAGATAACAACAGTTCCTTTAGTAAAAGGTGTCTGGCAGCTTCTTAGGTCTGGTATTTCAGTAGCTTTCAAGTCCTTGCTGTAATTTGAAACTGAGTTTAGACCTAGGATTAGACATGCCCTTGCCTTTGCTCTAAGCTGCTAATTACAAAGCATATCTGAGATATGTTGTGCTCCTAGCAGATGTTTTTGCAGCAGAAAGATATGCACATTCCTTCTGTACCGAACATCCTGACAGAGGAACTCAGTCTCTTGTCTGATCATCATCTTTCATCTTACTGAAGTTGCCCCTTCAATGACTATATTGAGCCAAAGGATTCAGGGAAGGGGAGGAGGAGGAATGTTTCTTGTTCCATTTCTCTCTTCCCAAGTGGGTTTTTTTTCGGGGCATGGCTCTTTCCTTAGTTCTCTTCTGTGGCTGAAGTTAAGCATGAAAAGATTTCCATCTCATCAAATATTGTCGTCCTCCTGGTCCATTTTATGCCTGCTTCTCAGGGGAGAAAGCAAGATACTGAAGTGCTTTTGCTCATGCCAAGAAAGCAGTGCAGCTTTAGTATGGGAAAGACTGTGGGTGCAAAGGAGTTAGAGATGTAGAAAGGAACGAAGGAAGAAAAGAGCATTTTGTGATGAGAGGATTGAATGTGCATGAAGACTCATTAGAGGAGCTTGTGCTTGTTCAAACTTGAGTTACTGTGCTTGGCTCAGTATTTGCTCTCATACTGGGTTAGAAATACTGTAGTGGAGGCTTTGAGGGGGAGAAAGGAAGGGCGACTAATACAGTTTTTCCTGAAGGTGAGATGCAGAGACTGAGTTTTCTTTGTTTCGGAATTTTCAAGAGGATTGCAGGCCTGGTTTGTAATAGACATTGTTGAAGTACACCTATTTAGAAAACAGTCCCAAATAGTTTCCTACAAGTCTCTGTCTATAGGTGAGTGTGCCATGAGGGTAGGGATTGTCTTTATAGTAGAGGGAACTGCTGTGCAACCACATGTAGTTATTTTCTACCATCAGTGCTTCTCTGTTTACCCACCTAGCAGGTGTCAGAATAAAGTAAGTAGTACACGTAGTGAAAACACACAAATTTATCTTTTTATAGCAACAGAATACCTCTGAGGTATATACCTGAGGAAGGCGTATACCTCTCCTCAACTGTCTGGTGCCTGAATTTGTTACGAAATGACCTCTCTGCTCACATACCTGTGCTCTGCTGCTGAGGACATGTCTGCCCAGTTGCTCAGGTCGCTGAGGTGAACAGCAGGGTCGTGTCTGTGAGTATGCTGTCTGAAGTAGTCAAACAGCACCTTCCCCGCTGGTTCCAGCTGTACTGTCCACTACGTATGTTCCTGCCTGGACTAATGAGGCTGTTGCTTTATCTGCCTTGCTGAATGGGGAACACACTTTGTTCAGGTTGGGAAGTATGTGCCAGACTGGAAGGAAGTTCAGATTTCCATATGATTGAACTGGTCTGTTACTGAATAAATGTCAGCATAAAATGTTGGTAAGGAATGATAACAAAACCATAAAAAGTGTTTCCATCTTCCCCTACCCCAAACCTCTGAGATACTAGATTCTGCCAGCGTTTGGGCTAAATTAGACCTAAACGCTTGAGAGAATCATCAGCAGATGGCTAGTAACCTCGGTGAGCTTGAGAGGTAGAAAGATGTCGCTGGCCTGTCTAGTTGGATGGCTGCTTGATATTAATTCCGTTGTCTTGGAGGCCACCAGTCAGGACCTGTTCCAGGAGCAGACACTAGGACATATCTGCCTCATTGAAGAGGATGATGGAGACAGCAGACTTAGATGAGGAGTCCTCAGCTGGTAAGTTAACATGTTACTGTGTAGTCATTTTCTTTTGGGTTTTTCCCCTTTTTTATACCGATTAGGGAGGCATCAAGTTTCCTTTGCTCCTTCTGTTTGCATATGTCAGTAGGCAAATAGAGTTGCACCCGTTTGGGGCTCATCAGTACTGGAAAGCTTACGTCAGCATAAGCAGAGAGCAACAGGAGCAGCATACACCCTCTTGAAAGTCATCTTCTTTCTCCTACAACTGACATGGGAATGTCCTTTCATTCCTTAATAACACTGGCTAACCTGGTAAAATAGGGTTGTTCTTTTGCAATAGCTACATCTGGATTTTCCTCTGTATAGCTTCATCAAATGAGGCTATGATGTGTATTGTCATCTTGGTACTCTTAGAGGGCATGGGTGTGATGTCAGAACTTGCTCTAGGCTAGCCCTTGATTCCTTCCCAGTCCTGATGGCGTTCTGAATTCCCCAGCAGTTCTTTTATCTGTCACTTTACCTGCAATCTTTTTACTTTACACTACCCATCCCCAGTGTAGCATGCAGCCATACCCTCCTGTTCTTGCCTCTAAAGTTTCTCACATCATACTTCAGATATGCAAATTGCTCAATAAATCGTTTCTATATTCAGCACTATTTTAGTGTAGTTAAAGATGCCTTTCACCTTACTGAGCCTTTGTATTAGTTGCATCTGTGATGCAGCACACACAATCTGTGGAAAATTACAAAAGATCTCATGCAGGGGAGAGAATTTGGTGATTCATAGGCATCATTTGTTTCTGTGTGAAAGCTACTGGCACAGCCCACACTAGGCTAATACATCTATTATTGTTAATGACCAGTTCATTTAGAGTTGATTTTGTTGTTGACTGGTATTTTTTCTCGGAGCTGATACAAGATGGCTTTACCAGACAAAGCATACTGCATTTTCTCTGCATGTCTTCACTTACCCAACAGCAAATCTGATGTGGCCATTTTGGCAAACGGCCCTGTGATCTCTTTGGTGGTTGTCCCTGCCTTTGGAGGTCTGTGACAGGCTGGAAACGCCTGGAGTGGTGCAAGTCTCATTTGACATGTCAGTCTTCCACTCCCTCCTCCAAGCTTCTGAAATCAAGATTGATCTTTAACACAGCAATAAAGATCCCTTTTCTGAGACTTAACAACATTGCCTGCTGTCTGCTGGCTGTGGGTGCTGTAGCATTGAACTCGTGTAGTAAGACAAGGAGAGCCCTCCCTGGGAAGAGGGTCCCACTCTCTGGGGAGTACTGCATTTCTGTGGCTGTTGCATTGACTGTTGTTGCTGAGTGATGCCATTTCTTTGCATGGTGCCTGAAGCAGATGTGCCTGGGTGGACTAGTGTGCAGTGCCCTGGGGTGTGTGACATGGCCACAGAATTCCCGGGTGCCTGTGGCTACATCGGTCCACCATGCATCAGAGTACTCCGTTTATAAAAGTGTAGGTAGTACTATCCCTTACGGAGGTGGTGTCAGGATAATGTTGCAGCTTAGGATGCGCGTGTTGCAGTAGGGCTGAGCCATATATGAATAGCGAGAAAGGTGTGTATTGTGCTCATTCACCAACTTCAGTAAACTGTGTAGGAAGATAATAATTAGCTGAGAGCACAAGACAGTAGAAGCAGCGGTTTAAAAGGGTTACACCCTCAAAAAAGGAGGGATGGAGGGATATAAAAGACATCCTTCCCCCTAAGGAGGAAGCAAGGAAGCTCCTGAAGATTGCGGTAAGGCACTTGTCCTGCAGTATACAGCAGATGCTACAAAATTATGAGAATTGCAGAGCACTTGTAGGAGAAGTCCTGGGTGCTTCCCCAACAAGGTCCCAGCCAGTTTCCTGTCTCAGAGGGCAAAGAATTCCCCCTCTCATTGTGGCAGCCCCTGGCACAAGCAGGACTTTGTAAATTAACCTTCAGCAATGTGCTGTTTAAAGTGTTTGCTGAAATCTGTACTGTTCAATAAAGCAACCGTGATTATGTTTCCAAATGCATTTTCACATGTTTTAATAAATTTAAACATGCATCTGAACATGGTGAGTGAGCAGATGGCTTGGGAGAGTCCCAGTGTGTTTACGTAGCGCTCGGTGCAAAGGGTCTCTTTAGGAACTGGGACAGTACCAACAGGCAGCACCGAACAGCCCCGTTCAGCACAGCTGGCAGGTGTGCGGTGGAGGGCTGAAGTGGAGTGCAGGTTCCCAGGTCGCGTAGGCTTGCTCTCTGCGTGTCCGAGTTAAGCAGCTGAAGTTTAAATACCAGATGCCTACACTTGCCACCCTGCATGTGTTTCTAAAAATAAATAAATAATAATTGGAGGGGAAGGAGCGTGGTGATGGATTCTGACTTTGGGGGAATGAGAGCACGTCGTTGTGGTAGTCTGCAGAAGAATGATCAGGGGAAGGAATGACAAGGAAAGAGGAGAAAAAAAGATGAAGGAAGGAAGGGGGTAGTGAAGGGATAAGAACTGAGGAAAGATGAAAGTAGACAGAGGGATTTTAGCTTGTGAGAAGACATGAAAATAAGGGAAGGAAAGGAAGAGGTGGGAAAATCCTTCATGGGAGACTTGTGCCGATGATTTTCAGGGTAATCCTGCTGCGCTAGGAATGAGTGGGGCACAGTGGGGCTGTCTGTGGCTCTGTGCAGGTGGACACAGTTGCATTCATGCCGGCCCACACTTTGGGCCAAGCTGCTGGCCTTGCTAGCACCTTCCTCACTGTACACCTTCACTGTCCTCTTCCTCTCTTGCCGCTGTGCCATTTGTGTTGCAAGAAGCCCTTTATTTTTCTATCAGATTGTTGCCTGTCTGGGACAGAGTGACGGCCCTTCACTGTGCTCTTCTCTAGTGATCAAGGAATGCCTCTAGGGTGTTTTTCTTTACTATGATCCATTTAAGAATCTGAGAATTATTTGGGTATTTTACAATAGGTAGTATTTAGTCATGAAAAGCTTAGGTGCATCTAAAAATAAGAAAGCACAAATGAATTGTAAAGGAAAAAGGAGAAATTCAGGAGGAAATGAAATTGCATAAATAACATGAATGTTTTTAGAAAGACTGAGAGAAAGCATGTTGCATTGGTAGGAATGAAGAAATGGAAACTTAAATCTTAGATTTTTATTGTATTTTTTAATGGGGCTGTTAGGGTGGTGATGTCGGATAGCCGGCACAGCACAGGCCAAGCAATTTCAGCAAGTGTTCTGACCACTGTGATAAATTCTGTGACGCAGAGCATCATTTTGTTTAAGGTTATGCAAGAACTTTTGAATTAAGCTGCAGATAGCAGAAAACTTACCCATAGTTTGATTGAACTGTATACTATGCAAATATTTTCTTGCTCAGTTAAAACTTGCTTAGCTGCAGCTTTATTCTGTTACGCTTTCTGTTCTTGTGAGACTTTCTCTGGATCATAATTTGTAATGGTATGCTCAGCTTCTTCCCACTTTGAAGTGAATAGATAAAGCATCTTTGTAACAATTCTGAAAATAAAGTCACTGTACTGTCACTTGTTCGTTTTCTCCCAGTTTATTGACAAAGCAGTTGCAGAACAGTGGCCCAATAATAGATTTGCAGAGTGAAGCATTGTCCTGAGGTTTTAGGAAATCGTTTTGCTGGTTTGAGCAGGGAAGGAATTCAAATGACAGGGGTTTGTCTCGTCAGTCCCCATGGAAACCTGCCCAGCTATTGAGCCTCTGGAAGATCATTGCTGGCACCTGCTTGACTGGTAAATGGTGTCTGTGCTGGGCATCTGCTAGGCCAGAGCTGGGCTGGATGAGGCCTCTCACTGTGCTGCCGGGAGCCCTGCGCGCTGAGGCAGCGGTGCAGGGGCGCAGGGCTGGCTGGGAAGGGCCTGGGGGTCACTGGAGGATAGATGGCACGGGCTGGAAAGGTCACACCAGGCGCACAAACGCAAGGGGCAGATGGGCTTTCCAGATGAGGCTGTGTGCTGGCATTAGTGGTGGTGGCAGATTTTTACAGTAACGGCTGTGAAAAGCTAAAGCACAGTCCCTTTCAGGTTCTGTAGCAGAAGCAAACTCCTGCCAGAGTTCCTCCTGCTGCGAGAACATCGCTGTGAAATGTGGCCAAAACCTCGAGGGGGTGGTTCTGCCCCACGAGCAGTGTCCTACCAGGTTTTGTGCTAGCTCAGGTGCTCGCTCTGTCTGTCTTTCTAGCTCTGCTGAGGGAAAACTGACTGTACCCAGTGGAATTTGTGCTTCTACCAACTTTCCTTTTTAAAAGAGAAAAAGAAATGACTTTAATCTTTTTTTGAAAAACATACAAAGTTAAGAGTTTAGAAGTTGTGATCTTCCAGGATTAAGAGACTCTGTGTAAGTTTGACATACTGTGTGCAGTGCAAGAACAGACACTGTTTTCCTCTAGAGGATACCTGTCTTGTCTTCTGCAGAGGATGCTTTAGGGAGGAATGAAAAGTAGTGTGCTGCAGTATAACCCGTGTTTGATTTGCTGTATAAATTGAAAGGTTTGGAGTTGACGAGGCTGGGGATCGCTGGAAAGAAGGCGGCATGGTCTTGAGATTTCCAAGCTGGATTTCATCCCTGCCCTAAGCTCCCTTTGTAAGCAATGATAATTTTCAGCATTCTGTTCCTGCTGCCTTCTGAGATGCTTTTGTGAGCCATAGGGATGTAATCTGGTAGTCAGCTCCTGAACCTTGTGTGAAGTCTGTCACGCTGAACAAACACAGAGGTAATCAAATTTAGGAATGTGCAGGCAGCCTTAATTTTGCCACTTCCTAATTTTTTGAGAAATTGATTTTGCACTGTTAACTGTCCTTAGATGCAGGGGGTGATGTGTATGTGCTGTGTGATTATGTATCTGGGCACTTACGGACACATACCGCCTGAACATTTCTGAGATACTTAAATTGGAAATGGCAACAGAAATCTATTGAAACAAGAGCTTGATTACTTACAAGGAATCTGTATGTAACTTACTATAGTCTGTTTGTGGGGGAAAAAAAAAAAAAAGTTAAAAGAGCAGCTTCTGAGCACAGCGAGGCCCACAGTTGTTTTACCTCTTACAGGAATTAATTTCATGGCCCGTGTGTAGTACTTGTTAAAACCTGCCTGTTGCATACAGAGCTTCCCTGCCGGCTGATTGCTTTTCAGGGAGATGTCTCTGCTGTCGAAACATGTGGCAGTGAAAATAGAGACTGCTGCTGGGACTGATGTATTAGACAGTTTTGATGATGGATAGACACACCTTCATTTACACTGCCTGTGTATTGGAGAGTGGGTTCAGGAAGCAGACATGCTTATGTTGTGTTTCTGAAGAGCTTTTCACCCCGCCTTTGGGGTTTTTTAACCTGCAAGAGAGGGTTTTTTGATTTTATTAGATACAAAGGTGACAATAATCAAGCTTGGACTTCAGGTTAATGCAGTGACACTAGATCTCAGTTTGATTAGACAGGCGTGGAAAAATGAGAATTGTTTTTTATCAGCTTTGTCAGTTGAGCATCTGGTGATGCCTGGGGGGCGAGTAGCATAGTGCATTGAAAATTAATTGACTACCTACTTCACATTGCTCATTCAGAGCCCTGCAAACATTTATAATTCATGATGCGTAGCATCCTTTCAGGTGTTGGACAGACCACCCTGTCATTACAGTGCAGAAGGCAGAACAAGGCACACGTGTTGGGGGTTAAGGCTGCTGTTCACTGCTCCCCGTCCTGTCTCAGATTTGCTCTTTGGCTCTGCGCAGTGTCTCCTGTCCCTATATGTAAAATAGATGCACTAAAACAGACTCGCTTTTCAGTGAATTAGCATTTGATCAATTTTTACTTCCTTCTATAGAAATAACTAAATGGCATTATTTACCAGCTGTTGTACTATTTTTTTTCATTACTGAATGGAGTTCTTGGGTGGATACGTTGTATTGTAATGAGTGACTTCATTACAAATTCTGGTTTTCTGCTTTCTTAATGTAGGTCTTTCTGCTTGGCAGCAGTTCTGTTAACTAATACGTATTACAGAACTATGCTCCTCGATTAAATATATCACATTTTTATAGCCTGTCTCATTTGATGTTGACAACAAGTGGAGCACACTAATGTGCACCAGGAAAGGGCGTTGGGAATCAACAGAGTGGTGTGCGTGGTGTTATCAGTTTAGCTTTGTTCCTGCCTTGGCACGGGGGACAGGAGCCTGACTTCTCCATGTATCCTCCTTTCCCTGCAGGTATTGAGAACCTGCCGTTTGAACTGCAGAGAAACTTCCAGCTCATGCGAGATCTGGATCAGAGGACGGAAGGTGAGGATTAGCGATGGTTTTGTTCACTTTCCTTTGCCTTTATCCCAGGGATCGCAGGGCAGGGGAGGAAGCCACCAGCTGCTCTGACCCTTCAGTCTCTCTCAGCGCAGGGCACTGTAGTGTGTGCGTTGTGTATGTGTATTTACGTGTTGAACGGTAAACTTGTTTCAGACCTCAAGTCAGAGATCGATAAGTTGGCCACGGAGTATATCAGCAATGCACGGACTTTGTCTTCAGAGGAAAAACTGGGGCTTCTCAAGCAAATCCAGGAGGCCTATGGGAAATGCAAGGAGTTTGGGGACGACAAGGTTCAGCTGGCTATGCAGACCTACGAGATGGTATGAAGGGAAGTGTCTGGTGCTTATTGTATATGAAAGGATGTACTAAAGGCCCCAGTCTTGGAAGGCCCCGATCTCTCTTTTAGGCCCTACCTACTCTTGCTTCTCAGCAATTAGCTCAAGCCCTGTGCCCTCTCCTCTTTGCCCTCTTGGGCTCTGTTCTGTGGTAATTCCTGGTCGCTGTCGTCTTTGCAGGTTGATAAGCACATCCGGCGGCTGGACACAGACCTCGCTCGCTTTGAAGCAGACCTGAAGGAGAAGCAGATAGAGTCGAGTGACTATGACAGTTCTTCCAGCAAGGGCAAGAAGAGTGAGTACCACCACTGGGCTGCAGATTGATACAGGAGGCAGCCAAGTGACTATGGAAGTGGTGGGGATGAAGGCAGGCACTGGAGTGGTACAGATCAAAGACTGTTACGCTGGAATCTGAAGGACAGGTAAAAAGATGGTGACCTGGGCTCTTCTTGTGTGAGCATATTCAAGGCTGCTAGATAAAATTAAGATGGGGTGCATGGCCCAAAGCCAATATGCACTCCAAAGCAAGAGTGTATTTTAGTGCTGGAGAGGTTGTTACTGTCAGGTGCCTATTTTGATGGGGTGGCAGATGCAACACCTTTTTCTCTTCTTACCAGAGGGCCGAGCCCAAAAAGAGAAGAAAGCTGCCCGTGCTCGCTCTAAAGGGAAGAACTCTGATGAGGAAGCGCCAAAAACTGCCCAAAAGAAATTGAAGCTTGTCCGCACGTAAGTGTTTAAGAGGATTGCAGGAATGAGAAGCAGAACTACAAGTCAGAGCAAGGGAGGCCTAGCCAGACTCCCCCGGCAAAGGATCTGATCCCCACTCCCAGACTAGGTGGTGTCCCCTGTCCCTTCTTGGGAAACAGGAGGAAGGAGACCTTTAAATTCTTTCAGGGGAGCATGGCACGAAGGGGAAAGCAGGTCACTTTGGTGGAGTTGGATGTATGTGCTTTAAAAAGAGAAGTGGCAAACGAGGGCATTGCCTTGAGAGACATGAAGGGACTCGAAGACAGTTATTTTGCTGATTTTCTTTTATTCCTATCTGCAGTAGCACAGAGTATGGGATGCCTTCCGTCACCTTTGGAAATGTGCACCCTTCGGATGTATTGGATATGCCCGTGGACCCCAATGAGCCTACTTACTGCCTCTGCCACCAGGTCTCCTATGGGGAGATGATTGGCTGCGACAACCCAGATGTAAGAGCCCGCACTTGATGGAACTGGGGTGGAAGGTTGTGGAGAGAGTCTTGCACAGAAAGTCTTGTCCTGCTTGGGTGGGGCCTGATACAGCAAGCAGGGACAGGAAGAGGGCTTCCCTCAGGCGGTTTGGAAGGGCAGAGGGGTGGCTTGCCATGACCTGTCAAGTGCCTCTTTCTTCAGGGTTTTCCTTAAAATGTCAGGCTTCTTGCCCCCACGCTTAGCAAGGGAGAAAAGCAAGTTCTCCTTGCTAACAAGGTATAGGTTGGGTGTGAGTTGTCATTCCCTGGTTGCTGCTAGGGATTTAGGAGTTTGTGATCAAAGACTGGGAAACTGGTACCCCAGAAGCAATGATTTCAAAAGAAAACTGCTCATTAACGGACTGTTCTCTGTCCCCACAGTGTTCCATTGAATGGTTTCATTTTGCCTGTGTGGGTCTGACGACAAAACCGAGAGGAAAATGGTGAGTGAACAAGCAACCTGGAGGGGCCCACTGACCTTTGGAAAGCGGAGGTCCTGGGTGGCAGAAGGGAGAGTACTGTACATACATGCTTAAAGACGTCTTAAAAAGGAAAATTTTAATTAAGGCTTTGTCAGGGACCTTGGAAAAGGTCCTTTGGGACTCTGTGTTGGGGGTTCACATCATGCCCTAAACGCCGGCTTTTTACTTCCCTGTCTACCAGGTTCTGCCCTCGCTGTTCCCAGGAGAGGAAGAAGAAGTAAAGTCCCGTGAGCCCTCAGTACTGCTGCAGGAGCATTCTTCCCCCTGCCAGGGCCTCGTCGCAGCTCCCCCAGCCCCTGGGGCCTTGGCTGGGGGGAGTCTTGCCCTGTTTGTGGTTTGGGCCATCCCTGGAATGGTGTGTACCCTCACAGCGGTTCCTGTGCGTTCTGTATCCCTGGTTGCTTCCGAATCCCTAAGGGAGGCCCTCTCTGTGTGCTGTTCCAAACAGGTCTCTGAACCTCAAAGGGAATGAATGAGGGCACCGGGGTGGCCACCAGGTTCCCAGGGATTCAGGTAGCCCCTGATTTGCCTTGGCTTTCCTTCAGCCTCCTCAGAGTTCATTGCCTACTCTCTGCTTAGAGAGCAAGGCTATGGGATGGGGGAAGGAAAGGAGGTAAGTCTTCAGCATTTTAGGTCTTCGATTTTCCTGGATCTTTTTCAGGAGAAGAGGGAGTAACCCGGCCACTTCTTAATCTAGTGGGCTGGTAGAGAGACTGAAAACCTAATGTACTCCCTGTCTTTAACCATTCCACTGCTGGTGCTGAGCAGCCTGTTTTGTTGGGGAGAGGAGGAGGGAGTATTTAGAGCTAGCTTTGTCTCTCTTATTCCTGGGGTAAACCTGCCGGTCGGGGAAGTACGCTGTGTGAAGGAGGAAGAATTTCTGACCACATGGGGAGAAATGGCTGGATCTAGCCTGTCCTCTGGCTCCAAAATTCTGCCTGCCTTTTGTGCGATGGTGCTTCTCCATTATGTTGATGATGGGAAGTTTGGGGATTCAGATCCCACTTGTATAATATGGAAGTAAATAAAGTTCATTGAAACAGATACTCTGTTTGCCTTGCTGTCACCTCCAAAATAAACTGCGGCACCTGGTTTCTTTAGTCGGCTCCGCTTTCATGTTAAATGATGAGTGTGGTACAACTTTTTGTTGTAACAGTCCTGAACAGTGTTAATAAGTGACATTCCATCCAAGTCAGGCTTGAAAATGTACTTAATGCCCTTGCAAAAGGGTGCTAAGCCTTCTAGTAGCTGGGAAAAATATCTGCCCCTTCCATCATGCCCTCACAAGAGGGTGGACATTTATTCATGAGGTTTTTGCATCATTTACTTCATGAGTTGTTGTCTTTTAAATGAGAGGTGGGAGCTCCAGAAGGCCAGCCCTCGCTGGCTGTTGGGCAGCACAGCTGAGAAAATAAGCCCTCAGGGCAAACCAGAGGTGTCCAAGAACGTGGACAGGTTTTGTAGATACCCTGATAACCTGCTCCCCGGTCACCTTCACCTTGGATCACCTTGTTGCCAGAAACTCCAGCTGCTGTTACTAAGGTAATGTTAGGCTCCGAAACAGTTACTGAAGACGTGTCTCTCTCGGCCGTGTCTGCAGGTAACTGAGAGGAGATGATCCATGCTGAAGCTGCCCTTTATCAATTCCATTGGCATGGCCTGGAGATGGATGAGCTTGAGTCTCTTCTTCCTGCTTGTTCTCTGCTGTTCAGGAGGGTTTAAGCTTTTCACCTGGAACATGAAGTGTTTTCCTCACATAGATAACTCGCACGAGGATCACTGGAGCAGTTTTGTTCTTGTGGTTGTGCAGCCAAAGTTCTTCCAGGGGTCTGTCACTGGGTTAGTTCAGAGGACCGTGCAGGTGAAGAGTGGTGCTACTCTCACCTTGTAATTGTACGGGGACCCCGTCAAAGCCACCAGCTCAGAAGCTGGCACTGAGTCCGCTGTTGGGGTGAGTTAGCATTGAGTCAGTCTTGGCTTTTGCTTGGGGAATGGGTGCTCAGGTTCTTGTTCTGCTCAGGAAAGAAGCGAGGTAAGTTCTTACCCAGACTGGCTCAGACTGTTTGTGGTACCACTGCCACAGTCTGGATCTCGGTCCCCGGATTGTCTTTGACCATTTCCCGGGGCTTCCCTCCTTAAACAGAGAGGAATTGAATTCTGCATGTTGGTTGTGTGTCTGGTACAGTCTTTGTGGCAGGAGACGTGGTGCCATCATCCGGTGGGTGAGAAGGCTGTGGCAGGAGAGCAAACTCTTCAGCTGGGGTTTGTCTGGGTACCAGCTGGGTGCTCAGCTAAGAGGACAAATGGAGGATCTGGTCTGAACTTGAAAATGGGAAAAGTGCAAGGGTGACAAAGGATGCGAAGGCTCCTCTGAGCGGTTTGGTTTTCATGGGGTAAGTTGGGGTAGGTTGGTTTTGGTGGGCTAGGGCGCTGGATTGTAGCGGCCACTGTCTACTACGATAGCAAGCTGTCTAGGAGCTGTGGGCTAGAGAGGTGTTTGAAGCAGTGGCCCTGTAACCAAGCCACTGCTGGTGGAGGATAATAAGTAGCTTATAAATGGATGTGGTGGAACGTGAACGCAGCGTGAGCAGGCTGGGCTGCATCACGCACCAAAGCAGGGGACAAGGTGGCCTGTTCCGTGCTGCCGACTGCGCAGAGGGGCTCTGCTTTGGGAAACGAGGCTTGGGGCTTTGGCAGTCAGCGCAGGACACTGGGGGAGGGAGGCAGACCAGAATACTCCAGTTTTCAGGCTCAGGCTTGGCCACAGGGTTACTGTTGTGCCTCTTGGCATGCTGAGAATGGGAATGTTCTGACAATTTCGTGCAAAACATGTGAGAAACACTTTGGCCGGGCTCTGGTTCGGTGGCAGGAGGCAGCGTGGAGTGCAAGGTGGGCAGCTCTGCTCACCCACCCGCTGTCCTGCCGCTGCGTCCTGCTGCTGCCCGACGAGGGGCTGCTTCAGCCGGCAGCGTGGAGCATTCGGGGGATGTTGCTGCAGCTGAGGGAATGCTCTGACTTACGGGGAGAGGGGACTTACACAGAAATATGGCAACAACCGAGAATTTTTAAATGGCCAAGTATAAATGCAAATGAAAAGACGTTAAAAGCTAACCTTGGAAGAGAGGGAGTAAGGGCAGTAACTGTGCAATATTTAATCACCAAAGGAGGAAAATAAAAGCGTCTGTAGAAGCTAGAAATTACAAAGCACAAAAATGAAGCCAGTGGGAACAAAGCCTGTAAGCGACAAGGCTAGAAACATAAGCAGCTTTTTTTAGAATGCCTTTTGTTTTTGATATAATTGAACATGGCACATGTCCATTACCAACTGCAGATAGCAGAATTGTTTGTAATGAGGGGAGGGGGAAGTGTTCTGTAAATATTTATTCTTTGTTGGTGCTGGTGTCATATGGGGATGATGTACTTCCTAGGCAAACAGTAAGGAGGATTTAAAATAGCATCTACTGGGACAAGGGCGCTTTTTGACCGGCAGTCTTCAGTAAACGGTGTTTGTCATCCTGTGAAAGCCACCTGAAGGCGCCTCCATGGTCTGCGCTCTGCCGGGCTCTGGACTGCCAGGGAAAGCCTGGTCCTTAACAATGTCGGGAAGGCTGCTCTGGCAGTCCAGATGTGAAATACTGAAACAGCAGAGAAGTAAATTGCTTCTCCCTAGAACAAGCAAGAAATCCAGGTCAACAAAATAAAATCAGTTTGGCTGGAAGTAGCAGAAAAAGGTCAGTCAAAAATTTGTTGATTTTTTCTTTTTTTTATTATTTTTTTAAATAGATCACCGTTAATAGTTACCTGTATCACTGCAGTGGTAACGGAATCTGAAGTTTACTTCTTCTAGAATTGAAGAGCTTAAAGAAGGGATACGCTAAGTTAAAGTAATCATGAACTCCTTTAAAGAACTGGCTAGCTTGCAGATTTCCTGGAACAGCTGTCAGTGCAACATAAACACTTTCTAAAATGGAGCTGGAGAAATTGCCCTTTTGGAGTCATTGGAAATAACCTAGCTGATGAGTACAGTCAAGCCTGAGTTTCAGGAAGCTGGTGCCGTACAGCACGACAACAGGGAAGACTTCTGTCAGCCTTGTTAAGCCCATTTCTTAATAATAATTGATCATGCACGCAGACAACTGGTTTATCTTGTCCAGCTGTGATTGCCCCATCCGTGGGCATTGCTCCTGGGTAGCTGGGTGAGCGTGGCTGATGAGGCTGTTCAGCAAAGTGTTCGCATTCCCAGCGAGCAGGCACGCTCAGCAAGCTCTCGTCCCCGGGCTCTGCCACCACCGTGTCTGCTGCGTGATGGACCCAAACCATCCCAGCCATGACTGTCACCTTCCACCAGCAGGACCACCTTCTTCAGCTGCTACAGACATAGCAAGCGATTAAACTAGCCCCCGTAGCTGGGCAACATTCAGCTTGTCATTAAGTGCTCTTAAGGTATCATTTACCCAATTACACACTCAGAGCCATGTGGCAGGCAGCCTCTTACTCTCTGTTAAACAGGTTGTATAAGGCTCCCATGCTTAAGCAGACTGAGGCTCAGCTGTAGAGTGTTTTGGTGATACTCAGATTATCGGGGATCAATTCTTACGAGACGATTACTGGATATAAATACATATATCTTAGAAGTGGAAACGCTGATTGGAAGGTACCGTACCGCTGGTGGTCATCTGGTTCAACTCCCCCTTCGAAGCAGGGCTGCTGTCGGTCCTAAATCAGGGCAGATACATGCTGGGTAGCAAGACGCTTTGTAGCAGAGCAAGCCAGGGTAAGAAGCAGCAGTTGTGTGGCTCCAGGTGAAAGGTCATGTTGCTGAGGATTTTAAGGCTTGGTTCACATGCTGGCCAAATCAGTCCTGAGATCTCCACTTGGCAGCAGAGGAGAAAAGCATTCCCAAGAGATAATTTGCTTATACTGGCTGAAAATAAGACCAGGTCCTCCCCGGATGTTTCTCATTGCAGATATGTGTTGCTGAGAAGTGGTGGTTACAGGTGACAGCAGGATTGTTCCCCTCTGATGTCCACAGAGAAATGGGCGATGCTTCCTCCAAGCCCCAGAAAGGAGGGATACGAAGCCTGCCTCGTCATTCACTTGGCTAAGCAAAGCTTTAGCTAAAGCAGAGCAGGGTATCGAGGTGACTGAGCCCAGGCCACGATGCACCCCCAGTGAGCGCTCCCGCGTGGACTGGCAGCAGCAAGGCAAAGGTTTCCTGTCTCCTGGAGCAGGGCGAGGCACGCTGGTCACGTACCAAGCACTTGTCGTAGAACGTTTAACGCAGCGGGATTATCCCAACTTCCGAATGAGCTTCGACCGAGGGGCGAAGCAGACCCGGCTGGTTTGGCTGTGCCTGACCCGTCGCCCTCCGTACAACCGGCCACGGCGCTGCTCGGCCGCGGCCACGTGAGCCGGGAGAGCGAACCACGGAGACATTGGCAAGCCGAGCGGCAACATCTGAGGAGTGTGCGGTGCCTGACTGCTCTAAAGCAGTGGCAGTAGGCAAGGAAAACGGCAGCATTAAAAGAGTTAAAGACTAATAGAATGAGACAAAATGTCCTCTCTCTTTCCAAAGACTACTGAAGAAAGTTTCTCCAACTCCTTTGCCTGGTAATTACCGTATCAGAAGCATAGCTGCTTTTATCAAATAAAATGCATTTCATTTATAAAAATAGTCAAACATCTTGATTAATTTATGCTAATTTATGTTTATTCTTCTGAATACATAAAAGAAATTTAAGTGTTAGTTTTAAAAAGACATTTTTGCCCAAGTCTTAAGGACAGGTAAACCTGTGACAAATACTAAGCTCCTAAAGCCTAGTGCAAAAAAAATGTTCAGCAGGTTGCCCACTTTGGTCTGGTTTTGCAGATGTACAACTTAATTTCAGTGGTTTAGGTTGCTCCATTGAAGGAATAATTCGTTCAAAGCTGAAAACCAGGCTGGGAGGAGAAAGGGCTGGAATTATTTTTTATACATTGACAACAAGCAAGAAAAAAAAGTGTGAGACCATGAGACTTCCTTGTTCTGAAAGCCTGAGGGATCCAGTCATTGGAAGAAGCCATGTAGTAACCACAGAAAGATCTCGGTGGGAAAAGATGTCTCCAGGGCTCTGTAGCCCAAGCGCCTGCTCATACTACAGGTAACTTTGTGGTTGGATCAGGTTGTTCTTGCACTAAAAAAACCTGCCTGAAAAGGCTAGAGCGGTTCATTCAAGCATGCTTTTATTGAATCTACTCCATTTTAGGTTGTATTATTAATGCAAGAAACCATTTTTAAATGCTGGTTTTGAAATCAATTAAATATTCTATTTTCTAAATGACAAGTAAAAAATGCTTCATTCACTATTTCCTAACAAAATAAAATGTAAATTAAGTATCTGAATTAATGCATGTTATAACTGTACAGTGCTTGTATAAATGTGAATAGATTAACATATCCACCAAGTTAAAATGAGTGCCAATTTTTATGTAAAGTCTATATTTATCAGCATATTCACATAGCTCTCAGCCAGTGACAGTAAACCTACCAAAATAAAGTACAAACGTGGAATGAAGATTATTTAACCTGTGATTAAAGTCAGCAATTCATATCATTTTGGTTTAAACCAGAATGCTCTAATGCTTTTGTCTGTGGAGACGGAGACCCCAGTCCTGCTCTGAGGGGGCCGGTACCCACGTCCCTCCCCACGGGGCCATAGCTGCCAGGATGAAGGTGTTCAGCATTGGGCTCTTGAAGTAGTTTCTGCTGCACAGAAGACCTAGAGCTGGACTGGAAGAGGACCTTCACTTGGCTGCTGTGCAGTGGCTCTGGTGGCCTTGGCTGGGCCGTCCACTCCTCCGTTGGTGCCAGACGGCAGCTGGCCTTAGAAGCCCAGGCACACTCCTGAGATGCAGCTCCACAGCCTCCAGATGCAGCACTGGAGGACATCTAAATCCGTGTCCTGTAGGCGCTGGGGCAGGGACTGCTGTCTCAGCCAGCAGCTTTGTTGTCCCACAGCGCAGGCCAACGCTATTCCCATCTTCCACCCCGCCTTGAGGTTCCCCCACCGGGATGTTTGGTTTGTGGGCAGACGGCTGAACTCTGGCTCTGCAGCTGGTTTTGCTCGTGGCTTTATAGTCACTGGTAGGGCCTGTGCCGAGGGGTGCGGGGGGTGGGAGATCGGCACGTTGCAGACGCCGGCATCGATTTAGCAGGGAGGGTCCCCTGTACCGTCCAACTCCGTATGTGAACAGAGCAAACGTGCTCTTGCTTGAAGCTGCTGCAGCCTCGAGTGAGACCCAGCAATGTCACCAACAGAGCCACAGCCCCCATGGAGCAAGGGCGCCTGTGCAAGCCCGAGGTCCCGGGAGCTGCCAAACGATTGCGGAGAAGGGGGGACGCCCTGGGAACTGGGATCCGGCAAGAAGGTGAGCCTGGTGGGCAAGGAGAGGGAGGGGACCCCGAGGAGAGCTGGAGCCATTGCTGTTGGATGTTGTCACCTGTGGAGGGGAAGGGATAACATGCTGCTGAGGGACCACGATGGGCCTCGGACCTCCTTCTCTGCCTGCTCTCTTGGGTATATGTTTTAATAGATGAAGGTATCACAGTTTTCCCTTTCCTTTGGTGCTCTGTAACAAACACGTAACCTGGTGTGTCTCAGGGGCTCTGCTGGCCCCTTCCTCAGCCCACCAGAACAACTATACACGTAGAATTACTCACGGCCTCCTCCATAAGCAAAGAGCCTGGTGTTTATTTCCTGGCAGCATATCAATATACATATTGCAGTTAACAGCACTGTTATGCCTGTACTAATACTCTGATTTTTTCACTCCAGCTAACATGAAAGAACAGATTTAGGTATTTTTACCAGAATTTCCTTTCTGAAATCACATCCCCCCCCCTCCCCCAACAGGTGTTTTTGGAAGCATTTTTCTATCATCTCTGCTTACATTTCAAATTATTTAAGACACATGCTTTCTAGGGATGCTGCCTGACAAGGCACTGAGTCTGGAATTCACACCTAATCTTTGTAGCCTGCATCTTTATGAGTTTTTGAGCTGATCAGGCACTCTTTCCCTGCCAACACCCTCAATTTAACTCACAGAGCTGACACAGCCTAACATAGCCATATAGCCATCGTTACTTCTTTGGTTAAGCGCTCTGTGTGCCTGAGCATGCTTTTTTCTTGGCAAGTTAGGCCAGCGTGCATGTTGAGGAGCCGTGCTACGCACCCCCACCGGTCACAGCCCTCAGCTGTCCCGGCCTAAGGAACAGTGCACAATATACCACGTACCTGCACGAGGTAGCGAGGGAAAAAAAGGGATGGGCAATTGTTTCAGCACCTTGTGTCCGGGATGGTGATATTTTTGGATGTTCACCTTGATTGTCTGATGTTTTCCATCATCGGATGAAGGAAGGAGCAATATAACCCTTGTAGCAGAGGAAGAAGGGTCTGTGAGCCACAGTCTTGTGGTTTTCAAGAGGTTTTCAGACATTACTGGTGTTTGTGGTGGAACATGCAGAGCAGAAAATGCTGCGAAATAGCCAAAGTATTTAAGACAAGAAGACTAACTTGGAAGAGGAGCTTGTCTGCGGAAGGATGGTCCCTCACAAACCAGACAGGCTCTTCCAAAGCTCAGAATCAGCACAGCAATCTGATAGCAACATGGAAAATCCAACTCCAGTGAGCTGTTACGCTGCTGCTACCATCCCAGTGTGACATCAGGCACTCCATAGGCCTGAGGGTTGCAGCTGCATCATCAGGTCACAGAGCTCAGGCCAGCACACTAACACCATCTGCAGAAAACTCCATTTTGTGGTGGCTCTGAAAAAGAGGTTGCAAATTTGCTTCAGTGCAAAAATTATACAGCCTGTAATGCATCATCGGGGTAGAGCCTTAAAGGTGCCAAGTTAGCCCTCAGAAACCAGAAAACACCGGAATCAGCCTCACCCCTGTACCGTGCAATACTGACCAGTATAATTGCTTGATGCAGCAGTAGGGAGTAGACCTCCCCACCGCTTGCAGCACTGATGCGTCCTGTCCAAACTGCTCTTCCTCCTGCCCTCCCCCCTCCCCCAAGGATGACTTCTTTTTTGCAGAACCTTAAAACACAAGTGCCCAGCTGGCACAAACCTATCCGAACAGCACAGCGGTGCCTCCTGCACAAGCAGTCTCCCCACCTTGTGGGTGCACGTTGCAGACTAGCTAGCTTCTCAACATACTCGTGGACCGTAAGCGTTCCCTGAAGGATTTTGACAATCTGAACCCAATCCAGGGTATGCCACAGTGCGTGACAAGTGCTAAGCAGCCAACCTGCCCTCACATCACTAACCTCCCCCTTTCCAAATATACAGTAGCTCCCACAGGCATTGCTACTAGAGCATCAACCAAGGATGACTTCTTTGACAGCTCTTTCATCTTCTGCCTTGTGTTTGAGTTCTCAGTGTACGTCTGGGGGCTCTGGTCCGTTCATTCTTGTTTCCTGTTTTCATACACCATAAATCTCTTGCTGGCACATGCAGACCCAGGCTGTGTAGCCAGCATCTGCCAGACGTTAATAACACTGCATAACATGCTGTACCAGTATGTTTTCCTAGGTCATGCATTTCCTTCAGCCACCAAGGTCAGCACTGAGCTCCCCTGGGAAGCCACTCAGGTCAGGACAACAGAACTCAGCCTGGGCTCTGTTGTCATGGGGGAGCAGTGGGGATTAACAGAATTGGGGAGCTGAAGGCCCTGGAGTTCTCTAAAATCAGCTAATTAGCAGTATGTCTCAAGCTAAGCAATGGAAGACCAGGGACATGCTAAAATTTGTAAGCCCCAGCAGCGTTGCCTGTTTTAGTGTGAGCGGCAAGAGCTAGCTGGAAAATGTCCCCAGCTCACTGTCTTTCTAAGAAGCTGGAAAAACATCCTAAAACTCAGTGCTGTCGTTAAATGGTCAAGCTTCAAGCTGCTCAGAAACACTGGCATCCAACAAGACATCTCATAACAAACTACAGCCTGTCTCCTGCAAGGACTCACAGAGCTACATGCAGTTGCCAGACACCTTTCTAATGGACTGCGTGGCTGCAGTGGTTTCAGCTTTTGCCTTGACAGCCTTCACGGCCACCCCGGGCAGTGGCAGGCGACACGTCAGCCCTGCAGTCGCAGCCGGCGCACCCACAGCACTCCCTGCAGCTGCTGCACCCAGCAGCGCTGCTCCAGTCTCCCACAATTTGAGACAGAAGCGACTTCTTCAGCAGCATCGTGCCACGCTGGGAAGCAGCAGACTTCTCTGCTCTGCCTGCAGCAACTCTTCTGTTCTGCAAGGGTGTCGCTTTGCAGCCAAGCTGGGGCTGTGGGGTGATTCAGGGGACACACAAAGCCGCTGTGCCACCCTGCATCTTGCTTACAGCTGCAGTTCTCGTTGCTGCTGTGCCAAGCATTTTCTTTCCAAGCACCCTGACAGCTGCTTGCCCAGGACGGTTACGGTCATGTCTTTCCCTCTCACGTCAGAAAGTGCCCAGCCGTGGGAAGCGCCGTGTCGGCTGCAATTCGTGGGGTGCACACGTGGGTCACTGCATCTGTGCCTCACGCTTTGGTCTCTGTCGTAAGAACTGGGCACAGGCACGTGGGTTTGGTGTCCCCCAAAACCAGCCGTGTGGGGCTCTGGGCACCTCTGCACTGGCCACCCCAGAGCCCCTTTGGCTGGCACCATTCCTGCTTTGGCCTGGGAAGGCTTTCCCGCGCAGAGCGGCGCGCAGGGCAGCGGCGGGGGGCAGAGGAAGCTGGCCGGTGCTCCTGGGACTTGCTGGGGCTTCACAGGAGGACATGGCTGCGGGGGGAGATCAGGCTGGCTTCCCCCACGTCCCGAAGCAGGCCAGCGTGGGGACGCTCCTGGGGGGCACGAGGTGAGTCTCAGTCCCCTGCAAGTGGAACAGGTTTTTGTCTCCCTTCTGCTGCAGGAGGGCACCGAGCGCTCCGGGGCGCAGGCCCGCCGGGGAGCCGGGCCAGGCCCCAGCTGCCGTTGCCAAGCTGCCGCCGCCATGTTGCCTAGCAGCGGGGGTGCCGGCCCCTTGCCTCTCCCCACGCCCGGCTTCCCCCTTCCCCCCGGGGGCGCCTGTCTCCCCGCACCCCCGCAGGCACGGGCTCACAGCCGTTACACTGCCCCTGCCCCCTGCACCGTCACCGGGGCCACCGAGCGGGCGAGGCCTGCGGCGGCCATGCCGGGGTGGCGCTGCCTGGCGGGTGAGCGAGGCCTGCGCGGCCGGGCGGGCAGCCCAGGGCCGGGGCCCGAGGCTGGAGCCCCCGGGCGGGGGGGCCGGGGCAGGAGCGGAGGCGGCTGTCGGGGGGGGGGAAGGCGACACGGTGCCCGCCGGGGGGCGCGGGCCGGGCATGGCGGCGGGGCGGCTCACGGCGGGGCTGCGCCATGGTGGGTGCCCCCGGGGCAGCGGGGAGCCGGGCAGGGGCTCGGGGGGGGGGGGTGACCAAAAAAAACCCAAAAAATGAAACAAATCCAAAGATCAAAACACCTTCCCCCCAGTGCGAACCAAACCAAACTCAAAAAACCCTGACTTAAATTCTTTTAAAAAGTTTTCTTTTTCTTCTTTCTTTTTAATTTTTTCTTCTCCTTTTTCTTATTTTTTCTTCATTCTTTTTCTTAATTCTTTTTTCTTTTTCTTCTTTTATTTTTCCTTCATTCTTTTTTATTTCTTTTTTCTTTATTTTTTCTTTTTTTCTTCATTCTTTTTTCTTTCTTCTCTTCCCTTTTTTACTTTCTTTTATTTGTACTTAGTTCTTTTTTCTTTTTTTTCTTTTTTTATTTGCAGGTCATTTTTTTTTCTTTTATTTTTTTTTCTTTTTCTCTTTTTTCCCTTCTTCTCCATTCTTTTCCCCCCCTTTTTCCCCAGGGCTTCTGGTTCCCCTGGGGCCCCACAAGCAGGTGTGGTGGTGGCAGTCCAGGCCCGCTCAGCCCAGTGCCCCACTCAGCGCTAGCAGACAGGATCAGGCCACCCTGCCAGCTGCTCTGCCATTCCCACCCGCTGCTCGCCCGTCAGGGCTCACCGCAGCCTGCTTCTCCCCCAGGGCTGCTGACCGTGCTGACGTTCTCTGCAGCTCCACCGGTGCCTCCTGCTCCAGGCAGCCCGCTGTCGGACAGCGAGTACCAGCTCTTCTTCGCCAGCCTGGGCCCCCCCTGGAAGGCAGCCATGCTCTGCCAGCTGCGCCAGGCACAAGGCTGCCTCAGCTCCACCATCCTGCAGCTGGACCAGGAGGAGAACCACGGCCACGTCCCTGAAGGTATCAGCCCACCTCCACGGGGAGATGTGGGCATTGCCCCAGCTGGGGCAGCGCCAGCTGTTTCTCTGCCCCAAAATGCCACGGGCTTGTGGGAATGGTGGTGGGATGGCTCAGTTTTGGGGTGTCTAGCCAGCTCAAAGCAGGATACTCCCAGCACTAGGGCACCCTGGATTTGTGCAAGGGAGTTTGGTTTTGTGGCCTCTCTGGGTAGCCCTTCCAGTCTGCACACCTTTCCTGAAGAAAAAGTCTTTTCCTGATGGCCAGTCCTAACCTCCTAAGCAGGAATTTGCAGTTTTTTCCCTCTTGTGTCATCTGGCACCACCAAGAAGAGTCTGACTTTGTCATCATGTAGCCTTCCTTTGGGTCCTCGTGGGCTGCCTCTCTTCTCCATCCAGCGGAACAAGTACAGCTTCTCTTCACAGGTCACGGGCTGAAAGCCACGACCACTTCAGTGGCCCTTTGCTGAGCTCTTCAGTTCCTCCACATGTCTGTCGGTGGGGTGGCAGGGGAAAAAAACTGGCTGCAGTTTTCTGAAACTCACTGAAGCTCATCATCTCCTTCCAACAGTACACCTTACAACCTGATCGGCTCCTTCCAGCTTCAGCTAGGGTTTAACACAGAAGCTTGGCTCATGGGCTTTCGTGGGCCTTTAAGAAAGCATGAGCTGATAAGCTGCTTTTTTAAGTGTTTAACATTTCAGGAGCCAAGAAACATCCCAGTTCAGAAAACACCATAGCAACAGCACCCTTTAAATCTCTGCAGTCATACTTTCTCTGCACCCCTGCATCAGAGAATTTAAGTGGCATAATTATATCTGTGCAGCTGAAAAACTTGGGACTACTTCTGTTGTATTTTTCTTCAGAGGAAAAAAAATAGGAACAATTTTTGTCATAAAAAATATGTCTTTATATTTAGCTATGAACGTCAATGAACCGAACGATCAGCCAACTGTGCTTATTTGGACTGCAGCATGAGGGCAACTATTTCTTGCTTGTTTCTGCAGCTGTGTCAGGGGAACAGGTCCCACCCTGCATCACCAGACCCAGGGATGGGTCCTGGGCTCCTCCCTCGCTTGAGGGCACCTGCAATCCATGATGCCATGGTGTTATGTGTACCTAGGGCCTGTCCCTGGTTCCTCTCCTGGTGATGCCCAGCACACTGGCACCGCTTTTTGGCATATCCAGCCATGCTTCCACTCCTGCTGCTTTCGGAGGCTCAGCTGCCAGCAGCAGGAGCATCTGGGAATGCCAGAAGATGGGGCAATTTTGCAGGATGCCCTCTTTGCTACTTTTTCCTCCAGCCCTCAGCCCAACAGGCCCATCTGGCAAACTTTATTCCCCTCTGTGTTCCCTTTTCCCCAGTTTTGGGGCTATTTTAGCATGTGTTACAAACCAGCTGAGAGGCTGAGTGGACGTGGCAGTGCATGTGCCCTCACATATTTTGTCTCCGCTGTCCCCACAGATAAATGGCAATGCTGTCTGCAGTCAAATATTCGTGAGCATTAATTGTGCCTCTTTAGGCGTGGTGCTGAGGAGAGCAGCTACGCTGTGTTTTAGACAGGGGAAGCCTACACAGAGCCTTTCAACACTGCTGTGGAAGATGAGAGTCAGGAGGATGTTTCCTGATGAGAGTATGCAAATACTTCAGCTGGTTCCACCTTTTAGTGATGATGCAATTGTTAATTAATTGCCCACCCACCTCCCCACCCCCATGCTGGGATCTCATGCAGGTGGAGTTGGCCACAAAGCCCAAGGGGGTGGCTTCCTGACGCTCAGCAGAAGCTGTGCTGTTTGCAGCAAACACATGGGCAGGACGAGCAGAGGAAAGAGGCAGAAGATCATATTGATTAAGCAGTTGGTGCTGGGAATGTCTCCCTTTGGCAGGAAGGTCAGAGGATTCAGAGGTAGACTAGTATCTCTGCAGGGGAGATGAGCTGAGAGAAATGAGGAGATGGGGATCAGTGCTGAAGGAGGCGAGCTGCTCGTCAGGCAATGCCACCAGCGTTCGACAGGCTGTGGGAGAGCTGAGCCACAATGAAAATCTAGAGACAGCAAAGAGAGCCCACAGGAAATTTTAACTGTGTCAAGTTTTCCTTCACTTCCCAGGTACTGGAATGAAGATGTACTTTTCTTCTCCCCTTACCCCAAAATGGAAAGTTTCTGTGTCATTGTGGGAATGGTTTGTAACAGGACACAGCAGGCTGTAATACTCCAAGCTCCAATATGCCTGGTCTGGCACGCTTTGCTGGGGACGCAGTCCTGGCCCAGGAGAGCCAGGCTAATGCTGGGGATAGCAAAGGGCTGGGCATCCTCCACTGCTCGGAGGTAGCAATGCTCCTTTATAAGTAGTGGCTATGTGATGAACTGGAACTCTGCAGCTCCCAGTACATGTGCACGGGCATTGCTCTCGGTGAGTCCCTGTCGCCTGTGTCTTGGAGAGATTGCGTAAGGCATCACCAAGGGACAGGGTGGGGATCTGGCATGTTACCTCCAGCCTGGGTAATTTTCTGGGCTGGGATCCTAGTGAATACCTGAAATTCTACTATTGCTGGTGAATCCATGTGCTCAGCACAAGTGAAGGAGTACATACAGCATAAAAGATGCTGCACAAATAACCAACAGGAGAGCACTGCAACTCTACTGCCAGCCTCCTTCGTCTCAGCTAGCGCTTGACCCATTCAGCATGCACAAAGGGCTGGCTCTGCTAGCTGGGCCATGCACTCGCAGAGCAGAGGGAGCACAAGGCTACCCCCCTCCCCAAATGTCCCAGAGTTTTTTGCTCTCCTGCATGGCCTCAGCTCTCCCACAATCGCTGCAGGAGGAGCTGTAGCTTTTGAGGCAGTAGTGTTGGCAGCACTGGGCAGGATTATGGTGCACGTGTGTACAGGCACAGGACTTGCCAGCAGCATCTTGGCCCTGTGGACTTTCCTCCATCTCCTGCATGGCTGGAATCAATGTCAAACTCTTTCTTTTTTTTTTTTTTTTTTTTTTTTTTCCCTGAAGAGGTCGTCTCCTGTGGTGTTCCCAGTCACAGCCTGGTCATCTTTTTAAGCCATCACACACCTGCTTGCCTTTTGTTGTTGTTGGTTGGTTGTTTTTTTTAAACCCTTGAAGGACTAATAACAGAGTCCTTATTAGATCCTGGAAACAGGAGGTTTGGGTCTTTGTAAAAGGGAAGATAACCATGTGAAAAAGGGCAGAAGGACTAACTGAAACCGTGGGTAGTTTGGAGGGAAAGTGCATGTGGCACCTGGGATTGGAAGCCATAATAGCACAAGGCTGTGATCTCCACGTGGGGTCAGACAGCTTTGACTTTCCCTTCAGCCACTAGCACTCTGAAAGCAGCCAGCCAAGAGGTCCCCAGCTCTTGCTCTGCCCAGGTCAAGGGGGCAGATGCCAAAACCTGTGGCCTGCCCCCATCCCACATCTCTCTCTCTCCCCCCTCTCCAGGGCCAGTCTGCTGTGACTTCCCTGAGGCTCCGTGGTTTCAGACCTTCTGCCAGTTCACCCAGTACCGCTGCTTCAAACGCCAGTTCTATACCAAGGTGGTGCACAGGATACAGGGCAAGGGGGAATATATCTTGGGAGATGGAAGGGGTGAGGAGGAAGGGAAGATAACACAGTGAGATTCATGTTTCTCCCTCTCTCCTCCACTCAGCGAATCCCATGTTCCAGTTTGTCTCCTCAAAAAAAACTCCTCATGACAGAGCAACCCCATGCTGTGGGCTCCTGGGCAAGGGGTAAAAGCTCCCCTACAGAAGAAGGTATGGCTACACCAAGCTGTGCTGTGTGCCCCTGCTTGCCTGCATATCTCCTGTAGCTACTCTTCCCCCGCTCCCCCCAGCAGCTTTCTGGCTGGCCTCAGGAAGGTGCCCTCAGCCGCCCCATCCCACTCTCTCCCCAGCTCCAGAGCAGGCTTCTCTCTTGCATGTCGATGCCCTGCTGCGTGCCAATGTGGACAGTCTCCTGAAGTACTCCTATGCACTGTCAAGTCAGAAACCACTGCTGAGGAATGTTTCCACAGCCACGCCAGGGGTGCTGAGACCCCCACAGGACAGGGGGCTGCCTGCGCTCCCACCGACCCTGCTGGTCCCAGCCTCCTTGCCTCCCAGGCTGAGATCCCCTGACCGCACAGAGCAAGCCTGGGAGCAATGCCTACAGAACAACGTCTGGCAGCTGATCCACTCAGCCCTCTCCTTGGAGACATCCCTGGGCACTGGGGGCCCTTCTCCAGACTCCAAGTCACACCCAGAGAGCATGTCAGGCAGCACTGCAGAGAGGGTGCAGGAAACAGCCCCCCGTGGCAGGTAAGTGGAAGACCTGTCTCCCCTCTGGGCAGGGCACCACACACCACCCGTGCAGGGCTGTCCTCACATGGTAATCCTATGGCATTTGTGCCCCTGCCCTGAGCAGCTGGTGAGCACAGGAAGGTTTTCTGGAGCAAGCTGTCCCATACAGAGCAGAAATGTACTCGGGGAGCCCCTCAGGGACCCCTGCTCCAGCACAGAGCAAAGCAGGGAGAGGGTGACCCAGTGCTGCTAGCACCTGACAACGTTACTGTCCTCATGTCATGAGCAAAGTGCATTTAAGCTGGGCCTTAGATGCCGGCAGGGCTTTTTCCCATGCATGTGTGTCCTCACACCGTGGCCATCTGCAGCGTGCAACCACATCTGCACTCATCTTCCCCCAGCTCACGTCTCTGAGGAGTACGGATGACCTGCAGAAATAGCTTCCTTGCCAACATGGGTCCTTGGGCTGCTGGAGTAAGCTTGTGTCTCTCTGTGTTCCTTGCCTCTCTGCATTCAACATGGGGCAGATGTTTCTTAAAAACAGTCTGGCCTGAGGAGCGCTCCATCCTTGCCCAGGTAGAGCAAAAGCAGTCCTGGGCTTGGAGACAGAGCCGGGAGCACAGAGCCTTGCTCCTGGCTGTGCAGGACCACTGCTTCTGCCCGAGCACATGCGCACCTCTGCACGCTGGAGCTGTGCATTGCCCTGGTTGCCTGGTCTGGCTTTGAAAGCAGCTGCATGCCAGTTCAGCACAGGGCCCTGCGACAGTCCAGCTTGCTGCACTCCTTTTACACACCTTCTTGGCTCCCCCAGCCTTGGGATGCTGTAGGAGCTTGTCGAACATCTTGAGCTCTTCCCAGCTGATCTGCCAGGATCCATTTGCCTTGATCCTCAGGCAGCTGGGGCTCGCGAGCTGCAAAAGGATCCTGTGTTTTCACTCAACTTACTTGTTGTACCTTTAGTACTTTGTGGCTGAGGATCACTTGCCTTGACTGAGATGCAAGGGTTGTTTTGCTTGCCAACAGCAGACAGAATGCTGTCTAGATGGGATTTTCATGGAGAAGTCGTTTTGCTTTGGCTCTGTTGCCGGCTAATGATGTTCCTGTTATCACACAGGTTTTGTGCATGGTTGCAGTCTGTGGTTCCTATTAAACACACTGCATACTACTACAGTTGAGCCAGAGATCCCACTTCTGCATGTAAAAATGAATTGCATTGCATTGTTAAAGCTGTAACTGTTCTGTTGCAAGGTTGTAACTTATGTCATCCTCCTTCCTAATATTGTATGAGGCTTTTACTGCCTGGCAAATTTTTACTGGGGTACGTACTCTGAGGCAAAACTGTGTTTCATTGAGGATATGTTCATTTTCCCTGCCTCTGAAATTGAGCCTTGCTCTGATTTAGTTATATTGGGATTATTGAGGGACTGCTGTGATTGCAGATGACACTCGCTATTCTGCTGCAGAGTTTCTCAAAGACACTAATGCTGACTGTGTCTGTAACCTGGCAGCCGAGCCCCATCAATCATACTAAGCGAAGCTTAAATTCAAGTGAGGATAAAAAGGCAAGATAGACCACGCCTGTCAGCTTTGCTGCTCACCACATCCCACCTCCTCTCAAAGGGACTTCAAAGTATGACCTAAAAAAGGGGTAAATGCTTTGAGGCTTTTCCATTCCAGCAAGAGGAGCAGTGCTGGGTGGGACCGTTCAGCATGCACAGGTGCCATTCGACGTCCGGTTTAACACAAGGGGCGCAGGGTTGTGAGGGCACTGAGCCCAGGGCTGTGTGTCTTCCCTAGGGTCTGATGTCTAGTAGGACATCCATCCTTGCTCACTCAGCCCTGCTTGTGGCAGCTGCTCTGGTAGCTCTACCAGCTTTGATGGTACCTGATGAAGCTGGCTGTGACCTTTAGAGACAGACAGGGCAAAGGTAGTAACATAACAAGGTGAAGAATTTGGAGCATACTTTTGTGGCCTTTCTGCTAGCAGTGAATCATCATGGGGTGGAAAATTTGTCTCTTATTGCACTTACTCTCAATTTTTAGTTCTTATTATGCTTTCTGCCCTGTGATTAAAGAGCTATTTATTTCTCATTATTGCCTTTCCTCAAAGTTACCTATATACCATGATTCAATCCTGCAATAAGCTAAAAAGAGCTCTGTAGCTTCTACATTATAAAGCTCGCATAACTCTCGCTCTCTGCGGCAATTTTTAGTGTCCCTTTAAAACATCCACACACTTCAGCTCTGCATGCACCATTCAGTGATGGGTTTCAGCAGTTGGGTACACAGGAGGAGGTCAACCTCCCTTCTCTTCCCTGCTCTTCTGTTTGCACACAAGAATTGCATTTGCCCTTTTTCCCAGGGCTTCCCACTGTTGCGTTGTTCATCCGCTATGACCCCTACACTCCTTTCAGCATCATGGCTGTCCCGGATACAGACCTCATCCTGTTGGTATTTGCGTGTGGATGCTCTTGGTTCATGTGAGCCCTGCTTCCACAGCAAGGACGAGCCAAGCCCTCCAGGGGCTACATCCTCCTCCTCCTGCTTTACCCCTCCAAACAGTCCTTGTGGTGCTTATGTACTTCATCCCCAACAGCTTTAATTTTATCACTAGATCCTTTATTAAAAATACTATCTCCAGGGAAAAAAAAACAAACCTCTTTTTGAATTATCCTCATTCTTTCACAATTATTGTTTTTCCACCCTGGGTCTGACAGTGCGGGATGGGGCCCGTTCCCCTGACATCTCTTTCAGAAACTAGCTGTCACTTGAGGATTACGTAGTGGTACCTTTTGGACATTCAGTGAGGCCAGGGCCCAGTTTAGTGCCTCCGTATTGTTACTGTGTGCAGCTAGCTGTGAAAGGGGAGCCGTAACATGGCAGGTAGTCTTCTCGCCAGCAAGCTAGAAGAAATTCAAATGCTTGTAGGCTTTTGGGACTCTCAAAGCAGGGGTCTCTCAGTGTCCCGGGGGCAGAGGTAAAAGGCTGCAATATTGTGCGGGTCAACAGGACAGAAGTGTTTACAAAATACAGTTTTTCCCTTGTCTATGCATCCTGAGCCCTTGGGCAGGCGTTATTTTCCCGTTTTCCCAACAGCTCCTGCATTAGGTTACCTGCTGGGTTTGATCTGTCAGGTACCTAGCCAGCCTGCCTGCCTTCTTGCCTGCAGGCCAAGTTCTCTTTTTTTTATCCTGAAGCTGCTAAGAATGGCTTTTTCCTTGGTGGTTTTAGTTTCCTGCAGCAATCACCCCCACCCCCAAAAAAAAAAAAATCAGAAGTTACAAAGTGCTGGAAAGCTGCTGTTTGCTCTTTATCCTCTTTTCTGCTTGCCTCAGGTATTCACTCCACCTCACACAGCCATCCAATATCAAGGAGGTTCAGCAGCTGAAAGTTAATGGCCCAAATCCTTGTCATTACGCTGAGGGAGAGGTGAATGTTGTCAACCGGTATTCTCGAGATATCGCTGAAGTAGGGTCTATGTGTGTCACTCCATGTCTCAAGATGCTAAAGCAAGAATAGGCTTTTATCTGAAGTTTTCTCCTTTTGCCTTTAAGCAATTACTGATCTCAGCCCACAGATTCTACTTAATTATATTTTTTCCCATTTCCCTTGAAACACTGCCTCCCAGTACCTGTTAGGCTTTTCCTAGAGCAGTGGTTAGGACATTAAGGCGCAGAGGTACTAAGCTGGGAAGGGATTTGCATTTCGAAATCACCTTAGACAGACCTATAGCTTTCCCTGAAGTATGGTGAAACTTCTGCACATCCACAAACAGCTCAGCAGCATGTCAACAAGTGTAGGGGACCAGCAGCAGTGCTGTTATGCTCTGCCAGGTCCGTACCGCTTGCCTGTAATGCCTCTGTGATGGGACACAAAGCCCCAGCACTGCCATAAGGCAGCAGCAGTGAGAGAGTGGCTGGATGCACTGAAAAGCGGCGCCAGGGCACTGGGCGTCACCAGGAGAGGAACCAGGGACAAGCCCTGGCTGCACCTAGTGCCACGGCGTGGTGGATTGCAGATGCCCACCAGCGAGCAAGGAGCTCAGGACCCGTCCCTGGGTCTGGTGATGCAGAGTAAGACCCATTCCCCCGACATATCCCAGTGGCTTTCAAGATACTAGCTGTTATTTGGGGATGATGTAAAAGTACCTTCGCTCACCCCAAGGTGGTAAACCAACTCATAAATTTGCAACCGTGAGGTCAGAAAGTCTCGCAGCGGAAATGGAGAACAGAGATAGAGGAGGAAATGAATGTGACAGAGCAACAGAATTTCTTGGTAACCTCAGGCTGATGGTGCGACTCAGTTT
This sequence comes from Falco punctatus, assembly GCF_963210335.1. Classification (NCBI taxonomy): domain Eukaryota; kingdom Metazoa; phylum Chordata; class Aves; order Falconiformes; family Falconidae; genus Falco; species Falco punctatus. The sequence continues at coordinate 1,056,578 of NC_137585.1, forward strand.
CCTGGGTGGGTCAGTGGATGTTATGGACACAGTTCATGTGCAGCTGCATATGTGGCCGAAGGCAAAGTGTCAGTAGGTGGTGCATACTGATATGAGGCTTTCTGACCTGCATGAGCTGATCATATCGAACATGATCTGTAAATCTAAAGTTTGCTGTGCAGCAGAGGCTCCTACCCACATCTGATTTTGTGTTTGTTCTGAACAAGTAGGTCATCAACACTCAGCAGATGTTTTACTGCTACTTATAAGCTACTTATGGAAGCACTCTTTTTAGAAAAGTTCCCTTTTACTGCCTGTTTTGCCTGTAATCATCTATTTGCATCTTGTTTAGGCTGCACTTGTTGGACCAGTACATGTGTTGGAGAAAACAAAGCCTGTTAAAACCCATTTATTAACAGTTGCTTTCAAAGCCTCAGGTTGTTATTTATTTGCTGTTCTTAAAAAGGTCCAGCAAGGTGGACAGTTTTCTTCTTTTTTCTACCTTGGTGATGAAAACAGCAGAGCTATTCATATAATTTTTAATGGCTATTAATGTGCCTCTGACTTTACTGGTTTGATCATCCTGGTGTGATGAAGAAGCAATCAAATCACGTGCCACTGGAATAACAAGCAAGTAGTGGAACAATAGCCAATATTTGTGGATAAATTCTTTCAGATAAGTTTGGAGAGTAAGATCAGGGTCCTTAATTGAAATTTGTGAGTCCCATCAAGATGACCCAGATGGTTTACCAAATCTTGAAGGCAAAGATCCAGCTGCACCTAAGCAGTCAAGCATCTGAGTGGTGGCAAGGACTCCCTTTGGCTGTCACAGATTTATCAGCGAAATGTGGACTGAACACTTGTTCTCCAGGGCTACAACTGCTTAAGAGAAAATTGTCAGTGTCAGGTAATCCCCACGCAGACAGCAATCCTTTACAAAAGAGAAATGCTAGGTGTGCCTTGGGGGCTGTCACTGGTTCTTCTCTCAGAGATGTCCAGCTCCCAGTCACAGAAAAAAGCTGAGAAGGTTGAATTGAACAACTCTAGACAAGATTTTCAAGTGGGATGAGCACTGACTTTTTGCTCTAAATTTCAAATTTCCTTTTCTTCTTAGTATCCTAATTGGTCTGAATGTTTATAGAGGAAACAAAGAAAAACCAAAAATAAAAAGGATCGTGTGGAGCCACAGGATGGAGGAGTGGACATAAAGGATCTCACAGATTCTGGAAGTATTCTCTGCAGGATAGGTGGGGTTTCTTTCTTTTTTTTACCAGCACATTGTAATTCTTTCCAGCTTTGCCTGAAACGGTTGGTATCTGTCACCGCTGTCCTCAGTTTGCACTCTTCTGTCCTCTTGGAACTCAGCCTTTCCCTCCACAAACCTCTGACCAGGTTGGTCACACTGTGGTGCATTGCAGTAAGATGCACAGGCTTGCAATATGCAGATTTCCAGATTTTCATCCGTTCTTGTTTTTTCAGGGGATGTGGTTAATGTGCTGTGCGTTTTTTCATGTCTGTCCCCACAGCATACCTTTTGCAGCCCGTACAGAATGGTACACCGTACAGGATGGTGTGTTAAAGGAACATCTTCACTCACCTTGTTGCAGGCTAGAGCAGCATCTGCTTTATGATAAAACAAACTTGACTGTAATGTTTTTTAAAAAATATAGCACTCATTGTATTTTCTGTGACTTAAGATTTTCCAGATTCTCTTGTAGAGTGAGAGAGAACTTCAGAGATACTGACATGCTCATTTGCTGCTTGTTAGTGTGAACAGTTTGGGTACAGGATCACTCGTTTCTGACCCGCTGCCAGTGCATGACGCGTGCTGTGAGCTCCTTTCCCCACGGTGTGTGGCAGTGCCCAGGCATCTGTGAAGGAGCTGTACAAAGCTTCTGCCTGTTAGCCCTAATGCTCACCCGTGTTCTCCTACATGGATGCACAGCCAAACCCCGTGCAAATGACAAGCATCTGTGTGTTCCTGTGCTTATGGTGTGTACCTCTCACATGTCCATAGATCTGTGAACACCAGTCATTCCTTACAACTTGACTTCTTCACACACTGCACAATCCTAAGAGCCTAACAGCAGGGAGAGTGACCTCTTTTAGCCTTGAGGCTAAATTGCTATCACTCACCCTGGCCTTCTTGCTCAGCACAGGGCATGGAGCCATGCCTGGCAAGCCCTGAAGGAGAAACATTGTGTGGCTGAGGTACAGACCTTTCTGCTAAGAGAAATTTAGGATATCTTTTTGATGTCTCCAAGCTGTGGAGAAACCGCCCCATCAGCTACTCCCACACCAAATACTCTTTGTGTCAGGAACGTGTAGCTAACTTCTGCTTTGAATGGGTCTCACCCCAAGTTTCAGTCACCAAAAGTCATTGCTTTTCCGTCTGCTGATGGAGAGAGCCTTCCAGCTGATCCCCACCTTGGTGCCATCACTGACAGACTGAGGGGCCACCCACAAGTGTCTTTGCTCAGCTAAGCTTCTCGCTCTGAGTGTTTTCCAGGCCTTAGGAAATGTCATCTTCATGACCTCCCTCCAGGTTCTCCAGATCATTTTTATTTTTTTAATGCTAATCTAAAGGTCTCCAAGAAGTTTCAGCTGCACTTAGGAAAACTTCTCCATAGAGGTTAGCCCATGCGTGGATTTTAAAAGCATTTTAACATAAGCAATTGTTGCTCTTATCTTCTTACTTTCTGCCAGATCAATGCTTGTTTATTTATCACTGGTTTTGTTTGTAGGCACAGGAGACAAATGTCTAATGAGCATTTTTACCTCTTCTGCACTGTTGCTGATAACTGACACCATTCCTGTCTAATAACATTTCTGTACCATGTCTACAGTTTCTACTGTTCCTAAGAGAGGCAGAATATTCTTATTGTCCTTATCACACTGTCATTAAATTTTCTACCTTTAGCTTCCTTCCCATGTCAGTTTGGATGAACAGTTAATTCGTTGTTACCGATTTTTTCCCCTTTCTGTCAAATACATTGGCTCAAGCAGGAGGGAGACTTTGGAAGTTACCTACTCCAGACCCAAATGGGGCTGCCCCACAGTCAACACTCAGCAGACCTCTAACAAACATCTCCCTGCTGTGCACTCAGATGGACAAAACCAGGCAGGGGCTGCTGCAGGATCCCTGGGGAAGTTCCTCAAGCTGTGCTCCTCAGCGGGTCCCTCTCACGTGCTCCCAAATGTACACACACACCCCCCGGAGCCTCCACGTTACACACGCAGATACAGACTCCGCATGTACCCCCATTCCTCCATGCAGGTTGGCCAAGGTTTCTTTGGGAAGGGTTTTTTTGCTACTTTGGGAAGGGTGTGTTTTCTCCCCTTTCATTTTTTAACTAGAGGCCTACCTCTTCAGCTTGTGACAAGAGATGAGACTTGACTTCATCCCTTTCTCTGTCAGCCTTTTAGCCCTGAAGAATGATGAGGCAGTGATGATCCTGTGCTATGCGGTGCTGGAGGGAAACTGTGTCTCATCAGCGGTCACCCAGATCTGGAAGGAGATGGAAGAAAGAGTCCTCGGGTTCGGAGATTTGGTAAAGATGCTGATGTCCCCATTTGACCCCCACTGTGTGCAGGCCTCTCTGCAGTGCTGACCACAATGCTCTGGTGGCCAGAGCTCGTCAGCACTGTCCCTTCAGGTGCCACCTCCTGGGAGAAGCTGACCTGGGTGACCAGCAGCAAGATCCAAGCCAGAGCAAGGACATGGGAGGTCCTCGGTCTCCTTTTTCCCCCCTGACCTCCCCACTACATCCACCCTAGGTGTGTGACAGCCTTGGGCGGCGTCACATGGACCTGTGCCCTGACTGTGCTTTCTGCTCACTGAAGAGGGAACAGTGTCAGAATATGAAAAACCTGAACCGTGTTCACTGCAAGACAGGCAACTTCAGCACCTACATCAACCCTCAGATCTCAGCCCAGCACCAGGCTGCAGGCGACAAGGTACTGGGTATGCTGCATGTCCTGCTGGCCTCTGAGGAGCAGCCTAGGCTGGGTGGTGGGGAAGGGGAGGAAGAAACATCACTCTCTTTATCCCCCTCCTCTGCAGACCAGCTCCCCAGAGACCTCAGAGTACCATGGCATGGAGGTTTTCAGAGGGCTGAGGGCAGAGTACTGGTGCAGCCGGATAGCCACCCGTGGCTGTGAGGACCCTCGTGTGAGCCTCTGGCTGAAGGCAGAGTACGCCGCCTTCCAAGATGGAGATGCCCAGAGCCAGGTAGGTGCCCAGTGGATGCTCCCACCCCTCCTTCTCCTCTTCCTCTTTCTCTGGCCTTCATTCCCATCTTCCCAGATCTGCGACTCAGATGGACTTCAGCACCCCAACTACTGCGTGTTCAAGAGCCACCAATGCCTCCAGCAGAGCCTCTACAACCAGCGGGTGAGAAGCAGGCTGCAGCGCCCTTCACACAGCCTTCTCTGTGGCTGATCCCTCCACAACAGCACCGAGTCCCTGCAAGACTCACCAGCCCACTGCTTTTCCCTCCAGTAGGACAGAGTTGGGTGTGTTTGGGGGTGTGACAGTGATGCAAGTGCAGCTGGTGAGTAATTGAGGCGGTGGGATTTGCACAGACGCTGTAAGAGTGGAGACGACCGCTAATGTTGAGACAGAGGAGCTGTAGGAAGCATCCCACCCATCAGGGTTTCCCTGCGTGTCCCTGCAGAGGGGGAATCTCCCCCATCTGCTGTGTGCCTCCTAGGTGGTACAAAACCCAAACCCACCAGAGCAGGACAGAGGACTAGCCCATACCTTAGGAAACACACAGTTCAGCTGTCATCCTCTCCCTCCTACTTTCCAGGTGGTTCTCCCCTCTTCCTTCTGGTGCCCCCATCACCCCAGCCTCCAGCTGCCATCCATCATCGGGGTCCCCTTTCCTTGGGGGGAAGGATGGGCAGTGGTAGCAGCCTTATGAACTCAGGCTCTCCTTGCAGGTGACTCGTCGCAGCTGCCTCAGAAACGAGACATACCGGGTGCTGAGTAAGAAGGAGGGAGAGGAGCAGGTGCAGCTGTGGCACCAGAGGTTCCTCAGCCTTGCCAAGGGGTGATGCCTGATACCAGGGGGATGTGTGGCAAGGACAGGACTCCACAGCAGGCTATCTGGAGCTGTAGTGGGGCAGAGAGCCTGGATAGACTTGGACAGCTCTTCCCAGACCTCTTGCTGGCCAGCCAGCTCATCGTGGCCTGATCTCACCCTCCGAGCACCTGCTCTGTGCCGGCGCCAGCGGCACACCATGAGGGGAGCCTCACAAAACAGCATCTCACTGTGGGACTTGCTGGAACTCCTCCTGAAAATGTTTTCTCCAAACAAAGGAGCAGCTGAGCATTGGAGAAGGCATCAGCCCTGGCCACCTAGATTAAGAGCCACTGGCCCAAGTGTCCTTGTCTGAAATCCCCAGCCATCTCTTGCCTCCCTCTCCCTGCAGGATTACACCAGGCGATAGTTCTCCCTCGGATGAGTCTTACTGTATAAAGAGCCTGTTCACCCTACAAACTTAATTTGCTCCCTTCTCTCTGATGCTGCTGCTCTATTATACCCTTCGGTGACCCCCTCCAGGCTCCCCCTGGCCCCCTGCTCTGCACTCGGCTGTTTTTTGCTCACTGCAGCCCATGTCCCCTGAGCACGATGACCCCAGCGTGGCCTTGTCCTCTCCCAGCCCGTGGCAGGGAGCAGAGACAGGCACCCACCAGGTCCCAAACACAGCATGCGAAGAAGGAGCTGACGCACTATTTGCTTTCCACTGCAGCTGGTTTATTTCTAAAGTTTAAGGATTTATTGGGCCTGTGTCCTCCAGCCCTCCATCAGGAAAAATCATTCAAACCACAAAAAGCCCAGTGAGGCTGGCGAGAGGCTGCTGTGCGGGGACCCCCGGAGCCATCCAGCAGGGCAGGAAAACCCCACAGCTCCTCTGCTCCCCCTCGGGCTGTGTCTCCCCTACACCTTTCCCTGCTCCTCCACCCTCTCCCCCAGCTGCCTTCTGCCTGTGGCCTGGCCCCCGCCGCGGCAGCTGTGCACCTCCGCGAGGTGCCGGCACTGCTTGCACTTGACGGAGCAGCACCAGTGAAACTTGCAGCTGCTCCGCTCCACCACCTCCGCCCGGGCTGTGCGGAAGCCCCCGCCGCAGCACAGCAGCTCGCAGCCATCCATGGCTGGGGATGTCCGGTTGCACTGGCGGCCAGAGGTGCCAAAGACCCCATGCCCGGGGTCCTGGTCGCAGAAATCTGGGCTGGCGAACAGGTAGACCAAGTCATGAGCCGCGTATGGCTTGAAGCTAGAGTTCGTGGGCACCAGGAGCTTGCGGGAACCAACCCGCTTGGGGTAAACCTCTGTGGCCCCCTCAAACTTTTCCTTGAGAATGTTGCCCACCTTGTGGAAGGGAGGCATGACCCTCCAGCACGCGCGCACCTCGCACTCACCTTCACGTGGGCCAGGAGAGCCTGTGGGGCGGGAGGCAGCTGCCAGGCAGAGCTGGGACACTGCCCTCGCCCGCCTGCCTGCGGGCCCAGCTGCTGTGCCCCCAGCCCACCTGCCCCGGGGGCCCCCACCTGCCCGGGGCCGGAGGGCGGCTGAGGAGGGAAGGGAAAATGGGAGGAGAGGCAAGAGGGGAGGGAAGAGGGAAGCGAGAGCAAAATAGTCTTTTATGCCAGATCACTATGAAGCAGAAGGGGATCCACTCTGTGGAAAACAGCCTGGCTTAGGTCTGTAAGAAAAATCCCTGAGACAGGGGAAGAGACAGGGACTTGCTCTGGGGAGGTGGACGGATCTGCCCAGAGCCAGAGGACACTCCAGGGACCAGATGTCACAGCAGCCCCTGCAGAAGGTGTCTTTGCTCAGGAGGGGCAGGGAAGCCCTTCGGGGCAGAATGGAGGAACTGATTTCCTTTGCAGAAAAGGCCAAGGAAGGTAAATGGCAGCTGGGCTCTGTGAGGAAAAGGAGAGTCTGCGCCGAGGCGGGGGGAGGCTGGGACCCCGCTCCACAGCGGCCAGGAGCCAGCTCGGCGTGAGCGGTGCTGGGCTGGGCTGAGGAGAGGCAGCAGGATGCAGCCCTGCCCTGGGCTCCCATGGGTGCCCCCAGCCGCTGGGGGTAAGGGGGCTGGACCCAGCTCCGCCTAGCCAGGGAGAAACCCCTGCAGCCGGGCTTGCTTCCCAGCCCTTGCTCCTGCCCTTACCTTCCCCCCAGCCTCGCTGTTGTGCAGGTTCATGAGCGCCCGGCTGGAGGAGACACCACGGCTCCTCTCGGGGTTGTCTACAAAGCCTTGAGAGAAGGCAACCCCGTGTGACAGGTTCTCAGAGCAGCCCGACCACTGGAAACCTGCAGAGGGAAAGCGGCCATGAGATGAGGAAGTAGAAGCCCTGAGAGGAGCTCCCAGATTGCTGAGGGCTGTGAGAAACCTTCTCCCTTGGGGCGGGTCTCCCCCATGGATCTTCCCCTCTGTCACCCCATCCCTGCCGCCGCCACCCTCCTTCACCTTCGGGGCCGACTCCTCGGATCTGGCGGTCGCAGCCACACTTCTCCGGCTCCCCGCGGCTGCAGGCACGAGTCACCGCAAAGGCAATGCCGGCAGCGGAGATGGCGTGGATGAAAGCAGCCTCCCGCGTGCCTGCAGCGGGGTGAGAAATGGCCCCAGTCTGCAGAGGGGGAAGGCACTGATGGGACACGGCACTGGGGAAAGAGCTGCGAAGGCATGCTGGAGGAATGCTTCCAGAAGGAGACTGCTGGGGAGAAACTGCTGTCGGGATGTTCACCCAGTGCTGCTGTTGCTGAGACCTGGAGCCGGCAGGGCGATGGCTCTGGGGGGCCCTTTGGGCTCAGCGCCCTCGCCTCTGGCACAATTGAGTTCCTGGGCCAGGCGTCCCATTAAGGGAGAGAAGTCAGCAGCCCCCGAGGAAAGAGAAAGGGGAGTGGTGGGGGGTGCATCAGGGTCTGAGCCTCCCGCACAGAGGGGTTTGTTAGGGAGGACCCTGCCACCAAGTCTCCAGGAGCCAAAGACCCTGCTCACAGCTCCCCGTATGGCTCCTCCCGGCCAAACACATGCAAAATCTGTTCTGTGCTGGTCTGGGGGCACAGGCAGAGCCTTTTTCCCTGGCTGCAGCAAAGAGGGACTGCAGCTGCAGAGCAAAGTGTCTGATATGAGCTGCTGCTGCTCCCAGGGGCTGGGCTGGCGGCAGGCAGGGGGAGAAGGTCTACCAGTCTGCAGAGCTGGTACCCGGAATGGGCCAGGTGGAACCAAAAAGCCAAACCTGACCAAATGAGGAAGAAGTTTAGGCAGAACAGTAATATTTGTAATAGCATATGCATTTGGTTCAGTTTGCTCTGTGTTGACAACTATTAATACAGCATGCGGAGGAAGGCACTGGCCATTCTGGGGCTGGGCCCAGTGTGACACTTGCACACTACCCCAGGAAAGGCTGATGTGTCAAGGGGACCGTGTAGGCTTACTGAAGGGACCCTGTACCCAGTCTGCCTGCATTGCCCGCCCCCCCCCCCCCCCCGACCTTGGACGGTGACCTTGCCAAAGACCTGCAGCCCCTGCAGAGTGGAGCAGTTCCAGCGGCGAGAGCGGAACTGGTGCTGGCACTCCTTGGCAGCCAGCTCCGCTCCTCGCTTCACCGCATCCATGGCTTCTACCTGGCGCTGGCAAATGCGGACCTGCTCTTCTACCAGCCCTGTCAGACCCTTACAGCCCCCGGGGCCCTGGAGGGCCACCTGCAGGGAAGTCTCCTCGGCCAGGTACCTGTAGGGCAAGGGAGAGATTCAGTTGCAGGTGGACTAGAGCCAGGGCCATGTCTGTGCTGGACTCGCCCCCTGTAGCCTTATTTTAGCGCAGAAAAGGGGCAGGGAAGATGTGCCATCTCTTGTCTGTGCCAAATTGGACATTCCTGCTCCCCACCCTGGTCTGCACCTCTTGAGCTTCACCATCCCTCTCCCTTCATGCTCCCAGGGATGTCCCTCCTCATGTGCTGCCTTTGGATTGCCCAAGTTCCTTCTTCCACCCTTTTCTCAGAGATCTGCCTGTTTTCTTGGGAGACAGCACCTCCCCAGATGACTTTCCAACCCAGACGGTACAAGCGCAAAGCGTACTTACAGCCAGGTCATGGCAAGGACGTGTTGCATGGGGATCAGCACCACGTACAGCCTCACCATCTCCATCCTCTCCCCGGCAAAACTCCACCTTCAGCCACGGTGCAGCAGCCGCCTGAATCCCCTCCTGGACCTCCCACTGCCTCTGCCTGGGAGTCTCTCTCACAGCAGCTCTGGCCCAGCACTGCAAAGCGTGGGTAGCCTCTGCCCTGGGCAATGACCATGGGCTGCCATGGTGTGCCAGCACTGGAGCCCACAGAAACCTGCTGGGATGGTCCTGTGTGGGCGTCCACGCCGGTGCTGTCCCCTGCCTACAGCTCGGGCAGCGTGGTGGGAGAGCTCTGAGCTAGGGCTCTGGGGTAGGCACCCGTCAGAGGCAGCTCACGTGGCTGGGAACAGTGTCAGCATTACAGCCCTGGTCTCTGCTGTCCTGTCAGCAGACGATCTGGTGGTCTTCCTCCACAGCCAAGTCACTTCATCAGCAGGAAGCAGCCCGAGACCCGGTTGGCAGCAAACAGAACCTCCACGCCAGACAAACCTGGCAGCTCCAAGCAGCTGCTGCTAGTCCAGCTCGTCCCCACTTTGTCACCCAGCCCTTCGGGGAGCCAGAGGGTTTCCCTGCAGTGACAGCTCGTGGGAGCAGAGAGGGGAAGACCTGCTGCCCCACTCATCCCCAGCCACCGTCCTTGAGGACCCTCCCTCATCTGCCTCCTCCAGGCTGGAGATTCTTCTTTTCTACCCTGCAGCACACATAGCTACAGCAAACAAACACAGCCCAGCTGCTCCCGGGCTCTCTTAACTCTTTCCCTGGCAGGTCCCCCTTTGTGCCCCCCGTTTTCTTCCCCACGGCAAGAAGGACAGCCCTTGCCCTTCTCCCAGGTAGGCACACTGGAGCGGCTGCCCGCCTCAGCGCGTGGCCCTTTCCTAAGAGCCCCTGGGAGTCCAGGGAAATGTCAGCTCTGTGCCCAGGGAGCTGAAACGTCCTGGGGGAAAAGCCTGCCATTCCCTAAGTGAGCCTGGGAAATGCCAGCTGTCCCCACCACCCTGGCAGGTGACACTCCTCCTGCAGCCCCGGGGCTTCTGCTTTCCCTGCCCGAATCACGCAGAAAGCAAAACACGGCTGCTCGACCCGGCCGTGGTCCCCCCAGTGTGGCCCTGCACGGGGATTCACCCCTTCCCTGTGCTTTTCCACATCTCCCTGCACAAAGGGGTCTCGGTAGCACTGGGCTTCATCAGCCATCCCTTCCACCCCGAGCAGCCCCCCCGCTGCAGAACGCTTCCCACCGCTCTCCTTGCCTTCCCAGTGCCCCTCACTCTGCCGGGTCCTTGCTCCTGCTTTCTGGAGCCAGCGCTCCGGGGTGGCAGGCGTGTTGGGATCTGCAGCGTCGGGGTGTAGCCTCCGACACACACCCCGGTAATCTGGTCTTACCTGCTGTCGACTCACAGCGGTGAGGACATGCCAGGGGTTGCGCTGCTCTTCCCCACCGGCTGAGCCCCTCGCGGGCAGCAAGGGGCGGAGGTATGAGCCCACCCGGGGGGAGATGGAACTCATGGGCTGAGGCACCGAGTCACGGTGAGGTGAGTGACCCTGGCTGGGCGAGGGATGCTGCGGGGCTCGCGGGCTAGGTGAAGTGTCAGTGTCCTCCTCTTCTGATACGCATGGTAAAGCCAGGACTACCCAGCTCAGCCAGATGTGTGCACATGTGTGCAGGGGGCGAGGGCCACAGGGGAGGGGGAAGTTCCCACAGAGGGTGTCCAAGACTCCTGTTGCAAAGGGAGAAGGACACACACACATTCCCCGGTATATTCGCAATCCTTATCGGTACCAGAGCCTTGATGGGAGCTGAAGAGACACAAAAGGCTGCAAGAACAAAGATCCCAGCAACTAGGAAGTGAGAAAGGGGGGCTGGTTAAAAAACAGAGAGGCACTAAAAAGGAGCAGGGTGAGATCGATGGGTCGGGTGCTTTTGTACCTTCCAAGGATTTATGAGGGGCAGGAACATAGATCCCTCGGCGCGTCACTCCCTGAATGAGGAGACAGTGATGGCAGAACGAGGAGGCAGGAGTGAGAAAGTCAAACACCTGCAGCAGCAGCAGCCAGAGGAGCCGGCGGGGGACTGCAGGGAAGGAGGGAGCCCGCAAGCATGGGGCAGCAGCTCCTGGGGAAGGACGGTGGCCGGAGTAGGGGTACCCTCATGACCTGTGTCTTCTTCCAGCTGTGGCTGGGACTGGCAAAGCAGAAATAGGACTTGAAAGACCAGAGCATGCACTGGGTTCTGGGGAGGACAGAGCCCTTCCCAGCTACCCGTGGCGGCACTGGGGCGCACAGCTCTCACTAAATCAACCCTTGCACCTTCTCAGCACCGTGCCTCCTGCAGCCTCAAACACCCGCTGAGGTCTGTGGCAAACGTGCCTTCGCCCGCCACAGGCACTGGTACCTCTTCAGATCCCGGTTCTTTCTGGGTGCCACATGGCAGCGGCGCACAGCTGGCCCTGGGCGGGAGCTCAGCCCCCCGGTGCCGGAGGCCATGGGGCTGGCAGGGCTCTGAGCCTTCACGCTGGCTACGGGTTGACTCAGCTTTGCTCTCACTTCCTGTATTTCACTTTTACCTCATGTTTAGCGATGTTTTGGGAATTGTGATATTTTCATTTTCCCCTGTCAGTTCTGGGGGTGGCTGCACGAGCATGGGAATGAAAAGGAGCAAGTATTTAGCACTATGACCCAGGGCAGGTCTCCTCAGTTGCAAGGACACCTGGGTATCACTTCTTTCACAATTATATTTGCTTTCATAAGATGCATTTAGCTTATCAGCTTTTGATAGCAAAGTTCGTGCTTTGTGGCTAACCACAAGTGCGCCAGGAAGTGCGAAGGACAGGGGGGATGAACTGCAGCACGACAGCCCAGAGCCAGCCACGGCGGGGCAGGTGGTGGCTGTGATTTAGATGACCAAGTATCCAAAGAGCCTGCCCTGCTTCCGCTTTGATTCGAGCCACCCGCAGTTCTGGTGCCTGGATCAAGACCCCTGCAGCGACAGCTAGCTCTCCGACCCCTGCAGACTGCTAACTAGCAAGCCTGCCGCACCCTCGGCTCTTCACTGGCGGAGGTGAGTGAGATGGAAACATCTGGAGAGTAGGACGGGCTGGGGGCACTGGTCCCCATGAGCTGCTGTGCAGATGCTGCTGGTCCTGAGCACGGGACACTGGGGAACCCTCTGTGCCTCCTCAGCTGCCTGGTGAACCTAGAGGAGGCGCAAGGCAAATGTGTTCAAATGGCAGCCTGCTTTGGGACCCTGCGACACTAAGAGCATGGGCAGCCTGCAGAGCTTACCGGCCACCGCGCCCACGGTGGAAGCCCTCTTCCACAGGACCCTCAGTAGACGAAGGGGGGTGGCAGATCCAGGGAGTAGGCAGTAGCAGTGTGACCAGCCCTCATGAGTTAAATACAGAGGTCTTGGCTTTGATGTCACGTATCTCATGAAAAACAAGCCATCGTAAGTCTTGAATGTCTTCACAGTTCTAATCTGACAATAATCTAATTCCTCAGTTTTTTAAAAAAAGGTGAAAAGTGGGGCTTAAATATCACCTACAGCAGGTAAAAAGCATCCACGTTTATGAAAAAATGTAACTCAAATTTCTAAAGCAAACTTGGGTGTTTTTTTGAGATTTGGGGCACTCTTTGGTATTTCCTTTTGGTTTCAGAGCTCGTGCTGTTGGCATTTCCAGCTGCACCACTCTGCACCCCAGCCTGCATGCCCAGGGGCATCCCCTCTGCCCCCCGCCCAGGGCAGCCCCCAAGCACGCCAGGGTTTAAATGACAAGTTGCTCTCGGACATGCTGGCCCCACAGCATGCTTGGCAAAGTATTTTCCAGCTGTCTTTTCCCACCTCATTTCCCAGCCCCATGCATAAAGCTGTGTCCCACCACGCTGTGCTCCATCATTTCTGTGGTGCTGGGCAGCAGCAGCCACCGGTGAGGCAGCATCAGGGGAGAAGATGCCAGGACCAGGCAGCGGGATGCCAGGCACGCATCCCACCATCCCAGGGCACGCCTGCCCGTTTCAGCTGCTGTATGCAAGCACAGCTAGGGTGTCCCACCCCCACAAAGAAAAAACTCAAAATCCCCACGGGTTTTGTGTGTCCTGTGGGGCCTCCCTGCCCAGCAGCTGGTTTTCTGCCTCTAGGGAGACATGCCCACCTTGGACCCGACCTCTGCTCGTCTCAGCCCAGCACCCCATGCCAGGCAGGGCTCCAGGCAGCTCCGGGGCACGTGGGGGAGGCATGTGGCTGTCACTCCAGTGGGGTGGTCACGGGGGGGGGGGGGGGGGGGGGGGGGGAAGAGAGGACATCCTTTTCAACTGTTTTCTGACACTGTCCACCCATCCTCCAGCATCATGTTCTCCTTTCCCATCACACAGCAACAGCAGTCAACGGTGCTTCCGTCTCACACCTACACGTCTTCCTCCCTCACTTGTGTTTCTCCTTCCTTCTAGTTTCTGCAGCTTCTCCTCCTCCACAGCACTCGCTCAGACTGTCTGTGTGTGTGCGCACACACGGCACGTCATTCCCCCATCCTCCCCTCCCAGGGCACCAATACTCACAACGAATCTGTTTTCCACCTGAAAACAGAAAGAAGCATCTGCCTCGGTCTCATCTGGGGTTTGAATTGCTCTTTTCTGTCCCTGCCAGGGAAAAGGCCACGTTCTCGGCAGATGGTTTCAGAGGTAAAAGGATGCTTCCTCCACCCCCTGGGCCACATAAGGGTCAGTCACCAAATGCAAAGTTCCTTCAGGTTTTCAAGGCAGCACCTCATCATCAGGAGGAAGAGGATTCAGCTGTGGTTCTGTTGCCTCCTTAAAGAGCTGGTGACAAGGTCGCTCAGCAGCTTTCTGTAGAGCAATGAGTACTTGAGGTTCTTCTAGAGGCAACCACAAAGAATGTGGCCTGGGGCTCTCAGACATTAACTAGGATACAACAAGGATATATCCAGCAAGGATAAGCCAGTTTCAGCTGCCAGCCTGCTTTACCCGTAACTTTCCTTTTCAGCAGGGGACAGTTGAAGCAGTACCTCCAGAGCTCTGTGGAGAAACGCTCCATTCCTACAGCTCCGTCTTTCCAAAGACCATGCATGTACACATCTCATTGCAGGTCTCTGAGATCTTGATGGCAGTATCTGCTAGGTCAAATTTGAGACTGTCAGCTTAGCTTCAATAACTACCACAGTGGGAGTCTTGCTTCTGTGTTTCCATCCGCCCACCAAAAAAAAAATAAATCCAGTCTAAAATCTTCAGGCTATTTTCCACTCTCAGTGACCTGTGATGCCACTTTAGAGCTCCGCTGTTAGGTGTCTCGAAGGCTGCAGGGGCTAGTACATCAGGAAAGACAACTCTGGGAAAAAAAGGAAAGGTGATGGTGGACAAAAACCTAGATGCCTTTCTTGCACTGGTGGCGCCCAGGAAAGCCTGGGAGATTTCCACAGCAGAAACTCTTTAGACAGGGAAATTCCTCACAGGGCTGTCTCTGATCAAAGCGCTAGTGGGAACGGCTACAGAGCAGCATGGTGAACTAAGCAGCGGCTGAAACCACATGGCTCCTACTCCAGAGGTCCGAAAGCCACTGAAGGGTGGAAGACCTGGTAACTGGGGTGTAGAAACATTTGCTCAAAATCGCTTGTAAAGGCTCACTAGCAGGCACAATTTGAGAAAAGGTTCTTGGGGGATTTCAGACCAGGGACCTTGATGTCCGTGCAGAACAAATTAGTGGAAGCTATTATAAAGGAAAAAATCAATTGGCGTGCAGTCACTTCTAATTACTGAGGAAAAGTCATCATGGCTTTTATAAAGGGATGCTGCGTCTCACGGTCCTTCTTTGAAGCAGTCAATAAGTGCGTGAACAGGGGCCCGTGTGGATTTCCAAAAGGCTTTCAAAAGGGCTCTCACCAATGGGGCTGAAAGAAATTCAGAGAAAGTGTTCCTACCTGGACAAAAACCACCTAAACGGCAGGCCAGAGAATGAGGGGAAATTGCTGGTTTTCTGGGTGGAGATATAAAATGCCAGTGCTGGGTCTTGGACTGTCTGACTTATTCATGAGGGATGAATAATAAAATAATAAATCTGTCGGTGACATAAAATTATTCAAGTTAGAAAAGATGAGGGCTGGCCGCGAAGAACTGCAGAGATTAGGAGAAGTGTGAGTGACTGGCCTTAAAATAGCAGCTGAAATTTCATCTAGCGAAGTGATGAGAGAAAACAATCTGAACTGACCATTAGCCCTTGCAAATGAGGTCTGCGCCTACTCAGCTCAGTGCATCCACATCATCAACATGGTGTACATTTTGTGCAGCCCACCACAGGCTCATAAAGGCTGCAGCAGACGTGGGAAGGTGCTGAGAAGGGCAAAGAGGACGTCCAAAAGTACCGAACGGCTCCTCTGCGAGGAGCAGCTCTGAAGGCATGGACCCCTTAGCCTGAAAAAAAAAGGAAAAGGTTACTATGGGGGAATGTGGTAGATGTTTATAAAATCATCAGTGATAGGGTGAAGGTGAGCAGGCGTGGGGTTTTCACTGTCTTTTCCAGCACTAAAACTAGGAACTGAAGCTAAAAGGTGGCGATTCAAAAATCAGTACAAGAAAGTGGTTCTTCTCCTCAGGTGCGATTAAGCTGTGGAACTCCTTGGCACCCCTGGCACTGGATGTTGTAGATAGTAAATTTTACATCGACTCAAAAAGCAGCTGGAAAAAGTCAGGAAAGAAAAGTTCCCTGAGGACTGAATACAAACAGGTCACCTCTGGCTCAGGGAATCCCTGTGCCACGGTACGCTGGGAGCGGGAGGGGAACTCGGGGAGCATAACAACGTGATTGCACTGCTCTCGTGTTATCCCTGCACCACCAGCAGTTTGAGGTAGAATGCCAGTTGTAGGTAGACCGCTGACCTCGCACAGGTGGTCAGTGCCCACATGTTATTTGTCTAGAGGTGTTTATGGAATATCCCTTGATAAAAACAGCTTGTTGGTGGAGACAAGTCACCTTCACCTGACACCTGGCAGGTCTGGGCACACG
Source organism: Falco punctatus (assembly GCF_963210335.1). NCBI lineage: Eukaryota > Metazoa > Chordata > Aves > Falconiformes > Falconidae > Falco > Falco punctatus. The sequence goes on from NC_137585.1 coordinate 1,072,704, forward strand.
TGGTAGAGCAGGTGATGGTCTCTCACAGTCTCAGTCTCACTTGCTTTGTCTTGGTCAAGGTGAAGGTCTCACCAGTCTGGTCAGTCTGTGGTCACTGCAGGGCTTTGGCTCTAGAAAAGCTGGCATATCCTCCTTGAGATTTTTTTGAGGCACTAAATCATTTCACTTGAAACCACCAGCATTCTTGCCATTTGCCTTGCTGGATTATCTTACGTTTCAAACTTATTCAAGTCTTCACACAAAGTTTTCATCCACCAGGAAGGGTGAAGGCGGCTCAGATATAGCTTGACAAGCAGTAGAAGTCCCTCTAAGAACCCCGTCTTGGTGGTGGACCTGCCCAACAACACAAAAGGACGGGCAAAGTGGTAGTTCTCTGCTCTCCCGTATCAGACGTCCACTTCCATCGTTTAACACATCGTTACCGGAATGAATCTCTTCCTACCTGTGAGGCCAGCACACGCTTCTGGCTTTAACAGATCCTCCCCCGAGATCTGTGCGTTGCCCTGCATGCCACCCAGAAGGTCTGACACGCTTGTTGTGCCTGTCCAACTGCTGAGTAGCTGCCTCTTACAGCAATATCAACCTTATATAAAGATTTTCTCCAGGCAGAGAATTCTGCTTTCCTTTTGAAAGAAATCAAGGTCTTTGTGGGCTCTGCAAGGGAGTCCCTATGGAACCCTGCAAACAGCTGTGGGGAACCACGTCCCCCTTCCCAACCCCTACTCCACTGCAACAGCTTTGAGGGCAGACATCTGGTTTGGGGATGCTGGAACAACTAAGGCAGCCCCTAGCCCAGCCCCCTGCTCGGGGCAGGGTCAGCGGTCAGATCAGATGGGGTTACTCTGGACTACCCAGAGTCTGGTCTTGGAAGCTGCCAAGGATGGCGGCTCCACAACCTCTCTAGGAAACTTGTTGCAACTCCTGACTGTCCTCATGGTGAAATCCAGCCTGAATATCTGTTGGTTCAGTTCATGCCTGTTGTAGCCCTGCCATGCCTCGCTGCAAACAGCTAACGCTGTCCTCTTCCAGCAGCCACCTTGCAGGTACGGGGAGTGCAGTGGGGTGGCCCTGGCTGGGCACCAGGTGCCCACCAGGATGCTCCATCACCCCCCTCCTCAGCTGGACAGGGGAGACAAACACAACAAAAGGCTCCTGGGTTGAGGTAAGGACAGGGAGATTGCTCAGCAATTACCATCGCAGGCAAAACTGACTCAATTTGGGGCAAAATTAATTTAACTTATTACCAATCAAATCACAGTAGGATGATGAGAAAATAAAACAAAATCTTCAAACACTTTCCCCCACTCCTCTCATCATCCCAGGCTCAACTTTACTCCCGACGTCTCTCCCCCCACGCCCTGGGCAGCACAGGATGGGGCTGGGGCTGCGGCCAGTCCCTCCCACGCTGTCGCTGCTGCTGCTTCCCCCTCATGGGGAGGGTCCTCACACCCTGCCCTGCCCCAGCGTGGGGTCCTGCATGGGCTGGGGGGGGATCTGCTCCCCGTGGGCTCCATGGGCTGGGGGCACACCTGCCTCACCGTGGGCTTCATCACGGGCTGCCGGGGGGGATCTGCTGCAGCACCTGGAGCCCCTCCTGCCTCCTCCTGCCCCGGCCCGGGGGGCTGCAGGGCTGCTGCTCTCACACAGCCTCACTCCTCTCTCCCGCTGCAGGTTTTCCCCCTTATTCTTAAATCCGTCACCCCTGAGGTGCTGCCGCTGTCACCGCTGGGCTCAGCCTTGGCCAGCGGCGGGTCCGGCTGGGAGCCGGCTGGTGTGGGCTCTGTCGGACACGGGGGAACCTTCTGGCAGCTCCTCACTGAAGCCCCCACTGCAGCCCCCCCACTACCAAACCCTTGCCACACAAACCCAGTACAGGGAGGCTACCATTGTATCCCCTGGAGCCTTCCCTTCTCCAGCTGAACAAGACCAGTTCCCCCAGCATCTCCTCACGGGCCAGTTCTCCAGCCCCCAGACCATTCTGATGGCCTTCCACTGGGCTCAGCCAGCTGGTCAGTGTTTGGCAGGACAGTGGTACCATTGCTGTCTAGAGTGGTTACCAGCCTCACGCTGCGCTGAAGTCCCAGGTATGTTTGCCCATGTGAATCCCATGACCCTTCCTCTCCTGCGTGCTCCCCGACCTGGCTGTGCTGCTCCGTGTCTGTAGGACACGGGCTGTTTCATGCCTCATGGTGTTGTAAGCGGGGAAATGATGTGAGGAGATGAAATCCAAGTAAGCACCGCTGGTCCCACACAAGCGAGAACCCCAGGGTGACTGTAAGGAACCCCAGCTCGCTGGGGCTCAGCGTTCTGTGGGTTGTTTGAGCCAGGGAAGGAGCTCGGGTGGAGCTGAGTCTAACTGTAGTGTAATTCTTTTTATCTGCAATGGATGTACAGAGTCCAGTTTCTCTGATATAAAACAATACTATGCAGTTTTTATTTTAAGTTCCTTGCAGTCAGCATTTTCCCCTCAAAATGCTTGCGCTCTCCTTTTTCTTTCTTTCTCTTTTTCTGGAGCTGCCTCCCCTACTTTCCCTGTGTGCTCCTGCGCTCCCCCTTTCCGGGACACATGTGCTCCCAGAAGCCATCAAAGCCACGTGCATTTTCTGGGGCTGAGTGACACAAAATTCTGCACAGTTACCTTTGTTGTGCTCTGGCTGCTTCTGCCATGTAATTGCTCACTTTTCTACTGGCCATTTTTCTCAGTCTTTTGGTTTCTTTGTGAGTTCTTGCTGTAGAAGCCACCATGGTGGGATTTTAACATTTCAAGAGATTTTCTCCTCTAACTTAAACTCTTTTGCCTTGGTCTTCCACTCTGACCAGGAATTGTGCTGACAACTGGCAATGTTCTTCCATCGCATCGCCGTCCCCATGACGACTGGGCAGAACTGCTGAACTAGAGGCAGAAGCTGACTCCAGGTGACCACATTACCATCCCTGCCAGATGACTACGGACCAGCACCAGTCAGGAGAGAGATGAGTCCATCCACACTCCAACTGCAGATGCGGGGAATGACCTGCCTACAGCTTCTTAGAGGGGAATGACTTCTCTCAGTGCTTTTCTTTGTGCCTCTGTAGCCCACTGGCAGGCTCAGCCATCTCAGCGAGATCCTTCCCTGATCCGTGCTGGGCATGTCAGCTCCCAATGAGTCTCAGACATGCAAGGATTACAGCTTCAACCACCACCTCCTCCTGCCTGGCTACATCCTGATATTCATTACAGGTTTGATGCTGAACGTGATGGCCCTATGGATATTCATCCGCTACCTGCGCCTGAAGTCTGTAGTGATGATCTACATGTTCAACCTGGCCGTGAGCGACCTCACCTTCACGCTCCCACTGCCTCTGCGACTCTACTACTATTCCAACCACCACTGGCCCTTTGGTAACACCCTATGCCAGGTCTCTGGCTCTGTCTTCCAGATCAACATGTATGGTAGCTGCCTTTTCCTCATGTGCATCAACCTGGATCGCTATGTTGCCATTGTCCACCCGCTTCGCTGGCGACATCTGCGGCGCCGCAAGGTAGCCAGGCTCCTTTGCCTGGTTGTCTGGGTTGTGATCTTCATGGGCTCCATCCCCACAGCCATAGTCCACAAGCAAACCCACTGTAAGGTACAGAACCAGACCATTTATCTGTGCTTCGAAAACTTTAGTGACAACATGTGGCAGAATAACCTCTTCCCCCTAGTCATCCTGGCTGAAATCTTGGGGTTTCTCCTGCCTCTCAGTTCTGTGATGTACTGCTCAATTCGGATCTTTCAGGAGCTCTGCCAGGACGGCCAAACAAAGACCCTGCGACAGCAGAAGACTCTCCGTCTCCTCTTGGTCAATCTGGTCATCTTCATCATCTGCTTTGTGCCCTACAACACTACCCTGGCAGTTTATGGGATGATAAAAGCCCGGGTGATTAAGGTTGAGAAAGAAACACAGGCCTCCATACGCCAAGTGTTAATTATGGCAATGCTGTTGGCCAGCATGAACTGCATGCTGGACCCCTTGATCTACTACTTTAGTACTGAGGGTTTCCGTAACACCTTTAAGAAGCTGCGGCGGGGACAAGCCTGGGACTCAGATATAGGGACGCTTAAGAGTCAGGTTGTGGATAACAAGTCAAATCGAGACCACGCTCTTTCAAAAGTAAAACAGTTCCCCACTAAAAGCTTTATCCGTCCCAATGAATCTTTGCCATCGCTTCCTACTGCCATATTTTTGAATGGCCCTATTGAAGACTCAGAAATATAACAATAGACAGGTCATACCGTCATAATTATCACCCATTTGATAATTACAGCAGGACTGCGGGAAAGCTCAGGATAACGTAGCAAACCCTTTGAGGGAATGCAGCAGACTGCATGTGGGTGAGCGTGATGATGCGAAGCTGAAGAATGAAAGGCTGTTTGGAATAAACAGAGATGCCTTGGTGACATGGTCCCACCTGACTCCTTTGATACAGGAAACATAGCGGGGGAAGAAGGACTTGAAACGATCCTGGTGTGTCTAGGACAGGTCAGCACAAATTCCTATACCACATCCATCCCACCGGACACCTCCCAGCTGCACTGTAGCCTGAAGCAGTTCTGGGGATAATCAGAACACAGATACGGTACTCACTGCTGACAGAGTGGATTTAGTAGTAATGACTGAGGGAAATTCTTGGTTTTTCTACTAGATGCTTGATGCTTCAGTCTGAGTCTTCAGTCCAGCTCAGGGCACCTAAATAAGCATGTTAATTTTCCAAAAGAGTCGAAGCATTTAGCAACCCTTGCTGGGGTCAAGGAGAATAGCTGAGTGTTTAGTGTTCTTGGAGAAAATAGGTTCCTAATTGTATAGCAAGCCACAGACCTCAGCAAAACAAGCTTTAGGAGGCATGTCAAACGTGCTGGTGCAGCTGTACACACGCACATGCAGCACAATGGCTATACATTTACCTAAAGCAAAATGGCTTGGGAAATGCTGGCATACTTAAAAACACACCCAACATCCATAATGGCCCCAGAAAAAAGAGAAGACACCAACACTGTGGTCATTTCTGAAGCTGACATTGACACCAGTGCTTTGCACTCCCCTGTCGCTCAGCTATACGGTGATTGATTTTAGCTCTGGGTGATTTTTGCTGTTAAAAAGAAATGATGTCACAGAACGAGGCTGCAGTGAAATATATTTGCTTGCACTGTTTGTACATGCTTTTTCAGCCTGCACTGTATGCGAGAGCCCTATAAATCTCCCCAGCAGTGAGAGATCCAGCTGCAGAGGCAGTGCCAGAAGCCCCAGTTACTCACTCCTGCCAGTGACCAAGGGTGCCCTTTCCACTCAGACCGTAAAACAGCTTCTCTGTGGCTTCCAGCAGGACTTAGGCTATCCCGGAGTGGGTCCATTATGGTATATTTTAATTTTTTTGGAAAATGTTAAACGAAAAGTAAAGGAAAGTGACAAGAAATGCAGTTCAGAGTAAAGTCCTGGTGCTTAGACTTGTAAATTAGCAATGAATCTTATTTCAAGGCCCTGCCTCATGATTACTGTGGGAATAAAAGTACACCTGAGGAAGGCCAGCTCCAACCCCTTCCTCAGCCTGTGCACCCCCAGCAGACCAGCCTTGAAATATGTCTGCAGATGAAGGACATCTAATGGTGTCCAAGAGATGCCATGAGAGAGCTGGAGGAGGGCTTGCAGGGCAGCCGGTATTTCTATTTTGAAAATTCTGGACTGCCATGTCAGCGTGAATCATTTGTGACATCGTGCAGCTGGAGAGGGAACGGAGCCGTGCACTGATCTTCTGCTGGGGTCTGATGTTACTCTTTTGTTCGGGATTTATGGGGCAGTGGAGTGACATTACAGCAGCTGCACTGCTGCTCGTTTCCACATCTTTCCCCACCTTCCTCTTTCCTAGACTGCTTTCCTTGTCTCAGTTCCTCTGCTCCTTTCTCCCTTCCCCAGACCTCACACACCACACACCTAAGCATCAACGCAATGCCTTCACTGCTATGCTTTCTTCCCTGCTCAGAGAAGCTGGTTTTTTTCTTCCCTTTTAACTTGGCTAGAGCACTGTCCTAAATTCACAGAAATATTGGTGTGGGAAGGGACCTGCGGAGGTCTCTACTCCCTGCTCACTGCAGGCTGTTGGGAGCACTGAGGGCTGGCTGCTCCCCAAGGGAATGGCGGCTGAGAGCCAGGCATGGTAACGGGGTGGCAGAGGAAGGGGCAAGGTGAGCAAGGCGAGCAAGGCAGGTACGGGGATGACAGGCAGGTTCAGCTGAAGATCCAGACTGTCAGACAAGCCTGTGATGACAAGGCAGGTCCAAGGTCAAACTAAGAAGTCAAGTCAGCATCCTCAGGATCGGGTCTGGGGCAGTAACCGGGGTGAGCTGCAGCCCAGCGATTGCCAGCGAGTCTGTCGCAACGTGGCAGGTCTCAGGTCAAGCCAGGAAGCCCGTCCGTGGGTCCAGATCAACACAGCGCGCGGTCAGGCACAGGCAAGACTGTGCAGGCAGGAGCTGAGGGCAAGAGCACCAGCTTAAGAGCAGCTCCTGGGGCAGGGGGCCAGCCCTGGCTGAGACTCCAGCAGAGCTTTCTGGAAACTCTCCCCAAGGTCAGCAGAGGGAAAGGGCAGCCCCCAGCTGCGTCGTCTCTGACCTGGCACCGAGCTCCCACAGCCACAGCTCAGGAGCAGGGGGGATGCGCTTGGGACCCTGAGCCAGTTCAGGTTGCCCAGCACCTTGCCCAGGTGTCTTCTGAGCTCCTCCAAGGATGGAGATTCTTCCACCTCTCCAGGAGCCCGCTCCAGTGCTGGAACGTGCCCCGGGGAGAGGCTTTTCCTAACGCTCAGCAGGAATCTCCCCTGTTTTGAGTCACGGCTGTTGACTCCTCTGGTTTCTCGGGCCGCAGTGAGCAGAGTCCAGCTCCATCTCCTCTTGGCAAGCGTGCCAAGGATGAATGGAATGTCAGGTGGCAGACGCCACTCCTTGGGAAGAGGCTGCTCCTCTGCCAACGTTACAGTATCCCCCCAAAAAACACAACACAGAACTTCTCAAAAAGAACATCAGAAAACATAATCTTTTCTTACAGTTTCACTCCTGAAAATAGCAGAACTATTTTTACCTGGAACATTTTCTAAATATTCCACCTCCAGCAGAGGAAATTTTTGCTTAAATATTTTGACAAAATTATAAATAACTGAAAAGCTGATCTCTTAATTAATCTCTTCAACCAGATTAACAATAAAGGGGGCTGCTGGTCATGCTACACGCAGCAGAAAAGTTCCTGACTTTGGGTTTCTGAAGGTTTTCCTTAACTGTTATATATAGGCAATGGTGTGCCCAGTGCGGGCTGTTGTGTTTTGTCCTTTGGGTTTTCGAACTTTTTCAGCTTGAATTGGTTTTGTTTCATTTTTGAGGATTCTAGTCGGGCTTAACCACTTTGGATTCTAGAGAGGATTTTGGATATTTATCATGTCTGCCACAGAGAATCGGTGTGAGCGCAGTCTTCTGCTTCTGCGTTTTTGCCTTTGCTAGCCTGATTTTTTTATCCCATCACGCAACGATAGAGAATATGCATGTATTGTCTCTCAGTGGAATGAGTCACTCACACTACCTTGCTTTATAGCTTCTGTTTAATGAGTATATATAAAAAAAGCCAAACAAACAAATTGGGAAGTCCTAGGGTAAGATGGTGCCCAACAACAGCGATTGCTACAAAACAGAACCACCTTAAAGCATGTGTTTAAAGCAACAGGAATGAACTATGTGAAGCAATGATATTCAAGACAGGAAAGTTAGATGGGAATATGAGCTCATCAAAGCCTTTTCAACCTGTATAATTGACCCTCTACATCCTACTGTGGTAATTCTTGTATTAGTATTCCTGCTAAGTATGTCAGGGGTAAAAGATGCCATTCGCTGCTTCCCTGCACTTTGTGTCATTCAAAAACATCTGCTTATCAAGTAAGACTAAACCAGTGAAGGTCAGAGAGATGGCAAAGGAGCACAGATGTGTATTCTGCATGGATCAGACAGGGTATCTGCAAAAACGCAGCACTACGTTGGGATTTCAAGCCCATTTTGTTCTGCAACAGACACACCAGCCACTTCTGGAAAGAGTTCCTTACTTGGAGGGTATAGAAACATATTGTTATCGCTATTAATTGTGATCTTAAATGTATTTTATACTTTCCAGAAACCCACTGATGCTCTGGGTGCTCTAAATCAGATTGAAAAGATGTTTCAGAACTCCCAGAACAAGCCAGACTTAACCTTCAAATTGTTTTTCTTACTGGTTATATTCCTTCCACCACATACTGGCTGTGTGCCTCCCACCGCTTGATGTATCCCTCCAATTTTGTGTTACGGACATCCTGAGCAAGTGGAGCTCTTCACGCTTTGAGCTTGGGAGGTTAACCCCCCCCCGCCGCTCCCCCCAGTCGCCGGAAGTTGAAACAGATGTCCTCCAGAGGTCCTTCCAACCTAAATAATTGTGTGAAACTCTGACCTTGTGTTTTAGATGCTGCTCTGATAGCCCAAGCGGGTTTTCAGCCTCTTCGTTATGGTTTCCTCTGGGTGTTGCTGGTGCTTGGAAGACACTTGGCACTCCCGCCTGCCTTCCAGCTGCGCCAGTGCTGAGCACGGGCAGCCAGAGCTCTGTATTTCAGGAGTTCTTGGAAGCCTTTCCTTCAAACTCTTGCCTTCTGCAGTGCTAACAGAATCTCAGCAGAGGCCAGGCTGCCGCTGCGCCGGTACCGCCGCAGGTCCTGCTGACCAAAATCATCACAGGGTTTCTTTGCAGCTTCCCACATTTCCATCCCACCTACTGCCTCTGCTGTTACGCTCTAAGAGATCTTGGGGCACACATCATCATTTTTAATTGGGCTCGCATAGCACCTTGCACAGCGAGACAGCCGTCTCGAAGGGCTCCCAAACTAAAGAAGAAGAAATAGTGCAGCAGCACCGAAGGACCTGCCATGCTGCTGATGTTGCTTGATGATGTTTGGGAGCCTGGATGTGTTAAAGCCAGACGCAGCAATCACTGCTTTAACCTATTTCACTAAGAGTGACAAGGCAGCGGTGACCCAGTCTTCCGTGCCAGCTGTAGCACCTCCCTGCCCTGCAAGCCCCCCCACAAGCCCAGGCAGTCGCTCTGCACTTTAGTTCCTGAAATACAAGGGAACAAGAAAGTACTTTCCTCCAGGAGGACGCAGGGTGAAAGGAAATGATCAAACTTTTCACCATAAAGTGATGATGAAAGACCTTTTCTGACCCTGGATGGAAAAAAGAAAAGAAAAAAAATAAAGAAAGGGGAAAAATAAAAAGGAGAAAAGTAGCACAGACATCCCTGGGCTATAAAGCAGCCTGTCACCACGTTGGGGATGGACACGGATGACAGACCCTCAGCACGGTGTGACAGCAGGAACAGTCTGGCTCAGCTTCAGGGGGACACCTCAGGGGTCGGCCCCTTCTGTGCCCCCCGAGGAGCCCCCCGTGCCTGGTGGGCAAAACACGCCGATGCAGGCCTTGCCGGGGGGCAGCTGCAGCTCACAGCCGCTGCTGGTCCTGCTGGGACCCCCGTCACCCTTCACCTTCTCAGGCGGCTGGTTTTTTTTTTTAATTCCGAACGAAAAAGAATTTGCAAACCCAGCCCCCCCCCCCCCCCCCCCCGAGACCCGCCTGCAGCTACACGTCCCGCAGCGGCCACGCACACGGACACACGTGGGGCGCTTGGTGGCGGGTCCAAGGTGGGAAGCGGCTGCACGTCGGGTGGCGCAGGCGGCTGCCCCCCGCCCCGGGGCCGTTACTGGCGGGGGTTCGACTCCGAGCCGGGCGGCTGCCCCCGGCCCCGCCGCTCCCCCCGCTCCCGCCGCTCCCGCCTCGCGTTCTCCGCGGCCAACAGCGGCCCCCGGCGGCGGCTGCGCTCCTCGGGCCGCACCGGCGGCTCCCCCCGCCGGGGAGGCTCCCGGCCCGATGCGGGACCGCGCCGCAGGGACCGCCGCCACCAGCGCCTCGGGGAAGCACCGGGGAGGGCTCAGCGGGGCGGCCCCGCAGCCGCTGCCGCCGGGGCAGGGCAAAGCAGCGGGTACCGGGCGGGGGGAGCGGGTACGGAGCGGGCTGGGGGAGCGGGTACCGGGGCAGCGAGTACTGGGCGGGCCGAGGGAGCGGGTACCGGGTAAGCGGGTACCGGGTGCGGCTGGGGGAGCGGGTACCGGGTGGGGGGCAGCGGGTACCGGGGCAGCGGGTACCAGGCGGGCCGGGGGCAGCGGATACCGGGTGGGGCGGGGGGAACGAGTATCGGGAGGGGGCAGCGGGTACCGGGCGGGGGCAGCGGATACCAGGGAGACGAGTGTACCGGGCGGGCCGGAGGGAACAGGTACCGGGAGGGGGCAGTGGGTATCGGGCGGGCCGGGGACAGCGGGTACCGGGTGGGGCGGAGGGAACGAGTACCGGGAGGGGGCAGCGGGGAACAAGGGGGCAGGGACCGAGGGGGCGGGGGAACCGGTAGCTGCCAGCCGGGCGGCTGGTTCCCGGCGCCGCAGCCCTCAAGGGTTAATTGCCCGGCGCTGTCACGCAGCAGGGCACGGCGCTGCCTCCCCGCTCTGGTCCTCCCCGCCTCTGGGCAACAGCCATCTATTTAAAAAACGATAATAAAAGCGAGAATCTGTAAAAGGGAAGGAATTAAAGGTGTGAGACTTCTTCCCCGGGAGCGGGGAGAGAAGGGGAGCCAACATTGTGACCAGGACAGCAGCACCCCAGTGCAAAATGCAGACTGGGGGGGGGCAGAGCCGTAGAAGCAGGGGCAGCCGTAGAAGCAGGGACAGTCACCTTGCCCGGCACTACCCGGGCCTTCTGTGAGGGCTTTACCTGGCCAGAGCCCGGCGAACACTGAACTGGCACCCGCGGGGAGCGTGGCACTCAGTGGCAGGACGCACCCAAGGGGGCTCCGCAGCCCTGCCCGGGGGTTCAGCAGTGCCAGGCTGAGCTGTCTCCTTGTGGGCTCCTTCTGCATAGGTGTCACGGTTGTCCTTGGTTACGCAGTGACAGATTGTTTTCCCCACCAAGTCCCTTCTTTGTTTGCCGTGTAGGAAGAACACTGCTCACAGAAAGAGAAAAAAAGTAGCTATTTGCCATTTTTCTTCTCCCCCCCCCCTCTGCCATTTAGTATACAAATCCACCAGCTATTTACTGCACGTACCCGAACTCCATCCTGCAAAAGGGCTACTGAGCATCTCGTGCTTTTCTGTAGTATTTATCATTCCTGCATCCAACGGCTTCATAAATTTGAATTAACTTCTTTCACAAGAGGCCCATAAGCCGATATGGTATTATTACTATTTTATAGGCAGGAAACTTGGTAGCTAAAATGTATGTTCTGAATTCCTTCAGATGTCACTTTTCGGAGTGCTATAGAGCATGTATACATTCTTTGTGTCACTCCTACTGATTTCAGTCAGAAATACAAGACCTCAGCAATCCCACAAATCAAACACCAAAGTCTCGCCGAGAGCCTTTATAAGAAGGGACAAAGCAAAGGAGCAGTGACTTTTGGGGACAATTTGGTGCCCGTGCTGATGGCCAGCATCACCTGCGGGCTCTGGGGCAGAGGCAGGACTGCAAAGGTAGTGGAAAGCGGTTCACAAACACTGTGTTGCAAGGAGATTAATTTTTTCAAATGCTTCTATATCAGTGTGCGACATCTAGATAATGAGCAAGGGGAATTAGCGTTCTCATTGATGAGCATGCATTTGATATAATTAGCATTACAAAAAACCCGGTGGGACGATTTGCATAATTGCAGCGCTCAAATCCCCAGTTACAGCCTATTCAGAGGGGACAGGGAGGTTACAAAAAAAAACACCAACCAGAAGTGTTGGGGAAACATGCTGCTATGGCTTAGGGACAGCAGTTGCTGCTGTACAGCTGCTGAAAGCATTGCAGCGTGCCCAGCAAGCTGTGGAGCCGGGGCGGGGGGGGGGGGGGGGGGGGAGGGCGAGCGGCGAGGGAGGGGGATGCTGTGGGAGACCTGAATCCAGGCGATGTGCGGGAGACTCCTGCAGCCACCCTAAGGATGCCCTGTTAGTACTTGCCGAAATTATTGGTGACAATTTCTAAGCAGGGGAAGGATCAGCGCTGCCACAGGCTGGCTCGGTTTCGGGGTGCGTTGCAACAGGTGGCAAGGCATTCGTTGTTGGCCTGGGAATCGGCGGTTTTCTCCTTGACCTGATTGCCTTATTGCGCATCTGGAGCGTAACCTGAATGGCCAACACGCACGCTCGGTGCTCCAAAAGGACCTGCCTCCAGAGGAGGGAAGCGACATGAGGAATTGGTCAGGAAGAAACACAGTGACAGAAAAATACCAGTAAGATCTGGTGGTTGGTGGCACAAAGTTTATTACCTAGCCAAAGAGCCCACGACTGTAATCAATGGGAGAATGCCACCTTAGGTCAGAGGTAATAAGAATGAGAAATTTAGAAAGTAAAAGGGTAAGAGCAACAAAATGGCAACATGGGTTCTGTCATTCTGCACTTTGTACTTTCTAATAGTGAGGGAAAGGAAAGCCGGTGGGTGAGGCACTGTGACTTACTCAACAAGGAAGAATTAACTATAGGAGAAGCAATACAAAAATGCTCTGGCTACTTAGTGTAGAAATGGTATTTATTGACTATAGCTGTTTCAGAGTAGCTGCCAGTAGCAATATATCATCAATCAGATAAGTAGATCATTGACACAGGCAGGGCGACATCAATGCTTCAAAGGGAAATGGTCACGCTCATCGCTTGAGCTGGTTTTGAAGCTTGGGAGGGCCCTGTCATACATACAATTGAACATTTTGTTTTCTTCAGACCTGACCCTGTGCTACTCTGTTCCCTCCATGCTGTCCTTCCTCCTGTCTCATTTTCCAGACATGCAGTCTGAAAGTACTAAAAAACCCCACTCTTCTCCAAAAATCTGAAGCACTTTGCAGCAAGAATATAATTCAGCTGAGAGAGCAACTTCCCAGGGGCACCAAAACATGGGATGAAGCTGATTGTGCCTGCCTTTTCCACCACTTCTGTTTCTGACCTTGGGTTGACTTCTGTAGCCCTCTATAGGAAGTAGCCTTCCCCAATAAAAAAAAAATTAAAAAATGTTACCTGCTAGTTTGGGTTTAGTGCAGAGACGGTGTTAGTGGTTAGTCTTGAGAAATAACCTCCTCAGCACTGACGGTTTGATTTGCCTCAGTTTTGTACCGCTTTTTCTCCCTGTCAGGCCGAGCAGGGTGGTGGGTGGGGATCCCAGGGTCTGACAGACAGCTCTTGCTCTTCCCCGTGCAGACCTTCTGGCAGCAGCTGAGTGCTGTGGCAGGTAGCTGTCTTGCCTTACGGTTTGCCAGGGTTGCCTGTGAGACATCAGACACTGCACTACAATGAAGCCAGAAATGAACAGGAAAGGCTCTGAGACCTGCTGGAGAAGATGCTCATGCAAGAGCACCAAAGGGACATTTTGAGATGCTGACAGCGCAGTGACCCTACCAATAACATGGGATCTCCATAGCACTGTCTCTGTGCTTGGATGTCAGGGAAAATGTCCAGAGCAGCCTTTTGTGTCAGCTCTTTGGACTCATGCCACAGTGATGGATGCTTTTGGAATCTGAGATGGGGCTTTGCTTGTGTCCAAACCTGCAGTCACTTGGCGCTTACAGTTTCCCGATCTCATGTAGCTCATGAGTGCCAGTTGATACTCCTTGTTCTGCACCAAACCTGCATCAAATCCATCTCAAGTTCCTTCCCCAAACAGCTTAGCAAGTGATTCCCAGGTTGTAATTCTGAAGAGAAAGCTGGTCGAGGAAAGTCAGCATGGCTTTCTTATATTTTTTGTTGCTTCTGCAGCTTCTCCAGGGAGGAGGAGGTGGGGCAGAGAGAAAGAAAAGGGGGAAAAAAAAAAAAAAAAAAAAAGCCTTAGCATTCATAAAAGGGGACAAACTACAGAGATTCCACTTGGCTGTACGTGCAACTAATTAAGGGTAAACTGGAAACTTTGTTGGTAAGGTGTGATGTCCTTTGGCTGGCTGGTGGAGTTTATTTGGCTGTTGATGAAAGAATTGTTTTAAAGAAGACAGGAACACAAAGACTTGAAGACAAGCTTTAACACCTGACGTTGTTCCTATGTGCAGCTCTGGGGTTTTCTTAATGCCATCCTTGTTTCTACTTCAAGTCTAGGTGACTGCATCTGTCAACAAACATACCAGGTGGTGTTGCAGAGAGAGAAACGCACCTGGGAACAGCACACCTTGTAGGGCTCTGTCACTCTCAGCCTGTCCCACTTTGTCCTCCATGGCATCACAGTTTTTGAAGAGGATGGGTAAAGAAGAATCACAGCCTTCAACAGATTTTGGATAGACCCCATCCAGCTCTGGCATTCCAGTCACCTGCCCCATCAGCAGTTCTGGTGAAACCCCCTTACAGCCTAGGCAGTAAGCCAGGGTGGAGGGCAGGTACGGTAATTGGAAGGGGAAGAGGGCAGAGCACGTATGAATTGAGAAGAGGTACAGCACAGACCGTGGGAGCACCTTACCCCTTTTCTACATAAAGAGCTTTCTCTCTGGTCTGCTAGTGTCCCCCTGCCCAGGCGGTGGCGGGGAGTCTAGAATTTGTTAACCAAAGACTTTGAGACAGATGAGTCTTCCATTCATTCAGTTCAGTCTCTGTGACATTACCAAGGAGTCTGGCGAGGGAGTGGATGAGTATATGGGGACCAGGCGGGATGCTCTTTTGCCCATAAGACAGTCTCAGGATGTCATTTATCAGCTGGCGAAGGAGCAGACCTTTTTCTGGAGTAACTCATTTGTGTTCTTCCATGTGGAGAATGGCAGCTCAGAAGCTGTTGTAGAATCCACTCCATCTTACTCTTTCTTCATTTTCCTTGTCTCCTTTAGTGCTTCATGGTAGCAGTGCCGCCAGCCTCAGCATTCCTGAATCATGACTCAGGGATGATGAGATGCAGGAACCTGAGGGTTTGCTTATGCCACTAGAACAGGACAGATACTGGTGTCTGCTTGGCTAGCTCCCTGCCCATCCTTCCGCCACAAATCTCTTTGCTCTGTTATCTGAGTGCTCTTCCTGCTCTTTGGTTCCTTAATGAGTCTATCACAGCTTGTTCTTTCCTACCACCAAGTCCAGTGTTGTTACACCCTTCCCACTGCATTTAGCTCCCCCTTTTCTCCTGGTTTCACTGGCTCCTTGCTCCTGCTTTTTCCACAGCTCCCAAGAATATCTTGCTTGTTCAACTTGTCTTAGTCTTCCCTTCCTCTAGGCCCTGTTTCCCACTACAGCTATCAATCTTGATTATTTTTAACCCCACATACTCTGATTCTCAATCTAGTTGTGTTACTCAGCCAGTCAAGGTTCTTTTCTCCCATTTCCACCCCTTCAGTTTCCAGTAACTCCTTCTGTCTTAATCCCTGCACCAGTCCTAATGTCATTAGGCTCCTCACCCTCATCTATCCTCCATGCTTCCCTTCCCCAAGGGACTTGTCTTCCTTGCACTCAAGTACCTGCTCCTCCTTCACCCTGCCTGGCCCAGAGCAGTCGGCTGGGTGCTTGCGCTGGCAGCTCAGGCAGAGCAGTGGTTGCAGAAGACAGGGATGGATCTTTTCCCCCAGCCCTATGACATGCATGTATGCACGTTTACCCCACCTTTGTGAGAAAGTGGTCAGGGATGGTGGATCTTTGAAGAACTGCACAGGGAAAATCTGAAGTGTGCCTACAGAGCCTGTGTGAACCGGCTTTGGGTTTGGTTTGTTGTGGGGGTTTTTTTAAAGGCTAATAATTTGTAAAAAATTCACATGAATGTTTCAAGGTATAGTGAGTAGCATAGCTCTGATGTGAGGACAGCTCTCCTTCGTAGGCTTCAGCTTCCTCTTCCGAAGCAGTTGGGAGTTGTTCATAGTAAAGGGCTGTTCTTTTTAACGTATACTTTAACGGTCTGAAGCAGAATGTTTTTCTCTACTTTTTTTCCTCCCTGAGTAGATTAAATGTTTAGGCTGAAGCCATATTTAAGAAGAGGGGAAAAAATATAAAAAATCAGATGTAGGCAGACAACCAGAAAAGAAAATTTCAGCTCCAATTGTAGAAGTTATAAGCAACTGAACAGTTTACAGCAGGAATGCCCAGACAGTCTAATTCCATACTCTGCTGGTAACTTTCTCCTTGCAAAAATTTGCAGTTTGAACTTGTCACTCTAGGATCAGTCACATCACTGTCCTAGCAACTTCAGAATAAGGCAGGAATACAGCACTTGCTTTGCCATAGATTGTGCCTTCTCTGAAGCTTTGTGTGAATTGCGAGGCAGATGGAGAAACGAGGCCTGATAGCTGGAAACAGCTACTTCATACACAAAGCCTGCAATATTTCTTTGGAAAGGGAGAAGGAAAAACCTGAGGCTTTTCATAATGTGGTTGGTCTGTTAGCAGTGTCACCAGTGTAAATCAACCCATTTAAAACCAGTCTTGTTACGCCTCTAAAAACAGCTAAGGTGGACATGTTTGAGCCTCACCTAAGATGGAACATTTTGGAGTGGTGTAATTAAATTTGGTGACTTCTTAAAAGTAAAAGATGAGGTACCTGTTCACTTATTGCAATCAAACTGAGAGCCTGCAGGCCAGTGTGGCTCGCTGCCCAGGATGCTAACGCCCCTCCTGTGCCTGCATGCAGCACGCAAGCGCTGAGCAGCAGCTATTGCCCCTGCAGAAATACAGCTCCTGATCCCTGGGGCAGCAGTGCAGTTGTAGCAGTTGCCCTGTTTCTCCATCACAGGTGCAAGAGCAGGAAGGCTGCATGGTGCAGGACCTGCTGTGGGAGCTGAGGAGGACAGGAGAAGAGGAAGGAGGGCATGCAGAGAAGAGGAGGAAACAGCTGTTGGCAGGGCAGGCAGGCCCTGAGAAGTGGGATGCCCCGGTGGGGCCATCAAGCACAGCCACTGAGGTTGGACCAGCTTCCTTAGCTCAGACCTCCTCCTGCAACTGTTGCGTCGTGAAGTGCTGGACTTCACACTGGAGCAGGCACCGAGCATGCACATCTTCTGCTCTGACACCGGAGCTGAGAGAGGAGCAACTTCTACTGCAGTAGGCCAGTAGTGGACAGACAGGGGACAGGAGCACCCAGACTGTGGCAGATTTCCACAAAGCCAGCGCATGCCCAGACCACAGATCTACCCAATTAAAGCCAGGCTTGGAGCAGTTTTAAGTTCCTACTCTGCATTAGGCATTCTCAGTGTTTTACTAAACAGATGTAACATTGATCTAAACATGTCACATGCAGATGGTGTAGTACGGACCATACGCTGCAGACTAAAGCTCTGTGTTGGCTCAGCCCAGCAGACCTCACTTGGCCCTTCCATCACTCTATGCAAAAGCAGCGAAAGACAGCTATCTTCCCAAGGACGCAGACTGGAGACCTACTTAGTGGGTGCCCGAGTGCACAGAAACGTGAAAAACAGTGGCTGGGAAGGACTGTCAAAAGGACTCAGTGCTTCCAGGCTCTGAGTCCAGAGCTCCTTCTCCAAGACCGTGGAGTGCCACATGCGTTCACTTGCTTGTTTCTAACCGATGCCAGAAGACTGTGAACAAAATGCATGACAGGCAGAAGAAAACACGCGGCACTTTGCAGGCTGCATCCTCCGCCGCCTTGCGCTGCCCTGCAGTTGCTTTCCCTGTTAACAGATCTGCCACAGGGGGACTCCCTGTAAAACACGGCGTTTGCAAAGGGGGCTCCTGCATCCGCTGCCGGAAAGCCACCAGACAAAGGGACCACACCTTGCCAGCACTGCCAGTGATGGTGACTGGCACTGGGGTTGCCTCTGGGCACACGGCTGCGGGCCCACTGCCAGCAGACCCTGTCTGGTTTCACTGGGACGAGGCCTGATGGAGAGAGCCTTCCCCCTGACGCAGCTGCAGCGGATTCCTCACTGGGAAAACAGAACCCTTCCTGCCTTTCCTTGCACCAGCACCCAAACTTGCTGCTCCTGCTCCTGCTTGAAAACCTTCAGCCCTGTGCATGTTCTGCCGGGATCCGAGTGAATGGATGCAGGCACCTTCGCTGCGTCCCGCCCTGCTCAGCGCCAAGGAAACACTCCACTGTGCCACCACCGCATGTTACCTTTTCCCAGCTTGCCTAGATACCTTTAATCCACAACACCTATCATTTCGGAGCTGCCGTTCAGGGTGGGAAATTATGTTTTCTTGGTTCTTTTCCACATACAATCCTTTTATGTGCTGTTATTTCAGCTTTGGGAGTTTACACGTTCTGTTCCTCCCTTAGATATTGGGGCACTTTGGCCGGCTTTAATATGAAGTAAACGATTCAAGTGCTGAGCCGCACCGGGAAGGGTGGGTGGCAAGCGTGTCCAGTAAAACCACCAAGCAGCTGAGAAACACTCCCATAAGCCCATAATAAACATTAAGTACAACAGGGGCACAAGAGAAGTGCTGAGGCTGAAAACAAAACCCAAAGACAACAGTAAAAACTTGTTTTCAGAAGTAAAAAACACTCACATCAGCGGAGGGCAAGATGAGTTATCTTCCACAGCAGCAGCCATGTGGCAAGGGAGCCGCAAGTGGACAGCAAAGCTTTCCACGAGCTCACTGACGCATGGCCCGCGGTGGCAAGAGGCCTTCCCGACAGCGGTGTGGTAAGCCGGGTCCCCGCTGTGCCCCAGGGTCTCCATCCAGACCCGGCGCAGGCACGTGGCCGTGGCACAGTACGGCACTCGCTCCAGCTTTGTGCTTTTCTGCTGACTTGAGGGAGGCCAAGGGCTGGCAGCGCAGGGCTGGGGCAGTGGGTGCGAGGGCCCAGCAGGGCCCAGCGTGGGCTGTGGGACCCCCGGTGAGGCTCCGGGAGGGCGCGGGGCTGAGGTGGGTGGCCTGGGAGGGCCGGGGCTGGCAGCAGAGCCCAGGGATCGCGGGAGGCCCAGGGATGGCAGCGAGGGGGTGGGCCTGGGGCAGGCAGCAATGCCCGGGGGCGAGGCTGGCCCAGGGGCAGGCGGCGAGGCCAGGGATGCCGGCAGGGCCCGGGGCAGGCGGCAGGGCCCGGGATGGCGGCAGGCTCGGGGGTGAGGCCGCCCCGGGACGGCGGCGGGGCACGGGAGCCCGGCGGGGCACGGGGACGCGGGGGCCCGGGCGAGGTGGGCCGGTGGCGGCGGGAGACGGCGCGGGGCGCCCAGCCGGCTGCCGAGCTCCGGCCCGCAGGGTCAGGCCTCAGCCGCGGCTATTATGGGATGGCGAGGCCCGAGGGAGGGCGGGGGGGGGGAGGTGGCAAGCGGTGGGTATTATGGGATGGCGAGGCATTTACAGCGGGGGAGGGTGAGCCGCGACTATTATGGGATGGCGAGGCCTCCCGCGACCGGAGGGGGGCAGGTGGGTGGCGGGGAGTATTATGGGATGGCAGGCCCTCCTGCCGCCGGGAGAGTATTATGGGATGAGGATGCCCCATCGGGGGAGGGGGTGGAGGGTGGGGGTATTATGGGATGGCAGGGCCTGCCGCAGCCGGCGTGAGGGGAGCGAGTATTATGGGATGGCACCATTCCCACCGCGTGTGTGACCGGGCGACTATTATGGGATGTGCCTGTACCGACGGCGGGGCTGCCGCCCTGGGAAATATTATGGGATGCAGCAGACAGAGCGGGGGTGGGGGGTTATTATGGGATGGCAGCGGCGGGGGCCACAGCCCTCTGCCCGGCCCTCCTGCTCGTGCCCCGGGGGACACCCCCAGCCCGGTGCCCCGGTGCCCCCCACCCCCACACAGCCCCAACCAATAAATCCGGCAGGGTATTATGGGATGGCTGCTCCACGGTGAGGAGATGGGGGTGGGGTGGTTGTGGTGTGTGGGGGGGTGGTTGCTATGGAGCATTTCCCGTGGGTGGCTATTATGGGATGGACTCGCCTTTGTGAACTATTACGGGATGCGGGCAGCTCGGTGGGGTGCGGCTGCCCGGGGCCCGGGCCCTGCAGGCCTTGGGGAGGGGGGGCCATGGCTGCGGCTCCAGGTGGGCTTTACGCAGACCCTCGCCGTGGTGGCCGCTTCTGCCACCAGGCGCCTGCGGGCTCCCCTCGCTCTCAAAGCAGATTCTGTTGCCTACATGGTGGAGGAAGGGAAAAACCCCACGGCCCTTCCAACCACGGCTCCAGAGCATCCTGCTGACCTGCAGTAAGAAAGGTGCTTAAACATTGGCCCCAATTATTTATTTTTTAAAATAGGAACTTGCCATGCGAGTCCCGGTGTCACAAAGCTAGGAGCCAGCAACTTGGTGAAACATGGACATGTGTGGCACAAAGCAAGGCCCCTCCTGGAGTGCTTCACCTCTGAGCAGGACCCAGTGTGTGACTTGGTTACAGCACAGCCCCAAAGTTACCCAGCTGGTTGTCCCCTGTTACAGGCAAGAGAAAACTGCCTCCAGGCACTCGGGGCTCTCGACGCTTTGCAAACCTCTGGCTGCTTTGGAGCCCAAGGTGACTTAATGAGATTTGAGTCTTGTACATCCTTCTTTTGAGCAAACCCAAGTCCATCAGCTCTGCTCAGCAGCAGTGGGGTTCGAACCCCCTTGAATGGGACATACATACAGTTCCCTGTAGCACAGCTGTTGCTGGGTGCAGTGCTGGAAACGCCTCTCCCAGATCCAGCTGGAGGTAGGAGATGAAGGAGAATTCTGTCCCAGCCTGTTTTTTCGGTATCTCTGCTTACTGAGCTCAAGAGATGTGTTTCAGTGTTAGTGATTCTTGCCAGCATGCACAAGCGTTAATACAGGATGCAAAAATAGGTATCACAGGATTGCAGTCGGGGCAGCTCGAACCACCAGGCTGTTATTACGGTCCCTCTGAGACCACTTGCTGCTTCTCTGACTGTATCCAACTGTTTGTTTCATGAGCAGGGGAGCAGGGCATCTCTGAGGCACTTCAGGGAAGTGGGAACCTGAAACTGCTAACTAATAAGCATCCTTAACTTCTGAGTATTTCTTCCAGCTTTCGTTATTCATGATATACAAAATTCTGTGTTAAAAGACTGATAATGTTGCAAAGTAGTATTTTTACAATTGCAAAATAGTATTTGTTTCTTACATCTTAGTAAGTGCCTCCATCTTCAGAAAAAAAAAGGTGAAGGTAAACATGGAAAATTCAGATCTGAATGTCTGAGGTCTGGCAAAGTTCTGAGAAACTGAAAACGGACTTGTGATGGAAAATATCAAGTAATCTTAGCTATAGGCATCAGTACCAAGTACATGATGTTTTTAAAGCAAGCAAACCAGCAAAGCATACAGAGATGGAGATCGGCTGTTCAGATTTACAGGGGGATGAGCAATCCCCAATCTGCTCTATCTCTCCCCCTGCCTCAGTGCTCTGCCACTAGCGCTGCCTCATGCACTGTGCCTGTGCGGTGTGGCTCTGGCTGCACGGCCGCACCATTCACCCTGCCCCCTCCTCCTGGCAGAACAGGAGATGAGGCTCATAACGAGTGCCGAGCGAAGCCTGAACTGCCGTTCTTCTGACGGGAAGTAGATGCAGAGTCATGCTGGCATATGGGAAGTCCTCACCTAGGTGCCCATTAGGGAGACTGGATCCTCCACTGACGCTAGAATGTTGTTCTCAAAAAAGAAGCACCACATGGTCTGTTCAGTGGTTCTTTATCTCATTCTGGTTGTATACTCCCAAATTCTCTGTGTGCAAGTCTCTCTGCCTCTCGTTGCAGTGGCATTTGTTTGCTGCAGGAGCAGCTTTTTGGACATGACAGGAGAGGCTCTGGTCTCTTGTCCACAAGAGGAGGAGACTATTTCTCGTGTTGTTTTCTTCCATGTCTGACACCAAAGCAAAGACACTGCCATTGTGCTAAACAAATAAGCTCACACTTCTCTGTTAGAAAAACAAACAAACAAAAAACAAACAACCAAAAAAGTGGGGGTGGGGGCAGGATGAAGAAAGCAACAATGAAAATGGATTAGATTCGCTTAGCTTGCCACGGAGATTTTGCAGAAGTCTGGAAGTGCAGAAGAGTACCTCAGGCAGAGGAAAGAGCTTTGTGGTGTTGAGGAAAACTTGCAGAATTCAGGACAATTGCTTTGGCTGGTGTTGAGGGGACAGGATTCTCACAAGACAATTTAAAATGGGAGGGAGGAGGGTTGAAGAGACAGACTCTGGGACAATAACCGGACAGCAAGTGAAAGTTGGGACCAGTCTCTTACTAATTTCAAAGTAAAAGTTACTTATCTGGGAGTTTGGTACCCCTCCACACTCAGAATGGTCTAAGGCAAAATTCTCTGCCTCACTAAAGAAAATCAAAAGGCAAGGCTTCTCAGAAATCCTGAGATCTTCAAGGTTACCTGGCAGAAGCTGTAAGACCTTGACTCAGAGTCATGGCAAGCATCAGTATGATCAGGAGAGCCTACAGGGCTGCTGAATAGAAAAGATGAGGGTTAAGTCCGTTCACATTAGCTACAAATGGAATGTCAAAACCAGGTTAAAGGAAAAGGTGAAGTGTACCTGCAGCCTTTGAGGAACAGCACCATGTTTGTGAATACATTGGATTATACCAGTTTAATAAAGATACTGAAAGATATTTTTAACGTTGCTAGTTGCATGTAACCTGACAAAACAAATATTACAGTCAGGCTAGAGCAAACCCTCAGTCAGAAGAACAGCAAGAATGCAGAGTAAAACAGAAGTATGTCTGTATCCTGGATCCCAAATGAAACAATGCAGTGGCAGCATCACATCTGGCATCTGAACCATTAACACCTGTGCTTTGTTGTTGGACATGAAAGGAGCTAATAAAAAATAAACAGAGAGACCATAAACTGACCTTTAGGATCACATTGTCTGCAGCAGCAGCAGGTCATGATTATAGTCTGTTATCTGTGTCCTACATACACAGTTCACACTGGTCTGGAAAGTCTGCCTTATTTCCAAAATGCTCTGGAGTCCCTTCCCCCTGGCCCCGGACTCCCACACCTGGCAACAACAAAATAGCGTGGACCAGAGTTTCTCACCTCCACCTGCGTCTGAGGGAAAACACGGACTGAGTACCACGGTGAAACAATGTCACACTTTGCTCTTCTTGTTACATTGGAGAAACATGTCTCTGTCGAAAGTGAAACCGAGAAAGGGCTGCGGGCCTGATAAAAGCCTGGCCAGGGGAGGCAGGTGGGGCAGGACCTGAACCCTGAGTGACCCAGTCCACACACAAACCTACAGAAATAATTCAGAGGCCACGCCAGCATTGCTGTGGGGGGTACAGAGACCGCTTTGCCCAGTTGTCCTTGGAAGCAGAACCGGGCAGGGGTGTGGGGAGGGTCCTCTGGTTAGTTTGAATTTCCCTAATGCAGGCACAGCACTGAAGCGAAGCGATGTTGCAGGCGTTTTCCCCACAGAAGCGTGCTGTGGGCTTGTTTGGGGCACTGATGCCCATCAGCAGGTAGGGAAGATTATATTCCACGGGTCTAGCTGTAATTGCTTCGAAGCCAAGAGCTATGAACTCAGAAAATTCAGTTAAACCAGGTAAGCGAGCAAACCACAGTAAGGTAAGCAACTCCCACATTTAAAGCAGCCAAACAGCTGGAAATGTATCTCACATTATGATCATCAAAGGAAAAGATTTAGAAGCCTCATTTTTAAAAAATCCATTTAATCTGCTTGGCCCTGACAAGCACTAAAAACACCTTAATCATAATCACTTACATCCTGCATGGATTTTTTGAGAGTGAAAATTAAGGCTTCTGCAGACTGAGAAACCTCAACTTACAGAGAACAAGGAGTTGGAGGTGAGGTGGGGAAGCTTGGAGGCACTCATGATAAAAATGTGTTCAGGTGCTGTACAGAGACAGATTTAAGGAAGCAGTGGCTGTTTGGGAAGCTTGATGCTTCAGTGGCTGAGGCTCGGGGTACGTGTTGCACGTAGCAAATGGCCCTCTGCAGATACAACCTTGCCAGCAAGAGCATCAGGGAGCACCTGTAGAGACAGCCCCAGTAACTAACTGCCTTTGCAGGGTCTTCGCCTGCTTCGTACCTCTCGCCACCTCTCGCCAAACCAACCAAAGAGGTACGCGCAGAGTGCGGCGGTCACTGCTTGAGGCCAGGCTGCTTGGCATGGGAATTTGGCATGGCCACCCATCTGGCTCCTATTAGAGAGGATTATGGCTGTCAGCACACAAAAGGGGGAATGAAAAGTCCTGCAGGGGTCTGCGGGAGTTTGGTGGCGTGCTATCCACCTGATGTTTCTGTGGTGCTGGATATTCTGCTACACTTGATCTGTGTGGAGGATGGATAGCATCTGTGGAATAGTAGTGTGGCTCTTGCCTACCACTTTTCCTCTGTGGATCTGAGATAAATGATGGCATCACCATCACTCAAGCAAAGGTATACAGGCAGGGGTAGCACACACGTGCATACCGCGGCCAGCTGGAGGGTTAGTGGGATTTCTATACATGCAGGAAGGAAATGCAACAGCATTTTGGGATGTACAGTGTAGTCTTTGCTGGCAAGGCGGGATGGACATGCACGGGATAAGTGGTTGGTGCCGTGCAGTGGCTGCACATGTGTTGCAGGACCATGCTGGAGCATGCAGTGGTGAAAGGCACACAGACAGGATGGCAGAGCTTGATATCTCAGCGTTGAGGTGCCGGCAACAGGAGGTGGGCAGTCGGGGGCTGCTTGTGCAGGTAGGGGCAAGTTTGCTAACAGTCCAAGATGCTTGTGGCAGAGGCGATGGGACGGTGTAATGGAATACCTGTGTGCCCAGTGTACGTGTGGATGTGCCTTTGGTGTGGTTTGGCAGACAAAGCACGGATTGTGTTACAGGATCCATAACGAGCTGTTGCAGTCTGTAGCAGTAAATCCTCCACTCGTGTTTTGGGATGTTTCACTGTGGTGGGACAAAATGTGCACATGCACCACTGGGCACGAGACAGTGGAGGCGTTTGTTTGAAGAGGAAGGAGCGCAGTCATTGACACCATGTACTTACTGGGAGAGATGGACAGGATGGTGCCTCTTTGTTGAGTTTAATAGTGTTGTGAAGATGCTAAACAGGGGATTAGGACAGGGGAAAGGTGGCATGATGGGATGTGATTTTGTTTAATGGGAAACTAATGATACAGTTTCACGTGCATAATTGGGTTATGTTCATACCTATGGACTGTTCACGTCTGTATAACACGATGTAGAGTTTCCTGCCGGAGGGCTGCAGCAGGGAGCAGCATGCGGAGCTAGGTGCAGGGCGAGAGGGAGGAACGGGATACACAGAGCCACTGTGCCTCCCTGGGGTACGGCTGGTCCTGTGGGTAGCACAGTTGGCTGTGGAGACCTTGTGTAGCCAGTGTGTGGGGAGGAGATGGAAGTCACCGCGGGCTGCCCACGCACGTGCTGGTGGTGACAGCAGCTGTGCTGCAGGGTGTTGTGGGCTGCGGAGGGAGTCTTGGAGGGAGCCGTGTGGGAAGGGGCACTGCGGGGCCCCCCATGCGTGCACAGAGGTGGAAATGTGCCCCAGGTGCGTGTGGGAAGGGGAGTGAGCAGGACACTGGGCCTCAGGGCTGGGCGCCCAGCGGAGGGTGGTGCCAGAGTGCTGCGTGGCAGCCCCCAGCGCCCTGAGGGAGCCTGCAGGGCCAGGGGGGCAGGCAGGGCTCCGGGCAGGACCCTGGTGGGGCAGGCAGGGCCGCAGGGCGGTGGGCAGGGCCCCAGGCAGGCAGCAGAGCTGCAGGTAGGGTGGCGGGCAGGTGGGGTGGGCAGGACCCTGGTGGGGCAGGCAGGGCGGCAGGCAGGGCTCTGGGCAGGTGGGGCAGGCAGGGCCCCGGTGGGGCGGGCAGTGGCGGTGGGGGGGAGGGGGGGGGGCGCGCAGCCGTGAGTATTATGGGATGCCTGGCTGGACCTGGACGGTGGCTCCCGGCGACTATTATGGGATGCCTGCCTGGGAGGGGGGGGGAGGGAGGAGTATTATGGGATGTGCGTCCCGGGTGTGACTATTATGGGATGTTCTGGGGGTTACTACAGTGTGCCGCCCCCCCCCGCCGCGGGAGGGACGTGCCTATTATGGGATGGCAGGGCGAGGGGCCGCGCCGCAGGGGGCGCCCTGCCCCAGCGCGGGGTCCCGGGTGCGGGAAGGGGGGGAGGAAGTATTATGGGATGCCGGAGCGAAGGGGTGCGAGCGTGGGGAGTATTATGGGATGTTTCTCGGCGGTGGGGGCCGTATTATGGGATGTTCCCTGCGGGGGGGGTTATTATTATGGGATGCCAGGCCGGGCAGTGAGTGGGAAGTTCTGAGGGGAGGGTGAGTATTATGGGATGTCTCGGGTTGGGCGGGGGGGGGGGAGGTTGCCGGGGAGATGGGGGCAGGGTCTGTTGCTGGGGTCCCGGGGCATATTATGGGATGGAGGCGGGAGCGGGGCGGGGCCTGGCCGGGTTTTTTCCCCTTTAAGAGGCGGTGCCGGGGCGGGAGCCATTTTCCCTTCAGCAGCGACAGCGAGAGAGAGGAGCTGAGGGTCTGGAACCGGGTGAGGAAGCCGGGAGGGGAACGAGGGCGGGTAGGGCCTTGCCGCCGCCTCTTGGGGGGTCCCTGCCGGCCGGCTCCCCACTCCGCCGGCCGCGCTGCCGCCCCCCGGGGCCGCAGCTCCGGCCCCGCCGTGCCCCTGCCCAGCCGCCCTGCAGGACCTTCCCGCGCCCCCACGGCGCGGAGCGGCCGCGCCCGCCGCCCCGGCCGCCGCCTGGCCCGGGGGGGGCGGCCCGTCAGCCGCACGCGAGCCGGACTTCCCCGGCCCCGCCCCGCGCCCCCGCCTCGGAGCCGGTACCCCCCCCGCCGCCCCCGCCCCGCGCCGTGCAGCCCCGCTCCGGGCGGGGGCGGCGGGCAGCCGAGCGGGGCTGCCGAGCCGGCCCTGCCTTTTGTGTGGGGCCTCTGCCAGCGGAGGAGGCGGCGGCCGGCCTCCCGGCCTCCCGCTCCGGCCGCGGCGGTGGCAGGGCGCCGTGGGCCCGCCGAGTTCGGGTGGGTTGGGGGCCGCCGGTGCCCCCAGCCCCGCCGCTGTCCACCCCGCCGGGCGCCGGCTGACAGCCTCCCGCGGGCCGCGGGTGTCCCTGGCGAGCCCGGCCGCCTGCCCTGCCTCGCTGCCCTGGCCCGGCCGTGGGCAGCACTGAGCGAGGGCGCCCGGCTGCAGGGCCAGGAGGATTTTCCTCAGGACAGCTGTGCTGGCTGCCTCGCCAGGGATGAGCTGCTGACTCAGTTTAATATCTGGTGTCTTCAGAGCCTGCTTCATCACAACTCTAAGCTGATACTTGCCGCCACTCTTTCTATGATCCGCAGGCTCCAAATCCAGTAAAGTTGCTGCCTAAGCTTTCTCACAGATCCTCTGGGTAGCACTATTGCTTGGGAAAACGGAGTTCAGGTCTGCTGTAACTTTCTCTTTTTCATTGAAGCACTGGCTTGGCTGGCAAGAAGACGACACCCTGTATAAGTCCAGGCCTCCCCCAGATTGGAGGACATGGCGTCGGCCATTGGATCTCCATCCCCATGCTCAGGGGGCAGCGATGACGATGAGATGGAGATCCTGTTGAATAACGCTATCCCCCAGCACCCAGGTACAGCGAGCCCGCGGGGCAGGCCTGTGACAGGGCAGTGCCGCTCTCGAGCTCAATGCGGGGAATGCGATATATTTATTTATTTTTACTACGAGTTACATGTTCATTTTTTATTTTGATGTCTGAGTCCTAGGGTTACTTTAAAGCGCAAGGCTTGTGACTTTGTGTCAGGTGGAGCTGACTGTTCCGAGCCCTTGCAGGTTGTCAGGGCCTGTGCTTTGAGGAGATGTAAGGGGTGGAGGCAGAGCACCCGAGGCTGACAGGGTACCAAAATGCCTGTGAGATTCATATTTCGTGAATGGGGAGGGGGAAGGGGGTAGTAAGTGAAAGGGCAGGGTGCCTGGCTTGCTTTCGTCTGGGAACTCAGACCGACTGACGTCCAGAGCAAACTGCCCTGGGCTGTTGCGTGACCCACTTTCCTTCATCACCACACCCAATTACTGAGGTTTCTTGTGGTTCTCTCTCCCTGCTGCTTGCTCACCTTTGCTTTTGTTGTAGTCTTTGCACCTTACCTTTTCCCTCGTGTTTGCATCCTTATCATCGACTTGAGACTTTAGAGTCCTGGACGCTCTTCTGTTTTGGGTTTTCTGTTGTTGCTGCTGCTGTTGTTGATGAGTTGTTCTGCACCTACATCTGGATTCTCTGCTTCCTTGTGGGAAGCAATAATGTCTATCCTGATGTGCTGGATTGTAAGAGAAGTTTGAGTGCTCCTACTAACTCATGCTGTAGTGTTGTATTCTTGTAGAAGAGAAATGTTGCAGCTGGAAAGGGAAAATGGTGTTGTGGGCTTTTAGTGGTTTTGTTTGGTTGGCATTTTTTCTTAGGCTTTGACTCCAGGGTTTTCTGGCACCTCTGAAACACTAGGCAGAAGGGGACTGTCAGTAAGCCTTGTAAGGAAAGTCTTGGTGGAGAAAAGTGTTTAAATCCCTGCAAATTGGAGGGCTTTAGGTAATGTGTTGGAAAGGATGGGACATTAGAGGCTCCATATCAGACCTTGAGGGAGGAGAAGAGGTGGGGTCCTTGAAGGACTCGGTGTGGCAGGACTGTGGGAGTGAAGAGACATCCGTCAGTTGGGAATATGGCAGGGGCCAGGCACAGGACCCCGGGTTCAGAGAGCTCAACCTCTGCCGCGCCACCCCTGGCTGCGGTAGCTCCTCTGGCCAGTGGCTTTCTCCATCCTGCCCAGCTCCTGTGGTCAGGAGGCCATTTTCCCTTGGAGGGAGAAGGAGGACTCTGGCTGTGTGCGGGGGGCGGGGCGGCAGGGGAGGGCAGGCTCCGCAGCCTGCCACAAAGGGGAGGGCTGGCTGGGGCCGGGGGGCAGGCAGGCAAGGGGGGGTGCGCAGATGGAGCAGGCGGCGGTGGGGAGCTGGCATGCCTTCCTCTGCCTGGGCAGTGAGCTTGCTAGCTGTTGGTGCGGGGGGAGGGGCTGGGGAAGGTTGTGTCAAATCTGGATCGGAATAGAGTTGCTGAGTAACAACTTTTCTATGGAGGAGGACAAGCTGTGGCTTACTGGCCTGTGTTCTGCACGGGGCTGTAGGATGCTCTGTACTGCTGAGGAGGCTACCTAATTGTGGTCTCTTCCCTGGAGACTCATGGACCGAAACAGTATCCTTGTCGGGTTTTCAAATGTATCCAACGTTTTGCTTCTTTGGATGTGGACATGTATTCCATGCTCTTTCACCTTGTCATTGGTTATGGCAAATTTCTGGTCCCCAAGATCAGCGCCAGCTCTGCTTGGAGAAGGAATATTGTAGAAATGGGTGGCGTTTGGGGCTCAGGGGGGAAGATCCTGTGCAGTGATAACTTCTGACATGAATTCCTAGTATTTGTTGTGAACAGTAACAGAGTAAACGGTTGTAAATGCTTCTGTGTTTGTGTGTAGCAAGAAGTAGACAAGTTGGGTAATCTCTGTGAGAAGTGGGCTATGCTGTAGTGCACAGATGGGGTTTGAATAAGACATGTTGCCACTTCCCCACCAGAGCCTGAAGAAGAGCCAGAAGAAGAGCTTCTGTCAGAGGCTGAGACACCCAAAATCAAGAAGAAGAAGAAGCCCAAGAAACTGAAGGAACCCAAAGTGCCCAAACTCAGCAAGCGTCAGAAGAAGGAGGTAAGGGAAAGGATGCCTAAGGTCACACTCTTAACATGTGGATATAGGGGGTGAGGGTGATTACTGTAGTTGTCCTACAGCAGCAATCCTTTGTATGAACCCTCCAGAGCTTGGGAAGAGTGTGGCGTTTAGTGCTTATCCAGGGTATTTCCTCACAGCTGCCTGATCTTCTCTCTCCCTCCCTCCCCAGCTGGGGGACAGCTCTGGTGAGGGGAATGAGTTTGTGGAGGAAGAGGAGGAGGTTCTGCGCTCTGACAGTGAGGGCAGTGACTACACTCCTGGAAAGAAGAAAAAGAAGAAATTAGGGCCCAAGAAGGAAAAGAAAAACAAAGCCAAGCGCAAGGAGGAGGAGGAGGAAGAGGAAGAAGACGATGACTCAAAGGTGAGAAGCTGTGCTGCTGCCTGCCTGCCTGGTTCTCATTCCCATGTATCTGATTTTTGGGATCATTGTGCTCTGCATTTGTGATAGCACATGGAGTTGGGGCTGTTCACTCTCCTTCTCCTCCACTGGACCTGTTTGACTTGACCATTTTCCCACCTTGCATCCCTTCTCCTCTCCTGCCTTAAACACACCTGTCACATATGTTGAATCCAAAGACTTTTCCCTCCCCCACTGATCTTCTATCAAGACTATGTCTTATGGCAGTGATAAGTTGATGGTGGGGGAAAAAAGCCCCTCTGTCCTGACTCATTGGGTCATTTGTAGATGTGTGGAAGGTCTGCTCTTTCCTAGAGCAGAACTAGAGCTGGTTCTCAGAGTTGCTGTGATTCTCTTTGCACAGGAGCCGAAGTCATCTGCTCAGCTTCTTGAAGACTGGGGCATGGAGGATATTGATCATGTCTTCACAGAGGAGGATTACCGCACTCTCACCAATTACAAAGCTTTCAGCCAGTTTGTCAGGTGAAGTGCAAGCCTGCACTTGGAAGGATGTTGGAGTGGGGAAAAAAAAATGGCATGAGGCAAAGACTAGGTTCCTTGTTTTTGGAACATCGAGGCACATTAGAGACAAGCGTCCTACCTAGAGCAAAAACTGAAGCAACAGTAAAATAATTGATGCGCATCCCTTTGGTTTTCAGTGATTGAGATGATGCAAGTTCTCACTCCCAGTCCCCTTTCTTCCCTAGTATGCTAAATTCTGTCTCACTTTCCAAGCCCCTGAGCATTTGCATCCTCCACAAGGTGAGGGATGGGAGTGGAGAGATTCATTGGCTCTTGAGATCAAAGATTAGAAAGGAATGTAGTTTGAGCTAGAGGTGCTGAGCAGGGTGGTGGAGGGGCAGAATAATGATCTAGATTTCAGTGTGGTTGGTTAACTCTTCCTTCCTTAACTGTACACAGGCCACTTATTGCAGCCAAGAACCCTAAAATAGCAGTGTCGAAGATGATGATGGTACTGGGAGCCAAATGGAGGGAGTTTAGCACGAACAACCCCTTCAAGGGGAGTTCAGGTGCATCTGTGGCAGCTGCTGCAGCTGCAGCTGTTGCAGTGGTGGAAAGCATGGTGACAAATGTGGATGCTGTCCTGCCGCAGCCCCCTGTAGATGTGCCGCTCAGGAAAGCGAAGACAAAGGAGGGCAAAGGTGAGATGAAGAATCTGGCAGGATGGCAGAAAGCGAGGGTGTCAAGGCAGTAGTCTTTCTGACTCCCAGGCTTCTCTGTTCCCAGGACCCAATGCCCGGCGGAAGCCAAAGGCCAGTCCTCGTATTCCTGATATCAAGAAACCTAAAACAAAGAAGGTGGCACCTCTGAAGATCAAACTGGGAGGATTTGGTTCCAAGCGTAAAAGGTCATCAGTAAGTGATCTTTTAAGAACTCCTTTCTTGACCTTCTAAAGAGCTGGTGATGTGCTAAAGATGCTAGGATGTGTCTGCCACCCTCAACACATGTGCCTGAAGTAGTATAGCTGTTTTTTTTTTCTTGCCTATCACAGAGTGAAGATGATGATCTGGATGTGGAGTCAGACTTTGATGATGCCAGCATCAACAGCTACTCTGTTTCAGATGGATCTACAAGCCGTAGTAGCCGCAGTCGCAAAAAACTCAAAGCTGGGAAAAAGAAAAAGAAAGGTATTGATGTTTGCTGTCAGTTGGAGACAGAAGTACAGCGTGTAGAAAGATTAGGGGAATGTATGTGCAGAATTTGCATATTTAACAGTGTACTTGAGGGAGGGGAACTCTTCACGGAGGAAGAACCTGATACTACTTGTAATAAGGAAAGGGTTTTGAGGAGTTCTTTTGCACCTTGGTAGGGCAACAGGCAGTACTGAGTTTTCCTGGCCTCAACTACACCTTTAATTTAATGGGTGGAAGGAGGCACAGTTTTACGGGACTTGTTTTACTCCTGTTCCAGCTCTTGCTTCTTGCCTTGTTTACTTAGATAGAGCAAGAGTTTTGGATTCTGGATGCAGGCTGTTGGGAGAGTGCCCTCCCTTGTTGTAGGAAGCCTGTACCTGTGGCTTGTACTGCTGTAACTCCTCACCACCCTCTGCAGGTGAGGAGGACTCCACAGTGGCTGTGGATGGCTATGAGACTGATCACCAGGACTACTGTGAGGTATGCCAGCAGGGTGGAGAGATTATTCTGTGTGATACCTGCCCTCGTGCCTACCACATGGTTTGCCTGGACCCAGACATGGAGAAAGCCCCAGAGGGCAAATGGAGCTGCCCGCACTGTGTGAGTACTGGGTTCACCCAGACTGTGTGAGAAAGAGATCACGGAGGAGGGTGTCAAGTGACCTGGGGCTGCTCTTCTGCGGTAATAAAATAATGTGACTTTGGTTTTCTGATTTCCCTCTCCTATAGGAAAAAGAGGGTATTCAGTGGGAAGCAAAGGAGGATAACTCTGAAGGTGAGGAAATCCTGGAGGATGTTGTGGGGGATGCTGAGGAAGAGGATGACCACCATATGGAGTTCTGTAGAGTCTGCAAGGATGGAGGAGAGCTGCTGTGCTGTGATGCCTGTCCTTCATCCTATCACATCCACTGTCTGAATCCCCCATTGCCAGAGATTCCCAATGGAGAGTGGCTATGTCCTCGCTGCACTGTGAGTTTCTGCTAGTACTGTTCTCCTATCGCTACAAGAGATGATAGATCTAATCCCTTTGGATCATCATCTTTTCCCAGAAACAGTCTTCTCCAGAGACTATCTCCTCTCACACTTTTGTCATAAAACGTCAAGGCCTGGCTTGTAGCTGGATTGCGCCTTGTCAGTTGGCTGCTTCTTCCAGACAGCAGAAAGGGACAGGATTAAAGCCATTGAGTCTCATGGGTTTTGCCCATGTGCAGAGCAGTTGGACAGTTTTGGATCCAGGATGCCAAGGCTCAATTTTCTCGGATCCTGTACATATGTAGTAGCAGGAGAATGACTGCAATCAAATTCAGTGCTTAAAAAAAATACTTTAAACTGATGCTGAGCCAAACAGGTTTTTTTGGACTGCTAGCTCTGTAACACCAAGCCCTTTCCTAGTAGATGGTTTTGAAAAATGTCACACTTTTCCAGGAAGTTCTTGAAATGAAGCATTGGAAACAGTGTTAGGTGCTTTCATTGAGTGATAAGGACTTTTAAGATGACGAGTAAAAAGGCTGCGTCAGGATACATCCCTGTACTGGGCTGATAGTTCTACAGCAAAATACTTTCTGTACAAACTTCCAGTGGAGTTGGGGTGGGACGGATTACTGGGTTCATCAAGCCTAGCAATTTGTTTCATGTAGAATTCCTGAATTGGTGTGGCCCTGGGGAGACAACTAAATTGAGCTGCTGAATTCAGTTTGGTGTTTGTGAGTCCTAGAAAAAAAGGCAAACTGGAGAAAGCTCAAGAAACACTGGAGATAAGGGGATGAAGGCTTCCAAGTCCAAAAAGCAAATTCCATCTGCGCAGTAAAGCTATAACTAAGGAAGAGAGCTGCAACTGTGTGTTTCTGCTCCTCAGCACTTGTGTGTTAGAATGTGTACCCTCTGATGTAACAGGCTCTGTTAATAACTTTTCAGTGCCCAGCTTTAAAAGGAAAGGTGCAGAAGATCTTGATCTGGAAATGGGGTCAGCCCCCAGTTGGCCCCCCGCCACCACGTCCACCTGATGCAGACCCTAATGCTCCTCCCCCTAAGCCGCTGGAGGGTCGGCCTGAAAGGCAGTTCTTTGTCAAATGGCAGGGCATGTCCTACTGGCACTGCTCTTGGGTGTCGGAGTTGCAGGTGAGTGGAGGACTCAACAGTGTCATAAGGGTGGATAGTTGTGGGGGGAGATACTTCGGATAGCTGAGGGGAAAACACCTACTAACTGCTTCTGTCCTGACTCCAGCTGGAGCTGCACTGCCAGGTCATGTTTCGTAACTATCAACGCAAAAATGATATGGATGAGCCACCCTCAGGGGACTTCGGAGGGGAAGAGGAGAAAAGCCGGAAGAGAAAAAACAAGGATCCCAAATATGCTGAGATGGAGGAGCGCTTCTATAGATACGGGATCAAGCCTGAGTGGATGATGATCCACAGGATCCTTAATCATAGGTAGGGGGAGTAGCAAAGAGGATTTTCAACAAAGATCTGAAGTCCAGGGTTAAGGGAGAGTGGATGAACCAAGTGCGATATGACTGGGAGAAACAGTGGGAGTTCTGTTGTTGGGATGATAAACGACGTTCTGTTTCTGTTGCTTCGTTAAGGGATCTTTTCCTTCCCTCCCGTTTGAGGGGATTGGGTGAACACTGTCATTTCACCGTTCTTAAGACTTACTGGTTTCTTCAACAGTGTGGATAAGAAGGGAAACGTCCACTATTTGATTAAATGGAGAGACCTACCCTATGACCAGGCATCCTGGGAAAGCGAAGATGTGGATATCCAAGATTATGACCTCTACAAGCAAGCCTACTGGAATCACAGGTAAGAGGAGTGTCTAGAGGTTGTGTTCCTTTCCCTTGCCTCAAGAGAAAATACTGGAGTGTCAGCTCCTAGCACTGGCTGGATTAATATATGGAGATAGCCAAGCAGTATCTTGTTGCTGATTCCTTACTCCTTTGGGCAGGGACCTTGTGTGTCTCTGCCAGTTCATGAGGGTTCCAGCCCTGTTCTGTTGAGCCTGTTTGGATTGGGTGATTGCCCTCCTACTCTTGGCAATAGTTTTTCTTTGATCTGTTACAAAAGCCACTAAACTTGCACATTCTTGGGACTGTCTCTGCAAAGGGAGCTGATGAGAGGTGAAGAGGGCAGGCCTGGTAAGAAGTTAAAGAAAGTGAAGATGCGGAAACTGGAAAGGCCCCCTGAGACTCCCACAGTAGATGTAAGTTACTGTTTATTGCTTAGGAGCCATCTGATACAGCTGCTTATTTTGGGGAGGGAGCAGGTGAATAGGAAGCTGAAGAGTGAAAAGCGTGTGATTTAGAGGTCCTTCCTGGCCCAAAGAGCCAGTGGGTTATGGAGCCTTGAGACAAAGGTCTACCTTGTCTGTCAGGTCTGACACTGACTGGCTCTTGGTAAAAGGGTTTTATTAAAAAAAAACCAAACCAACCAAACAAAAATGCACAAAACTTTATGGTGGATGCCTTTTGGCCATTTGGGAATTTTGTCTGGTGCTAGTCTGGTTGTCACGTGAAGTTTCATCTGCACTAGGGAATATATGGGTGACTAGGAAGAGGAGTCTGGTAGCTGTCTAGCTGTGGTAGATGATCTCAACTCTTCCTTTTTCTGCTGTAGCCCACAGTGAAATATGACCGGCAACCGGAGTACCTCGATGTAACAGGGGGGACCTTGCATCCCTACCAACTGGAAGGACTGAACTGGCTGCGCTTCTCTTGGGCTCAGGGCACAGATACAATCTTGGCTGATGAAATGGGTCTGGGAAAGACTGTGCAGACAGCTGTGTTCCTGTATTCCTTATACAAAGAGGTGAGAGCTGGGAGATCACTACCCAGAGAGATTCTGCCTGTGTTAGTGGTTGCATTCGTCTGATGCTCTTACCAACTCTGTTTGTAGGGCCACTCAAAGGGTCCCTTCTTGGTGAGTGCCCCGCTGTCCACAATCATCAACTGGGAGCGAGAATTTGAGATGTGGGCCCCAGATATGTATGTAGTGACCTATGTGGGGGACAAAGACAGCCGGGCCATCATCCGTGAGAACGAGTTCACTTTTGAGGATAATGCCATACGTGGAGGCAAAAAAGCATCCAGAATGAAGGTACAGAACTCTGCTGTAATGCAAGCCTGAACTGAAGGAACAGATGCACCAGACTGGCTTTTGGCAGTTGAGGTTCAGATACTCTGATGTCCCTAGGAACTGATTATACTTGCAGTTTCCAGGGGGAAATAACTGCAAATTGCTGACTAGTGGGTGTTTAGGCTCCTGCTCTAGACTAGTAGGTGTTTAAACAGTCTGAACTAATTTAGCTCTGGAAAAAGAGTTAACTAAGGTAATGACTGTAGGCAAGTCCCTCTATCTCTTCTACTTAATCAGTGAAGTTGTGCATCATTTCTACAGATCTAAGTCAATGTCAGAATCGCTACTGTATGAGAAGGACAAACATACCAAAAAAGCATGAAACTTTTAATCTTCTGAGGAACTGGCTGACAGGAAGGAAGAGCCTGATCTAGGTGGCTAGTTCTTGTAGAACTTCAGTCTTCCCAGTGAAAGCAAGATGGGAGCTCAAAGCTTTTCCGGTGACAGATAAGAATCCTTTGCTTCCCTTGAAATTGAGCTGCCTTAAGTACTAGCAGTAATTTGAAGTTCCATGATAAACTGCTTATCTTTTTAAGTCTTAGCTGACTTTTTGATGAGCCACTCTGCTTCAAATCTCATTTTTCTAACGTGCCTCTATTTGCTGCTTGTTTGTTAAACTTCTCTGTTAGAATATTTGGCAACTGTTCAGAAGTAATGGGTACTGAGGGGGCTGAGGAGACTTAGATGTGTTAAGAGAGTAATGGGGGATTAAAAGACTGGAACGGTTTGGATAGCATTTTGAATCTTGTGACGGGAAACTTGGTATGAAAATTTTTTGATGTGCTGTTTGACCAGGGCTCGTCAGAATAACTTGATGTATCTTCTGCTTTTGTCCTGTGGCATTCCCCTATCCTGTTACCCTGTTCATCCTTTTCCTTTGCAGAAGGAGGCAGCTGTGAAGTTCCACGTGCTTCTCACCTCCTATGAACTAATCACAATTGATATGGCCATACTAGGCTCTATCGACTGGGCCTGTCTCATTGTGGATGAAGCTCACAGACTGAAGAACAATCAGTCGAAGGTACAGAGAAGCATCGGTGGTTTCTAGGTGTGGCATGTGTTGCAGGGGGGAATGGACAGAGAGTGTTCAGATAGCAGCTCCTAAGCACATGAGTTTGTCTGCCAACTCTTAGTCATTTGTTCAATAGTAAATTTGATTTGTTATTGGGGAAAAAAAATATAAACAGCCTTCACTTGGAGATTGATTATCACTGGCAACGACTTCACTTTTATACATGTCACTGGTTAAAATGGCTTTCTCTCTGGGTGAATTGGCAATTGGTGTACACTGGAAAACAGAAAAACCTGGTGGTTGTTGTTGCTCTCAAATAGAACCTGGCTTCTCTGAAAGCAGATCATATATCTGCACCACCTCTGTTCTGGAAAGGTTTACCGTACTGAGCATAAAACAAGCTACACGAGCAAAAATTGCCCTGCTTCCAGAGTAGGCTTGCTCTGTATTCGCCCAGCTCTGTAGCAGAACTCGCAGAAATGGGAGAGGTGGGCAGAGGTGTTCAAAAACACCTGGGTAGATGCTGAAAGCCACATAGCTGCTTTTATATTGAGGCTGCACCTTAACTAAGCCTGTTTGAATTCAGTAGAGTTGACTGTACTTTCTTAATCCAGCTCCTCCTTAAGCCCTTGTGCTGCCTTAATTCAGGTATTGATTTGTCTGTCTTCAGCTGGGTTCTAGTGGTTGGTACACTAAAAACAATTGTTACTGGAAATCCTTGTTTTATAGGTCCTTGGAGACTGCGCAAGACAAAATTGTCTCTTGATTTCTTTTTTTTAAAGCTTTTTGTGTCTTTGTATGAGGCATCTTTCCATGACATTACGGCTGTGCTTGTAGTCCAGTTTGCAGATCTCTTCTTAATGTAGGCACTAAGACTGGATGCCGTTCTATGCTCGGTGTTGACATTATTGGAAGTAGTAATGAGTGCTTACTATTAATTGAAAAAGGATGTAAAGGCTGAAGGTTACACTATGACTAACAGTTACAATCAGTTATCCACCAAGACCATTAAATGTGCCTTTTTCTAGAGCAGCTTCCTGTCTTGTAAGGACAGTTCAGGTGTTTAGCTGGAAGAAGGGTCAGATGCTTCTTGACAGATTCTGGTTATCTACTAAAGTTTTGCAGATATAATTACTAACTTCCATATTTGATTTCAAACTGAGAATGTTTTTCTGCCTGTAACAAAGTAGAGATAAATCCCTATGCAGGCCACTAGAAGGATCCTTCTGGTGTGATAGCCAAGCCATAACTCATGGTGGGTTTCTCATATGTTTTGTGTTTGTTTTTTCTTGTTTGTCATATAGTAAAAGCTACTTCCATTAAGTTTGACCTGGTGTCATGTTAAGTGTAAAATAAGCAAAGAAATCGCTGAGCTCACAAATAAATTACCGCTTTATTGTCAGTTTGTGCTGGTGAACATGGTACGTTTGTGTCTTTCAATTCAGTACTTTTAACTGTTCACTCCCTCTGCCTGGAATTACTTCATTGTTGTGAAAACCAGCACAAATTATCTTAAAGGCACACTGGCAAACCCTAAGCTTTCTTTCTCCTCAGCTTGCTCCCAGCTCTGGAAGATTGCCAGGATTGATATGAATAGGAAGAGTGACTTAGCTATTTCTAGAATTCTCAAGGCAGAGTAGTTGTAGGAATGTGGAACGCTAATTTAGCAAGAAAAAATACATAGTATAGCAGACTGGAAATGATTGGTGGTCTTGAAAAAGCTTGTAACTTAGAAGAGCAGAGGAAACCTACAAGCCATCATCAGGTGCTGGCAGGATGTGCTGTAGTTGTGTTTTAGCTATGCAGAGCAATGATCCAAATGAGATCAGTCTAGTGACCCTGACTGGAATGTGAATACTTGGAGCTCTTGTCCAAACAGCTGATGTGATCTAAATTGAACCCTAGCTTGGTGTCAGCTTTTTTTTCCCCTAGGATAAGTTAATTTTTTTTGTAGGCCTATGACTTAATAAGCCTTTGACATGTTTGTGTGTTGTTTGTTTTTCTCCACCACTTCTTCCCTGCTTTCTACTTCCCAGTTCTTCCGTGTGCTGAATGGTTACTCCCTCCAGCACAAGCTGCTGCTTACAGGAACTCCCCTGCAGAACAACCTGGAAGAACTGTTCCACCTGCTGAACTTCCTGACGCCAGAGAGATTCCAGTATGTCTTGCAGTGCAAGTCAGCCTGTCTGTCTTGTCACTCCTACCCCCTTCAGTGTTGTTTTTGCTCTTTTTCCTTTGTGGCTTTTGCTGAGTGTCTGTTTCTCTGCAGTAACTTGGAGGGCTTCCTAGAAGAGTTTGCAGATATTGCCAAGGAAGATCAGATCAAGAAGCTGCATGACATGCTGGGCCCACACATGCTGAGGCGTCTCAAAGCTGATGTTTTCAAGAATATGCCATCTAAGACTGAACTCATTGTCAGAGTGGAGTTGAGCCCCATGCAGAAGTGAGTGTGAGGTTGAAGAGAGCACCTGCTGTTGAACTGATGTTGCTCTGTCCTGCTCTTTCAAAGGGGATGCTGAAACAGCCTCATCCTCACTATAGGGCTTTCTGCACAGTGGGTTGGAGGAAGTTTTCCTGCTGCCACTGTAGCAGAGGGAGGACTAATTCCTGTGCTTTGGTGTAAGGGAGGAAGAGATGGTGAATGCCACTGGCAGAGCCTGGGTAGCTGGCAGGTAGTGCCAGGAGCTGTGCAGAGTTTAGCAAGAGAGTATGTTAGTCATTCTCGTGAGGGGTGTCTGAGTTGTTTGTTTGGTTTTTTTCTTTTCAGGAAATATTATAAATACATTTTGACAAGAAACTTTGAGGCACTGAATGCACGGGGTGGTGGTAACCAAGTCTCCTTGCTCAATGTTGTTATGGATCTGAAGAAATGCTGTAACCACCCCTACCTCTTCCCTGTAGCTGCTATGGTATGTCCAGTCACTTACTCTGTACAAACAAATTCCCTGCTGGCTGTTATCAGGGGGCTAGTTAGCTCCCTAGCAAAGCATGGAGGGGTTCCCTTTCTTTCTGCTTCTGTTTTTCTTTCGTCCTGTTTTTTATGTAAACCCAACATGCTGGAAGGCTGTTCCAGTACCTTTGTGTGACAGGTAGGAGCTATCTTGTGACTCATGCAAGATGGTGAAGACAGTAAGAGTAGGGACTGAGTCATGAGAAAGAAGAGGGAGTCTAGGAGTCAAATTGCAAGAGAAAAGAGGCACAGGGTAGCACTGATGTTTTCCTGTAACTAGTGCTGCACAGTTGTGCCAAGCTAAATGACCAGATGTGAGTCAGCATCTGATCAATGCAGCTAGGGACTAAGACCAAGCTACATCCCTTCAAGCTGTTTTCTCATCCCACCCCACCCCTTTCACACCTTTTCTTTTCTCTTTTCAGGAAGCTCCAAAAATGCCAAATGGCATGTATGACGGTAGTGCTCTTATTCGAGCCTCTGGAAAGCTGTTGCTGCTCCAGAAGATGTTGAAGAACCTCAAGGAAGGAGGTCACAGGGTACTCATATTCTCTCAGGTATATGGGAGGAAAACCTTGAGACTAGGCATTCTTTTTTGAGAAGAGCTTGTTGATCTGGTATCCCCTTGACCCTCACTCTTCTGTGGGGTGTTTTTCTGTTACGCAGATGACTAAAATGTTGGACCTTCTAGAAGATTTTTTGGAACATGAAGGGTACAAATATGAGCGGATTGATGGAGGAATCACAGGGAACATGCGTCAGGAGGCTATTGATCGCTTCAATGGTATGGAGTCTCCTACTTTCTTTGCAAAACGGAGAACTTGGCTTGTATGTGCTTAGCAGTTGACACGGAATTGTCGTGGCCCAAGTCTATTGTTGCTGTCCTGGAATCTTAAATTAGTAGTGATTCTCTGTCAGGTGATGTGGGTCTGACACAAAGCCTCGTTTGAGTAATGCACTCTCCCTTGATTACTTTTATTCTCTCCTTTTTACCTAAGCTCCTGGTGCTCAGCAGTTCTGCTTTCTGCTTTCGACTCGAGCTGGGGGTCTTGGCATTAACTTGGCCACAGCAGATACTGTGATTATCTACGATTCAGACTGGAACCCCCACAATGATATCCAGGTGAGTCTGAATGAGACCACTCACTATGGAGTAATCCTGAGGAAGAGAGGAAATGAAACTATCATGAGGAGTGAAGGAATGTGAGACTTCCCCTCTAGAAATACGCAAAACTAGAGCAGTGAGGATGGGTAGAGATGGGAAGTGAAGTAGTGGAGGGTTCTTCCAGGGCCCAGCCTTTGCTAATGTTAA
Organism: Falco punctatus; assembly: GCF_963210335.1. Lineage (NCBI taxonomy): Eukaryota > Metazoa > Chordata > Aves > Falconiformes > Falconidae > Falco > Falco punctatus. Next base: position 1,113,841 of record NC_137585.1, read on the forward strand.
GAGTCAACATGAGGGTGTCTGGGAAACTTGTGGAGGTAGGTGGAGTGTATCAGACTACTACTTGTGTAACTCTAGACTGTTCAGAGCACATCTCTCTTTTAGGCCTTCAGTCGTGCACACAGAATTGGACAGAACAAGAAAGTGATGATATACCGCTTTGTGACAAGGGCCTCAGTGGAGGAGCGTATCACTCAGGTGGCCAAGAAGAAAATGATGCTAACTCATCTGGTAGTGAGACCAGGGTTGGGCTCCAAGACAGGCTCCATGTCCAAACAGGAACTTGATGACATTCTCAAATTTGGCACTGAAGAGCTCTTCAAGGATGAGGCTACTGAGGGGGGTGAGTGCCTGGGAGTAGAACTGAAGGAGGTGGGGAGGTCTGTCTCCATGTTTAGCAAGTGGCTGTAGGCACAGTGCTGACTATAGGTCTACGAAGAGGTCTAGGGTGGCTTTCCCTTCCCTAGTCCCTCGAGATCCACACAGCAGCTGTGCCTGTGCTCTTCCCTCAGGGGATAACAAAGAAGGTGAGGACAGCAGTGTCATCCACTACGATGACAAAGCAATTGAGCGTCTGTTGGATCGGAACCAGGATGAAACAGAAGATACAGAACTTCAGGGCATGAATGAGTATCTCAGCTCCTTCAAGGTGGCCCAGTATGTGGTTCGTGAAGAGGAGATGGGGGTGAGTATGAGGTAGATGTCAGCTAGCATCTTCTGGTGAACAAAGTAGGATCAGTTAAGTAAACTGAGCTCTGATGTTTTTAAGGGCAAGCAGGCATATATCTGCTCAGACAGGTTGGGATTTGGAGCGTAGGGCTCTGAAATTTGTGACCTGTCTGACAGGAGGAAGAGGAGGTTGAACGGGAGATCATTAAGCAGGAGGAATCGGTGGATCCTGATTACTGGGAGAAACTGCTGCGTCACCATTATGAACAGCAGCAGGAGGATCTGGCTAGGAATCTGGGCAAGGGCAAGCGTATTCGCAAGCAAGTTAACTACAACGATGGCTCGCAGGAGGATAGAGGTACAAATCCACAGGAACCTGAGGGAGAAATAGGTGTAAGTATGTGTTGCTGGGAAGTGACGGAGTAGCGTCTCAGGCTCACGTGCTGTTTTTCTTTCAGACTGGCAGGATGACCAGTCAGATAATCAGTCAGACTATTCAGTTGCTTCTGAAGAAGGAGACGAGGACTTTGATGAGAGGTCTGAAGGTAAGTTCTGGTGAAGCCAGAGTTCCTGGGTCACTTTCTCTGAGCGTGGGAACAGGTGGGGCTTGATTTGGGGATTTATACACTTTGTGGTGCTGTTCTGCAAGGGAAATATTCACACAACAATATGCTGTGCATTGTCTCTCCTCCTTAGCTGCATTTCTCTCTTCAGCAGCTCGTCGGCCTAGCCGCAAAGGCCTGAGAAATGATAAGGATAAGCCTCTGCCTCCCTTACTTGCCCGTGTGGGAGGGAACATTGAGGTAGGTAGTACCAGGGTAGGTGTTTGCATCCCAGCTGCTTCTGTATGGCTCTTGCCGTATCTGTCTTCTCCATTCTAGGTCTTGGGTTTCAATGCCCGCCAGCGGAAAGCCTTCCTCAATGCTATCATGCGCTATGGAATGCCACCTCAGGATGCCTTCACCACTCAGTGGCTTGTTCGGGACCTCCGTGGCAAGTCAGAGAAAGAGTTCAAGTGAGTCTGCGTTAGGCAGGGATGGAAGATGGGCAACATGTAGACTCTTTGGGGAAGAGTAAGAATGGGGCTTTTTCTGGCACTTCCTTAGAGACTACGTTTCCTTAATGTATTAGTTCAATTTTTTAGTGAGGGGCTGATGTATAAGCTGGGAGAGACCAGGGTGTTGTTCCTAGCTGTTCTTCCTTGGACTTGACCCATCGGTCATAAAAAGCAAATGCTGTTAGAGGAGTAGCATGGCCATGCAAGCAAGTTATGAATACTCTCCCAGAGTCCTTTTTGGGCTTATGGTTGTTTTGGGCTCAAGCCTGAGTCAGCTGTGTGTCCTTTATACACCTAGTAATTCTGTTGGGAAACTCCCTTGATGCAGCCTGGAACCCCAGGGCTTGTGTTCCTGTGGGTTAGGAGTCTTGGGGTGACTTCCCTTATGTTACTGGAAGGGCTCTGATAACATGTCTCCAGCTAAGCCAGTTTATAGTTTAATTGCTTGTCTGTTAACTGCTCCAGGGCTTATGTCTCGCTGTTCATGCGCCACTTATGTGAACCTGGAGCTGATGGTGCAGAGACCTTTGCAGATGGGGTCCCACGGGAAGGTCTTTCTCGACAGCATGTCCTTACTCGCATTGGGGTCATGTCACTTATACGCAAAAAGGTAGGTGCCTAGCAGAGCGATGTGGGTTTTGCTCTCTGTACAACTTGTAGTGCTGAGCTGAACCAGGGTCCTGAACTAGTGAGGTACCTCTCCTTTCACGCCTTTGTTGCATGTCAAGTGGTCTGTCTCTTCTGGTTTGAGGACAAGCGTTGTACGACTCCTGCAGTGTTAAAGTCTTTCTCGCCTCCTCGTGTAGGTGCAGGAATTTGAGCATGTGAATGGCCGCTGGAGTATGCCAGAGCTGGCAGAGATAGAAGAGAACAAGAAACTTTCACAGCCAAGCTCGCCGTCTCCGAAAACTCCAACTCCTTCAACACCAGGGGACACGCAGCCCAATACGCCTGCCCCTGTCCCTCCAGCTGGTGAGAGCTCCCCTCTTGTACAGTTCTGCGTCCTGACCTCATCCTGGCTCTTCCCCTCACCGGATCTGTGGTGGTGGGGTCTGGGGGTGGACGCAGATCAACTTACTCTCGTGTTAGGAGGGCTGCCAAAGACATGTGCAAGCCCTTAAAGGCAAGAGAGGACACTAGCTTTCCTCGGATGAGCTGACATCGTTGAGAAGCACCTAGCATTTGTAGTGGGCAGGGAAAGTGAGGTCATCTTGAGAGAGTGATGTTGGTCATACTTTGATGGCCTTAATCTCTGGGAGCAGAGGAGAGGTGTGCTTGGCAACAGTGTGGGAAGACCTTACTGATAGCTTCTCTTCTTTTTGCCTTCTGTGCTGCTCTGGGATGGGGAATACACAGAAGAAGGAGTAAAGGTAGAAGAAGGTGCCAGTGCTAAGGAGCAAGGAGAGTCATCTGAACCGGAGAAAGAGCTTGGTGCCTCTGCTACTGAAACAGAGGTCCCGATGGAGGTGAGTGTTGGGATGCTTGTTTGCCTCATGCAAATGTCTCTGTTTCTGCCCCCTCTTCGTGTTGTTCAGCAGCTGAGACAGAGGTGAGTTCTTGGAATGATAGTTAAAGATAACTCTCTGGTTCTCAGAATTGGCCTGACAGTTTTGTGCATTTTTGCTTTCCAAACTGTTGTGACTATCATCTTTTTCCAGGCACTGCTTTACCTCGCTTCTCATTGATTTCTGTCCTCAGCAGTGCACCCAGCCTGTGGAGACACCGCCACAGGAAGCAAAATCCCCGGTGAACCCTGCAGAAGCAGATGAAAAAAAAGTAGAGGAGCCAGAAGTGAAGGAAAGACCAGACGAGCCAATGGAAGTAGAAAGCAAAGGTATCTCTGGGGGAGGTTGTTTAACACCTTAAACGGTGATATGTGCCCCTCCCCCTCAAGCTTTCCTAAAGTTGCATTGTCTTTGCTTCGGCAATTCATCCTGAAGAAACAGATGTAAATGTAGATAACCAGTGGGGCTCTTCCAGGACTTTGAACAGGGAGTTAGGGAATGGTATTAAATTTCACAGGCTGAAGAACAAGACCTTGGATTTGCCATGTTCCCCTATGTCTCATGTTCCCCTTCTCTCCTGCAGCTGACGTGGAGAAAGTGGAAGACAGAGCACCTATTGAGAATGCCCCTGAACCTCCTATAATCACTCTGGATGAAAAAGGCGAGTCACGATAATTCCATTCTCTTCCTTAACCCCTCTCCTGCAAGGATCCCATGTCTGTCCAGCTTGCTGGGGTGTCTGCCATGTCCTTTCTAAAAATTTCCTGTGTGTACAGATGAGAAAAAGGATGACGATAAGAGAGATGTGGTGATGCTGCAGAATGGAGAGATGCTGAAAGAGTCAGTAGATGAAAGGCACAAGAAGGCAGTAAAGCAGCGCTTCATGTTCAACATAGCAGATGGCGGTTTCACTGGTATGAGAAATCTGTATGTTTGAGCTTCTTTATGTGCCCCTGCTTGTGTTTGTGAAATAACTTTCAACTGTTACGGGGTGTCTTGCCTTTCCAGAACTCCACTCCCTGTGGCAGAATGAAGAGCGGGCTGCAACTGTCACAAAGAAGACCTACGAGATCTGGCATCGGCGTCACGACTACTGGCTTCTTGCTGGGATTATCAAGTATCCTTACCCTGATGGACCAGTTCTCCCCCCTTGTACATGAACTTATGGTGAAGGTGACAGTCCTGGGTCTGACTGGAGTACATTAACTGAGAGAGTGCTTTATCTCCTTTCACAAGAGTGAAAGTGATGGTGGGAGGAGGAGTTTCCTGCCAGCATAGTTAAGACTTAGCAGGACATAGTTGTCATTCCTCTTCCTTGGCTTCTGTTCCTCCCCTCTCTGCACCCCCTTTCCCCACCCCCTCTTGAGAACTGTATCTGCCTGGGCTGTGTATTCCCTTGTTCTCGCTGCCTTTGTTTGCCTGAGCTCATCCCATCTCAGTCATGGCTATGCCCGTTGGCAGGATATTCAGAATGATCCACGTTACGCCATCCTCAATGAACCCTTCAAGGGTGAGATGAACAGGGGTAACTTCCTGGAAATAAAGAATAAATTCTTGGCAAGGAGATTTAAGGTAAGGATTTCTCTTCAGTGTGATAAGTGCCTTTTCAGCCAGCTGGACCTCTGAGAACAAGAGCTTGCTGTCTTGAGTTTCTGATAAAAAAGCAAAGGCTTCTGCAGTGCTTTTTGGTGGGGGGAGCACTTATTTCCTGGGATCATGCAGTAGCTGTGTGATAGGAGCTCCCTTTGCTCTGGAGATGGTGCTGCGGAGCTTGGTTCAGTGCTTTCTCCAGGTGTTTATTGAACAACTGGTTTGCAGGAGGCTTAAGGGTCAAGTGGCTGTTTCTGTTGCAACATCTGCTTGGTGTGCGCCAGCCCCACTGGCGTGGTCAGAAATGCTGTAAGGAGCGGTGAATGCATTGCCTTCAGTCTCTGCCTCGGCCTGTTTGGGGGCTTAGTTCTGGGAGCCATTTAAGACCAACCCTAAAACAAGCCACGTTGTTCTCAGTCTTGGGGCAGTTCAGTGTGGTGGGGCAATTCAGCTGATCAGTCCTGCACTAACAGCACTCAGACTGTTTTCTCCAAATTTCCCTGACAGGCTTAACAGTTTTTAGACTTCCTTAGAAGTAGCATGGGATACTTCTCACTCGGGTTCAAAGAAAAAACTCCACCTGCTTTGCTCCATAAAGGCAGAGTAAAATAGCAGACAGCTTGGTCTTTAAAAAGAACCTGAGGAGGAATGAGAATCCTAGAGGATTTGTGGTAGTCTGTTAAACTAGATGTAGCCTGGTTTTCTTGTGTACCTGGCCTAGCTTAATTGGAGCCCTTAATTGTTTTGGGCTCTTTAGGCTTTACTCAGTATAAACAGAAGCTGGTGGAAGGAGGCTTAGCTGCAGAATCTCACCTCATGAGATAGTGGAGAACTGGATCAAGGGGAGACTGGGGGTGCAAACAGGCTGGTTTTCAGGCAACTGATGAAAGACTTGCTCTCATTACTGCCCTATCTTGCAGCTCCTGGAGCAAGCACTGGTGATAGAGGAGCAGCTGCGGCGAGCTGCCTATCTGAACATGTCAGAAGACCCATCTCACCCATCTATGGCTCTGAACACGCGCTTTGCGGAGGTGGAATGCCTGGCTGAGAGCCACCAGCACCTATCCAAGGAGTCAATGGCTGGGAATAAACCAGCCAATGCTGTGCTGCACAAAGGTAACGCCCTGTGTTAAACAGGGGTGGGGTAGGTGTTTAGCATCTCTGTCCCCTGTGGTCTCCGCCCTCTGGGGCATCCCTTTCTCCTCAGAACAGATGTCCCTTTCTCTGCCAGTTCTGAAGCAGCTGGAGGAGCTTTTGAGTGACATGAAGGCAGATGTGACTCGTTTGCCTGCCACCATTGCCCGTATCCCACCTGTAGCAGTGCGCCTCCAGATGTCAGAACGCAACATCCTCAGCCGGCTGGCCAACCGCAGCAGCGAGCCCCCTCCACCACCACCTCCCCAACAAGTATGTACCCCCTCTGGTACCTCGGGGGGGGGCTCCCTGGGGGGAGCCAGGGACCATTGACCAGCCCATTGAGTCTCAGATGATCTTCTCTCGCCCTGCAGGTGGCCCAGCAGCAGTGAGTCCCTGGCCCAGTGCTGTTGACCTTTCGGCCAAGCTGAAGTGACCCCCCACCCACCCCCCTCCCCTGTTCAGACTCTACCCCTCTGCCTGACATTCCTGACTGGGTGCTGTTTCCCTCCGTGGAAGCTGCTGTGCAGGTCTCTGGGAGGAAAAGAAACTCCTTCCGCTGCAGCCAGCCCGTTGGAGCAAGGAGTGTGCTTAGGAGAGAGGGGGATGTATGATGGACTCTGTATATAGTGACTGGAGGCCACAGCGCCATGTCTGTTACACGGAGAACCTGGCTGCATTGCTTGCTGCCTCCACCTGGAATTCCAGTTTTTTGTTTTTAATTTTATTTTGAGTTTGTTTACTGAGATGAGTGTGCAGGCAAGACCAAGCAAAAGCCAGGACAGAGACAAAGCTACCTCCATCAATATCCTTTTTAATACAAAAACTGACCGGACTTGTCCACTAATAAACAGCTTGAAGACATAAAACAAAACAAAAAAGTTAAAAAACAGAGCAAAACCTTGGTAAAACTGAAAAATAAAGTTTCCTTGTATTTTATTTTGTTACCTCTGTTTAGCAGAAGAGAGCACGTGCCTCCCCTGCAGCGCGGAGGGGTCAGTCGTGTCCTTGGCCTGTACTGCAGCCGGTCTTGGGGGGCCCTGCACCCCCCTGAACTCGGGCACGTGCCCTAAGCCCCTTCCCTGCTCCCCGCTTTGGTGTGTTGCGCCCCTCCCCGGGGAGTCAGACCCCCGGGGAGGAGGGGGGGATGCCCAGGCCCCGGCCCGGGGGGCACCTGGGGCTGCCGGCTGCGCCCCGCCCGCTCCCCGCTCAGGCCGGCCGGGCCCGGGCCCTGGGGGCGGCCTCCGGGCGGCTGACGTCACCGGGCGCATCCACTCAGCGAGCAGAAGAGGCGGCGGTAGCCAATGGGAGCGCGGCGGAGGCGGGCCCGGCGGCGGGCGCATGCGCGGGGCCAGAGGCGGCCCGCACGTGTGGCGGCGGGCCCGGGGCCGCCGGAGGGGCCGCGCCGCCATGGGCCGCAGGCTGGACCCCAGCAGGAAGGAGAAGCGCGGCCCCGGGCGCAAGGCCCGCAAGCAGTGCGGGGCGGAGGTGGAGCTGGCCCGCTTCCTGCCGCCAGGTGAGTCCGGCCCCGCCCGGCCCGGCCCGGCGCCGCGCTGCCGGTTCGGGCCGCCTGACGGCCGCGTGTCTTTCCGCAGAGCCGGAGCCCGGCAGGAAGAAGCTCTCCAGCCACGGGCGGAGGAGGTGAGGCCGGGGGCCGGGGGGGCCGGGGGGGCCGGGGCGGAGCTCACTGCCGCTTCCCCTCTCGCCGCAGGGCTGCGAAGAGGCGGCTGGGAGCGGGCAGCGCCGCGCCGGTCGGGGGGCGCCGGGGGGCAGCAGGAGGAGGAGGAGGAGCAGCGGGCCAGGAGCCAGCAGGTGAGTACCGGCCGGGGTGGGGCGTTCCCGCAGACAGCCTGTCCTGCTGCCCCCCAGACCACCCCCCCACCCCCCTTTTTTTTTATATGACTCGAGACAGGTGGGGGGGTTTATTATTTTAAACGAATTTTTCCTGCTTGCCAGACCCGCCGTGCCAGGCGGCGGTGCTGCCCGCGGGACAGGCCGGCAGGACGCTCCGGTCCATGGTGCCGCTCCCGGGTCGCCGCTGCTGTCGCAGGCAGGTTGGGCGGCTGAGGCCTTTCAGGCCACGGCGCATAGGAAGGTGTCACAGCAGGAGGAGGGAAGGATGGACAATAGATTTGGGAAGGGGGGTACCGTAACACGTCAGGGCAAACACTATAAGAACTTTGTGGCCACGTTTTTCTTTGGTAACTCTAGTTAGTTCTCTTTAAAGCTTTGTTGGAGTAGAGGTGGTAACATGCCCTTGTTTACGATTGAGAAAACCGAAGTGGAAAGCAAGGAATCCCTTCTCTTGGCCAGGCAGCTCAGCCCTAGGGTGAAGGTCTCTTGTATCACAACTGAAAAAACAGGGCAGCTGCTTCTGAGAATAACGCCTAACTTTTAACCGCTGCATCTGCCTGTAGCTGAAGAGCAGATATCCCCGCAGAAGGAGAAACGTGCTGTAAAGGCAGCGGGACAAACCACTCGTGGCCGCTTTGGCTTCAGTGATGGCAACTCAAAATGGCTGGCTCCAGCCAAAGCCAAGAAAATCCCATCTAAAGGAAACAATGTGGAGTTATCCAGCGATGGTGAGGTGGAAGGAGGCAGCTGGGAGATGGAGGAGGAGGATGGGAGCAGCGATGAGATGGTGGATGATTATGGTGTGACTTCATCATCAGAGGAGGAAGAGGTAGGAGCTTTTTACCCTTAATTATGCAAGAAATACTTGGCTTTGCTGGCTGAAAAGACCCGTCAGGCCTGGGGAAACAAGAGTGACTTTACTAAGGGGTGGGTGGATGGTGAGGTGGCAGAGAGCTTTCCCCTTCTTCCCTTCACAATAACAATTTCCAGTTTAGCAGCTGATCCCAGGATAATATTTGGTGCTTTTGTTTGTTGCTTTTTTAAACAGAACAGATAAATTTCACAGATGCTGGGAAGTAAGGGGGTACCTGGGGATATTGCTTCATTATTCTTTTGTCTCTCTTTAGTTGCTGCCTATTGAAAAAGCTGCCCTGAAGCAGAATTCTGATAGGTAAGGCTTTGATAATACTGCCAGCCTGCAGTGTCTTTCCTGGTTAGACAAGGAGCATGTGTTGTCTGTTCTTCTGTCCTTTTTGCCATCTAAGAAATGGTAGTTGTGAAGTACCTGTGTGATGCTGTTCTTCTGTAAAACATCTGTCCTGTTCTTTGTCCTTAGGGGAAGCCTTGGTGAAGATGACAGTGAAGAGGAGGAGGAAGAGGAGATGGCAGAGGCGGCAAGGGGGCAGAAAACGGGACAGAAGGAGGAAGAGGGCCCAGATCTGCAGCTCAACCTGGATATAGATGAGCAGTTTAAACTGCCAACTAATGAACAGATTGAGAGAGAGGATATCCTTTTTATTTGTGACATCCATAAGCCATGTGCCTGCAGCAGCACGGGGCCTGGATACAACTAAAGGGCTTCCTTTGGACTTCATCATGAGTGTTGCTCAGCAAGAGCATTCTGTGCGCGATGAGGTATTTTAGATGAGCTGCCCAAATAGATAGTATACAATGCTGTGCTTCTGTACAGCGCAGTTAGGAAATCTGTTGGGCCCTGTACAGAGCTTGGAGCCTGCCCCGGTTTCCTTTCTAGCCCTGAGTGCATGTGGGTATCTTATCAGTAGTTTGTTCCTCTGTACCCTGATTTTCCTGGTAGGTGTTTGTCTAACCCGTTGCTAGAGCCTCTGATGACAGCAATTCCAGCACCCAAAGTACTTGCTCTTGGGCTTTAGTGATTTTGATTTCCTCCCCCCAGTACATCTAATCCTGCCTCTTCTCCTTCTCCTCTGTACCCCGTAGTTGCCCTTGGGGAACTTCTAGTCTCTTTTCTGCCACAGGTATTGTTTTCAGCATTAGAAGATGTTTTTTGTTGTCTTTTTCCTAGTTTTTTCTGTTTATCTAAAGTAACTAAACAAATTCTTGTAAATACCTTGTAGCTCCTGCCTTGTGAACTTTTTTTGTCCGGTCCCATCCTGTGAATCCCCACTCTGCTGAGGTCTGATGACAGTCTGTTCCAACAGAGCCTTTCTGGTGCGGGTGCTGTGATGCAGGAGTCCTGCATGACTGATTGTGCTTGCGAAGAGCTTGTGCGTGTGCAAGTTTGTTGGCTGTTCGTGGTTCCTTAATGGTCTTTCTACCTGCTGAGCCGCCTGACCTGCACATCATTCACCAGCGCATCAAGGGCAACATGGAGGTGCTGCAGGACTTTGGGGCGAAGCGGGAGGAAGGACACACGCGACAAGAGTACCTTGCATTGCTGCGCCGGGACATGGCTGCCTATTATTCCTACAGCGACTTCTTGCTCATGAAGCTTATGGACATTTTCCCACTCCCTGAGGTAGGATCCTGCCCTGCCTGTATCTTTGCTGACTGATGAGGATTTAGCTGCCTTCCTGGGCCTTCGTTTTTATCTCTGTTCTCTGTCCTGTCTTCCACCCAGCTGGTAAACTTCCTGGAAGCTAATGAGGTTCCCCGCCCTGTGACCATTCGCACCAACACACTCAAGACGCGGCGACGGGACCTGGCACAGGTGAGCAGGAGCCTGTGGTTGTCTCCTGCACCGCCTGTCATACGGGACAGCATCTCAGTCCCATCTCCTTGTCTTGCAGGCTCTAATCAACCGTGGTGTGAATCTCGACCCCTTGGGGAAGTGGTCGAAAACGGGGCTTGTTATTTATGACTCCTCTGTGCCCATTGGTGAGATCACCCTTCGTGTTGTAGGGCTCCATTGACCCACTCCTGACTCCCATTTTTTTGCGTGTCATCGCACTTTGTTCTGCCTTCCCTGCCTAGGTGCCACCCCTGAGTATCTGGCTGGGCACTACATGCTGCAAGGAGCCTCCAGTCTCCTCCCAGTCATGGCTCTGGCTCCACAGGAGAACGAACGCATCCTGGATATGTGCTGTGCCCCAGGAGGCAAGACCAGCTACATAGGTACCGCCCTGCAGCCCCTGGTGGGGAGGCTGGGAGGGGTGCCCTGTGAAGCGACGAGTTCACTCGTCTATACAGAAAGGGGTGACAGAGGCAGGGACTGAACCTGGGGAAAGGAGAGGGGTGGCTCTCCCTGCGGACAAAAGTGCAGGGGGTTTGCCGCCCCTTGCTGATGTGTTTTGCCCTCTGGCAGCTCAGCTAATGAAGAACACGGGTATGATCTTGGCCAATGACAGCAATGCCGAGCGGCTGCATAGTGTGGTAGGGAACTTGCATCGGCTGGGAGTCACCAATGCTGTAGTGAGTAACTGTGATGGACGCCAGTTCCCCAAGGTACGTTCCTGCCTGTGCTGGGGTGTCCTTATCCTGCTTACCTAGAGCTGCTGTGCTGTCCCGTTAGTTAAATGGGTGTTCTCCAAAGCCACTTGTCACAAGAGGATGAGCAAAGCTGCTGAGGAGTGTGTTTGTTACTTGACAGGGAGACAGGAAGGTGGACAGGGAGGAGCAAGGGATCCTTGCTGCCTTCCTAGTCTTCTGGTTCCCCTTCTAGTCTTAGTCTTATTCTGAGTCCCTGCCTGTGAGTGTAATTCCAAACGTACGTCTTCCTGTAGGTGCTTGGAGGGTTCGACCGTGTCTTGCTTGATGCTCCTTGTAGTGGAACAGGTGTCATTTCTAAGGATCCTGCTGTCAAAACCAACAAGGTGAGTGGCCAGTGGGGACACAAGATGGGGACTTAAGTATGAGTCACAAGAGGAAGGACTTTGGGACAGCTTTGTTCTCAGAGATGCTTGCAGTGGAGACACTGATATATTTTTCCTTCTCTTTCCTATTTTGCATGTTGTACCAGAGCCAGTTTTTTTTGAGATTAGTTTTGCAGAAGACTTTGGAACCTTCTATATCATGCGTGCTTTCCTCTCCTGTCATCCCTCCGTCCACAGCAGAGGCCTGGAGTGCTTCCCTGTGCCCCTCTGGCACACTAACCTATCTTTCTCTTTCAGGATGAGAAAGACATCCTGCGCTGTGCTCATCTGCAGAAGGAGCTGATTCTTAGCGCAATAGATTCAGTCAATGCTGCCTCAGAGACAGGGGGCTACATTGTCTATTGCACTTGCTCTATCATGGTAAGTCCTTTCCACGTTCTGCTGTGGTCATCTCCCACTCAGAGGACTGCTGAGCTTCGGATCCTAATGCTTAATTTCTGGCAGGTGGAGGAGAATGAGTGGGTTGTGGATTATGCACTGAAGAAACGCAACGTTCGTTTGGTGGCCACAGGCCTGGACTTTGGCAAGGAAGGCTTCACTAGGTGTGTGCCGGGTCACAAGCTGCGCAGGCTCCTTGGTGGCCAGGTTTGAGCAGAGGTGTTCTATCATTTCTCACCCTGCTTCCTCCTCCAGGTTCAAAGACCGTCGCTTCCACCCCTCCCTCAAGTCTACGAGGCGTTTCTATCCCCACACGCACAATATGGATGGGTTCTTCATTGCCAAGTTCAAGAAATTCTCTAACGCCATCCCCCAGGCACAGACAGGTAACCCGGTGCTGGAGCTCGGCTGAGCTGCTGGGCCTGTTCTTGCCAGGCTGCTTCCCCTGCGGAAGCCAGGCAGGTTCTTCTTACAGCTCCTTTCTCTGTTGTTTCAGATGAAGAGCCTGCTGTGGAAGCAGCACCTCCATCCACTGTCCCTGATACCATTGTGGAGCCTCAGCCAAAAAAGAAGAAACTTGAGGGATCAAAAGCTGACAAAGAGCAGAAGCCACCACAGCCTGCTTTGAAGAAGAGACATTCATTGCAGGCACAGAGGAGACCCTTGAAGGCTGGCCGGCCTTCTCCCAAAATGATGCGTCCTCAAGCCCCTGCCAAGAAGAGGCATAGGATGAAACAGAACAGAGCGTGAGAGGAACTGCTTTCCCAGGTGTTGGCCCCCTCCTTTGAGCGCAAAGGCTGCCACAGCTTTGCGTGTACCGCCTGTCTTTGCTGCTCTGTGCAGAGAACCTCTGCAGCGCTGCACGCCTGGGACAGCTATAGGCCTGTTTGCTCCTTTCCCTCTGCATCAAGGACTGGTGCACTGACACATTAAAGGTTTTATACTCTTGCTCAAGTCTTGGCCTTTTCCCTTGGAACGCTGAATACAGAGTTCTGCCACGTCCCCTTACTCCTCTGCAACAGAAACCCCTTCCACTCCTGTCTGACGCTCTGGCGGTTTTGGTTCTTGTGCCCTGCTGTGCTTCTCTTTGTGAAGAAGCAGTGAGAGCTGAAATCCTGGCTGCGGGGGTGCGGGCTGTGTTTGTGGTGCCGGAGAGCAGAGGGCTTTGTTGGGGCAGGGCTGGATCTCCCTCCTGGGCCCGTGGGCCTGTGCTGGTCCCTAGTTCCCTGCGGTCACTGTGCTGATCCAGTCCACCGCTGTGACTGAGCCTTGTGCTGGTCCCCAGCAGTCTCCTGGTTCTTGACCTCCCAGACTGCAGCAGGGATTGCCACTGGTCTTATGACTTACGATTGCCACTGGAGCTTATGGTCACTATTTCCTTCGGCCTTTTTGTTCACCTAGAGGGGGTTGCTCCTCCTTAAGACGTAACGGGCAGTGGTCTGGGCTGCTTTTGTTTAAATGTCAGCCCAGGTCCCTTTCCTTTGCCAGTGTGAGTTGATTATTCTCTTCTTTGGTTCTGCCATCTAGTGAATAAATCTCTAGAGACACTTCGTTAATAAACTTTCTACCAAGCACCCTCTCCAGCTTCTGTTCCACCACAGTGTGTGTGAAGTTGGGTGTGTGACGGACCTGAGGCATAAATCTTGTTTCTGTAATTGTCTTGCTAGCTCAGCTCACCTGAGGCTTTGCCTTGCTTTGTTTTCCTTGCCAGGCTCTGGGTTCGTGGGAGAAGTTGATGCGCTATTCCCGTGTTTGTTGTTGAGAACAGATGAACGCAGTGGACTGTAGGATCTCGGGAATCCTTTGTCCTGGTCCGCTACGCATGAGGCTGCTGCTTTCCCATGTGATGAGCTTCAGCAAGTGGTGAGGCTGAGCGTGAACTCCAGGAACTCCCTGAGACACGCACACGCGCTGCTGATGCAACCAGACACGGACCGATTAGCAGAAACTGAAGAAAAGCGCTGTGGCGGGTGCCCAGGAAACCACAAATGGGACTCGCCAAACAGGAATGGCAAAAAAGGCCAAATCCTGCTCTTGCCTGGCCCGTCACACCGAGAGCGTGCTGGTGGGTTGTGTGTGTGTGTTTCGCTGGCAGCAGCTCCTCAGGCTTGTGCCCTGCCCGGTACCCGGCTCTCGCATCTCTTGCCCTACTTGTGGGCTAGGCCAGCGTGCGGCTTGCTGGCAGGTCGCACACGTGCGTGCGTGCAGAGGAGCCGGCAGGGATTAGTTTAATAACGAGGCCAGGACAGATGGTGGGAATCGGGTGCGGGGCTCAGGCAGGCAGGCACGCTGACCAGCAGCCAGTGTCTGTGTGACTGGCCCCTTCTGTTCATCCCTCCTCTCCGTTTCCTGTGCTCGCTTCTCTCTGACGTAGCTCAATGCCTCCCTCTCCCCTCATTTGATCCTTCCCCTGAACATCCCACAGTAAGTTTTTCTCCCATAATCTTCCTTAAACACTGCATGATAAACTTTACGCCACAATTCCCCTCAAACATCCTGTGAGAGATTTGCTCTTCCCCATGAAGAATTTTACTTTCTTACTGGTAGTGAAGTTTCCAGCTGAAGCTCTTTGAGGTTGCACTTGAGTGGTTCCTGTAGTCGTCTGATCTGTCACCATCTCGGGAGCCCTTGGCCTTTGTTACAGCTTGTCTTATCTTCCGCTTTTTGGGGCTTATGTATCTGTGTGTTTTATAACTCTGGTTTTGACTTTGTCTTTTTGTGTTGAACAGCTATTAATTAAATGTCCTTATAGTTGACAATCACTTTTTCCCCACGCTTCCCAGTGAAGCGGGGCAGGGAGGAGCCTCTGAATGCGACCGTCCCATCCCACGCTTGTGTGGTGAGGTCTCTGGGTTGCCTGACATACAGGACCCAAAGGAAGTTTTCTGGGGTCTTTCAGAAAAATTAATTAAATATTGGGTGCCATTCGGAAAGGAATTGCTGGATAACAGAATGGAGACAACTGTTCCCTCCCTGTGTAAAATTGCCTCCCTGTATGCGCGCTTCAGCCCCGTGTTGCTGGTGCCCTCTCTGAGTAAGGGCTGTAGCACTGGGAAGCAATCGGGGAGGACAAACACACCCGAAGTTAGGGGGTGGCTTCTGTGGGAGGAACAGCTCGAGCCTAGGCCTCTTGGAGCCTGGGAAAGAAGTGTTACAGCATGTGTGACATCGTTAATGGCATGGAGAAGATGAACAGGGAGCAACTTCTTGCTCTTTTCCAGTAAACAAAAACCCTGGGGCCCGTCAAACACACCAGGGGTGGGGGTAGCTGCGACCCTCCTTTCTGCAGGGTGTGGTGGGTGCTAGAAGCTTAGGCGGGTTGAGAAGCCAGCTGTATTCACGAGGGGAAAATATTTCTTGGAAGGGCTGCTAAACACAGCTGCCTGAGGAGATCCACAAGGTGTAACTGGCTGGGAGTGCTGCGAGGGGCGACCGCTGCCCGCTCGCCCGGGTCACAAACCCTCTGTCCTCGTCCTGTGCTGGAAACTGGTTCCTGGGCATAGACGGACCGTTGCTGTGACCTGCAGACCTGAGCGGTTCTGGTGTTGCTGGGAGGTGGTCCCACTGCTGCGCCTGCCCCTTAGTGCTCGCGAGGTGAGTCCTGAGCTCTGCCCAGCACCTCGTTTCCCTCAGCTGGGTCCTCGCTGCACCAGGCTCGCATGGCTTGTGGCAGCAGCGGCTCCGGGGCAGGCTGAGCCCTGCCTCTGCTCCTCCAGCCTCATTTCTTTTCCAGTTCTAGGAGGTTCCCCTAGGAGGGATGCAATACAGGACTGTAGTGTACAATTCAAAAGTGGAGCCGTGTGGCGATCTTCCAGCTGTAGGGTGGCTTGCACCGGGCAGGGCTTTTGCTTCTGGCAAGCCGTGAGCCCGTCCTTTGGGGAGCGAGGCTAACCTGTCCTGTTAGCGACGCTAACTGGGTCCCACCGCGCTGGATAACCCATTTATCTTGATAACCCCGGCAGCAGGGATAGGATGTTCTTGGTTGGGATCCCAGTGTAATTGCCTGGTTCCTAATGGATCTGCAAATTATGTCGGTCCCCTCTGAGAGGTGGGAATAGATGCTGCTTTAACCACCTCAGCAGAACTTCCCTCTGTTGCTGTACGTCATTCTGCACGCTTTGCTTGCTGCAAACCTGCTGTTACAGCTGGGGAGAGGCAGAGGCGGCTTTCAGCCCTCCTTGGTGCTTGCTCCCCTTCTGCTCTTTATTTCAGCCGCTGCATAGCACTGCTCAGGGAATGTTGAGGGGGGCGGTGAAATGCTGCCATCGAGTTGGTGGCTTCCCTCTGCATTCTGGTGCGAGGCTGCTGGTCACACTGGGCTTGTGTCTGCAGCTGCCGCCTTGCACTGGGCATCTTTTGTTACCTGAAAGCTGAGATTTTTGGAAAATGTGACGATTGGGCCATTGTCCAGTACCTTTAATGTAGTTTATCTGGGAGCTGCCGGTAATGTGGTTTGTGAGAGCTGAGCAGAGCGAAGTGAAGGAAGAACTGAGGCAAAGCAAGGGTTGAAAGCAGGTCTGAGGAGTAAAAATGCTGTTACAAATTAAAAGCTGGTTGAGAGAAGTCGTGATACTGCGCTGTACACAGATGTTACTGGGGTGGCATTTAATGACTTGGAGAAAAAAAAAATGGGCAAGCAGTTCTGTTATTAGAACTTATTGATTTTGACAACTTACTTAAGTAGAAGTTATTTAGGCTAAAGAAGGCCAATGTGAGGCGCAGCCGGTGTGCGGGAGAGGGGAGGTTCGCTGCTAAGGGCTGCCAGTGCGGTGGACGAAACCACCACGCGCGTTGTAAGTTCTTGATTCTGGTGGGGATTCTTCGAACGCCTCTCCACGGCGAGGCAAGTCTGTTGGAGAAGCCCTCCTGGGGTACGCTGAGGATGCTGGCTGCAGCCTCGGGAATGCCACCAGCTCCCCCCTGCCACCCGGGAGGTGCCCTCGGTGTGTGGGGGGAGGAAACCGGAGGCTTCCGGGGACAACGGTGCATCATGGAAAGAGACTCCGGCAGCAATGTGGGTCGGTCACTAATTCCAGTGGTGTCACGTGCTGGAACGCCTGTTCTGTGCCGGGTAGGCAGCCTGCGGTCGCGGGGCCTCGTGTCCGGCTGCAGCCGGGGGAAGGGAGTGAATCCTGCGCCGCGTGCTTCAGGGGCTGGGGTATGAAAAGTAGATCCTGGAGCACGTGCGCTGTTGCGTGTAACCCTACAGAGATGTACATGCTTTTGTAGGGGCTGAATCCATAAATGACCGAGCCCAGGTCGGTAGGTTTTGCTCCCCTGAGCTGTCCATCCCTGCTAGGGAGGGTTGGAGAGCCCTGAGGAGGGGCTGTCTGCAGCTCCCTGCCCTGCTGCTGGAGTCAGTGGGGGATGCTGCGTGGAGCAAGGTCTGTGAGGCCCCTGGTGCTCGGCTGCAGTGCCCAGAACCGCCTTCACGTGCACCACCTGGCTGCAAAACTCCCTCCTGGGGACTGGTGTTCAGGGTCTTTAAAAAGCAAAGCCGTTCCCTCCTTTGCTGTGGGACAGGGACGTTTCTGGGCGTTGGTTTGGGTGGTGATGGCTCAGCTTCTGTTGGCAGCTGCTCCTCGGTGCCAATTGCTCCCCAGTTTTGGGGTTTTAGTGGAGCATCCTGGAAGTTGGAAGACTCGGAGGGTTCACAGTGAAATGCTCCAGCAGTGAGGTGCAAGGGAGGAGGTAGCATGGGGGGCACTCAGAGGGATGGAGAGCGGGGAGATGGGGTATATACACGCTAGCGTGACCCATGCCTTAAAAACCAGAGCCTCGAGGAAAGCTGTAGAGCTAATTTGAACAGGTTTCACCTACGAAGCACCGCTGCAAGGAGGATGCATTAGCTAGTAAGAGGTTCTGTGACCTGGGAGAGGGGGAAGCACCTCAAACTGGCAATGGATGTTAAAGCTGGGCAAACTCACGCGGGAGGCAAGGCAAGGTCTGGGATTTTATTAGGTGATCAGCCACCTGGCAAATCTGCCTCGATTTGTCTATGAAGGGCAATGGCAGAGGCTCAGTCCCTTCACCGTGCGGTCAGCAGAGACACAGTCCCACGTGAGTACCTGACTTGAGCTGCAGAAATTTCCACCGTGTGTTTTGCACAGGGTAAGAAAATGCAATAGTGCTTTCTCAGCCTAAAAATCTGTGCAAGATAAATAGCATCATGTTTGTGAATAAGTGTCTGTTTTTACGTTGGCTACGGGCACAAATTTGAAGCGCTGCAGTGAGGAGCTCTGCACGTCAGCTGGTGGGGTCCAGCAGCGCCACTGCTGAGCCTGAGCTGGCAAACTCAGGGCAGGAGCTGTTGGAGGGTCGGGAGAAGTGCCGGGGGTTTTGGTGAACCAAGAAGGGAAGATGAGGAGGAGGAGCTGTTGTGCTGGGGTAGAGGAGCGTTGTGCTTCCCTGGGCAGCAGGGTTGTCTCTGGGCTTCCTCAGGAGCAGCTAGAAGAAGTTGGCCCTTTGCCCCAGCCATCTTCTGTGTCAGGAGGAATCCTTTACCCCAGCAAGTAGCTTGAGCAGGAGAAGCCAGGAAAAAAAAAAATAAGGAGGCTCCACACTGCCCTGTCCTCTCCAGGAGACAGCTGGAGTGCTGGTGGGAAGAGGCTCTGGGGGTCTGTAGCCCAGCCCCCCGCTGTCAGCAGGACTGTCCCGGCACTAGGTCATGTCGCTGTGGCTGAGCCCTGAGAGCCACCAAGGATGGAGCTCCCGCACCTGCTCCAGCGCTGCGCTGGCCTCCCGGCAAAACAGCTTTTCCTGATGGATGGCGACACCTTCCTCTGCTGGCGTTTCATTAATCAGCCCTGGCTGATTTTGTGCCGGGTTTCCCCAGCAGGACAGGAGCAGGCCAAGCGGAGCCTGGGAAAGCGCTTGCTCCACGTTTGTAGCCGTTGCTCTTGGCCATGCTCCCCGCTGGCCGCAGGAGCAGCGGATCTCCCTGCTGCCCAGCCCCACTCGCCTGCGCGCGACTGGAGGGGACTGCGGACGGGCTGGCAGGGACGGGGGGTAAAATCCGGGGTGTGCGAGGGGACGGGGTGCTGGTGGAAAAGGGGGGCTGCCGCGTGTGTGGGCAGGCTGCAGCAGCGTGCGGGGCGGGTGAAGGGACGTGGCAGGAGGGAGTCAGTGATGACTTCCAGGGCACGTGTTGGGAGGTCTCCGTGCTGGAGCTGCCACTGCTGCTTCAAAACAAGCTTCTTGACTGGGAATCCCTTTTGTCCATCTGTCCTTCCCTTTTCCCTGGCTGTTTATTTGGTGGTATTTGCTGCTGGGTGCGTGGCTCCCTGCCGGCTGCTGTTGCAGCGAGGGTTTTTGGGAGATGGTCCTGCACCCGCCAGTGAGGAACACCTTCTCACCTGCCTCTCCCTTGGCAAAAGCGCTGCTGGCCATGGCTCAGCCTCTCTGGTCAGAAGCAGAGCAAGGGAACCGCTGCTTCAGAGAAAGAGTGTTAAGAGGTGACAGAAGAAGGAAAGCTCGCTTCGTTTCCTACCCTAAGCCCACATGGGAGGGACTGAAATCCAGTTACAGCTTCCAGCAGCCACGGGTGTGCCGGGGAGGATGCTGCCCCGTTTCTGGTGGGAGAGGAGGTATTATCAGTGCGAATGGGGGCTGCTGCAGGGAGCCCAGCACTGGGGGCAGGGTAGGGGAGACAGGCAGGTCACGGGGCAGAGGTGATGCTGGACACAGCATGGCAGGAGAGGGGAACAAATTTGATTTGGTCTGCTCCCAGGCAAGGAAGGCAGGAGAGGGACGGAGGAGCCCTGTAGGCCTGCAGGAGAAGCAGCAGAGAAAATGCAATAGGCAGGTTCTCGGTCAAGACTAGCAAAGCTGGCCATCTTCGGTGGGTCTGGGAAGTTTCTGGATGCATGGACTGAGCCGTATGTCAGATCCCAAGGGAAGGGCTCTGCAGCACCCTCCCCCACCAGCGCCTGTCTGCCGTGGAGGCCGGGCATTTCCTTCAATTCAAAGCCATTGCTTGCTCCCCCTTTGCCGACCGCTCAGCTGGGATCTCGGAGGGCACTCAGCCGGGCCGTGGACACCCCGGGGAATGGGCCGCGATGGCAGCATGTGACACAGGTGTGTGTCCACATCCGCATCCATCCATGCAGTCCCCTCCCGCCGGACAGCAGGGCAAGGGAGCGTGGAGAGCATTTTGCAGCAGTGGCCTGGGGCTGAGGGCAGGGCCAGGGGGACAGACTGTAGGAAAAGACCTACCGAGGGAGCAGGTAGGGAGCAGGAGGGCAGAGCCGAGGCCGCCGGGCACACAGCGGCGGAGCGAGCCGAGCGCAGGGTGTTGCAAGGCTGAGGCCGGCTGGCTCCTGCGACCTCCTGCACCCGCGGCTCGTGCTGGCGGCTCCCAGGGGCCCGGCTGCCTTCGGGGGGCTCGAGTGAGGGTAACGGGGGGCTTCGGGGGTGCGGCGGGAACGTTGTGAGGCTCTAGAGGGGGGCAGCACTGGGGAAGGCACTGAAGGCTGTGCTAACAATAACAGCAGTAACAACAACAATAACAATAACAATAGAAAGCACAGGCACCTTGGGCTGGTGATGGGGGGCTCGAGTGAGGGTAACGGGGCTTCAGGGGTGCAGAGGGAAAGTTGCGAAGGTTTGAAGGGTGGCAGCGCTGGGGAAGGCACTGAAGGCTGTGCTAACAATAATAATAAGAATATTAACAACAAC
This sequence comes from Falco punctatus, assembly GCF_963210335.1. Lineage (NCBI taxonomy): Eukaryota > Metazoa > Chordata > Aves > Falconiformes > Falconidae > Falco > Falco punctatus. The sequence continues at coordinate 1,134,552 of NC_137585.1, forward strand.
AACAGCAACAATAACAGTATCAACAACAACGATAATAATAATAATAGAAAGCACAGGCACCCGGGGCTGGTGATGGGGGGGCTTGAGTGAGGGTAACTAGCGGGCTTCAAGGGTGCAGAGGGAACATTATGAGGGTTTTAAAGAGGGGCAGCACTGGGGAAGGCACCGAAGGCTGTGCTAACAATAATAAGAATAATACAATAACAATATTAAACATATAAAATAATAAACAACAATAACAATAATAATAGAAAACACAGGCCCCCTGGGCCGGTGATGGGGGCTCGAGTGAGGGTAACGAGGGGCTTTGGGGATGCAGAGGGAAAGTTATGAGGGGTCGAAGGGGGGCAGCGCTGGGGAAGGCGCTGAAGGCTGTGCTAACGATAATAATAACAATAACAGCAACAATAACAACAATAATAAGCACAGGCGCCCTGGGCTGGTGATGGGGGGGCTCGAGTGAGGGTAACGAGGGCGCATCGGGGGTGCGGAGGGAGCGTTCCGGGGGTCTGAGTGGGGCGACGCTGGGGGCTGCGCTAACGGTAACAGCAACAAGGACAGGGGCGCCCGCGACCCCCTCCGGAGCGCCCAACCCGCCGGCGCGGGGCCCCGAGCCCCCCCGTTCCGCGGCGGGGGGGCGGGCAGAGGAGGGCGGCGTCCGCCGCGTCCCCTCCCGTCCCCGCCGCGTCCCCTCCCCTGCTCGCTCCGCCCGGGGCCCCGGCGGGGAGCGGCTCCCGGCCCCGCCGCATCCCGCCGCAGCGGAAGCCGCACCGCGGGGCCGGCCCGGCGCAGCCCCCGGGCTCAGCCCGCCCCGCCGGGGCCCTGCTTGGGCTCTCCCCCGCCGCCGCCATGAACCCGCTCTTCGGCCCCAACCTCTTCCTGCTGCCGCCGGAGCAGCAGGGGCTGCCGGGCCCCGAGCCCCCCGCCGCCCGCCCCGCCGAGCCCCTCGGGGGCGAGCTGGCCGCGCCGCCGCCCGCCGGCCCCTTCCCCGCGCCGCCCGCCGCCATGGCGCTCCGCAACGACCTGGGCTCCAACATCAGCGTCCTCAAGACGCTGAACCTGCGGTTCCGCTGCTTCCTGGCCAAGGTGCACGAGCTGGAGCGGCGCAACCGGCAGCTGGAGAAGCAGCTGCAGCAGGCGCTGGAGGAGGGGGGCGGCCGGGGCCGCGGACCCCCGCGCCGGGACCAGGCAGTGCAGACCGGCTTCGTGGGGCCCATCCGGACCCTGGGGCTGGGGCTGGGGCTGGGGCCGGCCCGGGCGCTGGGCTCCCCCGGGCAGCCGCCCCCCACCTTCCCCACCGCCTCCCGCTTCATGCCCGGCACCATCTGGTCCTTCTCGCAAGCCCGACGGCTGGGCCCGGGGCCGGAGACCACCCTGGTGCAGGGCCCGGGGGTCTCCTGGGTCCACCCGGACGGGGTGGGCGTGCAGATCGACACCATCACCCCCGAGATCCGGGCCCTCTACAACGTGCTGGCCAAGGTGAAGCGGGAGCGCGACGAGTACAAGCGGAGGTGAGGAGGGGCAGGGGGGAGCAGGGCTCCGGGCTGCAGCCCCCCAGGGGCCCCCCAGGGTGGCTGCGGGGCCCGCTGAGCAGGGGGGGCAGCCCTGGCCTGGCTGCCCGGGAGCGGGGGGGCTCCAGCTGGCGGGGGGTGGGTCCCACGAGGCAAAAATCCCGGGCCCCTCAGCGCGTTTGGCTGCGCCGGGGTCTCCTTGCCGGCCTCCCGGTGTTCGAACCCTCCCGGGATGCTCGCTGAGGGTTTTTCCGTCTTACCGACGTGGCGTGACAGACTGGGAAGGCCTTTCTGAGCAGGGACGGAAATAACATGACTGCAGGAGCTGGTGCTTTAAACGGGAGGGGATCTGGAAACACTTGCGAAGGAGGAGCAGCAGGAAAGTAGGTGAGGAAGGTGAATGTGCAGCAAGCGTGTTTGGGTTGGGAAAGGCTGCTGGGAGGAGGAGGATGGTGAGGAGGATGGTGAGGAGGATGGTGAGGAGGATGGTGAGGAGGAGGGCTCCCTGGGTCCGTTGGAAGGTGCCCAGAAGCCAGCCAGCTGCCCCGGCCCTTTCCCTCCCCGCTGCCTTCCCAGCAGCGAGTGGTGTGGGAGCACCCCGCTCCTCGGGGGCTTTGGGAGCACCCCGCTCCTAGGGGGCTTTCCTGCCGACCCAAAATAGCTGCGGCTTGGCATGTGCCTGGGAGAAGGGCGAAGCAGCATGCAGGGCTGATCTCTCGGCCCGTTCTTTGCCGTGCGGGGCAGCCGCAGCTCCCGCATCGCACCGGCGGCACTTGTGGTTCAGGCCAGTTCCCGAGGTCGCTCTCGGCTCCGCACGTAGGATGAGATCAGGCAGGGGCTGGCGTCGCTGGGTCATGGCGCCGGGCAGCGTGTGGCCAGTGCTGGGGACTGATGCCACTCAAGCAACTGATTTTTATCTTTCTTTTTGTTTTGTTTTGTGTTTTTTTTCCCCCAGAAGTCACTTTGTGGTGCTTTAGAAGGAATTAGAAAGTCAGTGATTATGTGCCCAAACGAGCAAAAGTGTGCTCTACCCGCAGGAGCCGTGCCGCTAACCTGCACTCTGCAGCTGCGGGCTCTGGTGCCGAGATCCGAGGCTGGGGATCCAAGATGACCCTTACGGGCTTGGCTTTATAAGGCTGCGGCTGAGCACGCGTGCCGGCTGGATGCTCCGAGGGCACCAGGCAAGGCAGGCGGAAAGGAAGAGCTGGCACCTCTCCTTTCCCACCTACCGCTGCCCGTACCTAAGGCCTTTTATCATTAAGCCAGGCGTTGGGCTCCGGCTCCTTCTGCGGGCGGGCAGCTCTCCTTACTTTGTGTTTTCACCTCGGGTTTGTCGGTGCTGCCGAAACTTTGGGAGAAAGGAGGGGGTTCCGGGGTGGTCTCGCTCTGGCAAGTGGGCTTTGGGGCAGGCTGGGGGGCGATGGAGGTAGCAGGGACGCTGGGGAGGCGGGGAGGGGGGCACCACAAGCCACTGCGGGCCAATGTTGGTGGTGGGATCTATTTTTGGACTGTGTTACCAGGAGCTGGGGGAAAGCAGACCCCACCCCCAGACCCTTTCCAGCACCGGGAACTCTGACGGGTACAGCCGGATCCCAAACAGGGGAATGGGACAGGAGGATCCCATTTCCACACCCTTCCCCATGCTAAGGGCTGACATCCCCCGGGAGCAGAGAGCTCCCTGCCGCGCTGGGCTCTGATCTGCTGTGGGGACAGTGTCATCCATTTGCCACCTGCCTGGAGGCCGAGGGAAGAGACCGTGTTAACATGGGACTTCTCGGTTCCTTGGCCATGGCTTGAGCTCGTGCTTGCTTCAGGGCAGCGTTGCCACCGTGCACCCCACGGCACTCGGAGCGGTGCAGCAGGAGCTTCTCTCTGGATATACAGGGCCTGAAATTCAAGCCTGGAATCTAGGAGGGGTGTGGGGGCAATAGGGAGGGATGAGAGGAGCCACAGCAGCAGGAGAGGGGCTCGCAAGTTCTGCGTTTGAAGGAGCAGGCTGAGGCTAGGTGGCCTGGAGAGGGGCAGAAGGTGCCTGCAGGTGTCATACAGACCCACCAAGCATGGGGGATCTGAGTCTCACCGGGTTAGTGCCGTCTGCTGTACCTGTATTCCCAAGTAGTTTTTATCTTGGATGCTGCAAGGACGTGCTAGAGGTGTGGGATGCGTAGTGTTACGGCACAGTGTGCGTTAGAATCGCAGAATGGGTCGGAAGGGACCTTTGAGGACCATCTAGTCCAACCCCCGCTGTGTGCTTTCGCTAGATCAGGTTGCTCAAAGCCCTGACCTTGGACACTTCCAGGGATGGGGCGTCCACAACTTCTTGGGGCAACCTGCTCCAGTGTCTCAGCACTGTCATCATAAAAAAGTTCTTCCTTATCTCTGATCTAAGTGTACCTACCCTCTTCCAGTTTCAAACCGTTCTCCCTTGCCCTGGCACTACAGGCCACAGTAAATTGCCTCTCCGTCTTTCTTATAAGCCCCCTTTATGTATCGAGAGGCCACAAGAAGGTCTGTTACTGCGATTGCCCTGCGAGGGGGTGCAGCTGGCTGCAGAGCCCTCGCCGTTAAGGTAAAGCTCCAACAGTTGGAAGATGGCAAGAGAGGCACACGCGCAGCTTCGTGCCCCAAGCGGCCCGAAGGCTGCCCCACAGCATCTGCGGGCCGTGCAGCACCGGCTGCGGCGCCCCGGTGCTTCTTGCAGCGAACAGGGTTTTTTAAAGATGTGCATGGCTGGTTGTTTTGCTCACCAACCTTCTGGGGGGGGCAGGCGGTGGGGATGGCGCTGCATCTCGCTGCCTTCCCAGCTTTGAGAGGGCTGGCAAGGAGGTGGCTAGGTCTGTCTGCTTCTGGGACCCTCCTGCCCTGGCGTTCTGCCTCTGTTCCAGCCGTTGGGCAGGTCGCTGCCGTGTGGCGGTGCGGGAGGGACCCCGGTGGTGTGGGGCAGCCGTGGGTCCAGCTGGCAGCGCCCGCCGGCCGTGCAGGGCCGGGGGTGCCGCGCCGCAGGCAGGTTATTATTAGGAGTGGTGCATTGCAGGAGGGAGCAGGGAAGGAGCCAGGCAGGAGGTGAGCGGGAGAGAGGTTCCTGCGGATTCATCACTCGCAGGGCCAATCGCTGTTCCTCCTGCCTTTAAATCGTTTTTTATCTGATCTGCGCTCTCTCCCTTAGCCTTGGCGTGAAGCGGGTTCTGCCCGGGGTCTGCAGCTGTGCCTTACGTCCCCAGTGAGTCCGGGAGGCTTGAGAGACACCCGGAGGGAGGCAGGGACCGAAAAGGAGGCAGCACCATGCTGAGAAAGATGCTGAAATTTTTTTCTGATGTTGGAAGGCGTTTTTCTCCCTGGGGAGGGAGGCCTTGGTTGAACAGTTCCCGTATAAGGGCAATTCTACCTTTTAACTTTCTCCTTCCCTCTCTCTTTGTCTCCCTCTTCTCCCAAAGGGACGGGAACCCCCTTTGACTCCCTGTAGCTGCGGTGTGGAGCTCACTCCAGCACGAGCACTGCACGCTCTGTCCTTGCTTGAGTAAGGAGCAGCGTTGCCAGCCTTAAGAGCTTAGAAATTCTTAAGCCAGGACTCTCCCACGCCGGGACATTGTCCTGATACCCTGAGATAACCCCGAGAGCGCTTTTCACATGCTATCTGGTCCCCTAGACCTTAGGATTTCTTTTTCAAACTTGGTGGGAGTAAGGGAGAGGAGACGTTTCTTCAGGTCCTCCTGCAGGGTGGCAGTGCCTGTCTCTGCGTTTGCAAGCGCTAAACAGCAACGGGAGCTGGCTGCACCAGGCAGGGGCCCACTCCGCTTGCTTTCCTGGAGAAATCCCGCTTTCTCAGAGAAATCTGGCTCTCCCAGCAGAGCCGGGTGAGGATGCAGCAGCCCTGCCCCGTGCCGCACCGCGGCGTGTGCCAGCCCGGCTGCTGGACGTGACGGCCACGTAGCGAAGCGCAGCACGGCCGGCTGGCCTCCCGACAGACCGTGGGCCAGGCCAGCACCGCAGCATGGCCCAAGACGATGATCTCATGCAGCGAAATATAATATAATAGCTCGGCGATGCGCCTTTGTGTGGCGCGGCTGGGCACCTTTGCGGCTCAGCCTCTGGCCAAGCTGTGGAGCCTAATACAGCGCCCACCAGCCACCCTGGCATAACTGGGAGAATCTGTCCCGCTTCCTTGTAGGGTGAAGCAACCTTCTTTAATCCAATGTGTTACGCGCCAGTATGGCCAAGGAGGCTCGTGCCACTGGCCGGGCGCCGTGCTGGGGCGCGGGGCAGCCTCTGCACCGCTGCGGGCTGAAGAGCGGCCCTTCGCGTCGGCGCACGTCACGGCCCCTCGCGCCACGGCTCAGCATCGCTTTGGGTTTTGTGCTTCTGCACAGCCCGGACTGCAGCGCTGCAGAGGCACAAATGTGGTCGTAAATACGATGCTGATGGGGCAGCTCTGCGAGATCTGCAAGCCCCGTCCTGAGCCTTGGAGCTGAGCCTAGCGTGGCCTGAGGGCAAGGGGCGAGGGGGCAGGTGGAGGGGCCGGGGGGCTGCGTCGGGGCGTAGCCACCAGCCCCAGCGTGGCAGGCTGTGCAGTGCCGCTGCCATGCAGAGCCCGTGGTTGGTGTCCCCAGCTCCCCCCGCGGTGAGCAGGGACGGCGGAGAGCCTGGTGGGGCAGGGCTCGTGGCTGGGGGCGCTGCCAGGCTCGGCAGCTGCTGGGCGTCTGGAAGCAAGCAGTGATGCATTCCTGGGCACGTTCTCCTTCCCGCCCCGGTGCCGTCATCACCCCCTCTTGGATAGCTTTGGGGTGAGCAGCTGCTGCTCCCTCCTCTCCCTTTGGCAGCCGGCAAGGCCGGCGGGATCTGAGCGGCGTGTTTGTCTCCCTAGATGGGAAGAGGAGTACACGGTTCGTGTCCAGCTTCAGGACCGCGTAACCGAGCTGCAGGAGGTGAGCATCACCATCCCCCCCTTCCCCTGCAGCCCCGCTGCCCTGCGCTGACGCTGATTTGCGCATCTCCCTCTGCCCGGGGCAGGAAGCCCAGGAGGCTGAAGCCTGCCAGGAGGAGCTGGCCATGAAGGTGGAGCAGCTCAAGGCAGAGCTTGTTGTCTTCAAGGGACTGATGAGCAATGTGAGTCCCTGACCCCTCTCCGACCCGGCAGCGGTGTCCTGCCCGAGCAGTGGGGCTGCGTAGAAAACCAGTTCCTTGGTGGGACACGTCATGGCAGTCTGGGGCAGGGTTGGCCCAGGGTGCAGTGAGCAGAGCAGGGGTGTGGATGCAGTCCTGCAGCATGGGGTGGTGGGGAACCTGGGGGCTCTGATTGCCCCTCTGATTTATCCCCCTCCTGTGGCGTCGTGGGTTCAGAACATCACGGAGCTGGACACCAAGATCCAGGAGAAGGCCATGAAGGTGGACATGGACATCTGCCGGCGCATCGACATCACTGCCAAGCTGTGCGACGTGGCGCAGCAGCGGAACTGCGAGGACATGATCAAGATGTTTCAGGTGAGGAGCACCTGCTGCTGCTCCACACTTGGCCGCTGGCTCTGGGGAGGAGAGTTCCTGAAGGAGGTAGAAGAGACAACACCAGCCCCCCTGCTAGGGGAGACGCTTAGTCACCCTCACCCTTGCTCTGTGCAGTCCCTCGCTCTCTGTCTCTCTCTGGAGGACCAGGTGAAAGGGCATGGAGAGGAGGTGGAAAGCTCCAGATGTTGCTTTGGGCATCAAGAGTCCCCTCAACCTCTCACTGACCTGTTGTGTCGGGCCCTGGGACCCCGCAGTTGGTAGGGGAGCAGCTGCAGGAGGGAGATGAGTTACTCGAGTGTCTGTCTCTAACTCCATCTCTCTCCTTCCCCTTCCCCTCTCCGTCATCTTCTCTCTGTCTCTCTTCTCTTCTCTGTCTCTTTTTCTCTTTCTGGATGTCGCTGCCTTTCTGTCTCGCTCTCTTTGTCCCTACAGAAGCAATTGGTTAGTTCCATTCAGTTGGGAAAGAGTACAAATTTTAAGCTTTCTGTAAATCAGGTCGAACTGTAAATATTGACATATTTCACTTTTTTCAGACTCTTGTCTCTTTTTTCCTGTTTCTGTCACTGCTGTGTTTCCCTGTCTCTGGACTGGGGTGGTGGGCGATTTGAGTTTTTCTGCAGTAAAACCACGTTGTTTTTTCTCATCAGATTCATAGACACCATCTTCAGTTGCTTAGTTTTAATTTTAGAAAATGCTAAACCCATGTTTTTTATCCATTGCACCATCTTTAACCTGACCATAATGAGCCCATCTCTCTCTCTCTCTCCCTCTCTCTCGCTTTCCTTCCTTTCTCTCTGTCTCTCTCTCTCTCTCCCCCCTGCCTTCCTGTCCCTCTGCCATCCCTTTCCCCTCCATCTCCTCCCAACTACCCGCTCCTGACCTCGGACCCGGCCTCGTTTCTGTAGTCTCTGCACTTGTCTCCCGTTAAGGTCCCAGCCTCGGTGGGGCGGAAGCGGGAGCGCAAGCAGGTCAGCGACGAAGACACCTCGCTGTCGGAGAGCGACGCCTCCCGAAAACCCGAAGAGGAGGAGGAGGACGAGACCACGGCCATGAGTATCAATGAGGAGATGCAGAGGATGCTGAACCAGCTGTGAGTGCGGCCGCTCCGCACCGCTGCTGCCGGCGTCGAGCCAGGCTCTGGCACCCGGCTCCCCGCCGGCGCCTGGGATGGGGAGGGGCGGGGGGGGCTGCAGCTCCTCTTTCCCAGGGGAGGGTGAGGTGGGGGTGCAGCTGCGGGGTACGTACACCCCCCGCTCTGCAGCATGGGGGGGACTGACCTCCCCGGAGACCTGAGCCCACCCGTGCCGTGGGTGGGAGTGGGTCCAGTGCCCGTTCCTCTTGCCCCCTGCTCCTGCTTTTGGGGGGTCCCTGCCTGGGTTTGCCAGGGCTCCTGAACACGAAGGCAGCCCCTTCCCCACCAGCTGCTGGGTCTGAGCACATGTGAGCCCACCCTGGCCAGATCCCCCAGAGCCACAGCCCTGCCTGTGAGCAGGGGCAAGACTTCTGGTGCTGCCGCGGCCCCCTGCCCGCTGGGGTTGTCCTGACACGCTGTTCCCTTGTCCCCAGGAGGGAATATGACTTTGAGGATGACTGTGACAGCCTTACGTGGGAGGAGACAGAAGAAACACTGCTGCTCTGGGAGGACTTCTCCGGATACGCCATTGCAGCCGCAGAGGTGCAGGGGGAGGTAACGGTGGTGTCAGGTCCCCTCTGGGATCCAGCCGTGGGTTGGGACACTCCGTCCTGCCTGCCACTGGGAAGATGCTCCCTCAAAGACCAGACTTCAGCACCTCCAGCCCTTGCAGGCCTGTGCAGATGCTTCCATCTTCTCCACAGGAATACGTTACTGCATCCTTGTGAAGGTCTTGTTAGACAGACTGGGGACCTGTAGCCTGAAAGATGTGCTGAGGGCATCACATCTCCTCTGGGATGATGGAGAAGACCTCCTCTGGCTGGGCTGGTCTCTGGGGGTCCCTTGCTCAGGCTCTGCAGCCCACCTGCCTGCTGCACAGCAGCACTGCCCAAACAGTGTCCTCTGTGGCCAAAGCCCTCGCCAGCTGCAGCTTTGACCCTCAGCAGTTCCCTGGGGATGTGTCGTGCTTGGGGGTGGACTGTGCCTGTCAAAGCTTCTGTGCGTTGCTGAGCTTGTCCTGGGCTGATGTGCTCAGTGCCCAGTCCTGGGTCTCTCCGCCCTTGTTGGCAGGACTGACTTGTGCCTTATTTATACTACAGGGCTTCTGTTTCTTCCTCTTTTTACCCAGTGCTGCCCGTTCTTTCTCTAATTTCTCTTATCGTGTGCCTTTGGTTCCTCATCTTTGGTGCCTCCCTGCCTCTAAACATGCCATCTGCTCTTCCCAACAGCAGGACGACAGCCTGGAGAAGGTGATTAAGGACACGGAGTCGCTGTTCAAGAGCCGTGAGAAGGAGTACCAGGAAACCATCGACCAAATAGAGGTGGGAGGAGGGGGAAGCGGGGCCGACGTGGCACAGAAGAGGGTGAAATGGGGAACCTGCGGGAGGGAGGCACCGTGCTGGAGCAGGGGGGTGGTGACAGGGGGGTGGCCGCCTCGGGGCTGGCCGTGCTCTGTACCCATCTCTGCACCATTTCCCTCGTGCAGCTGGAGCTGGCCACAGCCAAGAACGACATGAACCGGCACTTGCACGAGTACATGGAAATGTGCAGCATGAAGCGAGGCTTGGACGTGCAGATGGAGACTTGCCGGCGGCTCATCACCCAGTCTGGGGACAGGTGAGCTTCGGCAGGAGGCCCGGGGTGGCGCGCGCTGGGCAAGGAGCGAGCCGCAGGCAGCGGGAGCTGAAGGTGGGATGGATGGTGGGATGGATCATGGCCCTGCCCTGCCTGGCGGGGGGGGGCAGTTCCCAGAGGCGGCTGGGCTCTCCTGGTGACCAGCCTCCGCCGCCGCGCACAGGAGGAGGCGGGTTTGATTGGTGGAGCTCAACACCCCTGACGGAGAGAGGAGCTGCCATTGCGTAGGGACTCCAGGCTGGGGACCTCTGGGGTGGGCTTCCACCCACCCTCAGCCCCGCATGCCTGGGCAGGGTCCTGCTCTGGGCGTCTCCCCCGGCGCTGCTCCATCCCTGGACCTCTCAGCTGGGTTCTCTGGGACACCCTCCCCAGCTCCCAAGGATTTTCGTGGATCCCAGGGCAGCGAGAGGGGCACTTCAGCTTCTCTCCTCTTTGCCGCGCTGAACCAGGTCCTTCCACTCACCCGGTGCAGTGCTGTGACCGCTGCCCTTTGCTCTTCTCAGCAGAAAGTCTCCTGCCTTCACCCCAGCCTCCAACAGCGAGTCGGCCCTGAACGAGGAGAGCGAGGAGTCTGACCGTGACCCCCCCAGCGACGCTTCCATCAGATAATGAGGGGAAGCCCCGCTCCCTTGGACCCCCTTCCTGGCACGGGGCTGCCTGAGCCACACCTAAGAGAGACTTGGGGACGTGGAGCTGCTGGTAAACATCTGTCACCCAGGCTCACTCCCGTTTTGGGGTGCTTGGCAGATCCCACCCCCCTACAGCACCAGATACCTTGCAAGTGGGAATAGCTAGATAGAGCTGAGGGTCCCTGCCTGGGCCGCTCAGCCTCCAGCCCCTTCTCTGTTCCCTTCCCCTGCTTTGGTTAAACTGCGGTTCGGGCAGGGAGGCTCCAAACCTGCCACGGCAGCGTTCTCCAGGACTGTCCCGCAGCCCCCCCAGGCTCACCTCCTCCAGCCTCCGTCCTGGAACTCTTGGCCTGCCCCCTGCCCTCCCCGTGCCACGCGGAGCCGACCGAGAGCTGTACCTCCCTGCAAACTGGACCTGACACTGGTGCCAACTGGACTGAGCCCTGGGCTCTCTCTGTCCTTGCTGCTGGCCCGGCACCTGGCTGGTCCCCATGCCACACCGGGGCAACCTGACCCCCGCCCCCCCCCCCGCCTTGCCCAGGGCAGGGGCTGAGTCCCGCTCACTGTGCACCTTGCTCTGCCGCATGCTGGCACTGCGCTCCTCTGTGCTGCGGGGGCCAAGGGGTCATTAAATGGGACAGGTTCCTTTTCTACAGCTGCGCTGGGTGTGCGCTCTCCCTGTGCTGCCGCAGGCATCGCACGGCTTGAGGCAGGGGGTGCCCTCCACCGGACCCCCAAGCCCACAATGGGGGCCTCCCACGGGACACTCCCGTCCCCTGGGGGCGTGGTGGGTGGGACAATGGTGGGAGATCCCTGTTCTGGGATCCACTGGCCCTCGACAGGCTGTGTGTGGTGTCGGTGCTGCATGGGCTGGCTTGTTCTTAACCTGGAGCATCGTTGGTGCTGAGGAATCGGAAACAAAGCGACGTGGCTCGCGACTTGTGGGCCATCCCCTCCCAGTGCCTGGTCTCCTCTGCTGCACCAGGACATCCCAGAGCATCTTCTCGCCTGCTCTCAGCCCCACAGCCAACCTCGGCGTAACCACAGCGGGGGTTCCCCCATCCCCCTGTCCCAGCGTTTGCCTGCTGGCTGTCACCGGTGCTGCTGCAGCGATGGGAGGCTGGGGGGGCGAGAAGCCTGCCCAGGGGCAGTGTTTGCAGAGGCAGCTGCTGAGCAGCAGACCCTGGCAGCACAGCCAAGCAGGTGATGCTCCAGGGAAAAATGCTTCTCGCAAAAGCATCTGGAGGGAAGAGAAAGTAGATTGCAGTAGAGTTTTTCGGATCATCTCTAAGATTAGGTAAGGTAGATAGAACAGGGGCTGGGGGATGCAACAGCTTACTGTGTTGGTGGGTTTGTTTTGGGTCGCTAATGCTGCCATGCACCGGAGCTGTGAGCGCACCCGTGCCCCGTGGTGCAGAGGGTCCGCATTTGAGGGGGGGGGGGGTGTGCTGCCCGTGCCTGCAGAAGCGTGCGCTGGCGTGTTGGCGGGGGCCAGGCTGGCCGGTTGGTGCAGGGGGAGGCGAGGCCGTGCGCACGGCAGGAGAAAGCAGCCGGGAAAGCTCAGGGCCGGGGCACAGCCGGGGCTCGGCTGCTGGGCCATGGCAGCTCCTCGGGTGATGCTCTGGGCGGCTGGGCCCCGATGGGTGAGCACGGGCTTTGCTTGGCAGAGGGGAGCCGGGGGGCACCCCCGGGGGGGGCAGAGCAGCGGGACAGCAGAGTGTGCTCCCGGCCTGGCCGGTGCGTGCCTCCGTGCCTGCCATGAGACAGGGCTCTCCCCTGGAGTGCCTGTTGCAGTTTCTTTCCCTCCTGCCTTTTTGGTTTTCTTCCTAAAAGAGCTAAAGCCTGAGGAAATATTTTAATCTGGGCTTTTTCTTTCAAGTGATGTTGCCTCACACTCCAGCAGATCAGGGATCACTTTCTGCCCTGCCTGAAGGCTCCTCTGGTTCGTGCAAACCCCCTTTTCCATGTGTGTCTTTGTGGCATTTGCTGCTCTTTCTCTGCTGCAGAGATCTCTGAGTGGCTGGCTAAGTCCGGCTTCCCCCGTGAATAATCCATGACGTGTACCTTGGCCTCTTGGAGCTGCTTTGGAAACCCACAGGACTGCAGAGCATCTGCCCTGAGAGGTTTCCAGCGTGAAGCACAGAAGGACCAACCGCCCTGCCCCGGGCAGCAGCTGGTGCTGCCAGACACCCACGTGCCAGGACACGTGGGGACCCCAGTCCCACGCTGACATTGTTTGCAGTGAAACTGAGATCTCCCTGCCCACGTGCGCAAGGTGCTGCTCTCTGGTGAGCCTCATCACCAGCAGTAGGTTCTGTTCCCCCACCGGTGGGACGGCCCCAGGGTCTCACTGGCAGGACACACAATGCCGATCCTTTGCCTCAGCAATTCCTCAGTGTGGGAGCACAGCCCAGGGTCAGCCCGTCTGCCCTGCACCTGCCTGTCCATCAGTGGTGACCCCGGGTCTTTGGTGCTGGATAGGAGGAGGCATGAACCTTCCCTTTGCTTAACCCTTCCCTGTGCACTTCCATCCGTTCTTTGGGGAGCATCTAGCCTGCTTTTCTCCACCATGAGCCCTGCTGGGAACTGTGGTGTCTCGGTGCTGTGCTGCTTCCCGTGCCCCTGGCTCCCTTCACTGTCCAGGATACCTCCTGGCCGTGTCTGCTCAGGAAGCAACGTCGGAAGAAATTGTCTAGCAAAGACCCAGGTCTTGGCTGCTTGAGCTTTCTGCACATCTGCTGGTCTGTGTTCATCTCACTGGGAACAATCGTATCCTGATCACCCTCAGACCCCAGCCCATTTAAAAAAATCTTTGTTTGGCCTAAGCTTTCTGAAAGACTTGCTTTCAGGGCAGCTTGGCCATGGATGGAGTGGGCCTTCTACTCTTGACCAAGATGATGAGTTGGTGAAACGAGCTTTGGCAGAGTGGGTCAGTTGTGCTTCCCAGCAGCCCGTGCTCACCCGTGAGCGTGTCGCAGCCAAGTCTGGTATGGTCCTTAGTGCGCCAGAGCGAACCGTGGCAGGCAGGGGAGAGAGTCCTGTCTCACTTGGTGTCTGTGCATTAATGTCAAAGTTTCTTACCCAAGTACGGTCCAAGCACGGATGTGTCTTACTGCATGGAGTCCCATGGCAGGATGCATCTGGGTGGTCCCTCATCCATCTCGGGACTGTGGCTGCTGTCTGCTGACCTCCACAAACGTTTGTCCAAGACCATCCTTTTAGGATCATGTCTCTCTGGCTTGGCAGTGAGGTCCTCCCATGGGATATGTAGGTGGGCTGGTTCAGCCTCCCCACCCTGCAGCAATCCGTCTTGTTGGAGACTGACCTGGGCAGTCTGGAAATGTGCTGGTGATCGCTCTGGCTTCTCCCTGCCCAGCATCTGGGCTGTTGTGTCTAGGTGAGGGCAGGCACAGCTTTTAGACCAGCAGTGGGGCTGGCACAAAACCCATCCCTTGAGGCAAGAGCTGTCCCTGGGTGGGACAGACCCACTCCACGAGGCACTGAGGGATGTGATCAGCCTTCGAGCTGTGCTGCGAGATGTGGTTCCCTGCCGTGGCCGCTGTGCCCCATGCTCCCAGCGCTGAGATCAGCCTCTGGGCAAGGGCTGTCAAGAGACAGTGCCAGGGGCTTTGCAGAAGCGAGCCCTGGCTCCCTGCTGAACGCTGCTGTGGCACGCAGAGTGGCTTCCCTGCCCCTTCCCTGGTGATGTTCCCTAGGAGTCACCTCATCCTCCGAGACCCCGTCTGGCAAGGCAGCTCTCAGACCAGCCCACTGCGGTTCTTGATGGAAACTCCCAGACCTTCTCACGGAGAGGCTGGGGAGCATCGCCCTCCTCGCACCTTGCCGCCTGGGGTGGGATGCTCTTACTGGCTCTAGAAGTAACCACGACGTAGCCCAGATCTTCCCTGTGTTCAGCAAGCCTGCACCCTCCCTTCTCTCATTCCTGGATCCTGTCCAGTTTAGATTGTATCTCGGAGCCGAAAGAGCCCGACTTGTCGGCCCGTTCAGCTGAGGTGCTGTATTCCCACCCAGCACCCTTCTGCTGGAAGGAAGGTTCTGCTGGGGCACCTGTCCCACATGGCTTTCCGTGAGTCAGCTCTTCCCCGTTCCAGGAGGCCTTAGATGGACCTAAACATTACTCTGACAGCCTTTGCTGGAGCAACTTTTGATTCCCTGATAACCTGTTTATTATTCCGTTTAATCTTGTTTCTTAGCCAAGAGGTAGGAGAGATCAAAGCTGCATAGGAAGCTGGTCTCATTTCTGGATTTGAGTTGAGGGATTTGCTTTCCTAAGCCTCGTACCTCTGCTAGAAAAGCTTCGTTAGTTCTTGAGAAGGTCATTGCTCGTTATGGCTGTCGCTTCTCGGGTACCTGTGGCACAGCGTCTCAGAACTTGCACATGATGATCAAGTGCGTCAAACACTCTGGTTATGGTTACAGGTAAGAAACCCTTCGAGAGGAGAGGTCACAATTAACGCAGGACACGGCAGAGTGCTGCCTCCCTGGAGGTGCGCCTGGATGATGCATGGACAGGCTCCTGGAAACGTCTGCCAAGCCCCTACACATGGCGATTAGTGCTGGAGTGACTGTGAGACAGCACCGAGACTAGATGGGCTGCCGACAGCTTTAGGGATGCCCAGTCAGCACTGGGAATCTTCCAGTGGATGTATGAGACTGTGAGAGGTGTTTTAGGAATCTTCTACGTGCTTGGGCCACTTTCTGCTGGGATGGGAACAAGGAGAGGATGCTGTCGGTCCTCTGCCCAAAAAGGGTATAGATTTCACAGCTTGGGGAGCAGCTGTGAGAGCTGGGAAGGTGCTAAGGGAACACTAAGGAAAAGGCGCTCAAGGGGCCACCAAAAGGCACCCCAATCGAGCTGAAGCAGTACGGCGAGGGATGGGAAGGGGCAGCGTTATCAGCTTGGACAGCAGACTGTGCCTGGTCAGGGGGCAAGAGCCAGTACAAATCCTCAGGGTAGGAAGAAACGTGGTTAATGGATATTTTTAACACCCGCAGCCTTGTCGCAGAACTAGCTCACCAGTCCAACCCCTCGGGTAGCGGTGGGACAGGCGAGAGCAGTTGTGACTGGGGGCTGCAAGCTGCGCTAAAGATCACGTTCCCTCTAGAGCTAACAGCAAAGCGACGTGCTCTGACGCGCAATTTCATGAAGGCATCGAAGGGTCTTTTGTATCCCCAAATCACAAAGCACAGGGATTTGCTTTAAGTACCTCCGTGCTCTGTGCAAAAAGGAAAATTATGTCGTGGTGGGAGACTTTGGCCGGGGGTGCCGAAGGATCTGCTGTGCCAGAAGAGTTTCTGATCCACGTAGAAATGGTGGCATCGGCGTGTCCGTGGGTGGCAATGGCCTTCTGTGTCCTTGCAACAGACGAAGGTTGGGATGGGATGGATGGGTGCCTAAAGGTGAGGGATCAGCTGAGATACACGTCAGGACACCACCCAGGACAGATGCCATAACAGATAACAGCTTGGTGTTACGTAGCCTTTTCTCACCATGAAATTGTTCAGGGGAAGTGTTAAAAAAGTACGATTCAAAGTGGGAAACCTTGGGAAAGAGGAGAGTTTTTCCAGTCATCCAAAAAGCTGTGATTTAGTATGGATGAGAAGATAGCTTTCAGTAAACTGCTTCCTTGAATAAGTGGCCATGTGACACTAGTACTTAGAATAACTAATAAAAATAATAAGAAAGCCTGACCCTAATTAATAAAAACCCTTGCAACAACTCCAGCAGCTGTGGGTGAGGGAAAAGGAATAGAAGGACAACAGAAAAATTCAGCTGTATAAAAATGGTCTTCAGCTACTCACACCACCTCAAGAAAAAAATAATAGCTAGATGGCTGAGGACACTAACAGGTTGTTCTTGTTCTATTTAAAGAAAAATCAATTCTAGCAGTAATATAAGCCTTTTTGCTTGACTGGAATTGGGAAAAAAAATGATCCAAATGCAGCAAAAAAAGAGAAGTACTCACCAGATATGTTTGTTCTGTATCGGGAAAGAGCAGAATGTGGTCAGAGGGGGGTGACGAAGCACTGTCCAGGCCACGAGCAATTAAGGAGGATCCTTGACAGGATCTTTTCAGAATCAACACTTTGGCTTTTCCAGGCGAGGGGACCCAGGGCGCGCTGAGGCAGGGAGGTGCTGGGGCGCGCTGAGGCAGGGAGGTGCTGGGGCGCGCACGAAGCCTGAAGCTGCCTGGGGAGACAGAGCGAGTGATGCTGGGGGGGCAAAGCACAGCGCAGTCGCCCGCAGACAGTGCTCGGCCAAGCTCCCTGGCCTCAGCGGTGCTGGAAAAGCATTGGCTGCTGGGATCCAGGGTTTGCTGATGTCAATTTTCAGATGTGCTGGGGAGGGCACTTAAAAAAGATGGGGTGGAGGGGTGAGCGGGTGACGTCAGTGACTAATCTGACAGGCCACGTAGGGACACCAATGAGAAACCATGGAGAGGGGAGGAGGATGGGAATCACGGAGCAACGGGAAAAAATCCGCACAGACTTATGGAGGGATGAGACAAATGGACAGATGAAACCTTTTTATATGTAGAAAGGATAGAGGCTCCCAAAAGGAGTAAATACCTCAGCCAAACATGCCAAGGAGGCATTAAGATATATTTTTAAATAGAGTCAAAATGTCAGTTCTGTTGCCGTACATATTTAAGCTGGCAATGGGTGCATCTAAGAGTACGAAATAGTGACTAACCAACCATCTCCAGGGCGGCAGGAGGGCTGGGAAGACTCGGTGAGCAGGGCTCGCGGGCAGCCTCGGGTGACTGCCCAGCCGGGTGCTGAAGCCGAGGGCAGCCCTAAATGTCTTTTATCCCCATGTGACATTGCTGTGCTTTGTCCTCCTTCGCATCACAAGTTGGAGTAGATGGAGCAAAGACTCCTGACTGTGGTTCCAGGCTGGAGAAAAATGTTTTGAATGCGAAAAGTGTAGTAGGTTTACTTCTTTAAAAAAAAAAAAAAAAAAAAAAGTGAGTAAGCATTTTTGGCCATTGCCTAATGTCACTTTGTATTGCTGGTCTGGATGGCAGTTTTAGGCTGAGAAAGGTGTACTAGGGGTCAGAGGAGGCGTACTAGGGGTCTGAGGAGATGGGGAAGCTGGAGGCCATTCAGTGAGCGTTCCGTGTCTGCTTGAGGTCCAGCACGTAAACCCGTGCCTAACCTGGTAGCTAAAAAGCTAGAGATTACAAGCCACCTTTTTTTTTAAAATTGTCCCAGGGCTCAGAGCAAGGCAGATTAAGGTTGCTCACTTGTTTGGTGAAGAGCTGGGCAACATTACAGAGGGCTTTGAGCTCTGCCACGTCAGAGTTGTGCATGTCCCCTCCCACGCATTAATTCTCATTTAGCACCCTTGAATTGCACCCACCGTTTCAATAACCCAGCCACTTGGTCACAAGGTCCTCCCGCCCCTTTCCACAGGCCGGCGCAGTGCCAAGCATCCCGCATCGTCGTTTTGCATAACGAACAAACTTTGCGCCCCATGCTCCAAGGTGCTGGATGGGAACGACCCCAGGGCAGATGTCCCCAGGCGCTTGGCCGGCTTGCACCCTCTCTCAGCCACCACCAGCCTCCCCACTGGTTTTTCAGCCCGGAGAGGGTGGTCTTCCCTGTCCTGGGGCAGTTCAGGGGCTTGGAAAAGTTTTGCCAGTCTGCTTTTGGCTAAACCTGGTTGCTTTTCACTGGGGGGGGGGGGGCAGGTGTGATGTTTCCTTACTGCCAGCACAGGTACCTGCTCAACCTTTTGGTGCTGAGCCCACCCGAGCGAACCCGGCACTGAGCAAACCCAGCACCAAGGGGTCACTGCTCCTCACGGCACAGATGCCATCTCAGGTCCCGGCACTTCAGTTCGCAACCATGGCTCTGTCCCGTCACCGCTGAGGAAAATCTCCGGGAATACCCCGAAGCTCCTCTGATGGCAAAACATCGGCTTGACCTCCCTGCCCCAGTCCCAGCCTCCCGCCGGCTCCCACACCGTCTTACTGCCCTTGGGCAGCTTCTTGTCTCAGTCTGCCTTTTTTCTTTTTTTTTTTTTCTTTTTTAAGGCTCTTCCATTTAATTTGCTACTAGTTATGAGTTTTTCTTCTATTTTCATTTGACTACAGCTTCAGGGTTTTGATGGCCGCCTTTTCAAATCTTACGCAGTGAAGTATAACCCAGTACTGCCGTTCCTTCTAGGAACGTTTGAGAAGAACTCCCACCAGAAGATGACACTCCTATAGTAAGATAATACACGGAGGTAAGTTAGCCGCCCTGTAGTAGGCAATTACCTTCAGCTCAGAAGAGTGAGTAACAGGATTTGTTTCAGCAGTGCTGTGCACCGTTGCCTGAGGGCAGGCAGCTCGGGTTTTGATGAAATGCCCTCGTTCTGTGAGCACTGCCCTACCGAGCTCCAGTCAGCCCAGAGGCTGCGGTTTGTGACTGACATCTGTTACAAAGGAGTTTAGAACATTATGGGTTAAAATGCTTGTCTTATACAACTTTGGTGCACCTTGTGTCATTGCCTTTCCTAGCAGAGCTGTATCTCCTCTGCTTTGCACAGATCCCGTTGATTGCTTTGCTCAAAGACTCATTGCCTTCAGAAGCAGACAGTATGGTTTCAATGTCCCAAGACTTTTTTTTTTTACTGTGCTTATTATGCAGTCACCATTTCATTACACTTCGGTGCGATTTCTTGTTTTTTTTCCCAAGCAAGCTTAATGAGTTCCCTCATCTGCTCAAGATGATTTTAACTGCATGGCATCTTCCTTCATGCTCAAGCTTCATGCTGACGTCTTGAGAGGTGGGTGGCCTGAGGACAGCTAGCCCTTTCCTGGGGGAGTAACGCATGTGTGGTAGTGCAGGCGAATGCCAATGGAGTATGAAATAATTTCTCTAAAACACTCGAAGTTGTCATAAAAGGGAATTTTCCTGCCACACCACTGCTAGTTACCATACTGCAGCAACACTTGACATTATCTTAAAAAAGCAAGCAAAAGTTGCAGCTCACCACCCATAGGAAGGGACAGGCGCCCGTCAGCATCGTCCCCTGGCCGGCCGGGGAGCTTGCGTTGGTGCAGCCCTTGCAGGGGGCTGGACGTAGCTGGGCACCCCTGTCCCACCGTGGCCCAGGCAGGGAGCCCTGGTGCCTGGCAGAGCCCTGCCTCGGGCCCGAGCCGTGTCTTTCTCTTTCTGCACCTTCCCCTTGCAAGGCACCCACACACCGGGACAGATTCCAGCTTACGGCAGCTGCTCTTGGAGCTGCTGTCCTGGCCCAGCAGCACCATCACTTCGAGCTGCTCTGCTGGACAAGAGCCTCTCTGTATCCAAGTGCCTGGCTTCCCTCACAAGGATTCCTACTGGTTTTCCCTAGAAATGCTTTCAGATCAAACCCGGAGCTCCCCTACTTAGGGGAAAACTCTTCTCCAGGGAGGGAAGCAGCTGCCACAGCAGATCTCCCGTTTTTGTCCCAATGCCACTCATGGTCATGATATGTCAATTTTGCAAATTGGGAAAAAAAAAACCCACAAACCAAAACAAGAAAACCCCCTAAAAACGAAAAAAAAAAACCAAACCCAAAACAAAGCAAAAAAACCCCCACCAAACAAAAAATATTTTTAGGACAGGGTGGCAGTTCTTGGCCAGGCTGGCCACTGAGCTAGCTTTTCCATCTGTCCGGAGGGGACTTGCTGTGGTGCCATCTGCAGGCACAGTGTCTGGATACAAAGTGAGGATTTAGGGGAAGAGCTGTGCTTTTTTGGGAGCTTATTATATATGAGGGAGGAAACCAAGCTCTCCAGGCGGTCCAAAGGCTGCACAACTTGTTTGCCACACTCGCTCTCCCCGTTTCCATACCAGAGCAACTGTGTTCTAAGTACTGTGATTCCTGGCTTGCCTCGCCTAGATAGCTGGATAATTTTCCTAAGAATTTCAAGCAGGATTGTAAACCAGTTGAAATACTATTTTAAAACACAGTCAATCTTTATTTGAGACATTGCCAGCAACGGTTAGCCTGAAAGCACATACTCTTCCTCACCCCCACCCCCAAGGTTGTATGAATTTGCTCATTCCCACAGCAGTTTGATCTCGGGCTGGACAGGACTCCTAAAGAACAAGAGCTCCTTGCACCACGTGCATTTTCAGGCAGCCTTACTGCACTCACAAAACACGAGGCTTTTTAGAGGAAAAAGGTGGCTTGTTGAAATGTTCCCACTTTAAACCCAGTTCAAAATATCTTTGTTTTACATGGGGAAATGGGCATCCCCCCACCCCAACAAGGTGTTTCAGCAGCCTCGCTGCACTTCCAGATTGCCAAGCCCCATGCAGGCACACAGCACGCCCACGACAGCCATCCAAAGCACCCGAGGGCAGGATGGGACCAACCCGAGGCTCATTTGTAAGCCTGACAAGCCTGCAGGCTACACCTCTCCCCAGCAGACACCCAGCCCCACAGGAGGGCTGCCCAGTTAGCCCCAGCATCGGGCAGCTCCCGTTTAATGCCAGGTCCCTGAAGCTGTTGCAGGGCCACAGGGGAGGTAACCCCAGGTACTGCTGCCATCCCAGGGACGGCAAGCCGCTCGCTCCCATCCAGAGGCTGGTTATTCAACCTTTTTCTCTTTGCAAAGCAACTTTGAGTCATTGCCCTCTAGTCCAGTAAACATTGAATTTCTATGCAGCCCGGCTGCTGGAGATAAGCGGCTCCAAGAAGCTCCGTCCAACATACCTTGATCCTGGGAGCTTAAGTCCTTGCTCCAGATCAGGCTCTAAAGCAGCTGGGGATCCCAGACAACAGCTTCAACCCTGCCTGCAAAGGAGAGAACAACACATCACCCCTGAGACAGCAAACTGAGCTGCTAAAAATGGAGAGCCACCCGATTCTGTGCAGCGCGTGGCTTATCTACCCTGGTGCTCATAGGTCGCGGGAGGTTTGGCCCTGGCCCGGCAGCGTTCCTGCTTCCCGGAGGGAGCACAGCCTCTAGCAGGGGGCTGACACTCACCTTGCAGAGATTTGCTGCTCAGGAGCTTAACTGCAACTGCCCGTTCCTATGCATAGAATTAAGCCAGAATTAAGGCTAGCCACCACCATAGTAACACCAGCCTCCGACACGTCCGGAGGCAGCCATTTTCCTCCGGGACAAGCCGATTTCATTTGAAGAGGTAAAATGCAAATGAAAAAATCCTCCTTGTAACACTTCTGCTAAAGCAGGGGGAAGAAGTAATTCCTGGGGGAAGAAGTAATTCCTGGTTCTTGCACCTCTTTGCCAAACCAAATGTAAAAAAACCGCCTAAAACTCACCTGCTCAGCACTTTCTGCATGCACCCATCCGACAAGCAAACCCGGAGCACCAGGAGGCGGCTGGAGCTGTAGAGCCACCTCCTGCCCCACCAGCACAGCCCTGCACCACCCTGTACCTGCAGCTCATGCCCGGGGTTACCTCCGCCACCTGGGCTCGCAGCCCAGCACCCCGGGCAGCGCTCCCAGGGAAGCTGCCTCAGCACCCGCAGCCAGGCTGGCACGGACCCATCCTGAAGCCGCCACCTGATTCACCCTCCTGCCCCAGCCCTTCTCCCCGTTTTCCGCTGACAGACAAGACAAGGCGTTTCAGATGGTGATCACTTTTATTGATGTAAGGTGGTACACAAACAGATCAGTTTCTATCAGCCTCTCCACCTCCCCCAGGTTCGGGGAGAAGTTGGAGGAGTGGGGGAGACAAGGGAACAGAACTGGCCTCTCACTGCAGGATGCAGAGCTAAGCGGTGGTGAAGAAGGGCAGGGGCTCCGACACAGGAGAGTCCTGCTTCCCGAGGCAGCAGGGGGGCTGTGTGCCCGGCTCACTCCTTGGATGCCATGTGGACCATCAAGTCCACAACACGGTTGCTGTATCCATACTCATTATCATACCTGGGGAGAGAAACACGAGTGCCGTCAGGACTGACCCATTCCTTGGGTCCCTTCCTCAGCCATTCCTGCTCCTCTGCCCCATCTCACACAGCACAACCCACCCACTCCCAGTGAAGAAAGCCGTAAGCCACCCACCCACCCTCCATCCAGCAGGGGAGGAACACTTCTTATCACAGTGACTTGCAGCCAGCTCCAGTGACCGTCACATGGAGCCGCCCCACTCAGCAGGGGTCCGTGCACCACCAGCGGGACAGAAGTCTAGGTTGTCTGTGCCACCCCACCACCCCAACTCGTCTGTCACCCCACCACCCCCCAGGCTATGCCTACCAGGAAACCAGCTTGACAAAATGGTCGTTCAGGGCAATGCCAGCACCCGCATCAAAGGTGGAGGAATGGCTGTCACCGTTGAAGTCACAGGAAACAACCTGGAAATTCAAACACATACAAGTTTACCCATGGCCTGGAACCAGAAGTGCTGGGATCCCAGCAAGGCTGCTAACATCAGAAAAAGAAAAAAAAAAAAAACCAAAACAGGCAACTGCAGACAGCCCCTTACCTGGTCCTCTGTGTATGCCAGGATGCCCTTCAGCGGCCCATCAGCAGCAGCCTTCACTACCCTCTTAATGTCATCGTACTTGGCCTGAGAAGAGACAGATTTCAGACGGTCGGATCCCAACTCACACAAAATGTCCGCCAGGGGGGAGGAGACGGGGGAGCACCACGGCAGGTGCCATTTTCAAAGATCCCATCTCGGGAACAAAATGGATGACGCAGAGGGAACCCCGGGCACAGGGCAGAGCGGAGAGGGAGCGGGGGCAGGCGTGGATGCTGCCTCGCTACCAGCACTTACTGGTTTTTCCAGACGGCAAGTCAGGTCCACAACAGAGACATTGGGGGTTGGCACACGGAAAGCCATTCCAGTAAGTTTCCTGTGAGAGATGCAAGTCAGCAGGGAGCAGCCCCCAGCACCCCCCTGCCAGCCCCTCCACTCTGCCAGGGTGGGGTCAGCACCAGCACTGGCTGCCAGTAAAGGCCCCTCACCCATTGAGCTCAGGGATGACTTTTCCCACAGCCTTAGCAGCCCCAGTAGACGCTGGGATAATGTTCTGAGCAGCACCTCTGCCATCCCTCCACAGCTTCCCAGAGGGCCCATCCACTGTCTTCTGTGTGGCTGTGATGGCATGGACGGTGGTCTGGAGGAAAAACAAAAGATAAAAAAATGGGGGCACACGAGTAAGAGCACAGCCAATATTCCCTGGAAAAAGCATCCCAGGCTCCTCCTTGTCCCAGGGGGCACAGCAGACACTTCCCCTCCCACGTCAGGGGACCTGTGGGTAAGGCACCCCCCGCAGCACCAAGCTCCAGACGTACCATAAGACCCTCCACGATGCCGAAGTTGTCATGGATGACCTTGGCCAAGGGCGCCAAGCAGTTAGTAGTGCAAGAGGCATTGCTGGGGGGAGGGGGAGAGACAGAGAGGAAGGCACATCAGTCAGGGGCAGCACATCCAGAGATGAGACCCCCCCCCACGTCTGGCGAGAGCTCCAGGCCAGAGAGCATCTTCCTCTCTCCTTACCTGACAATTTTCAGAGACTTGTCATATTTCTCATGGTTGACACCCATCACAAACATGGGAGCATCAGCTGAGGGGGCGGAGATGATGACACGCTTAGCGCCACCCTTCAGATGAGCCTGGGAAAAAAAGAAAAAAGAAAAAAGAGAAAAGATTAGATAACCCAGAATCCCTCCAACAGCTCACGCCTTCAGAGAAACCTCTTCTCCCTCCCAGCCCCATCCTGAGCAAGTCTGTACACGGCAGCGTGCCCAGGGGCAGGAGCAGCAGCATCCCTCGCCCCTGTGCCATGGCGGCGCGCTCACCCCAGCCTTATCCATGGTGGTGAAGACACCGGTGGACTCCACAACGTATTCAGCACCAGCATCAGCCCACTTGATGTTGCTGGGGTCACGCCTGAGGGGACAGAGAAGCATCAGAGCGGCTCTGCACGGCTCTGGCTTCCACCCCCCGGAGGGGTGAAGGGGGGAGAACACTTACTCCTGGAAGATGGTGATAGCGTTGCCGTTAATCACGAGTTTCCCGTTCTCAGCCTTGACGGTGCCCCGGAAGTGACCATGAGTCGAGTCGTACTTGAACATGTAAACCTAGCAAGGGGACGGGGGGCAGGGTCGGTCACCCCGGCTGCCATCTCCCCCATCCTCGCTGGGCTTAGGGCACAGTCGCTGGTCCCCATCTCCCCTGTGACTCCATCCCACTGCTGCTGTGCCTTCGCCCCGCGCCCGGTGTTCCCGGGAAGCTACTAGAAGGAGCGGGAGGAGCCCTACCCGGAGAGGCCGGGGGGGGCACTGCAAGGCCACTCACCATGTAGTTCAGATCAATGAAGGGATCATTGATGGCCACCACCTGGACTTTGCCCGAGAGGATGGCAGCCCGGGTGACCAGGCGGCCGATGCGGCCAAATCTGGGGAAGAGACGGGCATGGGTGAGGAAGAGGAAGCGGGAATTCCGCGCACGGCTCGCTGCCTTCCGCCGGAGCAGCGGCGGCTCCAGCAGGAGGGAGCCCGGCCGCCACGTCCAAAGGCCGAGACGCTCCGGTTAACGATTAAGACCGACACCCCCCACCCCCCGCAAAGGTCAAGCGCTAAATTTACTGGTGGCCCCGGGGATCCAGTTACTCCTCGACCCGGGGGGGGCGGGGGAAGGGTCACGTTCCCGGGGCCGCCACCGACACACGATCCACCGGGCGCCCTTTGAGCGAGGGGCTGCACCCCCCGGTGGCGGCGGGGACCCCCGGGGGGCAGCGGGGCGGGCGGCGCTTCCGCCGTGAGTCACCCCCGACGTGCGGGGAAGTGACTCAGCACCGCGCCCTGCCCCACGCGTGGGGACCGCGGCGGGGCGCGCACCTGCCCCCATCTCACACACCCCCACCCCAACGCCCTTGGGGCGCCTCTGACCGTCGTCCCCCCCCCCGCCCCGCCCTCCCCCGCCCCCGTTCTTACCCATTGACTCCGACTTTCACCATCTTCGTCTCTTGGAGATGTTCCTGGGGGGCACAAAGCGGCGGTGAGGCGCCGGGGCGGGGATGGGGGGGGCGGGGGAAGCAGCCACCGCCCCCTCCAACATCGCACTCATCACCGCGGGGGGGGTGAGGTGGGGGTGATGGACGAACACACACGCTCCGAACCCGCTCCCCCACCTCCACCCCGATCCCCCCGCGCGATGTATATACCCCCCGGGCAGTCTGACCCCCCTCCACGTGTCTGCCTGCCCGCCCCCCCGCCTCCATCTTGTAGCACACCGCCTTTGTGCCCGCGGCCGCGCTCCGCCCGGCCCCTAGATGGGGGATGGGGTAGGGGATGATGGGGCAGGGGGCCCGTCCACCCACCTCCCTCCTGCGCCCCCTCCCCTCGCCCAGCCCGCTACCTGCCGCCCGCAGCCCCGGCGCGCAGTGAGAAGGTGGCGCAGCGCCGCTCCGCCGCCCTTTATAGCCGCGGGGGGGCCGTGCCGCTGCCCGCCCCGCCGGGCCGGCGCCGAATGGCAGCGCGGGGGCCGGCCCGGGCTACGTGCGCCGCGGTGCGGGTGCGGCCGCGGCCCCCCCGCTCCCCCCGACAAAGGCCCCGCACCGGGGCTGGGGGGGTCCGCGGTGGGGGGGGTTCGCCCCGCTCCGTCCCCCTGAGGCACACCCCCAGCCCGGGAAGGTCATCGCTGCGCGGTGGAGGGGAGGATCCGGATGGGGGGAGGCGGGAAGGAGCCCCCCCGCCACGGTGATGGGCTGCAGACCCGGGCCTCGCTGCCGCCGGCCCCCCGGGGAAGCGGGAATAGCTTGGGCTGCTTTCACCGGGGAACAAAGGAGAGACACCCCCCACCCCCACCCTGACTGCAGCAGGAGCCCCCGGCGTGGTGGCAAGGGGTAGGGGCCGCAGCGATGCTGGGGACACCCGGAGGGAGCAGCAGCTCCCCGAGCATCGCCCCGGAGCGCCGCGGGGCCGTGAGCGGGCGCTGCCTGGGAGCTCTCTTGCCCCCACGCTGGGGAGCCCCAGCCCGTCTGCCCCATGCTGGGGACCCCCGCCTGCCTCTGCCCCAGGGTGGGCTTAGCCAGCCGTGCTCTGGCGGATGGCGGCCGCTTCCCCGGCAGCCCACGCGCCGCAGCGTGAACACCATCTTAATGAGGCACTGCGGCACGGCCGCTGCCCGTGGGACGTGACGGCGGAAATCCTGGCCCGCGCCGCGGCCCGCCTCCGCCGGCGGCGCCCGGGAGGGAGCGCGCGGCCGGCAGCCCTGCATGGCCGCCAGCACGGCCCAGCTCGCAGCCCACACGCCGCACCCCCGGCCGGGCACGGGGCTCGCACAGCCCGGGTGCCACCGGCCCGGCCCGCGGCGGGCGCTGTGCCCGCGGTGTGCCCAAAGGCCTCTGTCCCGGCGGGTGGGGGTCCCGGGGCACTGGCTGGCGATGAGGATCCGGGCCGGTGGGGTGGCGGGGAGCAGGTCTGTCCCCCTGGCCGCTCGGCTGAGCGGGGCTTTGAGGATGAGGAGGGAGGCGTGGGCCGGGGGAGTCACGCAGGTACTGAGGGTGGGGGGCAGCATGGGGTCACGCAGCTCGACCGTAACCCAACTCTCCTTATACCGCTGCTATTCCCGGTGCCGCCGAGGGGCTGGCGGCTAAGTTTAGACCTGGACAAGGTTACGACCTTTTCTTAAAGGCCAGGGGATGATGGCTGGCGAGGTACAGCGGGCTGGAGGGGCTCCTGGTGCCCCAGACCGCTGGGGGGCCGGAGGGCTCGGGGCGGGAGGGGGGGGGGCCGCTTCCGCACAAACAAGAGGCCCCTGTGTTTGCTGGGCAAACACGGCAGCGCGGGGGGCAGAGTGCAGCTGGGATGACCCGGCAGAGCCCTTCTGCCCCTGCTGCCCAGCCTGCGGTCGATATCCCGCCCGCTGCCCCCCCGCCCTCCGCAGCGGCCCCGGCAGCACCGCACTGCAGCCGTGCGTGCCGCCCGCCCCAGCCGGCATGGCGGCGTGCCCCCGCATGGCCCCGCGCCTGGCGGCCCCGGGCTCCACCGCCGCCTCCCGCCCGCCGCGCCGCCGGCCCCCGCTCCAGCCGGGGCGCAGCCATCCGCCGAGCTCGGAGACAGAAACTCATACAGCGCTCTTTAATTAACAAGCGAGTCCTCAGCCGCGGAGAGGAGGGAGGGGGCTCCGGTGGGCGAGGGGTAGCCGAGAAGCTGGGCAGCCCCCCCCGGTAGCACTGCGCGTTCCTCCGCCGCTTCCCCGCCGCCGCCGCTCTGCTCGGGCAGGGGCCGCAGGGGACACGGACACGCCGCGCTGCTCCCCACGCTGGTCCCGGGGCTCCGCCGGCTGTGGAGAAGCAGCAGCAGCGCTGGTGAGCTGCCCGGCGCCATGCGGCCCGCCCGCCCTCGCCGCCGCACCGCGGGTGCTCCCGTGTCCCCAGCTGGGACACGGCACGGCCACAGTGGCACGGGTGGTCCCGTGTCCCAGGTGGGGCCGGCACAACCCTGGCAGCATGAGTGGTCCCATGACCCTGCCTGGACCCCTGGTGCAGCCGTGGGAGCACGGGTGGTCCTGCGTACCCAGCTGGACCCCTGCACAGCCCCAGTAGCACAGGTGGTCCTGCATCCCAGCCTTTGTCCCAGCTGGACCCCTGGGACAACCCCAGTGGCACAGAGGGTCCCATGTCCCAGCCTTCACCCTGGCTGGACCCCCAGCACAGCCCCAGTACCTCGGGTGGTCCTGTGTCCCCAGCTGGACCCCTGGCACAGCCCTGGTAGCACGGTAGCCCTGTGTCACCAGCTGGACCCCTGGCACAACCCTGGTAGCACGGTAGCCCTGTGTCACCAGCTGGACTCCCAGCACAGCCCCAGTAGCACAGGTGGTCCCGCATCCCAGCCTTTGCCCCGGCTGCGGGCAGGTGGTGGCCCCACAGCCCCCATCCCCTCGTTCCTGCTCCTCCGGGCTGGCCACACTCTCAAGTCCCCCCATCTTCCCTGCTCGCTGGCTGCAGCCCTTGCCGCCGGCCCCCTCACCTCCAAGGCTAACACCCCAAACCACTGAAGGTCCCGATCCGGTCCAGTTTGAGCCCGAAGCAGCCCCTGGGCATGGCCTTCCAGGCCCAGTCCCCAGGCAGTGCCCGCTTGCGAGTGGCGAGGGTCTTGCGCCAGACGGAGGGGCGGGCAGCTCTAGCCCCGGCCGGGAGGAAGGGGACAGTGGAGGAGAGCAACTGGGGGCCAAAGCTGGACCCCTCCTTTGTGTCCTCTTCGGCCAGCGTGGCCTCAGGCTCCAGGGGCAGCAACTGGGAAAGAAGCATCTGGGATAAATGGAGAGGAGAGTGGGTGAGCAGGGAGCTGGGGATGAGCCTTCCCCCCTCGTAGCCCACCACCCACACCTTGCCTCGGGCTCAGGCATGGTGCCAGCACACAGCGTGCCTGCGCCATTGTGTCCGGACACTGGGAAGGGTGAGAGCAGCAGCTCCTGCAGTCTGGAGTGATTTCCCTGCCCCAAGGCACAGGTGCTGCGAGCCTCTGCCTGCGCACAGGTTGCCCTGCTCTCCTCAGGCTGTGTGCCCCGGCACTGGGAAGGGAACAGCCTTCAGTTCTTGCTCCTTCTGCTGCTGCTGAGCACCTCTGTGAGGCATTTCTTATTTTCTTTTCTGGAGGGCTGGTGGGGAGGATGGACCTGCCCCTAATACCTGCAGCTAAAGATGAGGGGGAGGCAGGAGCAGAGCGGGTGTGAGGAAGGGGGACTCCCCATCTGCCGGGAATCCTGCAGGTTGCCTGTGCTGGCTGTACACACCCGGCACCGCCGGCAGCCCTTGGCTGTAGGGAGACAAGAGCTGGGAGGTGCGTTAGGTGCAGCGGAGGCATGGCCTGGCCGTTCCGCATGCATTCCTCACATGGGTGCTGAGCCAAGGGCGAAGATGCCCTTGTGCAGCTCTTTTTGGTAGTGAGTTCATTGAAGCAGACACAAGCATCTTCAGCGAGGAGTGAAAGCGGTGAGTCATAGCAGGATCGAGTCTTGTGATGTTAGTTCACGTCTTATTTCCCTGTAGCTTTCCCAGCGTGACGTGAAGGTGAAGGTGTCGGGGCTCAGGTTGGGTTTGGGTAAGGGGAGCTGGGTAGGTTTGAAAGCCAGAAGCATTATTGCTGTAATGGCTGAGGAAAAAAACTTTACCCAAGTGAAGAAGCCCTTAGCCAGCATCCAGACAGTGGCTCTTGGCCTTAAAGAGGGGCTACCGAGGGGTGATACGGGGCTTAGGAGGGAAACCCCCAGCCTAACGGTTTGCACCTTCCCCCTGGAACATCAGAACCAGGCGTTGAACAGGACGAGGGATGTGGCTGTGATTTCTGGTGGCTGCTGGTGCAGGGCAGTTGGACAGGACCAGTCTCCGTCCATCACAAGCCTCTGCAGGCATCATGGCGAGTCCCACGGCCAGCCTGCGCCCGCCTGCAGAGCGCTAGAAAGCTTTTGTCTGCCTGTGCCGTCTGGTAACGCTGGGGCTTCCCAGGGGCTGGGTTATGAAGATGCAGTCAGCCTAGAGCTGAGGCTGTTGGGCTGAAGCAGGGGAAGCGTTGGGAAGAGACAGCAGCCTCTGGCAGCAGGAATTTGGGAGCACTGCTCATCCCAGGCTCAAACACAACCTCCCCAGATTTTTCCCTGCGCTCCTGAAGCCTCCCTCAGCTCTTTCCCCATCCCTCCTACCTGTAGCCTCTGTCCTGGTAAGGACACAGCCCGAGTGCTGGCAGAGAGCAGAACTAAGAGGAGGAAAAGTGAGCAAGGCCATAACTGGAACCCCGTCATCTTCTTCTTATCCCAGGGCTTGCAGGAGGCGAGGCAGGACCCGCAGCATCCGTGTCGGATGCAGCCCCTCGCCCCCTCTTTGCCTTTATAGCCTTGGTTCTGGCAGGCGCCTGGCCCCCAGCTCACTCCTGAGCTACCCCCCCGGAGCCCCTTAACCTTTCAGCCCTTTTGTCCGGGGTGATATATTTCAGGGTGAGCTCAGCAAGACCCCTTCCTCTAAAGAAAAAGGACACAAAGGTGTTTACTGAGTGTCTGGGAAGACAAATGTGAGTTGAGCTGCTGCTGGCCGGGACCTGGGGGTATCCATCAGGGTCAGGAATGGGGTGGCACTTCGAAACACATCCCAGAGGAGGGTGTTGAAGGCCCCAGAGGAGGGTGTTGAAGGCTGCCTGGTGGCATGGCACCGAGCACTGTCTGCAGCGTGAGCACCGGCTGCAGCCCGGCTCGCTGGGGCAGGCACGCTGGGCTGCACTGCTCCGAGACAAACCAGCTGTGACACCCCAGCCTCCCATTTTTAATGTTTTTATCTTGGCGAGCTGGTTGGCCTGGTAATGAAGAGCTTGTGTGAATTCCAGCGTTAACTCTACAGGATTGGTAGCGGCGACGGCTGCAGGTCTAGTACTAGCGGGTGTACATCTTGCAGGCTGGTTGTCCTGAGCCACCATCTGGAGGGCCGGGCTGAGTTTCCAGAGGAACCAGCACAGAAAAGAGCTCGCCGAGGCTCAGCTTGCACTTTCTCAAGCTCAGGCGCACAATGGGAGCAGGATGGCAAGGAGCAGATTCCTGCCTCCTAAATCTTCTGGCCATCAGCTCCCCCCGCCTTTGTTTACCTCTCCCATTTTACTGTAGTTTCTCACCAGCTGAACAAGGCAATGAGGTCACTGTTTGGAGACCAGGGTGCAGGAGTCAGCCCGGGTGTGAAAGCAGAAACTAATCAGGAAAGTTTGTCAGGGGAGAGGAGTGGGGGGACTGTACCCCGGTACGGGATCAGTAGCGGGCGCGCTGGGGGAGTTCGATGACACCTTCAGCCCCTTTTGTCAGCACTGTTGCACAAAGCAGTTGGGTCAAAACTTGACAGGTAGCTGTCTGCTGCCTGCCTGCTTTTGGTTTGTTTTTTTTTTTTTGTTTTTTTTTTTTTTTTTTTTAAAGGAAAAAAGATAATTCAAATAAAAGTCTTTTGCAGAGATAAGAAAAATCAGTTTATACATTTTTCTTTCCCTCCTCCTCTCCCTTCCTTCTCAGCATTTTGCACTTGCAGATGCAGCTCTGTGAGCCCTCCTTCCCGCCCAAGGAACCAGAAAGTTTTACGAACCGTTTTGCATCCAGCCCGTGAAAAGTGACCGTAGGGCTTCAGGCTGGAGTGCTGATGCTGGAAGCAGGAGAGGCTTTGCACAGGTCGGGGGCACCCAAGTATGTTAACTCCACCTTATACCTGCGATCGTGGGTGCTGCTGGCTCTGGAGCATCGCTCCGGTGAACCTGCCTGGCCACCCCCCGCCCCCCCTTGCCTGGGCCAGCTATCCAGGGCATGCCAGCAAACAGAGGGGCTCCCTCAGCCCTGGCTGACAGCCCCCCGACACATCTTGTGGGGAACAAGGTTACTGTCACACCAGCCTTTTTAAACTGCAAAGCACGGGCAGCTGCTCTGCAGTGGGCGTTTGGAGGGGTGCGTGTGCACAGCCAGCCCCTGCCCACGCTGGATGTGGGGGGCTATGGAGCTCTGGGGTGGGAAAATTTCGGAGGGGTGGGGAAGAGGGGAAGGAGGATGGGAAATTGTGCACATGTCCATCCCACATGCAAGATGTCTCAAGAGGATGTTCTGTACTTCCTGGTCCCATTTGATCATCCAGAAGCAGCTGAGTCAGGCTGCTAGAGCATTCCTGCTCCCGGCGAGACAGCCGCAGGCAGATGTATTTCAGGTTGAATGCACAGGTTCCAGGAGTCAGCTCTTTCTTCAGCAAAAGGTAAGTACAAAAGCAACAATGCTTTAGTTTTGATATGAAATTAGCGGTGGTTTGACCTGGCATCCCTTGAACATGGTGGCCCCCATACCACAAGAAGAATGCCAGAAATGTGTTTGCAATTGCTCCGAATTCCAGCCCGATTGCACACAGCCTGAGCCCTGCAGGAACAGACAGGCTCTGAGCTCTCCAGTGATGGGTCCTCTCCTTGGGTCCAGCAAAAGCTGGGGTTAGCAAGAGGGAAGGAGGCATCACTGTCCCATACCAAGCAACAAACTTTTAGGACTGTAGAAAATTTGCAAATTTTCTTGCACATCCTTGCAAATTTGCAAATCCAGCAAAGCCTGGGTAAATTGCAGGTGCTCAGTGACTCAGGTGCTGTGAAGCTGCAGCTGCTCTGTGTCCCAGATCCTTGCTGGGTCTGCAGTAGAACCAAATAGTTGCTCTGACATGTCCCGGCAACAACTGTCAAGTGAAAAGGCTTTGGCAGACGATGAGTCCCCGATTGCCCCAGTTTTCTCAGATTCAAATAGGTTATTGTCCTTCTTTCCTCTCTGGCACTAATAAGTTTCCTCTGTAAAAAACCTTCCTCCTGCGATGCTGGGGCACCGGTTCTAGAGCTTGCAAGACCACCAGAAAAGTGGTCTCCTGCTGAGTCACCATCAGTCTTTTACAGACAGTTGCTTATAAGGAGCGGGACAACTGGAGAGTGTGGGAGGACTGGGAACGGGGTGAAGTGCCCTGGGGGAACACCCCCTGGCCCACGGCGTTGGGAAGGGCCGATGGTTGCTGCAGCCTCTTCGACATTCGTGTCATTCTGCTAGTGCAGGAGTTTGGAGCCCACCATGGGCAGGAGTCCCTCAGGGAATGGAAACATCACTAATCTGGGCACTGAGGAACCCCACTCTTGGAAGCAAGGGAGCGGGATTACCCCCGGGCATTGTGGCGGCCAGTGAAATAGCTGCTCCTGCGAGAGAGAAGGGCAGCAGCCTCTGTGTAGCTGTTTAAACCCTCCGAGTTTTTGTTTCACCTTTCTGCAGGACTTCCTTCACCCAGGACACAGGATTGCCAGTTCCTCTCATGCCGGGAGAGGCCAGTGAGGAGGTGGGAGAGTGGCCTGAAGGGAGGCCAGTGCTCAGCAGTTTTATGGCCACCTTGCTTCTTCCAGCCACCTGGTCATATCTCCCTCACCACACTATCATCAACACACTGTCTCATATATACGCGCGGACTTGTAAAGCCTCGAGCCGGGGCAGCGATCCATACCCGCTGCCCTTTTCTTTCATTGCCATTTGTGAGCAACACTGCGCGTGCGGTAGTCCCAGGCAGTACGCATGCCCGTGTCACATCTGCTGTGAATGCCATAGCTGCTGCCTCGGTCTCCTGTAGCCTTCACTGAATATTTTATTAGGGAGGACAGGAGAGGGGCAATATCACTGTAGCTTTCTGATCTTTGTATTTCACAGGATTGTCCCGTTCTTACTGGGGCGCTCTGGAGCTGGGGACGGTATCTATGCTGGTATCTGGCTGTTACACCAGTGGTGGCAAAGCAGCAGATCTTTCCATTGAGCCACAGGACTCGAGCGTGGTGTTTGGTCCACGTGTCCCAGCCCAGTAAATATACCTGTCACCCCATCATTCCCTCATCTACTTGTTTGTATAAGCATCAGTCATGTTTATGTCCATTCAGGTATTGGCATAAAAAAACCCCCAAGCAACAAACCCCCCCCAGAAAACAATGTAGGCCCAAGTCAATGCAAAGCTATGCAATTTCTAATGGCTTTTTTTGGTTTTGGTTTGTTTGTTTGTTTTTTAATAGGAGTCAAATCAAGCCTACAGCAGTCTTTCATTGCTACTCATGCGGCCAGGCCAGAGAACTGAGTAGCACACTCTATTTGCTGGTGAGCCAAGGGTGACCATGAGGACTGCAGGGACTTCTGCCGAGACAGCAGATCCGCAGGACCCTGCTGGTAAGGAAGACCCTTCCAACTCCTGCCTGGCTAGTGACTGGTCTGCTTTCCAGGCAACTGGCAGGTAAGAGGAAATAATTCTGTACCGGGAGCTCGAGGACAAATGCCAATTCGCCTATCAGACATGAGGTTAAAGTGTTTATGTGATTAACACACAAATTCAAATTTAGGGCGCTTTGTGTTCACATGGCAGTTCCAAGGAGTCAGTGCCAGGACTGACTTGAACATCGATGTGGCATTCCCGGAAGGAAAGAGCTTAAGTGCCATTCTCATTTGAAACATTGCTGGATTTGCAGCAAATACATTCCAAAAAGTGCAGCGAGACAACCTACGTTACCAGTATACTTGGTAACTTGAGCAAGTCAGAGTTAGACAAAAATAATTCTAAAGTTTTTGTTTTCTTTTTTAAAAAATCTTTTAAAAGTCGTATTTTTCCCTACTCACTTGGCATATTCTCTGTTGAAGCACTCTAGCTATAGTCTTCAGTCAGCCTTTCTCTCTCCCCGCCCTCACCCCCTCAACTCTTCTCTGAGAAGATCTGCACAAGGAAAAGATGCCGGTAACTTCCCAAAGCCCCGCAGGGCTGGCAGGGCAGGAGCTTGGAACGGCTCAAACATGAACGGGCCTATACCCAGCAAAAGCGTATTGGTCC
Organism: Falco punctatus; assembly: GCF_963210335.1. Classification (NCBI taxonomy): domain Eukaryota; kingdom Metazoa; phylum Chordata; class Aves; order Falconiformes; family Falconidae; genus Falco; species Falco punctatus. The sequence continues at coordinate 1,169,261 of NC_137585.1, forward strand.
TGTGTCCAGAGAAGCTGAATGGTGTACTTATAACTACACACAAAATGGGAAGGGAATGAGCATTTTGTACTCGGTGGTTAGTTTGACTCTTCTTAGAAAGACCTTCTTCCCGAGACTTTTTATTTTTAATCAGAGCAGCTTGCTTTCATCTTGCAGGGCAAAAGCAGCCAAAGCAGCAGCTATACTCGTCACTGCCTTTCTTTGTGGAGATATCAAAAGACAGGATTGGAACTGCTTTAGCCTGGCGTGTAACATCCCTTTTGTCCTCATTTAAAGCACTGTCATATTATGGGGTAGCTCAGACAAGAAAAGACGACTGTGGCATAAAGTGAATTATATTTTTAGTCAAAAGACAGTGGCAGATGGTCGCCTCGGCGTGCCCGGCGCGCTGAAGATCTGGTGATGGGAGTTGTTTTGGTGGGGGTTTCTTCCTCTCTTAATTCTGCCAATAGGTCTAAAGGGAATAAAATGTGTCAATAACCAGCACTTACCTGCCTTGAACACAGAAGTCTACAGGCAACCCAGGCGGTGTTCCACACCTGCCCACTTCCAAAGGCACATCCCTACTGGGCCAAACCCATAGACTTTTTCCACTTTCTGCCTTTGACCACAATGTACAAAGGCTTACCGTCCTCAGAGTTGCTCTCCTCATCACTGGAGAAGGTGATAACAGCTTTTTTGCACGGACGGCGCTTTTGGGCACACTTCTGTTTTTGGAAGGCATGAGGCGTGACAAAATCTTCACCACTGTTGGCCGTGCTCAGGGGCTGGTGGCGTGAGCCTGCCAAGAAAACAAACCAGCAAAAAAGCAAAAAAATAAGAGAGAAAGGTAGCAGCCACTCCGTCTGTAAGGGTGAGGAAAAGTCCCTAGGTGTCTCTGCTGGACTGCAGGATGAGGGGGAAGGCTGCAGTCTCACGAAAGGAACATACTTCTTGTGGGTTTCTGCTTGGTCGCCTCTGTCACTGGAGTTGCACTACCTTCCTGGTATGTCACTGCTGAATCCAGCCCTCGATTATGGGAGGCAGACAGCTTCTGCTCCAGGTCTTCAGCCAGAGCCTGACGGAGATGGAACACAGTGGGGGGAAAAAAAAAAAAAAAAAAAGAGGTGGGGACAGAGAATTATTACATCCATAGCAGAACTTCCATCAAGTTCTCTGATAAATTGTTGGGGGTGAGGAGTAGCCTGCTTAAAATGGAGAACTGCAAGGCTTTCCAATCGCTGCATGTCAAAAGCGATAGTTTTCCTGGCCTGGACACTTGCCCCCCCCTCCTTACTTTAATCTCAGGTTTGCTGCCTGCTCTGGAGAATCGAGCCAGCAGAGTTTGGAAACAACTGTAGACAGCTGGGTCTTGGAGCTTGTCTGCAAAGCAGTCAAAGTTGTCGTGCAGCTTCTGAAGGCCCTGTTCCGAGAGGGGAAGCAGAGTCAGGCAGTAGGATAGATCCCGATACTGACGGTCAGTCCTGGGAAAGACAAAGGTTGCCATTAGCTCTGATGGAAAGGGGTATGTACGGGTGAGCACGTCCTACCTAGAACTACAGCATGCGAGGATAAAGCATTTCCTGCAGGTGCTTCAGCCCTGCGGAGTATCAGATCCAGGCTGCTCTGTTACAGGTCAGAGTGCAGTGCCACACCGCACACAGCCACCACTGTGTGCCATCGAAGACACTGATCTGACATGTCACAAAACCAAGAAGGCTTCACTGTTAAAGAACACAATCACTCTCTTAAGAAGTGTCAGAAGTTATTGCTGGCTATGAGGAAGAAATACACTCACTGAGGTGAGGACTCCTCTTGAAGGGCCTCATTTCAACTGAATTTAAAACAAAAGTCACTGGGGGAAAAAAGGGAGTGGGGAGTAGACTAACATCCTTAATGTACCCCACTGTGATGGAATGGGAGGACAAAGAGCTAGGGTGAAGCCCCTCTTATTAATACACACACAGCAGAGGGCCAGAAGTCTGTCCTGCACAGTCTCTCCAAATGCACTGTCCAAACACAGAGAGATGGAGAACAAGGCTGCAGCACCCAGCTGGTTCCACATCCACAGTCTGAACGACACCTGCCATGTTGCTATGCTTAGAACTCCAGAAATGCTGAATAAGGTGACGGCGGCTGCACAGTCTTTTTTTAAGCTCCTGTTTTAGCCTGGAGTGAGAGTCTTGGTCTAGCGTTACCACTAGCATGCATTAAACTGATCATCTTTGTGGTAGAGAAATAGTAGGACGTTTTTATTCAAAGCTAGACATGGCTTACACATGCACATTTTTTTTTTACAAATGTGAAGAGCTCACCAGTGTTCCTGGGAGGCAATTTTGGAGAGGGACTACTCTCCACTCCAGCTCGGAAAGCAAAATCCAAATATTTCGGGGGAATATGCAACTCCCTGAGGCAGCCGAACAGGCCACGTGCCCAGGCACTGTGTACAAATGGCCAAGATAAGCAGGCACAGCTTAAACCTCAGGGGCAAAGACACAACGATGGAGAAAGAAAAAAAATCACAGGAACGGAGGAAGGCAGGGTGCGCCATACTCAGTGGAAGGTAAAACGAAGGTGTCACTGAAAGTACATGACAGAGAGGCAGATAAATTTCTACTGCCTTTCTTCCTAGAAAAGGAGACTAAAAAAAGAAAACGTCAGAGAAGTTACAGCTTGGGGAGCAGGGGGAAAGAAGCAACAGCAACCCCCCCCCCGAAACCCAGGAAGCAAAACCATACCCCAGGGTGGTGGGGTGGGTCCTGCACTGTATGCTCTGCCACCAGCACCATGAGCAAGGCACGCACATCTCGCCGACAAAGCGCGGCCTAAGCCTATGGCGGCACAAGCCCTTGAATAAGAAATCAGAGTCCCAGGCATAGAATTGGTACTGAGCAGCCCACGCACACAGAGCAAGGAGAGGCCGGTACCAGCTAGATGGTTGAGATCGCCCTGGACAGGGGTGCTGGGGGACCCCAACGCCTCAGCTGGACACGCTGATCTGATTTCTTAGCTGAGATGCAAGGGAAGAGCCTGTGGAGAAGGACCACAAAGGTGCCTAAAACCCCCACGTGGGATGTCTCCTTGCTCAGCTGTACTGCAGATCTACATTGTCATAAAACTGTTTCCTAAGAAAGGAGGGAAGGGAGAGGGGCCAGTCACAGTGTAATGAGAGAAGAATCCTTATACATATTTATTCATGTATTTTTAGGAGGAAGATGGGGAGGGGGAGAAAGAGGGACCTAATCCAGGTTATGTCAGCATTTGTCTCTTTGCCACATGAAGTATATGATGAGAACCTGTTACAACCACCATATACAAGGTAGTTTCTTCCAACAGTTCCTAAGAAGCAGATTTGCTTGTCAGGAAAATGAGGATTACAACCCACCTGACAGTCCGGAATCGCTGACAAAGTTTCTCCACCAAGCTCTCTCTCTGTTTGTCTTTTGAAATGTATGAGAAGAGATGTCTGCAAAGGAAGAAAAAAAAAAAAAAAAAAAGGCAAAGTTGACAGCCCAGAGAGGAAACCACATTTCTGCCTACACTATGGGATGTTTGCAGCTATCCTATCCAGTGATCAGCTGGGTGGCCATCCAAAGATGATGAGAGAGCTCTGCGTGCCTCAGACTTAGTTTAGGAGAAGCTACAGGCATATGTACATATTTAAAATACTAATCACAGACCCTGTTGGGGGACAGCTGCTAGGACAAAACATACAATTAAAACTGCATGTTTGTGTAATAGCACCTGCCTAGGATGAAACTAAGAAATCCAGCTCACGCAAAGACCCTTGAAGGTCTGGAGTAAGAAGTGCTAATGGCTGTGCAGGGTCTGAGGCGGAGGGATGCTGAAAAGGCTGCACCGATGACTTCTGATCTGCTCCTTCCATCCAGTTTTAAGAGCGTGCAACACCTCCAGACAACCTCCTCCCTTCACACGTTGCCCTGGCAGACTACCATGTCTGACAAGCAGGCCTTGAGAGGAGTGGGGTGGCACGCACTACTTTTTTTCCCCTTCAAAACTGTTCTTGTGACTTCTCTGTTACTAATTTGCTGAAGGTACGCTGCTCTATTTTGAATCAATGCAAAAGTGAGTGTTACTTTGCACTGAAGTGGGAACAAAAAAACTTAACCACTAACCTGATCATGTTTTTTTTAGTTTCTTGAGGAATAGAGACATAGTCTTCAACACAGTTAAGTACTTCTGCATTCTGCATGATGTCCTCACAGAAATCATTGAGTAACTTCTATGTATTAAGAAGGTCCTGCTGGCTGCCCTTTTTCTTGTACCAACACTTCTGTTAACTTAAGCTCAGTCAGGCTGCACTGGACTCAATGCAGCTGCTCTAGGCGCATCCTCATTCAGTCCTTGGTATGTCTACAACCACTACACCAAGCTTCGTTCTTAAGATATGGGACAGAGACCATATCCTCAGGAGTCCTTTCTTTGCATTTGTTCCAGCATCAATTCATCTTTCTTTAACTTATATGACCAGAACTATGGCAGCATTCCAGGTAAGGTCTCATCAGCACTACCAATGCTTCCCTATCTGTAAACCAGAAATAACGTGACCACTAAAATAGCCAGTGGATGGAAAGAGTAGTTGGAAAAAAAAAAGTCACTGGAGATTTTATTGGTCTCCTCTTCAGCAACAGAAATACTCTTGTTTTGTCCAGCAGTCCCGTCTGTAATCCACAGGGATTCAGGCAACTCAGAAAAACCCTCATATGTTTACGTTTCAGATATAAGAGGAAAATTTCTATAATTTACCACTAAAGAAATTTTTTGTGCTGTCTATGAGCAACCAATACCCTCAGACTGAACTATTTCAATATGTCTCTATACTATGGAGTAAGGTTTCATGGGGAAAAAAAGGCCAAAACAAAAAACCCAAACCCAAACCAAAGCAGCAAACCCAAACCTGTTACTTTAACTACAGCTTTACTAAAATTGCTTACAAAAAAATCCAGTAGGCCACCAAAATGACAAAGGCAGCAGAGTCTTTAAAATCTGTTGTGTTGTCCCATGTTGCATATCCATGTTTCCACGCATAAACCCAACTGTTTTCCTTTTCTAGAGTGAACGAGCTAGTAGAAACTCTGTGGAGCTTCTCCTCACCCCCAGCTAGGTGGCTTTAGAACCGATTCCTCTCAGGATGACTCCATTTCAGATACAGACTGAAAAAATCAGATCAAGAACAACTGAAAAAGCGTGTTGTGTAACTCACTGTGGTTTCTCTTCCCTGGATCTCAACCCCCTTTGCATAAACATAGTCCTAGTCAAAAGAGATTTCTTGAACCCTAGAATACCTCATAATGGTGTGGAAGGGTTCCTCCTCTATGCCGCAGTTCGGATCTGAGAGGTGACTGATGATGTCTGGAAGCAGGTTATAGATGGCGTTATCCTGTGCAGAATACAGGGTTCTACATGAGATACAGAATTACAAAGGACAGCTTAAGTCAAGCCAGATAACCTGCCCACTTAAAGCTACCTCCCTTCTCCCCGCCCCAAATCTACTGACCAAAACCATCAGCTTTTTGAAATTAGCTGTACACAGCCAGCCAAACCCATCCAGAACTACTTGGCTGAAGCTAAGGGGGAAAATAACCAATTGCCAAGCTAACAACAACTGCAACCCTTGGTTTGCGACAGCTCTGCTCTTTGGCAGACCTGGATGCAGTTTCTTCGCTTTCCAGCCGCGTCACAACCCAACAAAAAAGCTTCCTGATAAAGGAAACACACAGCAGTTCAGCTCAAGGAACGGCCTCCCGCCTGGCCTGGAGAGGCCCGTCCAGACCCCCCTTCCCACGGCTTTGACAGGGTTTGTCACAGGCGCTGCAGAGACAGGAATTAGTGCGGCCAGGCGGCTGGCTCTGCTTTTAGTGGCGCAAGCTCCTGTACCACTGCAGCTGCTCAGGCAGCAAACCTCAGACTCTGAAGGGCCCACGGCGGCACTCACGCTTAACAGATGGTGTACAGGGGGCACCGCTGCTATTGTTCTCACCTGCCTGGGCTGTAATTCCTTCAGTTTAGGGGTCTCAGCATCACACAGCCAAGAACAACTTTGAAAGGTTTCAGAGATGGCGCACTGCCTGAGCCCTAAGGTCAGGGAACTCTGCTGTAAAGCCTCAAGGTAAGCTGCAGAGAACTGTTCCCAGCCCTGTACCAGGCACACACAAGAAAGTAAAGGGATGAGGCACCGGTTTGGAACCTGCCTTCTGATGCGAATGGATGAGGTAAAATTCAGCAACATCACAGCTGAAACAAAACTTGTGTTGCACAATTTCATTTATCTGCCCTCATCTAGGCAACACAGAGGGACAGGCAGCTGCTCTGCACCACTAACACATCTTCTCCAGGACTCAGCTCTGGTATCATTGACTCAGCTTCCACCAGCCCCTCCCCACTCTTGTCAGCTAAGGTCCGTGAGCATCCACTTGCCTTGTTGGAGAGTTCACTGAAAAAGTTGTGAGCTAGTCCCATGATTGCCTCCTCTGGGTCTATAAGCAGAGTTGCCATTTCGCTCACTTGGCCCTTCACCTTTATCATGTCTTCGAGGATGAGGTAAGTCATCACCAGTCCAGCCGTGTGCCTCACGCTTGGGCAGGGGTCCCGCAACCTGGCAGAACCATACAGTTACTGCAGAAAGCAGCCGAGTATCTCTAAGCTACTGGTACCCATGACAGCCTACTCTACAGCCCAGGTCTCTTGTCTCTCTACATTGACACCTTCAGATTTGGTTTCCTGGGTCATTCTCACCTTCTGGAGGCCCAGTGTCACCCTTCCAGAGCTCTCATCACCTGTGTTCTTCCAGCAATGACTGTAGCATTACCTGGCACAGAGATGTGATGTCCAAGGCTCCACCACGTTGGGGAAACGGATGGCCAGATCTCCTGCTGCAATAATGAGGTTGGATCTCACACCAGGCAGAGTGGACTTCTCCATCATTGTTAACAGCAGGCGCAGGTGGGAGCTGCAGAACTCAGAGCTGATGAGACAGGGTACAGAAAAGAAGGCATTCATACCAAAATTCCATCTCTCAGAGAACAGAGACACACCAAAAAAAAAGAAAATCTAAGAACGCTCTTTTGTGTTTGTTCTCTCCACAGGAAAGGAGTTGCAACATTTGCTTGTGCTTTAGTACCAGGAAGGCTGGGAAGAGGCACCGGAACAGCCAGCCATTACCTGATCATACAGACTTTGCCAAGACTTAGGGCTGCAGCAGCCGAGAGCGCCGGATCGCTGTAGAGCCCAGGGTTTTTGCAGACTTTGAGCACCAGTGGAACAAAGGCAGAGAGCAGGTGCTTATCTAGAGAGTGGGAATAAAGACAGCAAGTATGAGAGCGCTGTTTGTGCATCCCTCTAAGAACAATTACTCTGTTTATCCCAGAACTCCTGCAAAACTACAGAAATTTGTTGACTCACTTTCACCATTGAAAAAAACACTTCCAGAAAGGCAAAGAAACAGCCTGTGTAGAAACTGACACCAGACAAAAAAAAAAAAAAAAAAAAAAATCACAGTGTTTCCTTCTGAAGGAAACAGCCTTCCTCTTTCTGGATCTGTTACCCACTGTACCTGTTCTTCCACACAGGCAGACAGTGCTCCTCGGTGGCAGCCACACTCACCATCTAGAAGTTCTGTCTCACAAATACTGCGGATGAGCTCGGCCTCAGTGTCATCCGCTGAGGCTCCCACAAGGCCCAGCTCCTCCTCCATAGTGGTCTCATTTCCTGTGCTCTGTGCAGAAGGGAAGACTGTAAAGACGACGACAGGCAACAATAACCCCTCCCCTCACAAAGTACTCTTCTCTCAGGCGAGAGGTGGATGCAGGTTACCAGCAGCACGACTAGAGTTGAGAATAGACTGATGAAGAATTCTATAACCCACTTTTCCCTGAGAACTGAATGAAGCTGTGCAGGGTACCCCAGGATTTGCCAGGCCATGTGTCACAGAACATCAACAAAAAGAGAAAGCCGAAGCTCCTGAAGCTAGTATGTTGAGACAGATCTAGGACACACCTGGCATCAATGCCAGAGTCTGGCACAACTTCAGGGAGACGCAAACCCTAAAAGCACGAAGTTCAAAGCAGACTTTGAATTGCTGGTCTTGTGAGTAAGATTATGGGAAACCTCAAAGCAAGGCAAAAGCAACACAAGGGAAGAAGAGAGATGTGCATGTTGCGTGAGGACCAACTCTGCATCCCACTGCTGCTTCTTGGAAAATCTCATCGTAACCTCCTCCTGTCTGGTAAATGGTTGTGACACTGATAAGCAGGGTGGATGAGGAAACTAACTACAAATTTCTCTGCACGTAGCAGTATAGGCATCTACAAGAGGCTGGATACCTAGGGACGCACATTTTTCTCTATTCTTACCCTAGAAAGTCAGCCTCACTACACTCTGGAAAATGTTGCAAGGTAACCCTAACCAAACATGGTATTTCTATCATACATATCCCATTAAGAAGGTTACTATTAAACTTTCATCATTACCACCTGAGAAAGGATAGGACCTTCAAACCCTATGGACCAAGGTTCCAGAAGCCCTTTTCCAAAATTCAGGGCACAAATGGGTGTTCTTCACCACCAGCAGCAATTGCAAAAGATTGCATTGGTAAGAAAGGAAGTGATGAGGGGGACGGAAATATTTGCCTGAAGCAGGAAGATAAGCATGGCCAGGACATCACCCTTCATTCCCTCTATTTTGCCTCTTCAAAACCCAAGACTGATGTGAGAGTTCTATTGAATGGGATCGTTCAAGGGCCTCAGCTCTCCCTGTCAATCCTGGCCAACACATGCCCATTTCTATTCCCAAAGCACACGTTACCCCAGGCCTCCTGCATCCTCAGGAGTGCATTCTCCAGAAGTTTGCCATAGCAGTAGCTGGGACACTAGAAGAGCTGCCCATAGGAAAAAAACACCTCAGTTCTCACCAAGGGCCTCTGCTTCTTCATGCTGCTGTCAGAATGCTTCTTGGACTTCTCCTCTCTGAGGCATCGTCGTCTGCGTAGCTCTGTGCTCACTGACACTTCCAAATATTGTACCTGCTGCAGTGCCACCTGTCCCACAAGGGACAGCAGGTGCATCAGCATGAATGTGGGGAGGCTGCCAGCACCATCAGAGACTCTGTTGGGAGAAACCCCTGGATCCAGTGGAGAAAAATTACTACAGGTCAGTGGTGATCTAGACCTCTTCTCTCATTGGTTACTGTCAAGTTTCACTGTATAACCCACCTCCATGCTCCACAGACTCCTTCATGCACTGGCACCCTTCCACACCAACACCGCCAACTAGTCCCCCAGCTCCTCCTGCAGTTACTCTAGGCCACCCAATCGCAGCATGAGAAACCATGGGTACAGATTTCCTTCACCAGATTTTTTCCTCACCAGCTTTCTGCCCATCAGCCTCCTCCAGCTTCTCCAGAGCTTGCTGACTACACATCTGCAAGACGTGAGCACATATATCCCCTGCCCCTTCTGCTAGCTTGTATATGAGCGTTACTGCTGTCTCCATGAAGGGGATCCAGTGACCACTTGGCTGGGCGAAGCCTGATGAGAAGAGAGAGCAGTGTACCACATGTAACAGTGACAGCACAGGCTGCCTCACAGCCCAGCTTCACCCCCTCCAAACCTACTGCTGACTCAGGCTCACCTTTACTCAGAGTCTCACTCAGGGAAGCAAACAGCATGTGGTCCTGTGGCAGTCGAAATGGTGCATTGCTCTGCTCCAGCGCTGGCTGCAGAGAGAGCAGATGAGTTACTCCTACCACATAAGAGATCCCCCCGTGCCCTTCCTGGTGCTGGACCTTGCCACATGCACAATGCCAATCGAAGCCACGCAAGGCCCACGGCAGGGACAGCCCGTATGCTCTGCAACTGAACACACAGAAGGGACATTACTGTCACTTTTGAAGGTATGGTGGCAAACACTGGGTGGATTTAATGCTTGGCCAAATGATAATCCCAGGCCAACCCAGGCAGTTCCACTATTTCACCTTAAATCAAAATAACTCTTGAAATCTCAAAATGACTCTTTTAAAAGCTGATATTATTTACTCATTCTCCACAATGAGCAATGAAGGAAATGTTTAGAGCGTCTTCAGGGTTACCAACGGTACGTCAATCAGATGCCCTTGCCTAGGGGTACTCCAGGTTTTGTTTAAAAGCGAACCATCATCAGAAATGACAGAGGATAGCTCTGGACCCAACATCACCTCACACTTAGGCTGACTCTGTATCAGTCCCACCACATTTTAGGTTGGGAGTAAGATAACCCAGAGAACTACTAAACCAAGTACGACAATGCCTGAGATATCCCAGCACATCTGTATCTGCCTGATCAAGATACACTTGACCAAAACAAGCCACTACCTGAGGATTTACCAGCTTTCAGTAGCCGGAAACAGAATCTCTCAGTTCACTACAATCCTACTCTCTGTACTGAATTTCTGTGCGTGTGGGGTGATAGGGAGGAAGAGCTACCACAGTCATTCAAGTGTATGTGAGAAGGGTCTGAAGTGTAGACAAACTTTACTGCAGAGTTAAGCCAAGCTAAAACTGAATTACAACTGTCTTCAGAATGATTAAGAATGTTGTGATATGTATTAATTCATGAAGGTCCTGCAGTAACATCCTCAGTGGAAGGGGCAAACACACAGTGATGGTGCTGTGTGAAAGAGGGCTGCTTTTATGCAGGAACTCCTGAACTAAAACCCTAAATGCTTGAGTCAAAAAAACACAGAGGGTTTTTTTTACCCCCAAGTGCATTTAAGAAAAAAAAAAAAAAACCAAAAAAAAAACGTATAAAGTTTTCCCCCAGACCAAGATGCTGTGGACCATCATGTTGTTTTAAGTACAAGAGGGACAGGTTTGAAAACACTTCATGTTTTATATTCAGCTGTACAGCTGACAACTCCCAAATATCAGTTAATAGGGAGAGCAAAAGAATCACAACACCAGAAAACATCAGTAGAGGAAAGGGCTTCATGGTTGAGGAAACACAAATCAGTTTAGAACTGGGAGTCTGAGGAAGAAAATTGAAAGGAAAACAGATTTTTTTGTGCAATGAACTCTTTACTAATTGAATTCAGCCTGTTGCCTCATGAAAATTCTTTTATTACATGTTCACTGATGTGTGCTAAGCTTTCCAGACAGTGCTGATGAATGGTCTCAACCTACTTAATTTCACAGTTGGTAAAAATTTAATCACTTCTCTCTCTTCTCAATACAAACCATTTGCCCCCCTTCTTTGTTTCTGGATAACTCTCTTTCTGGATGAGCTCAAGAAGAAACTGAAGAGTTTTACCTTACTGGCAAGTTTGGAGATGGCGTTGCATACTTCTTGAGCAAGGCGATAGTCTTCACATACCTTCTCAGACAGCCCTACTGTCACCAAGACGTCCAGGTTGCTACCTATGATCTCTGGCTTCCCTCTATGGAATGGAAGCGATGGGGATGTTACGTGAGTTGGTGCTGAAAGTTTACAGAAGTATGGATAACCAAGAGAAATACTCCTTGTGCTTTACAGAAGGCAGTGGTTTGAGTAAGAGGAGGGAAGGAAAAAAAACCCCAAATCAAGCAATATTCCACAGAAGCCTGTAAAATCCTCACTCCACTATGAGATTAAGTTCTCCAAAGTGAACACTGGACACACTGTCTCTTTACAAAGAAATAAGATTCTTGATTCCTTTTTCTTATCAGAAAGAAGAAGAACTTAAAAGGGCAAGACAAAGAAAAATGTTGCAAAACAGAAAAGAGTCCAGCAGCTCAGGACCGGTGACACGTGCCACTTCCTCCCCTACTGTGCAAAACAAAACAACACAAAACCACCCCAACTCCAAAGCCCATGCCCACATCCCCGCTCTTCTTTCTACCTATGAAAGGTAGAATTGTATATTCCTCAGACCAGGCTTGATCTGAGGAATATAAAATTAACTGGGTGAAGAAGTGAAGAACAGAATTGAATGTATTTAAAAGGAGGATCTAAAAAGTTTATAACGGGGCCCCTTCAGGATAAAAGCAAAATCACCGCCCTTAGCAGATTTGTGAAGGGCAATGCTATTATTTCATCCCCCCGCCATGGACTCAACATAGGGTCTCACGGGATATCTCAGAAGCCTAAAGAATTCAATCCCATGATTTTAGGGAAGGATATTAATTTTGAGATGTCTACAATTCTGCCACAAGCACATGGAACGGGGTGGTAGAAATACCTTGGAAGGAATATCTAATTGTCAAATTGCAGAATTGGCTGTGAGCCCCAGGAACAGCTCCCAGCTCTAGAGCCAAGAACTTTGGGATTATCATTACACAGGCCTAGTTTTGACTGATTAAGAACTGAAGTAGGAAGAGCAAGAAGAAATCAGCAGGTAAGCTAAATACCAAAGGGTTACTGAAGAAATTAAAACCTTACAGTGCAATTACACTCTTTTTGCCTCCAGAAAGGGAAGCGGACTCATTTCCCTCCCTCATGCTACAGGCTCCAGACATCTCTACTCAGCAGCTTATTGCTGCTCTTATCCAAACACAAAGCTGCAGAGCTGTGGCACGGCGAGCTCTGAGAAGGGGTGGACATTCAGAATACAGAGAAAGTATGTTGTCATACTCATTCAGAGACCGTGCTGGTGGGACCCAGCACAACTATGTTTAATTCCAGGCCTCGTTACCCCATGACAGGGCTACTGTTTTTGAAGCTGCATACAAAAGGGTCACCTGATGCAGCACCTGCAGTTCTTCGATAAAAATTGACTCCCTGTACATCCTCCCACTCACATAACCCTCCCACACCACAGGCCCACGGCTCACCGTGCCATCATCCCCAGCAGGATCACAGCAGCACGTTGTTCTAGTGGCGAGCACTGAGATTTTTCTGTGAATCGTTCCCAAAGCAGCTGGATCACAGCAGGGTTTATTTCATCTTTCTGCACAAACTCTGAAATCTGGAAAAGAAACGCAATAAAACAAGTAGGGAGAGGCAGAGGAAGATGGACTTCAAACCAACAAAGACATTAACTGCAATGCCTACCATTTTAATGTAACAGACATTAAGATCACAAACATAATCCAAACCCAGGCAAGTACTCACTATTTCTTCTAAGCACTGTATCGTTCCTAGTGATGCATCCGCCATGATGAGAGATAAAGAATGCACCAGGCTCTGAGCTCTGGCCCTTTGAAGGGGGAAAAATAAAATAAAATAAAATAAAATGAAATTAAATAATAATTTAAAAAGTTAAAGGTAAAGAAAAAGTTTTTTTATTCTGCTTCTATTCTGCTATTCAGAGAGCCAAGGACATCTGTTAGATAATAGAGCTGATCCCTGGAGACTTCCCCCTCCACAAGCTGGAATCCTCCAGGTCACCCAGCTTAAGTTCCAATGAGCACGCCACGGGCTCAGAAGTCCACTGCCTTGTGCACTGCTGCTCCTAGCTGTGCTCAAAGACTCAACAAGAGGCACCCACCAGCCACTTCCCAGTTTGCTCTCAACTACAAGTCAAATTACTGTTTTCCCTAGAACACAAGAAACTGAAACTCTCTGTGAACAAATAAGGCCAGAGCTCAAACTGCAGGAGAGTCGTCTCCAGGCAATACTATCAAGAAGAAATAAGCAGCAGTGGATACTTTGTGTTGCCCTGATGGTACATATGAGGGTGAAGTATGGTGCATCTCACCAGGGATCACACTTACTTAGTGCATGTGTACCCAACAGGCGCTAAGAAAGAAGAGCTAACAAAGAGGACACACAGCTCCTCTCTAGCGTGGAAGAAAAAAGCATTCAAACAGTACTCAGCTCCCAACCCCAAATCCTGAATAAGGATCAGCAAAGACCCCATTAACATCCTCTCACCTGCCACATGTAGAGATTTGTTACAAAGAGGTTTAACATCAGTCTGAATGAAATACAAATTGAAATGTGTGTGAAAGCACCCAGATGACAATAATAACTACTAACGTTGTATAGTGTGAGGGATAAAGAAACAGTGTATGTTGAAAAAAAATCAAGGACAAAACTGACAGAAAGAAAACCAGTAAACACTGAGGAATGCGTTGTGTACACCAGAAGCAGAACGCCTACACTCAGATAAGGCCACAGCACGCATACCCTGTCAGCAAAAGACCTGAGCCCTGGCGTCAGCCAGACAGCTCCAGCTTCAGCCCACACTGTATGCCATTCCTCTCGTTATCCCAACAGGAGGAGTGACGACAGCCATAAGAAACCCAAACCAGGGGAACACTGAGCAACAACTTTGCCCACAGAAGGTGAAGTGAGCAAGACTCTTGGACATGGGATGACTCCATAACAACAGCTGACTCCCAAAGGGGCTGAAATAGCCATCTAAACTATTCACTTAATTGTTGCCAAACAAGAACCCTGCTGAGAAGACAGGCACCCCTTGTTCTCTGTAGAGACCCTACCCAGATCATTTGGGCACACATATCTTGGTGCAGTGCTTTGTATGAGTGAATTTATGAGATGGTTAGGTGTCAGTGCCTGATAACAGTTCAATTTAAAATAATTCTCAGCTTCTCCTTCTGTAAGGCCTCAGACAGAGTTTTGCTGCATGAATTTCCTACACATGGACACTACAACAAACCAAGAGTGGAAGCTCAGTGGTAGGTGCCACAGGAAGACTGGGATACTCAGCTACATAACCTTACATTTCAGCTCAGCATGAAGGGTGGCAACTTTGATTTCTCTTCCTGCCCATAACCCATTCCCAACGGCTCCCCAAAAGAAGAATTGAGCTGCGTGGAGAAAAAACCCTCTTCTGATTAGGAAGGGCCATACCTCTCTGACTTGCCGCTGGGGCTCAGGTAGAGCCGTCTGTAGGCATCCAGCACGGCCTCCTTAACACCAGGCTCTTTTGACCATATGAGGGGGAGCATCCTGCGGACTCCAAGCACTGCCTGGGGCACACCAAACTGTGAGGCTGTCACAAGGAACTCAATGGATTCCTGCACCACTGCAGAGGAAAGAACAGTTGCATTAGTGTGGCTCGTTCCTATACCCTACCAGAGAGGCCATTAAAACAAATTCATAGGCATACTGCTCTCACAGCAAGCCCTACAAGCATCTAAGATCACTGCTACTGTCTGCAGAGGGCTCAAGTCAGAACAGGGCTACTATTAAAAAGATGTAGATGTCCCGGAGGAAACAGGTACAGGTTAACAGTATTACAACCAAATCTAATCTGACACATTTAGAAGAGCACAGACGCCACATTTGAGAAAGAATAAAATTCTCTTCTGGGAGACAGGAAGAAAAAAAATCTCATAGTCACAGCAGATGAGCACCTGAACCTAAGTCCCAGTGCAATGCTGTAACAAGAGAAATCAAGTTACTTGATGCATAAATGGGGTAATGAACAATGCTTTTGATTCCAGCTTGAGTACTCCTGAAATATACTTGTCTTCTGCTCATAAGACAAGAAAAAACATTAATTTGGAGAGCATTCACAAGAGAGCCACAGTAATGATCAGAGGGACTGTACAATGAACAGTTCATAGAGTCTGACCCCTGGTTTAGTGGGAGCTTACACCAGAATAAGCCTTCAACTTATAGATCTGAATAAAGACCCCCTATCAGAGAAGCTGGTATGCTTCTCCTGTCTCTAGCCACACCAGAAGATACATATTTTCAACATAGAAAATAAAATTAAATCTTCGAATCTTAAATCTTTAATTAAAAAAGAAATCTAAATCTGAGCACATCCCTTACTACCACCCCCTCACCCAGCAGCACACCATCTCCAACTGGAGACAATGTCTCAAAATGTCCCAGCTGTTCAGACACTCAGTGTGCCTTCCTTACACTACAGCACGGGACAACAGGGAGGTGGAAAGCCAGTAAAATCTGCACAGCCATGAAAAAAATAAACCAAACCCCAGGTGTTTAAGCATCAGGTGAGGGGCACACACTCAGCCTTGAAATTCAAATGACCTGTAAAGACACTGAACTCAAAAGTTCATTTTTGCGTGCGCAAACAGCTAATGACATCCAAACTGGCTGGGAAAGCCCAGATGCTTATCACAGCTAACACATGAGTCCTTAATACAGGTGAAACCTCCAAAGTGTGTGCAAGAAGCTAGGGTGCTGTAGTGCTCAGACCTGTTTGTACCCCAGAGCTATGCAAGTGGCTGGCAAGCAGATGGACCAGGGAGGATGGGAGAGGAGAGAGCTGCACCCCTCTGTGTCCTCAGAGGTGCTGATTTATGATAAGCACTTCAAAAAAAGTCTAACTGAATACAGTAGTTCTAATATTAAATAGGAATAGCTGAATTAACTCAAAGGCCTACTCATCACCACTTTTCGTGACAGCACTGAAGAGGACCAGGCCACAGAACCTGTTGATCAGGATCGCTTTTAGCTACAGCATATCAAGTTTAAGGAAAGGTGAGGTGGACAAGACAGGCTGCTCAGTTCCCTTCTTGCGGCCAGCATAACAGCTGAAGCTGCATCAGGACACAAAGCAGGTAACAGGACAGCTTCACTGGCCGTGCTTACTTTGGGAGAACCTCAGCTGAGACGATGAACACACATCCCCTCCCATGGGAGGCAGGGGAGCTTCCATAAATAAAGTAATTTTGGTCACCTGGCTTGTAAAACTATTTTCAACCTTGATATTTAAAACATGGATTCCTAAAAAGCCCATCCATGCCCTAACACAACCCCGGTGCTTGCTTTTCCGATATCCTGGAAGTGCCTCTAACATCTGCTCAGTGAAAAGCAGCTCCTCCAAACTTGCCCCCTTCCCCTGGAGCTCCACCGCTGCCGTGTCTCCCCTCTAGCAAGGGGAAAGCTCTCGAAATGCTGAACGGGGGAGAAAGGACCCCATGGTTATTTGACACACCTGAGATAGAGTTTTCATGCATCATCTTGCTGATCAGGCTCAGGGCTTCTGTGATTTTCACTGAAAAGTTGTAAGCATCTTGCAGGTATTGCACCAACATCTCCTGTTTGGCCAGCTCTGTTTGAGGCTGCTTGTCCGGCACAACTTCTTCAGCCTGAGGAGAGCTGCTGCCACGTGGAGAATCCTCACTGTTCTCACCTGGGCAAGAACCTGCACAGCACAAACACCCGCTGGTGAGCAGTATGTAAGGTATAAGGGAAACAGGCACAGTTCAGAGCATCTTAACACTTCTCCCTCCACTCCATAAGTGACCCCTTCCAAGAGCCAGGAGACAAAAATCCAAATTCTGCCATCAGACTTGGCTACAAAGACAAAATCTCAGCATGCTGTAGAGCAAGTTCCAGTACTACAGTGTGATGCACCATAGAAATGCCAACTTAATACAGTGGTGGAGAAAGTCATGGTCCAGCTGGGGTAAACTCCACTAAAATGCTGAAGGGGTTAATCTGAACTTGGCATCCCCCCAAAGATGGATGAGGCCCTGAAAGGGAATCAGGGCAGAGTAGGGAGAAGGCAAACGCTGCTACTCCCTAGCAAAGTTTGCAGAAGTGTGGAGAATTGACAAGGCTATAAATATTTTTAGATGATACAGTTTTGATAGAAATCAGCTCAAGGAGATTGGCTAGGAAACCTTATCCTGAAACGAACAGCAAAGACAAAGAATGTGAAGTCCTAAAAATATGCCTAGAGGCTTCGAGATAAGCAAGAGGTTGCTTGAACCTGATACTTGGTCAAAGCTGCAGAGGGTAAGCATTATGTGCCACCACCTGTTCAGGAAGCAGAACTCCTGACAAATTCAGGCAGGACAGAAGCGGGCGTGTGGATAACACTACACTCCTCTCAGCAGATACTATGTGAATTAAAGCATCAGAAATGCACTTCTACTGGGAACACAGAACTTTTTTGACCAGAAATGAAATAACAGGACTAATCCAATCCAGCAAAAATGCCAGGCCACTGGATGAGTGGATGATCCGGAGATGCACAGCTCTATGAGCTGTCAAGTACACACAGACTGAGCCCCACAGGTCAGAAGGAGGGCCAGGGCATTCCAGAGCCTTTTGGCCTAACTATGGCATCAGCTTGGACTTAGGGAAGAGACAGATTGATCCGAAGCAGTTACCTGTGTAAAGTCTCTTCAGAACACTCAGGATTGTTGCCTCCTCACTTTCCTCTGCGGGGCCGCTGAAGGGCTCCTTCCCCTGGAAGTGACACAGGGCCTTCTGCGTAAGGCGGGCTGCACTCCTGGACAACGACACCGCCCATAAGAACATCAGCAACCCGTCAGGGCAGAACGCAAGGGAAACCATCCAACTTTGCCCTGAACAACTGGGGAAGCAGCTCCTGTCAGCATCTTGTGCCGAGTGCCCACGTCAATCTCTTCCTACAGAGTAATGTTACTGGAAATCATCCCTCTACCCTGGAGCTCAAACCTTTCTTTAACAGAGAACAAGGGACAAACACAGCCTGTGGGATGAACACTGTCAAACTACAGAGCCTTCTTACTTGTAATTCAGCTTCCTCAGCAGCCCAGTGATTTGCTCTGATGTACTCTCCACTGTTTCCCCAACTTCCAGCACCTCCTCTTCCCCTTCCTGCAGTGGTTGAAAGAGCTGCTGTGTGGCAGCCCTAACTTCTGGCAGCATTGCTTCCCACTCTTCCTCAGAGGTGATCACTGCAGCTGTTATAAAAAAACCAAAAACCCAACACAAAAGAGGGAATGAAGAATACAGAGACTCAAATGACACCCTAAATGGGAAGAGAAACTCATCTGAAAGTTAGGAATTCCACTTTTCTTCTCCCCCGCCAGCCCTGGAAGACACTATTCTCATCGATCCCACCCAGACTGAAGTAAGAATAAACTATAACTCTTTGGCATACCGCCCCCCCCCCCAGCAATAAACCAACCACTGAGGGTAAAAAAATGACAGGTAAGAGAGAACCGTCATTGGATATTTATTATTTTGTAGACAGCACCAGGTCCAAGGCTAATCAATTTAAAATTAACATCTGCCCAACCAAAATTATGGCTTAAGCAGTACTTGAATGGAAAACTGAAAGCTGAAAATGGAAGCCTGAGAGGGTGTTCAGTTCTTATGCTGAAAATAGGATATTTAGCTAAATGGACTGTTGATCTAGATACGGACACTGACATGGTCCTTTTATAATACTACTGTATGAAAATCTGAAAATCTGCTGTGAGATTAATCCCAGTTATCCGGCCTCACCATCTCACACGAGTCAAGAACTGAGACAAAAGTCACCAGAACCTGGGAGCAAATTTAAGATGAGGAAAAATAAACTCTGGTATGGCCTGGGAAGGGGAAAGAAGAAGAAGGGAAACTACCTGCTGTGGATCTGTCACGGTCCCTCATTTCTTGCAGCTTCTGCACCTCTTTCTTCAGTGCCTCAGTCAAGTCGGTACAGCTTAGCTGAAGATGCCAGAAAGAGAAGTATGTTACTCACCCTCCTTTTTCTGAAATGTTAGAACTCTTTCTCATCCACTGCCCGCTTGAAGTTGTCAATCCCCTCAGATAACCCTGTTTTTGGAAACTGGAATAGCAGACTCTGGACATCACCCTAGAATGGGAACTCCTGTAAATCATCAGTCTGAGGCTCAGGAGCTCAGGAGCAGGTGCAGCTAAACACAAAAAGCTACAGCTCTGTGCAGAATGTTCTAAGAGACTAATTCTGATCAAAAGGAAAGAAACCCCACAGTGGATTCAAATCAAACCGCTGCAGGTTTTTCCACAATCAAAGGCATCCCTCCTGGCCTTCAGCACACCTTCACCATTACACCAAGTGAGGGAAGAGCCAGAGGAAGCAAGATCTGAACCTGGGAAAACCAGAAAGCTCCCACCTGCAGAGTCAAAGGCTATTTTGTCCCTCCCACAAGACACAGGAAGGCTATAGCACACTGCAGATATTCAGCCTGCAAACAGATATCTAGCATACTCATCATACTGGTGGGAATTACCTTGCAGGAGAAGGGATTGTTGGACAGAAATGCAGCCAGGAGCTGGATTGCATTTTTAACTACCATCACAGATTTGTCTTTGAGACGCCCAACAGCCACTGATACCACAGACTGAAACTGAGTCAAAGGCAGGACCTATCACACAGTGAGAGCATAGACAAAGTTATTGAGAAGGCCTAGAGGCCCAGAAAAAGTTATTTTACTGCAGATGTATTAATGTACTAAAAGGCAGAGATTCTAGACTTATAGAAAAGTAGTCTGGGTCTGAAGGGACCTCTGATTATCTTCTGATCCAAGCCCTGTTGTAAGCAAAGACTTGGGTTATCCAGGGTCCTGTTGAGTCTTAGTATATCTACCAAGGGTGATGTTTTCCCATATCAATGTCCAAAAAGAACTTGCATACTGTGCTCTTCCTTCTGTTCTATTCCAGTAACAAAGACCAGCATTTAATTTCTGTTCCCCAGTTCCCTTGTCCCTAGGGTCTTTGGTCTCTTGGCAAAAAGGAACTACAGACACCCCAGCACACAGAGACAATGCCTTTCTCTGTTAAACTTCAGTCTCTGCAAACAAAGACCAGGATAACAAAAATACCTTTAGAAAACAACAGGGGAAGGGATGAGTGATGTGAAGCCAATTCCCTAGCACACGTACCCTGCACTGAACGATTCGAGTGAAAAGCTGCAGCACGCGGCTGCGCACAAAGCCATGGATGTCACAGATATGGGACCGCAGCATACTCAGAAACTTGTCCCGAGTACCACGGGCAGCTTCCTCCAGCTGGTCACCATTCAGCACCCGCACCAGCACTTCTGCCATAGCCGCCAGAATGGCATTTCGCATCATATAACTCTGCAAAAAGAAAAGCTGTTGAACCAGGAACAGACAAAAAGACACAACTTGATATGCCCAGAGGAAGGACAGCCCAAAGTGTGGGCCTTCCAAGTCCCAGGCTCTCAGCCTTAAGTGAATTTCTCCATTATGGACTTTGTATTAACCTTGGGTGAACATGATTGTGCCTGGAAGACAGAGTAATTCAACCCTGCTATCCAACTAAGTCCACAGAAGCCAAGAACTGATACAAGAAACACTTAAAGCTTTAAAGGGCAGCTTAAGAAAAGGTAACACAATGACAAACTCATTAAGTACTGAAGAACAAGGGACAACAGCTGGGATCTTAGACCAGTAAGCAGTCTCTGATATCTGAGAGTGACAACCAGACAGTAGATGTCATGGTTTCCATTTCCTTTGCATCTTTTAGGTAAGGGCAGAACCTATTCCAAACAGCAGGTTTTGGCTACTTGATGTCTGTGAAAGAGGGTTGGGTTTTTCAGGCAGAAAAAGCTGGTTAACAGCACCTCCACCCCCTGACTTCTCTAGACAGACAATATTGCAGTAATGTACCTCTCCATTCAAGAGATGCAGGAGAACACTCATGTTGGCCAGCACCAGAGCTGGAATCTGTTCAGCCAGTTCAGTTATAAAGGTAGCATAACCCTTGACTCCTGAAGTATCATGAGCCAGATCCTGTGGAAATTTCTGTCCGATTTCCCTGCATAGAAAGATGAAACAAGGAATAGGGTGCCCCAAGTAGCCAGGGAGGGAAGGACAAGCCTCAGGGTATTTTTCTCACCTTAGCAATTCACCCACCAGGCTTTTCAGACCATACTCTGTGGCCCAGAGGCTCACGGCCTGTGCAAACACTGGGGCTACATGTTCAAAGTGCTGCAGCATCTGCGTGATCTTCACAATAGCACCTTTCACATGTGAGAAGAAAGAGATCAGGGACAGTAACTGAGAATGGCTTCAGGAAGAAGGCAAAAGAGCAGGAACTCACTGAACATGTGATCATAGTGAGTCAGGACTGCAGCAAGCAGATGTGTCACAGCCTCCCGTGTGGCCCGGTACTTCTGAAGACCGATGCTTGGATTCTCCAGGATGTGGTAACAGCTTCCTGTCATCAAGCTAAAGCCACAGAAGAGAGTGAACCTCACTATCACAACTTGCACCAACATCATTCTAGCACACTACAGCAGGCAAACGTTTCTTTCAAACCAGAGAGATTCTCCAGTATCCTTAAAAAATCTGAGCAAACATCACCTGAATTTGAGAGGCCTACACGAGAAAAGTAAGTGGTTCTTAAACACATTGCTTTTGCCTCAAGATGGTTTCCTCAGTTACCCAGCAATCTGCACTCTGCAGAGAGCTGTAATACCACATCACTGGCAGATTTAACATTTAACCCTCCCTTCCAGAAAACCAGTCACTCATCCCACCTCTACATCCACTTCACCCCATACCTGACAAATTTTTCATCCACTGCTGAACCACCCCAAAGCTGATGGAGATCCAGCTGCAGCAGCTGTGTGAGCAGCCGTAAGACCGGCTCCCTCTCCTCTTCCCAGAAGGATCCAGAGGTCTTGGTACGGTTCTTCTTGTTCTAGAAAGCAGATTACACAACACGATAAACCAGCAGCTTGACAGCAGAAAAAACACCATCACCACCCGGTTTCCCTCAAAAAAGCAGATGACTGTCATGTTCTACAGCACTAAAAGACCCACTGCAAGATGTATGAGAAGTTCACGCATCTGCATCAAATGACTGTTGCCGTTACCTCTGACCACAGAAAGGGACTCGTGAGAAAATACTGGCACACAAAGTACTAGCCAAACACTGAAGAGTGAACCAGAGAGGCCTGGGTACCCAAGTATCTGCTGATGTTTAGACACATATTGTCCCTTTTGCCATTTACCATATACAGTTTCACAGAAATAACCAGTACTCCACGTAACACACTGCTCTTGCTGGCATCATGTTTGAATAAACCCAGCTATAACATGAGAGATACCACAGAGTATAGCAAGCTTAGATGTTTTCTGCTTTTATCAACTTGGTTTCTCAGAGTCCCCTCACCTACCTTCCCACCAGGATTCACCTCCAACAAAGCATTCCTGCAAGTTTCCGTTTCAAAGGCATCCACCAGGCCAGTCAGCAAATAGCAGTTCATCTTTAGAGCATTGAGGTGAGCAGCACAGTCCACACGGCTCAGCCCAGAATCATGCACGATGGCAGGAAGTTCATTGGAATGATGGGACACCACTGAAAAGAGGTGGAAAGTCATGAGAACTCCTTTCAAGGCCCCTCAGCCATCCCCTCTTTCGAGGACTTAAAGCAGCCATCAGATTACCAAAGACGTGCTCACATCTTGCCAGCTGTAATAAGGGCTGCCCCCTGCAACCCAAACCTTGGATGCGCTGACCCATCCTATCCCCACAGCCCTGTGTCAGCTCACAGAAATACTCCCTCAGAGCTGATGCATCCCAAGGATGTATTTTCCAGGGACACAGGGAAGGGGATTTTCTGTCGGCCTGCCCTTACAGCAAACATGCACAGCTCAGCATTGTCCACCAAGATTACAGGCCCATATTACTGGAATGGGCTGAGAGTGCAACCCAGCTGGTCAAGTCACATTAGCCTTTATATCATCACCGAGCTGCCAAAGGGGAGGGACTTCTCTAGTGCTTCTGCTTCAGCCAGGAACAGTGGATACCCACCACACATCATCAGCTCCAGGGCATCCTCCTTGACAGCAGTCTCTGCGGCTTGGAAGCAGCTGCAGGGCAAGCACAGTTCGTTGAGGGGAGCGAATAAACACCCCCGGGGAGAGGCGCGAGTGCCTCGGCGCCCCAGCCTTGCCACAGCCCCCCTGCACCCGCTCCCCTCGGCCCCAGCCCCGCGCTCGGTACTCACTGGAGCAAGCTGTAGAGGGAATCGAAGTGCTGCAGCACCGCCAATGCGCCGTGCGCCTTGAAGGCGCTCCGGAAAGCTGCGGGGAAACACGGAGAGGGGTGGGGGGCAGCGGTCACGGCCGTGACCCGCCAGTAGGCCCAGGCCGGGCCGGGGGCAGCGCTTACCTGTGAGGGCGGGCGGCAGCTCGCTAGCGGGCAGCACCCTCTGCACAACATAGCAGCCGGGGCCGCTGTCCCGCCGCAGGTCGGCGGGGTTAAGGGGCAGGCGGAACTCCCAGGCGGCCTCCGGCACGGCCCCACGGGCTGTTGCCGCCGCCATTGCCCTGCCGCCGCTCCGAATAGCGCGCGCGGCCGCACTGGCCCCACCCCCTTGCCTGGGCCTATCAGCGGCCAGCAGCGCTGCCGCGCGCCAGGGCGCTGCCCAATCACCGGCTCCCTTTTCACTCTCGGACCGTTAGCGCCTCGTTTCCGTTCTTCCGCTTCCCGACAGCCACAGCGGCCAGAAGAGGCGGTCCCCGGGGTCACCGCGATGGCGGCGGTGCTGCAGGCTGCCGGGCGAGACCTGCTGGGCCGGGCCGCCTCCCTGCTCCGCGCCGAGCGCAGGATCAGCGGCAGCGGCGGGGCGCGCTGCGGCCCTGTACGGCCCGGTCTCCCCGTGCCCATCTCCTCGCCCCTGGCAGGGTTCACCCGGCCCATCCGCATCAAGGAGCCGCCGAAGCCCAAGCAGGTGGATCGGTGGACGGAAAAACGGGCTTTGTTCGGGGTCTACGACAACGTGGGGATCCTGGGTAAGGCATAGGCGCGCCCTCCCCCCCGCTGCGGCCCCGGGGCAGGAGGGGAGGGCGGCTGGACCCATCTGCAAGCGAGTGGCTCTTCCAGTGGCGAGGGGGGGGCTGCGGCGGGCCGCTCTGGGAACAGCCTCCCCCCGGGGCTCCTCCGGCTTCATCCTTTCCGCTTTCCTGTCCTCAGGCGGCTTCCACGTCCACCCGAAGAACCTCATCCAGGGGCCCAGATGGCTGCGAGGCTGGCGGGGTAATGAGCTGCAGAGGTGCATCCGCAAGAAGCAGGTGGTGGGAGATCGGATGTTTATAGACGACTATCACAATCTTAACAAGAGGATCCGTTACTTGTACAAGCGCTTCAATCGCACCGGGAAGCACCGCTAGGAGCAGCTGTGGGCTTGGCACATGGAGCGTGGTTTTGCGGCATCACGGTCAGAATAAAGCCAGTTTTCACACGGTGGGGTTCCCAGTGCTTTCAGCAACTTTCACTGTGTGTTTCTGGCCCAGTCTCAAGGTCCTGCTGCTGCTCCAGGCCTGACCTTCTCCTCTGTGCAAGTTTAGCCCCCTCAATCATTTCTGATGTACTTCTTGCAGACATCTGTTCCAGTCTGGATCCCTGAACTTGACCTGAGAGTCCTCTATTTTTTGGCCAGGCTTCTAGCATCCCTTCAGTCTCTGTGAGCCCTAGGTTCTCTACTTGCCAATTTCATTATGCTCCAACTTAAGATATTTCCTCAACTGAATTTTCAAGTTAGTGCTAAGAGTGCCTACTAATATGTCTTCCAGCTAGCTGCTTGGCCCCCTTGCCCTCCATTTATCTGTGATTAAGCGTGAATCATTCAGATGTTAATTGAAATGCACCAAACCCTGTCTTAAGGGCAGAACTTGTCTCTGTTAAGTCTCTGACCATACTAACAACACTTACTGACCAAATGGCCTTTTGTTTATAATTTAGTCAGGCTTTGAAAAAGTAATTCAGGCACTTAACTGTTTTCAGAAACTAGCTTCTAGTTTTCCATAACCCATTATTGGTTCATTTAAAGAAGTTACCGTGAATCAAAGCTGGCATCTGTGCTCCAACACCACAAAGAACGTTCTATACTTCAGAAGAATCTGTATGATGAGCAGGCGTTTGCCTCTGTCTTAGTAGTTGTTAATTCAGCTGCTAGGTAATTGGGGAGTTATCTGCTGACCTGATCTATCTTGTTACAGAGCGGTGCTACTCTGTCATCAAAAACACTTGGTTGGAAGTGGCAGGGAATGAAAAGAACTTTCTTTAGGTCTGGGCCTTAGGAAGGTGAAGCCAAAGTCTCTGTTCAAGCAGCTGAAGTTCACGTTCCTGGGAGCAGGGTGGCAGACCTGTGGCACTCTTGTCAGAAGGTGTTGTGGATCCAGGAAATGTGCACAGATCCAAGTGGAGGCTGAGCAAGCACCTGGAAGAGAGCACCTGGGGGTTACTGCGTACATAAATCACAGCGGCAGCAAGTCCTTGGCTGAAAGTATGTCAGAAACTTGAAAAGCATCAGAGAAAAGTATCTTGTACCCTTTAGTCACCTTAGTCCCTAAGGACCAACTTGGCAAGGGCTCCGGGCAGTAATTCCATAAGCTCCGTTTTCTGTTATTTGCAGTGGTTATTGGAACAGCCCTCAGACTGCAGTGGGAAGCTCGCCAAGCTACAGAAGCTTCTTCCATGACTTGCCCCTTCAGAGCTTGTCAGAGGGCACAGCTTAAAAACCTTCGGTTCTGCCGAGGCTAGTGCTAGATTGCTCCTTAACCCCCGGTAGTCCTCTGCAAATGATCTGGCTCCAGTCACAACCCTGTGTTAAGTCGTCACCTTCCTTGTATGGTCTTTGGGCTCCCAGGCTGTAACTTACAATGTACGTCTTGTGTGCCTACTAATCGCTCGGATCTCACAGTGAAAAGCCTTTACTAACAGCCTGTATTGCTTACGAAAGGAAGAGGTAGTTCAGTGTAAGTGAAAACCAGTTGCTCGTCACGATACTTACCACACCGACCGCTGTGCAGAGACTTCTTGTTCCAGCATGCTCCTGCCTCCATTCTTGTCCTGAATTGAAGAATCCTCCCTTCTGATCCAGCAGGCTCCTCAGAATCTTCAGCGGGGGGAGAGACCCAAGCAGGTAGCTGCTGTTGGAGCCTGTTTTCCCCCAGCAGGCAGCGGCATCGCGAAGGCAGCTGGTTCAGGCTCCCCTCCGCGCTGTGCCGCAGTGGAAGCGAGCCAGCCGTGCCATATCTTAATTGCAGGGACAGCGGCTTAACCGGCGCCAACATCCACCCTGCGGGGGGGGCTGGAGGCGCTCCCGCAGCCCCCCCGGAACCGCACCAGCAAACTGTGGGGCGGGGAAGTGTTGTTGGGCCCCTGTGCGGCGGCAGGGCCTCGCTCGGGGCTGCCGGGGTCCCTGGGGGTCCCGTGGCGGGGCCTCGGGGGAGGTTTTGCCCCCCGGGGGGGTGGGTGGTGTCCCATCGCTGGGCCCGGTTGTCTCTGCGGAGGTACCACCGCCGGGCCCTGGGGGTAGCGGCCCCGGCCCCGTCCAGGGTCGTCACCCGGGGGCTCCCAAGGCCGGGCTCAGCTGCGAGCGGCGCCGGGGTGGCGGGCGCGGCCCCGGCCCCGGGGATCCTCCGTAGGGGCTGACGCGGGGCGCGTGCAGGGAGCGTGCCGCGCGCGGGGGTGGGCGGGCCCTGCTCCCATTGGGCGGTCCCGAGGGTGAGTCACAGCGGGGCGGGGCTTGTCCCCTCGGAGGTCTGGCGCCAGGGAAGGGGTGGGACTCGGCTTCACAGGGCTCCTCCTCCCGGCAAGGCCGCGGAGCACTGATTGGCTGCGGAGGAACAGAAAGGCGGTGCTAGTACAGGGGTGCCGGCGCGTTCCCTTCGTGCGGCTACTTCTGATTGGCTGTTGGCTCTAGGGGGCGGGGTCTCACCTCCTATAAATATGGGCCCCGGCGGTGGGCGTGCGGTTGGTGGAGTGCGGTTAGGGTGTGGGTCGGAGCCACCGGCTGCGGCGTGCCCGGGGGTCGTGGTCTGCCTCGGCGATGTGAGTGGGCGGCGTGGTCGCGGCTGGAGCGGTGTGGGTGAGGTGGGGGGTGGTGGGACCTGGCCCGCGGAGCCGGCGGCTTGGCTGCCGGCGGGGCCGAGTGGCGCATTGCAGCAGCCGCAGGCAGGTTGCTCCCCCCGCGCCCCGGGCGGTCCCGCGTGGGCGTGGGGTGCTGTGGGTGCGTGGGGCCGTCGCTCCATCACCCAGCCGGCTGCCATCGCCGTGTCCAGGCGCCCGGGGGCTGCCGCGTCTCCCCGTCGGTGCGGCCCGTCCCGTCCCGTTCCGTTCCCCCTGGTCCTTGCGGCACCTCCGGCCACCGGGAGGCTGCAGCGGCGGGCACGGCCCTACCCGCGCTCCCCCGCCCGCCCCGGGGCCGGCCGGCCGGCCCCCCCGAGCTCGCAGCGGGGGGTGCGGGCCCTCGGGGCTGCTGCTGGCACTGCCCCAGCAGGGGAGGGCACGGGAGTGGGGGGGGTTGGGGGGTCCCCTCTGTCCCCCTGACTGTTTTTTTTCTCTTTGTGTGTGGCTCCCTAGGTCTGATCCAGCTCAGCAGCCTGCTCCCGGGGCCCCCGAAGGGGCTGCCCCAGGTGGGGGTCCCCCTGGTGGGGGTCCCCCCGCGCAGTCCCCCCCCAATCTGAGCAGTAACCGCCGGCTGCAGCAGACGCAGGCCCAAGTGAAGGAGGTTGGTAGCCCTGCCAGCCGCGCTGGCAGCCCGGAGGCAGCTTGGGCTCCTCACCTCCTGCTCTGCAGCAGCGATGGTCCTGACAGGTGTCTGTGGCTGTGCGAGTGGCCGCTCTTCTCACGCCAATGCCACACAGACTCCTAGTGTGATGGCAGAGCTCTAAAGGGGCTGTGGGAGAGATCAGTTTCTGTTCCAAAGCTGCTTAAATCCAGATACGACCTCTAAGGAGCAGCCCTGTTAGATTTTTGGTACCTGGTATGGTGTGTCTTTGTCGTGCCAAGTGTGGGTGCAAAGCTGTGTGGCACCCCGAGCTGCTCGGGTCCCTGCCTGCCCACCGGCAGGGCTGCTGGGGGGGGGGGGGGGGCTGGCCTGTGTGCCCAGGGTTGGGTGGAGCGGGGCTGTGCAGTGGTGCCGGTGTGCCTTGCTGGGACACCAGCATGTAGCTCCACATTATTTTTGCAGTTCCTGGGGAGGCAGCGGGTGGTTGCCCTCGTGAGGGCTGTGGCTTAGGCTTGCTGTATTTCAGGGCTTCTAAAACCAGGAGAATGTGGGGCTGAAAACCCGGTTTAAAGTGTACTTAAGCCAATACTTCAACAGGAGGTCTAGGATATTTTTTTTTTCCTCCACTTCGAAGTAGGCAATAACTTGAAAGCTGTTTCATCCCCTGACCTTTTTACCTTGTTCAGGGTTTCCACTTGTTAGTATCTCAGTGTTAGTTACTGGCCAAGTTACTCTTTTTCACCTCTCTTTACCAAAACAACTGCTGCTTCTATTCTTCCCTCTGCAGGTAGTTGATATAATGTGTGTAAATGTAGATAAGGTGCTGGAACGAGACCAGAAGCTGTCAGAGCTAGATGACCGGGCAGATGCACTTCAGGCTGGTGCCTCACAATTTGAAAGTAGCGCAGCAAAACTCAAAAGGAAGTACTGGTGGAAGAACTGCAAGGTGAGTTTCCTAGCACCATCATGTCCTTTGTCAGAAGGAAACTGGGCTAGCTGTCTCCTGCAGGGCTTTGAGAGGATACTTGGGACTTAATGGTTTCAAATGCTTAGTATTCTTTTCGCTGTGGAAAGAATTTGGGGCCATGGCACTGTCCTACTTGCAGGGTCTGGCTTATGTTTGGTGGCTGTCAGGGAAATGGGAAGTTGTCCATCTGTTCTGAGTTTTACTCTTTGACAATCTCTCTCTCCAGATGATGATCATGATGGGAGTGATTTGTGCCATTGTGGTGGTGGTGATTGTAAGTAAGTACCAAAAAGCCCAGGATCAAAGGTGAAGAAGCATCAGCTCTAGAGTACTTAAAACTCTTCCTTTTTTGGTTTGAGATCTGGAGGGTCTTAGGTGCATAAGCATTACCTTCAGTCCTTGGGGAAGGGAGGTAATGGTGGTGCTGGAACTCTCAGCTTGCTGTGGAAATGGTACACCTTACATAATAACAGAAGGAATTGGGGGTGGTCGTCACTCTAGAAATGGAAAATTTTGTCTGCCGGGTCAGGTAAACCTGTAAGTATGAGGGGCATTTACCCTGGAGTGGGTGGGTTGGCCAGTCCCTTCCCTGGTGGGGGATTTGGAGGGCTCTGAGGGACCTTTGGTGTAACTTGCCCTTCTGTTCTTTCCTTTTTCTTTTTCCTATTGCTTTGTCTCCAGTCTACTTTTTTACTTGAAGGTAGCTCCTTCCGTCTGCAACTTACTGTCCCCTGTCACCTTGCCTGTTTCTTCTTATCCTGAATCTTTCCTCCCCTTCCCTTCCACCTAGCTTCTTCATTGATTTCTTTATTGGTTTTAATTTGTCTTCCGTATAGGATTCTGAAGCGCTCTACTGAACATGGTTAGACTCTTCAACAGCTGCTGCAGCTTTAGGGAGGGTCATCTTGCATTTAGAGGAAGAGGGGGAGTAGAGGAGGAGCGGATAGCTATTGCTCCTACTCTTCTGCAGGGAATTCTTGTGGTTTATTTTCGGGTGTGAGCTTGTCAATTAGTGCCTGTGTGGACTCTAGCAAAATAAGAATGCCTTAACGCAGTGCCTTTGGGGATGAAGGACTTCAGCACATGAGTCTTTAGTGTTCTGCCTAAAAAGAGTGGTAGCATGACTTAAGCTTTTCATTGAGCTTCTGAAATAAAGGCTAGTTTATGTTGGTTGGTGATTGTGAGACATCTGACTGAGCTAGAGGTAGTGATCTAGACTTCTCTAGCCGTGGAGAGCTGAGCACTTGAAGTGATTTATTCTGCCCGTCGTTATTTTCAGATGACTTGCTGTCTGAACATAGCCATTTCAGTTGTTATAAAGGAGAGCCTACATGATTACCTCAGTCAAGTGCAACAGACTAAAGAGTTAAATGAAAGGAGGTTTGTTACTATCTAAAAGGTACACGTGGGAGTAAAGGCTCCTGCCAGAAGGAACAAAAGAACAACAGTAAGGAGTCTGGTGGGGTGTGTCAAATACTCTTTTCATCTATGCAGACACGAGCTGGGACGCTGTGGCTTTCTACTACCTTGTAGCTTCCTGGAAGAGTTTGGGGTAGTGGCAGAATGGGAACAGGTGTGTTGCTTTCGTGTCACTCGGTTGAATGTCAAAGGAAGCCCACCGCGCAGCAGGTGGAGGAGGCTGGAGGTATGCCTGA